>NC_077245.1:64037785-65287785 GCF_947179165.1 Solanum dulcamara
CTTGGCAACGACGAGCTGTCTAAATGACTCGTCCTGCAGGTCTGAGAAATGAGTCTAAAAATACAGTCTTTGCAGTTTGGGAATGGGCAGGGTTTACAACTATCAAATAAATGACCCATCTTTTGGGCTTGTCTTGCAGGTCCTAAAACCTTTAAAATACAAGTCTCTGAAGTTTTGTGACGGGTGGTCTTTATGACACGTCCTAGCTTCTATGACCCGTCTTGCAAGTTCGTAGATTTGGCCCTGTGGGATCCTTGAAACTTGGCCTCTAAACTTAGCTTACGAGGGGTTTCTATGAGCCATTATCTTAAGAAAGACCCATCCTGTCAAGCCTAGAACCTCTTCTATCGGTTCAACTTTTGTTCTAAGGGTCACTCTATGACTCAACTTTATGAGCCGTAGAGGGACTCGCTCACCTGGATAGGTTTAAAATTTTGGGACTTTGCTCCTTGGTTCCAACTTTTTAACTTACCGGATCTTACAATATCTATCCCTTGGGAACATTCGTCCTCGAATGAGATTAACTTATCATAGGAAAGGCACGAAAAGAGGACTAACAACCCAACATGAACACGATGACATCTTACTATGCATAGAACATGAAAACTTCAACTAAACATAAAATCATAACTTTTTTTAAAATAGACTTTTTCGTGAACATGTATGCATATGAATGACATAGGAGGAACTGAATATGTAAGAGTTCAACTAGTTTGAATAAGAACAACTTACTACTTTAGGAATGAGTAGAGAGAAAGAGGTACGAGTATCGTTTCATCATATATCTGCCTCCGCCTCTCAAGTAGCACTCTCTATTTGTTGATTTGTCCATAACACTTTGACGGACACAACTTCTTTGTTCCTTAACTTCTTGACCTGTCTGTCTAAGATTACCACCGAAACTTCTTCATAAGTCAAAATTTCCTCAACACTTAAATCTTTGAATGGAATAATGGAGTTTGGATCACCCACGAACTTCCTTAACATAGACACATAAAACACAGGGTGAACCATAGCCAACTCAAGTGGAAAATCTAACTCATAAGCCATTTTGCCAACACGTCTCAATATATTATATAAGGTCCAACATATCTAGGGCTCAATTTTCCTTTCTTACCAAAATTTATTACACCCTTCATGGGTGAAACCTTCAAATAGACCCGATCATCCACCTCAAATTCGAGCTCTCTTTTCCTAACATCGAAATAGAACTTTTGACAACTTTGAGCCATCTTTAACCTCTCTCTTATGAATCTTACCTTCTCCATAGCATCCATCACCAAATTTGGACCAATCAAGACCATTTCACCGGGGATCTACAACTCCTCCTATACACTGCTTCGAAAGGAGCGATTTGGATGCTAGAGTGATAAATATTATGATAGGCAAACTCAATCAATGGCAAGTTTTCATCCCAACTTCCTTTGAAATCAATAACACATACCCTTAACATATCTTCTAAACTTTGGATCGTTCTTTCAGCTTGACCATCAGTTTGAGGATGAAAAGCAGTACTTAATTTGACCTTTGTACCGAGACCCTTTTGAAATGACTTCCAAAAATGTGAAGTGAATTGTGTACCTCAATTCAATATGATGGAAAAAGGCACACCATGAAGTCTTAACAACTCTCGAACATACAACCTAGCATAATCTTCTGCACCATAGGAAGTCTTGACTGGTAGAAAATGAGCCGACTTGGTCATCAGATCTACAACAATCCAAATGAAATCATGTTGCTTCTTAGTAAGAGGCAAACCAATTATGAAATTCATATTCACATTTTTCCACTTCCACGTAGGAATCTCAATATCTTAGGATAGACCACCCGGTCTTTGATGCTCCACTTTGAATTATTGGCAATTTAGACACGTAGCTACATACTTCGCTGTCTTTTTTCATGCCATTTGTTGACACCCAATTTTGATCTTCCACAATGCAAATTAGCTATCGAGTTTTTTTTGAATTTCTAACATTTTTGAAATAATTAGCTTTTATAAAAAAAAGATATTTTCATGTTATTCTTAACTATTTTTGTTTTTTTATAAATTTTAGTATAATATACATATTTCTATAAACCATATCTTTGATTACTATTTATGTAGTTATTCAAAAATTATGTCAAAAAGATTTTATTTTTTAACTAAATACAATGTTAGTTAGGTTAGTTTAATTATAGTATGCATTTTTGAAAATTTTAGTTTTTTCTAAAAAAAATAAAAATAAAAAAATAAAATTCCCAATCTCCCACATCGAAAATTTTATGAAAATTTAAAGTTTTTGGAGCCTATATAAAGGCTCATATTTTTATTAAGAAGAGAGAAGAATTGAGAGGTTTTTAGCCACCAAAAGTTAGAAATTTTCTTAACTTGGCTAGGATTTTAGACTCCTGTCCCTATGCTAAAAGTTGTGAAATTTTTTAGCTTTTAATCTATATTTTTCTTCAAGGATAATATGCGATTAAAGTCGAAATTTAGTGTAAGAACAGTGTTCTTATAAAGTCTAACCCACAAAGGTTCGAGTCTAAATTTTTATTCTTTTTTTTTTTTTGTAGACTGGAGTTCCATCAAGCTCTTGGGTGGTGGTGAAGTTGTCTTCCGCTCATCGTCTTCAATCTTGCTGTCCGGAAAGAGGTAAAATCATTTCTCAACTTTATTTTATTTAGTTATTTCATGTTTTATATTTAGTTGATTCATAGTCTTATTTTTTTAGTTAGCATATATTAAGAATAATTAGATTAATGATATAATTTTTTTTTATAGTTAGCATGTATTAGAATTAATTAGCTATCATGTGTTAGGATTATTTCATGAAAGATCTTTGTTTTGTTCATTATTTTTTCCAAATAATTTTCTTTGATAATATAGATTTTTATGTTTTTAATTTCTTCTTTTAACATGATTTAGATAACAAAAATATGCTTAAAGTTATTATTCAATTAGAACTTTGATGGCCTAATTGATTTAATTGTTTCTTTAAAATTTGAGCTAGTATAGTGTATATATATTAAATACGTGTTCTTTAGTTACTTGAATATATTTCTTCTTTTCTTTCCTTTGTCCACATATATGCATGTTGTTAGTCACTTCTAGGATGCTCATCAATTTGTTAACTTAAAATATCATGATATGTTCATTGGTTTAGCTTAAAATAAGTAAATGCTTATGTAATTTTATTTTGGTGCATGTGATATCAATTCGAGTCCATCTTTGGACCCCATCATTGCATATCGTTGAGTTTTGAGTCTCCCATCATCTTGTTTGAATTGCTAGAAAGTTGATAAATGGAAAAGAAGGTAATATTCATGATTTATATATTGATATTGGGCTATATACACGTAATATAGATGGAAAATAGTATCGTATACACTAATATATAGTATCTATATAGTCTGATATGCAAGAAAACAATATTGTACACACTGATATACAGTATATATACAGTCTAATATACAGTGATATACAATAGATACAGAAAACAAACAGGTGGTATACTGTGTGTATACAGTTATATATACAGAAATAAAGTTATATACACTGTATATATATTCCGATATACAGTGTGTATACAACTGCGATATACTATGAAATTGTGTTTAAGACCCAAAACGCAGATAGCCCAACAACTTAGTCTAAGTTTACAGAAACTAAGTGTCAGGCAATATTTTCATGTGTTGTTTATTGTTTATTTATATTAATTTGGGTTGTAATAATTTATTTACCTATGTTATTTATGCTTGCTTAGATATTAATTTTAGTTTGTTTTAACTTAATTAGATTCACCTAAAGATAAACTAATTAATGTTAATTTACTTTTTAGATAATTTTCTATCTTTACTTAGGCATTTGGTAAACTTTACTTTTTTTATACATGTATATTATTTTCAATATTTAAGTTTGATCATTTTTTCCAAAAAATAATTTTAAAGTCTTCGTTTCCTTTTAAATTAATGTTTTTAAAAGTTAGTCAAATAATTTTCAAATCATCGGATAACCGCGCATTGACGGTCACTTCGAATGCTTAACACCTTCTCAAAGTAGAAATAAGAACCTCGTACCTTATTCTCTGAATTTTTAAGACTTAAATCTGTTAGTCTTTTAAATTAAATTTTTTTAATTTCTTTAAAAAATAAGTGGTGACTCCTCTTTTCTAAAATTATTTTTTTTCTATAAAGTTGAAATTAATTTTAAACCATCTTTTTCAGAAATAACAGAAATGACGACTCCGCTGAGAATTTAATTAGGTTATAACCATTAGATTTGTTTGATTTATTTGACTAACTATTTGAAATTGTAATAATTAAAAATTTATTTTTCTTTGTTTTCTTTTTATGTGTTTAAATTCCAAATATTAAATTGTCATTGCATGCATAAAATATTTTCCGCCATTTGACCTTTTATTTTCTTACTTAAATGACGGTTATGCAGGTCGCAACCGTTGAATTCAAAATGTTCCTAGAGGGTACCCTGGCAAAATGAATTGTCCACTAGATGGTCAACGCTCTCTAACTTCTCCAGCCTGAGTTGTCTGGTTGGGTCACCGGTATACTTCAAAATATAGTCACTCTTAGTCAACCTTGCGTAGAGCAAAATAAAATCCTAGATTTAGCACATTGACCTAAGATGACCTAGTACCCAAGGCGTATTGGGTCCATTAGAAAGACTACCTTGAGTCCAAAATGGTCCTCGGCCTAAATGGACGGTCATACCTATATATTTACATTTGAAGGTTGTATGCGCCTGTTGGCAAATCATTGTCCCTTGGGGTTGGAAGTTTATTTTAGTAGATTAGTCTAGTCAAAGAAGGATCTTCACAAGCTGCTGCTTCATCCAAAAGGCATTGGCGTTCGGAGATGTCAAGAAGTCAAGAGTGAAAGATTTTCCACGAAGCCTTTGTTTAGGATTGTACCCCTGCATGAGACCGAATATTTGTATCCCATTGTCCTATTATGTATCCCATTCAGTTTATTCATAAACTTGTATAAGTATGATTTTTAGGGCAATGGAATGTTTCAAATGACGTTATACATCTTTCAAATCGTTAGATCTATCCTTTGCACAAAAATGTTACATATATTTTTAGGATGCGCAATAATTGTTTATGTGCTATATGCTATAACTGTTGTTGTGAATTTGTTGCTTTATTTGGAGACATACTAGTCCACTCTTTTAGAATTTTTTTTAGAGCCTCGTAGGCATAAGTATCGAGTCACTATCGAAAGTGCGTCCAAATACTCCATCAGTCTTTAGTTTCCCAATAAAATTCAAACTTTACTCTCAAATCATAAATCTTCCTCTCTCATCTCAAAAAAAGGTTGATGTTTCATTAAACAAAATAAAAAATTCAAGCTGGTCGAACTACGTAGGACTTGAATTCTCCTTTGTGAGATACATAGGCAGCCTTTCAAGGCTCGGTCCTGTCTTTAAAGTTTTCAATTTTTCCTCATTCTCTCAATGAAATTGAGAACTTCTTTTACATTTAAGAAGAATGAGGGTACAAAAGTTGAAGCGCAAGAAATTTGTGAGTCAACACAAGTCAACCTTTCTCACACATCAATCGTAAAATTAAAATGGGTCAATTTCTGTCCATTTAGTCTTTCTTCACACAAGTCAATCTTTCTCACCATTGAAACTTCACCTTCTTTTGAGTCAACTTGGTCAAAGATAACAAGATCGATGAAAACCTTTCCACAAATCTCCTATAGTATTCGACTAGGCCCAAGAAACTCCTAATATCCAAAGGAGATAAAGGTGTAGGCCAATTTCTAACCTCTTTGGTCTACTTAGGATCAACCATAATCCTTTCACCAGATATAATATGACCAAGGAAAGCCACCTCCCTGAACCAAAACTCACATTTGTTAAACTTTGCAAATTATTGTTTGTCTCTTAGTGTTTGCCACACAATCCTCAAGCGATTTGCATGCTCCTCCTTATTTTCAAGGTAAACCAAAATATCATCGGTAAACACAATCACAAACATATCTAGATATTACTTGAACACCCTATTCATTAAGTCTATGAAAGCTGCAACAGCATTGGTCAAACCAGAAGACATGAGTAGAAACTCATAATGGCCATACCTTGTCTGAAAAGCCATTTTGGGAATGTCATACTCCCTCACCCTCAATTATTGATAACCGAAAAGAAGGTCTATTTTAGAGAAGTAACTTGCCCCTTGCAATTGATCAAACTAGTCATCTATTCTCTAAATTGGGTACTTATTCTTGATGGTTACCTTATTTAATGGACAATAATCAATGCACATACATAGTGAACCATCATTCTTTCTAACAAACAGAATGGGAGCATCCCATGGAGAAATACTTGGCTTAATGAACCCTTTGTCTAATAACTCCTTTAATTGAGCCTTCAACTCCTTTAATTCCGTTGGAGCTATCCAGTAAGGAGGAATAGAAATAGGTTGAGTATCCGGAAGAAGGTCTATACCAAAATTAATCTCCCTTTCGGGAGGGACACCAGGTAAATCATCAAAAAACACATCCGAGAACTCATTTACAATAGGGACCAACTCTAAGATAGGGGCTTCGGAATTCTCATTCCTAACCCTCATAAGATGATAAAGACGACCCTTGAAAATCATCTTCTGAGCTTTAATGCACGAAATAAATTTACCTTTAAACACGGAGTTACTACCTTTCCATTCTAAGACTAACTCATTCGGGAAATAGAACTTAACCACTCTTGTTTTACAATTAATAGAATCATGACATGCATATAGCTAATCCATACCAGGATGATATCAAAATTGGTCATCTCAAGCTCAACTAGATCACATAATAAGTTTATGGAAGAACATAATCGGACAACTTCTATAGACTCTTTTAGCCACAACTGACTCACCTATGGGAGTATAAATGGAGAAAGGCTCTAACAGTGTCTCGGGACTAACATCAAACATCATGGCCACTTAAGGGAAAACAAAAGATAAATTTGCACTTGGATCAAGCAAAGCATAAACATCATAGCAAGAGACCCATAACATACCGGTAAGAACATCGGGCGTCTCCTCCACCTCTTGCCTACCATGGAGAGCATAGAATATATTATTGCGTTGACCACCATTTGGTTGTACTTGGACACCTTGATTAACTTGGACTTGAGGATGAACATCTTTACTCTTACATTCCTTAGCATGATGACCTAGCTTACCACACTGGTAGCACACATTCAATCCGACTAGACATTTACCCTTATAGTTCCTACCATACTTCTTGCATGTCGGAGTAACTTGGCCTATAGGAGCACCTTCTTGAGGTTTAGGGTTGGTTACCCAATCTTTTTCAAACCTTGTAGTAGTAGCATTGAAGACCCTTGGCCGGAGTACCTTTGGCAAAAATGAGGACATCCACTACTTCCAGACTTAGCCTAAGAGAATTCAATATCATCGGTCCTTGGCCTCTTAGATCCCTCATCTTCAACTTTAGCTTCTCACTTTCTACTTGATCTGCATAGGTTTTGAGTCTAGATATATCCATCTCCCAAATTAGCATAACCATTTTGCATTTTGTTGTAACCATGTCCGACACACTTGATTCAAACTTGCTCATACGAGCTCTTGATTCAACAACCATGAATGGAGCGTATTTTGACAATTAAGAAAATTTGAGGGTATACTCCCTCACACTCATACCACTATGCTTAAGGTTGATGAACTCTTACACCTTGGCCTTCCTCAAATCTAGTAGGAAAAAGAGATCATGAAACACCCCCTTGAACTCATCCCAATTCACGGGCTCCGCCTCTATAGGCCTCTCACTTCTCCATTGATCAAACAAAGTTTAAGAAACACCCCTTAATTGGTACGTATCCAACTCCACCTTTTCAACTGAGCTAATCCCCATGATCTCAACAATCTTATAGACACTATCGACAAACTCTTGGGGATCCTCATCAACTTTAGAACCCCAAAACTCTAGAGGATTTATCCTCGTAAAATTACAAACTCTTATTACCACTGTACTAATATTCAAATTCACGGGAGAAACCATCTCATGGTTTACTTGAGCTGTAACATCTTGAGCAAGTACTTAGAAGGCCGCTCGAAAGTCGGCATTAGAAACTTGATCATTCATAGGGTCATTCAGAGCTTGTTTCTCCTCTTCAACCATGTTCTTTCTAGAGAGGTATCTTCGTGGAGGCATATTCCAAAAATTATAAAGAACAAATGTTAAAGGGAAAAGACTTAACCACTCTACCGTACGACATAGATCATGAAAGAAGTGAGACTTTTCCTAAGACATTTTGCTGCCTCCTATTCATGGATGTGGCACACTTCACACTAATGAATAAGACTCTACTTAACGTGATATATAAGACTCCTTAATACTTTTCTAAATCTTGTGCTCTGATACCAAGTTTGTTCTGACCCAACCCAAGGCCTAGTCATAACACAACGATCGGGATGCGAGGGTCCCCAACCATAAGCCATCTTAGCATACATTACATACATAAGGTAAAAAAAATAATATAATCGGAAGTAATCATAAGTGAGGAATGAGACTAAGTGAAATAAACATATAGATGTCCTAAGGGATTACACCATACAACGTCTAAACATGCCTTTAGTTTAACCTTTGATGGGGGCTTAGGACAAGCTCCTAGCTCACCCTAACAATAGAGGAAATATCTAACAATAGTAACATGACTAAAAGTCTTGTCCTTGATAGAATGAGAACTCACCAACTCCTTGGAAATCTAAAGAAAACTCTAGCCACGAGCAGAGAAGTCGTGAGTGTCGTCCGACCCTATATTTTGGGACAATGAAGGAAAAATATGCATTAGTACATTTGAATGTACTAAGTATGTGAGGTATGAATGAATAAGTAAAAGAACATATCAATATACCATAAGATGTATGACCAATCATAATGAACATGAGTATAGCTTAAAAACAATTTTAAACATAAGAAACTCTTGGTCAATACATATCATCAAACTTCAACTTTAAACTCATAACTTGACATCTCATAGCTTAGCTTGAGCTTGAGCTTGTGTGGGATAGGACCTTTAACCGACAACTAATACCATGCGAGAACTCTTGTATTGAGACAGGCCGATGATTCCTGCATCGAAATAGGGAAGGCTACCTTGCCAGGGCATACTTCAAAAATAACTCAACTCAACTCAACTGGGTTATGTGGATCCACTAGCTAGGTCATAAAGGCAACTTATGTAGATAACATAGTTTGAGACTTTAGGTTGCTACTAGAATTTCCATGGATAACCAACCGCGTTATCAGACCAAATCCTACCTATAATCCCTCTTGGTACTTAGTCAATATACCAACAGAAACTCATAAAAACATACTCATAACATAGCTGGGAAAGATAGTAACTACCTATCAATCCATCTTTAAAACATTTAGGAATAGCTCTTCTAACTTGGTGATTCATAAAAATTTATAACTTTGGTGAGAATTATCCTTTATCACCATCTCAAAACATATAATGATATTAACTCTGATCATCATCTCAATCTTTAAATTTAAAATCATAATCTCATCTGTAACTCATTGAAAATTATCTTTATAAATTATTTAATTCATGATTAACTCATAAATCAAATCATCTTTCACTACATAATCATAGCTTTATGCATGGGCATCTATAATTCAACTTGAAATCATTCAATTAATATAAGAACATGCATATAAAGATCATTGATAACATTTAAAAATGAAATCAAATCAGCCCAATGCAATTAATCAAAATTAGGGTTCATAATTAATTGTAAATTGAATGAAAATTTGGGAAATCTTTGGGACTTCATGGGTGAAAAGGGCCCATGAATCAATCCCCACATACCTTGCTTGAAATCACTTAGAATTGAGAAGAAACCTTAATGAAATCTGGAAATCCTAGCTTGAATTTGGAGAGAAACCTTGAGAGAATTCGAAAGTTCGAGCCTTGGGAATTTTGAGAGAATGAATTGTATAGGAGGGGATTTTGAAGAATAGAGTATTTATAGACTTTGAAGTTGGCCATAAAATTGTCTCGTAGAACCTTTTCAGAGGGCAACTTTAACTTTTGTATGAAGGGTCACTCTACAACTCAACTTTACGAGCCATAGGGATCTCTTTAAGCTGTAGAGGGACTCGTTCACCTGGGTAGGTATAAAATTCTGGGACTTTGCTCCTTGGTTCTAACTTTCTAACTTACGGGGTCTTATAGAGTATTGTGAGTTTGGTATTCTTATCAGTTGAGTAGTGGCCTATAGCTTTAAATATTCAGTCCTTAGCTAACTATATGGTTCACCTTGATATTTTTAAGTCGGGCATGGGTACTTGCTTGTGTATAGGGTAGGTATTCCTTGATGGATCAGAATTGGGCAAAGAAATTTAAGGACCCATAGCTGGGGGTGATTCATGGTAAGGTACTCATTAGAGAGGCTATGAAGGCTACCTTAGATTCGGAGGGCGTCTTGAGGATTGAAGGTCGTATATGTGTTCCTAGAGTTGGAGATCTTGTCAGTATCTTCCTTGAAGAGACCCATTATTCCAGATATTCCATTCATCCTGGTGCACCAAAGATGTATCGCGACCTACGACAATATTACTGGTGGTGTGGGATGAAGCGGGACATTATAGCCTTTGTGGCTAGGTGCTTGAACTGTTAGTAGGTCAAGTTGAGCACCAGAGGCCAGGTTGTTTGACCCAGCAACTACCTATTCCTAAGTGGAAGTGGGATCGAATAGCTATATACTTTGTAGTGGGTTTACCACGTACCTTTCGAGGTTATGATTATATTTGGGTCATCGTAGATCGATTGACCAAGTCTGCTCACTTCTTACTAATCGAGACTACATACACTTCGCAGAAGTTGGCTCATATATACATTCGAGAGGTGGTCTAACTACATGGGGTGCCAATTTCTATCATTTTAGACCGTGGTACTAAGTTTACTTCATATTTCTAGGGGTCCATACAGAAAGAGTTGGGTACCCAAGTCGATCTCAGCACAACTTTCCACGCCCAGACTGATGGTCAGTTAGAGAGGACTATTCAGGTCTTGGAGGATATGCTACGGGTCTGGGTTATTAATTTTAGGGGTCAGTGGGATCAGTCCTTGGCTTTGGTAGGGTTTGCATATAATAATAGCTACCATTCGAGCATCAAGATAGAACCTTTTGAGGCATTGTATGGTAGGAGATATCGTTCCCCTGGGGGCTGGTTTAATACCTTTGAGGTTAGGCCTTGGGGCATCGATTTGCTGCATGAGTCGATGGACAAAGTTTAGATAATTCAGGAGAGGATCCATACTTCCCAAAAAAGGCAGAAGAGTTATGCTGATCGGAGGGTACAACCTTTAGAGTTTATGGTTGGAGATCGGGTATTCCTGTGAGTGTCGCCCATAAAGGGCGTGATGAGATTCGGGAGAAAGGGAATTTTATCCACAAGTTCATTGGCCCTTTTGAGATTTTGAGACGGGTAGGGGAGGTAGCTTATGAGTTGGCCTTGTCCCCAATACTATCAGGTATTTTATATTTCTATGCTGCGACGGTACATTATAGATGAGTCTCACGTGCTTCAGTGGGATTCAGTTTAGTAGGATAAATCCTTGGCCTTTGCGGATGAGCCTGTAGCTATTTTGGACAGGCAGGTTAGGAATTTGAACTCTAAGGAGATTCCATCGGTGAAAGTCCAGTGGAGGCATTGTCCGGTCGAGGAGGCTACTTGGAGGCCTAGCAGGACATGAGGACAAGGAGAGGTTTGATTGGTTGTTCTCCACATTCACGGGCAAGCCCCTACGTTCGCGGAGCTTGTCTCCGCGTTTGTGAAGGCCAATTGGGGGCGTGGTAGTGAGGTCTTTTAAGACCCATTGCCATCTCTTTACTCTTCATTTCCAATATTTCAAAACATAATTTTTGGAACAAATCTTCATCATTTTCAATCATTGTTTTTCGATGTGTTCGGGATTCTTGTGGGAATATTCCGAGACTCTTTTTTCATCCTAAAAACCTTGTAAGTTTTGTATAAATTAGATTATTCTTGCATTTTTTAACTATTCCAGGGCTTGAATTTGGTTGGATTATTTGAGCCCTTCCGGTGCTCAGAATGTGCCCATTTTTGGGGCACAAGTTCTTTGAGTTATTTGGGATCTTGTGACAGAGTTGGTTTTTCAATTTCATGCGTGGGTTCTAATATAAAATTTTGACTCAATTTTAGTTCCATTTGTAATTATGGCAATATGGGTATTGTTGGACTTTTGATGTGTTCTTCGATAATTTGATAGAGTGGCATCATTTGGAAGCGGTCCAGAAAGAAAAGACTCAAGTTTAGTGGTTTGGGTGCGGTTTCGGCTTTGAGGTAGGTTATGGATTACTCTTGTTAGACTTGACTTGGTTAGAATTGGTATATTTTGAGTAATAATGCATGATTAGGATGAAGATTTAGGTGTTTATATTCCATTGAGAGTTTTGGAAACGATGATCATTGTTAGTGGCTAATTCTGGGTTTTAGTCGTTGGATCCTTAGTCTAAGTGATTTCTTGACTTTTGTATATCATTTATGATCCTTAGAAATTGCTCCTAGGTGATTTGAACTTAGGATGCCGCTTGCTTGACTTTTTGGTGTCAGTTGGTCACTCTTTGTGATTTTTGGCTTATGTTTATGCCTTGGTTCCTTATGATATTGATATGTTGGGTCCAAGGCCGTGCTTTCGGCACACTAGAGTCTCAGATGAGTAATACATGATATTTTCATACTACATGTATTGATTTGGTGTTGAAATCCCTTTTTAAAGAAAGAATGGAAATGGAAATTTTAAGATTTTTGGTTGATGAATAAGTGTAATGATTTTAAGGAAATATCGATGATATTATAATTATGGAATTTGTTTTTGAGAAGCTCGAGGCATGAATTTTGAGTGACCTATTGATATATATTTTGTATTATTATTATTATCATTATTATTGAGAAGTTCGATGTGTGAATTCCAGGTGGCCCGTGTCACACATTCGGGTTGCAATTACTACTACTACTATTAGGAAACTTGAGGCGTAAATTTCGGGAGCTTCATGATACTTTTGCAGGATATTGAGCCTTAGCTATGAGTTTACATTTGTGTATTATTTCAGTATTTTATCAGTTGGAATTTATTGATGTACTTTCATGATTGGTTGGGCTTACTTGACTACCGTATGATTATCCTCGTGCCCTCTTTCCCCGTATTTGTAGTCTGTGCTCCTCTTTTTTTTGTTTTTTTGTTTTTAGTATTATCTTGCTACTTAGTATATATGTTATTCTTTCTAAGCTTGGTCAGCCTATGATGTCTACTGGGTACCCTGTATTTTGATACTCATATTGCATATGCATCTCCCTATTTGAGCCACCCCCAATGCATTCCTGGTCTTCCTTAGCATAGTCAGATTTAGATTGTAGTGAGCTTCCGGCATTCAGAGGCTTGGTACATTCCCTCTTTTGCTTTGATTTGTATTTTGTATTTTGGACATTCAGATCTATATTGTATATTTATATATATTGTCAGCTTTTGTGCTTACCAGCTCCTGTATTGGTGACACCAGGTTCAGGGTTTAGTCTAGAGTCAATTCGTTATTTCTTTTGGTCACTATTGGGCCTTCTGTATATTTTGTATCGTACTTACATATCTATATCTTGGCCCAACTTTTCTTTGGTTATATTCTTTTTCTTCCGTCTTCTTATGTTATTAATTATTTAATTAGATTGAGATCTATTTTCTGCTTGTCTTGGGTTTGGCTTGACTACTCGGGGGTTATAGTAGGTGCCATCATGGCCTGAATTTGAGTCATGACAGAGTGGTATCAGAGTTTAGGTTCACCGTTCTTACTATTACAAGAGCAAGTGTCTAGTAAAGTCTTGCGGATCGGTATGATGACGTCCATATTTAATCTTTAGGAGGCTATAGGACATTATTAGGAATTAAATCATTATTCTTGTTTTTGATCGTGTGCTAATGATGATGAACACCTCTAAATTTTATTTTTTTCACTCTTTCTCAAATGGAGAGGACGAGATCTAGTTGGGGTGGATGAGGACCCTCGACGCCTACAGATAGAGCCCCAGCTTGGGATAGAGGTTGAGGCCGACATAGAGGTCGGGGTAGAGCTCATGCCACAACACCAGTGCTAGAGCTAGACATTGAGGTTTGGCAGTTCGAGCATCAGATAGCGGAAGGCGGTAAGTATGAGGAGTTTGATATTCTTATCAGTTGAGGAGCAACCTCTAGCTTTGGACATTCAGTCCTTAGCTAACCTGATAGTTCGCCTTGATATTTCTGAGCTGAGCAAGGTACTTGCTTATGTAGAGGCTATATCTTCCTTGATGGAGCAAATTCGGGCACAACAGTTTGAGGACCCACAGTTGAGGGTGATTCGTGATAAGGTACTCATTCGGGAGGCTAGAAAGGTGACCTTATATTCGTAGGGAATATTGAGGATTGAAGGTCATATTTGTGTTCCCAAAGTTGGAGATCTAGTTAGGCTCATCCTTGAAGAGGCCCATTGTTCTAGATATTTCATTCATCCTCATGCAACGAAGATGTATTGTGAACTACGACAATATTACTGGTGGTGTGGGAGGAAGCAGGATATTATAGCCTTTGTGGCTAGGTGCTTGAACTATCAGTAGGTCAATTTTGAGCACTAGAGGCCAGGTGGTTTTACCCAACGGCTACCCATTCTTGAGTAGAAGTGGGAGCAGATAGAATTATACTTTGTAGTAGGTTTACTATGTATCCCCAAGGTTTTGATTCTATTTGGTTCATCGTAGATCGATTTACCAAGTCTTCTCACTTCTTATTGGTCGAGACTACCTACACTTCACAAAAACTTGCACATATTTACATCCGAGAGGTGGTCGATTATATGGGCTGCTAATTTCTATCATTTTAGACTGTGGTACTCAGTTCACTTTGCATTTCTGGGGTTCTATACAGAAGGAGTTGGGTACCTGAGTCGAGCTTTCCACCCCTAGACCGATGGTTAGTCAAAGAAGACTATTCTGGTCTTGGAAGACATGCTATGGGCATGTGTTATTGATTTTGGGGGTCAGTGGGATCAGTCCTTGGCTTTTGCAGAATTTTCATATAATAATAGCTACCATTCGAGCATCGAGATGACACCTTTTGAGGCATTGTATGGTAGGATATGTCATGTGTTATTGATTTTGGGGGTCAGTGGGATCAGTCCTTGGCTTTTGCAGAATTTTCATATAATAATAGCTACCATTCGAGCATCGAGATGACACCTTTTGAGGCATTGTATGGTAGGATATGTCATTCCTAGTGGGCTGGTTTGATATCTTTGAGGTTAGGCCTTGGGGAACCGATTTGATACTTGTGTCGATGGAAAAAGTTTGGATAATTCAGGAGAGGCTCCGTACTGCCCAGATTAGGCAGAAGAGTTATGCTGATCGGAGGGTGCGACCTTTGGAGTTTATGTTTGGAGACCGAGCATTCCTGCGAGTGTCTCCAATGAAGGGTGTGATGAGATTCAGAAGGAGGGGCATGCTTAGCCCTAGGTTCATTGGTCCTTTTAAGATCTTAAGACAGGTAGGGTAGGTAGCTTATAATTTGGCCTTGCCCTCAACACTATCAGGTGTTCACCCTGTATACCATATTTCTATGCTTCGGCGGTATATTGCAGATGAGTCAAACGTGCTTCAGTGGGATTTAGTTCAGTTGGATGAGTCCTTGGACTTTGAGGGGGAGGTTGTAGCTATTTTGGACAAGCAGATTAGGAAGTTGAGGTTTAAGGAGATTCTATCGATGAAATTCCTGTAGAAGCATCGTTCGATCGAGGAGGCTATTTGAGAGGTCGAGCAGGACATACGAACCCTAATATCCTCACCTTTTTGAGACACCAGGTACCTTTCTTCCTTGACTTTTGAGGAAGAAAGTCCTTTTAGTAGTGTATGTTGTAGTGACCTCCAAGGTCATTTTCGCGTTTTTACGTGTTTCTACCATTTTACCCCTTCTCGTAGCGTCTTTATAGCTTATATGTGATGTTGGAATAGGTGACATACTTCTCAAGGTGTTTGGTTTGGTTTTACTGCAGTGCATTTATCAGTAAAAACTCATCAATACTCAACAACAAGCCCAAAAATCATGTGCGACTTAATTTTTCCTGCAAAATAAAAAAAACACATCATATTTACAAAAATATGCTTGAAACTCACACTAATTCACCATCTTGAGCATCAAAAGTGTCGTAAATACACGATACATCGGGATCACTAATAACTCTAGGTAAAGCCATACAGAACACAAGTACTACATCACTCACCATCCAACCTTCACAAATTACAATCCGTATAGAAATCAGCCCAACCTTATAGTTCTCACTCAATATAACAATAGAACACGTATAGACATCATGACTTGCACCTCAAATCATCACACATGAATATAAGAACACAAGGATGAAGGGCAATGCAGTGTAGTGCAATGCCATATAGAGTGATGCATATCTTTCCTAATGATACACACCCACTGAATCTTAGTTCGAGACTCACGAGGGACATATAAGTCCATGCAACTACCACTACGCATAACATAATCCCTAATTCCTCTCAATATAAGTCAACCACAATGCATGTCACGTGTTTATTTTCCTCTTATCCTTACAAATCATCATCAGAATGTTGGTATAGCATCAATGCAAGTGGATATGTGCAAATAATCAATAAGAGAAATACAAATAAGAGGAATAAACCTTTCCAATCACAACCCATTATAGATTATCTTAACACAACATCATGAATACGTTGATACAACCATTCCAACCATTCTAGGAAATCTTATCACAAAACCAACAAGTTCCTTCTTTTACCTTACTTTTGCCATCATTAGATCTTATTCAACAAATATCAAAGTGAGCTATAATAAACCCATCACGAATCCCCGTTACTCCCAAGCATACAATGGCCTACAAGGCTTAATGCACTTAACGAAAAGTTAAGAGGTCCACTTGCCTGAAAGAAAACAATAATCAACCCACACTTGAGATTTTCCTCTCTGATAGGTCTTCAATTCATCATAATCTAAACAACTATGGAATCACAATAAGAATTCAAAATTAAGAACACTCATATTAATAAATTTGAAAATCAGGGCTGAAATGTACCAAAAACTCATTCCCGAGAACTAGGATTAAATCTAAATATTTATATAAAATTACATTACCTAACGTTTTTGGAACTCAATAGTAACAACCACATCAAAAAAAGTTAACACTATCTTGAAATCCCAATTTTACTAAAAACCAAGTTCTTGAGAAAACTCCAATATCCAGATCTGAAACCCTGACTCAAATCTGAACTATTTTGAAAAAAAATCTTATCCATGCTTAGGAAAGTTCAACTATGAAATTTCATCAAAATGGAGTTAAAATCTACCTTAAAATTCTCAATTTATCAAATTTTAACTTTACCAAAAACCCCAAAACCATACGTGGTTAATATGATGAAAATAATTGATGAATCAATAAGTTTATGCATAAATCAGTTTAACCCATAGCATAAGGATGCTAAATATACATTTTACTTCAAAACATAGTCCAAATAGATAAGAGTCCAATTTCCTCAAGATATTTACGGATAGGAAAAGAAAACCAGATGAAGAAATCATGAGAGAATACCAAATTGGGGATAGGATATTAACTTCCATATTAAATCGAGAAGAAATTGACAAGAATCACTCCATTCCGAGCTCTAGAACACCCAATATGCTCAAAATACCAAATGAACACAGTCTGAAAGCTAAATACCTGAACAACAGTGTTGTGCAATAGAAACCAGCACTTAAATCTTTCACTGAAAAGGTCGTAACTCCCTCATACAATAGCGAAACAACCCAATTCTTTTTCCTAAATCTTCAAAATAATAATACGGACCTACTAGTCCAATCAAAGCTCAATTTCGTGCTTGTTTGCCCAGTCAAATATTATTTCTTCTTAATAAATAATTATTTTATATTTTACGATAAAAGTCCAATCTCGATTTAGCTAATATGCACCCAATTTTGCAGACTAGTCCAATAATTCATGCTCAAACTTTCAGAAATTTTGGAATAATTTTTTGATCTTTAAAAATAATAATGAACCTTTTAGTTGCCACAATTTGCTGAAATAATTTCAAAGCACCCAAAAAACTTAAAAACTTAACCCAAAACTCATTTGGAACTTCCTAAACACAAACCAAATATATTACTAGCTTGGAAATGATACTTCTAACTCAATATAACCATCAAAACACCCAAACAAGGTCACCATAACCTACTAAGGACATGAGGCTCAGCCAAAAATTTTAGGAACTAACCTTCAACTATACCAAGTGCCACCTTTCGGACCTAGTGGAATCATCAAAGCTCGAAAATGACCTTTCTAACCTCAAACATTGACTAAATTCAAACTTTAACCTTAACACTTTTTGCATCTTGTCTAATGGCTAAAAATCAAACCAAAAGCCTTGGGATCAATACCAACAATCCATATTGACCAAAAGTCATATTTCGTAGTTATTGAAACTCTTGAAATTCCATTCCAAGCCTGCTATCATCAAATGTTGACTTGGTCAACTATCTTGTACTTTCAAGTTTTAAAACACCAAAAATCTTTCAAAACTCATCTATTACCTCCAGACCTGAGCAAATAGTCCTACTAACCCCAAAGTATGTTCTAGAGATGAACTGACAAAATTCCATTCTGTGACTCAGAACTCCAAATGTTGACTAAAGTCAACCATTTGAACTTTTAAGCCTCTAAAACTCCAAAACTTCCAAAAATCTCATTTTTTATCCGATTTCAAATATAACCTTATATACTAGTCAAATATGACTTAGACAACTATCAATATGGGTAAAATGGTAATTTTCAAATAATTTCCAAAAATGACCTTTATTGTAATCATTACATTATGTTATATTTTCAGTTTTATTTATTTTAGTAGTATTGTGCCACTATCTGAATCTTCAATTCATGATGGCGCCTACTATAGTCCACCAGTAGGTAAGCCACCCCATATCGCAGAACGTCAAGTAACAAGCAATTCAGGTAGAATCAACAACTAACATGGTAAATGAAGCAATTCAATAGGAAACACCGAAATCAAAGTAAACCACAAACATACATATATAACTCAAAATAAAAGATCCAATCCCATGTCCCGGTGGACACAAGTACAGAGCTCCTAAAAGAGTACTAATCGCAAAAGTGGATCAAAATACACACTTGTCTCAAATACAAAAGAATAGCCAAAAGTATAATAGTAGGAAACAAACTGATCTAGGACACCATAAGCTCACCCTCAATCTCCAAGTAATCTGCAGTTGGCTCAAACTTGATGCTGAAGGTTTGCGCTTGGATCTGCATCAATACAATAGATGCAAAATGTAGTATAAGTACCAAACAACATGTATTTAATAGGCATCATAGGCCGTCTGAGCTTGGGAAGTAAATCCAATATGAAAATCGAGAAAGAAACAACAACTAAAAGTCCAACGAGCGAAGCAATAACGAAGACTAACTAAAAAGCACACGAGTCTAGGAATGAATAAAATGGAAAGCAAAGTAACTAACTATAACCTAAATGGATCCCAATAGGACTAGAAGGTACACTCGTGCGTAATTGAAAGTAAATAACCCAAACAGACCCCTATAAGCCCGATGGTACACATAAGAGCTACTACTATTCGTGAATGAGAAATAGTACATCCAAAATAAGGGACTGCACAACCCATACCTCGAATCATGGCTAAATCACTCAAAGAACGTAATAGAACCATGCCACTAAGTCTCAACTCAATTGGGAGTAATGTGCTTGTCATTCCGACTATGGCTGAAGATTAGGTGCCTGAACCTTGAATCCGTGGCTATAGAAATGGTATGCCTGGACCTCAAACCACGACTACAAGAGCAGTTTGGGAAGGGCCTCATATCAAAAGTCACCTTAATCGGACACCATAGATCAGAGTCCATCCTCAAATTTCCATTTTTGCTCTAATCTCGAATCAAATTCAATCCCAAGTAGTCAAATAAATCCCAAAATAATAATCCAATAAATCCAGGGTCAACATATCAAAAGGAGAGCTATGAATGAAAGGGCATGAGAGTTGAGTTACCATATGGATAAGGGTCATTCTTTCAGACCCAAGTTTGCTACATCAGTCTACATAGACCTGAGCCATTTGAAGTGACGTCGCAGAATCTCAAAGGCCTATTGGTTCCAAAATGCAAGTCTAAGGCAATCAATAGCCTAAACCTTGGATAAATCCCACAATAAGCTATGATTCATCATAAAATAGATAAACAAATGTTAAGATATAAGGTACAATCATGAGATCAAATAAGGCATGCCTAATTTCCCAAAACTACCTGAAATAAGGCTAAGTCATGCTTCCAATCAACTAAACATGATATAACCTAGAAATACTCTGATGCCTCTACCTCAGCCTCTGGCTCACTAGAGCTGCATTGAAGTGGAGCTGTCTACTTCTGCCTCGACCATCCGATCTACCACCTAACCTGCCTCCCTGGGATCCACCTCAAGCTCCATGCTGACTACCTCATCAGTCCTGATCCTGGGACCACCTCTAGATAGATGTGCTATCATTGAAATTGATTGAACTTAGTAAGGAGCAGGTGCTATCAATCGTTATCAGGACAATCACTAGACCAATGGTCAATCTCACCACAATCATAGCAAACCTGTGATGATTGGCCCATAAAGTAATAGCCACCACGATCTAAAGAACCTGACTACGATCCCCTTAAAATTTTACCCACACCAGAACCATCCTGATTGTAGTGATTTCCCTATAAGGTCTGAAGCGTTGCCTGAATAGGCTGGCTGTACTGGTACTATTGCTAATAACGCTGGCGAAGCCTATAATAGGACTCCCTTCCCCTAGAATAAGAACCATTATAGCTGCCATGGTGATGAGCCCTTTTATTGCTGCCCTTTTAGGCCTCGCGATAGAGCTGCTCCATGGTACAGACGTAAGCGACATAAGTAAGTTATACTCAATTCAGAAATACATTTTCTTATATGAAAAACATCAATGTTATTTAATTTATTTTGTTGTAGCAGGTTATGAGAGCCTTCAAATATAAATAAATCATGTATTTTAGAATCATTATGGATAAAACAGTAATTATATTTAATAACATCATAATTATTTTACACATAATTGACGTTTTTGGATTCAATAAAAGGAAAAAAATAGAGAAAATGATTTGGACATCCACTTTTTCTTTAAAATAAAACTAAAAAAATACAATTGGTTAGAGAAGAAAATATAAAGCTCTCCCTATTGATGCGAACCCGGATCTGCCCGCTGAAACCATAGACTCAGTCTTAATCCGCAGTTGCAGCCTCAAACTATGGACAAAGACATGAACCCTCTCCTGCTCAGTAGGAAAAATTATAGTAACATGTTTGGAGTGCTCGAGAAACCTTTCTGCATACTCTGATATGGTTATGGAGCCCTACTCCACCCTTACAAACTAATCTTGGAGTCAATCCCTAATGCGCTGCAATATAAACCTGGCCAAAAAGGCCTCTAAAAACTCAGCCCATGACACCAGAGGCAACCCAACTAGTCTACACTCTATAAACGTGTACCACCACTATTTGGATGGCCAATCAAGATGATAACAATGAAGTTGGATCTTCTTGAATCCACCAAAATCAACGTATATAATTGCTCTCGAAAAGTAGTTAAGAACTCGTAGGTGTCCTCCCCATAATCCTAGAAAACCTCGAAGGAGGTAATCTCAAGAACATTCCAAGTATTTTCTGCTTCTCTAATGGTATAAATCCTGACGTAATTACTGGCTGAGCGATGATGGGTGTTGATGGCACCTCATCTTAAGGAGCCGGAGCTGCAGGTTAATCCTGTGGTGCTGGATAGATAGATTAGGTTCTTGTTGCATATCCCTTAGCACGGCTAATAACATAACAATAACCGCCTGCAGATTTGGAGCCATAGCTGGTCCTAGTAGTAGATGGGCTAGTCCCGTCCCTACCGACTGTGGATCTATAAGAGTTGTCAGAGGTTACACTACTGGCTCTGGAGTCACCTCTTTACATCAGGTGTCATAGCTCTCATACGACCTCGGGGTCATCCTCTACCCCTAGCTTTGGCTCTATCTACTGGCCAGGGAAGATCACCCTGGTCGCTGAATCACGTATGCAAGCCATCCTATGAAAGAGTGAAACAAGTTAGAATTTCATAAATCAAATGAGATAACAAACATACGATAAAGAATGAAAAGTAAAAATCTTTCTAAATATGTAATGTAGCCTCTCGAAAATAGGATATAAACATCTTTACATCGACCCGTAAAACTCTACTAGACATTAGCTTTGTACAATAGACACAGGTGAACTTAGGACTCTGATACCGACTTATCATGACCTAAATTCTTTAGTTATGATAGCACCTACCGTAACCCACCAGTATTTAAGCCAATTTGTATCCCCAAATGGCAAGTAAGAGGTACACCAGGATGAATAAACAATCAACAGGGTAAATACAGTACTTCAGTCAAAAATAGTAGAATGAAAGAAACCCCCCCACACACATAGAGGCTAAGAGGCTAAAAAGATTACAAGTCCAAAAAGTGGACCAAAATACATACTTGTCTCAAATACAAAACACTAGCAAAAAGTATATACCAGAAGGAGTCAGGCTCATCCAGGACACCGTAAGCTCACTTTTGATCTCCGAGTAACCAACAACAAGCTCAAACTTAATGTTAATGGCTGGTGCTCGAATCTACATCAAGACAATAAATTTAGAGTGTAGTATGAGTACCAAACAATAGGTATCGAGTAGGAATCATAGGTAAATTGAGCTTGGGAAGTAAAGATATTATGAAAAGTGAGAAAGTAACAACAAGTAAAGGTCTGACGAGCGAAATGAAAATGAAAGACTAACTAAAAAGTACACGAGTCTAAGAATGAATAAAATGGAAAACAAAGTAAATAACTATAACCTAACTAGAACCCAATAAGCCTAGAAGGTATACTCTTGTGCAATTGAAAGTAAATAACCCAAATGGACCCCCATAAGCCTGATGGGTACATATAAGAGCTACTACTATTTGTGAACGAGAACTAGTATGTCCAGAATAGTAGAGTAAACAATCCAGACCTCAAACCACCTCTAGAAAACTTAAAGAACCTAATATAACCATGCCGCCAATTATCAACCGAACTGGGCGTAATGTGACTATCACTCGAACTACAACCGAAGATTAGGTGCCTGGACCTTGAATCTGTAACTATTCGAATGGTATGGTTGGACCTCAAACCACGACTATGTTGAAGGGTCCCACATCAAAAGTCACCATTTTAGGGCCATTATATATTAGATTCCACCTCAAAGTTGCCATCGAATCACTCCAAGCTCAAACCAAATTCAATTCCAAATAGTCAAACCAAGCCCAAAATTATGACCAAATAACACTAGGGTCAACACATCAAAATGCGATTTATGGATAAAGTTTAAATGAGCTCAGTTAATGCCTAGCTAAGGCCTAATCTATTAGACTCAAGTCTGCTACATCAGTCAATAGGGAGCTAAGCCATTCGAATCGACGTTTGAGAATCTCAAAGGCCTATCGGCTACAAAACGCAAGTATTAAGGAAATCACTAGCCTAAACCTAGGCTAAGGCCAATGATGTACCTTAGATTTACGGTATTTTTAATACTTTAAACTTGAGAATTTGCATTGTTTTTAAGTGTTTGTTAGTATATTTGATGTTACTTGTGTTTAATTTGCAGGATACTAAGTCGGAGAATTAATTGAGGAATCATAACACTGATGTTAGGATTTTTGTATTTTATAAGTCTATACTACGACTCATAGTTACTTCTATGGGTCGTAGGGTCTAGTCATCAATATAGAAGTAAGGAATAAATACAAAGCTAAAGATTATGAGTCTAGTCTACGACTCATTCAAAAGTCTACGAGTCGTCGTTTTGAAGTCTTCAAAGTGATAGTGAAGAAGTGAAGTAGAGTTGACGTTATGAGTCAGATATATGACTCGTTTATATGCCTACATGTCATAATAGACACTCTTAGAAGAGATTTGCATAAGATGAAGTAGGACTTGATCTATGACTCAAGATTATGAGTCATACCGGAAGGTAAGAGTCATAGAAGGCTATCATGAAGAAGAAGATTTCATCAGTCCAAGGTGCTAGATTATGAGTTGGGTCTACGACTCGTCAATATAATGATGATTTGTAGAAACGAGTCGTAGGAACCAACAGACTTAAAGTATCCTAATTTTTCCAAATTCATATTTACTTAGGATTATTTATCTATAAATACAGTTCGTAGGTTTATTTTTACATGATGGACATTTTTTTGGGTTTGAGAATATAGATTGAACTACTTTTGGGCTTTTATTCTTGAATTTTGGTTTTTGTTATCGATATTTATGTTCGGATTTTATTTGAAGATTTCGTATTCTCACATTTGGTATTGTAAGTGCATGATTTCTTTTACACTGAATATTCTTGATTATGATCACATAATTATGAGTGGCTAATTATACAACTAGGGTTGTGGGAACCATAAATAATTAACTACATAGACTTAATAAAAAGTAATTCTTGAATAATTTGCATGCATGTATTTTTTCCCTTCGTTTTGACTGATTTTTAACGGTGGCCAACGTTAGAACTCGCCTTATCCCTATTTGCCAAATCAGGGAGGTAACATATGGGAAAAGGGATTAAACAACGAAATTTGTGGCTAATTATCCTCATCTAATTAGCTTGAACGGATCAAGGGATAGCTAAATCTGGGATCATTAGTAAGGGTTAGTAAAGCCTACACTCGTAGACGGATCAAGTTGTGTAGTGAAATTCACTCATTTGCCTGATCAAGGACTTAGGTGAACTTAATTACCGATTCTACATGTAAGACACTAGAAAATGATTACTAATAAAAAAGTCTACATAGTTAAGGATTCATGGGAAACACATAAACCCTAGTTTCACTTCATATTGATTTAAACCACATTAAACTGTTACTTTGTTAATTGATGTTTGTTATTTGATTTGTTAATTAGTTTTTATAAAATTTCCCCCTTTGTTTACGGAAATAAATTGATTACTAAAAGAAATAATAAATGTTTAATCCAAGTCTAAACCATATACTTCGTGGGATCGACCTTAACCTTTGTTAGGTTCTATATTTGATCAATGATCGCTTGATACTTCTTTAGGGAGGTGTAATTTGAGTGTATTAAATTTTGGTGCGGTTGTAGGGGAATTTGGCTTTTAGATTAGATTAATTTTTATTATTTAATTTGTAGTCATTATTTTCTTATTTTACGTTATTTTTCTTTTTGTTTGTGCTGAAATAGGTTTTGATTTTTAGTGTATGCAAAATATGAGAATTCAAGGCATTCCCTTGAGTCCCTTTAATCTTGAAATTGAAAGAGCACTATGTAGGATTGCGAACAACAACAATAACAACAAAGGACATGAACCTGGTGATGACGCGGAACATCTTAGAAGGCAATACGATAATTCACCTCAAGATCCTCTACAACATCAACCATAGAATGTTCTTAACAATCCACCAGTAGTAAGACAATGTCCTCCACCCAGACAGCGACCTGAATTTGAGATAAATAATAACTATGGGGTCAACCCTGACACCATCGGAACTACTAGTGCCATTGTGTTACCTACATTGCCACCTGAAACCAAGTTTAGCATCACAAGCGGACTGATTCAAATGCTTTATAGTAAAGGAATATTTGTTGGCTTGGCAACCGAGGATCCGCACACCCATCTAAATAATGTGGTGTACATTTGCAAGAGTAGTGTTGGCAACCCAGGGTTAACCATGAATGTCATCGGACTACGTGTTTTTCCATTATCCCTTACTGGCGATGCTATAATTTGGTTGTTTGAACTTCCATACAACTCCATCACAACTTGGGATGAACTACATAAGGCATTCATCGAGAAGTATTTCCCATTGTCAAAGAAGTTGAAATTAATAGACCGAATCAAGAATTTTCCACAGTTTCTCGGTGAGTCAATTAGTGGAGCTTGGGAATGATTTATAAAGTATCCACGAAGAGTGTAAAATCATAGAATAACCGATGAGTCACTTCTTGAGCTATTCTACCGTGCACTTGATGATAATGAAAAAGCTGTTGTAGACACCATCACTGGCGGAGCATTCTTGGCCAACAATTTTCAAGAGGCTGCATAGAGAATTGATTGTGTTGCAAAGACAAATTGAGCGTGGAGCTCTAGGGACACGGAAACTTCAAAAAGCTATTTTAATGTTAGCACAAATCAAGGTTCCAAGATAACAAACAAAGAGGTACTACAAGAGATCGCTCAATTAAAAACCCAAATCAAACTGGCATTCAAAAACTTAGGACTAGAGAAAATTAATGCAATCGAAAATCAAGGTAGGGCGCCAAGTCATGAAGATTATGGATGTGAGAAATATGCGTACTATGTGAATGATCAAGCGGGGGGTTTCCAGACAAATGCCCAAGTATCTAATCAGGATTTTTGGCACCAAGGTCAAAAAAATCAAGGTCGGAACTATAACAACTTTAATCAAGAGGGCTATTACAACCACAACAACAACTACAATCTTGAAGGGAACTACAATCACGAGAACTACAATTGGAATGGATATAATAATCACAACCATGGGTAAGATAGAGAAGGCGATTGGGGAAGGAAAGATAATAACAAGAGTGGTTCATACGTCCCACCCAAAAATTGATATAGATGATCCGGATTTGCAAGAATTAAAGACATGATTACAAAGATGATGAAAAAGTATGACGCAACAGAGGATAATCTTAAGGAGATACACAATGATCTTTCCAGAATGAATCAAAAAGGTGAGTCACATTCCACATCCATAAAGCTTATTGAGCAAAAATAGGAGAAAATTTTATTGTCTTTGAATCCACGTCAAAAAGTAACACTTCTAAGTAATACAATTCAAAATCCAAAGAATGACAGACAATGCATGGCTGTGACCACCCGAAGTGTATTCAAACGGTGGATCCACCAATAATAGAATTTGAGGATGGTGCACACGACTCAGCTATTAGTGAGGATGAAATAGTGAGAAAAGTGAGGAAGAAGCATTGGTCGAAAAGATAAGTTCCAAACAACCCAAAAATGAGATAAAAAGAATGATGGGAACGCAAGCAATTCAAAATACGCTACTCTAACTCCAATTCCAATGTCACGTCCTCCTTTGCCTTTTTTACAAAGATTGAAAAAAGGTCAAAGAAGGAAAGTTTCTTAAGTTTATTTCCATATTGAAACAACTTTTGGTGAATGTTCCTTTGATAGAGGCCCAAGAACAAATGCCTGGATATGCCAAGTTTATGAAGGATCATGTCACAAAGAAAAGAATAGTGAGCTTTGAACCGGCTGATAATTTGCTTCATTACAACACAATAACTACTCGCTCACTTATATAGAAAAAAGAGGATCCCAAAGCATTCACCATACCATGTACCATTGGGGTATTCAACTTTGCAAAAGCATTGTACGACATGGGTACTAGTATTAATTTGATGCCACTAGCAATGTTTCAACAACTGGTCTTAGGAGCTCCTAAATCAAAGTCAATGTGGCTCTTAATGGCAAATCATACTGGGAAGAAGACCGTGGGTATTATTTATGATGTTCTAGTGAAGGTCGAATCATTCATCTTCCCTGCAGACTTCATCTTTCTTGACTGCAAGGTAGATTTTGATATCCCTATTATTTTGAGTAGACCATTTTTGGAAACTAGACTTGCTTTGGTGGACAAGGAAATGGGTCAGTTGAATTTTTGACTAAATAATAAGGAAGTGGTTTTCGACATATGCTGAGCAATAAAGCATTATAATGATCTACGAGTAGTGTCTGTGATTGATGTTGTTGATGATATGCAACTGGTAATACATATTGAGGAGAGATTGGATGTTGATGCTTTAGTTGCTGTTATTATGAACTTTGATAAAGATCATATCAAGGACTATGATGAGATGGTTTTTGCACTAAATGGCCTTGAGACTTTCAATCACACACCAAAGAGACTCGACTTAGACTTGAAGAATAGACCAACCCTGCATGCAAAACCATCCATCGAGGAACTGCCGACTATGGAACTCAAAGCGCTGCCATCTCACTTGCAATATCCATTCTTTGGTCCCAACAATATGCTACCGATCATAATAGTTTCCGATCTTTACCAAAAATAAGTGGAAGCTCTTACATCTGTCTTGAGGCGTTTCAAAAGAGCAATAGGATGGTCCATAGCTGATATCATAGGTATTCTACCAGGCATATGTACTAACAAAATCTAACACATTCTAAAATTCAAACCAAGAATTAAATATCAAAGGCGTCTCAACCCACCTATGTAAGAAGTAGTTAAAAAGGAGACCATCAAGTGGTTAGATACTGGAGTTGTTTACCCAATTGCGGGTAGTAGTTGGGTAAGTACTGTCTAATGTTTGCCAAAGAAGGGTGGTATTACTATGGAGCCAAATGTAAAGAACAAGCTTATCCCAATAAGGCTTGTCGCTGGTTAGAGGGTATGTATGGGTTATCGCATGTTGAACTCATGGACAAAAAAAGATCACTTTCCAATGTCTTTCGTGGATCAGATGCTCGATCGTCTCACTGGCAAATAATGGTACTATTTCCTTGATGGTTATTCGAGTTACAATCAGATCTCTATAGCACCCAATGACCAAGAAAAGACCACTTTTACATGTCCATACGGGACATTCGCCTTCAAAAGAATGCCACTCAGATTGTGCAATACATCGGCGACCCTTAAACGTTGTATAATGTCGATATTTTCATATATGGTGGAGGATACAATTGAAGTTTTTATGGATGATTTTTAAGTGGTTGGTGACTCATTCGAAGATTTCTTGGTTCATCTCCAAGATGTACTCAAAAGGTGTGAAGAGTACAACCTTGTGCTCAATTAGGAGAAGTGTCACTTTATGGTAAAAGAGGGCATAGTGCTGGGTCAGAATATCTCAAGCAAGGTCATAGAAGTGGACCAAGCTAAGATTTAGGTAATTACAAAGTTATCCCCTCCTATCTCCATCAAAGGCATTAGAAGCTTTTTGGGACACACCGGATTTTGTCGTTACTTCATCAAAGACTTATCCAAAATAGCTCATCATTTATGCAAAATACTAGAGAAGGAGATGAAGTTTTTTTTTGATGACACATTTCTAAAGGAGTTTGAGGAGTTGAAACAAAGGTTAGTATCGACTCTAATCATTATTACACTGGATTGGGAGCAGTCATTTGAGGTCATGTGTGATGCAAGTGGAGTAACACTTGGAGTAGTATTAGGACAAAGGCACAAGAAGATTCTACATCTAATATACTATGGTAGCAAAGCCCTTAATGTTGCTTAAATGAACTACACCGTGACTAAACAAGAGTTGCTTGCCGTAGTAGTCGCTTTTGAGAAGTTTTGATCCTACTTGCTTGGAACCAAAGTCAATGTACACACATAGCATGCAACATTGATATATCTCATAGAAAAGGACATTAAGCCGAGACTTATTCATTAGGTATTATTATTACAAGAGTTTGATTTCGAAGTGAAAGACCAAAAAGGAACTGAAAATCAAGTTGTTGACCATCTCTCTAGACTTAAAGAAGAGGCAATGTTAAGGTTGGAACATGGAGTTGAGATAGATTACACCTTTCCAGAAGAAAAAGTATTGGAAGTATCACATGACTTGATTCCATGGTTTGCCGATGTTGCTAAATAGTTAATAAGTGATATAGTGTTGTACGAAATGAATGTTCACCAACGCCGCAAGTTCATGTCCGATGTGAAGAAGTTCTTTTGGGAAAAACCATACTATTCCATGTTTGTGATGATGGAATTATTCGTCGCTACATATCAGAAGTTGAGATGATGAGTATTTTGGAGGCATGCCATTCGTCTCTTGTTGGAGGTCATCATAGTGGTATCCGGACAGCCTACAAAATTCTATAATGTGGGTATTACTGGGTAAAAATTCATCAAGACGCTCATGATTCCACCATGTCTTGTGATTGTTATCAAAGGGAAGGAGGAATTTCAAGGAAACATGACCCACTCACTCCTATTCTAGTCATTGAACTGTTCAACGCATGGGAAATTGACTTCATGGGTCCATTTGTGAGTTCGAGTGGAATGAAGTACATTCTTGTTGCGGTTGACTATGTATCTAAAACGGTAGAAGCTGTCTCACTTCCCAAAAATAAACTAAGGAGTGTCACCACCTTCCTCAAGTGAAATATCTTCTCAAGATTTGATACACCAAGGGAAATAATCAGCGATAGAGGTTCCCACTTTTGCAATCGATTGTTTAAAGCATTACTTGAAAAGTATGGGGTTCGACATAGTGTAGCAACTCCTTATGATCCACAATCTAGTGGACAAGTTGAGGTCTCCAATTATGAAATCAAGCAAATACTTGCAAAGATGGTAAAAAAAACAGAAAGGATTGCTCAAGGAAGCTTGATGACACTCTATGGGCCTACCGCACTGCATTCAAGAATCCCATAGGTATGTCACCTTATCAACTTATCTTTGGGAAATATTTTCATCTACCAGTAGAGTTGGAACACAAAGCTATGTGGGTATTGAAAAAGTTGAATACTGATTGGGATGCCACATCAAACCAAAGAATGGATCAAATAAATGAGCTTGATGAGTGCCGCCTAAATGCATATGAGAGTGCAACCTTGTACAAAGAGCGAATGAAGAAGTACTATGACCAAAAGATCAAAAATCAAACATTTACACCCGGAAATTTAGTCCTTCTTTTCAATTCAAGAATGCGTTTATTTCCTAGAAAACTCAAGTCAAAATGGTTAGGACCACTGTGAGTGAGTCAAGTTTTTCCACACGATGTATTCGAGCTAAAGAAGAAGGATGGTACGAAGTTCAAAGTTAATGGTCAAAAAATCAAAGCATACATGGGCACAGAGGATAAGATCAAAACTGTGGAAGCATGGAAGCTTAGTGAAGTCTGAGTAACTAGGCATATTTGCGTCGTGCTGCGACGTTAAATCAAGCGCTATTAGGAGGCATCCCAATCTTTTTTTCCTTTTGATTAGTTTATTTTGTTGCCTTTGTTTTATGTTCACTGTTTACTTTTTAGGATACCATAGACTTTGTTAGGATCCGTGTCAAATTAGAGTCACAAAAAGTATAAAAATAGGCCAAAATATGAGTACATGTCCATGTCGAAATAAAATACTAAAAACTGAAAAGGAATCATAGAGGCATACGAGTCATTTTTATAGGTTGTAGAAAATTCTACGGCACGTAAACTTGACTCGTCAACTTTAGATTAGCAGACATAAAGCATCTTAGGTCTACGAGTGTACTCTACGACTCGTAGCCTACACTTGTGGACTCCAAGTATGTTTTCTAAATTTTTCCAACTATCAAGGCTAATTACAAAGCTTGTTTACGACCAATAATAATTATTACGAGTCGTATCTAGATTTGTTTAAGGTCCAAACTACATTGAAGCACTGACCCAACCCACGATCCTAAGTCCATTTCCGTTTCACTATGATCCCTGTTAGTCAAAACACCAAAAGACCCATGTTCTCTCCTTTTCCAAAATGACCTTTCCATATCCATCACCACTCATCTCCTCCATCAACACACCATCATTGAGTTTAAAACAAAGTCTCCATTAAAGTCCCCAAGAGCCTCACAATACCATTCCATAAATACAAACCTCTAAAAAGATTCAATCCTAGTTTTTGGTAAGTTTATCTCACCATATTATTAATTCTAGGACGTGATTTACCTGGCTCTCCATAAATGTCGTGGACTAAAGGAACAGGAAATAAGAAATTAGGGCATTTTTGTGATTTTTACATAAGATATTGAACTGACTTTGAATTGGGGATCTAGGACTATGCTGAAATTGTTGTTTAAATTCAATGAATTGAATAAGTGAGGGATATTGAACTTGTTGTTATGCTGCCTTTGTAAAGAAATCACTGAACTTGAAGATTTTTCAGTTGGGTGTTTTCTACGAGTCGTAGTTACCCCTCGTAAACAAGACCTCAAGATCAGTTGTTAAACCCTTACAAGCAATGAACTTTACTAGCCTAATTATGAGTCATAGAATCTTCTTCGACTCGTCAATTTTAAAGATTGATTTCCAATACCTAAGTGTTTGGACACTTAACTTGTACGAGTACATCCTACAAGTCGTAGACTTCTCTACTGATTGTAGGGTTGACTCGTACAAGTCAAGCACCCAAAATAAGGGAATAAAGTCATAGTCTATAAATGACTTTAAGATTAGTAGAAACTTCTATAAATCGTAAAGTCAATTCGTAGACTAGATTCAGAGACTACAAAAGTGCAAGACTGATTCTACAAGTTGGATCTATGAGTCATAGACAAGGTGGACACTCATTTGTAGAACCAAAATCTAAGAGTTCCAGTCATTTTTCTTTTACTTTTTTCCTTTCTTGATTTTTTTGCTACGTTTATATACTATCTCTTACTCTGCAGGTAAAATGCCTCTCAAATGAACACCGAAGAAGGATGGTAGACAGAAAAAGATTTCAAGAAAGAAAGCTGTGGAGATTTTGATGAAACGGATATGGGATGAACCAATAGACGTCGACAACAGTGGTTTTAAGGAGGAGTACTCTATTAACTCTAAGACACCACTTGTCTGATGGCCCAAATCTGACTGCTCCAAACTGATTATCCCGGTAACTGAACCAAGTGAAGGCTTTTCTCCTCCTTATATGTCAGCAGCATCTACACCTCTTCTATCTGACAAAAGTAATTCAATAGAGGCAGGAGAGAGAAACAATGAGTCTGTACCCTAATCTACTTCAGGATTAGTGTTCGAGGGCAAGTCAGTGCCCGAGCGTCCCTCCATACCATTCCACATCAAAAGGGAACCAAAGATATGGTCTATTGAAGGGTTGTTTGACTTCTACAAGATGGGACAAGAAAGAAATTATCGTCAAAATTTAAGGAGGCCCATTATCGAGGAGCCTCGTTGTTACACCCCACATTCTTGAACTCGAAAGGTTCCTAAAGCTACTTAGAAGCTATCATGTGATCCGCCTAAGTTACGACACTATTAAATAATTCTAAGAAGGGAGAATGTGACACCCCATAGTAGGGAAGATTGGAGATAAGATCAAGAGAAGTCGGAGGAAGTTGGAGGCCAAGCGATGAGTCGTGGGACTTGATTTGCTTACGTACGCCTCTAACTTAGAAGTTTACTTACCTAAATCTATTTGAGTACACACCAAGCTTCCATAGCATGAATGACATAGGCTCTTAAACTAAGACGAGATTACGAACGCACGAGGAAGGAAAAAAAATTTCGTGGGGCAGCCAATAGGAGAGTGACACGTGGCAGCCCTAAGCAAGCAGGTGACCCACCTACTTGGGGTCAAGTAGGTGACCCACCTGCTTGGGGGAGGTGGACCCCGCTGCCACGTGGCAGCACCCCATTGGTCGCATGGTTGAAGTGGCCCAATGATGGCCCGACATGTGTCACCCTTAGGGGATGACACGTGTCACATTATATATATATATTAATATGTAATGTTTCAGCTGTTAACTTATCCCAAAAACAGCTGCTATACTTAGAAAAAAATACGTGAGGAGAGAAAAGAGAGGCAACTTTGGTTCTTGAAAATTAAAGGTAAGTTTCTCAACTTTCTTCCGTGAATTAATTATATACGGTGTATATTAAGTACGTGGATACGTATATATGTGTTTTAAGACGTTTATGGAACTGAAACTCCAGCGTTGCAACTGATATTTGGAAGGAAAAAAAAGGAGAAAACGTGAAAAGGGGCAAGGGAGAGGGTTACGGATTTGACCCTTGTTGGGTAAGCTTCCGGGTTTCGTTCCGTGAATTAATTATTTGACGTGTCCCTAAGTTGTATATTAGTGTTTTATAACCTAAAAACTCAATTTGGGGCAGCAAGTAAGTACCACAAGCAGCCCGCTCAATTTCAGCACATTGAAGAAGTTCCGAGGCACAATTTCGGCTAGTTTTAACCAATTTCGGGAAAGGTAAGTTCTTCCCCTTTAATTTGAAGTTTATGATGTTAAATTGGAGTGTATTATACACCTTATTATCTGATGGAAGTTGGGGAAAAGGCTTCAAAAGTTCGACGTTCGAAATAAGCGAAATTGGAATCGCTATAGTTAATTGTAATCGAATAATGCCTCGTACTTGTGGTATGTGACTGCTGGTCGTGTGATGAGTTGTTAGGGTGCTGGAATGTGTGTTGCTAAGGGCATGGGTGGCTGATGGTTTCAGCCACACGACCCTCCACTTTGCAATTAAAGAATTCGCGAAAGAAAGATTAAAAACTCTAGTTTTGGTATCTTAGTTTTGAGTAAATTGTTGAGGGTTTATATTGTGTAATATTGTCGTAATATGTATATTTTTGGGCTGCTGGTTGTGTTGCTGGTTAGCTGCAGGTTCTAAGGACATGGTTGTGTATTCGGATAGGGCACATTATAGGGGAGGTGCTGTCCGATTTTTGTTAACTTCTTAAACTGGTTAAGGAACTAGTCGAGGGTGCGAGCGAGGGGACGAGCTCGATGAATACTCGTAGGTAGTCTAAGTTGCTGAAAAGTCTAAGATTGTTAATACTTTCCTTACTTCCATGTTAAATAGGTTTCGAGGACAACGACGTGGACACGATTACGGGAAATCCATAAGAGGTAGGTAAAGCCTATTCTTTCTCTTCTTTTGGCATGTCGTAGAGGTAAGTAAACAATGATGTGATATCTGAAGTAATTCCATTCCTAAGTGTCTTTTATTCACTTCTGGGTAATGAGCTTTTATAACAGTTAAGCTACTTTCCTTGAGCCTTACCTATACTAAGGATTTAATGAATATACGGGCTCCTAGTTGTAAGGACTATATAAAAACATGTATTCTGGAGTCCTTAAGCAGTTAGCATTATCTTAGTACGTGTCTAAGGACCCTAAAACACTAACTAGTATAGCCCCTAATGGCATTTAAAGGGCATTTAAGGTGATTACATTACAATCCTGATTCTCAGACAATAGCTTAATTTTCTTCTACGATTGAGTCTTAGATAATGATTTAAATTGCATATAGTTGCTCATTAATCTACTCGTGTATACTGTGACCCATCTTTCCCTGAGTCCCGGGCCAAGATATGTTCTCGTGCGCAACTCACTACATTATTCCTCAAGTCCCTCACTAGAGGGCCGGGATACGTGTATATATATATATATGATGATATGTGGTAATAAGGTGGTGATGGCATTGGGCTGTGATGATATTACAGAGGTATCCACCGGACCCCTGATAGGGCCGGCTATACGATATAATTTGAACATGCATGTTTTGACACTTCACAGGGTACATGTATAAGTTTTCATATGATATGTTATCCCCTGCTTCGCTGTTTCAGATATGTGTTCAGTTGTGGCATATTATGTTTTACATACTCAGTACATATGTCGTACTGACCCCCTTCTCTGGGGGGCTGCATTCATGCCCGCAGGTACAGGTACACAGTTTGGGGATCCGTCAGCGTAGGAGTCCCACTCAGCAGTCCAGAAGTGCTCCATTGTGCTGGAGCCTGATTTTGGTACTAAACGTGGTGTATATATTCGTTTGGTTACGGGTATGGTGGGGGCCCTGTCCCGCCTTATGTTACTATTTTCTTACTCTTAGAGGTCTGTGGATACGTATGTGGGTTGTGCCTGTATATGAGTGGGATCTGAGTTATATATATATGTATGTACAGCTGTACTGATATGACTTGTGATTTTGGGCGTTCCCTATATTGTGGCAGCCTTATCGGCTTGCGGATATGTGTGTTATGGAACGACCCTATATATAGTACTACAGCCTTGTCGGCTTGTATGTTTTCATATATATTGATGCATTTTGGGTATAAACAGGAGACACGTTATGTATAGGTAGCAGGGGTACGCGTGTGTGTCCGGTTCGGGTACTCGTCACGGCCTACGGGGTTGGGTCGTGACAGAAGTGGTATCAGAGCAGTTCTTCCTTGGAGTGTCCACAGACCGTGTCTAGTAGAGGCTTGTTTATCGGTGTGTTGTGCACCATATCTATAAATAGGAGGCTACAGGACATTTAGGATGTTACTTTCTTTCTTATCATAGATCGTGCAATAGAGTTATGTTTTAGGATGATCCTTCACTAATCTACCTTTATGTTTGTAGTGATGCCTCCACGGAAAGCAACCACTGCCCAGAAGGGCAAGTCGGCAGCTGGGGAAACTAGTCAGACCCCAAGAATTACCAGGGCCCGTGCCCAGTCTATGCCGAGGATTGTACTTCAGTCGGCAAGTTCTACTACGCCGCCAACCCCAGAGGAGTTTAGGGCAGCAACAGCTGCAGATCCCGAACCTCCAGTACAGGAGCCTCCAGTCCCACAGCATGGGGCGGAAGACAGAGCTATGAGAGATGCAGTACAGTTGCTGACTGGACTGATGGCAGGACAGGCTCGGAGGCATGGCCCAGATGATATAAATAGACAAGATAGCTTGAGGGTTCGTGACTTCCTAGCCTGCAATCCCCCAGAATTTCATGGATTGAGACTTGCAGAGGACCCATAGGAGTTCATTAGACAGATGCAGCGTACACTGCGAATCATTAGGGCCTCGGAGACTGAGTCGGTGGAATTAGCCTCCTATCGGCTGCGTGATGTGGCTGCTAACTGGCACGAGTCTTGGGAGTTATCGAGGGGAGAGGGTGCTCCTCCAGCTGAATGGGATGAATTTGCAGAAGCCCTTCTTAGCCACTTCCTGCCTCTAGAAATGAAACGAGCTAGGGTTGATAAATTTTTGCAGTTAAAGCAGAACGGTAGGAGTATTCGCGACTATAGCCTCGAGTTTGACTCATTGGCGAGGTATGCCCCCATAGTTGTAGCAGATATGGCAGACAGGGTGCATCGGTATATCATGGGCTTAGACCTTTATTTGGTTGATAGCTGTATGGCCATGGCTTCTCAGCCAGGCGTGGACATTGCCCGGGTACAAGCATATGCCCAAGGGGTAGAAGAGCGACATAAGAGGCGTCAGCCTGACAGATGGTTTGATAGAATTCAGGCTAAAAGGAATAGGTCAGCTGGTTATCCAGGAGAATTTCGCAGCGGGCGATTCCAGCAATCTAGTAGGTATCCCTCCCAGCCAGCTCGGAGTGTACCTCCACAGTTTCCAGGTGGAAGAGTTGAGAGCACCAGATATTTGGGGCCTAGTCAAAGCTCCAGAGCATCAGGTATACAGATGGACCAGAGTTCTCGACAGTCAAGACCACTAGTACCACAGTGTCCCCGTTGTAATAGACTTCATTTTGGAGAATGTCGCCGAAGTATAGGTGCCTGTTTTTCTTGTGGCCGCCAAGGCCATATTGCGAGGGAATGTCCGTTTAAAAATACTCCAGGTGGTATAGCTCAGCTAACTGGGTCGGTTGCGGGTTCTTCTTCTTCTATGTCTATGCGCCCGATAGGGCGGGGTATGCAGATATCGGCAGGCCGTGGTAGAGGTCGTGGTGGAATTTCTAGTTCTGGCGGCCCTTCTAATCGTATATATGCTTTGGCTAGTAGACAAGATCAGGAAGCGTCGCCAAAAGTAGTCACAGGTATATTATCAATCTTTGCTCGGGACGTATATGCGTTGATGGATCCCGGCTCTACTTTATCATATATATCTCCTTTTGTTGCTAATAAAATTGGGATTAAGCCTGAATTAATAGAAGCATTTGAGGTGGCTACACCAGTAGGAGATTCTCTTGTGGTGAAACAAGTATATAGAAATTGCCCGGTTAATGTATATAGTCATCGTACTTTGGCTGATTTGATAGAATTGGATATGGTGGAATTTGATGTTATTATGGGTATGGATTGGTTAGCTTCATGTCGTGCCAATGTAGACTGTAGAAATAAAGTAGTTCGGTTCCATTTTCCGGGTGAATCAATTGTTGAGTGGACAGGAAATACGGCGTCGCCGAAGGGTAAGTTTATTTCACACCTTAAGGCAAGGAAAATGATCAGGAAGGGGTGTATTTATCATTTAGTCCGCGTGCATGATCTGGAAGCAGAGGTGCCAACTCTTCAATCGATACCCGTGGTTAATGAATATCCGGATGTGTTTCCAGATGAACTTCCAGGTCTTCCTCCCGAACGGGAGATAGAGTTCACGATAGACATGCCACCAGATACTCAGCCTATTTCTATTCCCCCATATAGAATGGCACCCGCGGAATTAAAGGAGCTAAAGGAGCAACTGAAGGACTTGCTGGAAAAAGGCTTCATTAGGCCCAGTACATCCCCATGGGGAGCGCCGGTATTATTTGTTAAAAAGAAAGATGGATCGCTGCGAATGTGCATTGACTATAGGTAGCTGAACAAGGTAACAATTAAGAATAGATATCCCCTCCCCAGGATTGATGATTTGTTTGACCAGTTGCAGGGTGCTAAATGCTTTTCGAAGATAGACCTGCGGTCAGGCTACCATCAGGTACGGGTAAGAGAAGCAGATATCCCAAAGACCGCATTCAGAACCCGATACGGACATTATGAATTCAGAGTGATGTCTTTTGGGTTGACAAATGCTCCAGCGGTGTTTATGGACTTGATGAACCGAGTGTTCAAACCATTTCTAGATTTGTTCGTGATTGTATTTATTGATGATATTTTGATCTATTCACGATCAGAAAAGGAACATGCAGATCATTTGCGGGCAGTGCTGGAAATACTCCAACACCAGAAATTATACGCTAAATTTTCTAAATGTGAATTTTGGTTAACTTCAGTGGCTTTTCTGGGGCATATTATTGGGATTGATGGTATTCGCGTAGATACGTAGAAGATTGAGGCCGTGAAGGCATGGCCAAGACCTACAACTCTTATGGAGGTACGTAGCTTTTTGGGATTAGCAGAATATTACAGAAGGTTCGTAGAATGGTTTGCTTCCATTTCGGCGCCTTTAACAAGACTGACTCAAAAGGCGGCTAAGTTCCAGTGGACTGATGCTTGTGAACGGAGCTTTCAGTTGTTAAAAGAAAAATTGACTACGGCTCCTGTTCTAACCCTTCCAGAAGGACCCAATGGCCTTGTTATTTATTGTGATGCTTTCGGTATTGGACTTGGATGTGTATTGATGCAACATGGTAAAGTTATAGCTTATGCCTCCCGACAGCTCAGAAAACATGAAAAGAATTATCCAACTCATGACTTGGAATTAGCAGCGGTGATTCATGCCTTGAAAATATGGAGACACTATTTATATGGTGTGCATGTGGATATTTATACAGATCACAAAAGCCTCCAGTATATTTTTAAACAAAAGGAATTGAACTTACGGCAGAGAAGGTGGTTGGAATTGCTGAAAGATTATGATGTCGACATCTTATACCACCCTGGGAAAGCGAATGTGGTGGCGGATGCGCTCAGCCGTAAATCAATGGGTAGCTTAGCAGAGGTACGACCAGGACAGAAGGAAATGATCCGTGAGATCTGCCAGCTTGCCAGTCTTGGAGTCCGCTTAGTTGATTCGAGTGATGACGGGGTTTCTGTTCGAGGAATTGCTGAATCCTCTGTCATGGAGGAAGTAAAGCGATGTCAATACCAGGACCCTGTTATAACGAAGTATAGAGATGAAATTCTCCGAAAGAAAAAGACTCCATTTGACCTTACGGCCGGTGGGATATTACGATACCAAGGCAGAGTCTGTGTACCGGAGGTTGCAGGACTACGACAGCAAGTACTGGGAGAGGCACATTACGCTCGCTATTCTATTCATCCAGGGTCAACTAAGATGTATCACGACCTCAGATGTCTGTATTGGTGGGATGGTATGAAAAGAGATATAGCAGAGTTCGTAGCCCAATGCCCAAACTGCCAACAAGTTAAAGTTGAACATCAGAAACCGGGTGGGCTACTACAGGAGATGGAGATTCCAACTTGGAAATGGGAAGCGATTAATATGGACTTCATTACAGGTTTGCCTCGGACTCTTCGAAAGCAGGATTCCATATGGGTTATCGTGGACAGGCTGACAAAATCAGCCCACTTCCTTCCAGTCCGGACCACTTACTCAGCCGAGGACTATGCAAAGTTGTACATTAAGGAAATAGTACGACTTCATGGAGTTCCCACATCCATTATTTCAGACAGAGGAGCTCAGTTCACAACCCACTTTTGGAAGTCATTCCAGGAAGGCTTGGGGACATAGGTAAGCCTTAGTACAGCATTTCATCCTCAAACTGATGGGCAAGCGGAGCGTACGATTCAAACGTTAGAGGACATGTTGCGGGCCTACATAATTGACTTCAAAGGTAGCTGGGATGATCATGTACCCCTTATTGAGTTTGCCTACAATAACAGTTATCACTCTAGCATCCAGATGGCGCCGTATGAGGCTTTATACGGCAGGAAGTGCAGGTCGCCTATCGGGTGGTTTGAGGTTGGTGAAACACAACTAATAGGCCCAGACATGGTCCAGCAGACGGTAGATAAAGTAAGGCTTATTCGGGAAAGATTATTAGCAGCCCAGAGTCGACAAAAATCATATGCAGATAATCGACGTCGACCCTTGGAATTTCAAGTAGGTGATTGGGTGTTCTTAAAAGTATCGCCCATGAAAGGGGTAATGAGGTTCGGAAAGAAAGGGAAGCTGAGTCCGAGATATATTGGCCCTTACCTAATTCTTCGCCGAATAGGCAAAGTGGTATACGAGCTAAACTTACCAGCGGATCTAGAAGCTGTACATCCAGTCTTTCACGTGTCAATGCTTCGTAAATGTGTAGGTGATCCATCCCGGGTACATCCCGTAGACGATATCCAGGTCACAGAGGAGTTAGCCTATGAAGAGCAACCTATCGCCATCCTGGATCGGCAAATCAGAAGACTGCGGACTAAGGACGTAGCTTCTGTCAAGGTGTTGTGGCGAAATAGGAATCGGGAAGAAATGACCTGGGAAGCTGAGGAGGACATGAAAAACAAATATCCGTACCTATTTTCGACATCTACAGGTAACCCCAACTCTTAGAACTGGTATATTAATTATTTAGATAAAAATGTATGTTATCATAGTAGAAGAAAACCTCCCTATAATCGGCATAAAGTTTTAAGAGAAGTTTTATTCAACATTCGGGGACGAATGTTCTAAAGGGGGGAAGGATGTTACACCCCACATTCTTGAACTCGAAAGGTTCCTAAAGCTACTTAGAAGCTATCATGTGATCCGCCTAAGTTACGACACTATTAAATAATTCTAAGAAGGGAGAATGTGACACCCCATAGTAGGGAAGATTGGAGATAAGATCAAGAGAAGTCGGAGGAAGTTGGAGGCCAAGCGATGAGTCGTAGGACTTGATTTGCTTACGTACGCCTCTAACTTAGAAGTTTACTTACCTAAATCTATTTGAGTACACACCAAGCTTCCATAGCATGAATGACATAGGCTCTTAAACTAAGACGAGATTACGAACGCACGAGGAAGGAAAAAAAATTTCGTGGGGCAGCCAATAGGAGAGTGACACGTGGCAGCCCTAAGCAAGCAGGTGACCCACCTACTTGGGGTCAAGTAGGTGACCCACCTGCTTGGGGGAGGTGGACCCCGCTGCCACGTGGCAGCACCCCATTGGTCGCATGGTTGAAGTGGCCCAATGATGGCCCGACATGTGTCACCCTTAGGGGATGACACGTGTCACATTATATATATATATTAATATGTAATGTTTCAGCTGTTAACTTATCCCAAAAACAGCTGCTATACTTAGAAAAAAATACGTGAGGAGAGAAAAGAGAGGCAACTTTGGTTCTTGAAAATTAAAGGTAAGTTTCTCAACTTTCTTCCGTGAATTAATTATATACGGTGTATATTAAGTACGTGGATACGTATATATGTGTTTTAAGACGTTTATGGAACTGAAACTCCAGCGTTGCAACTGATATTTGGAAGGAAAAAAAAGGAGAAAACGTGAAAAGGGGCAAGGGAGAGGGTTACGGATTTGACCCTTGTTGGGTAAGCTTCCGGGTTTCGTTCCGTGAATTAATTATTTGACGTGTCCCTAAGTTGTATATTAGTGTTTTATAACCTAAAAACTCAATTTGGGCCAGCAAGGAAGTACCACAAGCAGCCCGCTCAATTTCAGCACATTGAAGAAGTTCCGAGGCACAATTTCGGCTAGTTTTAACCAATTTCGGGAAAGGTAAGTTCTTCCCATTTAATTTGAAGTTTATGATGTTAAATTGGAGTGTATTATACACCTTATTATCTGCTGGAAGTTGGGGAAAAGGCTTCAAAAGTTCGACGTTCGAAATAAGCGAAATTGGAATCGCTATAGTTAATTGTAATCGAATAATGCCTCGTACTTGTGGTATGTGACTGCTGGTCGTGTGATGAGTTGTTAGGGTGCTGGAATGTGTGTTGCTAAGGGCATGGGTGGCTGATGGTTTCAGCCACACGACCCTCCACTTTGCAATTAAAGAATTCGCGAAAGAAAGATTAAAAACTCTAGTTTTGGTATCTTAGTTTTGAGTAAATTGTTGAGGGTTTATATTGTGTAATATTGTCGTAATATGTATATTTTTGGGCTGCTGGTTGTATTGTTGGTTAGCTGCAGGTTCTAAGGACATGGTTGTGTATTCGGATAGGGCACATTATAGGGGAGGTGCTGTCCGATTTTTGTTAACTTCTTAAACTGGTTAAGGAACTAGTCGAGGGTGCGAGCGAGGGGACGAGCTCGATGAATACTCGTAGGTAGTCTAAGTTGCTGAAAAGTCTAAGATTGTTAATACTTTCCTTACTTCCATGTTAAATAGGTTTCGAGGACAACGACGTGGACACGATTACGGGAAATCCATAAGAGGTAGGTAAAGCCTATTCTTTCTCTTCTTTTGGCATGTCGTAGAGGTAAGTAAACAATGATGTGATATCTGAAGTAATTCCATTCCTAAGTGTCTTTTATTCACTTCTGGGTAATGAACTTTTATAACAGTTAAGCTACTTTCCTTGAGCCTTACCTATACTAAGGATTTAATGAATATACGGGCTCCTAGTTGTAAGGACTATATAAAAACATGTATTCTGGAGTCCTTAAGCAGTTAGCATTATCTTAGTACGTGTCTAAGGACCCTAAAACACTAACTAGTATAGCCCCTAATGGCATTTAAAGGGCATTTAAGGTGATTACATTACAATCCTGATTCTCAGACAATAGCTTAATTTTCTTCTACGATTGAGTCTTAGATAATGATTTAAATTGCATATAGTTGCTCATTAATCTACTCGTGTATACTGTGACCCATCTTTCCCTGAGTCCCGGGCCAAGATATGTTCTCGTGCGCAACTCACTACATTATTCCTCGAGTCCCTCACTAGAGGGCCGGGATACGTGTATATATATATATATGATGATATGTGGTAATAAGGTGGTGATGGCATTGGGCTGTGATGATATTACAGAGGTATCCACCGGACCCCTGATAGGGCCGGCTATACGATATAATTTGAACATGCATGTTTTGACACTTCACAGGGTACAGGTATAAGTTTTCATATGATATGTTATCCCCTGCTTCGCTGTTTCAGATATGTGTTCAGTTGTGGCATATTATGTTTTACATACTCAGTACATATGTCGTACTGACCCCCTTCTCTGGGGGGCTGCATTCATGCCCGCAGGTACAGGTACACAGTTTGGGGATCCGTCAGCGTAGGAGTCCCACTCAGCAGTCCAGAAGTGCTCCATTGTGCTGGAGCCTGATTTTGGTACTAAACGTGGTGTATATATTCGTTTGGTTACGGGTATGGTGGGGGCCCTGTCCCGCCTTATGTTACTGTTTTCTTACTCTTAGAGGTCTGTGGATACGTATGTGGGTTGTGCCTGTATATGAGTGGGATCTGAGTTATATATATATGTATGTACAGCTGTACTGATATGACTTGTGATTTTGGGCGTTCCCTATATTGTGGCAGCCTTATTGGCTTGCGGATATGTGTGTTATGGAACGACCCTATATATAGTACTACAGCCTTGTCGGCTTGTATGTTTTCATATATATTAATGCATTTTGGGTATAAACAGGAGACAGGTTATGTATAGGTAGCAGGGGTACGCGTGTGTGTCTAGTTCGGGCACTCGTCACGGCCTACGGGGTTGGGTCGTGACACTCGTGTTATTACAACCAGTGTAGAGAAAGTCCTAAAAATTCGTGATCTATTTCGTCGCCATAGATTAGAGTGGATGGTCAAGCATCCGGGTAGTTACAGTAATGCCATGGTGCGTGAGTTTTATGCCTCATATGCAGCAACAATTAAGAAGAATTCTCTATCCTAGGCAAAGGAGTTAGAGCAACCGGTCCTGTTGACCACACTAAAATGTCCCTGTTGATTTATCCAAGGGAACAGTTGCGGATTGGGTATCAAACCAGACTTTAATAAAGAGAGGTTCTTTAAACTTCATAGCAAAGTTTTGGTGGGCTATCGTCCGATATCGACCTTGCCCGACCAATGTCGATAACCAATTGGCTCTGGATCGAGCCATAAACAGTGCTAGTTTGATGGCTAACTATGACGTTAAATTTGTCAAGATCATTATTATCAAAATACATGAGCAACCCATTCAGCAGAACACTACAATCCATTTTCCTTGCCTAGTATTTGCATTGTGTCACTAGGCTATATTCCCATTAATTATAGGGTTCAACCCGCTGATATGAGTGAATAGGAAATAAGACGTTGGGATCTTTTAGGATGATATAAACCCCGTCGAACAACAGCGTGCTCTTTATCTAAAGGTGAGGCTACCTGACTTTGAGAGCGTCCAGCAACCTGCTGAAGCTGAGTCAGTAGCTGCTTCAGACCATGAGACACCCTTCATGGAGCCATCTGAGGCTGCCCCAATTGCCTCTACAGTCCCATCTACTAGCACGCCGCGTCCTCAGACTACAGGCCTAGTCACTATCTTGGGCGAAGCACTCCATACTTTGGTGCAGTGGTAGGCTCAGACAGAGGCTCAACTTAGACACTTGATTCAGCAGCTCAAATCGTGGGTCCAAAAAGCTATCACTGAATCTGAGGAGTGCGCAACAGCTAAGTTTGAGGTTACCTTAGTTGATCGAGAGTGTCAAATGCATGTACGCATAGATTTCCTTGAGTTGAAGGTGAATGAGAGGTTGCGATTCTTGTTGAGTACTGATATTACTGCCATCCGGACAGAAGTTGGCCTATTACGTGCCGAGGTCACATCCCTAGCTACACCAACTCATATACTATTCCTTATGCCAATCATCCAGCCAAGACACTTATTTGATTTGTTTGCGGATAATAATTCAAAGGTGGTAAGGGATAAAATACCTTGTACTGATAATGACACTTCGGACATCGTTGAGGCTACGAAGAAGAAGAAAAAGGAGCGCCATGATCTAGAGGAGGTCACACGAGCATGTAGAGTGACTGAGGAGTTGCGACAGAAGGAGGAGAGGCAGCTGCTATTGGAGCTTCGAGCTTACGAGTCAACACTCATGATGACTCACAGACTGCTATGGTACCACATACTATTGCACTGGGATCCACACTGATAGACCCGAATGCCACTATATAGACTTCAGCGCTTATGCGCCACAGGTTCTTTTTCTTCTCCCTCTTATATTTTACTTATTGTTATATTACATTGAGGACAATGCAAACTTTTTCGAGTAGAGGTGGGGTTGTTATGGATGTATTAGTAACTAGGAGAAGTCTGAGTACCCTAGATACTCGATTAAATCCTTGGGGCTTGCCTGTGTTCTTTTTCCCCATAATACCCTTTTTATTTATGTTAAATCAGTATGTTTAGGATGTAAATGTGAGATAAGAGAAGAAATCTATGGCATGATGTCTACAAGGTTTAAAACAAAAAAATAGACCCCTCTAAAAATAATTTGAAATATTGTGACTGTTTCTTTGATATATTGACTATGTAAGATCTTTATGTGACATGATGTAAGCTGATATGATAAGATATGACTTATACTAAAACATGAACCAAAGATTGATAATTGATAATGAAACTTGATGCCAAGTGTGTGTGAAGTATTTTGCGTATTCTGATCATTTCTGTAAATCTAGAACTTGACCTGTTGGTTGTACTGTGATAATTGAACTGTTGATTAATAAAGGATCATAAGCCATTGTTGAATTAGTCCACTTAGCCTTAAAAGAACCAACCAAAGACTATTTTACCCTTTGAACCAGAGATTTAAGCCTCTTAAAAAGACCTTTTTGATTCAAGAGTGCATACTTCAAATATCCCTATCCCTAATTGTATTCCTTTGTTTTGGCCCTAGTCTGTCCTAGAAAAATGTGCACCTTAACTCAAGCTAAAAGCCTAAGTTGAGGGTGGTTACTATGAGAGGAAAGTGAGAAGAGAAGGGGTATGAGAAAAGAAAAGCAAGAAAATAAAAGGTGTGAAAAGAGAGGTGTGATAAACAAAAGTGAAAAGAAGAAAAAGGGGTGAGTGGCCGAAATGAATAAATAACTTAGCAAGCATTAACAATCAAAAACATGAATCATAAGAAAAGTATTGAGAAATGATCAAACGAAAGCCACACCCAAACCGAAAGCGAAAAATAAGAGTAAAATGTGTTGTAGGTTGTAAGATGTAGAATCAAAGTTTAAAGTAGTGTTTGAAGAGGGACAAAAGTCACTAAAATCCAAATACACCACACCTGCCCTCGAGCCTATGTTATAAGCCAAAAAAGTCCTATAGTGATCCTAATTGAACAGTTTAAGAGTCTAAGTATTGAAAATAACGGCAAGCCTAAGGTATTGTGCATGGAGGTCGGAATTCATTTTACATTGCATTGTGTATTTTCAGTATAGTAGTGTTGCTTGAGGACAAGAAACCATTTTAAGTTGAGGTTGTTTATGTACCATGGATTTATGGTACTTTTAATACTTCAAACTTGAGAATTTGCATGTCTTTTTAGTGTTTGTTAGTATATTTGATGTTACTTGTCTTTAAGTTGCAGGAAATTAAGTCAGAGAATTAATTGAGGAATCACAGAACTGATGTCAGGATTTTTGGAGTTTACGAGTCTATACTACAGCTTAAAGTTACTTCTATGAGTCGTAGGGTGCAGTAGTCAACATAGAAGTAAGGAATAAAAGCAAAGCTAAAGATTACAAGTCTAGTCTATGACTCGTTCAAAAGTCTACGAGTTGTGGTTTGAAGTCATCAAAGTGATAGTGAAGAAGTGAGGAGCTGTTGAAGTTACGAGTCACATATACGACTCGTTCATATGCCTACAAGTTGTAAAAGATACTCGTAGAAGAGATTTGCAGAAGCTGAACCAGGACCTGATCTACGACTCAAGATTACGAATCGTACCAGCTACAGCCTTCTTACGGGTGACATACATCATTTGTTGATTCAAATCAAAGATAGTGAGAGTCTGTGCAGAGTAATGTGGAAGCTACGAGTCATAGAAGGCTGTTGTGAAGAAAAAGAGCTCATCAGTGAAAGGTTCTCGATTACGAGTTAGGTCTACGACTAGTAGACCTAATGAAGATTTGTAGAAATGAGTCGTAGGACCCAACAGACTTAAAGTTTCCTGATTTTTCCAAATTCATATTTACTTAGGATTATTTGTCTATAAATACACTTCTTAGATTTATTTTTACATGATGCACATTTTTTGGGTTTGAGAATATAACTTGAACTACTTTTGGGATTTTATTCTTGAATTTCAGTATTGTAAGTGCATAATTTCTTTTACATCAAATATTCTTGATTGTTATCACATAATTATGAGTAGCTAATTCTATAACTAGGGTTGTGGGAACAATGATGAATTAACGACATAGACTTAATAAAAAGTAATTCTTGAATAGTTTGCATGCATGTATTTTGTTCCCTTTTTTTTGATTATTTTTTAACAGTGGCCAACGTTAGAACTCGCCTTATCCCTACTTGCAAAATCAAGGAGGTAACAGATGGGAAAAATGAATTAAACAACGAGATTTGGGGCTAATCATCCTCATCTAATTAGCTTGAACAGATCAAGAGATAGCTAAATCTGAGATCATTGGTAAGGGTTAGTAAAGCATACACTCGTAGACGGATCAAGGTTGCATAGTAAAATTCACTTATTTGCCGGATCAAGGATGTCACATCTTAGGAGGGTAACCTAGACATGACCGACACTCGAAAACCATTGCTGGCCTTCAAGCGAACCACTTGGTCCAATCACACTTTCATTCAGTCACATTTTATCAGCGGAAGACTCAACTCACAAGAATACTATTAATAAATAGGGCCAAATGTCAACCACATATCCAATCAATAACTAGTAAGAAGAAAACTAGTAAAAACGAAAAAAATCAACATCATCCACACTCTAGTCTACGAAGCCTCAATCAAAAATCTAAGAGGTGCCAATGACAGGTTCATGGCTACCACCAATCAAATAAAAGAAAACTAACTCAAAGCTGAAAAGATAACTGCGATATCCTCCGAAAACAGGGAGGACTCACCAACTAGCTAGAAGTGAATGGATCCTCAACGGTGCACCTGTTGATGATCTCTAGTACCTATCTCTGCATCATGAAACGATGCAGGCCAAATAACGCCAGTACGTGAAATGTACAAGTATGTAAAATGGCCGAATGAAACAGACAATAAGGTAGACTCAAATCAACTCAGAATCTCAACTCAGAAGAAGGAGCATCTCAATCAAAATGTCCTGAGTCTAAACAAGAATATATGATTTATACAAGACCAATCACATACAATTCAACCCAATCCATCCCAATCCGACTCAGACTACTATCATAACTTATATGGGAGTTTCTCTTATCCGACAACCATCACTTATGAGCCAGTGATAGTACAATAAACCGACGTTATTGTCACGTCCGTTCTTACCTTGCCAAGGTAAGAACGAATCAACAATAATGGACCCATAACCAATCATGTCCTATCATATCAGGGCAGTAATTTAGGAAACATCCGACTTTAGCGGTCCAATCCCCTCCTACGTCTGGCGACGTAGCTATTGGATTCAAGTTATTACTTACTTTTACCCAATTCGGTGATCGATACTCCTCCTAAAACTAAGTGCTCATAAAACTCTATCCAATCAGTTCAATCTAGTCATTTCGACAAGTCTCATTTGGACCCTTATCAATTCATCAATTTTATCACAATCAAACCTCTTGACCAATCATACTATCCAATCAACCCCAATCATATTTTTCAAGAGTAGTTTAGATATACATTTATAACAACATTTAATCGTATCCAATCATTTCTCCATTCATTTAACCAATCTTTTGGGGCTAATTCATGACTTACCAAGACTCCAAATCAACAATTAAGGATACTCAAAATATTTAAGTTTATAACCAAAATATGTATAACAACTCATACCAAACAACTCTTAGACCCAACCATAGTATAAGAATATTGTAACATAGGAATAAATTCGGGTTCATGGGGATGAATACATGAAGCATTTATCAACTTCTCAACTTAACAATATCAACATAACAAAATTAAATTAGTATATGTAAAAACTCATTAGGACATAAATCTATCAAGAAAACTCAATTCCTATGAATATTCAATCTCAAAGAAGATGTAGGGCACATGGTGAATTCAATTCATGTTTTGAGTAGCCTTACATACCTTAGAGTAGATTTTGAAGAAATCTTGATGTTAGGTGTTCAATGGGAAGCTTGAATCCTTGAGTTTTGAGGGCAAATCTTGTTGGAGATGATTTGAGAGAGAAGAGGATGAAGATTATGGTTCTTTGGAGGTGAAAGATTGCAAAATTTTGACCCAAAACGTTCCAAGTTCGTATATATAGATATTAGGTAATTTTCCCAAAATGTCCTTAAAAATCTGGAAAACTGGACAAGTCCGCGATAGGTCCGTGACGCGGATGTGTCGCGCACCTTTTTGGTCGACAAAAAAAATAAAATCCAGAAAAATGGTCCAAGTTCGCTGTAGGTCCGCGACGGGGACTTGTCGCGGACCTCTCTGGTCAACCAAGCATAACTTTTGACTCCGAACTCGGAAAAATGCAATCTTTGTGGAGTTGAAAAGAAGACTCAAAGATCTTTAATTTTCTAGGACATAGGCCACCCAATTCTTTATATTTAGAAGATATGTTCGTTTAAAGTTGACCCTTATACGTACTCATCGGAATACTTAGCCAATAGAAATTTTTTAGACTCGGCTTGGTGTTAGGGATCCCTTATTACCTTAAAACACATATAATATACTTCAAATACTTAGGAATTGATCCTAACTTATATGTACAATTTGAAGTCTTCGAGTTTAAGCCTATACGCATATGAAGAATGATTCGAGTCTTGATGTAGAAAATTTTAAGATGTTACAATATCCCCCCTTGGGATCATTCATCCTCGAATGATGAGTAAACCAAGAATGGACTCGAGGTATAAATAATAATCACGACTCAATCATTCAACCAATCAAATGCTCAAAATAGTTTACTATTCAAACTCAAGAATGGACATACTAATTCAAATCAAGAAAATGGACATTACCTTTAACATTCTCATCGATAGGCACGAATAGATGCGGATATTTAGCTTTCATATCTTCCTCAGCTCCCATGTGGCTTCCTCAACAAATTGATTTCTCCACAAGACTTTGACTGAGGCGATCTCCTTGGTCCTCAATTTGCGAACTTAACGGTCAAGAATTTGAATCGGAACCTCTTCATACAACAAACTATCCTTAACTCTGATACTATCAATAGGGACTACCAATAAAGGATCGCCCAAACACCTTTTCAACATCGAGATATGAAATACCGAATGAATGACGGCTAGCTCAGAAGGTAACTCCAACTCATAAGCGACACTCCCAATCCTCTTCACAATCTGGTAAGGTCCAATGTATCGAGGACTAAGCTTTCCCCTCCTTCCAAACTTCATGAAGCCCTTCATGGGTGGCACTTTCAAGTAAACCCAATCATCCACCTCAAACTCCAAATCTCTCCTTCTCACATCGGTGTAAGATTTCTGGCGGCTTTGGGCTGTCTTTAGCCTATCTCGAATAACCTTCACCTTCTCCATAGCTTGGTGAACAAAATCAGGCCCAATCAACGCAACTTCACAAACTTCAAACCACCTAATTGGCGACCTACACCTCCTCCCATACAAAGCTTTATAGGAAGCCATTTGAATACTTACATGATAACTATTATTGTATGCAAACTCTATGAGAGATAAATGATCATCCCAATTTCCTTTGAAGTCAAGTACACATGCCCTCAACATATCCTCCAATGTCTAGATGGTGCGCTCTGCTTGGCCATCTATTTGGGGATGAAAGGCTGTACTAAGATTCACCTTTGAACCCAGTCCTTTTTGAAAGGATCTCCAAAATTGGAAAGTAAATTGAGCTCCTCTGTCTGAGATGATAGACAAAGGAACCCCATGCAATATGACAATCTCCGGAATATACAATTTTGCATAATCTTCTATAGTGTCAGTAGTCTTAACTGCCAAGAAATGGGCTGATTTAGTCATTTTATCCACAATCACCCAAATTGAATCATACTATTTTTGGGACCTCGACAAACCTGTAATAAAGTCTATATTGATCATTTCCCACTTCCATTCCGGAATCTCTATATTTTGAGCTAACCCACATGGCCTTTGATGCTCAACTTTAAATTATTGGCAATTTAGGCACTTGGAAACAAATTCAGCGATATCTCTCTTCATTCCACTCCACCAATAGACTTCCCTCAAATCATGATACATCTTTGTAGAACCAGGATGAATAGAGTATCTGGAACTATGCACTTCGACCATAATCCTTTCTCAAACATCATTATCATCCGGGACACACAATCTATTATGGTACCTCAACACACCATCTCCCCCTTTGGAGAAAACCATCACCTTTTTTTGTGAACAACCTCTTTCAGTTGAAGGAGGATGAGATCTTGGTATTACTTCTCTTTCGCCTTAGACAACAGGAAGGATGCAGATCCATTCTGAACATTAAGTCCACCTTTATTATTTTCCTCAAGATGAACTCCAAATATAGTTAATCTATGCACCTCTTTAGCCAGTTCTTTCTTTCCCTCCTCTATATGGGCAGTGCTACCCATAGATAACCTGCTAAGAGCTTCTGCAACAACATTAGCTTTACCTGGATGGTATAGAATGCTCATATCATAATCCTTGAGCAACTCTAGCCATCTCCTCTGCCTCAGGTTCAGTTCTTTCTGATTGAAGACGTACTGCAAACTCTTATGATCGGTGAACACATCAACATGCACTCCATACAAATAGTGGCGCCAAATTTTAAGAGCAAATACCACAGCTGCCAGCTCAAGGTCATGAGTTGGGTAATTTCTCTCATGAATCTTAAGTTGTCTTAAAGCATAGGCTATCACTTTTCCCCTCTGCATCAACACACAGCCCAAACTAATTCTAGACGCATCACAATAGATTACAAAATCCTCTGTTCCATCGGGCAAAGTCAAAACAGGAGCAGTGGTCAGCTTGGTCTTCAATTTCTAAAATCTCTCATCGCAAGCATCGAACCATTGGAACTTAGCCTTCTTTTGGGTCAGCTTGGTCAATGGTGATGATATGGATGAGAATCCCTTTACAAACCTTCGATAATAGCCAGCCAAACCCAAGAAACTTCTTATATCTGTTGGGGATGTGGGTCTGGGCCAATTTTTCACTACCTCAATCTTGTAAGTATCAACCTGAATACCATCTCCAGATATAATCTAGCCTAGGAAAGCCACTAATGCAAGACAAAATTCATATTTGGAGAACTTTGCATACAATACCTGGTCTTTTAGAGTTTTCAAGATGACTCTAAGATGATAGGCGTGCTCCTCCTCATTCTTGGAGTAAACCAAAATATCATCAATAAAGACAATCACAAATATATCAAGATATGACTTAAATACTCGATTGATGAGATCCATAAAAGTTGTAGGGGCATTAGTCAACCCAAAGGACATAATCAAGAACTCAAAATAGCCATAATGGGTATGAAAAGCTGTCTTTGGGATATCACACTCCCTCACCTTCAACTGATAGTAACCTGATCTTAGGTCTATCTATGAGAAACAAGTGGCAACCTGAAGTTGGTCAAATAAATCATCTATTCTAAGGAGAGGGTATTTGTTCTTTATGGTGACCTTGTTTAGTTGTCTGTAATCAATACACATTTTAAGGAACCCATCTTTCTTCCCCATGAATAGGATAGGATCACCCCAAGGTGAGATACTCAGCCTAATAAATTATTTATCTAATAAATCTTTCAATTGTTCTTTCTACTCTTTCAACTCAGCATGAGCCATTCTATATGGAGGGATAGAAATATGATGTGTATCAAGAAGGACATCAATCCTAAAGTCAATCTCCCTATCAGGAGGGACTCCAGGCAACTCTTCAAGAAAGACTTCAAGAAACTCGTTGACAATCGAAACTGACTCAAGGGATGGAGACTCAACATTGTCATCTTTCACTCGAACGATGTGATAAATACACCCTTTTGAGATTAACTTTCTGGCCCTAAGGTAGGAAATAAACTTACCCTTAGGCACGACAGGACTATCCTTCCACTCTATGATAGCCTCATTCGGGAATTTAAACTTAACAATTTGAGTCCTACAATCAATAGAGGCATAATAGACATAAAGCCAGTCCATGTCAAGGATCATATAAAAATCAACCATGTCCAACTCAACTAAGTCAGCCAGGGTATCCCTGTGATAGATTGACATGGTATAATCTCTATAGACTCTCTCAGCTGAGATAGAATCACCAATATGAGTAGCTTCACTAAAAGGTTCTAGAAGACATTCGAGAATTTTGTCAAATTTACTAGCCACATAAGGATACACAAAAGATAGTATGGCACCCAGATCCATCAAAACATAATAGTCAAGAGTAAAGACTCGGATCATACCCGTCATAATGTTTGGGGAGTTCTCCTGATCTTGGCGACTACTTATGGCATATAGACAGTTTGTACCTCCACTCATACCTAAAGTAGTGCCCCTCTGATTGCCTCTAACCGGTGGTGCGGTGGTAGAATACTGGGCTCTATTGCCCATGTCGGACACTCCCTCTGAAAATGGCCCACTTGGCCACATTTATAACAACCATCCTTTCCCTATCTACACTCTCAAATGGAGCTTACCGCACTTGCCGCATGGTGGCTTTCCCTTCAAACCTTGACCCACACTAGCCTGGGATTGAGAAACCTGGGATCTGAAATTCTGGTGACTCTGTCCCTGCTGATCGTACCTGTTATGCGGCGCCGATGCACTTGCCGCAGATGGGGCATAGTTGGAAGACCTCTTCTGAAAGAAGGACATGTTTCCCTTGCTTTGCCTTTGCTCACTCTCATGTCCAGCTGATTTTGCCTTCTTGCTCAAATGCTCCTCCTTGTCTTTCCTCTTCTCATCCTCTATCTGCTGAGCATACACCATTAATCTTGAAATATCCATGTCAGAGATCAAAAATATTGTTTTGCACTCCTTCTTCACATGTCTTCCTAATCCAGAGAAAAATTTTCTCATCTTTGACCTCATATTTGGGATCATCTCCGGGGCATATTTGGACATCTGGGTGAATTTAAGATTATACTCCTTAACTGTCATACCCTCTTGTTTCAAATTCACAAACTCTTCTACTTTCGCTTTCCTCAATTCTATGGGAAAGAAGTGATCAAGGAATGCTCTCTCAAACTCATCCCAAATGGCAGGCTCCGCATCATTACCTCTACCTTTTTCCTATTGGTTATACCAGTTATTTGTCACATCCTTGAGCTGATAAGACACCAAATCAACCCCCTCGATCTCCGTAGCATGCATCACTTTTAGGATCTTTCACATCTCATCAATAAAATTCTAGGGATCCTCATCAACCTTGGAACTCATGAATATCGGCGGATTCATTCTCAGAAAATATCTAATCCTCGTAGAAGCAGAGGGCTCCTGATAACTAGAGCTAAAGGAGTTGGTGAACTCTAGCTACTATTGCGGGCAGCCACCAACTGAGTGAGCATAGCAATCGCTCTTCGAAAATCTGCCTCCGAAGTTGGTGCAGGCTGAGTAGTAAGAACTTAAGAGGCCTCAGTATATCTTGCAAGTCGGCCCCTAGTCCTCAGTGGGGCAATCTTCGACTGTGGAACCTCTGTGTGGATAGCGTTCCTCTAACTTGCGGCACGTTTTGGAGGCATTATCTACAAATTCATAACGCACGAATTAGGAATAACTCTTAGTGTTAAACTCTTTCGCACGATCTTAGAGTAGGAAGAAGTGAAACAATTCCTAATGTCCTATAGCCTCCTGATTATAAGTGTGGAGCACAACACACCCATAATTAAGACTCTACTAGACACGGCTTTATAGACTCCCTAGGACTCTTGAACTCTGTGCTCTGATACCAAGTTTGTCACACCTCGAGAGGGTACCCTAGACGTGACCGGCACTCAAAAATCATTACTGGCCTTCAAGCGAACCACTTGGTCCAATCACACTTTTATTTAATCACATATTCTATCAGCAGAAGACTCAACTCACAAGAATACTATTCTTAAATAAGGCCAAATGTCAACCACATATCCAATTAACAACTAGTAAGAATAAAACTAGTCAAAACAAAATAAATTAACATCATCCACACTCTAGTCTATGAAGCCTCTATCAACAATCTAAGAGGTACCAATGACAGGTTCATGGATACCACCAATCAAATAAAAGAAAACTAACTCAAAGCTGAAAAGATAACTGCGGTATCCTCCGAAAACAGGAAGGACTCACCAACTAGCTGGAAGTAAATAGATCCTCAACGGTGCGCCTGTTGATGATCTCTAGTACCTATCTTTGCATCATAAAATGATGCAGTCCAAATGACGTCAATACGTAAAATGTACGAGTATGTAAAATGGCCGAATGAAACAGACAATAAGGTAGACTCAAATCAACTCAGAATCTCAACTCAGAAGAAGGAACATCTCAATCAAAATGTCCTGAGTCTAAACAAGAATATATGATTTATACAAGACCAATCACATACAATTCAACCCAATCTATCCCAATCCGACTCAGAGTACTATCAAGACCTATATGAGAGTTTCTCTTATCCGACAACCATCACTTATGAACCAGTGATAGTACAATAAACCGACGTTGTTGTCACGTCCGTTCCTACCTTGCTAGGGTAAGAACGAATCAACAATCATGGATCCATAACCAATCATGTCCTATCATATTAGGGTAGTAATTTAGGAAACATCTGACTTTAACGGTCCAATCCCCTCCTACGTTTGGCGATGTAGTTATCGGATTCAACTTATTACTTACTCCTATCCAATTTGATGCTCGATACTTCTCTCAAGACTCAGTGCTCATAAAACTCTATCTAATCAGTTCAATCTTGTCATTTCGATAAGTCTCATTTGGACCCTTATCAATTCATCCATTCTATCACAATCAAACCTCTTGACCAATCATATTATCCAATCAATCCCAATCATATTTTTCAAGAGTAGTTTAGATATACATTTATAACAATATTTACTCGTATCCAATCATTTCTCCATTCATTTAACCAATTTTTTGGGGCTAATTCATGACTCACCAAGATTCCAAATCAACAATTAAGGATACTCAAACTATTTAAATTTATAACAAAAATATGTATAACAACTCATACTAAATAACTCTTAGATCCAACCATAGTATAAGAATATTGTAACATAGGAATAAATTCGGGTTCATGGTGATGAATACATGAAGCATTTATCAACTTCTCAACTTAACAAAATCAAATTAGTATATGTAAAAATCATTAGGACATAAATCTATCAAGAAAACTCAATTCCTATGAACATTCAATCTCAAAGAAGATGTAGGGAATATGGTGAATTCAATCCATGTTTTGAGTAGCCTTACATATCTTAGAGTAGATTTTGAAGAAATTTTGATGTTAGGTGTTCAATGGGAAGCTTGAATACTTGAGTTTTGAGGGCAAATCTTGTTGAAGATGATTTGAAAGAGGAGAGGATGAAGATTAGGGTTCTTTGGGTGAAAGACTGCAAAATTTTGACCCCAAAATGTTCCAAGTTCGTATATATAGATATTAGGTTATTTTTCCAAAATATCCCTACAAAATCTGAAAAATTGGACAAGTCCGCGACTGATCTGCGACGCGGACGTGTCTCATACCTTTCTGGTCGATAAAAAAACAAAATTTAGAAAAATGGTTCAAGTTCGTTGTAGGTCTGCGACGCGGACTTGTCGCGGACCTCTCGGGTCAACCTAGAATAACCTTTGACTCCAAACTCGAAAAAATATAATCGTGGCTTTGGAAAGAAGACTCAAAGATCTTTAATTTCATAGGTTATGGGCCACCCAATTCATTATATTTTAGGAGATATGGTTGTTTGAAGTTGACTCTGACTCATCGAAAAACTTAGCCGATAGAAATTCTTTGAACTCGGCTTGGTGTTAGGGATCCCTTGTGACCCTAAAACACATATAATACACTTCAAATACTTAGGAATTGATCCTAACTCATAGATACAATTTGAAGTCTTTAAGTTCAAGCCTATACGCATATGAAGAAATGTTCGAGTCTTGACGTAGAAATTTTTGAGATGTTACAAAGAACTTAGGTGAACTTAACTTACCGATTCTACATGTAAGACACTCGAAAATGAATACTAATAAAAAAGTCTACATAGTTAAGGATTTATGGGGAATACATAAACCCTAGTTTCACTTCATATTGATTTAAACCACATTAAACAGTTACTTTGTTAATTGATGTTTGTTATTTGATTTGTTAATTAGTTTTTATAAAAATCCCCCCTTTCTTTATGGAAATAAATTGATTACTAAAACAAATAATAAACACTTAATCTAAGTCTAAATCATATTCTTCGTGGGATCGACCCTAACCTTTGTTAGGTTCTATATTTGATCAACTATCGCTTTATACTTTAGGGGGTATAATTTGAGAGTATTAGCCAACAACGAGCTATCATTCCCCATAAAATAGATCAACACATTCTAAGAAATAAGGTACAATTACGAGATCAAATAAGGCATTCTCAATTCCTAAAACTACTCGAAATAAGGCTAAGCCATGCTTCCAATCAACTAAACATGATACAACCTAGAAACCCATCCCAAAACTAGCTACTCAACATGAATTCACTAACACAAGCTTAATCTAAAGACCGATAAGCCGTAGCCTACCTAAAGCAGACCACACACACTCCAAATTCACTATATCAAAGCTTTGCCCTTTTGAATGGCCTTCGATGGGCCTAAAATTGGATCAAAAATAAGATTGTGGACCCGCGCCAACAATTTTGATATTAACCCTTTACTGGATCCTAAATACCTCAAAGAACCCTTGTATGGGCACAATTAGAGCTCGCACCAAACTAGTTCATGCATTCAATATTACCAAAACACCATTAAAGGGGAACTTAAGGTCTTAGGAGTAAGAATTTGTTCTAAAACAAGTTCCCACACTCTCTCCGAAGATTCCAACACGTAGCCTCTATAATTACCGATAATTAGCAAATCATATCACCCAAATGGAGGTCTGAAGCTAGAGATATCACCTTTTCAATATTGCCAAATGAACTGGAATTGCGACTACTCTTAATTAAAAAGATCAGTTACTTTTCTTTTCGCAAATGCGGCGCCTGGTTCGCAGATTCAATGGGTCAAGTCCTTAACCTTCATGAAGCGGCCAAGGGACTTCGAACCCAATGACCAACTCCATGGTCTTCGCCGACGCAACTGTTATGTAAAAAACAAAAGGTTTAAAATTAATTTCAACTTTTAGAGAAAAAATCAATTTTAGAAAAGAGTCTCCAATTAATTTTTTAAAGAAATTAAGAAAACTTAATTTAAAAGACACTAACAGATTAAGTCTTAAAAATTTAGAAAAAATGGATAAGAGGTTCTTATTTCCACTTTAAAAAGGTATTAGCATTCAAAGTGACCGCTAATGCGCGGTTATCTGATGATTTCAAAATTATTTGACTAACTTTTTGAGAAAATATGATTAAAAATAATTAATACATTAGAACTATTTAAAAGAAATATAAACTTAAAGATTTGGAATAACTTATAAAAAAAAATAAACTTGGTATGAAAATGACCAAGTAAAGGATGAATAATTTAAATAAATCATTTAAATGGAACAAATGATCATAAAGAATGGTTTCTTTTTAAGGGATTTAATTAAGTAAATCTAGAGTTAGAGCAAATCACAAATAAAATAATAAACATTTATAATCAAATATTAAAGAGAGAGAGAGAGAGAGAGAGGAATTAGACTTGGGCTTTTTCCCAATCACTAATTATCAAGCCATTGGGCTTGATTACTTTTCCTTTTGCTACTCCAGCCTATTTTGGGCTTCTGGCCCATTTCAGATTGTATGTCCATGTATACACTTGTTGTATCTCACGTATACATGAGTGTATACTCCTTGATGTCCCTGTATATGGATATATACAATTGTATACAATCTATTGTCGCTCTTCGAGACCTATATTTTTTTCGCTTTCATAAACCTGCTCATCGGCTTCTCTTCTGGATCTTGATTTCGATGAGGCTGACTCGAAAGTGTATCAACTCAAAGAATGCAAGGAATGAGTCCAAAGTGGACTTGAATTGGTATCACATGTAGCAAAATAAATAAATTAAAAACCATTCAAAGAAACATTAAGAATCTTATTTTAGACGGATGCCAAATTTTCACAAGAACAAGAGAAGGAAGACTCTATGGTGATCAAGTAATGTTCTTTTTTTTTAGTAGAGCAAGTTGGGGTAAATTAGAGCACCAAACAAAATGAAACAATAGTTTCGGGCATAATGAGATGAAAACAAAGCGAACGATTGTTCTATAAAGTTACGATAGTAAAAACAAGACAAGGCTTGATCATTCACAAAATATGATTAATTAATTGAGACAAACAACCAGTAGCTATTTGAAATTATAAAAAAATAATTCACATACACAATGATTATTTTCACATGATAAACAAGAACATAATGACAAAAAAATGTTCTAAGTGCTACTCTCAATTTTTAAGGGAAATCAAGAACTGAGTGATAAAAGAAGGCAACATGATAAGTTAAAAGATTGAGAGTATCATTTAAGCAAACATGAACTGAAATATCTTTTTATTTTTTATTTTTTAAAGAAATAAATACAATATCTTAGGGACAATAGTTAAACTCCCCAAAGTAAAACCAATGAATCAACATTTACGAGCTAGATGAAAAATAACAAAAAGCAACAATATTAACATAGATACGCATAAACCTTAATCACCGAAGGAAAATCAAGTTAAACACTCTGAGAGTGTTAATATTCTCAATAGCAAAAACCACAACCAAACAACAAAATATTTTAATACCAATGTCTCGTAGGTGTAGGCGATGAACTGTAAGCAAGACTGTACGTAGCTCAGATGCACAAGAAAAGATGGTCATTTTAACATGTTATAACGTATGAATTAGAATTAAATGTCAACAAGAGCTGAACAAGTAAACTATAAATATCAAGACTAAACCTGTAGCAATTTAACAAAGGGATGGGGGAGCAAGCTACTGGGAACTCAACTATTTTATTCCTAATCAAGGCATGACAATAATCACATTAACGAGAGTTGAAAGCACTAGATCACAGGAATCATCTATTACGATGTCCTACATTATAGAATTAATCGAGCTGAAGCAGGAAGAAACAACACAAACACATAATGACTTCATAAACAGAGAGCAGATTAATTAAAACAGAAAACGAAGAGAAGAAGTTACCTTTTTCGGAGAAGAAACTGGAGACGAGACGAGCTGATGGCCTTCCACAATAACGATGAACGAAAGCAAAAATCAGAACTTGGACTCCGAAACTCTGATTTACACTTGAGTGTTAGTTTTTCTTTTTCTAAGATGAGTATTTCCTTTGAATCTTTCCGCCCCCTTCTCAGTAAACAATTCAACAATTTATAATTGAAATATAATTAGTTTAAATTTTTTTAAAAAAATATATCCCTAATAATTCGGATTCGATTTTGATATTCTTTGATTCAGATTAGATTTAAGATAGATTTTTTTTAATCCAAAGTCAACAATTGAGGACACAGATATGCGCGTATGTGCATACGGTGGGTTCATTTGAGAAAGGGGTCGGCTGATACGTTTCTACGTTATGTGTAAGATATATATATATATATATATATTGGGGTGCGGGATCGGGGGGGGGGGGGGGTGGTTGTATAGTTGTAGGTATGTATTGTTGTAGAGTGGTAATGGGCTGCTGGGTTTTTTTATGGAAAAATTATTTGAATGAATATTTTTTAATAAATAATTATTAATTTTAGTGATATTTTTTATTTATTATTATTTATAGCATTATATAATAATATTATGATAAATTTGTATTATGTATTAAAAATGAATTATGTATGTGATATAAATGTATTATAAGCATTTTAAAAGTATATTATGCTTGTTTTGTAAGAAATTGACACAATATATTATAAGTATATTTAAGTGTGATAAATATATCATTCATCAATAAAATTTATATTATAGATATTTTATAAATTATTCTATGTAATATATATTAAAACTGTATTATAAATATATTATAAATATTTACTGAAAATAAAATTATTATTATAATAAATAATAAATATTTTTTTAATATAGTATATCTACGTAACTTTCCCTTCTTTTATTATTGGTATAAGTATTGTATATTATTATGTGTTGGAAATAGTTAAGGGAAATAAGGTGATGGGGTGGTGTAAATGTTGCCACGTTTGGCTTTGTTGTAGTATAGTAATTGGAATTGGAATTAGTGTTGTTGGATTGGAAAATTGTAGTTAATTGTAGGGATTTATGTGTAACAGTGTGATGTTGCATGTATGGAATTGGGGACACGTTGCTGTAGGTAGGAAATTGATTTGGAAGTTTAGGAAAAAATAGGGAAACTGGGTAAGTACATGTTTGTGTTGCAATATTGTACTTATAACTTACATAAATCATATAGTATAAAGAGTTAATTATTTTTTCTACCCTCTTTTAATTTATAGAATTTTTTAAAAAATATAATAATTCGGATATATTAATTTAGTAATTTAGATACATTAATTAGAATTTTATATATTAGCAGGTAATATTTAAAACACGATACATTAAACATAGAGATAATTTATGAATCAGAATTAGTGTATCTGAATTACTGAATTAATGTATCCAGATGAAAAGAAGGAATTTTTAAAATATTTTGAAATAGATGAGAATAATAAAAAATATGATAAATAAAGGAATGTAATTAGGTATTTTTTTTCATATTGTATTCTAATTGGGTTATGGGTATTGTGCGGAGGATTGGGGTAGGAGAGGTTAGAATTCCAAATTAACAAAATGGCCATGTGGATTTGAATTAAAAAATTAGTCATATTGAATTAAGAATTTAGCCAATTTGAATTAAGAATAAGCCAAATTGGATTTAATTGGTGGAATTCGGTTAAACTTTAAATAAGATGAATTAATACTAATTAATTAACAAGCTTTTTAATTTTGAAAATATTAATTAATTAACTTAAATATTGGTTAATTAGTTTGGAAATATAAGCTACTAATTGTAAAACAATTAATAAGAATTAAAATCTTTCTAAGATCATTTTTGAATATTCATAAAAGCTAGTAATTATAAAAATAATTATGATTATATGAATGATTATAGAAAACTATATCAATTATTTTAAAATTATAAAAATGAAAAATATAAAAATGACTTAAAATATTTTATATTTCATAAAAGTTAATTATTTAAAATTGTTTGAAATTGAAGAAACTCGATTATTAATTTATGTTGTGGAGGGTCAAAATTGGGTGTCAACAGCGATACCAGGCTCGCGAACATGGAGGACAAACTCACTGATCACCGCAATCACTGTCTGAGCTACACGAACGCGAAGAGGAACACGGTGCATTACCAGCTAGGTGCTCGGGATTCATTCGAAAACACGTGCATGTAGACAAACTAAGATACCCCATCAAATTTGATATTTCAGGCTTAATAAAAATGTCAAAAATTTAATGAAGGTTATCTCGACAAAATGTGAGTCCCACACCCAAGCTCCATTTTGGCCATAACCCACTAGGCTGTTTGAAATGAGTCCAAAAGTCTTGTGACCAGAACCAAAGGTCCATCTAGATCAAACTCGACATTCCAAAGCTAACCAAACAGTCAGAATTGCATTTTGAGGCAGTTTACCTGATGTGTTGACGGAAGTCAACCATTTAAGTTTTAAACGCAGCAAAACGTCGAAATTGCAGAGAATCTAAACGAAGGACCAGGTGATCGATTTGTCAGTCCCAACAAGTCATAAATGACGTAGAATTGCTATAGAAAAGTTCTAAACATTGAAAAGAATACAATAAAAAGGAAATGACATGAACGGTAATTACATATTGACTTGATATTTCACATTGCAAATCATTTATTTTTTAGTTAAACTTGACAAGTTATTTTTTTGTCAAATATTTTAATAATTTTATCACATTATATTATAATATTATTTTTTTGGTCAAATTTGTATTTCATTATGTTCATAGAAATCTTGTACTTTTATTTTTTATGATTAATTTAATTAAAATCTAATTTGAAAAATATCAATCGATTTTCTTATAATATTAGTTAAGAACATATGTTTGTTAATTAATATATTTTTAAGAGATAATATTTATATTAAATATTTAATTTAATATCATTTATAAAGGCCCTTATTTGTCTAATATAATCTTTTTAATTTTAGATAATTAAATGTTATTTTATAAATTTAATATAACCTTACGATTGCACTTTTGCGCAACCAAGCAGTACACCTGTAAGGTCAACTAATGTCACGATCCAACCCCGTAGGCTGTGACGGGTTTCCGGACTGGACACTTGCATATACTCCTACTAACTATAAGTAACCCTGTCTTCTATTTGTGTCATAAGAAATTAACAGGCACGATAACATATAAGCTGACGAGGCTTCCATGACAAAAGGGAATGTACCAAAACATAAGTCTCATAGGCACCACTGTACACACACACATATACAACTCACATACATGTCCACAGACCTCTAAGAGTAAGAACAGTAACATAAGGCAGGACAGGGCCCCCGCCGTACCCGTGAACAAATAAATATATACATCGAGGGTTAGTACCAAAATTAGGCTCCGGTATAATGAAGCGCTTCTGAACTGCTTAGTGGAACTCCTACGTTGGCGGATCCCCAAAGTATGTATTTGTACCTGCGGGCATGAACGCAGCCCCCGAGAAAGGGGGGTCAGTACGACATATGTACTGAGTATATAAGCATAGACATCATAAGGAAATTACAGTTGGCATAGGGATGCAGGGAATAAGTATAACAATTAATAAATCACTGTACTTGCTTCTTGTAAAACGACATTATGTATCTCAGTGTCATATTCTGTACCCGGCCCATTGTGAGACTCGGTGTTACAAATGTATCATTATGTCATCATATGCGTATATATACCGTACCTGGACCTTTATGGGACCCAGTCAATAATCATGTCATCTTACCATCATATACATATATCATACTTGGCCGTTTATAGGACTCGATCATACCCGACCCTCTTGTGAGGGACTCAATGGAAGATATATTAAACATATGCATGAGCAGAGCAGTGAGTAACCATATGCAAGCTAAATCATTATCTGAGACTCCATGAAATAGCCAAGTGAACCGTCACTTGAAGATCCGGGTAGTAATTGTCTTGAGTACCCTCTGAGGGTCATTAGGGATCATATTAAGTGGAGCCTCAGGCGTCATAGACGTGCATCAAGATAATGCTACAAAGCTTACGCAATCAGATACATTCATTGCCCTAAAGCCCTTAGGAATATGAGCTTGCGTATCCAGTTACTACCCAACATATAGAAGGCTCGAGGGTAGTAGTTCAACTGCTTTAGGACCTTTAACATTTAGAAGTGAGTACAAGACATGAGTTACAGCCGGAATCTATAAATGGAATTACCTCTAACTCATATCATATACCGCTTCACTTACATTAAGCCATTTCAAGAGAAGGAAGGGATAGGCTTCATGTGTACTACCTTTCGTCTTGTAGAAGACTTACAAGACAATAACTCAACTATCGCAGGAGTTCTAACATCAAGAAGTGAATAAGATTTATGAACCATACTCGGGGTTCTATGAATGGAATTTTCCCCATAGTATATATACCAACCACTTATGACTAAGACATGCCAAGAAAAAAGAAGAGATAAACTTTACATACTCTCTACTTCCCCTCATATAGTCGTCATACTCATATGTATCGTGGAACGTATGACCCGATCCTTAGATAGTACCATATATCTTACTTGGCCCATCAAGGGACTCGGTACCATAAACATTTCATCATAACATCATAACTAATTTCAAAGACTTATCAAGAGAGAAGAAGGGTAGCTTTACATACTTATGTCAAAAATATGCCAAGAGAAAGAAGGTAGCTTCACATACCTCTTATGGGTTACCCTTCACCACGTTCGCCTCGTCGTCTTTTGAACCTATTTAACATGAGAGTAATACTAAGATTAATAACCTTTCACTTTTCAATTTCCAACTCTAGAACCACGTATCCATAGGAATCATTCCCTTATCCATTTTCCTTGACTAGCTTATTACTAGCTCCGAAGTTACCGCAAATCGGGCAGCATCTCCCCTATAATTTCAACATCCCCAAGATTTCAAATCGGCCAAAATATCAACAATCATACCAACAAAAACAACCACCAGCACATTTATAAGTAAATCACTTCAACTTTATACAATATAAACTCTAAACAACTCGCTTAAAACTACGATACCAAAATAGAGTTTTTAACCTTTATTTCGTAAAACCTTTAACAATACGAAACGGAGGGTTGTGTGACTGAAACCAGCAGTACCCACACCCCTTTTAGAACAATTTCTAGCCCTGCAACACGCCATCCAACCAGCTGCAACCGCAGCACCACAATCACAACACACTACTCGACTTCGATTTAATTATAACGACTTCAATTTAGTTTGTTTCTAATATCAAGCATCCTTATACAAGTTTTCCACTTCCAGCCTCATTTAAGACATGTAATATACTGCATAACAACATCATAAACTCCAATTTGAAAGGGAAAATCTTACCTTGCCTGAAACTCGCCAAAACTTGCCAAAACTCGCCTCGGAAGTTCTTTTAGCGCGGCTAAAACTTCGTGGCTGTTTATTAACCTTTTGGTGCTGCTACAAACCATAAATTTATATTACTAACACCTTCATACCATCATGGTATACCTTAAATACTTAATTCATGGAATAAAATCGAAAAACTTACCTTTTTCTCTCCTTGGCCGCCACTACTTTCTCTCTAGCTCTAGGGTTTCTTCTCTTCCTTTTTCCTCTTGAATTTTCTAGAGAAGTATGGAACTTATGGGATAAGGATGAAGCTAAAAGTCATAAAACATATATACATATATATATATATATATATATATATATATATATATATATATATAGGCCACCTTAGGGGGGTGACACGTGTCAACCTCTAAGTGGTAACACATGTCAAGCTCTCATAGGGCCAACACACTCCCTTCTCCACCCTTGGGATGCCATGTGGCAGGTGGGGCCCACCCCTTGCTGCAGCTTCTGCCACATGGCACTCCCAGCTGCTGCCACGTAGCACTCCCTCTTGCTGCCATGTGTCACCCTCTTTTCCTCCTCGTGGGTTCATAATATTGTCTTGATTTATGAACCTATGTAATCCTTGCTACATAAGCTTGGAATGTACTCAAGTAGCTTGAGTATGTAAGACTTCCAAGTTGGTATCTTAAGTAAGTAAGTCGAGTCCTACGACTCATTATTTGGTCTCCAACTTCTTCCGAATTCTTACAACCTTATTTCCAATCTTCTCTATTATGGGGTGTCACATTCTCCCTTCCTTAGAGTTGTTTGGTAACGTTATAGATTATCCAGCTCACACGATAACTTCTAAGAAGCCTACGAACCTTTCAAGAAACTTAAGAGCCTTTCAAGAAGCTTGAGAATCTTCTGAGGTACAAAAGTACGGGGTATAACAACTAATTACTAGGGTGTGTAATTAGTAGGATAGTAGTTATCATCCGAATAATTACACCAATTTCAATTACTAGGTTGTGACTACTCTTAATTAAAAAGAACAGTCAATTGCTTTTCGCGAATGCAGCGCCTGACTTGCAAATACAATGGGTCAACTCTTTCACCTTCAAGAATGCAACCAAGGGACTTCGAGCGCAATGGCCAACTCTATGGTCTTCGCGAACGCGACAATTGACTCATGAACTCGGAGGCAAAACTCACTGGCCACCGCAATCACTGTCTAAGGTACACAAACGCGAAGAGGAACATGATGCATTACTAGTTGGATGCTCGAAATTTATTCGGAAACTTGTGCATGCAAATGAACTATGATACCCATCAAATTTGACATTCCAGACTCACTGAAGATTTAAAAAATTCAATGATGGTCATCTCGATAAACCGTGGGTCCCACACCCAAATTCCATTCTGGCCATAAGACATAAGGCGGCTTGAAATGAGGCCAAAAGTATCATGATCTGAACCAAAAGTCCCTCTAGACCAAACTCGACGTTCCAAAGCTAATAAAACTGCCAAAATTGCATTTTGAGGCTCTTTACCTGATATGTTGACCAAAGTCAACCATTCAAGTTTCAAAAGCAGCAAAATGCCAAAACTGACAGAGAATCCAAATGAATGATCAGGTGACCGATTTGTCAGTCCCAACAAGTCATAAATGACTTGAAATTGCCATAGAAAAGCTTTAAACATTGAAAAGAACACAATAAAAAGGAAATGACATGAACGGTAATTGCATATTGACTTGATATTTCACATTGCAAACTATTTAATTTTTAGTTAGACTTGACAGATTGTCTTTTTTGTCAAATGTTTTAATAATTATCACATTATATTATAATTTATATATAATATATTATATTCGACGTTTCAAAGCTAATGAAACTGCCAAAATTGCATTTTGAAGCCGTTTATCTGATGTGTTGATTGAAGTCAACCGTTCAAGTTTCAAAAGTAGCAAAACGCCAAAACTTATAGAGAATCCAAACGAACATCAGGTGATCGATTTATCTGTCCCAACAAGTCATAAATGACTTGAAATTGCCATAGAAAATCTCTAAACATTGAAAAGAACACAATAAAAAGGAAATGACAAATTGCATATTGACTTGATATTTCACATTGCAAACCATTTATTTATTTTAGTTAGACTTGACAATTAATATATTATAATTATATTGTGAAAAAAAAGGTCATCTAATTACTAGGTTGTGTAATTTAGGGGTGTGCATTATTTGAATTAAACCGAAAAACCAAATCGAGTTTGAATTTGGATTGATTTTTTGGTTTGGTTTCAGATTTAGAAAAATAAAAATCGAAAAACCAAAAAACCAAATTATATATATATAATTGCATATAGTATATTTATGTTAAGAATTAAAGTTATAATTAACCACGTTCATCCCCATTTTTTTAGTTAGATGATTTTTATTAGGATTACTAATTTACCGTACTAGGACTAAGCCCAATTCACGAGCCATTCTTATTTCCCTAAATTATAGGTATTAGGTTATAATATTTTTAACATTTCATTATGATTTAGTTTAGATTTTATGTTTGGACATCTATTGGTATAATTTAAGTTATTGTGTTTTAAAGTTTTACTCGTAACTTATATTAGAAAGTGTATTTAAGAAATTTAATATTATTACTCCTCTTTGTATATAATTATTTTAAGCATGCAAATATAATTTTGATTATGCTATTAATTATTGACATAATCGAATAGCCGAATCAAAAAAAAATAATCCAAAAAGAGAAAAATTGAACCAAACCAATTTTTTTGATTTAAATTGAATTACCATTTTTCAAAATCGAAAATTGAAAAATTGAAACCGAATAACACAAAACTGAACCAAAAAATCGAATGCACACCCCTAGACTCTAATTACTATATTAGTAATAATTATCTAATAATTAAACCAATTCCAATTATTAGATGGCTTTCCAAATAGACCTACGTAATTCTTATCGGAGTCAAATATATATTAATATATTCACCAAATAAGTCGATATCAAATATGCACTGATTTACCCAATAATATACCTGATCGTTAATCCACACATTGAAAATGAAGAAGCAGGAGATATAATAATTACATATGCTTCTCCATTGAGCTCACTGGAACACTTCCCACCACCACTGTACATCCAACCGACAATCTCCAAATAGCCTCAAAATTTCACCACTTCTTCCCCACACCTTCGTCTACGTGAATGCACAAGTCATTTTATGTGATTCCTAATCAAACTCTATAAATCTGAGAAATATTGAACAATCGCCACCGGCCAACTACCTTCAAGTGACCTCAAAATTTCACCACTTCTTCATCTTACTATCCTTTAGATGAATTTACAAAGCATTTTCTTCAATTTTTAATCAAACTTCGTAGATCTGAAGAAAAACAACTAAACATGAACTGCCACTTCATTTGAGAAGTGGGACTGCATATTCATAAAGATTTGTTGGAGATCGATTGAATAAGATGATGATAGTGATGATTGTTGGGACATTTAATTAAGGGTGACAAAAATATTTTGGAATTTAAAAAGAGTGACAAGAGTTTTAAAAATTGAGAGTTGGTGACAATTTTATGGTTAGTAATTAATGAGTTTTGACTCAAGTCCTCAATTTTTTTACACTTTGACCCATTCTCATAAAACCCTAACCTAAAAAAAGGCACAACTTTTTCATTCGCGCGTTTTTTCTCTTCTTCTTCTTCTTCTTCTTCTTCTTCTTCTTCTTCTTCTTCTTCTTCTTCTTCTTTGTCCTTGTGTTGGTATTATTGTTCCTGAAAGAAAAGAGAGAGAGCAGAGCAGCTCTTTTCTTTTTTTCTTTTTTTGGAAATTATTTTAAATTTTCTTCAATTTGGAACTAAATTGCGTTGATATGGCATTGGATATTGCTTGAGAGGTGATTTTTGACTATTTTGGTAAGTAAATATTGTTGGTTTGTATCTATTGCTCATTTGGGTTTTTTCGATCACTGCTGAATTCTTTTCAGCAACTGTTGGATATGTTTCACCAACTGCTTCATCATCAGTTGAATCAAATATAGCAAATGATGAAACAAATGCAACTATTGTATATGTTACAACAATTGTTGCATCTATTTAGCAGTTGTTGCACTAATTATTGATTATATTTTTTTTAGTTGTTAAAACACATAACGTTGTAACGTGTGTTAACCATCTGCAAACAAGAGAGTGAAAGCAATTAGATACCAATTTGGATTACCAGATACCTATTGGAATCAAGTAATAGCACAAAGGAAGGAAGACAATGAAACTTTTCCTAAAATTATGTAGCCTCTTGAAGAAAAGTACATACGTCTCCATACCATTCCACAAGACTTTAATAGACTCATTTTGGTACGAAGAGATCAACAAACCTAGGCTCTGATACCAACTTTGTCACGACCCCAACCCGCCGTGACTGACACCCACTCTAACTCTCTGGTGGGAGAACCATTCTAATTGCCCAATAATAAAAATAGAAAAATATACACAAGCTTAGATATGTGGAAGAAGGATATAAACTGGAATCAGGATTGGGTCCCCATAAAATCAATAAAAAGATCAAATATCAAAAAGTGCGGAAACACCCTAGGAAACTGAAAGTCGTTCGTACAAAAACTCTAATGATGTCTTAAAAGGAAAGGAAAACACTCCCACAAAAAAACATAATAATAAAACAGTATCTAAATCTTAGTCCCGGAAAAGGGATTAGAACATGAAAGAGTCCATAGCAGTTTGAAACAAACAGCTCACCCTTGAACTCGAACAAGTTTAATCTTCTAACCGAGTTCTCTCCGTAGTCGACTGAATATAACCTGTACTCAACAAAAAGAAAGATAAAGAGTAGTATCAGTACAAAAAAACAATGGTGTACTGGTAGGATCACACGGTTAGACAGTACGCAGATCATAGACAAGTAAATTTAACATAATAGGCATGTGATTTACTCGCTTGAATATGATTCCGCAAAGCCGTAAATGCTCCATATTATCTTAGCTATTATTATGTCCAAAACAATTATAGATTTAACCTCTCATCATTCATCTAATCATCCTAGACTTCACCTGACTTAGAATTCGTCCAAGTTTGGCCTAGGCTTAAATTTTTTGAAGTTACTACCCAAAGTTTTCTAGCCCAAAATCCTTCCCCATTGGCCAATAACTAATGATGGAAATAGGCCGTTATAATAGATACCAATTTACCCATCACTTGTTCCCAAGTGACTAACTAGGGAAAACCGGGCTAAAGTAACGATAGAGTAGTACCTATTTCATCAAATAGTTGAGGATACTTGCCTCTCATGTCTTTCTCAGTCTCCCAAGTAGCTTTCTCTACCGAACGATGTTTCTATTGTACTTTAACCATATTGATCTGCTTATTCCTAATTTTTTGGACGTCACGATCAAGAATTGCAACTGGCTCTTCCTCATATTGAAGTTCCTTATCTAATAATATCAAGTCCCATTTAATAATGTAGTCTCCATCCCATGGTACTTTTTTAATATAGACACATGGAACACCGGGTGTACCCTAGACAAGCTAGGTGGTAAGGCCAACCTGTACACCACTGGACCTACACAATCAAGATTTCAAAGAGACCAATATAGTGAGGGCTGAGTTTGCCCTTTTGCCAAACCTCATCACCCCTTTAAAGGGTGATACTTTTAGAAGTGCTTGCTCACTAGTGTCGAATGTCATATCCCTCACCTTGCGATCAACATACTCCTTCTGATGACTTTACCCCGCTAGAAACTTAGCTTGGATGTATCTTAACTTATATTGAGCATCCCTCACTAAGTCAACCCCCAATAACTCCACTTCTCCAGCTTCAAATCATCCTATGGGAGACCTGCATCCCCTCCCATACAGGGCTTCAAATGGTGCCATATCAATACTAGAGTGGTAGCTATTATTGTAGGAGAACTCATACAAGTGTAAGAATTTGTCCCTATGTCCCCCAAAGTTTATCACACATGCTCTCAATATATCTTCCAGCACTTAGATAGTCCTTTCTGATTGCTCGTCTATCTGTGGATGGAAAATTATGTAGAAAGTGAGTAGAGTACCTAATCTTCATGCAACTTATCTTAAAATTTGGAAGTGAACTGCGTATCATGGTCTAAAATGATAGAAAGGGGCACCCCATGCAGCCTTACTATCTCCTTCACATAAATTCTGGCCAACTGTTGTGCATTATAATCCATTCTAACCAGAATGAAGTGTGTTGACTTCGTTAATCTGTCAATCACCACCCAAATAGAGTCATGTTTTCCCAAAGTCTTAGGAAGTCCCACCACGAAATCCATGGATATTCTCTCCCACTTCTATTCGGGAATGGGCATTCTTGATGTGAGGCCAAAAATACATATTTTTAATCATTAATTATCTCATATTTAGTATTTTTATTTGTTATTTTTGAGCATAAATTTTATGGATTGTGCTAAATAGTGTGTTTTGTTTGTAGAATTAATTTGATGTAAAAATGAAGAAATTTGGAGCCAAAACGAATTAAAGATGAAAGATTAAAAAAGGAAATCAAGCAGATAACTTACAAGCAGCAACAACAACATGCAAATTGATGCAAATTTGAAGGAATTACTATTTCCACGTGGCAGCTAACCACAAGGTAGCAGCGGTTGAGTCCATTCCAGCCAACATTCACACGTACAGTAACCCAATTCTTTGGGTTTTGGGTTTCCCAATTAGTTTTAGACTCAGTTAATTTATTTGAGATTTTCTACATCTATAAATAGTTCATAAAAATAATTCTTCTTGACAACTAACATAGAACTAACACACAACTCACAATTAACTTTTAACCTAGGACTTAGATTTTTATAGCTTGGAAATTTTGGAAGAGCCACCGTGAAGACCGGAGAAAATTGGTTTATTCTTTCTTCTCTATTTTGTTTTATATCTTCAAGAATTCAAGTTTGTGAATTTATTCTATTCAATTTTGCAAGTTCATAATTAAGATTTTGTCTATAATTTCTAAATTGTGATTTTCAAACTATGAGTAACTAAATTGCATAATTGGGTTTGTGAGAACCATGATAAATTATCGAAGTAAGTTTATGTAAAAAGTGGTTCTTGAATGAATTTTATGCATTATTATTTTTCCCTTCGTTTTGATTACTTTTTAACGGTTGCAAACGTTAGAACTCACCTTATTATTACTTGCGGGATCAAGGAGGTAACAAATGAAAAAAGGGATTAAACAACGAGATTTGGGGCTAATCATCCTCATCTAATTAGCTTGAACGGATCAAGGAATAGATAAATCTAGGATCATTGGTAAGGTTTAGTAAAGCATACACTCGTAGACGGATCAAGTTGCGTAGCGAAATTCACTTATTTTCCGGATCAAGGACTTAGGTGAACTTAACTTACCTATCTTGAATGCTAAGAACTAAAATCAATTACTAATGCAATATTCTAGCTTAGTTATGAAATCATGGGGAACACATTCCTAGTTACTTCTAATAATCTAAATACAAATAAATATTTAGTTCAAGCTATTATTGTTCTTTTTATTTTTGTTTCAATTTAAATCCTCCCCCCTTTTTAAAATAAGGACTATCAAGTTAAAATTTTCTATTGACAATATTCTTTCATATTTTCAGTGGGATCAACCCCGACTCATACTTGGATAAATATATTGCAAATGACTGTTTATATTTTTTTTCGAAAAGTATATTTGGACGTTACCAAAAAATGGCACCGTTGTCAGGGAATATAGCTTAAAAATTATCTTTAGTAATTATTTTGATTTGTAGTCCTTATTTTTTAATTTATTATTTTTTTAGTATTATTTTTGCATTCATTTTATTATTACTATTGTTATTTTTACTCTTCTTGAGATGCCATCTGAAAAAGTGTGCAGTGTGATAAGTGCTCTTGTAATTCTTGTACTTTTGATATTATGGATTCTTACCGGTTAGTTTTTTTTTCAATAAGATAAGTTATATTGAAACATGGAAGATTTTTTGATACCCCTGTATAAAACAATAATTAAGCTCATGTATGTGGATAATAAGTTTGTCTGGGATATATACAAATTAAATGCTGAGTTGAATGCAAAGATTGACGCGTTTGACACCCAACAAATTAGTGAGGAAGAAAAGATGCTTAGAGGCCAACTTGAGGAGCTAAAATTAGAGGGCCAATTACTTGATCATACTTTTATTGATGTTGTCACTGTTGAGAAGAGTACAATCGAGTTATGCAATGAAGTAGATACTATTATTTTTAAAAACTCTAATATGTGTAAATACGAGGATGTCAATAGCAATACAATTCATGAGTTACGGCACTTTGAACCTCATTCTAATCATTTTTCCACATTATTTTTAGATGATGAGATATTAATCGAGCCACTTGAGTATGTGACAAAGTTTATGGAGGAGGAACAATGTACCTATATTCTTGAATTTATTATTTCAAAATCAAAAAATTATATTCCTTGTTTAAGGACCAAGAATTGCAATAAACAATTTCTATTGCTTGGTTCCTTTATTTTTGTACTACCACCTCTTGAAAGAGATAAAAACATTGATGTAAAATTGGGGGTGCAATTCATATCCTCAAAGTGGAAGGAAAAATAGTAATATTGATGGTGTCGTGCCGCGACGTTAAATCAGGTGCTTCATGGGAGGCAACCCACGTGAAAACTTGATGAAGCTTGAGTAGTCAAGTGACCAACGTCGTGCTGCGATGTTAAATCAAGCGCTTATTGGGGGCAACCCAATTTGTAGTGTAGCTTCTTATTTTTATTTTTATAGTGTCATTTTTTGTGTTGTTTTGTTTTTGTAGATTTAGGGAAAGTCTAAGTACCCAAATTTGGAGCTAAGGAACACGTGTTGAGCTTAAGTGTGGGTGTGCGCGACCCTTGAGTAAAATTGAAGAAACATTTGTTAGCTAGGCCCTAAAAGATCTTAGAGAGTATTTCTTACCCTTCTACTTTATCTCTTTTCTATTTATTTATTTATTTATTTATTTTTCGTTGATTTTTTTTTATAAAAACAAAGAATAAAAATACAAAAAGATTTTTCTTCTATTATTTCGATTAACATAGTCTTTTTTATGATACTTAGATTTTTTTTGAGCATACTTCGTCCACCCCTTGATTTTTATTTATTTATTTATTTATTTTTGGAGGAGAAAAGAAAAGACCTCTTTGATTTGATACTTGCTATTTAAGCCTAATTTTGTGTGTATCTTCTTGTGAATGCTTGAGTTCTCATTAAGTTACATACCATTTGACACCTAAACTCATTCTTGTGACTTTGTATATAATTTATTTTAGTGTTTGTAATGACCCTATTTATCTTAGAAGTAAACTTGATCCATCTTGATTGAGACTTGTGCCATGTGTGGTGAGGTTGTTCGCATATGTTCCATGTTTTGCATCTTAGTCTAGAACTTGCCCTGCATGTTATTGAAGCGACATAAAAAGTATTGCTCTGTTTAGAAGATGATAAAAGGCTTTCTTTGATTTGTCTTATAAATATTAGCCTTTTTCAGATATTATATCACTAGTTAGCACTTTTGAGCTTGTAACCTTTTATTGGTAGGTATATTTATGCCTTGACTCTTTTATTGAATGCCTAACTTTTGCACCTTGCTTTATTGAGCACTATAGTATAAACTTATTATAATTGTTAAAGTTGAAGAAAAGGGATGATTGAGTGCAAAAAGGTAAGCGAGATAGCTGCAAAGTGATGAAAAAAAGCTTCTTGGAAAGAATGTGACATGAAAAAAAAGAGAGAAAAAAATTATTTTAAAAAAATAATAATGATGATTGAAGCATTCTTGATGAGATGAAATTACAAGTGAAATAATTATTGGAGAAAGGGCCGAAATAAAGAGGAGAAATAATGGGCTATGAAGTATTAAAATGCAAAGTGTTTAGAAAAGTATAAGTAACTATTATATACTTTTCCTACCCGTCCCCTAACCTACATTACAACCCGTTAAAAGTCATATTTGATTCTATTCGAGCATGCTTAATTAGTTGAGATGTACATAATGGGCAAGCCTATGGTTCTTTGTACATACATGTGAATTCATTTGTGAGTGTGAGAGTTCTTCTTTGATGCTAAGTCCTTAATTTATATTCAATTCTTAAATTGAGTGTGTGGACTAGTTCTTCTTATGAGGGCACTTGTTTCATGATACATATGTGATTTTATTAGCTTTCTTTGATGAAGTAGGTGAGAAAACTTAAATTTGATGAGTTAGAGTCCTTCCTTGAGGTTAGGAGGTTAGAGGTTTGTTGATTTATTTTATATCTTGCATAATGATAGGGAATTGTACTTCATGTTTTAAAATTTGTGTATGGCCTAATTGTTTGTATTAACCAAAGAGATGACATTCCAAGTTTGATAAACTTTAATGCTTGCTCGTGGACAAGCAAAAGTTTAAGTGTGGGGTGTTGATGTGAGGCCAAAAATACATATTTTTAATCATTAATTGTCTCACATTTAGTATTTTTATTTGTCCTTTTTGAGCATAAATTTTATGAATTGTACTAAATAGTGTGTTTTATTTGTAGGATTAATTTGACGCAAAAATGAAGAAACTTTGAGCCAAAATGAATTAAAGATGAAAGATTAAAGAAGGAAATCAAGCAGATAGCTTAATGAATTAAATTGAATAATATTTTCATATTTATATATATTCATACAAGTAGCAACAACGTGCAAACTGATTCAAATTTGAAGGAATTACTATCACGTGGCAGCTAACCACAAGGCAGCAACTGTTGATTCCATTCCAGCCAACATTCACGCTTACAATAACCCAGTTCTTTGGGTTTTGGGTTTCCCAATTAGTTTTGAACCCAGTTAGTTTATTTGGATTTTCTACATCTATAAATAGTCCATAAAAATAATTCTTCTAGACAGCTAACATAGAACTAACACACAACTCACAATTAACTTTTAACCTAGGACTTAGATTTTTATAGCTTGAAAATTTTGGAAGAGCCACCGTGAAGACCAGATAAAATTGATTTATTATTTCTTCTCTATTTTTTTTATATCTTCAAGAATTCAAGTTTGTGAATTTATTCTATTCAATTTTGCAAGTTCATAATTAAGATTTTATCTATAATTTTTAAATTGTGATTTTCAAACTATGAGTAGCTAAATTGCATAATTGGGTTTGTGGGAACCATGATAAATTATCAAAGTAAGTTTATGTAAAAAGTGATTCTTGAATGATTTTTATGCATGTATTATTTTTTTCTTCATTTTGATTACTTTTTAACGATTGCAAACATTAAAACTCGCCTTATTTTTACTTGCTGGATCAAGGAGATAACGAATGGGAAAAGGGATTAAACAATGAGATTTTGGGCTAATCATCCTCATCTAATTAGCTTGAACGGATCAAGGAATAGCTAAATCTGGGATCATTGGTAAGGGTTAGTAAAGTATACACTCGTAGACGGATCAAGTTACGTAATGAAATTCACTTATTTTACGGATCAAGGACTTATGTGAACTTAACTTACTGATCTTGCATGCTAAGAACTAAAATCAATTACTAATATAATATTCTAGCTGAGTTATGAAATCTTGGGGAACACATTCCTACTTACTCTAATAATCTAAATATAAATAAATATTTAGTCCAAGCTATTATTGTTCTTTTTATTTTTGTTTCAATTTAAATCCCCCCCCCCCCTATTTTTTTTAAACAAGGACTATCAAGTAAAATTTTGCTATTGACAATATTCTTCCATATTCTCAGTGGGATCGACCCCGACTCATACTTGGGTAAATATATTGCAAACGTTCATTTATATTTCTTTTCAAGAAGTATATTTGGATGTTACCAATTCTTTGCAACAAACGTGCAGATCTTTGTTGCTCATACTTCACCTCTTGGCAGTTCTGACACTTGGCTACATATTCAACTATGTCTTTCTTCATACCCGACCATGAATATAGTTATTTCAAGTCTCGATACATCTTAGTCGCTCCAGGGTGAATAGAGTCTAGTGAACTATGAGATTCAAATAGGATCTTTCGAATTAGTCCATCTACCCGGGGAATACAAATCCTTCCCCTAAAATGAAACAACCCATCTGTATCTAGTGTTGAGTCTGGAGCCTTGCCTATCAACACCTTCCCTCTAATTTCATTTAAGTATACATCCTCAAATTGCTTGGTCTTGATCTCTTCTATGAAAGTGGGCCTTAGATCAACTCCGACCATTATTCCACCTTTCTCTGAGATGCCTAGTCTCATAAATCTGGCCTCCAAAGCCTCAATTTCTCTAGCTAGGGAATGCATAAAACTAAGCCCGGTCATACTGATGGGCCACCTCCCTGTCAGTCTGGATTGATCCCTGACCCGCACTACTACTGCCCTAGCCCCTACAACCTTTCAAATTTCCTCCTCATCCACTTTATAGATGCCCTCTGCCATCGTTCCCTCCAGCTGCTGGCACCACTGCTCAGGTCTGCTGGGGTGCTGAAACTGTCCCATAGGAGTGAGGGCACTCTCTTTGTATATGGCCTGGCTCTCCACAATTAAAACAACCACGATTAAAAGAACGACAGCTACCTAGAAATGCTCCATGGCCCTCATAGGCCTGATGCTGCTACGGAGTACCTGAAAAACTCCAAGTAGAAGCAAGCAGTGGTGACTGAATTAGCTGGGCAACAATCACCAGCCTGTCTAACCCTCTGGAATAAGACCCTTGTAAGTTAGCTGCACTCTTAGCCTTTTAGCCAAAGTCTTGGCTTCCCCATCCTTCCTCATACCTTCAACTTTCTTAACAAAATCTGTGACCTCATTGAAGCTCTTGCTGGACGAATTCATATGAACAGAATGTACCTGCAACTCAGGATCCAACCCCTTCACGAATAACCTGAGCCTCTCCTCCTCAGTAGTGACTAGCTGAGTAGCGTACCTGGACAGTGCATGAAATTTAGCCTCATAAGTAGCCGCTGATAACCCTCCTTCCTCGAGGTCCATAAATTCATCCTTCTTTCTATCTCTCAAGGTGTGGGGCATATACTTCTATAAGAATAGAACATGGAATTGAGCCCAAGTGAGTGGGGGAAACACAGGTTAACGACACTCAACATAGGCCCTCCACTACTGCTTGGCCTTTCCCTACAGCTGGAAAGTGATAAACTCCACTCCATATTGATACACTATGCCCAACTTGTATAGCCTCTCATAGCAATCGAGAATAAACTCGTAGGCATCCTTAATTTTAGTACCATTGAAAACTGGAGGTTTGAGCTTGAGGAATTTGGTGAGCATGCGACAGGGGAAGGAAAACGCTTTTAGAGATCTAGATTTTTTTCCCATCGAAACGAAGAAGGCTGAGGATGACCCTCACTACTTCAATGGAAAAGGGGGAATCACTATTTCATAGCCGCTACTCTCCAACCAGTCTCTAACTAGTCAAGTGGTTGAAAACTCAATCAGATTTTGGGGAACATGTAGGCGGAGAAAGGCTGGGAAGCTATAAGGTCTCGTAGGAAAAAGAAAAAATATAGGTAGGCTTCCAAGCTCTTATTTCCCTAATCTAGAGAGTTCTCATGCCAAGCTTCTTTTTTTTCGGACAAGTCCAATTACAAAGAAAAGAGAAGGTCGGTCCCATCCCACCATGCTCAATACCAGTCATCACAAGACCTACTAGTGGCCTGAAGAATGCAATTATACCTACTATTTCATCTGTTTGCTGAAATACAGCAGCAAACGGATGGTCAATAGGAGATGGTGCTGCGGGCATGGTGGAAATGGCGCCAGTGCCAGCTAGCCCACTCAGAAATGCAAAAATCTGTTCTGCCAATATTGGATCCAGAGAGGGGATACCAGCAACCTCAGTTTGGGTATCCTCCTCTTGTTCTGCCTGTACCCATTCCTTTCTAGCTTCTACCTCCCCCTCAAACTCATTCTGGGGAGCCGGAGGGGCCTCACCTATCAGCACCTCCTCAATAAGGAACTCTACTCTGGTGGTGCTGTCCTTTCTCTGCCCCTGCCTCACCTACCTCTCCTGCCTTTCGCTCTGCCACGCCCTCAAATAGCTAGCTTTTCTTCGGGCTCAACTAGAGATACTGGCCTAACACCATTGTAACGTGTGTTAACCATATGCGCATAAGAGAGTGAAAGAGATTAGATATAAATTTGGATCATCAAATACCAATTGGAATCAAGATATAGTACGAAGGAAGGAAGATAATGAAACTTTTCCTAAAATCCTCTAGCTTCTCGAAGAAAAGTACATACGTCTGTGTACCGCTTTGCAAGACTCTACTAGACTCATTTTGGTTTGATGAGATCAATGAAACGTAGACTCTAATACCAACTTTGTCATGACCCCAACCTACCATGACTGACACTCACTCTAACTCTCAGTGGGAGAACCATTCTAACAGCCCAATAAGAAAAATTAAAATATGTAACAAGCTTATATATGCGGAAGCAGAATATAAATTAGAATCATGACTGAGTCCCCATAAACTCAGCAAAAAGATCAAATATCAAGAAGTACAGAAACACCCTACGAAACTAAAAGTCGTTCGTACCAAAACTCTAACAATGTCTGAAGAGGAAAGGGAAACACACCCACAAGAAAACATAGTAATAAAGCAGTATCTAAGTCTTAGTCCTAGACAAAGGGACTAGAACATGGAAGAGTCCATGGCAGCTTAAAACAAACAGCTCACCCTTGAACTCGAACAAGCTTAATCTTCTAATCGAGGTCTCTCCGCAGTCGGCTCAATATTCCCTTTACTCAATAAAAAGGCAAAGCAAGAATAGTATCAGTACACAAAAATAATGATGTACTGGTAGGATCACACGGTTAGCTAGTACGCGAATCATAGACAAGTAAATTCAACACAATAGGCATATACATATACAAAATAAGTCAATAACATCTCAATATCAAACTCAATGTCTTCCACATGCTATAATTTCACACAAGTTTCCTCTCAAGGGACCTACAAACAATCAATTTTGTATCATAACGTGACACTCGATCCAAATACATGTCGAAATATGAACTCGATCCAAATTATATGTCGGAACATGATACCCGATCCTAAGATATCACAATTATAAGAACATTCAATATTTACAACATTTATACCACTAAGAAAAGGTTCATCGCAATAACAGGCCAGCAAGTGATCATTTCACACATAATCTAGCATGTTTTCCTATTTATATACACATATGCATATCGTGAGGCAATTTAACAAGTATATAAACACATACGGGAAACTAGATCATCACCTACCTCAAATTCAAGCTTTTACAACCTTACAATGCAAGAGCCTTCCCTTTCCGGGTTTGTTCTTCTCGTTCTTTTTCTTAAGCGTCGAAATCCATGGAAAATCAATGAAAATATCCCTACTTCACCTCTTGGGGTTTTAGAAAATGATTGTTATAGAAAAGACCATTTCTGTTCTTTTTCACGATATAAGTCGCGACTGTCCTATTCTGGGGGGATATGTGAAAATAGTGAGCTCGGAGTTTATGATCCAAGCCCCCATTTATCAACATACACTTTCCAAAGTAATCTCGGAGTTTGTACTCTAAGCCCCCATTTTTCAACACACCCCTTCCAAAGATGCATTAAAATTATACCCTTCATGCCAAATTTGATTTTGAGAGTTTTACTCGCCTTACTCGTCTGAATGCGATTCTACGAAGCCGTAAATGATCCGTATCATCTTAGCTATCAGCTTATCCAATCAAATTATAGATTTGACCTTCCATCATTCACTTGATCACCCTAGACTTCACCTGACTCAAAATTCGTCCAAGTCTGGCCTAGGCTCAAATTTCCAAAGTTAATACCCAAAGTTTTTTGGCCTGAAATCCTTCTTCATTGGCATATCCCTAATGAAGGGAATATGTCTTTACAGTTAGATATTGGAAGGTTAGGAGGGGAACTGAGATTGCAAAGGCTTTGGTAAGGGGGGCATATGAGCATAGTTATGCAGTACTTGATGCTTACTATTATATTCTTACAATATTAAATCCGAAAAGTAAGACAGATTTGAAGCTCGATGAAAATGGTAGGTTCAAATATTTTTTTCTTTCCTATGGAGCTTCGATTCATGGTTTTCAAAATATTCAAAAAGTCATCACTGTGGATGAGACATTCTTGACTAGTAAGTACGGAGGAGTATTATTGTCTGATGTAGCACAAGAAGCAGAGGATTATATTTTTCCGTGGCATTTTGTATAAAGGACATTGAGTGTGATGCCTCCTACCGTTATTTTTTTAAGCAAATGAGAAGATTTATGGATGATACCCCAAAATTGTGTATAATTTCTGACAGATATCCAAGTATTAAAACGATTGTTGAAATTGTGTTTCCTTTTTCTCATTATGGTTGGTGCATGAGACACCTCAGAGAAAACATTTGAAATAACTTTCACAATGGAAAAGTCGTCTACCACTTTTATAAAATGGCAAAAGCGTATAGCTTAGATGAATTCAATAATCACTTCAATTAAATAAGGGATATGGTTTCTTGATGAAAGAGAATATCCCATTATTTCTCTTTTTAATAAAATAAATTGGAGATACGGAGAAAATTTTTATGAGAGGCGCAACATATTCATCAATGCATCAACCATTTTTGTTCCCAAAATAGAACAAAAAATTGCAAAACATGCTAATTTGGGGAACAAGCTATTGGTTCATTAAACTACCAACTATGAGTACATTGTCACCAATCACAATATAGTTGCAATGGTTGATTTGTAATGCAAATCTTCCACCTGTAGAGTTTTTGATCTTGACAAAATATCGTGTCCACATGCTATGGCAGCGCTTCGATGTTAATATGGTGATGATTATAGAAGACGCATTTATGAGTACTCATCTCCATATTACAAGGTGGAGAAATATCTTTTTGCATACTTGAAGGAAATTAAACCCGTGCCACCAGAAGATACTTGGAAAATTCCTATGGAATTTTTAGAGAGGAAAATGCTTCATCCGCATGTTGAGCCAGGCAAGGTGGGAAGAAGGGCCACGAAGAGACGAAATGGAATCAGAGAGTCATTTCTAACCAAAAAAAATAATTGTTCCATATGCAAAGAGTTGGGAATAAAAGAACAACATGCTCAGAGCAAAATGCTCTGTAGGAATAGATTTGATATAGAAACTACTTTTGTTGTCAATGAACTTTTTTAAATTTATATGTAATGTTGGTGTTGAACAATCTTCTTAACAAATGCTTCAATTCTCAAAAAATTGCATGTGAGATTGTTGAATCCTACATTAGAGGCAGTTTGCTTCAGCAACTACATTACATGCTGTGGATTTTCTCAGCAAGTATGCTTCAGTAATTGCTTCACTTGCTGAATAAAATCTCAGCAAGTAGACAGTTTGCTTTAGCAACTGCTGTACTTGCTGAGAAAAATCTCAGTAAATAGGTAGTTTGCTTAAGTAATTGCTTCACTTTTTAAATAAAATTTCAGCAAGTAAGACATTTTCTTCAGCAACTATTGTACTTGCTGAGATTTTTGTCAGCAAATAGGTAGTTAGCTTCAGTAATTGCTTCACTTGCTTAATGAAATCTCAGCAAGTAGGACGTCTTCTTCAGCAACTGTTGTACTTGTTGAGATTTTTCTCAGTAAATAGGCAGTCTGCTTCAGCAATTGGTTCATTTGTTGAATAAAATTTCAGCAAGTAGGATATTTTCTTTAGCAATTGCTGTACTTACTGAGAAAAATCTTAGCAAGTTACTGAATTTGCTATAATAATTAGGATATTTGCTTTTATTTTATAAATAAATTACTATGTAATTGTATAAGATCGCCACTAAAATTAACTCTAAGTATTATAATATATAAAAATTACTCTATTTATCATTTAATATGATTGATATAATCAATTAACAATCAAATTACTCAATTAAGATTGACTACGCGTGTAATTACTCGATTATTCGCATGTTATGAATAAATTACTATCTAATTGTATAAGATTGCTACTAAAATCAAGTCTAAGTATTATAATATATAAAAGCTATTTTATTTATCATTTAATATGATTGATATAATTAATTAATAATCAAATTACTCAATAAAGATTGACTACGCGTGTAATTACTCTATTTATCGCCTGTTATGAATAAATTATTATGTAATTGTATAAGATCGCCACTAAAAACAAGTCTAAGTATTATAATTCATAAAAACTACTTTATTTATAATTTAATATGATTTATATAATCAATTAATAATTAAATTATTCAATTATATTGACTACGCATGTAATTACTTGATTTATCGCATGTTATGAATAAATTACTATGTAATTATATAAAATCGGTACTAAAATCAAGTCTAAGTATTATAATATATACAAATAACTCTATTTATCATTTAATATGATTGATATAATCAATTAATAATTAAATTACTCAATTATGATTGGCTACGCTTGTAATTACTCGATTTATCGCTTGCTATAAATAAATTATTATGTAATTATATAAGATCATTACTAAAATCAAGTCTAAGTATTATAATATATAAAACCACTCTATTTATCAATAAATATGATTGATATAATCAATTAATAATCAAATTACTCAATTAAAATTGACTACGCGTGTAATTACTCGATTTATTGTCTGTTATGAATACATTACTATGTAATTATATAAGATCGCTACTAAAATCAAGTCTAAATATTATAATATATAAAACCATTTTATTTATCAAATAATATGATTGATAAAATCAATAAATAATCAAATTACTCAATTAAAATTGACTACGCATGTAATTACTTAATTTGTCACTTGTTATGAATAAATTACTATGTAATCTTATAAGATCAACAAAATCAAGTCTAAATATTATAATATATAAAAAACCACTTTATTTATCGTTTAATATAATTAATCTAATTAGTTAATAATCAAATTACTCAATTAAGATTGACTACACGTGTAATTACTCGATTTATCGCATGTTATGAATAAATTACTATGTAATTATATAAGATCGCTACTAAAATCAAGTCTAAGTATTATAGTATATAAAATCATTCTATTTATCATTTAATATAATTAATATAATTAATTAACAATTAAATTACTCCATAACTTGCTAAGAATTATTTTAGCAATTGCAACAGTTGCTGAATTAGACCACCTACTTGCTAAGAATTTTTTTAGCAATTACAATAATTATTGAATTAGATAGCTTAATTGCTTAAATAAATTTCAGCAAGTACAATAGTTACTAAAGCAAATTAATTAATTGCTATAAAAATCTTCAGCAAGTACAATAGGTGCTGAAGCAAATTAGTTAATTGCTACAAAAATCTCCAACAAGTAGAGTAGTTGCTGTAGAAGATTTTCTACTTGCCAAGAAATTATTCAGCAATTAAAGCAATTGCTGAAGCAAACTTCCTATTTGCTGAGATTTTTCTCAGCAAATACAACAGTTGCTGAAGCAAATTGCCTACTTGCTAAGATTTTATTCAGCAAGTGAAGTAATTGCTGAAGCAGACTGCCTACTTGTTGAGATTTTTCTCATAAAGTACAATAGTTGCTGAAGCAAAATGAAAATTTCAACAAGTAATACATATAGTAAACTTTACAGCAGATCAAACAAATTTACTTTTACAATATACCTAAAAATATTACTTAGAATCATAGATTGTCTTACAAAAATAAATATACAAAATAACTTACAAAATAAATTGTCTAAAAATCAATCATAAACTAACAAACATTATTAACATAAATACTATGTCTTCAGTTCCCCTACAATGATACCCTCTATCCACCTGTACCGCATCCTTTAACCGAATTGTCATTCATATGGGTCATAGGAGTGTTGGTGATCAGATGCTCAATATATCCAAGTGCATATGACCCGTACGCTGCTGATGAATCATTTCTTTGGGGCATTTACCAATCTCTCAAAATTTCATTCTTTGTTCAACAGTTTGTCGGGCAAGCTGCCGAAGATTTTGCTTTGTTCCAAGAACTTAGGAAACAATTCTGTCATCGGTAGAATGTGTGCCAAAAATTGCTTATTGGGAAAAACAACCTTATTGCAATCATACATATTAATTTTTCCCTCATCGATAAGAATTTCAAGTGTGACAAAATATTTTTTGCCTAGGTTCACGATAGTGAGAATTCTCTTGGCACCTTACCATGGGACACCGCCATGAAATGGTTTACCTCCTCAGCAATAATTCAAATAGAACTCGTCAAAGATAAACTGATCAATGCGTTCCTTCAAAGAGATGATACACAGTTGAGAACTCTCTTCGACCAACTATTCATAGTCATTTTTACAATAATTAGAAAAATCAAGATCAAGGATTATCTCTTTGACATCATAGTGGTGAGGATATTCAACATGCCTTTGACGCATTAAGCATAATATTTCATCTACATGATGCAATAATAAAAGAAAATAAGATGAGAGAGATACAGAAGCTGCGACAGAAGATACAACAACGGTTAAGACAGAATAAGCAATTGCTGCAATCACACACAAAATCATTGCAGCAAGTACTGCATCTACTGGAACTGTTTTAGCAAAATAAATTAAAGCTATTAAAACTTACCCGGTCCTCCCACCACTTCTGCATGTTGGTCATCATGTTGAAGTTGTCAAAATTAAATTCATGCATTGTGTAAGATTTTTTCTGAGGATCTATAGCCTTCAAGATATTTTTAATTGTTTTTGTCTGATTCAGTTTTTGCATGCTTGTAGATATCCATTGATTGCCGCTTGATTATTTGCATCGTTGTAGGCGTCTTGACAGTCCTCTTTCCTTTGGCACTTTCTAGTGCCTTCGAAATTTACTTTCTCCTCTTATAGGGACTTGAAATCTTTCTTGATGGTCTAACACCCTTATGGAGCCATTAAATTCATCTTCTCGGCACATATTTCACATTGACAAGCACAAAGAGGCACTTTAGAAGCATCGATATCACCACTAGAAAATTCATCTACTATGAATGGAGTTGTTGGAGGAATTCGAGCATTTTCACCAATAAGAGAAAATTGTCCTTCTCTACCAACACCAAAAGCACTAGGAGCAAAAGGGGAAGACCCTCCTCCTACACAAACACCACTACCACGAAAAACATCAACATGCGGAGTAAATACTCTTTCTCTACTTTCATCATCATCAACATGTGGAGTAAACACCCTTTCTCCCCCTACCATCACCATATCCTCTACCAACAACATCATCATATGTAACAAGGGCCACTGAAGGATCAAAATTCTTTCTCAACAACTTCAGTATCTCTTTTGATGGCTACAAAACTATCCAAGTCTTTCTCAAGTTTTTCAATTTTTTCATCCTTGATCAACTCCAAAGGCACAAATCTAGTGAGAAATTTCATCTCCATCTTAGTAGGCACTAACCATGAATACACAATCTACATATATTTTTAAAAAATCAAAATATAATTAATTAAACTAAATAGAAAAAATATAGCAACAATGAAAGTTGCAGCAACTGTTGTAGTTGTCTAAAAGTATTACAACAATCATAGTAACTGCTAAAATATTTACAACAACTACTGTAAACTACTGTAACTGCTGCAAACTACTGCAACTGTGTCTACAACTATTACAAAAGTTATAGCAACTACTGAAATATTTACAGCAATTACTGCAAACTACTACAAATGTATTTTCAACAATTACAACAGTTATAGTAACTACTGAAATATTTACAGCAACTGCTGCAAACTACTGCAACTGTGTCTGCAACTGTTAGCAACTGCTGAAATATTTATAGCAACTGCTAAACAACTGCAATAGCTTCTACAAATAACTACAACAACTAACTAAAATAATCAAGATGAAAATAAACACCAAGATTATACAAACATAAAATGAGGCTTACCGAATCTTTGGAGGGTTCAAACAAGTCACGAGCCTCAACAGATTTATTTTTGACCGCAAAAATCTATCTAATGAATCCGAGACGAAGTCACTTCTTCCGAAATCATCTCTAATTTCTTTTGAAGGTGGAAAATAGCCTCAAATGCCCAACACTACATAAAACAATGACATAAAAATAATCAAAATTATGAATTGACCAAAAATTTTTAAAAAATGAAAATAAATTAAAGTTTATCATGAAGGTCCATGAAAATCCATAAAGTTTGGTGGTATTCACATCTTTATTCACCGCTTTCAATAGATATTCAACCGCTAGCTTGTAGGATTCATGACCCCATGGATAGGCACAAAATGTCTTTCGATCTGCAAAAAGCAAAACCATTTCAGTTTGAGTCTTTGTGTTTGGATCTATACTAAGAAGAATATAATGCACAAAATAAACCAAGTACAAAGACTTTTTTGCATCTCTTGAAACAATATAAGATTTGAGTTGCTCAATCAAATCATCCTTCTTGAAGGTCCTCCCCGCTGAATTAATAATATCTTGTCGCCTATCCCTAACCTTAGATGACATTTTTCCATTATCATATTCTTTTGCCAAGTGACAATTCAAACTAGTTATAATGGCAAATTCTTTCATGCCAAAATCAACCGACATGCCACAAATATTTATCCAGACCTCTATTGATCACTTGGAATTAACTTGGCATCGGAGAAGTTGATACACCAACTTTATTTGAAACTACTAAGTCATCTTCTCAGGTAGGTCTAGATAGCTGTAAAATATGGAAGACCTTAAGAATTTTTCCAACTTTTGTTCACTTCAAAACTTTTCTAAAATAACTAAAAGAATTCACCAAACTGGACTTAACAGTAACAAAACCAAACAAATTTGAATATTCATCCATCTTGGTCACAAATTTGTAATCTGAATATCGAGCAAGCTTGATATGTGAGGTGTCATCACCTGAAGATTTGACTGGAGATAACTTAATAGAATCTGATGTTCCCTTCTCCTATGGAACAGGTATATCATGTCGAAACTTTGTTCTCTGTTCATATCTATCTCCTTCATCCTCCTAACCATATTTTACATCTTCAACACATTCATCTTCTACATTCTTAGAAGAAGCATCTCTTTCACCTTCTTTTTCTTCTATATATTTTTCTCATCTTAATATTTCTTCTTGTGACATGGATTTTTCTTTTTCTTGAGAATTTGGAGTTGCCTCACTCTTAACAAGGACATGATTCTGTTCAGCAAGTGCGGATAATCTATTGGTGCTATTTTTGGAGGCTTTTTCTTCTTCTTTTTGCCTTTATGTCATAAATCTCCTCATTCTAGTATATCTATTAGGAGTAGTAGAAGTAGTAGAATCATCAGTTGTCTTTCCTTTTTTGTGAGACATTTATCTGCACCACATGAAATAAAAATGAAGCCATTAATTAATTTAACCAATCATTCAAAATAAATATGAAAAGCAAACTACTGTAGTTTTTCAAACAATTACATAACATAATTTTTCAAACAAACTATTGAGTTACTGAAGCAACTACTAAAGTTGAGAAGCAACAACTTCAGCAATTGTTATGTGAAACTTCAATTGTTGCTTCAGCAGTTGCTATAATAGTTCAAAAGTTGCTTCAAAAAACTTTAGCTATTCATAGACTTGTTACAGCAACCTCAACATCTGTATGATTTAATCACACAAGTTTTTAAGTTTCTGGAATAAAAACATATTTTTTAAGTACAACAACCAAGCTACCTACCAAACAACAACAAAAATATGTGAAATCCACAACAATAACAATAAATACACAATTTATTAGGCCATGCAACAACAAAATATGTGAAATTCAGGCTCTTATTCTTCTATTTAAGCCTAAATCACCATTTTCACAATTTTAAAATGGTTGAAATTTTTTTTGAGCTACTGAAGCTACTGCTGAAGTTGAGAAGCAGCAACTGCTGAAATTAAAAAGCAAAAACTTCAGCAATTGTTATGTGAAACTTTAATTATTGCTTCAACAGTTGCTGCACTAGTTCAGCAGTTGCTTCAAAAAACTTTAGTTGTTCATAAACTTGTTACACCAACCTCAACAACTGTGTGATTTAATCACACAAGTTCTTAAGTTGCTATAACAATAATGTATTTTATAAGTACAACAACCAAGCAACCCACTAAACAACAACAAAAATATGTGAAATCCACAACAACAAAAACAAATATACTATTTATTAGGGCATGCAACAATAAAATATGTGAAATTCAAGCTGTTATTCTTCTATTTAAATCTAAATCACCATTTTCATAATTTAAAGATGGTTGGAATTTTTTGTGAGTTGCTGAAGCAATTTCTGAAGTTGAGAAGCAACAACTGCTGAAGTTGAGAAGCAGCAACATCAACAATTATAGTGTGAAACTTCAATTGTTGCTTCAGCAATTGCTGTAATAGTTCAGCAGTTACTTCAAAAAACTTCAGTTGTTCATAGACTTATTACAGCAACCTCAACAACAATGTGATTTAATCACACAAGTTCTTAAATTGCTGTAACAAAATGTATTTTTTAAGTACAACAATCAAGCCATCCACCAAACAACAACAAAAATATGTGAAATCCATAAAAATAATAAAAAAATATACTATTTATTAGGACATGCAACAACAAAAAATATGAAATTCAGGCTCTTATTCTTCTATTTAAACCTAAATCATCATTTTCACAATTTAAAGATGGTTGAATTTTTTTTTGAGTTACTGAAGCAACTTCTGTAGTTGAGAAGCAGCAACTGCTGAAGTTGAGAAGCAGCAACTTCAACAATTATTGTGTGAAACTTCAATTGATGCTTCAGCAGTTGGTGCAATAGTTCAGCAGTTGCTTTAAAAAACTTCAGTTGTAGACTTATTACAACAACCTCAAGAACTGTGTGATTTAATCACACAAGTTCTTAAGTTGCTGCAAAAACAATGTATTGTTTAAGTAAAACAACCAAGCAACTCACCAAACAACAATAAAAATATGTGAAATTCACAACAATAACACACACACACACTATTTATTAGGGCAAGCAACAACAAAATATGAGAAATTCAGGCTCTTATTCTTCTATTTAAACCTAAATCACAATTTTCACAATTTAAAGATGGTAAAATTTTTTGTTGGGTTACTAAAGCACTGCTGAAGTAGAGAAACAACAACTTCAATAATTGTTTTGTGAAACTTCAATTATTGTTTCAACAGTTGCTTCAAAAAATTTCAGTTGTTCATAGACTTGTTACAACAACCCTAGCAACTGTGTGATTTAATCACACCAGTTCTTAAGTTGCTGCAACAACAATATTTTTTAAGTACAACAACCAAGTAACCCACCAAACAACAACAAAAATATATAAAATTACAACAATAACAAAAAACATATTTGAAATTCAGGCTCTTCTTCTTCTATTTATACCTAAATAACCATTTTCACTTTAAAAATAAAAAGCCCTATCAATGAAGAGAAAAGAAGAGAATTTACCTTTAAACATCGAAACCCTAATAGTAACAAGGGAAGACAATGATGGGGACAAGGTTGACAGAGATTAAAGGAGAAATAAAACTAGAAAGAAATAGAGATTAAGAAGAGAAAATAACTTTGGGAGAGATTTGAGAGAGTGCGGAGATACAAGGATCGAAGAATTTAAAGAAGAGAAGTTGAAAATTCCCAACTGACAAGAATTTGGGACTTTACTATATTTTAAAAAAAATTAACAAGTCTTAAGAATTACATTTTACCTCCATTTAACCTAATCACCTAATTAAAATTATTTTGACTTGAGCTTGGTAAATTTATCACATTTTTTTAATTAGAGACTTATTTGTCACCTGCAACTCAATTTTCTCATGAGTGTTTGGATTTGGAGAAACTTATCTTTTATTCTTTACTGATGAAGATATGAAGAAGAAGGGTCATAACCGATGAGAGTAAAGAGAGAGAGAGGGGGAGAGAGAATGAGGTGATAGAGAGAGGAGCCTTTATGAATCTACTAGAAAAAAAAGAAGAAGAAACTCTCGTTGAATTATGCAAAAATTTTTAAAACTATAGCTGAATTGAATAAACATATTTGACTATCGTTGATGCATAATTTCTTCTTTTCTTTTTTGATAATGAAGATATTTTTCATATATATATAGATTAAAGAGTAGTTTGTCTATCACATACCATAGATGATGCCAGAGTATCGGCCGTGATATGGCCACTTAAGAGTAGTTTGATGTATAATTTCAATTTTACTCTAAGTGTTTGCAATAAATTTTAAATAAATGGAAAAATAAATCAATCATAAATAAAATCTGAAGATACAAGAATATTTTATTAATAAAATAATATGGGTACATTTCTGTTCCTCTTTTGATTCTTCTCTTATAAGAGTTCTCCATAATTTGAGGATTGTTAGTTCCATATTTATCGAATTGGATTTGATCTCTTTATGAATATTTCATGAACTTGCCGAATATTCGAGAAGTCTTTTCAAGGAAATATAATACCTTTTATATAGATATGAGTTAGGATTTAGGGTAAAATAACCTCTAAGAAACCCTAACTGAAATAGGACTAGTCTTGTAGAGTCCTACAAAATTTTGATGTCTACAAATGCTCCCTACTTCATGGTTTGTCGAAGTGTAGACTTAATGAAGCTCAAACACGATGTTTGAAGTATTTATTTTTTCACCTTTGCAATTTGTGGCTTCAGATTTGCATATTTGATTTGTGGATGAAGGACAGATTCGGTCCCACTGGGTGTGCCAATTTGTTTACAATAAATGGAAAAATAAATCAACCTTAAACAAAAGAGAATATTTTACTGATAAAATAATATGGGTACAATTCTGTTCCTCTCTTGATTATTCTCTTATAAGATTTCTCCATAATTTGAGGATCGTTATTGACATATTTTTTGAACTAGGAGATTTGAATTTGATCTTTTTATGAATATTCCATGAACTTGCGGAATATTTGAGATGTCTTTTCAAAGTAATACAATACTCTTTATATATGCATGAATTAGGGTTTAGGGTAAAGTAGCTTTCGAGAAACTCTAATTGAAATATTACTTATCTTGTAGAGTCTTATAAAATTTTTATGTCTACGGTAAGAAATGAGCAATTATTTTGAGGCAAATAAAAAAGATATTTCAAAAGACTATGGTCAATTTTGGTTGGTGTATCTAAAGGATGTATATGTTAATTTAATAATATAGAAGTTGTGCCTCTCTTATTTTTAAAATGACGCATGCTTCTCTTCTCTAATAACATAAGATAACGAGCATAATTTTCAACTTTATTTTATATTAATATTGTGTTCTTTTATCTATTAGAGATAATGCACAATAAATTTATTAAATCGTTACCCCATGGTCATACCCCCAAAGAATCAAATTATCCCATAAGAGAGCTACACCTCCTTCCATATAAAGCCAAACTGGTGTCATCTGAATACTGGAATGGTAACTTTTGTTGTATGCAAACTCCACAAGAGGAAGGGACTGGTCCTATTGACCACCAAAGTCCATGATAAAAGCTCAAAGCATATCCTCAAGCACCTGAATAGTCCGCTCCAACTGACCATCTATCTGAGGATGATAACCAGTGCTTAACTCAAGCTTTGGTACCCATCTGCTCCTGCCTATAACTCCAGAAACAAGAGGTAAACTATGTACCTCTATCAGACATAATAGACATGGGGACACTATATAGACATACAATCTCACGGATGTAGATCCTAGCCAACTGCTCCATATTATAGATAGTATTCACCGAAATAAAATGACCCAATTTGGTCGATCGATCTACAATCATCCAAACTAAATCATGCTTATCCAAAGTCAAGGGTAATCCCACTACAAAGTCTATAGTAATGCTGTCACGCCCTGAGAGGGTACCCTAGGTGTGGCCGGCACTTAGAAACCATCTCTGGCCTCCGAGAGAACTACTTGGTCTCATCACTTATTCATTCATTAGAGGAAGACTTAATATGAATAATTATGTGGGATCTCCATCATCAACATCAAATGAAAGAAAGAAATTTTTAGGAGAAGTAGTTTCAAAGGAGAACTACTCCAATTACATCATTAAACTCTATCTATGAAGCCTCTAACACTATCAGATGGTGCCAATGACATGTCCATAGCTATCTCAAAAGAAACATCACACTCATCAATAATAAAAGGATAAGGAGTTCCTCCAAATACAAGAAAGACTCACCAAATAACTGGAAAGAAATAATCTTCAATGATGCGCCTGTTGAGGATCTCTAACACCTATATATGCATCATAAAACAATGCAGGTGGAATGACGTCAGTACATAGAATGTAGAGTATGTAAAATGACAGGAAAGTAAGGATAAATATCAAGAAACTCCTCCAAGGAAGACTCGGCTCAGAACTTAACATCATCTCAATATTAATATGTAATGCAAATTTAAAAATAATAATAAGCAATGCTTACTTAGTTGGGAGTTTTTCTAACCGATAACCATCACTTATGAGTTAGTGATGATACAACAAAGTGATGTCATTGCCACATCCATCCAATACCTTGCCAGGGTAAAGGACATCACCATCTTGGATCCAATCATTAAAGTCCTCTTTTGGGACTTAAGAGGCATAGCCTCTATCCTACGCTGGCAATATAGTTTTGGAGTTTGAGTCAATTAAACTCTTACCCAACTCGGTGCTCAATACTACTACCAAAATATGTGCTCATATTAACCTTATCATCTAGTCTCATTGGACTTTAATTTAAATCATCAAACTCATCTCATTACCTCTTCATCAATCATTATACTTCAAAAACATCATTTATATCTCATCAAAATATCTTACTCAAAACATCATTTAATCCAAAGAATCAAATTCATTTAAACTCAATTTTTTTGCTCTTTCAAAACTCAATTGCTCGATATGTGTCATGAGCCTTAAGATATTCATCTCCCTAATTATCATAGAGATTTTGCATTTCTTGAACACCAAGTCTGAAACATTCGACATGAACTTTCTCATACGTGCTCTTGGGTTGGATACTATAAATGGGTCATGCTTTGACAATTGGGTGAATTTGAGAGCATACTCCCTCACACTCATACTCCCTTTTTTTGAATTGATGAAATCTTGAATCTTAGACTCCTTTAGCTCAAGAGGGAAGAAGAGATCAGAAATACATCTTTAAGCTCATCCTAAGCGATAGGATCTGCTTCTCTAGCCCGCTCAACTTTCCTTTGATCAAACCAAATTTTAGCAACCCCCTTCAATTAGTAAGTGGCCAACTCCTCCATCTCACCTAGGCTTACCCCCATAATGTCCATGATATTGAGAACACTTTCAAAAAACTCTTATTGATCCTCATCCACTTTCGAACCATGAAACTACAGTGGACTCATCCTTAAAGAATCATGAACCTTTATTGCCATTGTACCCATATTTGGATTCATAGGAGCAACTACCTCGCTAATGGTATGAGCTATCACGGCTTACAGAGTCTTCCTGAGAGGAGTTTCTTGATATTTGTCCTTACTTTTCTGCCATTTTACATACTCGTACATTCCATATACTGACATCATTCAATGTACATAATTTTATGATACAGATACAGGTTTTAGAGATCTTCAACAAGTGCATCATTGAAGATCATTTCTTTCCAGTTATTTGGTGAGTACTTTTTGTATTCGGAGGAACTCTTTATCCTTTTATTATTTTTGAGTGTGATGTTTCTTTTGAGGTAGCCATGGACATGCCATTGGCACCATCTGATAGCGTTAGAGGCTTCATAGACAGAGTTTAATGATGTAATTAGAGTAATTCTCCTTTGAAACTACTTCTCCTAAAAATTTCTTTCCTTCATTTGATGTTGATGATGGAGATCCCACATAAGTATTCATATTAAGTCTTCCACTGATGAACGAATAAGTGATGAGACCAAGTGGTTCTCTCGAAGGCCAGAGATAGTTTCTGAGTGCCGGCCATGCCTGGGGTACCCTTTCGGGGTATGACAAACTTGGTATCAGAGCACAAAGTTCAAGATTCCTAGGGTGTCTATGAAACCGTGTCTAGTAGAGTCTTACTTATGGGTATGTAGTGAACCACACTTATAATCAGAAGACTATAGGATATTAGGAATTGTTTCGTTTCTTTCATAATCTGAGTTCGTGCGATAGTGTTTAAATATATAAAAACTTCCTTTCTAATTCGTGCGTTAACACATTTCAAAAATGCCTCCTAAATGTTCAACAGGTCAGAGGAACGCTACCAGCCAGAGGTTCCAGAGTCAGAGATGCCTCTACGGAGAACTAGGGGCCGACCTATAAGGTCTACTGAGGTACCCCAAATACCTACTTTTTAGACCACTCCTACTTTAGAGAAATATTTTTGAGGAGCGATTGCTATGCTCACCCAGTTGGTGGTGGCTGCCCAAAATAGTAGCCAGAGTTCACCAACTCCTAGCTCTAGTTATCAAGAGTCATCTGCTGCTACGAGGATTAAAGATTTTATGAGAATGAATCCGTCGGTCTTCACGGGTTCCAAGGTTGATGAGGACCCCCAAAATTTTATTGATGAGACATGGAAGATACTAAAAGCAATGTATGCTATGGAGATCAAGGGGGTTGAGTTGGTGTCTTATCAGCTCAAGGATATGGAAAATGTCTGGTATAACTAGTGGGAAGAAAGTTGAGGTGAGGATGTGAAGCCTGCTCTTTAGGATGAGTTTGAAAGAGCATTCCTTGATCACTTCTTTCCCCAAGAGCTATGTGAAGCAAAAATTGAGGAGTTTGTGAACTTCAAGTAGAAGAGTATGACTGTGAAAGAGTATAGTTTAAAATTTATTTAGTTGTCCAAGTATGCCCTTGAAATAATTCCTCATATGAGGGCCAAGATGAGAAAGTTTGTCTCTGGCCTGGGCAAACATGTAAAGAAAGAATATAGGGCAATGCTAATGATTTCTGACATGGATTTTTCTAAATTGATAGTGTATGCTCAGCAGGTTGAGGATGACAAGAAAAGGGACCAAGAGGAACACCTAAGCAAGAAGGCTAAGTCTGCTGGGCATGAGAATGAGCAGAAGCAAGGGAAGGGTAACAAGTCCTTCTTTAAGAAGAGGTCTTCTAATTATGCACCTTCCTCACCAAATGCTTTTACACCTAATACCAGGTATGATCATAGGTTGCTAAGTCACCAAAACTTTCAAGCTTAGGGTTCTTAGTCCCTAGTAAATGTGGCTCAAAGTTCTAGAGGAAAGACACCATGTGCTAGATGTGGAAGGCTCTATTTAGGAGAGTGTTGTGTGGTCACCAATGCTTGCTACGGATGTGGAAAGATAGGTCACTTCCAGAATGAGTGTCCTTTAAAGAGACAGGGAGATGGAAGTAGTAGAGCTCAATTTTCTTCTGTAGCTCCACAGAATAGAGGTAATCAGAGAGGTACAGCTTCAAGTGTAGGCGGGGGAACAAATCGTCTATATGCTATGGGTAGTTTCCAAGACCAAGAAAATGCACCCAATGTTGTTACTGATATGCTCTAAGTCCTTTCTTTTGAGGTGTATGCATTACTTGATCCGGGTTCTACGTTATCGTTTGTGACTCCTTACTTAGCTAGTAAATTTGAGATCCTTCCTGAGTGTCTTCTTGAGCTTTTTAGTGTGTCTACTCCTATTGGTGAGTCTATCTTAGCTGATATGGTCTATAGAGATTGTACTATGTTAATCTATCACAGGAATACCATGGCTGACTTAGTTAAGTTGAGCATGGTTGATTTTGATGTGATTCTTGACATGGATTAGCTTTATGCTTGTTATGCCTCAGTTGATTATAGGACACGAATTGTCAAGTTTCAATTTCTAAATAAGCCTATCTTAGAGTGGAAGGGGAGTTCTGTAGTACCTAAGGGTAAATTTATTTCCTACCTTAAAGATAGAAAGTTAATCTCTAAGGGATGCATATATCATATAGTCTGATTCAAAAATATTAATGATCAGGCTCTATCTCTTGATTCAGTTTCCATTATGAATGAGTTTCCTGAAGTCTTTCCTAAGGATCTACCCGGAATCTCTCCTGATATAGAGATAGACTTTGGTATTGATGTCCTTTCTGATATACAACTTATCTATATTCCTCCTTATAGGATGGCTTCCACTGAGTTGAAAGATTTGAAAGAACAGCTGAAAGACCTCCTAGATAAGTGATTTATTAAGCCAAGTGTCTCACCTTGGGGCGCTCCTGTCCTATTCGTGCAAAATAAAGATGGGTTCCTTAGAATGTGCATTGATTACCGATAACTGAACAAGGTCACCATAAAGAACAAGTATCTTCTCCCTAGAATAGATGATTTATTTGACCAACTTCAGGGTGCCACATGCTTCTCTAAAATAGACTTTAGATCAGGCTATCATCAGTTGAAAGTGAGAAAATGTGATATCCCGAAGATGGCTTTCCGAATCCGCTATGGTCATTTTGAGTTTCTTGTTATATCCTTTGGATTGACAAATGCTTCTGCATCTTTTATGGACCTCATGAACTGGGTATTCAAGCCATACCTAGATACGTTTGTGATTGTCTTCATTAATGATATTTTGGTCTACTCTAGAAGTAAGAGTGAGCATGCTAATCACCTTAGGATTGTCCTTGAAACTCTTAAGGAGAGGGAGTTGTATGATAAGTTTTTGAAGTGGGAGTTTTGGCTTGAGTCTGTAGCATTCCTAGTCCATATTATATCTGGTGATGGAATTCGAGTTGATACTCAAAAGATTGAGGTAGTTAAGAACTGTCCCAGACCCACCTCTCTAACTGACATAAAGAGTTTCTTAGGTTTGACTAGTTAATACAGGAGGTTTGTTGAGGGATTTTTATCCATATCCTCACCATTGACTAAGATGACTCAGAAGAAGGCTAAGTTTCAATGGTCTAAAGCTTGTGAGAAAAGCTTTCAAGAGTTGAAAGCTAGATTGACTACTGCTCCAATACTATCCCTACCCAAGGGAGCACATGGTTTTGTAATCTATTATGATGCTTCCAGTGTCGGGTTGGGATATGTGTTGATGCAGAAAGGTAAGTTCATTACCTATGCCTCCAGACAACTTAAGACTGATGAGAGAAACTACCCCACTCATGACCTTGAGTTAGCAGCTGTGGTATTTGCTCTCAAGATCTGGTGTCACTATTTTTATGGTGTACATATGGATGTATTCACATACCATAAGAGCTTACAGTATGTGTTCAGCTAGAAAGAGCTGAACTTGAGGTAGAGGAGATAGCTAGAGTTGCTTAAGGATTATGACATGAGCATTCTCTACCACCCAGGTAAAGCAAACGTAGTGGCCAATGCTCTTAGCAGGTTATCCATAGGGAGTACAGCTTATGTGGAAAAGGAAAAGATTGAGTTAGCAAAGGAAGTTCATATACTTGCGTGTTTGGGAGTTCAACTTATTGACTCTAGTGAGGGTGGTACAATAGTCCAAAATGGAGATGAATCATCTCTAGTAGTAGAGGTGAAAGGAAAGCAAGATCAGGATCCCATTCTTCTTCAACTGAAGGTTCACAAGCAAAAGGTAATGGCTTTTACCAAAGGTGGAGATGAAGTGTTGAGATATGAAGGGAGATTATGTGTTCCAAGTGTTGATGGTATTCGAGAGAGAGTCATGGTATAAGCCCATAATTCCAAGTATTCCATCCACCTAGGTTCAAAAAGATGTACCATGACTTGAGAGAAGTATACTGGTGGAGTAGAATAAAGAGAGATATAGCAGAGCTTGTGTCCAAGTGCCCGAACTGCCAACAAGTTAAAATTGAGCACCAAAGGCCTTGTAGAGTGGCTCAGAATATAGAGATTCTAGAATGGAAGTGGGAAATGATCAATATGGACTTTATTACCGGTTTACCATGAACCCGCAAACAACATGACTCTATTTGGGTGATTGTGGATAGAATTACCAAATCGGCTCATTTCTTGCCAGTTAAGACTACGGACACTGCATAGGATTATGCCAAACTGTATCTTAGAGAGATTGTTAGACTGCATGGAGTTCTTTTGTCTATCATCTCAAATAGGAGAGCTTAATTCACTGCTCAGTTTTGGAAGTCATTTCAGAAGGGTTTGGAGGATACAGACTTTGGATACAGACGTACGATAAGTTTGGCTCTGCCTGGCCATCAGACTTTAGAGGATATGTTAAGAGCCTGTGTCATTGACTTCAAAGGTAGTTGGGATGATCATTTACCTCTTATTGAGTTTGCATACAATAATAGCTTCTATTCGAGTATTCAAATAGCTCCTTATAAATCTCTTTATGGGAGGAGATGTAGATCACTAATTGGTTGGTTCAAAGTTGGTAAAGTTGAGTTGATTGGACCATACTTGGTTCACCAAGCTATGGAGAAGGTAAAAACCATCCAAAAGAGGTTGAGGAATTCTCAGAGTCGCCAAAAATCTTACACTAATGTTAGGAGGAGAGATTTAGAGTTCAAAGTGTACAATTGGGTATACTTGAAAGTTTTACCCATGAAGGGTGTGATGAGATTTGGAAAGAAAGGGAAGCTTAGTCCCCGCTACATTAGTCCTTATCAGATTATGAGGAGGGTAGGTAATATAGCCAATGAATTAGAGTTGCCCCTAGAATTAACTGCTATACATCCCGTGTTTCACATCTCTATGCTTAAGAAGTGTTTGGGAGATCCTTCACTTGTTGTCCTGACTGAGAGCATTGGTGTAAAAGAGAGTTTGAGTTATGAAGAGATTCTAATTTAGATTCTTGATCATCAGGTTCGCAAATTAAGAATCAAGGAAGTGGCATCTGTCAAAGTCCTATGGCAAAATCAATTTGTTGAAGAGGCTAATGGGAAGCTGAAGAAGATATGAAGGCAAAATATCCTCATCTATTTGTGCCTTCCAATGATGATGTTCAAGGTCATATTCCTTACTCCTACCTTTCAGTCGATGTGTATTCTTGAATTTTAGTCATGGAGTTTTTGAGAAATTGATGTCTTGATGATATTCTTTCTTGATGTCTCCTAATTTCATCTTCATTCGAGGAGGAATGATCCCAAGAGAGAGATATTGTAACACCCCCTAAAATGTTGTATATGATATTTCAATTTTCGATGAAAATGATATTGCTTCTGTATTTTGGCTTAATTTTTTTATAGATTGGTCCAAATTAAGTGATTCAAATTTCTGAATAACCCCAACATCATTACCTACAACTTTTATGAGACCATATCTTAAGATTCGGAGGTTAAGTAGATCATATAAATTAATCTTTGCAAGACATAGTGCTGTGATAAAATAGAGTATTTGTAGAATAAAATTCATATCTCACTATAGGATGCTCTAAATTGGCTGATTCTTGAACGACATGAAACTAGACTTCTATATCTACAATTCTTATGAAGACACCAAATCCTAATAGAGAATTTATCTTGTTCAAATGCAGCTTTGAAAAAGGGTATTCTGTTAAAAGAGAGTTCATCTCACCTACCATGGAAAGATCTAGAACTATTTGACATCATCCATGACATCAAAATCCTCCATTGAATTTTCAAGATCATCCTTTGTAATTATTTTTATTTATTGTTAGGTACATCCTCCACACCTATAAATACCCACCTTATTTCTTTATTTTATTCATCAAACTTTCTTAAGCAATTCTTCTCTCTATACACTTCTTTACTCATTCTCAAATATAGTTTTAGTTTTAGTAGTATAAAAATACTATTCTGGTGATTTTTATACTCTGGATAGTGCGCAAAATGCTCCGGCGAGATAAAAAGGCTAGGGGTCCAAGAGTGTTCCAATTTGGAGTAAAGCTTCAGATTTAAGGTATGTAAGGCTTTCATAGCATTGGATTGAGTTCGTTCATGCGCCAAATATTTAAATTCATTATAATTGAGTTATAATTGAGGTTTATTCAAATCTTAAATTCTAAATAAATTAATTTTTCTTCTATTGAGTTAAATATATTTATGCATTGAGATTATTATTATTTTTATCTCTCATATTATTGGAATTATTGTTCATGACTACTTTCCCATGAATCCTAATTGATTTGATGTTCATGAATATTTTTACGCATATTTTGAGTAAGGATGTTGGCTTTCAATATTCATTGACAAAAAGAGTGATTTTAATTAATGCTATATATGTATTTGTTTTACACTACTAAAACTAAAACTATATTTGAGAATGAGTATAGAAGTGTATAGAGAGAAGAATTGCTTAAGAAAGTTTGATGAAAAAAATGAGAAAATAAGGTGGGTATTTATAGGTGTGGAGGAGGGACCTAACAATAAATAAAAATAATTACAAAGGATGATCTTGAAAATTCAATGGAGTATTTTGATGTTATGGATGATGTCAAATGGTTCTAGATCTTTCCATGGTAGGTGAGATGAGCTCTCTTTTAACGAAATACCCTTTTTCGAAGATGCATTTGAATAAGATAAATTCCATATTAGGATTTGGTATCTCATAAGAATTGTAAATATAGAAGTCTAGTTTCATTTCATTCAAGAATCATACAATTTGGAGCATTCTACAGTAAGATATAATTTTTATTCTACAAATACTCTATTTTATCACAGCACTAAGTCTTGCAAAGATTAATTTATATGATCTACCTAACCTCCGAATCTTAAGATATAGTCTTCATAAACATTGTAGGTAATGATTTTAGAGTTATTAAGAAATTTGAATCACCTAATTTGGACTATTCTATAAAAAGTTAAGCCCAAAATACAGAAGCAGTATCATTTTCATCGAAAATTGAAATACCACATACAACATTTTAGGGGATGTTACAAATGTACTCCTACTTCTACTGGGGAATAGGCATCATTTGCATAGAACCACCTAGGTTTTGATGCTCATGATTCACTTGTTGGTAATTTAAACACTTAGCCATAAAATATACAATGTCTCTCTTCATGCCACACCACCAATTATGTTTTTTAAAGTCATAAAACATCTTTGCCTCTCCCAGGTGAATAGAATACTTTGAACAATGGGACTTCACTAATATTATATACACCCAATCATCAATATTTGACACACAAATTCGACAGCTAATCCTAAAAACTCCCTTGGGATCAAGGGTAGCCGATTTATCTTTGCCTTTCAATACTTCATCTCAAAACATTCTCAACTTGTCATCATCAAACTGATGGGAACGAATCTCATATATCAAGGTAGATGTCATGACCCGACCTAGGTCCTAGTCATAACACGGTGATTGAAATCATGAAGGGCTTCAATCAAGTCTCTTAACATATCATAAAGCATACATAAGGTAAAATAAATGTGGAAACAACATAGAAAGAGTCTAAACATGAATCATAAAGAAGAATGGGACTTGACGATATAGACTCATTAACATTTGTCCAACGAATGCCTCTACTACTTTAAGACAGACGGGGCTAAGAAATAAAATAAAAAACTCATAACTAGCCCTTGATAGATGAGGACTCACCAAACATTTTATCGATAAGGAACTCTACTAGCCACGTGTGATAGGAACATGATCCTCAACCCCTAGATTATAAGAAAATGCAGGCAAAAAGTATGCGTTAGTACATTTGAATGAACTAAGTATGTGGACATGACATACAATGTAGATCAGAAAAGGCAGTGATCAAATAATGTTTGTAATAAAGAATGATAAGTAAAGTTATGAGAAAAACCATAATGATTAGCATTTAAGAGACAGTTGAAAATAATATAGTAACATAATGAGTGTATACATATATGAGATAAGAATCATAATCGACAATAAGACCATGCGAGCTATAACATAGAATTTCATTGACTCTCCAGACAACCAAGAAAAAAGGAAATCTACTTGCCAATATAGACTTTACCTCGCTAGGTGGGCCATGAACATACACTATATATGGACCCACTAGCTAAGCCATGAAGACAAACCTATAATGGCACGTAGTTTAAGGAATTTAAGGCTGCTACTAAGGCTTTTGATAGGCCCCCATCTCAAATCTGCTCGGTTCTAAGTAAAGTTCCACGGAATATATACATAGCTTTGAAATCATAATGAACATATATCATAGTCATGATCATAGGTTTGAAATTCATAGGATAACTCATTTCATAACATAATTGCAATATGAGTATTGGCCTTTTATCATTACAAATCATACTTGATAATTTCATATCATGAGGTTCCTAGGTTACCACATAGGGCCCCAAGTCACATTTCTTCATAACTTACATGAGTGTCATAATTTAATCATAATTAAAATCCGTAGTCATGATTAATACTTGTATCTAGAGAAAAACCCACATACGTAATCAATTTGATTGTAAACCATAAGAATACTTTGAAATCATTAACTTCATAATCATACTTCATATAATTCATCATAAAAAATAGCTTTATGCATGGGCATTCATACTTCGACTTGAAATCACGTAGTTTATATAGGAACATACGTATAATGATCATTAGTAATGATTAAAAATCTAATTGAAACAGCCCAACACAATTCATCAAAATTGGAGTTTAAAAGTAATGAGATTTTTGAACTAAACCTTGGAATCCATGAGTGGAAGGGCCCATGGATGAATCCACACACACCTTGACTAGAATTTGAACTTTTAAATTGAGAAAAAAGTCTTGATCTTGAAGAAACCCTAAACCAAAGCTTGATGAAGATGATGAACTCTTGAGGAACCTTAGGAGAGAAGTCTTAAACTTGTTTGGAAAAATTATGAAGAAATAAGAAGGGCCTAGGAGTATTTAGGACATATTACTTAATGAATCCAGTCCTAAAAATATCCACATACATTAATAGATTATAGGGAAAAAACTAAACTACCCCTCATTAAAACTTGGGTCAGACAACCCTACGAGGGCACTCTACGATTCGTAGAGAAAGTGATGAGTCATAGGAATGACTCATCCTACAGGCCTTGAGAAAAGACTTGAAAAAAAAGTCTCTGAAGTTTTGTTACGATTCATGCTTACGACTCATCATGGAGTCCATAATTCGTCTAGTCACTCGTCCTGTAGGTCTGAGAAACTACCTATTTACTGAGCCTCTAAAGTTTTTAGATGACTCATTTTGATGATTCATCATCTCCTCTACAACTCATCATATTGAGGGTGTTGATGTGTTCCCAAAATAAGACACTTACGATGCTCAATACATGCAATTATTTTACATTCTCAAGCACGTTTTGTTAGTTTGATATGTATTTTTGGTTTGTTTTCAGGGAAATGAAGTACACTTGGGTTGATGATCTTTGGCTTGGTTTATGTGGTGATTTGATTGATCTTGGAGTAAGTTGGAAGCTTGTTTTTGATGAAAGATCACAAAGAAATCAAATTATGCAAGAAGTGCTAAATTGACTTGAACTTGGCAAGGATTTGCGACAACTTGAAAGGATAACTCAAATAACGAACTTCACCGGGCCTTGACGTATATTGTATTAGATACTTGGAGGTGAAAATTGCATGTTTGGACTAAGGGTGCACACCAAAAGACCCTTCAAGGGCTGTGATGCACACCACTGGCCGTGAAGGGAAGCCCTCCATCCGTGAAGAAGGCAACTTTAGTAGCAATGATTATAAGTTCATAACCCTAGTCCATTCCCATTTTGGGCGGAACAGATCTACTAAGCCTCTGCAATTTTAGAATTTCTCTGTTGAATGGCCTGTTCTCCCCGACCGGAATAGGTAGTTCAATTCCTTCCCTTAGAACCGTACTTGAGAATTTCTTACCTCATACGGCTCAACAGTCAATTCTTTTAGTGTCCCATTTTGATCTATACCATATCTAATAAAATCTAATAAGATTTCTCATGGATCTATCCCAGTTTTAGGGTAACCAAAAGAAAAATAGGTTAATTACATGAGTTTCAAACTGGCCATGAAGGGAAGCCCTCCATCCGTGAAGAAGGCAGCTTTAGTAGCAATCCCCTAGTCCCATAACTAGGTGCCCCCCATAGGATGTCCCAATTGGAAAAATCAGCTTAAGCTAGTGGATCCACAAATAACTCATGCTCGTGGTCCTTACCTATAAAGTAGGACAACCTCTTTTCATTATGGGGAAGACTTTACTCAATGTTATAGCTCACATGGTTTGTATCGGTTAACGATATCTCTCATGAAGACTTATGATTCTCACTTATGTTATGTTTTGATTATGATTTTCTTATGAGTATTTCATTGACCAAGTTTTCATATTTCTAACGATGTTTTAAAGGATTATATCATGTTTTAGCTTGGTCATTGCATTATCATATTTTCTATTATACATGGCACATTTTCCATACTCACTACATTCCATAGTGCTGACACATACATCTCTTGTACATATATTAATTTATAATATATGTTCTAACGTTCCTCCATCCAGTCATGGCTAGTGGATTAATTAGCATTGCTTAGATTTTGGTGAATCCTCATGGTTCAAGGGCATGACCATATTATGACTTCTTCAGTCTTTTCAGTTTTCAGACATAGTATGGTTTCACTTTATGAAGTCTTTGTACTCTGATTTTTGTATCATATGAGATTATTACTTGAGACTTATATTTCCCGTTCCAATTTATTTAACTATGTTGTCTACCTTTGTGTCATGGTTATGTCAAATGGCTTATTTAGAGTCTGTCAAGATTCTATTCGCCATGTCATACCAAGGGGGTAGCTTGGGTCGTGACATATTTATGCTTTGGTTTGAGGATAATCTAGCTTAATACATGTTAATTTTTACTCGTTTACACAATTTAGAACTTATAAAAGGTGCTTTGTGAATTATAGGTAAAAAGACTTTGAAATCAACCAAGTATGGAGCTAAAATTGGCGAAACTCACAAAACCAAGCTAAAAGCAAAGTCTAGATATCGCGTCACGAGGTGAAAAGTGAGGGGAAAAGGGGGAGGGGGTCAAGATTAGCCCCCTCTGAAGTTTAGTCCCTACAAAAGGAAAGGGAAAGGTAAGCCAAAAGTCCTCACGATGCGAGGGGTAAAGCAAAGTAGCGTACCTCACAATGCGAGGTGTGTCAGACCCATGCAAAAATCTTCTTTTTTCTAGTTCGACTTAGTGGAACCTTTTGGGTGTTTTAAACATTTTAAGTTCTTAGGCATTTTTAAAGGGAGTTCAACTATTATGAAGAGACGAAAAGTTGTAGGAGCACATAGGGAAAGAAAAACACTATTATTTTAAGGTTATTTCTTAAACTCTTAACTTAAAATATTTTCTTTGTTGTTTATGCAGTTTTACTTATGTAATCGAATTTTGAGTGGCTAAAACATTTCTATCTAAGGTTATGTCCATCATATGAATATCTTATTTTAATTATTGGTTGTTTAACGGAATATACCATATATGTTTTGTTCTTTTAATCATATGCTTACTATTTTGTGGTTTCGCTATCCAAAAGATAAGTGAATAATTGATAGTGGAACTGGAGAGAAGAAATCTAAGAATAGAACGTGGGTTAAGGGGAGTAGAATTCATATGCGTACGGATTAGCGGCTTGGAGGGAGATATATAAATATATTAGTATTGGTTTGCCACATTTCCGCTCAATAATGTAGCTAGAAGGTTAGAGGCTTGAGAAATCATGACCATATTATCAATCGTGTGACTCATAAATTCATATATGTCTTAAATATGCTTAACAGCAAGAATTAATTATGATGAAATTATGCAAGCATCATATCCCTAGGATCTAATAACTCTGTGAACAACTCCTATTATATTTATCTTCTTTACTTAACTATGTTAGACATGATTAGTAGTATAAAAGCAACTCTCCTTGAACTGGTAAGCACTTGTTCTTATAATTATAATAGTTAAATCACTAGTTTATCTGTAACAAAGTCCATGTGAGACCGCTACACCAGATTGCCTAACAATCACTTATTACTTGTGTTTTGGGAGGAAGTTTCTATGCAAATGAAGTATACCCCTTTATTATTTTGGGCTCATGCTTAAATTTGTCATTATACAGTATAAGTCAAACCCTATTTGCAGCTATTCGCTCAAAATCAAATCACATCAAATTTATTTTTGATTGATTTTGATGAGGAGGATGATGACTAATCATTCTACAAATAGAAATTTGATAGATAAGGCCTAAGAGAGACACAGAGTAATAGAATATTAGAGAAATGTTAAGAAAAAGAGGTTTTAAAAAATATAAAAAATGGTAAAATATAGATATAGTTAAAAAAAGAGTTAAATATAATTTTATAAACTTGGGATTAAAATAAATTTTGTGGGGTTAGGTGGCTGTTTTTGGATATTAGACAATGACGCACAGTCAATACATATATTTAGTCATTATTGCAACTATATGTGGTAGAAAATTAAAAGTTTTTTCTATATAAAAAAAATTGAGTTGATGCAATGATAGGTCATAACTTGGGTTACAACTTGAACTGGTCTACCCAACCAACCTCCTCTTCGGTCCCACAGACCCAACCACTCCTCCAACCCAGACCCCATCATTTACTCGAGTCGTGTTAGTTGTCTTTTTTACCATTTCAGGTCTACTTGAGTTGTGTTAGTTGACTTTTTTACCATTTTAGGTCGGGTTAGACATGGGATGATCCAATCTTATTGACAAGTTCAAGTTTAGTTTGACCATGATTATTAAGGTAACACATTGAATTTTATTGTTTTCATTGAAGTTAATTCAAATATTGTTTTTTACAAATTTAATTTGAGTGATGTCGCAATTCTTGAGAAATTATATTTTTGTGTAAAATGACTATTTTGCCCTTCACCATAACATTTTCATGCTTTGTTTGTGTTGTGGGGATGGTTGGTATGGTTCCCGATGTGAGCGAGTGAGATTTTAGTGATTTTGAGACCTTGAGTGGAGTTTTTAATAAGATTGTTGACTTTGGTCAACATTTTGAGATCAAAGCGTCAGATGAAATTCTATTAGTTCTGTTGCGTTCTGAACATAGAGTTTGGTCTAGTTGTGTGTTGAGTTAGAGCCCTGGGACCTTAGAATTTATTTTTGAAATTTAGGATAAAAGTTGAGGTTTAGGCCTAAAAGGAGTCCAGGAGAGTATTTTTGTCATAATGAGCTTTTTTGGACATTCGACAATTCCATTAAGTCCGAAATGTTGAATTCAGTGGAGTATCATATCCAGTTTATTTTATCGGACCTCGAACGATTTTTGAGGGTCCAATCAGAGGCATTTTTGAGTTGGCATATCTAATGTTTTCTAGTTTCTGGGGAAGGGTATTTTGTTCATTGTTATTGCAACCTGAGGTCATGTGATAGCGATGTACAGGTCAGTGAGCTTGGGATCACGATAGGGGGTCCGCAATTGTGATGGATAACCCTTCCCATTCTTCTCAATCTCAAGAATTAATGGCTTGCAATCGCGATTGATAAATTATGCCTGAATAGTGTTCAATTTCTGAAATATTTTCCATTTTCTCATTTCCACCATTGTCAATCTTTTGGAGCTTGGGGATCGCAATTCTTGAAAAGATTTTTTGGGGAAAGTTAATTATCATTTATCATTTTTTTTATCATTTTCTTCAATAATTATCTTCCAAAATTATTTCAAAGTCAAGATTTTAAGTGGATTTTGGGGGGTTTTCTCCCAAATGTTTTTTAAAAATTTGTTTTCTTTGATTTCAAATCTGTTTATTTCTTGATTTTAATTATTATTTTCAACCACGAACTTCTCTTGATGTGTAGAATATGAATTTTCAATAAAATTCTAGCTTTACGCTTTTCATTTCCGAGGTGATTTTTGGACGGTTTTGATCCCAATTCTAAAACCTTGCAATATGGGTATTGTTTGACTCCTTTTTATGAACCCGTTCTATTCTCGATAGTTGGTGATCATTTTAGATTTGGTGTTTTAGAGTAAAGATCTGGTTAGAGTGTTCGGGTGATGTTTCAGCCTTCGAGATAGGTTTGGCTATACTTCTTTGAGACTGAGATTGGGTAATTTATCATTATTATACTATAGGCTTTGGGGTGGGATCTTAATATGAATTGGGGTTTAATAAGTATTATTATGCCTGTGTGGAGGCCTAGTTATATTGTATTGACCATATGGGGGCTTATTTGTTCGGTTTAGCCCATGTGGGGGCTTTATTGCTATTTTATTTATTTTGAGAGCATGTGATTTATGATTTGGCTGTGAGAGAGGCTTGTAACAATATTTGACTTGTAATACCTGTGTAAGGGGTTGAGTTGGTTTTTTTTATAACACTTGAGTAATGAAACTTTTTTAAAAGGGGTGAACACTTATTCAATGTATTTTCCTTCCCATTACTATTTATTTGATGGTGTATATCGTGCTTGGGTTGAGTTTCGAGAACTTTGAACCTTATATTACATGTTGAGTTGAATATTGCCTCCATGCCATATGTATTATGATGCATTCATCCTCATTCATTTTGGAAAGTGGAGAAATGTAGAAATTATTTTTGAGAAAGAAAATATGACATATTTTTATATCCTTGGCCCCGAGCTAGGTGTTAAGTTGATGAGATATTGAGATTGTGATTTGGTATATAGACTACGAGTCCCCCATGAGTCCTTTTCCAGAAGACTTAGCTTGATAGGTGTATACAATAGGTTGTACAACAACCTTGATTCTGCCGTACGACCACATCATTGCATTATTTCATTGCATTGCACTGCATTGATCTTATAGTTATTTGACTTGTTTGATGATATATGATAATGTTGACCTTATATGTTTATTTTACTCATGTCGTTCTATATAAATTGGTGGAGCCAATGTCTGAGTGAAACTTTTTTATATGTAGGTTGAATGATTCCTTAGTATATTTCATAAGTTTGATTAATTTCTTAAACTCAGTCGGTCAAACCTATTGAGTACATATCGATTATACTCATCCCTACTGATGTGTTACTTTTGATGCAGATCCTAGTCAAGGTATTCCACACAGCAGTTGATTTTCTATAGTGGATAGTGTCTTATCAGATTAGTGCTGAGATCTTGTGTTGTGGATAGCCATTAGTTCTATCTTTTGCTTCCTTTCTATGTTATTGTTCAAAGACTTGTGATATTTTGGATTCGACAATTGTCATAGATGCTCTTTATACTTATGGTACCAAATTTTGAGAAATTTTTTATTTTATTACTTTTCTCTTTATTTGTGGCATGACTTCCTCTTTGGAATTCTCGTATGTGACTTACTGTTTGGCTTACACATCATATTGGATTTTTGAATATGTGCCTTCATGACCTTTATTTTTAGGTCATGAAAAAATAGTATCAGAGCGCTAGGTTATCGGTCTCATAAGATAAAGAGAAAGGTGTCAAGTAAAGTCTTATGGATTGATACATAGACGTCCGTACTTATCTTAGAAAGGCTACAAGATACTTAATAGATATTTTTCTTCCTTTGATGCCTTTCATGTAATTTATTCATGTCAAGTGTTTTATACCTCTAATCTATTCTTTCTGTATAGATGGTGAGGACTAGAGCCATAGTCACTAAGGATGAGGCTATAAGGGCTGTCGAGCCATAGTTCGTTGGTGAGAAAAGAGACGTGATGGATTAGGGGTCGAGGTTAATCGAGAGGATTAACACCTTCTCGAGGATGAGCCAAGAAAGGTAGAGCTCATGGTGGTTCACAGACTGATGGTGACCATAGACTATGCTATGCTATATCGGGTAGATCTGATGTAGAGGCTTTTGATGCAGTGATTATAGGTATCATCCTATTTGTGAAGAACAAGGATGGTACTATGACGATCTGTATTGACTATTGATAGTTGAAAAAAGTCAAAATCAAGAATAAGTATCATCTTCCTCGCATTGATGATTTATTTGACCAACTTTAGGTGCATCAGTGCTTTGTAAAATTATCTTGAGGTCGGGTTACCATCAGTTGAGAGTTCAGCATTCTAATATCCTGAAGACTACTTTTAGGACTCATTATAGGGATTATAAGTTTGTGGTCATGTTCTTTGGGCTGACTAATGCCCTAACTACTTTTATAGAGTTGATGAACTGGGTATTTTTGCTTTATTTGGACTCCTTTGTGATTTTATTTATCAATAATATTTTGGTTTACTCCAAGAATAAGACCGACCATGTTCGTCACTTTAGGGCAGTACTTCAGAGATTGAGGGAGGAGAAGTTGTATGCAAAATTTTTCAAATGTGAGTTTTTTCTCGAGTCCATGGAATTCTTGGGTCCTATAGTGACCAAGGATGGGATTATGGTTGATTCGGCCAAGGTTGCAGTGGCTAGTGATTGGGTGAGGCCTACTTTGGTTACAGAGATTTAGAGCTTTATTGGGTTAGCGGGCTATTATCGTTAGTATGTTCATATTTTCTCTTCAATCACCGCTCCATTAACTAGGTTGACTCAAAAGACTATAGCATTTACATGGACTGATGAGTGTGAGGTGAGCTTTCAAAACTTCAAGGAGTTATTGATCTCGGTACCTATTCTAGCATTACCCGAGGAGGGTGTGGCTTTCATTGTATTTTATGATGTTTTGGGTATGGATTTAGGTGGTGTATTGATACAGAAGAGGAGAGTTATAGACTATTCTTCTAGAAAACCGAAGTAAATGAGAAGAATTACCCTACTCATTATTTGGAGTTAGCGATGGTGGTCTTTGTTTTGAAGTTATGGAGACATTATCTCTATGTTATACATTGTGAGGTCTTTACCAATCACAGTAGCCTTATGTATATCTTTTCTCAGCTGAGTCTGAACATGAAGCAGCATAGGTGGTTGGAACTACTAAATAACTATAAAAACACCATTCTTTATTATCAGGGAAAGGCTAATGTGGTAGTAGATGCCTTGAGTCGAAAAGCACATAGTATGGGTAGTTTAGCCTTTCTTTAGGTGGAGAAGATGCCTTTGGCATTGGAGGTGCAGGCATTGGCTAGACAGTTAGTTTGACTTGATATCTCTACACCTCATAGCATTTTTGCCTTCGTTGAGGGTTGGTTTACTGTAAGACCTCAGAAGATGAAAAATCAAACGAAAGGAAAATTAGACTGATCCCAGGACTATGACTCCGTTTACAACTCGTATGGAAAATTACGAGTCATAAAGAAGATCATAAAAGCTAGGTTAAGGTAGGGAAATTTTATATGGGAGGAAGGAACTTCATGAGTTAAATAATGACTTATAGAGAAAAGGACAATTCATAGAAATGAGTCATCATGGCAAGTTTGATGAACTGCAGGTGCCACCCTCAGAACCCACAACTCAACAGGACGAGTCGTAAAGGAGATAATGACTCATCAAAACAAGTTGTATGAAAACTTCATAGGCTCAGTAAATGGGTAGTTTCTTAGACCTGCAGGATGAGTGACCTTACAAATTGTAGAACTACAAGACGTAAACATGAATCGTAATAAAACTTTAGAGACTTCTTTTTCAAGTCTATTCTAAGGGCTAGAGGACAAGTCATTCCTATGTCTCGTCACTTCTCTACGAATCGTAGAGTGCTCTCCTAGGGCTATCCAACCCAAGTTTTAATGAGGGTAGTTTAGTATTTTCCTTACAATCTATTAATGTATGCGGACATTTTTAGGACTAGATTCATTAAGTAATATGTCCTAAAATCTCCTGAACCCTTCTTATTTTCTCATTATTTTCCCAAACAAGTTTAAGACCAAGAGTTCATCATCTTCATCAAGCTTTGGATTAGGGTTTCTTCAAGATCAAGCTTATTTCTCAATTTCAAAGTTCAAATTCCAATCAAGATATGTGTGGATTCATCCATAGGCACTTCCACTCATGGAGTCCAGGGTTTACATAAAAAATCTCACAAAATTTTATTATTTTTAAACTCCAATTTTGATGAATTGTGTTGGCCTGTTTCAAGATCAAGCCTTTTTTCTCAATTTAAAAGTTCAAATTCTAGTCAAGGTGTGTGTGGATTCATCCATGGGCCCTTCCACTCATGGATTCCAAGGTTTAGTTAAAAAATCTCATTACGTTTAAACTCCAATTTTGATGAATTGTGTTGGGCTGTTTCAATTAGATTTTTAATCATTACTAGTGATCATTATACGTATGTTCCTATATAAACTACATGATTTCAAGTCGAAGTATGAATGCCCATGCATAAAGCTATTTGCTATGATGAATTATATGGAGTATGATTATGAAGTTAATGGTTTCAAAGTAATTTTATGATTTTCAATTAAATTGATTACGTATGTGAGTTTTGGTCTAGATACAAGTATAAGTCATGACTACAAATTTCAATTATGATCAAATTATGATACTTATGCAAGTTATAAAGAAAGGTGACTTAGGTCCCTATGTGGTGACCTAGGAACCTCATAATATAAAATATGCAGGTATGATTTGTACTAATAAAAGGCCAATACTCACATTGCAATTATGTTATGAAATGAGCTATACTATGAATTTCAAACCTATGCTCATGACTATGATATATGTTCATTATGATTTCTAGGCTATGTATGTATTCCGTAGGATTTTACTTAGCACCAAGCAGATTTGAGGTGGGGGCCCTACCAAAAGCCTTAGTAGTAGCCTCAAGTTCCTTAAACTATGTGCCACCATAGGTTTGCTTTTATGGCTTAGCTAGTGGATCCACATATAGCGTATGCACATGACCCACCTAGCGGGGTAGGCTCTACCTTGGCAAGCAAATTCCCTTTTTTTCTTCATTGTATGGAAAGGCAATAGGATTATATATTATAGCTCGCATGGTCTTATTGTCGGTTATGGGTCCTATCCTACATATGTATATGGTCATTATGTTACTCTATGATTTTGAACTATGTCTCTTAAATACAGATAATTATGGTTTTTCTCATGACTTTACTTATCCTCTTTATTATGAATATTATTTAATCACTGCATCTTATGATCTATATTGCATGTCATGTCCACGTACTTAGTACATTCAAATATACTAACATATATTTGTTACCTATATTGTCTCATAATGTAGGGGTTGAGGATCACGCTCCTATCACACGTGGCTATTGGAGTTTCTTATTGGCAAAGTGTTTGGTGCGTCTTCATCTATCAAGGACTAGTTATGAGTTGCTTGTTTCATTTCAAAGACTTTGTTATATTCGTGTTGAGGATGAGCTAGCGACATATCTTAGCCCACGTCCATATTGAAGTAGTAGAGGCATTCGTTGGACAAATATTAATGAGTTTATGTCGTCAAGTCACATCCAACTTTATGATTCATGTTTAGACTCTTTCTATGTTGTTTCTTTATTTACTTTACCTTATATATGCTTTATGATATATCAAGAGGCTTGGTTGAAGCCCTTCATGATTTCGATCGTCGTATTATGACTAGGGCCTAGGTCGGGTCCTGACAAACTTGGTATCACAGCACAAGGTTTAAGATATCCTAGGGTGTCCAATATCCCACGTCAAGTAGAGTCTTATTCATGGATGTGAAACACGCCACATCTATGATTAGGAGGCTATGAGGAATTTTAGAAATTCTCACTTCTTTCATGATCTATGTCATGTTATAGAGTACACTCTAAGATTTACTTTCCCTAATGATTGTCCTTTGTTATTTTCATAAAAATGCCTCAAAGGAGACCACTGTTGTTAAGGGGGATCATTCCTAACGAAGTACAAGATCCTCTGGTTCCTCAAGGAAATAGTCCCTGGCCCAATGAAGTGATTAATGCAGAAGTTCCAGACCACTTTTACTGTGCTAGTCCAAGTAGTGTCAAACCAAAGGGTTGCGGCTCCTCCTATGTTCTTTCTCCGGCTTCTAGAGTGAGAGACTTTGCAATAATGAACCCTCTTGAGTTCCATGGTTCAAAAGTTGATGAGGACCAATAAGAGTTTATTAATGAGCTATATAAAATAGTGAGTATCATGGGGGTGATTTCGTAAGAGAAAGCAGAGTTGGCGGCTTACCAACTCAAGGGTGTTGCTCAAGTTTGGTACACTCAATGGAAGTTGGAGAGACTAGACGAAGGTCCTATTAAATGAGAAGCCTTCAAACTTGCTTTCTTTGATTATGTTTTCCATCTTGAACTAAGGGAAGCCAAAGTGTTATAGTTCATTAATCTACAACAATAAATATAAGAATGAGGGACTATTCCCTCAAGTTCACTAAGCTATCCAAGTATGCTCCTTCATTGGTTGTCGATCCACATGACCGAATGAGATAATTCATATTGGGGGTGTCCAACTTAGTTTTTAAATAATGTCATACCACTATGCTTATTAATAAGATGGACATATTTCGTCTCATGACTTTCTCCGAACAAATTGAAGGAGAAAAGCTCAAGGAGATGAGAATAAGGGATTCTATGAGGCCCGGTATGAAGGTGGGTTCTCAATGCTAGAACCGGTGGTAGTGGTGGTGGCCAATCTCAATAAGCCCAAGATCAAGGAGGAAGTTTTCTAAGGATAGAGTGCTATGACCTAAAGTTCAAGAAGGAGGAGGTGTGAATGCTAGTAGCCCTTCTTTCCCTAAGTGTGCAAGGTGTGGAAGGAATTATAGAGAGAAATTCTTGATGAGAACGGATGCTTGTTATGGATATGTCAAGATGAGCCATAATCAATTCAAGTTACCTCATATTGCCAATAAAGGTGGAGAAGGTTATCCACAAGGAGGCTAAGTTCACCCCAAGCTCAACTTAAGGGAGGCCAACGCAATAACCGATTCTATGCTCTTCATGCCAGACAAGATATTGAGGAGCCTCTCGATGTGGTCACGGGTATGTTACAGGTCTTTAACTTTGATGTTTATGCATTGTTTGATCTGGGTGCCAACTTATCTTTTATAACTCCTTACCTGGATATGAGATTTGATGTGTGCCCTGAAGTGTCGTTAGAACCTTTTTTAGTTTATACTCCCATTGGTAATTCAATGTTAGCGAAGAGAGTTTATAGAAATTGTCCTATGTTAGTCTTGAGTAAGTTATCCCATGTGATCTTGTTGAACTAAACATGACCGATTTTGACATTATTCTTGGTATGTATTGGTTTCATACATGTTATGCATTTATATGTTGTAGGACTTATGTAGTTAAGTTTCACTTTTCTAATCAGCCTATTCTTGAATGGAAGGGTAATGATTCGGTGGTTAAGGGTTGATTCATCTCATGTCTTAAGGCCCAAAAAATGATTTTCAAAGGGTGTATTATCATATTGTGCGAGTTAGGGATGTTGATTTTGAAACTCCTACTCTTGAGTCGGTCCCTATAGTTAATGTGTTTTATGATGTGTTTTCAGATAATTTACCCCAGCACTCCTCCCGAAGGGGAAATTGACTTTGGCATAGATCTTCTTCCCGATAATCAACCTATTTCTATACCTTCTTACCATATGTATCCGGTGGAACTTAAGGAGTTGAAAGAGTAATTGAAGGATTTGTTGATTTGGGTTGTATTTTGATGAAACATGGTAAGGTTATAGCCTATGCTTCTCGGTAACTAAAAGTACATGAAAGGAACTATCCAACCCATGATCTTGAACTTGTGGCAGTTGTTTATGCATTGAACATTTGGCATATTTATCTTTATGGGATGCATGTTGATGTGTTTACCGACCACAAAAGCTTGCAATATGTGTTTAGACAAAAGGACTTGAACCTTAGTGAAAGGAGATAGATTGAACTCCTAAAATACTATGATATGAGTGTGTTGTACCATCTAGGTAAGGTAAATATTCTGGCGGATGCTCTTAGTCGGTTGTCCATAGATAGTGTTGCACATGTTTAAGAAGGTAAGAAGGAGATGGTTAAATATGTCCATAAATTGGCAGGTTTAGGTGTGCGTTTAGTTGACTCTAATGATGGAAGTGTTCTTATACATAATGGCTCAGAATCGTCTTTTGTGGTGGATGTTAAGGCTAAGCAATACCATGATCCGGTGTTGGTTGAGTTGAATAATCATTTGTCGAAAATGCCATTGAGGCTTTCTCCCAAGGGGGAGATGGGATACTACGTGACCAAGTTCATTTGTGTGTTCCTAATGTTGATGGGTTAAGAGATTTGATATTGAACATGGCCCACAGTTTTGGATATTCAATTCATCCGGATCCACCAAGATGTATTGTGATTTGAGAAAAGTGTATTAGTGAAATGGCATGAAGAAGTACACAGCGGAGTTTATGGCTAAGAGTCCTAATTATCAATAAGTTAAAGTTGAGCATCAAAAACCAGGAGGTTTAGCTCAAGACATTGAATTTCCTACTTGGAAGTAGGAAGATGTGAATATGGACTTTGTAACAAGCTCACCCCGTACTACAGGTCAATATGATTCTATTTGGGTTGTTGTGGACAGAATGACTAAATCGGTACACTTTCTACTGATTAAGACTTCCTATGGTGCTAAAGACTATGCTAAGTTGTACACTCATGAACTTGTGAAACTTCATGGTGTTCCTTTGTCAATTATATCGGATAGAGGTGCTCAATTCAGTTCACATTTTTGGAAGTTATTTCAAAATGATCTTTGTACAAAAGTTAAGCCAAATACCGTTTTTCATCCTCAAATCGATGGACAAGCTAAAAGAATGATCCAAACTTTGAAAGATATGTTGAGGGCATGTGTGATTAATTTGAAAAGAGGTTGGGATGAGCATTTTTCCATTGATTGAATTTTCCTACAATAATAGTTATCACTCTAGCATCCAAATGGCTCTTTTTGAAGCCTTATATGGAAGAAGATGTAGATCCCTAGTGGGATGGTTTGAAGTGGGTGAGATGACATTGATTGGTCCTGATTTGGTAGTTGATGCAATGGAGAAAGTAAGACTCATAATACAAAGATTAAAGACGGCTCAAAGTAGTCAAAAGTCCTATTCGGACATTAGGAAATGAGATCTTGAATTTGATGTGGATGATTGGATGTATTTGAAGGTTTTACCTATGAAGGGTGTAATGCGTTTTGGTAAGAAGGGAAAATTGTGTCTTAGATATATAGGATATTGAAGAGTATTGGCAAAGTGGCATATTAGTTAGACTTGCCATTTGAGTTGGCTATGGTTCATCCGATATTTCATGTATCGATGTTGAGAAAATTTATGGGTGATACGAACTTTATTGTGCCATTGAAAATTGTGAATGTTCAAGAGAATTTTGTTACGACCCAACCCTGTAGGCCATGACTAGTGCCCGTGCTGGACACTCGTACACACCTGTTAGCTATAATCTATTCGAACTGAACATAATATGGAAATTCTTAGGTATAATATGTCATCTCAGAACTGTCACACACATATATATATACACCAAGGCATCCTGTCTCCTGTGGAGTCATACTATCAATGGATAATATCATACATAAGCCAACAAGGATATCATAACATATGTGAACATCCCAACCATACACATACGCAAGCCGATAGGGCCACCACAACATACAACATCCTAAGACATATATATACACAAGCCAACAAGGCTGCCACTACGAATGGAGACATCCCAAAACACAATTCATTCTAACACAGCTGAACAATATCTATATACAATCCACACATATGTTTACAGACCTCCAAGAGTATCAACAGTAACATATAATGGGGCAGGGCTCCGTCTTACCCCTGAATGAACATATACATATATCAGTAGATCTGTGCCAAAAGTCTAGACTCCAGAACAACAGAGCACTCCAAGATAGCTGAGTAGAAGTCCTAAGTTGGAGGGTCACCAAATCAAGTATTTGTACCTACGGGCTTAAACGCAACCCCCCGAAGAAAGGGGGAGTTAGTACAAGATATGTACTGTATATGTAAGGCATGAAATACAATAAGAAAGATCATAAATAAAGTAGAGAGACTAGGAGACAAGTATGACAATCAGAACTCACTGTACCTGTGCTTACAAAACAAATCATGCATATCATTATCATATACCGTACCCATCCCATCATAGGACTTGGTCCCATAATCATGTAATCATATTATCATATCATTATATACATATACTATACCATACTCGACCCTCTAATAAAAGACTCGGTAAATAAAGTCGTATATACATATACCGTACCCGGCCCATCGTGGGACTCGGTGCCATAACCATAGTGGACCCGGCCCTCTAATAAGGGACTCGGTGGATAATATAGTAAAATATACGTTATAACATACCCGACCCATCATGGGACTCGGTGAAAGATGTAATAAAGTTATACACGATAACATATCCACCCCGGAACTCGGTGAAAGACGTAATAACAGTATGTACGAGAAGAGTAGTGAGTAACCATATACATTTAGGTCATCGTTTGAGACTCAATAGGTAAGAGGTTCAATACACTTTGAATTTCATTATGAACTATATTAAATAAAGCCTCGGGGATCATAGACATGTATCAAGATAATGCGAGATTGTTTATGAAAGTTAAGAACATTAATCATTATCGAGTCTTTAAGAATAGGGACTTTCACATACCAACTATTGTCCAATATATAGAAGACTCAAGGGCAGTAGCTCAACTACTTTAAGAGTTTTAACGCCAAGAAGTGAATAAGAGTCATGATTCATAATCGGAACTTATGAAAGGAATTACCCCAAAGCTCATATCATATATCACTTATAGCTAAGACATGCCAAAAGAAAGAAGGGATAGCTTTACATATATTTAGCTCTTATTCACAACACAACACGTATACGCTGCCCGGGGCATCTTAACCTATATTAAGACGTCAAGAACTATGATTAAGTTACATAAAGGTCCAAAACACATTCTAACGTTAGTAACTCCTTTCTAGAAAATTAGGCGACAATTCTCTTATATTCAAATCAACTTCATAACAACTAAGCCAACATCAATACCCACACATTCATGTACTATATCATATTGAGGCTATTCAAGACAAAACTTGAAAACACCCGAACAGCCCACACAACATTTCCAATAGCCCACATTCACAATACTCAATAACAATCCACATACGAGTACTACATATTCAAGTTATCCATAATAATCCATAGCCTTAACGTTTTCATCCAATGATCTTCTAATATCCCAACCAACATAACACCATAATGTATAATCTTAACTATACTTGATCTTTCAACTTAACAAGAATAATAACATACTCAAAACAGCCCTTAACTAGCAACGTAAGGATGCCCGATAACCTCACGAATGTCTATGGACATGCCAACAAACCATTTTCGTTTATTATACATTTCTTAACACATTATTTTCATACATTTTTATGAACTATACCAGCAACCACATGTTAACAACATCACCCTTATATATGCAAGAAAATACATTAACATCATATTAACTTCTATAATAGCCCACAAATAATTACAAATTCAACTTTAACAATTTAATTCCTTCATTCTCATCACATAATCTATGACAACAATAACCAAAATATTAATTCAAATCAGTTCACCAATTTCAAATAAAATGGCCCTTTTACACGGCCTAACAACACTTCAACATCAACATACATAATTCCATGGATTCAATTCATATTTACCAAGTTACAGCAAGTCCAAACCGCCTCTAAATCACATAGAAAAGGATTAAATCTTACCTTAACAACTTGGCTCCTTAATTTGCTGAATTTAGTGAATTAAAATCACAAGTTTTCTTGGTTCCCTAAATGATCAATTCACGTTACCATGACCTTCAAAATTCACTTTCAAAGCCATGAATAACTTCCTTAAAATGGAGTATACTAATTGGATTTTGTTGCTGCTAACGTTTCCTTGCTTCAAAGAAAATTTATTGCTGCTCAATAATGGAGTTCCTACATTGCTTCCCCCTTCCTCTAAAGATAATCCTCTTCCTTATTCATTTAGGGTTGATAGAGGATGCCATTGTCATGAGCTTGGAGATGCTTCCATGGCCATGGTCGAGAGTCTCTCTTTCTTATCTCTCTAATTTCATAAATTGTAGAAGTTAAATTATGAAACATTATTTATCCATTTAACTTATATATGTTGTCCATGTGGTTGACACATGTCCAGCCTCTGACATGTGTTCCACTATCATCCATGAGCCAATCATATTCAGCCACATGTTGTGGGGCCCACTTAATGGTCTACTTAACTTAATTAATTATAATTAATCACTAATTTCCACTTAATAATCTAATCATGGTAAATTAATCCCAAATTTCCATTAATATTTCAATACCAATTAAAATTCATAAGCAATTCATGTATTAATTAAAATTGGGAATAAAAATCTTTATCTCTTATCCCGGAATAATTTTGTCCATTACTTTAAGAAAGTAGGTGCATCATCTCCTTAATTCCTACCACAAGTTTATAAGTAGTTGCATCACCTACTTGCCCTTTTCATTTAAAATGCAGTCCACATATTCTAAGTAGGTGCATCACCTACTTGTTGTTTTTAGTAGGTTAGCAATTAGTCTTACCTTAAGAACCTATGTGATCCTTGCTAGTTCAGCTAGACGTGTAATCAAGTAGCTTAATTATGTAAGACATCCAAACCAGTAGCTTAAGCAAGTAGGGCGATTACTATAACAAATTATTTGGCCTTGAACCCTTTTCAAATCCTTCCCAACCCTATTTTAAACCATCACTACTCACATAGAACTAGTCTATGCAAAATATGGGGTGTTACATCCTCCCCTTCTTATAATTCAATAACGTCAAAGATAACATGGATCACATGGCAGCTTTAGAGGAGCTTAAAAATATTCTAATGTACAAAAGTACGGAATATAACAAATTTGACTTATGAGGAGGTTCCGGTGGAAATCTTAGATCGACAAGTGAAAAGATTAGGGAATAAAGATGTTGCATCCGTCAAAGTATTGTGGAGAAATCAACAAGTATAGAATGCTACATGAGAAGTGGAAGCGAAATGATACAGCATTATCTGGATCTCTTTTCTTCCACTAAAGCCTAAGGTACTAAGTTGTTCATGATCAAGTCGATTAAACTCCTATGTTTCAGTTCCATATGTCAATTGTATGTATTGATGTTCATGAAAGTTGATTTTAAAAGTCATGATTTATTTTAAATTTGAAAATCTCATGGTTTATGCTTTATCATGTATCATCGTATTCATATTGGGTTTTTAGTCCTTGTTCCATGTCCTTTCTATGTTAAATTAATCTCATTCGAGGATGAATGTTCCCAAGGAGGAGATATTGTAAGACCCCATAAGATGAAAAGTCAAATAAAAGGAAAATTTGAGGAAAATTAGACTAATCCAAGGACTACTAGTCTATCTATGACTCATATAGACTATTAAGAGTCGTAAAGATGACTCGTAGAAATAGGGTTAAGGTAGGAAAATTTTCTAGGGTTAAGGTAGGAAAATTTTCTTAGGCAAGAAGGAACTTCACGAGTCAAATAACGAATTATAGAGCAAAGGAAGACTCGTAGAAATGAGTCTTTATGGCATCTGATGACCTGCCAGTGCCACCCTCAGACCCCACTCTACGACTTGATAATATTCAATTATACCTCTCAAAAGAAATATAGGTTATTCTTAGCAGTATATTTTACCCTACTAAGAGTTGGGGTCGAACCCACAGGGAATAGGTTGAAATAATTCTATTAGCTATTACTATTCAGTCGTAGTTGCTACTTCTTGAGAAGAAACTTACATAAAGTAAAAGTGGGGGGTTTGGTTGTAATTTAAGAACAAGTAACAATATGGTGAAAAGTAAACAAGATTAAAGTTGTAAAAATATGAAGACTAGACTAGGGTGATTATCCCCATGACATATGACTTAATAGACAACTCGTATTCATGACATCGTTCAATGTATTACATGCAAAATCTAGCGAGTTAGGTAATATCTAATTTGCATCCGGTCCTTCTTAGACATATCTCATGCATGTCCTCCCTATCTCAGAATGTATACTATACTAACCCTCGCCCTGGATCCCAGAGTACTATATCCTTCCGATCTCAAGTAACTTAGACAAAGTTTATCCCTTCTTTCAAAGCCAGACTCTTCGAATTACTATTGTGATAACCTTTTTCTAATGACTACCTCCTTCCAGGAAAGCAATGAATACGGGCAAGTTCTTAATGCATGCACTCACTAAGAAAGACTTTTGAATAAAGAAATCACAATACATGCAAAAACAAATCACGAATATCAATCCTATGTTTGCCTATTCTAGTTAAGTCATCATGATTCCCACAACCCTAGTTGTACTATTAGCCTTGCATGATTATAATGAATAACTAAAAAAATGAATGAAACATGTATTAGAAGGCTTAGAAATAACAACGAATCAAACTCATAATTGAAGAATAAGATTTAGAATCAAAACACCAAAACTAGAACTCAAAAAATCTAGGTTGTATGCTCTTCTTCCAAATCTGTAAAATTGCGTGTGGATGATGAAGAAATGGAGTTTTGGTTGAGTAATGTAGCCTCTAAATAGTAGGAAAAGTTTATTAAAATGCCTCTCAAAATCCCCTTAAACCTAGAAAAAAATAGGGTATTTATATAAGTTGAAATCTAATGCTAAACAAACTAGGAAACCAAAGTCTTGCTGGGCTCATATTAATCTGGACAGGCACCACCATGGCCAGTGGTGATCACCAAGGCTCGTGCTGGTCTTCCTTGGTCATTTCCTTGGCCTTTTGATGGCTTTTGCTTAGTGTCTTACTTCTTTACGGATGGTGGGCTTCCCTTCACGGCCAGTGGTTTGCACCATGGCCCTTGAAGGGTCTCGTGGGGTGCACCCTTAGTCTAAACATGCATCTTTCACCTCCAAGTGTCTGATACAAGATACGTCAAGTCCTAGTGAAGTTTGTTCTTTGAGTTCTCCTCTCAAGTTGTCGCAAATCCTTGCCAAGCTCAAGTCAATTTAGCACTTCTTGCATAATTTGCTTTCCTTGTGATCTCTTCTCAAAACCAACCGTCCAACTTACTCAAATATCAATCAAATCCCCATATAAACCAAGCCAAATATCATCAACCCAAGTGTACTTCAATTCCATGGAAACTAACCAAAAACACATATCAAACTAACAAAACAATCATTCCATGTTTTGAGCGTCGTAAGTGTCGTATTTTGGCGACACATCAACACCCTCAACTTAGAATTATTTTTTATCCTCAATCAATAACACAAAATTAAACCAAACAACGCGTAAATACAAGTAACTCATAGGAAATATATATATAGCAGCCCTATAACATCAACCTCATGCCCTACTTCACTTATGCAATGCACTCATGCTCTAACCAATATTGAATGGATTACTTCATAACATCGTGATATTCTTAGCTAACCAAATCAATGCAGATAGTCATATACTACTCAATGTAGCTAATAAATAATACAATCATAGTACCTCTCCACAAAGAAGTCTCTTACATAGTGTATAAAGGATAAAGAGAGACTGGAACAGAACTACTCGGACTCTCAAAAGAAGTTCAAAAAATGAAAAAGTAAAGACCATAGGCTTGCCCTTATTTTCAATACTTCAACTCTTGAATAACCTTTTTAGGATCACAATAGAACTTTTTAGGCTTGTAACATAGGCTCGAGGTCAAGTTGGGTACATTTAGGATAAAAGTGACTACTTTGTTCTTTCAAATGCTACTTTGACTTAGCTAGTTGTTTTCAATCCCCCAAACTCTTGTTGTTCCTTTATTTCCTCATTCATTCTTATCGATAGTGGCTTTCACTTTTGTTCAATATTATTTTTTCTTTATGACTCATTTTTGCACTTATTTTCTTTTTCACTTGTGGCCACAACCCATGCTTTTCTTTTCTTCTCATTCCACCATTCTTTTTACACCCTAACTTTGTTGTTTTTCCTTATGGTAGCCACCCTCAACTTAGGCTTTCACCTGAGTTGAAGTGCATAATCTCCTAAGGGACCAGAGCTAAGATAAAGATTCACAAACTGATTCTCCTTATAGTAGCCACCCTCAACTTAAGCTTTTAGCTTGATAAGAGGTACACATTCTCCTTGAAGGGACCAAGGCCAAAATTTGGATTCATAGATAGAAAGGGAAGGTGAATTTTGGTTAATCAAAGAAAAGGTCTATTCAAGCTCAAACTTTTGGTTCAAAGGGTACAATTGCATTTGGTTGGTTAAATTTAGGATAAGTGACTCATTATCAACAAAGGTCTATGATCCTGTCCTAATCTAGATATCCAATTGTTTTAGTGGGACTAATAAGGCAAGTTTTAGGTCACAAATGCATCAATCAAACTACACAATTTACCTTTCACACACATGCGGCACCGATCTTATGCTATTTAGCACTAATCAACACATTCATAACTAGAAAATCACCATGTACAATGTTACAAAGATCCTAGCAAATCAGTTATCACATTTGATATACAATTACACAATCATTCACAAATTTTTGAATAGGGGTCATTTTTTTTTACTTTCATGGGCTTACTACAAACTCTTATGAACATTTGTATTCATACAAACAACCTAAACATGTTAGTTCTACTAGATAATACATACACCTTCAAAAAAAGAAATATAGCAAAAAAACACCAAAGGGTTTCAAGAATCCCCACTCCCCACTAAAATTTGTGAATTGCCCCCAATGCACTCAAAAACTCCAAAATTAAAAACAAGGGATGTGATCATAACTGCTATGCTCTATGCATCAGTAGTAGGTTACCTGACTACTCAAACTTCATCAAGTATCTACATGGATTGCCTCTCATGAAGCAGCTAATTTAGAGTCACAACATGACATCCTCAAACTGCACTATTTCCCCATTTTTGGATTTTGAACAATGTCACTAGGTAGTGCACCATTCTTCCTTTGGTTCACTGTGGCTGAAAATTTCCCCATTTGTAGCTCAAAATGCTTGATAGAGGTTGAGTATGACTCTACCACTTGGGTTATTTTGGACATATCTCCTTTTAGCTCCTTGATCACAAATTCTTTATATTCTGTCCTTTACAACACTTTAGTCAAGATCTTTTCCATCCTTGAGTTACTTTCTCCACCTCTATCTCTATTTTTGGGATGCACATAAAGGCTTCTCCGATCATTTTTGTATTGATATTTGTTATGCCAGTTACCTTAATCGCGGTGGTCAGTCCTATCATTGTATCCTTCCCTTTGAAAGTTCTGACCATGGTTCCCAGAATTGTACGTCCGAAAACCCCCTTGGTTGTTCATGTACTTAGCCTCTTCATCACCTATTTGGTCATCATAGAGATTTGCAGCATCCACAACATTTACCTTTTCAATCCCTCTAACTACCAGTTATTTGGTCAGCAAGTCCATCTGAGTCTGCATGTGATCCATGTCTTGATCATGTTCCTCTTTTGTCTTTTTCTACTTTACTGACATCTTAAGTGGGAAGCCAAAACCTCTTATATCATTATTTCTAGTATACCAGGCTCTATTATTCTTTGAGAGCTGATCCAATATTGTTGTGGGTTCTTAAAATGACTTGGCCGTAAATGATCCTCCATAAGCCGCACCTACGACTGGCTTGGTCACAAAGTTTCAAGACATGTAAAATAAATCTTTCAAGTGCTCATCAGTTAGGTTGTGGTTTGGACACTTCTTCAGCTTCTGTTTGTATCTCTCCCAAGTCTCATGTACTACTTCAATAGGTAGCTAGTTATGGGCACCAATCTCGTCCTTGATTTAAAATTTCTTAGATGGTGGGAAAAACCTCTTGAGAAATGCTTCTCGTAGCTCCTTCCAGTTTATGATTGAGTCATGTGGAAGGTTGTTCAACCACTACAATGCTCCCTCAGATAGAGATAATAGATTAGACGCAGTCGTATGGCTGATTGGCTAACCCCAGGGATTTCAAATGACTTGCAAGTGGCAATAAAGTTCATCAAGTGCTAGTTGGCATCATCACCTTCCGCTCCACTAAATGATCCTTTTAAGTTCAACATCTGCATCATGGTGCTAGTGATAGTGAATTCTACGCCTTGAGGTAGTGGTGGGAGAACTATAGCTCTTGTGGCTCTTGCGCCCTCTGTATCAACATCATCCTCAACTAGGGCATCATCCCTGACTTGGTTTTCCAGAAGCTTTCTCATTCTTTGCTCCTCACGCTCTTGTGCATTCATCCTTCGAATGGACTTTTGCAATTCAGGATCATAGGGAATTAATGGTTCACCTTTATTGCAGGTGATTGACATGCACTACCCGTTCCCTTTAAAAAATAAATCAAGAAACCAAAAATAAAATTAAGAAATAGAAACTACATACTGAAATAACAACTAATAGATTATTTCAAAGTTGTATTCCTCAGCAATGGCACCATTTTGATAACGTTCAATTATACCTCTCAAAATAAATATAGACAATTATTATCAATATATTTTACCCAACTAAGAGTTGGGTCGAACCCACATGGAATAGGTTGAAATAATTCTATTAGCTATCATTATTCAATCTTAGTTGCTACTTCCTGAGAATAAACTTGCATAAAGTAAATGTGGGGGTTTGGTTGTAATTTAAGAACAAGTAAACAAGATTAAGTTTGTAAAAATATAAAGACTAGAATAGGGTTATGATCCCCATGAAATATGATTCAATAGACGATTCGTATTCATGATATCGTTTAATGTATTATATGCAAAATCTAGTGAGTTAGGTAACATCTAATTCACCCTCCGGTCTTTCTTAGACGTATCTCATTCATCTCTTCCCGGTATCATAATGTATATTATACTAACCCTCTCCCAGGATCCTAGAGTACTATCTCCTACTAGTTTCAAGTAACTTAGATGAAGTTTATCCCTTCTTTCGAAGCCAGACTCTTTGAATTACTTTTATAATAAATACGGGCAAGTTCTTAGTGTGTGCACTCATTAAGAAAGACTTTTGAATAAAAAAATCACAATACATACAAAAACAAATTACGAATATCAATATTACGTTTGCCTATTCTAGTTAAGTCGTCATGATTCCACAACCCTAGTTGTGGGATTAGCCTTGCATTATTATAATGAATAAATCAACAAAAAATGAATGAAACATGTATTATAAGGCTTAAAAATAAAAACGAATCAAACTCACAATTGAAGAATAAGATTTTGAATCAAATCACCAAAACTAGAACTTAAAGAATCTAGGTTATGTGTTCTTCTTCCAAATCTGTCTAGTTGCGTGTGGATGATGAAGCAATGAAGTTTCGGTCGTGTAATGTAGCCTATAAATAGTATGAAAAGTGCATCTCAAAATCTCCTTAAATCTAGAATAAAATAGGGTTTTTATAGAAATTGAAATCTAATCCTAAACAAACTAGGAAACCAAAGTCTTGCTAGGATCGGATTTCTCTGGACAAGCACCACCACGCCCAGTGGTGAGCCCCACGGCTCATGGTAGTATTCCTTGGTCATTTTCTTGGCCTTTTGATGGCTTTTTCTTGGTGTCTACTGCCTCTACTAATGGGTGAGCCTTCATTCCAAAGTCCTCGTTACTAAGTAAACTCTCAACGGAATATCAAATATAAACATATAATGATCTTTGAAGATGGAAAGAATCCAGTAATACCAAGTCTATCATAATATACTTGAAACATAAGAATATAGCTCCTTTAAATATATCGTGATTTCATAACATATTCATAAAATATACTTATCTAAAGAATATAGATCATGATAAGCCTTTTCATAAAAATCATGAAAATTGAGATTGCTTCAATTTGAAGCAACCTTATTTTCATAAAAACGTACTTGATACTTTATCTAAAAGCATCCTTAAATAATAATTTCTTCAATTCATGATGCATGCATAGTTCTCAAAATATAGTTCATAATCATAAAGTAGGCATAATGCATGGGTTCATGTAAAAATCCTTGAAAACATGTAATTGAGATTAAATTATACATAATAAGATCAATAGAAGTAAATAAAACCATAATTGATTGAATCCAATGCATAATCATCAAAACCCTAGATTTTTGGAAGAAATCATAAAGAGAATTTGAAGAATCTTTGAGACTCCGTGGATGAAAAAGGATCCATGAATGAAATTTTCACATACCTTGATGCATTCTAGCCTTGAAATTTGAAACAGGAGTCTTGAAACTTGAAGAACCCTAATTCACCTTGAGAGGATCCTCGAAGAAGAAGACTTGGGATCTTTTGGGGATATTGAGTGAATGAGAGGGAATGTGAGAATTTTGAAGGGTAAAAGTTGTTATAGGTCTTAGGAATAGGCTCAAATGACATAGCTTCGGTATTAAGTGGGTAGGAAATGACTGAAATATCCCTGAAAAGTAACTATCGGAGGTGACCTACAAATCGACCTATAGACCATCTTGGTCATCCGTAGATAACTGTTCTAAGATCCAACATTCTGAATCAAGAACCACGAACACTCCCTGCGGTCGGTAGACCTCTCTAAGAACCGTAGGTCCCAACAGTAGAACCATTGATCTCAAAATATATAACAAACTCTGAAGCCCCCCCTTTTATACTGTCCTCTCGTCCTGCCAACTCTCAACTTCCCAACTCTTTGAACCTCACCCTATGACCACTCCTATGGGATGTAGTTCCTCTATGGACTGTCCTGTTGGTCTTTAGGAAATCTTTTGAGACTTGTTATTTTTCCAACTTCAGGACCCCTTCTACGATGGCCTTCTACGGTCCATAGATAGCCTCGTGGAATCTTGCACCAACGAAATTTCTACACTACTTTTTCTTCAATCACACTTTTTAATTTTGAGGTGTTATCAAATATGGGAAAATCAAAACTAAAAATAATGTAAATTCATCCAACGACCCACTTGAAACATAAGCACCTAGATGGAGAAAATACAACAAATTCACCTCAAATAAAACTCTAGAAGACAAAGTTTGGATTGTATCACAATTAAAAAACAAAGGAAGTGTAGGAGATCGTCCTTAATATTTGAACTTTGAATTATTTTTTTTTTATCTGTATGAAATTAGAAAAGTCATGTTTATATATTATGAATCTGCAATATTATCAGTTGCAGTTTGAATTTTTTTTTTAAATATGTGTCCATTTGTTGAAGAGAACCCTCCTCCCCATTTTTGTCAATACAGTGAAGGAAGACAAGAAGAAGGCTATCGAACTTCAGACAATTTGGAGTTTGAGATTTTCTGTGAAAGATGGAAAAGAAAACTCTTTTATTCTTCACAAAGACAAGAAGAAAGATCCAAGCCACACTTCTTCTCTTCGTAATTGATTTAATAAGGAGCATTGGATTGATTAATACACAGATGTACATATGGAAGCTTCCCAAAAGATGCAATCACGTGAACAGTACAAGGAAGAATAATAGTTGGTTATGTTATTAGAGTTACCTAAATAGTAGTAGGACAAATATACAAATAAATATTTTTAATTCTATTTCTTTATTTATTTTGTACAGAAAATATTTGTATAAATACTGATATTCGCAATCAATAAACACATAAAAAAAATTCCAAATCATATCTATCATTTCTATCATGGTATCATAGTAGTGAAGATTTATCCAATCTTTTAATATTTACATCATCTTGATTTTTTCAGTTCTATCTTCCTTGAGCAAACATGGTTGAACAAATTATTATTACTATTGTAACCAAGCAAAGTGAGAGTGTTATCATATTTTATTCAAATCATCCATATTATCTGTACTCTTCTGATACACCTCGGATGAACCTTGTCAATGTTATTTTTTATTGTAGGGGTTTTTCAGGATGGGGAAGATCATCCTAATAGCCCTTTCTGCAAAAAAAAAATAGATTTATCAATAAAACCTGTGAAATCTCATATCTAAACTCAAATAAATATTCGTAATGGAGTTGTTATATCAACATGATTACTCTTTGGCTATTAAACTCTTTATCCAAAGACATTGGGGATAGTATTATATACTCCAAGACAACCAAAAACCTATGAGACATTTTGGATCATAGGTTTGGCAAATCAAATGGGGAAAAACATTTTCATCTACAAAAGAAACTAAGCTGCTTAGTATAGGGGAATTCAGATGTCTTAGGATATTTCACAAAGCTCAAAAGGTTATGGGATAAACTAGATTCCTTATATTCATATGTTGTATGCAATTGTACTTGTACTTATGAAACAAAAATTAAGTTGAGTAAGCCTTTACAAGATCAAAGACTGATCCAATTCTAGATGGATTTGAATGATATATATGCTCAGGCTAGAGAAAATGATTTGATGATAAATCTCCTACCTAGCATATATCATGTGTACTCTTTATTGCTGCAAGATGAAAATCAAAGGGAAATATATGTGAGTGTTCAAGCTTACTCAGATTCATCAGATTTTATGATGACAAATGATCAAAGAAAGATCAACTATAAATCTGCAACTACTCAACATTTTAAAAATGAAAATGGATTTCAGAAATCTGAAAACTACTCTTCAAGATTTGAAAATGTTCAACCCAAATAGGCAAAAAGAACAAGTTCAATCCCAATATGATTTGTACCATTGCTCTAAAGTTAGGCATATCAAAGAGGACTATTACAAGCTCATTGATTTTTCTGAAGATTTTGAATTCAACAAAGGAAAAACTTATTTGATTTCAGTGAAGAGGAATGCAATAGTAAAATAGTGAACCCTTCAATATTTTAGCAAGGAATAAAAGGTAGAATTGGTTAATATGTTCAAACAAATGCAAATGGGAAAACCAACCACTTCAGAACCAAATCCAAGTGCAATTACTGGTACCATACTCAAATATTCAACCACCTGTTTTGCATTTCTTTAATTCTAACTTCTAACATGTGTTTTGATTTTATCATAGGAAACCGCCATCCAAACAGAATGTTAGTTGCAATAATTTATTCACTTTCAATGGGTGTCTATTGAAGGACCTTTTAATGAAGAGGGTAGAAAATTTTGGTAAAGTTAAAGAGGAATTATATCTATCGCAGCTGTCAGTTTCTACATCTAGTGTTGTTTTCAAAAATGTAGTTTCTTTTTCAAAAGAAAGTGATTCCATTCATGTTTATTATTCTATTTATCTTCCAGTTTTTTTCTAATGCTATTCCATATGTAAGCCTTTGGCATATCATACTTGGCAATTAAACTTTATCAGTAATGACAAAGTTATATTTTATTCGGTCTTTTTTCAATTCTGATCGTCTTTGTGATATATGTTTTCAAGATAACCAAACTGTAATATACCATTTCATGAGAAATTTATTTATATGGAAAATAATCAGTTTTCCCTTTTCCTTAGTGTTTTCATGATTATTATGTATTGCAGAAATGGTTAGTGTGGTCTCCAATGCGATCCGGTAATATTTGAATGATTTTGGTTTTTTTAAAAAGTTGAGTTATATTGAGATAGTTGACTTTGGTCAACATTATGAGATTCGAACATCGGATGGTGATTCTGCCAGTTCTATTGTATTGAAAACATCGATTATGGTTTAGTAGGGCGGTTGGTTAGAGCCTCGAGACCTTAAGTTGCATTGCTAGTGTTTAGGCGAGAAGTTGGGAGTTTAGGGCTTAAGAGAGGTCTGTGAAGGTATTTTAGTCATAACAATCTTTCTTTTCAAAAATCCGACAGTTTCATTGGCTTCAAAACATGGTTTATGATCAATTTGCACTATTGGTTCGTGTTTACAGATAGAGGGTCAAAAAAATATTTTAAAAGTTGTTGGTGTACACTTTTAGCAATGGAAAATGGATTTTAGTGACACAATTGCTGAATTAAAAATCTATCCAAATCTATTTCATATTTTTGACATTTTGGGAACTAGAAAGATCCATTTGGGATGATTTTTGATGCTCTTTTCTCCTATAATTATTGGGTACATATTTTAAACCTTTTTTTACTCATTTTCCAAGAATATTCCTTTGATATTGTGTGATTTCTATCCATAAAGTGGAGATTTTAAACGCCAAAGTAGAGAAATTGAATATTGTTGATTTGAAGGATGATTGGAATGTGTTTTCATTAATTTTTGGGATTTAAGGTCTTGTTTTGCGGGTAAACTAATTTTGAAAAATGTCATGATCTGGAATCGGGTGTGATGGCACTTGCCTAACCCACCAAAACGAGTCAATCTAAGAGTATAAACAATTCAAAATAAGCAAAAATGAAAGCGAAAATTTAAAGTCTAATATAATATAGATATGTTTAAGCGGGAATAGATTCTAAACCACCCAAGAATTGGTGTCACATGTACAAGCCACTACTTTAATAGAAATGAAAAAAGTATAAGTCTATATGTCCTAGTCCTCAAATAGAACAAGGCATAAGGTAAATGACGGCGAGAGTCTGCTGAAGGAGACAAGCTACTACCTCTCACACGTCCAGAAGCTCGATCCAATCAACAGGGAAGCTATGAACATGACGCACCGAGATCAGATCCTACACATGTGTAGAAGCAAGGGGTAAGCACTAAAAACACAGTAATCAACAAAATCAAAACAAAACCCTAAGTAAAGCAATGCGAAACAGAGGTACTCCTGACATCCCAACCACAATCCTCCACAACTACACACCTGCGCTCAGACAGTCTAATCTATACAATTTATATTACAATTATACTATAATACTAGACAATCCACAAATACAAAGTACATATACGTTCTCACTATTATAATCAGGCAAACACATAACATCTCAAATCATAATCAATCACATGATAAAATAAATGCAAATGCAGTGTCAAATATCGTATTGCATGTCTATCCTACGATACACACACTCTTATCACCTCGAACCAAAACACATGGATAGCTCACATATACCATGTATCCACCGAAAAAGACCTCGGTTAATATCGATCGGAAGAAACCTCGACAAATCACCTCAATCGGTAGAAACTTCGATCTCAATATCCAGTATCTAACTCATATCACTTCTTAGCCATCATAGAGATTATGCACAAGTAACGAGTGAAATAGGATAAATATTCATGCAATATGTCATATAGTCCACAATCACACAATAAATCAATGTCTCATAATCCACAACACTTAGAAAATTACCCCTATTCAAATTCCACTATCGCACTTCAACTTATGTAATTCAATTTAATCTAACGACCTAACACACCCTAGTCCCCTCAGATTGGAAAATAAAGGTTCAACATACTTAACAAATGTTAGAATTCCACTTGCCTTAGTCAAAAGTCACAAACAATCCAAACTCAAAGATTTTCCCCTCTAAGGACACTCCAAAATCACCAAAATATAATCAAATATAGACTTACAATCACATTTCAAAACTATTGACACTAAAATCAAGCAATTTGGTTGAAAAGGATAAAATGGTCAAAAATCCTATATCAAAAATTGAACTTGAAATTTGATTATTTTTAGATGAAAATGTTCCTCAAGTAATCAAGAATCTACTGGTAAAATTAGTTTTAAAATGGAGATAAAGTGAGTTAAAATCTCCATTTCTCCTTCAAAAGTTTATGTTCAAGAAAACTCAAAATCTCTAATTTGAAATCCACAATTTGAAGTTAAAATACGAAATTATTCAATGGAAATTAAGGAAAAGTGTTAGAAATACATTACCCAATAGTTTTGTCGTGAAAAATCTCAAAGAAATTGCCTAAAACGAGTTTGTAATGTTAAAAATGGTGAAAATACCTTAAACCTCATCCAAACCTCTTTCTGATGTCGCTAGAGCGGACCATCGCTTTTACGATCTAGGGATTTCTTAAGAGAAGCCCTCTTAAATGGCCTGCCTCGCTAAAGCGATGAGGATTTTGCTTAAGTGGGCGTTACTAAAGTGATTTGATCTCGCTTAAGCGATCGCCGCTAAAGTGACCCTCTCTCGCTAAAGCGATCGCACCAGAGATCAGCAACTCAAAGTCTCTAAGTCTCAAAACTTTCAAAACAACCCTGGGATTCTTTCGGAATGCCATATATACAAACCATATATGCAACCCTATTAAATTCGATGTTCCGAACTCAATAAAATTATCGGAATTTAAATTTGAGGCCTCCTTTACCTGAAATCCGAGAAGTTGCAACTAAGCTAGATTCGACACTTATAATACCCAAAATACCCTCGGGACCTCTAAAAATTATAACAAAGTCATTTCTAGTGTTAGAATCACCTCCTGAAACCATTCGAACAGTTGGAAATCCAATCCGAGCAACCAAACCTCAAATGTTGACTAAAGTCAAGCTTGAATCAAACTTTAACTCAATTTCCAACTTTGAACCTAAATTCCACATTTTTACTCCAAATCTGATTTTGACAACTCTTCTAGACCAATTTCCATATTTCGGAGATGATGGAATTAATGGATTTCCATTTCGAGACTCGAATCTCCAAATGAATCTGAAATTCAAATTTTGATAACTTAAGCCTATAAAACTCATTTCTCAAGAAAAAACTCAACTTTTCACAAGATTTCCAAATACTAGCTTTCAGAACCAATCAAAAGTTGCTCGAGGAAACTAACGGGAGGGGTGAGATGGTAATTTTATCAAAAATATCAAAAATAACTTCAGGGTCATTACATCATCTACTACTAAAAATTATGTTTGTCCTTGAACATAAGGCAAGGGACATACTTGGAGTCTCAAAAAGATGAGGGTAACGGGCCTGCATGTCTGACTCTAACTCCCAAGTAGCCTCCCCCACGGACCGATGCCACCATTAGACACCGAAGCTATGTCTTTACTCCTCAATTTCCTGACCTTCCTATCTAAAATAACCATAGGACCCTCTTCATATATCTAATTTGGGCTCAACTCCACCGAATCATGAGAAATCACATAAGACTCATATAGTATGCAGCAACGTGGTATTGAGACATGAAATACTGGATGTAAGAGGATAGACTAAGTGGCTAGACAAGTCTAAAGGTCACCTCTCCTACTCGATCTAAGCTCTCAAAAGGGATAATAAACCTAGGGCTGAGCTTGACCTTCTTCCTGAACCTCATGACACCCTTCGTGGGAGATACCCTCAATCATACCTGATTACCGACCATGAATACCAAAGGTCAAACCCACCTATCGGCATAGCTCTTCTGGCAACTCTGAGCTATCAACAACCTACCCTGAATCAGCCGAACCTGCTCCATGGCATCTCAAAGAAAATTGGTGTATAGGTTATCTACCGCTACAGAATCAAACCATTCAATGGGCGATCTATATCTCCAGCCATATAAGGCCTCAAAGGAGCCATCTAGATGCTGGAATGGTAACTGTTGTAAGCGAACTTCGCCAGGGGAAAGTGTTGATCCCATCGAGCACCAAAATAAATCACATATGCCTGTAGCATATCCTAATTACCTGAATAGTCCTCGTAGACTGTCCATCAGTCTGAGGGTGGAATGCGGTACTCAGATCCAATCAGGTACCTAATCCACACTGTACAACATCCTAAAAATGAGATGTGAAAAATGATCCTCGATCTGATATGATGGAAACAAGAACCCCATAAATCCTAACAATCTGACTAATATAGAGCTGAGCCAACCTATCCTCCATGAAATTAACCTTAACCAAAATAAAATGAGCAGATTTGGTCAATCGGTTGACCATAACCCAAATGGAATCAAAACCTCCCATGGTAGTGAACAAACCTACACAAAAATCCATCGTGATCCTCTCCTAATTCCAAGTGGGAATGGGAAACCTCTGAAACTCACCCTCGGGCCTCTAGTGCTCACACTTAACCTACTGGCACGTCAAACACTTAGACACAAACTTGGCAATGTCCTTTTCCATACCAGACCACTAATAGTGTTGACTCAAGTCATGGTATATCTTTGTTACCCTCGGATGAATAGAATATTGAGTGCAATGGGCCTCTTTCAGTATCAATATGACCAACTCACCTACTTTGGGCATATGTATATGACTCCTAATCCTCAAAACACCCTCAGAATCAAGCACTACTTCCTTAGCTTCACCTCTCGTCACCTTGTATCGAATGAGATACAACTTCTCATCCTCAAACTGCCTCTCTCAGATCTGATCTATCAAAAAAAGAGCGGGCCTCTATGAAAGCAAGCTCTCGGCCCACATCAGAAAGCTGCAATCTCACCAACCCATTAGCCAATCTCTTAACATATCTAGCTAAGGGTCGCTCCTCAGCTCAAATAGCTGCAAGACTTTCTATGCTAGAAGTCTTCCTCCTTAATGCACCAACCACCACATTAGCCTTCCTGGGGTGATATAAAATAGTCAAATCATAATCCTTCAGAAGCTAACCACCTTCTTTGCCTCAAATTCAAGTCCTGCTGGTTGACAATATATTGTAGACTACGATGATCGGTGAATATCTCACAATGAACTCCATACAAATAATGCCTCCATAACTTCAAAACAAAGATAACCGTCGCCAACTTTAAATCATGGGTAGGGTATTTCTTTTCATGAGTCTTTAATTTCCTTGAAGCATAAGCAATTACCTTCCCCTTTTGCATCAACACTCCACCTAACCCCACTCTTGATGCATCACAATATATGATAAAGTCAACACCCTCCTCAGGTCAGGTCAACATAAGCGTAGTAGTTAATAATACCTTGATCTTTTGGAACCTTTCCTCACACTCATCCTACCAATGAAATACCATATTCGTCTGAGTGAGCCTGGTCAATGGAGCTATTATCGTAGAGAAGCCTTGAACAGAACAATGATAGTACCCTATCGAACCCATAAAATTGTGAATCTCTATAGCTGAGGTGGGCCTAGTCCATCCTCAGACCACTTCGATCTTAGCTAGATTAACTATAATACCCTTCTTAGATACCACATGCCTTAAGAACGCCATCGATCTCAACCAAAACCCACACTTGGAGAACTTGACATAAAGTTTCTCCTCTCTAAGCCTCAAAAACATAATCCTCAAGTATTGCACATGATCTGCCTCAGTCTTAGAGTAAACCAAGATATCATCAATAAAGAAAATCACAAATCCATATATGGATGAAACACCCTATTCATTAACTCCATAAATGTTGTTGGGGCGTTAATTAGCCCAAAAGACATAACAAGAAACTTATAAGGGCCATATCTTGTCCAGATGGCTATCTTAGGAATACTTAAAGGCTGAATCCTCAACTAATGATACCCGGATCTCAAATCAATCATAGATAATAAAGCGCTCCTTCGAGCTAATCAAATAAATCATCGATACGAGAAAGAGGGTACTTATTCTTGGTAGTCACCTTGTTCAACTGTGTATAGTCGATACACATCCTCACAAACCCATCCTTCTTGTTCAAAAATAACACCGGTGCACCCTAAGGTGAAACACTGAGGTGAATAAACCCCTTGCTCAATAGATCATGATGCTGCTCCTTTAGCTCCTTCAACTCAGTCCATACGATAAGGAGAAATAGAAATGGGTTGGGTGCCTGGCTCGAAAGTTAATAGCAAAGTGAATATCCCTGTAACATGGAACCCTTGGAAAATTGGTAGGAAATACATCCATACACTCTTGAACCAGAGGAATAGACTCCATAAAAGGTGGCTCAACATTAGCATCATGAATAAATGCCAAATACACCAAACAACCCCTATCGATCAACTGCTAGGCCTGAATACAAGAAATAACTCTACTAGGATAGGAACCACTCGAGCCCTTTCACTATATCCGTGGCCTACTAGGTATAACTAATGTCACCATCTTAGCATAACAATCAAGAATAGCATGATACGGAGATAACCAATCCATACCCAAAATGATGTTGAAGTCTACCATATAAAGGATAATCATGTCCACCCACGTCTCATAACCCGCCAAAGATACAAGACGGGATCGATACACCCGATCCACTACTAAGGGCTCTCATATTAGGGTTGATATATGCACATGCATAGGCATATGATCACATAGCAAGCCAAACCCAGAAGAGAAATATGCTGACACATATGAATAAGTGGAGCTAAGATCAAATAACACAGATGCAAGGCGATGATAAATCGGAATAATACCTGTGATGACTGCATTGGATGCCTCAAAGTCGGGTCTACCTGGAAAGGCATAACAATAAGCTCCCCATATGCCACCTAATTGGGTAACTTCTCTACCACCTTGCTATGTTAGGATATCACCCGCCCCCTACCTCCGATAAAACTATCTCTATCGATTTGACCCCTACCACGACCCTGGGTAGGTAGGGCTAAACCTCTGGCTTGTAGCGCCGGACCTCTGACTGGCACTGCTGTGTAAGTACGGTATGATCCAACATAAGTCTACATGGGGCACTATCAAACCATGTGGTCTAGGGATCCATGCCCAAAACACAACCTCAGAACAGATGGTTGACGCACAGAAATAGGAGAGATATTGTAACCACTCTGACCCGCAGGCCTAAGCTGTGAATCAGATTAACTCTGACCCAAACTATATGAACCACGATAACCCTGCCCTCTCTCAGATATTGTCATAGCGGCATGAATCGGCCCTCTGTACTGAAAGAAACCATGATCTCTCTAAGAACCTCTATGTTACATCTCGCACTTTTGCGCATTCGAAAAGAAAAAAATTGACGTGCAAGGAAAGAGATTATGATTTATTTTATTTAATACCGGCGTAATGTTCAAGGAAAAATTGAGGTGGAAATACGGAGGAAGGCCGAGGGAAAGATTTATGTGGAATTTTTGGAAATTAGTTTTGCAAATTACTAAGTAAAGACTTATAGTTTTGGTCTTAAGGAGAAAAAAGATAATGACAACAAGAGAAGTTGAGGCCCAACACAAGAAATGACCCAAGTTTTGGAAATTGAGTTCATTAATTAAGAGGCCCATTACCCATTTTCTATCTATTTAGATATATCTCTAGTTTGCTAGAAACTTCAAGAAGTAGAAAAGTCTAAAAGATGACTTAGTAGTCATCTTGTTTTCTATTTCTAGAATTTTCAAGAAACTTGGAGAAAAGAGGGAAAATATAAGAGAGGAGAAATTGGCATAGCTAGGAATTTTATCCCTTGAAATCTTGTTCCAAAATTAATTCTTCTAATATTCCAAGCAAGTTGAAGGCCCTAATCAACATAGAGGGATTGTTGGAACAAGAAGACTATTCATTCTTGCAAGACACAATTCTACCTAGTTGAAGAACTAAGTGGAAAAGGTAAGGTTTCAATCTTCTCTATATATTATGGATGGTTGGTATATGTTGTAGAGTGAAGAAATGGATGAAAATTCATGAAAATATGCATGTAGTTGTTGTGGCCGAATAAGGGGGTGGTTTGACAAGTTATGGGGAATTGATTCTATTTAGTGTTTTAGTTGTTGTTATGGATTCTATATTGCTAGTAAAAGCTTAAGGATCCTTATAAAGTTTTAGTAGTTGGAGACTTGTTTTAGAAGTTTGTAAATTTAATATAATGTCCTTGCATATATGGAAGCTAATATTGTTAGTATGATGTGGCTAGTGTGTAAATTATTGGGTTGTGGTAATTGAATTTGAAAGAAGGGATTAGATTGTTATTGTTCTTATTGGAATTGGAAGGTCTTGGGGAAAGTAGTATATTGATTTGGTATGGTTGTTGGTAAATTGGCCGAGTTAGATTCTCGGGGATGGTGTATTTACATGGGAAGTGCTGTCGAAATTTCGGTAGACAAAATGTTAGTTTAGAATGAGGTTCTTGGATATCTATAGCTAATGTTGGCATTCATTAATCTTGTTATAGATTTTGGGAAGGCCAAGAGTTAAGTGGGATTGACTAAGGAAGCGGACAAGGTATATAAGGCTTAATCTTTTCTCTCAAGGCATGATGCCGATGTTATGGTTTCATAAGTGCTTCCATATTATTTTTTGTTTCCAAAAGTTAGGTGTCAATGGTCCCAAGGGAATGACTATTTTACTTTTCTACAACCCGTCAATGTTTTCCAAAATGTCTATAGCATTCCAAGACAAAGGTTTGCAGTATTACAAGCTTTTATGATAGTAACGATAGATATGTTTTACAACGACATTGATGACGTCGAGAATGAGAATATGTTATAATGGCTATGATAAGAACGAATTCTTGTCTAAAAGGTTCTTGATATTACTCTCATCTTGATTTTTTAAATAATAGTCTCATCTTATAACAATTGTTCCTTCAAGGTGAGACAAAGCGACTATGATTAATCCATAATATAATCGGAGGTTACCGACCTTTCGTCACTCCAATAAATATGCGACTTTCATTGGGCTCTCGTGCATGCTGTCTATATGTATATGTATATGTATATGGGGGATATGGGGAGGTATATATGTGGCGCTATAGACGCATTCCCACCTGATCAGTTGGAGTAATTTTCATCCCGGACGCGGGATGCCCGGACGCGGGTCATATGTGGGCGAGCCGACGTTATTCGGTGATATAACTTTTATTTTCTATGTATATGGAAAAGAAATGTTTTTAAAGGAAAACACAAGCATGCATGGTATCCGGCCTAAAAGGCACACATATGTACAGGTTACCCTCTTATCTCATTATATGCTCTATGATTCTATGATATGGTTATTCATACCCTATGTTCTCTATTATGCTGATTTTTATGCCTTACATACTCGGTACATTACTCGTACTGACGTTCTTTCTTGTGGATGCTGGGTTTCATGCCATGTAGGTAGGCAGGCGGACGAGTTCGGTCCTTAGGAGCTCCACTAGCAGTACACCAAGAGCGCTCTAATTGTTTTGGAGCTTTATTTTATTGGTACTAGTTTTGTGTATATATTTGGGCATGATAGAAACCGGTCCTCCTTGTGGTCATATGTATCTTATTTAGAGGCTCGTAGACAGATATGTACAGCTAGATGTTTTGCAACTTTGTTCGTCGCTGTGTAATATGTTAGCAAAGTCTGTTGATGCGTGGTTATAATTATGCTATTAGCAATGGTATCTCTCATTCGGCCCACTCAGTAGTAAGAATAGGATACGTATAGTAGGTGCTTGGAATAACACTTTCGGGTACCCATCGCGGCCCTAGTTGGGTCGTGACAAAGTGGTATCAGAGCAGGCGGTCCTAGGGGTTGTCTACGAGCCGTGTCCAGTAAAGTCCTGCTTATGAGTGTGAAGCACGCCACACTTATAAACAGGGGGTTGCAGGGAGTTTAGGAAATATGATCTTCTTTGTACTCTAGATCGTGCGATAGAGCTATGTTGCTAGGTTTCTATGTCCTCCTCTTAATTCTGTGTTATGGTTTCAGTAATGCCGGTGAAGAGGAAAGCTATGTCGGCCCTTATGGACAAGACGGTGGATGGGAGAAGAGTTGAGCGAGAGCCACCAGTGGAGGTAGAAGAAGGCGAGTCTAATAACGAAGCTTCTCCCCAGACTTCTCATGCTCTCCCCGGGTCGGCAGAGCAAGAAGGAGCTCTAGTTCTAGCCCAGTACCTCTAGTTCCGCCGCCAACAGCTTCGGGCCAGCAGATAACAGAGGCTATTCAGTTGCTGACCCAGTTAGTTGCCGCACAAGCTCAGCGGCAAGGTAAGGGCCATGGAGATAGGACGGTGAGTGCGAGGGCCGGAGATTTTATCAACCTGAAACCACCGGAATTTTATGGATCAAAACTAGAGGAAGACCCACAAGGTTTCATAGATGAGATGCTGAGAACACTGAGGATAATACATGCTTCAGATACCGAGTCAGTGGAGTTAGCTTCATATAGATTGCGGGATGTGGCAGTCCAATGGTATAATAAATAGATATCTTCATGGGGAGAAAATGCACCTCCCCAGGTCTGGCAGTAGTTCACTGAAGCATTCCTGCGACATTACTTACCACCGGAGATTCGACAGGCTCAAGCCGATATGTTCTTGAATCTTAAGCAAGGAAATATGAGCGTCCGGGAATATAACCTCCGTTTTAACTCCTTGTCCAGGTATGCCCCAGCCATGGTGGCTGATATGGGAGATTGTGTACATCGGTTTGTGAGTGGGTTGGGACGACATTTAGTTAAGGAGTGTTTGACGGCTTCACTCCAGGATGGGATGACTATTGCTCGTATCCAGGCCCACGCCCAAAACCTGGAGGAACAACACCAGCCACAAAGAGGTGAACGTTATTCGGAGGGAGGTTCTAGAAAAAAAGGCAGATTTTTCGAAACTAGAAGTGAGTACAAAGGGGGACAGGCACAGCAGCATTCCGGGTATTCAGGCCAATCAGCGGCCAGCGCACCTCCTCGATTTGCAGATAGAAGATTTGACCGTCCTACCTATTCAGGACCATAACAGAGTTCTAGAGTTTCAGGGTCCCAGTATAGAACTGATTTTAACAAGACAGGGCAACCCCCACTACGGTGTTCTCGGTGTGGCAGGTCGCACTCTGGGCGGTGCTACCTAGATACAGGTGCATGTTTTGGTTGTGGTCGGACTGACCATTTAATGCGTGATTGCCCACTAAGGTATGAAGGAGATATAGCCTAGATCGCCGGATCGGCAGTTGGTTCATCATCGACTGTGCGCCCTCCAGGACAGACTTTCCAGGCTTCAGCGAGCCGTGGCCAAGGCAGAGGAGGAGGGGCACCCAGCTCAGCCGGTCCTCCGCATCGTATATATGCATTGGCAGGACGACAGGATCCTGAACCTTCCTTGGATGCGACTATAGGTACACTACCGACATTTTTTCTATGATATGGATGTGGTAATTGATTTAGGTTCCACCTTATCGTATACCGCTCTCTGTATTACTGAACGGATTGGGAATTGGAAAGTCTAGGACAAAAGGTAGTCCTATACATAGGAGAAGGGTGAATACTGGGGATTACGAAGGTTAAAATGGTACTTAAAGGGGAAAGATGCGTTACGAGATTGTTTCGGAAGTTGTTAAGACCCTAACCTGCTCCAGATTACGTGATAAAGGTCGTGCGAGGGAGTGGAGGCAAATATACTGGTATTAAGACACCGAAATGAATTAAAGTTTCGAGGTTAAGCGTGCTAGGGTGAGGGTAATTTTAGGATGGGTGACCCCCCGGGAAGTGGGCTGAAAAATTTCAGTGATATTTGGGAACAGAAAGAAAGTAGGTACATAGAGAGTAAGGAGCTTATAACTATAAAGGAGACCTTCCCGATGTATTATAATACACCATAAGGCCAGTGCAACATTAGGGGACGAATGTTCTAAAGGGGGGAGGATGTTACATCTCGCACTTTTGCGCATTCGAAAAGAAAAAAATTAACGTGCAAGGAAAGAGGTTATGATTTATTTTATTTAATACCGACGTAATGTTCAAGGAAAAATTGAGGTGGAAATACGGAGGAAGGCCGAGGAAAAAATTTATGTGGAATTTTTGGAAATTAGTTTTGCAAATTACTAAGTAAAGACTTATAGTTTTGGTCTTAAGGAGAAAAAAGATAATGACAACAAGAGAAGTTGAGGCCCAACACAAGAAATGGCCCAAGTTTTGGAAATTGAGTTCATTAATTAAGAGGCTCATTACCCATTTTCTATCTATATAGATATATCTCTAGTTTGCTAGAAACTTCAAGAAGTAGAAAAGTCTAAAAGATGACTTAGTAGTCATCTTGTTTTCTATTTCTAGAATTTTCAAGAAACTTGGAGAAAAAAGGGAAAATATAAGAGAGGAGAAATTGGCATAGCTAGGAATTTTATCCCTTGAAATCTTGTTCCAAAATTAATTCTTCTAATATTCCAAGCAAGTTGAAGGCCCTAATCAACATAGAGGGATTGTTGGAACAAGAAGACTATTCATTCTTGCAAGGCACAATTCTACCTAGTTGAAGAACTAAGTGGAAAAGGTAAGGTTTCAATCTTCTCTATATATTATGGATGGTTGGTATATGTTGTAGAGTGAAGAAATGGATGAAAATTCATGAAAATATGCATGTAGTTGTTGTGGTCGAATAAGGGGGTGGTTTGACAAGTTATGGGGAATTGATTCTATTTAGTGTTTTAGTTGTTGTTATGGATTCTATATTGCTAGTAAAAGCTTAAGGATCCTTATAAAGTTGTAGTAGTTGGAGACTTGTTTTAGAAGTTTGTAAATTTAATATAATGTCCTTGCATATATGGAAGCTAATATTGTTAGTATGATGTGGCTAGTGTGTAAATTATTGGGTTGTGGTAATTGAATTTGAAAGAAGGGATTAGATTGTTATTGTTCTTATTGGAATTGGAAGGTCTTGGGGAAAGTAGTATATTGATTTGGTATGGTTGTTGGTAAATTGGCCGAGATAGATTCTCGGGGATGGTGTATTTACATGGGAAGTGCTGTCGAAATTTTGGTAGACAAAATGTTAGTTTAGAATGAGGTTCTTGGATATCTATAGCTAATGTTGGCATTCATTAATCTTGTTATAGATTTTGGGAAGGCCAAGAGTTAAGTGGGATTGACTAAGGAAGCAGACAAGGTATATAAGGCTTAATCTTTTCTCTCAAGGCATGATGCCGATGTTATGGTTTCATAAGTGCTTCCATATTATTTTTTGTTTCCAAAAGTTAGGTGTCAATGGTCCCAAGGGAATGACTATTTTACTTTTCTACAACCCGTCAATGTTTTCCAAAATGTCTATAGCATTCCAAGACAAAGGTTTGCAGTATTACAAGCTTTTATGATAGTAACGATAGATATGTTTTACAACGACATTGATGACGTCGAGAATGAGAATATGTTATAATGGCTATGATAAGAACGAATTCTTGTCTAAAAGGTTCTTGATATTACTCTCATCTTGATTTTTTAAATAATAGTCTCATCTTATAACAATTGTTCCTTCAAGGTGAGACAAAGCGACCATGATTAATCCATAATATAATCGGAGGTTACCGACCTTTCGTCACTTCGATAAATATGCAACTTTCATTGGGCTCTCGTGCATGCTGTCTATATGTATATGTATATGTATATGGGGGATATGGGGAGGTATATATGTGGCGCTATAGACGCATTCCCACCTGATCAGTTGGAGTAATTTTCATCCCGGACGCGGGATGCCCGGACGCGAGACATATGTGGGCGAGTCGACGTTATTCGGTGATATGACTTTTATTTTCTATGTATATGGAAAAGAAATGTTTTTAAAGGAAAACACAAGCTTGCATGGTATCCGGCCTAAAAGGCACACATATGTACAGGTTACCCTCTTATCTCATTATATGCTCTATGATTCTATGATATGGTTATTCATACCCTATGTTCTCTATTATGCTGATTTCTATTCCTTACATACTCGGTACATTACTCGTACTGACGTTCTTTCTTGTGGACGCTGGGTTTCATGCCATGTAGGTAGGCAGGCGGACGAGTTCGGTCCTTAGGAGCTCCACTAGCAGTACACCAAGAGTGCTCCAATTGTTTCGGAGATTCATTTTATTGGTACTAGTTTTGTGTATATATTTGGGCATGATAGAAACCGGTCCTCCTTGTGGTCATATGTATCTTGTTTAGAGGCTCATAGACAGATATGTACAGCTAGATGTTTTGCAACTTTGTTCGTCGCTGTGTAATATGTTAGCAAAGTCTGTTGATGCGTGGTTATAATTATGCTATTAGCAATGGTATCTCTCATTCGGCCCACTCAGTAGTAAGAATAGGATACGTATAGTAGGTGCTCGGAATAACACTTTCGGGTACCCATCGCGGCCCTAGTTGGGTCGTGACACTCTACCTCCAGATGAGGTACTGAATATTATCTAGAAGCACGAGCTCTCTTGGGGTCCCCGAACACGTCTTTCTCCATCAAGTCCTCCTCCTTAGTGACAATAACCACCGACTGGAAAGAGGCTCTATCTCTAGAAAACCAAAATACCGACTGCCTGATAGAATAAGTCAAACCCCTCACAAAATAGTGAACTCTCTCAGTCTCATCGGGGATGATAGTGATGGATTGTTTGGCTAGCTAAAAAAAGCGAACATCATACTCAAAATGGACATCCCATTCTGCCTAGGCTCTCAAACCTGAGGCGACTCACCTCCTTCATACTCCAAGGGATGAAACAATTATAAAAAGCATTGGTTAACGACTCCCAAGTAACTAGAGAAGATCCAACTGGTAAAGATCCAGAATATGTCCTCCATCACTCAGCTGGTCCACGAAGTTGAAGGGTAACATATCAAACACCATGGGACTCAGCTAAACCAACTGTCTCAAGCAACTCCCTGCAAGTGTTCAGGAACTCATATACATCCTCGGTCTTCCCACCCTAGAACTGAGGTAGGTCCATCTTCCTAAACCTTTTTTAACGACGCTACTCATCCTCAGTCAATACAGCTACAGGTGCGCCCTGAACCTCAACTACTAGAGCTAGAGGAACCTCATCTATAGGGATTACTATTGACTGTCCCGCCTGTCCCTGTGCCTCTGGAGCTTGCTGTTGGCCTGGAACTTGGACCCTTACTCGGGTCTGCGATATACCGGGTGTGCCCGCAGCTCTGCCAGTCTGTGCCATATTCTCGTGCATGCCCAAAACCCTTAATAAAGTGTCTTGTAATAATGGTATTTCCGTATACTCATGAGGAACCTGCTCTTCTCTGACCTCTATTACTGGCTTAAGGTAAATGCCCCTCTCATGATCCCTGACTGGTGCCGCTCCTCAGCCTCAACTCCTACCTCAGCCTCTGGTTCTGCCTCTACCTCTACCCTGATCTTGGGTCTCCGTAGCAACCTCGGGGGCTGGCTCCCATTGTTCAGTAGAAGATGATGCTCGAAACCTAGCCATTTGCTGAAAAAGCACACAATAACTTATCACTTATACAAGAACTCACGCACGACATAAGTGAAAGAAGTTAAAAAGAAAGAGGATTTCCTAACAACCTTATAGCCCCTCAAAGATAAGTAACATACGTCTCTTCACCGATCCTCAAGGCTCTACTAGACTGGGCTTGTACATATGTGAGACCTATGAACCTAGGACTCTGATGCCAATTTGTCACAACCCAAAATTGGGCATGATGGAACTCGCCTAACCCACCAAGATGAGTCAGCCTAAGAGTCTAAACAATTCAAAATAACAGAAAATGAAAGCAGAAATGTAAAGTGTAATATGATATAGATAAGTTTAAGCAAAAATAAATTCTAAAACACCCAAGACTTGGTGTCACATGTACAAACCACTACTTTAACAAAATGAAAAGAGTATAAGTCTATATGTCTCACTCCTCAAAGAGAACAAGTCATAAGGTAAATGACAGTAAGAGCCTACAGAAAGAGACAAGCTGCTACCTCTCACACGCCTAGAAGCTCGGTCCAATCAACAGGGAAGCTATGAACAGGAGGCACCGGGCTAAGATCCTACACATGTCTAGAAGTAAGGGGTGAGCACCAACAACACGGTACTCAACAAAATAAAAACTAAATTCTAAGTAAAGCAATGCGGAACATAGGTAGTCCTGACATCCCAACCGTAATCCTCTACAACTACACACCTACACTCAGAGAGCCTAATCTACGTAGTTTATATTATAATTATACTAGAATACTAGATAGACTACAAATAGAAAGTACATATGTGTGCTCACCATTATAATCAGGCAAACACATGACATCTTAAATCATAATCAATCACAAGATAAAATAGATGCAAATGCAATGTCAACTATCATGATACATATCTGTTCTATGATACACATCCGCTGATCACCTCAGACCGAAATCCATGGATGCCTCACTAGATAATGTATCCGCCAGAAAAGACCCCAAAAAATATCTGTCAGAAAAGATCTCGATTATAAATCCACCGAAAGAGACCTCGATTGTCGGAAGAAACCTCGGTAAATCACCTCGACCGATAGAAACCTCGATCCTAATATCCACTACCTCACTCATATCATTTCTCATCCATCACAGATATTATGCAAAAGTAATGAGTGAAATAAGATAAATATTCACGCAAGATGTCATATAGTCCATAATCACACTATAGATCAATGCCTCATAATCTACAACACTTACACAATTACCCCTATTCAAATTCCACTATCACACTTCAACTTATATAATTCAATTCAATCTAATGACCCAACATACCCTAGTCCCCTCACATAGGAAAATAAAGGTTCATATACATAACAAAGGTTAGAATTCCACTTGCCTTAGCCAAAAGTCACGAATAATCTGAACTCAAAGTTTTTCCCCTTCGACGATACTCTAAATCATCATAATCTAATCAAATATAGACTCATAATCACATTTCGAAATGATTGACACTAAAATAAAGTAATTTGGGTGAAAATGGTAAAATAGTCAAAAATCCATATCAGAAATCGGATTTGGAATCTGATTATTTTTAGATAAAAATATTCCTCAAGTAATTAGGAATCTACTGGTGAAATTCCTTTAAAAATGGATTAAAATGAGTTCAAAATTCCCATTTCTCCTTCAAAATTTCATATTGAAGAAAACCCAAAATCTCTAATTTGAAATCCACAATTTGAAGTTAAAATATGAAATTATTCAATGGAAATTAAGGAAAAGTGTTAGAAATACATTACCCAATAGTTTTTTCATGAAAAATCTTGAAAGAATTGCCTAAACCGAGTTTGGATTGTTAAAAATGGTGAAAATACGTTAAACCTCGCCTAAATACCTTTCTGATGTCGCTAATGCAGACCATCACTTTTGTGATCTAGGGCTCACTTAAGCGAACCCCGCTTAAATGGCCTACCTCGCTAAAGCTATGAGGGTGTTGTTTAAGCGGGCATCGCTAAAGCGATATGATCTCGTTTAAGAGATTGCCGCTAAAGCGACCCTCCCTCGCTAAAGCGATTGCACCAAAGATCAACAACTCAAATTCTCTAAGTCTCAAAACTTTTAAAACAACCCTCGGGATTCGTTCGGAATCTCATATACACAAACCATATATGCAACCCTACTAAATTTGAATTTTTGGACTCAATGGAATCGTAAGAATTCAAATTCAAGGCATCCTTGATCCAAAATCCGATAAGTCGTAACTAAGCTAGTTTTGATATTTGTAATACTAAAGATACCCTTGGGACCTCTAAAAATTACAACAAATCCATTTCTAGTGTTAGAATCTCCTCCCAAAACCATTCGAACCATCACAAATCCAATTTGAGCACCTGAACCTCAAATGTTGACTAAAGTCAAACTTGGATCAAACTTTAACTCAATTTCCAACTTCAGACCTAAATTCTACGTTTTAACTCCAAATTTAATTCCGAGAACTCTTTTAGACCAATTTCCATATTTTAAAGTTGATGGAATTAGTAGATTTTCATTCCGAGATTCAAAACTCCAAATGACTCCAAAACTCAAATTTTGACAACTTAAGCCTATAAAACTCATCTCTCAAGCAAAACCACAATTTTTTACAAGATTCCCAAAAATTAACTTTCAAATCCAACCAAAAGTGGTTCGGAGAAACTAATGGGAGGGGTAAATTGATAATTTTATCAAAAATGTCAAAAATGACCTTCGAGTTCATTACATCAAAGGTTTTTCAAAATTTCTCATTTTATACCACATTTCAAATGTGGGTTTTGGGTTTTCTTCCCCAAGTTGGACAATTAATAATTCTTTGATTTGGAGCTCAATTTTCACTCAATTTTAATGGATTTTTTCAACTATGAACTACTTTTTACTTGCAGAACATGACTTTCAAATAAAATTTTGATATTGGCCTTCTCGATTTTGGAGAGATTTTTGGACGACTTTAATCCCAATTTCTAACTTTAGAAATATTCTATCGTTGGAAATCTTTTGATGAATACTTTCCATTCTTGATAGTTGGATATTATTTCGAGGATGTTGATTGAGGAAAAAGCTCTGGTAGAGTAGTTCGGGTGGAGTTTCGACCTTCGAACTAGATTTGACTTATCCTTCTTCTAGATTGGGTTGGTAGTTAATCATTCTTATGAATTATGCTATATGATGGGATCGTACCATGAGATTTAGGTATTGTAAATTGTGAACTATGTTATTTCATCCATGTGAGGGGCTTGTTTATTATGTTTTTCTTGTGTGTGGGCTTGATTGTTGTATTAGTCCCTATGGGGGCCGTACGTGATATTATTATTCACTTTGAGAGTATGTGATTCATGAGATCACCCGTAAGAGGGATTTTAAGCTGATTATTATTATGTCTTGATGTAAAATGCCCGAGGAAAGGACTTGAGATGAGTTTTATCACTTTTTAACATGAAATAAATGTTTTTAAAAAAGTAAATAGATTGTTCAAATGATTTCCTCGAGTACTTTTGCCATGTGATGGTGTATATCATGATTTAATGAGATTTGAGCCTTATTATGCATCTATTGAGTTGATTATACCTCTATATTATACGTGTTATGATGCATTCATCCTTATTCATCATATCATTGTTCATAGAAAGTTGAGAACTATGGAAGTACTATTTTGAGATAGGAAATGAGACTCCTTATATATCCTTGACCACAAGCTAGGTTCCAAGTTGATGAGATATTGAGATCATGAGATTTAGTAGATGGACTGCGAGTCCCCCATAGGTCTTTGTCTTAGGAGCTAGAGGCTCGGCAAGTTGTATACAACAGATTGTGCGACACCATTAATTCCACTACATCATCATTTCATCATTGCATTGATTACATTATCCATCTCTATTGTTATGAATCTTGTCTTATATTATGAGTAACTGCGTGTAGTTGTACCTATTTACTTTACTCGTGACGTTCTTATATAAATTGGCAGCACTAATACCGGAATAAAACTTTTATGTATGCATATAGAAGCGTTGCATAGTTTATTTTCGTAAGTTTGGATTATCTACTTTATACTCAGTCGGTCAAACCTACTGAGTACATGTGGATTGTACTCATCCCTACTTTTATTGTATTTTTTATGCAAATCCTAATCAGGCTATTTTTCATGGCGGTTGATCAGATCTAGATAATTGTGTTTATTAGGAGCCATGGTGAGATCCAGCTTTCCAAATAGACACTAGACTTTATTTATCATTTACGGTCTTTATCTTCACTTCAAAGACTTGAGTTGTATTTGAGATCCCAGTGATGTAATAGATGCTCCTTATGCTTATGATACCAGGTTTGGACAACTTCTTTATTGTATCTCATTTTCTTTTGTTTATGGCCTGACCCCACTCTAGGAGTCTCATATGTGGTTTGATCTTCTTTTCCTCAATATCTGAGATACCTTTGAGTTAGAAAGTTGGGCTTACACAATCGGTTGAATTTGGAGTGTGTGTCATCATGATCTCGACTTTACTAGTGAGATTAGGACTACTGATATTTTTGAACTCATTCATATTAAAACTTGGAGGCCCAACAAACAATATACTTATAATGGTTATAAGTATTTCCTCACTATAGTAGATGATTTTAGAGGAGGCATATGACCTTTTTGGTAAGCACTTAGAAAAATGCTTTACAATAGTGGAAAGACAATTTAACAAGAAAATAAAGTGCCTTAGATCTGACAATGCTTTTGAGTTGGGGATGGAATCTCAACAAGCAGCTTTTTTGAGTGATCATGAAATTTTATACCAAAGTAGCTGCGTGTCTACCTCTCAACAAAATGGGTGGTACAGATAAAGCATAGATATATCCTTAAAATTGCTAGAGCACTATTTTTCAATCAAAAGTACCATTTTCTTATTAGGGTGCATGAATGATTACATCTACACATCTTATTAACATGCTACCTTCTAGAGTTTTGAATGGACAAATACCACATGAAGTATTTTTTGGTGGACAATCCTCTTATATATAATTCTCTAATATCTTTTGTTTGTCTATGCTACTCATCCACTTTGTCTTAGAAAAGAGGAAATTTGATCCTAAAGTAGTGGCTTGTGTATTTTTAGGATATCGTCCATGTCAAATAGGATATAAATATTTGGACATCCATACAAGAAAATTTTTTGTTTCAAGGGATGTGCATTTTCATGAAGCCACTTATGCTTTTGCCTCTTCGTAATCCCCTATTTTTCCTTTGCCTTCCTCTATCTAATATACAGATGACAATACTGTTTTTCAGCCTCTACATTTTCTAGTTTCAGACACCACAAATGTCCAATACCCACCAATCCTGATTTACTAACTCCTAGTTCTCTAAATCCATCTACATCATCTCCAACCCCATTCATTCTCCAAGAAAATCAAAGAGAATCTCCCAGAGACCTAGCTATTTACATGACTTCATTTGTAGCAATTTCTATCTCACTGATTTGACTAATTCTTATCTTGTTTCTCCTACTAAACCTTCTTATTATTATATTAGTTCTTTGTCTCTAATTAACCAACATATTTTAGAGTCTTTGTCTTGTATTTTTGAGCTTCACAATTACTTTCAAACAACTTCTCATCCAGGATGACAGACAACCATGAATGTAGAAATTAAAGCTCTTCAAATGAACCACACTTAGGACATTATAGAATTGCCACCTAGAAAGAAAATTTTACCCTGTAAATGGGTATACAAGGTAAAACACAACTCAGATGGATCAATAGAAAGGCTTAAAGCTCGATTGGTAGTTACGGGAGATAACCCAAATAAGGAATCGATTATAATGAAATCTTTTCACGTGTTGTGAAAATGACTACAATAAAAAGTTTTTTGGTTATGGTAGTAAAGCAAGGGCGGAAGGTTTTACAACTAGATGTGAAAATATCTTTTTACATGGCAATTGAGAAGAGGAAGTTTTTATGAAAATTCTTGTGGGTCTTACTTTTTCTACTGCTAATCATGTTTGTCTTTTACGAAAATCCTTATTATAGGGCTGAAGCAAACTTCATGGAAGTGGTATGATCGATTTATTGGTTCCCTTTCCTTTAAAGGTTACACTGCCTCACTCAGTGACTATTTCTTATTTTTTTAAAAAGACAGGGGCTCTTATTTCTATCCTGACAATGTTTGTTGATGACGTCTTACGTACAGGGAGTGATATTACATAACGTAATCATATTATCAGTTAATCACATTACTAGTTTCCTCAATTCAAATTTTAGAGTTAAAACCTACGCGATATTCACTATATTCTTTGCATGAAAGTCATAAGGGAGAAACAGGGTTTTATTATCAGTCAACGCAAATTTATCTTGAATCTTTTGCAGGAATTTGATTGTCTCATCTCCCCAAAAAGAGTTCCCCTATTGACCCTAGAATAAATTTAAGATCAGACAGTGATATACCTATGGAGGATCCTACTATTTTTAGACATTTGGTGGGAAAACTGAATAATCTTACCTATACACAATCAAATTTGGCATTTTTGGTCCTCAAGATCAACCAATTTATGCAAAGGCCATGTTTTTCCCACTTTTTTGCTGCTTTTAGGGTTCTTCGGTATCTCTAGTTGGATCTAGGCTAGGGAATTCTTCTTTTTGTTGATCTATCATTTTCTTTGTTGACTCTTTGTAATGCCGATTGGCGTCTTTCTCAAACTCTTAAAGATTTTTCAGTGGGTCTTACATTACACTTGGGGACTCAATTATCTCTTGAAAGTCGAAGAAGCAGGCTTCCCTTTCACTTTTCTCCATAGAGGTGCAGTACAGATCAATGCATATAGAGACTATCGAGCTCATTTGAATTATCAGATTGCTTGAAGATATTTTTGTTTTCCTCTCTTTGGGTGTACCAATTGTCTCTGACAGTTAAGCGTCCATCCATATCACTAAGAACCTTGTCTTTTAAGAAAGGACAAAATATGTGGAGCTTGACTATTATTTTGTGAGACAACAATATCTTTCAAGGATGATTTTTCTCTCTTTTGTTCCTTCAAAGCATCAACTGGTATACCTCTTTACAAAATCGCTTACTAGGGCTTCTTGTCGAGCTATTATGAGCAAATTAGGGTTTTATCTCTCTCCTCTAATTTGAAGGGGGATGTTGAAGAGAAGCCCCCTATTTTTGTCGATGTTGTGAAGGAAGACAAGAAGAATCCCCTCAGGCTTCCAACAATTTTGAGTTTGAGATTTCCTATGAAAGATGAAGAAGAGAAATCTTTTATTCTTCACAAAGACATAAGGAAAGATCCAAGCCATACATCTTCTTTTTGTGATTGATTTAATATGGAGCATTAGATTTGTTGTAATGACCCTCCAAGTCAATTTTGTATAAATGCCTTCTGCTCTTTGTTTAGAGCATTTCTATACTGACCCCAAGTCATTTATGATTTGCTAGCACTGACTGTTCGGTCGTCTGGTTGTTCGTTTAGGTTTTATGCTTGTTTTTGTGTTTTGGAGCTTTTGGAACTTGAATAGTTGACTTCAGTTAAAACATCAAATAAATGTCAGAATGGAATTATGACGGTTTCATCAGCTCTGAAAAGGTCAGTTTAGCTAGTGGCATGGTCAGCTCCAGTCCAAGAGCTTTCGGTGCAGGTTTGAACCATTAGGTGGTTTAGCTTTGAAGCCTTGGCCTAAGTTTGACCTCAGTAAATATTCTTAAAAATCATGCTCATATCAGAATTTTATTAGCTCATTTAGCTCCAGAATATCGAATTTTTTCTAAAACGACTCTTCATGTACTTTTCGAGGCCTTTGGTCTAATCCCAAGGTCATTGTTGAAATTAGCTAAAACGATACTTGGGTGTGGGACTCATATTTTGGTAAGATGACCTATGTTGGAAATTTTGACTATGCCTTTGAGTCTAAAAAGTCAAATTTGGTGGGGTAGCATGGTTCATCTGCGCGCACGGGGTTTCGAACGAATCTCAATCATCTGATCGGAGAATTGGGACTTAGCCAAACCAGATGATGCAACTCAAGTGGTGCAAGCCATGTTTTCTCATCGCATTCGCATGCCCAAGGTCACCATTGTGGTAGACAATGAAATTGGCCTCGGCATTTATAAAACCAAGGGTTGCATTCGCGGAGCCTTGACAGTCGACCCTTCACATTTTGCATGGGCCATTCTGCATTCGCGGAGGCTTGTTCCTCCATTCTCCACATTTATGATCAAGGTGTCGTGTTTGTAGAGGTTTGGCTTTTGACCCTTCTTATTCGCAGGCTCCTATCACCGCATTTGCGAGGGTCTATTGCATCTTGTCTTTTATTTAAAAGATAGTCGCGATCAACTCTCAACCCCTTACTTCAAAAATTGATAACTCTCTTATTTTATCTATGAATTGGATAATTCAAAGTCCTAGGTGCTTGAAAATTTTGTGGCTATGTGGGTGATCAGTCGAGGAGCATCGAGAAGCCTTTATTTGAGGTAATTTCTAGTGTTTAGTGGTTGCAATCTCTTAGCTTGTGTTCCTTTAATGGTGATTTCTTTCAGTTGATTTTTTGTCTTGTCCGGAGCCTTGAATTTTGTTCCATTTTGGAACATAAATTTGGAGAACTAATTCGGACTTTTTGATGGAGTCAATTCTTAAAGTTCTAGCATGGATCCCACATTTTTATTTTAGACTTTTAAATTGATCAGTCTCCATTGTAAGAGATTTTAGTGTCTAAACGACCATATTAGCATTGTGATCTTATTTTTGATAGCGTGACAATGTTCAGAGGCCATACGAAAGGGAAAAGTTTCAAAGAAATGACTTGGAGCATGCGCAGTCGGTCTAAAAGTAGGCTACGACTTCCCGAATCTTATATTGAGCTTGAATATGTAACTGTATATTTATTTATGTGAATTTGGTGTGGTGACCTAGTTGATCATATATATCTCCTTGGAATTCATGTTTTAGGCATATTTTTTGTAATTCAGGACTATTGGCATGTTGTTTTCTTTATTATTGATCATCCTTACCTTGGGTGTGACTTGTTAAATCTTTTTGTTGATATTGGGGCATGTTTGTCCTTAGTCTAGGCTTAGACTAGTGTTTTCCATAAACTTGCATAGCTTGGAGCCGATAGACCTTACAATCTATCCAACGTTGTTTCGGATGGCTTAGCTCCTTGTAGATTGATATAGCAGACTTGGGTATGATAGTCTGAGCCTTATCTACGCGGTAACCCAGTGCTTGAGACCTTATATCCATAAATCCCTTCTTTCTTCGGCTATTGTGTACTTGGTTTTTATTTCGTAGGCCACTCATCGATTCTGGTTGGATTTGGTTCAGGCTTGGAGTGATTATTGATGGAACTAGATTTGGGGTTCTTCCCTTGATGCTCACTTGGATATTGATCCTAAATCTAGTTGACTCGTCTCTATTATCGTTTAAAGTCCTTACCTCCACTTTCAGTATTGGTTAGAGTCCATGGCTATTCTCAAACTTGGTTAGAGTCCTTGACTATTCTCAGCCTTGATTAGAGTCCTTCAATATCTTTAGCCTTGGTTAGATTCCTTGGTGCATCCTTTGCCTTGGTTCCGGTCCTTGGCGTATATTCAACCTTGGTTAGAGTCCTTGGCGTACTAATGGCCTTGGTTAGAGTCCTTGGCTCCTATTCCGCAGTGATTGAAGTTCTTGGCACTCAATTGACTCGATTCAAGTTCATGAAAGACCGTGGTAATACTGAAAGTCCCTTCGAGTTCTCTTTGTGGTTCTTAACTCTTCTGTGCTCCTATCGGATTTATGGGGGTCTGTTCGGATTTTACTTAAACTTGCGCATGAGGGTATCCTCTGAGCTTATGGGCCCCAGTTAGGTTTAGTTAGTTATACCATTTTTCTTCCTGTTCTTAGTACACTTCTGGGCATTCTTGTTGGTTTCTCGCCCCTGAATTCTGTTGTGTTTAAATTTTAGCATTTCATATTACTTTTACTACTATTACTCAATCGGCCTATGATGCCTACTGAGTACTGTTGTTTTGTTATTCATACTAGACTCTGCATATGTTTTTGTGATGCAGGTGCGACCACCAGCTATCAATACTGAGATCGAGCCCGCAACAATCTGATTCGGAGACGAGGGTGAGCAAATAGCACTGTGGACTTTACCAGTCTCCTTCTATATATGGTGACTAGTCTTTTGCTTTTGAGACAAGTCTTTGATTTTGTGGTCCACTTTTGAGACTTGTATTCATTTTGTAGTAACTCTGTACATGTGACTTCCAACTTTTGGGAGCGATCTTTGATTTGTGTTAGATATATAATAAACTGATTATTCTGGTTTAGTTTTTACCCTTAATCCCTTTATTCGCAATTTCGGAATATGGGTCTAATAATGGGCTATACTAAATGCCACCATGACTCGAGGAATCGGAGCGTGACATTTATTAAAACATACAATTGTACATGTGGAAGCTTCCCAAATGATGCAGTCACGTGAGCACTACACGGAAGAATAATAACTGGTTATGTTTTTAAAGTTACCCAAATACAAGTATGAAAAGTGTACAAATCAACATTTTTCTACTCTATTTCTTTATTTTTTTGTATAGAAAATACTTGTATAATTACTGGTATTTGCAATCAATAAACACACAGAAAATTTTCCAAATCATATCTATCACCATTTAGAATAGTATCAATTTAAGTTTAAATTTTTAAGAAAAATGATCATTTTCCTATTCAATTTATAATTTATCTCAAATTGATATAAGACTTTAATCTTTCGATCTATAATGATTTATATAAAAAATAAATTTTAATATTATAATGGCTTTTCATAGCGTATGTCAATATCAATTTTGGTAATCAAGCAAAAAAGAAAAACCGACCCACCAAAGCCCAAAAAATCCATATAAGAGGGTTTGATTGAACACCCCTCAAATTTGCCGTAGAAAAAATTATCAAATTACACATCTTATATTCCTATATTTTTAATTATTCTCTATCATTTGTAAAAATTTCAAAAATTCATCTTCCGATGCATAGGAATGATGCTGATACATCACGATTTGATACATAAGTTTTTTCATGATACATCGCTAGTTGATACAAACCAAACACAAAATATATCAGTAAAACATAAGTTTTACTGTTATTTTTGTTGTGTTCATGATATATTATGTGTTATAAGCTAATTCATAAGTTTTATTGATATTACAATATTTGGTTTGTATCAACTAGCGATGTATCATGAAAAGGACTTATGTATCAAATCGCGATGTATAAGCGTCATTCGTATGTATCAGAAATCTGAAAAAAAAAGAATATGGATAATTACCAAAAAAGTCAGAATAAATTGTAATTTAGTTTTTTCATTATAGAATTTAACTAAAGGAAAAATTACCAAATTACACACTTTATATTTCTATATTTTGAATTATTCCCTACCATTTGTAAAAATTTCAAAAATCTCTCTTCTGATACATAGGAATGATGCTGATACATCGCGATTTGATACATAAGTCTTTTTCATGATACATCGTTAGTTGATATTTTTTTATTTTTTTGGGGGGAACAGACCCTACACGAGGCTCCCACCTCTCGTGCACAGTCAGGGGTTAAGCAACACCCCCAAGCCTTAACATAAATAATCAAAAATAAAAATACAAGGAGGGGGACATAAACCTTACCTCCGATCCTATGGTGGTTCATAAGTCGGCTAACCTATTAAGGTCGGCTAACTCATCCCCGATACAAAGAAGAGACTAACTATAACTAGAAAGCAGTAAACATGTGAGAGGACTCCTCCCGGTACAATTCAACTATGAAAGCATAAATGAGGGAGACTCTCCCCTTCCATGAGAAAAAAGGAAAGTAACCTACACTAGTCCTATTCCAACTATGCTACGTACCAGACATAGCTACATTGAAGAAGAACAAGTATACGAAACTTCTATCTCACATGGGATGGGAAAATTCTTTTTATCTTTGCTCTTTTTAGTCTTGTCGTACCAAGTAAATCCAGGTGAAATGTGCCATTGCATCAGTATCATGATTATCAGCTATGGGGGCTGAAAGGAAAGGAAATATATGGAGCTATAGTATCCAACAGCCTTGGAGTTGTTGTGGAGAAATTGAGAGCCTGAATATCAGAACAAGTGTTGCTGCATTCGACTACCTGCATGGGGGTCCAAATATATGGTTGCTGCAGATTGTTGTGATCAGGTTCAGCTTCTTGGAGTACCTACACAGACAAACAAAACCAACAAACCACACAACCAAAGAGATCTGCATGCTGCTGTAACTAGCTTGTATTTGTTCCTTGTTTGCTGCAGGTTGGTGTAGTTGTTGCTGTGGTGTGTTGATAATAGAGAGTATGGATGGCAATGTGAGTGTACTGCTCCATAGAAGCCCCAGGTTATTGCAGCCCTCATAGCAGTTCCAAAGAGGTTCTAAACAAAAACATTCAACCAAAGACAAGCAACCAAACAAACAGGTGTTGAGCTGCTGCAGTTGTTGAGCTATTGCAGTTAATAAAAGTTTTACACAGGGAGCTGCTGTAGTTGTTGAGCTATTGGAGAAGGTATAGGTGGAGTAGTGATTAGGAGAGGAGGTCCATTTATGCCCAGCTGCTGTCTACCTTCTATTGGGAATCTTTGAACCTGCATAAGGAATTATCAAAGAAACAACCAAATGGGGAGAATGGAGATGCTGCTGTAGGTTTGTGTGCAGCTCCAAGTTTCTTTCATAGTATGAGAGGTTAAGGAACTTGTTGGAGCATGCTTCACAGAAAAAAAAGTCCTCTCTTGTGATCTAGTTCAGGTTGCTTGTGTGTGGCTCCCCAGTAGTTATTGCACCTAAACAAAAACAATCAAAGGAATACATACAGTCAAACAAGCACCAAAAACAAGAGGGGTCTCCATTTCTGCACAATCCTTTTGTTTCAGTCATGGATAGTCCTGTAGCAGTGTTGTCCTCTATGTATTTGTTGTTAAAGCATGTTGGTGTATATCTCCAACAACCTGCAAATACACAACAAATAACCAAGGACAAGCAAAGACCTGTACAGGTTAATAGAAAAGAATGGATCTCAAAGAGAATTTTGGAGCCTGTTAGCATTTTCCATGTCGCTCGACTAACGTCTCCACTTATCCGTTTGAGCTGAAACTTTCTGGAGTTTGCATATACATCCTTTCCTTTAGACATGCAAGGTTTGAAGGCTTGTTTCCCAAGTTGGAGCTTCCAGTTAGCAAAATTCTTCCTTTTTAAGCTTAAGACAGCTGATTGTTTCAAGCTCGCTCGCCTAACGTCTCCAATTATCCGTTTGGGTTGAAATTTCTTGGGCCTTATCAAAATAATATATGCTGCAATCCTGCAAAGTTTGGGGGCCTTTGGACAGGTCCACAAGTTACTCCTCACCCTGCACCTGCTGCCCTGCTGATTAGAGGTTGCAGGGTGTGTGGAAGTTGTAGTTGTGCTCTTCTCTATGTATTTGTTGTTGAAGAAAGCTGATATATCACTCCAGACACCTGCAATAATACAGCAAGCAAGCCCAAACAAAATATAGTGTACACAGACTAGCATTAAAGAAGGGACCTCAGTAAGAGCTTTGGAGAGTGTTATCATTTTCCAAGTCGCTCGACTAACGTCTCCACTTGTCCATCTGAGCTGAACCTTTATGAAATTAGCATATATATCCTTTCCTTTAGCCATGCAAAGTTTGAAGGCTTGTTTCCCAAGTTGGAGGATCCAAATTACTAAAGGCCCTCTCTTTAGGCTTAAGGCAGCTGAATTCAATGTCGTTCGCCTAACGTCTCCAATTATCTCTTTTGGCTTGTGTTGTTGCTGATGCTGTTGAGTGGTTGATGCATATGAAGCTTCTGTGTGACCTGCAGAATCAGTTGGACCACAAACAAGTACTATTGTTGTTGCTCTGGTATCTGCAAGGGATTTAGGGTTGTTGTTGTGTGCTGGAAATGGTTGAAGATCTTTCAGGTAAGCTGCTGCTGTTATAGTACATGCCTTGTGCAACTGCATCTTGTTAGAGTTTGCATTGATGCTCCAGCACCCTGCATAAACAAACAAGAAAACACAAAGGTAGTGGAGCTCTTGTTGGTTCCAACAGTTGCTCCAGCAGTGGTTGTTTGGTTTCCTCATCTGGTGTAGTTTCATTGTTGAGAAACAGCCATAGTGAGTGCTGCTTGTTGGAAGTTGATGGATTTTTTCCACCTGGACAAAAACAATCAAACAAGAACCAATCAACAAAATAAACAGTAGGCTTGCACTCCATTGGTTGATGGTGTTCTGCAGATTCCTGTTGGTTGTTGTTGGTGTTATGTGATTCATCAAGGTGTTGTAGGGTGTTGGTGATCTTGTTGTGGGATGTTGCATGTGTGTTGCAACTATGAATGGGCCTCCAATTGCTGGATGGTCTATTGTAAGTCTACACCTACCTGCACATCCAAGAATGAGAAGAAAGGAGAAGACCTCTACTCTATTCTTTACCTCTAGTGGTATGTTGATTATTCTATGAAAGTAATAAACTAGGGAGACTCTCCCTTTACAATATGACATAGCTATGTTGACTAAGAAAAAGTACATTGCAAATACATATAGGAAACTATTACACAATCTGACTTAAGATATATTAATCAAGGAGGTTGTTTGATCCTTTTTAGGCTTTTCCTTCTGAAACTTGCCAGTCCTAGCTTGTCCATCTTGAAGTAACCCTTTGTTTCTTTTGGAAGCTGCTGTAAGTTGTAGAATTGTTGTGTCTGATTGAACATGTGGCTGCATTTAGATAAGGTATCTGCAGGGTCGTTAGTTGATATAAACCAAACACAAAATGTATCAGTAAAACATAAGTTTTACTGCTATTTTTGTTGTGTTCATGATATATTAGGTGTTATAGGCTGATTCATAAATTTTATTGATATCAAGATGTTTACAATTAGAAGATTTATAATCCAAAAAAAAGATAGATTATTACGGTATAAGTTATACTATAATTGGATAATGCCCCCAAGTTGATTCGATTAAACTCCCTTAAATTATAAATAAATTTTGATTAAAATATAAATAAGATATTTAAAATTGTTCATAAATTAATATTATATATATATATATATATATATATATATATATATATATATAATAGGCATAACATAAATATGTCATTTTACTTGGCCTCAACTCACATTTATGTCCTCCAAGTTTGGGTGTGCACAAGTAGACACTTAAACTTGTATACAGTTGAACAAATAGACACATGCATCCTATGTAGCATCCTACATGACAATTTGAGTCATACGTGGTGTCCTATGTGTATTATGTCACGTAGGACTTATGTTTCTACTTGTTCAACTTTATACAAGTTTAAATGTCTATATGTGAACATCCAAAGTCGTAGGACCTAAATGTGAAATGAGACCAAATTAAAGGTTATATTTATGTATTATCCCTAAAAATATGTATATAATTTTTTTCGTTCGATTTCTTTATTTCTTCGGAATTTTAAAATAAAACCAAAATAAAATCAAACACTATCAATTTTTAAAAAATGTAAAACCAAAACAAACCAAATTAAATTCAAAAAAAATTAGTTTATTTAATCGATTTGGTTTAACTTTTTAATTTAGGTTGATTTTTATCCAAATCATAAACACCCCCAATTAATGTGACTTGATGGTATATCAATTCATAATATTGACCGGTATATAACTTAAACTTTAAATTAGACTTAACTAGATGGTAGTACAAATAAGTGTAGTAGAAATGCGTGGAGTACAATAATTTGTAGTGGTACTTTATAGACAAAGACATCATATAAAGATATTGTCCTAGAATTGAAGTACCAGTACTAATTGTAGTACAATGTGTACACCTTTTAAAAATCTATCTCCCCCTTATATATGTCTTCATGATTTTATATATGTCTTCATGATTTACCATAAAAGATGGAGTTAACAATATGTGGATGTGTTCAATAGGGATGATTTGAGAACATATGTATGTGCATATTTGTTTTGAATGTGACACATATGTTCTCAGGTCGCCCCTGTAGACTATTCTTCATGATTTTGATTGATTTGTGTCTCTATTTGTTTTAAAAATTCTCAAACTGTCTCTGTAGGTTATTCCTCATCGTTCGATTTTATAAGAGGTTAATATTGATGGTATTGATGTTGATTAATTGTGTCTCTACATGTTTTAAAGGTTTGATTAAAGGTAAGCTCAATGTCAATTTTAGTAATTAAGAAAAAGGTAACCTTGATTTGATGTTGATATTAATGGTGTTGATTTTGAATGAACATCTTTTTTTCAATTTATTTTCCGTTTCATCCAACTATATTAGGCATGTCTAATAAGATTTCAAATGAGACGGATCATTAAGTTTTGAATATCAAATTGTTATATGGAAAAGAAAAACTTCAAGTTCCACGTTAGATAAAAGAAAACGAACATTATGAGGTTCATTTGGTAATCTTTTTCCCAATATTAGGCTAGTTAATTTGCAATGGAAAGTTTATGAACCAAAGTATACTTACAGCCGGTTTGATAGTGTTGTTGGGATGTCAAAAATATTTATTTTGAGATAAAAATTTATTTTTAGGAAAACTAAAGTGTTTGGCTAATCAATAAAATTATTTTTAATTGGAATCAGAAACAGTTTTTCTGCTATCGAAAAGAAGCTAAAATTTCCGCTTCTTGAAAAAGGTAGAAGCATAGACCAAACTATCCTTGCCATATATACATATTTACTAAAATATCTCTTATATTTATTTATTTTTGTGGTGAATTTCGTATGTGATGATTTTATTTGTGGAATGATTTTAAAATTTATTTTGCTTGATATTTTTAATTATACTAGCGTTGCACGTAATTCTTAAAATAATATTTATATTATTAAAATAAGAATTAATTGAGTAAACAAATATACATGATATATCATACATAGTACTTTATAAACAATATTGTATGTTTGTTTGAAGGGCACTAAGACAAAAATTTGAAGGGAATGTTAAAATGAAACTCTGGACATTGATGAACCATGCTTATAGGAGTAAAAAAGCTCAAATATGTTTTCAAAGTTTTGAGAAAAAGCTCGTTATATAATTTATTAATAATTTGTTAAACCTCTATCACAACTGTGACACAAAGTGTCTATTAATTCATGTCATTATTTATTAATAGAAAACAGTTGATTTTGGCATACCAGGTTTTACACATGACCAACAATGAATGGCCACATCACTAACTAAATCAGCCTAATTAAAAAAGAGATAATTATTGTTATATCCAAAAAAAGGAAATTATTTATTATTGGATACCGCATTATTTTCATACCCCTTCTTTTAACTATTTCGCGCATTTGTTACCATGAGAGTATATGATATATACTTTGATGGTATCAAACAATTTCGCTGAAACACTGTCTCTTCCTTCTTGAGACTATCAGAGTATATTAGATTCTGATAATATCAAGAAGAAACTGCCTGATAAATTGCTTGATATCATCAGAGTATAATGGTTATACTCTGATGGTATCAAAGAGGAACAGGGGAAGGGGAACTGGCGTAAATACATGTTTGATACCATGAGAGTGTATATATATACTCTGATGGTATCAAGGAGGAAATGTCATGCTGACGTCAGCATGACATCATGCGCGAAATTAAAAGGGAGAGAGTAAGGTAAGAGGGTAAATAGTTTGGATTGAATCTAATTTGAATAAATAATTTCATAATTGGCCTATTTTATATAATTTTTCCATTAAAATATTTACTCAAATTTAATTTTTCAGACCGACATCCCCTTTTAACTTCTGTCATTATCTTCAAGAGAAACCCAAAAAAGAACAAATCATGGATACATATGTTATAAGAAGGTGTGTCGTATCAGAAGAAAAGGTGAACCCGAATCATGGTATTAGGCTTTATGTTTGTTTTCTTATTTTATGATTTTAATTGATTTATCTATCCAAAACGTATGCATTTAAATTTCAAAATTGCAAAGAGTCACTATTTTAACTTTACTAATTTAGAAGATCACATCCCTTTGAATAAGTTCTTTTATTTTATTTTATTTTATAAGTGATTAAATTATTGAGGGTCCTATATTACTAACTTATTCTTAAATTACTTTGAATGATGTATCTAACCTTCTCATTTATGTCTCATAAACAGCACATATAAAAAATATAATGAATCAAATGCAATCCAATAAACTAAAGCTACTTTTAGTGAAATCTAATAAAATAAAAAAAATAAAAAATAAATAATCAAGACACAGTCATAAATTATTCTTCATTTTGAAATCGTTAAGGTGTTTTATGACGTCAATTCAAGTAAAAGTAAGTATACTCTGAGAGTAAAACTATGACTTCAGTTATAAAAGAAATCATAAAGAAAATATAGCAATTTTTTTGGCATGCCTTAGCGACAAGAAAGAATTTATAATTTTTAACTCATAGATATGATATATTTGGTAACTTAGTATGCAATGAAGAAAAATCACCAAAAGAAAGTTCAAATTTTTACGTTAAAACCATGTGTATATTTCTCTCAAAAAAATGGAAGACAAACTTTACTATAATTCACTTACCATGTATCTATCTATAATTCTCCACTTTAAACCAACTATATTCCCCAAATTTTTCACTTCCAAGTGTGATTCTTCTCTTTTTTAGTCTACTAAACTATACTTGGTATAATGTTTGTTTGATCTCTTTAAAAATAAAGCAGATACAACATCTGCAAGAAACAGTGAAACAAAGTAAGTTTGCCAGGAAAATGTATTTTCACTCTATCCAAAAACAATTCCTGCCACTTGTTATTTAATTCGAATGAGACATACTTTCTCTAAATAAGTGTAATAATAGCACATTGCAGTACAGAAAGGGAGCCTTAGAATAACTGGTAAAGTTGCTGTCACGTGACCTGGAGGTCACAGGAAACAAAGGAAGTATGCTGGTATAAGACAAGGAAACAGGGCATACCTTTTCAATTTCTGCAAAATTTGGATTTTTAAATAGAAAATATCTAGAAGCTGCATCTTTTCTAGTGCGGCGGGGAAGGGGTAGTTGGTTTTAGTTAGGTTTTTTTAAAAGCCAGGGGTATTTACGTAATTTAACTTTCATTTTTTGGAGTTCATCGACCTAGAAAAGACCATGATAAAGCCAAGAGAGATACTATGGAGATGTTTGGAGGATAAAGATGTACCTATGACATACATTAGGGTGATCTAGGACATGTATGAAGGTGCCAAAACCAGGGTAAGGACAGTCGGAGGGGACTCAGAGCACTTTCCAATTGTGATGGGGTTGCATCAAGAATCAGCTCTTAGTCCGTTTTTATTTGCCTTGGTGATGGATGGATTGACGCGATAAATTCAAGGTGAGGTGCCATGGTGTATGCTTTTCGCGGATGACATAGTCTTGATCGATGAGACTCGTAGCGGAGTTAACGCTAAGCTGGAGGATTGGAGACAGACCTTGGAGTCTAAAGGGTTTAAGCTGAGTAGGACCAAGACAGAGTACTTAGAATGCAAGTTCAGTGAGACACCTCATGAGGTTGGCACGGAAGTTAGCCTTGGTGATCGGGCCATCCAAAAGAAAAGTAATTTCAAGTACCTTAGATCTATTATGCAAGACAGCGGGGAGATTGACGATGATGTCACACATCATATTGGGGCAGGGTGGATGAAATGGAGGCTCACTTCCGGTGTGCTATTTGACAAGAAGGTACCACCACAACTTAAGGGCAAGTTCTACAAAGTGGTGGTTAGACCGACTATGTTATATGGGGCGGAGTGTTGACCAGTTAAGGTATCTCACGTTCAAAAGATTAAAGTTGCTGAAAAGAAAATGTTGAGATGGATGTGTGGGCATACCAGGAGTGACAAAATTAGAAATGACCTCGGTGGAAGACAAGATGAGGAAAACGCAACTGAGATGGTTTGGGCATGTGAAGAGGAGAGACACAGATGTCTCAGTGCGGAGGTGTGAGAGGTTGGCCATGGATGGTTTCAGAAGAGGTAGGGGTAGACCGAAGAAATATTGGGGAGAGGTGATTAGACAGGACATGACGCAGTTACAACTTACTGAGGACATGACCTTAGATAGGATGATGTGAGGACCCACATTAGGGTAGAAGACTAGTTCATAGTCTTGTTATTCTTCCTTATTAGGAAGCGCATTAACGCACTATAATTTCTTGTAGTCTGATTTCTGTTATTATCTATTACTTTCTGTACTTTGATTGCTCTATTTTATTTGTGTTGCTTTCGTTATTTGCTTTCTCATATCGCTTTTAACTTGTTATCCTTATCTGACCTCTTTTTATGCTTTTACTGAGCCGAGGGTCTTTCGAAAACAGTCGTTCTACATTGGTAAGAGTAAGGTTTGCGTACACTTTACCCTCCCCAGACCCACGTTGTGGGATTTCACTGGGTTGTTGTTGTTGTATTTAAATTATTATCTTAATATTAGATCAATATTGATTGAAAATTTGCATATGTGCATTTCAATTTAATAAAAAAAATTAATTAAAAATTTATAATAGATATTTAAAATAATCTCTTTTTATAAAATAATCTTAACATTAGAAGTGCATTAATACTTGACCTTTGACTCGCAAAAACACTTTTTAAGAAAGATTAGAAAAATATAATATGCTTATCAAAAACACTTTTCAAATGAATTAGTCAAACACAAATTATTATTTTTTCAAAAGTACTTTACTAAAAAGTTATTTTAAAAAAATACTTTTAACTATTAGCAGTTTTTAGTAGCAACGGACCAACGCCAAACAGGCTCTAAGTCCAATTGTCAATGTAGGCATGATATAATATTTGGAAACTTTGTGCTATACAATATCCTAATAAAGTCCTGACGAAAAATCCAGAGAAATGGGTAAATAGCCACTTTTAACATGTATGTGAAAATATTAAAAGAATTAGTACAAGATGACATGATATGTTTGTTTTTTGCAAAAATAATGTGTAAGGTTTATTGAAAAGCAACCTGAAAAAAGAGTTCGTCAGAAATAGTCAATTTGTGAAAAGAATTTCCAATGTTTTACCTTCATATTTATGGAAAACAATTGTATGTTAAAACATGCTAAGTAAAGATAATTACGATTAACATACCTCTTATTCTAAAGAATAAATTGATATCTAAAGGCGGAGGGAATTAAGCAGCTACCTTATACTATCATACTCTAATTGATTTATATAAAAATAATGTACTTGTTCATGCTTCACACAATCGTAAAAAAATAATAATCAATCTTTACTAATACATTTTTTCACATGATTCTTTAAAAAGTTATATAAATGTATTTGACCGAATCAATGTATATAGTTGTAGTTGAATTACAAAGAACATTTTAAATAAAATTTATTAGAAAAAAAAAAGGAGGAGAAAATGCACTAATTGAAACAAGCTACTATTTTCCTACGACAAATGCCGACTACAAATATGCGAGGGTAATTTTCCGACACTATCATAATCGGTAAATTAAGATTTATATTATTATAATTTCTTTTTAATTTTATCCAACCATAATTTCGAATATTAAAGTTGTAAGTTTTGTAAATTAAAGTCAATAAAATAATTGACCAGATATCTGATTACAGTAATCAGCAACTTGTAAAAATAATTTAAAAAATATTATTAAGTGGAGACTACAGTAGTCAACCATGTTACAATATTTTTTAATTAAAAAATGAATTAAATTGTCCGATTATTATAATCGAGTAAAGTAATATTATTTCAGTTCTAATAATTAATTCACTCAATTCTATCAGTTCTCTCACTATTGTCTCTCTTTAGGGTTTTAATTTGGTTGAGATACTGTAAAGTTCATAGGTAATCAACAAATTGAAGTTGCAACATATAGTTTTAATTTGTTTTTTCTTTAATCAACAAATTAGAGTTAATGTATGCTTAGTTTTCTCTACAGTCAGTTAAGTTAGAGTCCTAGAATTATGTTGAGTTCTAGGACTGTAATCTCATCGATGGGGAAGATGTAAACAGAATAAGAGAGGTTCCTGACACCATGTGTCACCTTGATAGGAGTATTACCTGGACTATATGTGATCCAAAATTTTCACTTAACGTAGTACTAAATAATGTCATACATAATACAAAATTATTTTTTCTAATATTTCCTACCAAACTGTCATGATTCAAATCGGATCCGGAGTAACACCCAGACTAACTCTCCGGTGCAAGAACCAAAACTATACCCCAACTAACATCCTAACATTTAAAAGATATGAGGACCATAGTTTTTATACAGGTTTTAGACCGAGTTCTCATAAACTCAGAAAATAAATCAATAGTCATAATATAGTCAAACATGCGAAATTCAACCCCCTAGAACCTGAAAGTCATTGTACCAAAACTCTACGAACTAACGAACTAACAAATTTAAGCGTACGGGGATGCAACCCCGAAAATAATAAAATAAAATAAAGTTTGGAAACAATCTCAATCCGAAGAAAAGGGACTAAGACTAAGAAGAATACACGGTAGCCTAAACACCCTCGAATTCTTTGATCACTGATCTCCTAATTGAGGTCTGTCAGCAGTCATTTGAAGATGCCCTGTAGTCAATAAAAAAGAACAAGTGTAGTATCAGTACACAAAATCAACGATATATTGGTAGGATCATGCGGCCAGCCTAGTAAGTGAAACATATATAAGTAACCACAACATATTAACGACGGACATATATGAAACATGTTACCAATTAACATTTCATAAGCATTAATCGGTTCGCACTGTCAATCTCAATACAACAATCAACAATATTCCTCTCATGGGACCCATATTCAAACTGTTGATTTGTGTCAGAAAGTGACACTCGATCTAATATACATGTGTCAAAATGTGACACCCGATTCAATATATATGTGTCAAAATGTGACACCCGATCCAATATCACAATCACAGGCACAATCACAATCACAACCAATAATGAACAATTCACATACTTGCACAATCAATTAATAGGTTCATTGCATGTAATTGATCATAATAGCCATTTCACCAAGTTCATTACATTTTTCCTAGTCTCACACATGCATACAATGCTATCAATTACAGTAACAAGCATATGAAACACAGATAGAAATGTAAGCCATCACCTACCTCAAAACCAAACCTTAGGAACTCTAATGAACCAGAGCTTCCCCTTTCTGAAGTTTCATGGCTTGTTGTTGGTCAAACATTAAACAAGAAATACAAAAATCAATGAACCATTTACCTAAAATACCCGAGTTACATCAAAATCCTAACCATTTGCCACTTTCATGATCACCTTCCCCAAACAAGGGGTTTTCCCACCATTACATTCAAGGCAAGAACCCTCTCCTAAGATATTTACCATAAATTCTAGGTTCTAAGAATCAAAATACAAGTTAAGAGAGGATTAACTTACCTTTAGCAAAAAATTTGGTGAAAATCAAAGGAATATCGCACTAGTTCACTTTTGGTCGCTTAAAAAATGAAGTGGGAGAAATAAAATTTGTTTTTGGGAGTTTTTCTCATTTAAAATCGTGACTGTCCCACTATGGCGCTACTTATCCCACCATGGAAGCCCCGCCAAAGCGGGAATAATTCCATCGTGGTGGGTTGCACGATCACAAATCCTCGAGATTTGTGTCCCAAGCTCCCATTTTGCAATGTCCTCACACCATGACGTGTTAAAATCAACCCTTCATGCCAAAATCAATTATGGAAGTTATATTTGCCTGAATTCAATTTTGTAAATCCATACAGGCTATTTAGTGTCTTGGCTATCAACTCAAACTATCAAATTAATAATTAAATCAATATCCATTAGTAGATTACCCAGACCTAACTTGACTCAATTTTTGTCCAAGTATGGCCTAATCTTAAATTTTTTGAGTTACTACTCAAAAGTTTTCAGGTCCAATTTTCTTTCCTATTATCTTATCAATAACAACGAAAATAGGTCGTTACAATAGATACTAATTTACCTATCACTCATCTCCAAGTGATCAAAAATAGGAAAAACTTGGCTAAGGCAATGATAGAGTAGTACTTGAATCATTAAATAACTGAGGATACTTGTCTCGCATGTCCTTTCGGTCTCCTAAGTATCTTCATCAACTATACAATGCTTCCATTGAACCTTTATTGACTTAATCTCTTTGGTCCTTAATTTTCGGAGATCACGATCAAGAATTATAATTGGTTCTTCCTCATACTAAATATCTTTGTCTAGCAACACTGAGTCTCACTTAATGATATAATATCCATCCCCATGATACTTCTTCAACATAGATACATAGATTACTGGATGGCCTCTAGATAAACTAGGGGGTAGAGCCAACCTACAAGCCACTGGCCCTACACAATTAAGAATCTCGAACGGGCCAATATAGTGAGGACTAAGCTTGCCCTTCTTGCCAAATCTCATCACACCCTTTATGAATGACACCTTCAAAAGAGCCTGATCACTTGCCTAAAATGTCATATCCCTCCCCTTTGTGATTTGTATACTCTTTCTATCGACTCTAGGTTCCTAAAAGCTTAGTTTGGATACTCCTTACCTTATCCTGGGCACCCCTTACCAGATCAACTCTTAAAGGTTTCACATTTCCAATGTGAGGCTCCATAAGTTGAAAAGTTGAGTTTTAAGTCAAAAAGGGGAAAACTGTGAAATATTTTGGTCTGAAGCTCAGCAAACAACATATATGACTCACCAAAAAGGGTTGAAGGCTCACCTTTTTTGTTCTTAAAAATGTTCTAAGTGGTCAAGGACTTTTTGCAATAAAAGAAAGACCTTGGCGACTCGCCAAGTAGAAAATGTGAGCAGGAGTAACGCGCCAAAATGTTCACAGAAAATTGCTCAGAAAAAACCAGGAACTTTGGCGAGTGTATGGTCCGGTTGTCGACTCCCAAACCATGCTATGTGAGCAAATCTCTATAACCCAAAAGTTCAGAAAAATTAGCAGTGGAGAAAGACACTGGGAGAGGGGAGAGCAAGGTTGGTGACTCACTGATCATGTAGGCGATCTAAGTCAAGCTCGTTAAATTTTTCTGAGGTTTTCACTCAGAATTCAAGAAAAGTTGGCGAAGATTGGCGACTTGCTAACTAGATCGGCGAGCACGACCTATCTTACCCATTTCACTACATCAATCATTTAATTAGGGTATTTTACTAAATTGTTTTTGTTTAATCCCTAAGCTACATTGTTTAGAACCTATTCCTAAAGACTATAACTACCCAAACCCTTCAAATCCCCCATTTCTTGTCAAATCAATAATCCCAATAATTCTCTCTCTAAAAGAATTCTCCCAAGTTCTTCTCCAAGGTTCAAGTTAGGAATTTTCAAGATTCAAGTTCAAGTTTCTATATTCTCTTTATTTAGGTATTAATTGATCAAGGTATGTGGGAATTCATCCATGGATCCCTCCATCTATGGAATCTGAAGGTTTTCTCTAAATCCTTCTTTATGAATTCTTTTTCTAAGTCCTAATTCTTATGAAATTACATTAGGCCAATTCAATTATAATTTCTTTCATTATTATTGATTTAATTATGCATGAATTGAGTTAAATTGCATGATTTCAAGTTGATTTCCATGGACCCATGTACTATGTTATTTTCAAGTATGAACCTATGAAGGTATGATCATAAATTGGTGAAGCATTTTATGAAAAGCTATGACAATGATGAAGTATGATTTCAATGATGTTTTAAGCATGTTCTATGGTTGTGAAAGATAATTCTCACACTTTCATGTTTAAGATAGTGAAATGTTTTCTCACCTACCCACAGATTCATAAGGATTGAAAGGTTTTCTCATTCTTGTATGTATCAATCATGTTAATGAGCTACTCTTATAAATATTTTATGATGATTGGATTGGTATTTATTATAGCCTTTACTAATGATGTATTGACTATGATTTGTGATTTTCTGTTCGGGATAATGACTAAGCATCGAGAGGACTTTAAGGTTCGGAAGCTCAAATAGCTACCCAAGAGAATCCTACTAGCAACCTTTAGTCCCTAACTATGTTTCCTGCATATGTTTGCCTTTATGGCCTAGCTAGTAGATCCACAAATAGCTCACATTTAAGATGTTCTCATGGAGTCTACCTTGGCAAGTAACCTCTCTCTTCTCAATGTGGGAGTTACATCAGATTCCATGTTATAGCTCGCATGGTCTTAAGTATCAGTTAAGGTCCTATCCCATACAAAGATATATGTAAAGGTATAAGTTCTCATGATGTTTATGATGCATTGACCGCATCATTATGATTATGATATATAAATGTTTTCAACTTTTACTCGTGTTTTCAAGACATTGGTCGTGCATCCCATGTTCATATTGTATATATATCCGATTACCATTGTTCATGCATGCTTCTCACATACTTAATGCATTCCATGTACTAACACATATTTTTTGCCTACATTGTATCATAATGTAGGGAATGATGATCACACACCTCCCACTCATGGCTAGAGTTTGATCACTACTTCCATTGTTGGTGAGTCCTCATGTTCCGAGGACGCAACACTTCATGACTTCCTATATTTCTATGTCTCTTATTTTCATGTTGGTGAGCTAAGAGCATGTCTTATGCCCTGCTATAATGGTAAAGGCATGTTTAGATGTTTGTTGAGTATGTAGCTCCGATTATTCGAACATGTAGCTTTAAGCTTTCTCCTTATACGAGATTTTGTTTGTGACTTATCTTCCACTTATGCTTTTATTGATGTCTTTAACTTACCTCATGTATGCGATGTATACTAAGAATCTTAGTTAGATTACCTCGGGATTCTAATTGTTGTGTCACGCCTAGGGCCTAGATTGGGTCATAACAAACTTCTATCAAAGAAGGTTTAAGATATCCTAGGGAGTCTAACATGCTACATCAAGTAGAATCTTATTCATCGGTGTGAAGAGCTCCACATCTATAAATAAGAGGCTATGATGCATTTTAGGAAATTCCAATTCTTCCATGATCTTATCGTGCGATAGAGTTGAACTATAAGGTTTTTCCCATTTAATGCCTTCTCTTTGCAATTTCAAAACTATGCCTCCATGAAGAATCCTCGCACGAAGGAACGTTGAGAAGGAGAAACAAGCTCCAAATAACCCCTTGAATGAGAAATTCTCTCATGCAGATTTCCGAGCCACTCCAAATCTAACTCAAGCCCAAAAATCAAAACTATAACTACATTCACTAATTTTATAATCCAATATATACAAATGAACTACAACAAACTAAAATACTCAATTCATAATCTAATTCAAGAAAACTCAATTCAAAGTAAAGTCCTAAAATCAAAACTATAACTTCATTCACCAATTCACAATCAAATATACAAATTAACTATTCTAATAGCCTAAATTAAACAAACTAAATAAAATAAACTAACTAACAAATTAAAAAAATCATAAATTACAAAAAGATTAAAAATCCTAACTAACCTTAATAATGAGAGAGGAAGAAAGAGACTGCCGGAGTGGAAAGGACGACGCCAGGTTGGGGAGATTCACGGTGAGGTTGCACCGACGTGAGGAAGTTGGCCGGCATCGGGATGGTGGGGGTGGTCGGGGTCGGGGTGGGATACGAGAGAAGATAGATAAAGAGAGAAAGAGAATAGGGTAAATGAGCGAAAATCCTGCTACTACATTCAGATATTTTAAAAGAAGCAATGGACGGCGTCGTTCAGTCTGTCGCTTTTTAAAAATATTTGACCAGATGTTGATCAGAAAAGTGATGGACTAAGCGATGCAGTCCGTCGCTCTTTTTTAAGAGAAAATTAATAAATTAAATTATTAACTTACGACGGACGGAGTCGTAATATTTATTTTATAAATAATTATTTTTTATAAAAATATATAAAATAATTATATATAAATAACATTTATTTTTGGCGCAAAAATCCACCAAAATAAGCATCGAACTAAGAAAAGCTTAGGGAGAATGCAAGAGAGTCTAGGAGAACAAAGACTAATGGTGGTGACTTCTCACACTCTAGGTCCGTAAATGATGGTCGTCCTCAATTTTTCCAAAGATATTCAGGCCAAAATGCTTCCAACACTCCAGCTCCAAAGTTTGATAAAGAGAGGGTGTCTAATCCTAAGGTTCAAGGAGGAGCCCCGATTTGCCAAGTCATTCCTCATGTAAGAAGTGTGTAAGGAACCATAGAGGAGAATGCTTGGAGGGTTTGAATACATATTATAGGTGTGGTAAGACGCGTCATTAGGCGAAGTATTGTGGAGGTGATGGTCGACCCCAGGCCCAGATTCAGGCTCAGACTACTAAAAGATGACCAACTCAACATGACACTACTTCGGGTGGCGATCAGCGCTAAAAAAAATTCTATGCTTTACAAACTCGCCAGGATTTAAAAGATTGGCCCGATGTGGTGACTGGTATGTTAAAAGTCTTCAAATTTGATGTTTATGCATTGCTAGATCCTAGTGAGACTTTATCCTTTGTTACTTTTTATCTATCAATAAATTTGTAATTAGTCTCGAGATCTTGTTAAAGTGTTTTTGGTCTATACACCTGTTGGTGATTCCGTTGTGGCTAAAAGATTCTATAAAAATTATCTAGTTTTAGTTCTTCATAAAATCACCTCAGTTGATCTTGTAGAGCTTGATATGACTGATTTTGATGTTATCCCTGATATGGATTGGCTTCATGCATGTTATGTTTCTTTATGTTGTAGAACCTATGTGGTTAAGTTTCAGTTTTCTAATGAGCTAGTCCTACAATAGAAGGTAGTAATTATGTGTTTAATGGTTAATTTATCTCGTGCCTTAAATCTTGAAAAATAATTTCCAAGGGTTACATGTATCATTTAGTCCAGGTTAGGGATACAAATTCTGAAGCTCCTACTCTTGAGTCAGTTGCAGTTGATGAGTTTCCGAAGTTATTTCCCAATGATCACCCATGTATCCCTCCCAAAAAGGAGATAGACTTCGGTATTGATTTTTTCCCTGATACCCAACCTATCTCTATTCCTCATTACCGAATGGCCCCGAAAAAACTTAAGAGTTAATGGATCAGTTAAAAGATTTATTGGATAAGGATTTCATAAGGCTGGGTATCTTACCGTGGGGTGCTCTAGTTCTTTTTGTTATAAAGAAGGATGGATCTCTTCAAATGTGTATTGATTACCAATAATTGAACAAGGTCACAATTAAGAATAAGTATCCTATTCCAAGGATTGATGTATTACTCGATCAACTTCAAGGAGCAAGCTACTTTTCAAAGATTGATTTTTGATCAGGTTACATCAACTCCAGGTAAGGAAATGTGACATTTCAAAGATGACTTTTAGATTTAGGTATAGTCACTTTGAATTCTTGGTTATGTCTGTTGGACTATCAAATTCTCCTGCATATTTTTGGATTTGATGAATAGAGTGTTGAAGTAGTATTTAGATATTTTCGTTATTGTGTTAATTTATGATATGTTGGCTTATTCTTAGAGTGAGGAGGAGCATGCTGCCTCAAGGACCATCAATTATTTGCTAAATTTAGGAAGTGTGAGTTTTGATTGACATTGGTTGCTTTCCTTGGCCATATTATCCAGTGAAGGTATTATGGTGGATCCTAAGAAAATCGAAGCAGTTAAGAATTGGCCTAGACCTTTGTTTCCTTCCGATATTTGAAATTTCTTGGGCTTAGTAGGTTATTATAGATGGTTTGTAGAGGGATTATCTTTCATTGCATCACCTCAGACTACTTTGACTCAACAGAAGGTGAAATTCCACTGGTCTAAGGCATATGAGAAAAGTTTACAAGAGTTGAAAGATAGAGTTACTTATGCTTCGGTGTTGACTTTGCCAGAATATTCCGATGGGTTTTTTATGTATTGTAATGCTTCAAGAGTGTCATGGTTGTGTTTTGATGCAAAATTGTAAAGTTATAGCCTATTCCTCTAGGTAACTCAAGGTGCATGAAAAGAATTATCCAACTGATGACTTAGAGTTGGCGGCAGTTCTATTTGCCTTAAAGATTTAGAGATATTATCTTTATGGTGTCCATGTTGATGTATTCACCGACCATAAGAGCTTTCAATATTTGTTCAACCAAAAAGATTTAGACCTTTGACAAAGAAGATGGCTTGAATTATTGAATGATTATGACATGAGTGTGTTGTACCATCCGGGTAAAGAAAATGTGGTTATCGATGCTCTTAGTAGGTTGTCCATGAACAGTGTTGCCCACGTTGAGGATAAAAAGAAGTTGTTGGTTCGTGATGTTCATAGACTAGCTCATTTTGGTGTTCGCTTGGTTGATTTGGAGGATGGTGTTGTTTTTTTTAAAATGTTTCCGAATCATCTCTTTTGATGGATGTTAAGCAATGCAAGAAAGTGATTCGACATTGGTGGAATTGAAGAAAGCAATTTCTGAAAAACCAATGAGGCTTTCTCCTAATGGGGAGATGGTGTATTAATATATCAAGGTCGGTTGTGTGTTCCTGATGTTGATGACTTGAGGGAAATGATATTGTCCGAAACTTATAGTTCATATTAATCTATTCATCTAGGTTCCACAAAGATGTATAGAGATTTGAGAGAAGTATATTGATGGAATGACATGAAGAAGGATGTTGCAGAGTTTGTGGTCAAATGTCCAAACTATCAACAAGTGAAGATTGAGAATCAAAAACTGGGAGGTTTAGCTCAAGATATTGAGATTCCTACTTGGAAGTAGGAAGATTTGAATATGGACTTCATTACGGGATTGACTCATCGCCGTAGGAAACATGATTCGATTTAGGTAGTTGTTGACTGAATGACTAAGTCGCGGCATTTTATTCCCATTAAGACTTCCTATTAGGCCAACGACTATGCTAAAATTTATATTCAGGAGTTGGTTAAGCTTCATGGTATTCCATTATCTATCCTTTTGGATCAAGGAATTCAATTTTTGAGATCTTTCCAAAAGGGTCTTGGTATTCAAGTAAGCTTAGTACGACTTTTCACCCACAAACTGATGAACAAGCTGAGCGTACTATTCAAACATTGGAAGACATGTTGAGAGCTTATGTAATTGATTTCAAGGGTAATTGGGATGACCATTTGCATTTGATTGAGATTGCTTATATCAATAACTACCATTCTAGTATTCAAATGGCCCCGTTTGTGGCCTTATATGGTACAAGGTATAGGTCTCCTATTGGATGGTTTGAAGTTAGAAAAATTACTTTGATAGCTCCCAAATTGGTTCATGAGTCTATAGAAAAGGTTAGACTCATTAGAGAAAGGTTGAAGACCACTTAAAGTCGACAAAAGTCCTATTCGGATATAAGGAGAAATGAGCTTGACTTTGAGGTTAATAATTGGGTTTACTTGAAAATTTCACCCAGAAAAGGTGTGATGTATTTTCGAAAGAAAAGGAAGCTTAGTCTCTGATATGTGGGCTCATACCAAATTTTGAGGAGGTTTGGCAAGGTAACATATGAGTTAGATTTACCTTCGGAGTTGGGATCGGTGCATCCCGTGTTTCATGTGTCATTGTTTAAGAAATGTGTTGCTGATTCTAGCTCAATTATGCCTTTGGATAGTGTGGGTGTGAAGGAAAGTTTATCTTATGAAGATATTCCAGTTGAGATCCTAGAACGACTAGTTCGAAAGTTGAGAAACAAAGAAGTTGCATCCGTTAAAGTCTTATGGAGAAACCAAGAGGTTGAAGGTTCTACCTGAGAGGACGAAGCCGATATGATATCACGATTTCCTCATCTATTTCCCTTTGTTCCTAGTTGAGGTATTAAGTTCATTCATGGTCACTCCTTTAAAATAAAGTGTCTAAGTCATTCTCATGTTTTCATATGCATGCATGTTCATGAAGTTGATTTTAAGCTACGATTTATGTTAAGACGAAATTCTCATTATTTATATATTTAATTATATTATTGCATTCATGTTGGGCTGCTATGTTTCTTTCCCTACCCCTTTCAAGCTGGTTAAATCTTGTTCAAGGATGAATGCTAGATATTGTGAGATACGAAAGTTGAAAGGTTGGGTTTTAAGTCAAAAAAGGGAAAGTTGTGAATTTTTTTGGTCTAAAGCTCGCTAAACAACATATGCGACTCGCCAAAATGGGTCGAAGGCTCACGCTTTTTATTCTGAAAAATGTGCTCAGTGGTTAGGGACTTTTTTCAAGGAAAGAAAGACCTTGGAGACTCACCATGTAGGGAAGGCGAGCAAGAGTAACTCTCCAAAATGTTCAGAGAAAATTGCTTAGAAAACCAAGAACTTTGGCGAGCGCATGATAAGGTTGGAGACTCTCCAACCATGCTCTGCGAGTAAATCCCTATCGCCCACAAAATCAGAAAATTTTGCGGGGGAGGAAGACACTGGGTGAGGGGAGAGAAAGGTCGGTGACTCGCCAATCATGTAGGCAATCTAAGTCAAGCTCGCTAATATTTTTTGAGGTTTTCACTCAGAACTTTGGCAAAGTTGGCGAGGATCGGGGGAGGATTGACGACTTGCCAACTGGATCAGCGAGCATGGCCTATCTTGCACATTTCATCCCATCAGTCATTTAAATGGGGTATTTTAGTAAATTCAGCTTTGTTTGATTCCTAAGCTACGTTGTTTAGAATCTATTCCTAAAGACTATAACTACCCAAACCTTTCAAACTTCCCCCATTCATTCTCAAATAAATAATTCCAATAATTCTCTCTCTAAAAGGATTCTCTCAAGTTCTTCTCCAAGGTTCAAGTTATGTATTTAGGGCTTAATCGATCAAGGTATGTGGAAATTCATACATGTATCCTTTTATCCATGGAGTCCCTAGATTTTATCTAAATATTTCTTTATGAATTCTCTTTGTAAGCACTAATTCTTGTGAAATTGCATTGGGTCAATTCAATTATAGTTTCTTTCATTATCATTGATTTACTTATGCGTGAATTAAGTTAAATTGTATGATTTGAAATTGCTTTCCATGGACCCTTGTACTATGTTATTTTCAAGTATGAACCTATGAATTGGTGAAGTATTTTATGAAAAGCTATGGAGATGATGAAGTATGATTTCAATGATGTTTTAAGTAAGTTTTATGGTTGTTAAAGGTAATTCCCACACCTTCATGTTGAACATAGTAAAATGTTTTCTCACATAACTACAGATTCATAAAGATTGAAAGGTTTTCTCATTCTTGTGTGAATCAATCATGTTAATGAGCTACTCTTATGACTATTTTATGATGATTGGATTGGTATTTATTATAGCCTTTCCTAATGATGTATTGACTATGTGTGATCGATATCCCCTCCTATAAAGTGCCTCAAATAGTGTCGTATCAATGCTGTAGTGATAACTATTGATGTAGGAGAACTCATACAAAGATCTAAATTTATCCCAAAGTCCTCCAAAGTTGATTACACATGCCCTCAACATATCTTCCAACACTTAAATTGTTCTTTATGTCTGTCCATCTGTCTGTGGACGAATGAGTGTGCTAAAAGTGAGTTGTTTCCCAAATTCTCATACAATTTCCCCTAAAACTTGGGTGTAAATTGCGCACCACAGTCTGAGATAATATAAAAGGGCACCCCATGCAACCTTACTATCTCTTTCACAGACCCTTGCAACTGCTGCACATTATAATCCACTATAATTAGAATAAAGTAGGCTTAGTTCGTCAGTCTATCAACTACAACCTAAATAAAGTCAAGCTTTCCCAAGGTCTAAGGAAGACCCACTACAAATTCATAGTTATTCGTTCCTACTTCCATTCAAGAATTGACATTCTCTGAAGTAAACTTGCAGGTATTTGATGCTCATACTTCATTTACTGACAGTTTTGACACTTTGCCATAAACTCGGCTATATCATTCTTCGTGCCAGGCAACCAATAGAGCCATTTCAAATCCTGATACATCTTGGTCACCTGTGGATGGATAGAGTACAACGAACCATGAGACTATGTCAACACTTTCTGAATCAAGTCATCTATTTAGGGAACACAAATCCATTCTCCAAAACTGAGCACCCCACCTGCATCAAGAGCTGCATCCTGTGCTTTACTCGACAATGCCTTCTTTCTAATCTCATTCAATAAAAGTAGATCTCACCTCAATATTGGCTAGCACCCCACCTTTATCTGAGATACCTAGATTTATGAACTTCGTCTCTAAAACTTGAATCTCTCTAGCTTAGGGTCAATTAGAAATAACTAAACAAGCTAGAATGTCAATACTAATTAGTTTCCAGCTCAATGTGTTTGCCACTACACTTTCCTTATCTAGATGATACTAGATGGTGACATCATAATCTTTAAGAAAATCCATCCACCTCTGTTGTCTCGGATTCAATTCCTTTTGCGTGAACACATGTTGTAGAATGCGATGATCAGTAAACACTTCACACTTGACACCATACAAATAATGTTGCCAAATCTTGAGAGCAAATACTACAACGACCATCTCCAAATCATGCATCGGGTAGTTCCTCTCATGAACTTTAAATTGCCATGAGGCATAGGATATGATGTTCTTATCCTGCATCAACACAACACATGAAGCATCACAATAAATAATAAAATCCTTACCTTCAACTGGCAGGGTCGGAATAGGTGTCGTGGTCAAAAAAGTATTGAGCTTTTAGAAGTTCTCCATATTTGTTAGTCTACTCAAAAGGTACTTCGTTTTAAGTTGGCCTTGTCAAATGGCTGGCAATAGAAGAAAAATTCTTTATGAACTGTCCATAGTAACTAGCAAGCCCCACAAAACTTCTCACTTCAATCACAGAACTAGGCAGGACCACTGCTTCAATCTTTTGGGGATTATCACCCCTTCTTTTGAAACCACATGCCCTAAAAAGGCCACTGAAGACAACCATTCACACTTAGAGAGTTTCGCATAGAATTTATGTTTTCCTAGGACACCCAAAACAATACGAAGATGGTCTTTATGTTCTTCCTTACTCTTCGAATAGACCAAAATATCATCTGTAAAATACAATTACAAAAGAATCCAGCAATAATTTGAACACCCCATTCATCAAGCTCATGAAGGCTGCAGGTGTATTGGTCAACCCAAACAACATTACCAAGAATTTATAGTGCCTATATCGAGTTCTGAATGTTTTTTAGGTACATCCTCAGGTCTAATCTTCTGTTGATGGTAATAAGACCTTAGATCAATTTTAGAAAATATCGATGCACCTTAAACTGATCAAAAAGATCATCTATACGAGGCAATGTGTACTTATTTTGAATGTTGTCCTTATTCAACTACTGATAGTCTATATACATTCTCATACTACCATCCTTCTTCTTAACAAACAAGACCGGAGCACCCCACGGGGAAGCACTAGGATGGATAAATGTTTTATCAAGGAGTTCTTGAATTTGAGTCTTAAGCTCTATTAATTCTGTCGGGGCTATGCGATAAGGATGAATAGAGACTGGGCGAGTTATTGGCTCTAAAAATTACAAAAATTTATATCTTTATCTAGAGATATAACAGGCAAATCGATAGGAAATATCTCTTTTAACTTATACACTAAAGGAATAGACTCAATAGACGGTGACTCAGCTTCGACATCCCGAATATGAGAAAAGTATGCTGAAAAACCCTGCCCCACCAGTCTTCTAGCCTAGATAAAAGAGATGATCTTAGTTGGCTTAGGCTTGTACACCTCTTCCCACTCTAATTTTTCCCTAGCTGAGATATCTGGAGTCATAGTCTTAGCATTATAGTTAAGCACAACATAATTGGGTAAATACCAAGTCATGCATAAGATCACATCAAAATCAGTCATATCCACGATCACAAAGTCACCCCAAGTTTGAAAACCCATAAATATAATAGAACAAGCACGATAGACATGGTTGACTATACCAAACTCTCCAACTAGGATAAAAACATAGATAAGCGCATCAAGCATATCACAAATTATATCAAACTCTAAGGCAAACTATACTAACAAATAAGAATAAGTAGAACCTGTATCAAACAAGATAGTAGCCATCCAATCATAGATATTGTGTTTACTGCATCAGACGCCTCAACCTCTGCCCTACCCAAAAAATCATAAAACTATGCCCTGCCATCTTGATGGTCAACCTCTTTGCCTAGCTGCACTGCTCCTCTACCTGTATTACCATTTCCACGACCTCTCTAATTTCCTCCTCGGCCACTTTCTGGAAGTCCTCTACCATTATTACCTCCTTTTTGCCGGTACCACTGATCTGGTCTGCTTCTGTATGGGTTTAGTTAAGCAAGGATGGGGACAACTTCTTCTCATGTTCCCTGGTTCCCCTCAATTATAATAGATGCAATCAAGGGATGACCTGCTATATAATGTGAATGAAGCTCCCTGACTATCCTGAGTAGGATTCTATTGTGGAGTCCCTGAGTAACCACCCATAGAATAAGGAATGGAAGACTAAATTGGCCGGACTAAAAAGGCCAGCCTACTCAAAGCGCTAGAGTAAGAACCATTGAAGGTACATGTATTTTTAGGCTTCTTAGCCGAAGCCTTAGAATGCCCATCCTATCAAACTCCTTCCATTTTCTTCACAAAGATTGTTACTTCATTAAAGCTTATATCTATAGAGGTTATGTGAACAAATGATACTTGTAACTCAGGATTCTATCATGATCCAAGCTAGGCCTTAGGTGTGACACATAGATTGAGATTCTAAAGGACTTCAACCAAGCCTCTTAGCATATCATTAATGAGTATACATAAGGTAAGTAAAGCAATAAAGTTTAAACATAGAAGTGAAAGTAAAGTATCAACAAGAATAGTCTCAATAAACGAAAATAAGTCTCAAACTCAAAATGAAAAGACAACATAAACTTTATAATATCCAACATGCCTCTATTAGTCTAGATGGGGTCATAAGATAAGATCCTAGCTCATCTAATATAAATGATGAAAAAGTCTTAAGAAGCAATGAAAACATGATGTCTTGTCCCCGAATCATAAGGAATCACCAAAACTAGGAGTAAGTAAGCTCAACTCTAGCGACGAATAAGATGTGCGTGATCGTCCGACTCTAAATTATGATCTAATATAGACAAAAGTATGCGTTAGTACATCGAATGCACTAAGTATATGAGAAGTATGCAGGAATAATGAAAATCGGACATGATCAATATAAACATGGGATGCATGAACAATATCTTAAAACATGAGTAAGCCTTAAAAACATTAAAACATCATAATCATGTGGTCAATGCGTCAATGCATCTTAAGAACTTATAGCTTTTCATATTCCTTGGTGTAGAATAGAACCTTTTACTGACATATAATAACATCCGAGCTATAACATGAAATTTGATGTAACTCCCCACATTAAGAAGAAAGAGGCTACTTTGCCAAGGTAGACTCCATGAGAACATCATAACATCATGAGCTATATATGTATCCGCTATCTAGACCATATTGGCATCATAAACCTATGCGGGCAACATAGTTAGAGACTAAACATTGTTACTAGGATTCTTTTTGGTAGCTAATTAGCTACCGGACCAAACCTTACCTTAAAGTTCTCTCGGTGCTTGGTCATTATCCCAATGGAATTAATGGAAACATAGTCATTAACATCATTAGGAAAGACAATAATATATATCAATACTCATCATAAAATAATCATAAGAGTAGCTCATTAACATGACTGATTCATAAGAATCCATGAGTCGGTGATAATGTCCTTTCACCTCTTTAAATGAGTGTGTGAGAATTACCTTTCATACTATAAATACTTTCTTGAAATAACATTGAAATCATAGTTCATCATCATTCATTACTTTCATGAGTCATCATAAGTGTGGATAATTATTCATAAAACATACATTGAAATCCTTTGAAATTCATGATCATAATTCCTTGAAACATACTTGAAAATAACATATACATGGGTCAATGAATTTTAACCTAAAATCATGCAATATAATGTGAATTATGCATAATTTGATCAATAATCATAAGATAAATTATAATTAAGAAGACCCAATTCAATTCCATAGAAAATTAGGGCTTGGAAGAAGAATTCATAGAAGAATTTGAAGAAAACCTTGGGACTTCGTAGATGAAAGGATCCATGGATGAAATCTATGTACCATAGAATTTAGAAGCCCTAAATTGCAATGAATTGGAGACTTGACCTTGATTTCTCTTGGAATTTGCTTAATGAAGAAAAAGACCCTTGAGGGAGAACTTTATAGAGAGATTTTGGGATTTGGATGTTAGGGTGAGAATGAGAGTTAGGAGGGTTTAGGTAGTTAATAAAATAGGATTTAACCCAAAAATTGTCCAAATACATTAATGAATTAATAGAGAAAAGACTAAAACACCTCTAACTTAAACTGAGTTGGGCACCTTCATTAAAGGCCACCACAGCCCGTGAAGCTTACCACAGGTTATGGTGATGTTCGTGATCCTGAGGGATTGGACTGGGTTGGATAGGTGGGTTCCACGGAGGCCACCACAGCTCATGGTTCTCACCATGGGCCTTGGTCCTCATCATGGTCCTCACCCAAACTTAGGGGCTTGGGGGTCAAGTTCAAAAAGCACGGCTTTATGGTCTGTGATACGCACCACGAGCCATAGAGCCTTCTGTAGATTCTTCATCTTTATTCCCTTGATCCTTGACACCTACACGGATCCCTTCCATGAGTTGTGTAGTTGAGTACGACTTGTTAAGGGTCTCATGGTAAGAATTTAATGCAATTCTTTCAAGGATTCCAACTTTAAAGGTCTTACAATATCTCCCCCTTAGGAACATTCATCCTCGAATGAGACTCAAACTAGCTTGCATAGAATAGGAAAGAGACTTAACAGCCCAACATGAATGCAAAACATATAGAAAATGCATAAAAGCATAGAATATTCATTCCTAGGCTAAAACATGACTTTAAAACTCATTTCATGAACATGAATGCATATGAAAACATGAGAATGACTGAAACACATGAATTTGATGGAGTGGATAGTGAAGGAACTGTGTACCTCAGCTAGGAATGGAAGGAAAGAGATGAGGATATCGCGACATCATATCAACTTCAACTTCCCATGTAGCACTTTTAACTTCTTGGTTTATTCATAACACCTTAACTGAAGTTGTTTCCATGTTCCTCAACCTTCTAACTTGTTGGTCTAGATTCTCAACCTGAACCTCTTCATATGATAGACTTTATTTCACACTAACGTTGTCCAAAGGCACAATAAAGATAGGATCACCAACAAACATCCTCAACATGGATATATGAAACACCAGATGCATCGATTCCAACTCAGAGGGAAAATCCAATTCATATGCCACCTTGCCAATCCACCTAAAAATTTGATATAGGCCTATATATTGAGGACTGAGATTCCCTTTCTTATCAAAATGCATCACACCTTTTATGGGTGAAATTTGTAAGTAAACCCAATCATTTATTCAAATTCAAGTTCCCTTCTACTGACATCTGAATAGGACTTTTGTTGACTCTGGGCAGTCTTTAGCCTTTCTCTAATCAATCTACCCTTCTCTATATCCTCATGCATCAACTCGGGTCTTATCAAGGAAACTTCACCAACTTCAAACCACCCAATAAGATATCTACACCTTCTACCATATAAGGCCTCAAATGGAGTCATATGAATGCTGGAATGGTAACTATTATTATAAAAGAATTCGATCAATAGAAAGTGATTATCCCAATTACCCTTAAAATCAATGGCACAGGTTCTCAACATTTCCTCCGTGGTCTGAATGGTATGCTCAGCTTGGCCATTTGTCTGAGGGTGAAAGGTTATGCTAAGCTTAACTTGAGCATCAAGACCTTTTGGAAAGATCTCCAAAATTAGAATGTGAACTTCGTATCTCAGTCTAAAATGATAGATAGTGAAATACCATGATGCTTAACCAACTCTCGTAAAATCTAGGATAGTCCTCAGTTGAATAGGAAGTCTTAACGGGAAAAAAATGAGCCAACTTAGTTATTTAATCAACAACCACCAAAATAGAATCATGTTGCCTATGAGTACGAGGCAAACCTATAATGAAGTCCATATTCAAGGCTTCCTATTTCCAAGTAGGTATCTCAATATCTTGAGCTTAACCTCCCAATTTTTTATGCTCAAGCTTCACTTGTTGGCAATTCAAACATTTGGCCACAAACTCCACAATATCCCTCTTCATGCCATTCCACTAATATACTTCCCTTAAATCTCGATACATCTTTGTGGAACCCAGATGAATAGAGTATCGCAAACTATGAGCTTCAGATAATATCATTTCCCTTAAGCCATCAATATCGAGAACACATAAATAGCCTTAATACCAAGGCATACCATATCCTTCTTGGGAGAAAACCTTAATGGCTTTTTCGACAACCACTTTCTTAAACTCAATCAAAGTAGGATCATTATCTTTCTTACCCTTAAGATCTGTCAAAAAAGATGATTCAGAATCATTTTGAACAACGACACCACCATACTCAAAATTAACGAAGCGAACACCCAAACAGGCTAATCTATAAACAGCACGAACTAACTGTTTCTTTGCATACTTAACATGGGTGTTATGCCCTATTTTTAACCGAGGTTAGATAAAGCACAATATATGGACTCTAAAAGGATTAATTATTGTATAGAGTCGCCACCTAATTTATTAAGGAAAATAAGGAAAATCTATTTGATGCATGACCTGTATGACTCACGTTTCAATCTACGAAAAAACCAATTTAGATTCTAGGAAAGGGTTTACATTATTCCAAAGGGAAGGTGTTAGGCACCCTTCAAAATTCACAAAATGTGATACCCGGCTAGACTTAATTTATCAACGAGGGAGGAGATAAAATTATTATTTGCAAGTATAACACATATATATGTAAAAATATATGTATTAAAGTTATATAAATATATGTATAAAAGAATATGAATCAAATAAATAATGTATGCTATTGTCAACTATATGTATAAAAATATGAGAAAGACAATGTAAATGTATAGAAGAAAAAATAGCTTTTATGCAATATTAAAAGATTTGCTCTTAAAAAAAGAATTTTTACCATATGAAAAGAAAAACACTTTTGAATATTATTTTCGGAAGATATCTCTGAATACTTATTCAAACACTTGGTAAAATATTAATAAAGAATAAATAATTATTAAAATAATTTAAAAATATATGTGTCTCTATATATACTAAAAAAATGGAATTCTATTATATGGTGAGTTCAGATTCGTAACTATAATAAGTGTTACATCCCTAGTTTATTTTTATTTTTTCCAAATAAGGAGCAACGTCGTGGTGATTCGTAAAAAAAATAAAATCAATTCGATTGTTAAAAAATAGTTTAATTTAATGAGTCACCATAATTTTAGGATAATTAAAAACCAATAAATTATTTAAAAATATCTACGAAACCAATGGATCCGAAGTAAGGGGTTGAAGTTATTCCGAAGGGAAGGTATTAGTATCCTTCAAAATCTACAACCGTGGATCCCAGCTGAACTCATTTTTTAATTGAGGAGATGAAAATATTGCACAAATATATAATGAAATATACATAAAGAGTAAATTAAAGCAATAATATAAGAAACGGCCTAATGTTCGCCTAACGTCAATAATATATACAATAATAAATTAAAAATATTATTCAAACTTAATTCGAATAGCTTCCTCGGGAAGCAGTTCTGAGTACCTGTAAAAGACTTGATAAAAGTGTTAGTAAGGCTATCAAAATAGTAAATCCGGCCAAAAATGTACCTCATGTTGTACCTAAAATTTGAAACTCCAAACGGCAAAACTGGACTTTATGTCCTTCATGAAAGTTGTAGATATATGTCGTAAGCTTGCAAAAAGAAAAGAATAATCACAAAATACATTTTGTACAAAACGATATGATCAAAATACTAGCGGTTGTACATGCTGGAATTTTAAATAAAAAATCTGGACAAAACTTGTCCTATATTGCGTCCTATTTTTCGACCCAATAACAACATATCTAGGCTCTAACATAATTTATAAAAGTTGTAGATATGTGTCTTAAGCTTGCAAAAAGAAAAGAATCACCGCAAAATACATTGTTTACAAAAAGATATGGTCAAAGTACTAGCGGTTGTATATGCTGGAATTTTAAATAAAAAATCTGGACAGAACTTGTCCTATCTTGCATCCTCTTTTTCGACCTAATAACAACAGATTTAGGCTCCAACATAAACATAAAAGTTGTAGGTACGTGTTTCATCTTTCCAAAACATATTTATTTACTAAACGAAAAGATCTATACAATGAGATATGCCAAAATTACCAACAGCTATGCAGTTTCAAAAAAACGAATTTGATTTACTTACCACAAGGGAGGAGTTGCTTTGTTCTAGCTGAAAGGACAAGCTTCTTTGGAGACTTTTTGAGGGAGAAAAAGAGAAGAGAATGGAGAAAGTGGTGTATTTTTTAGGAAGAAAAAGAGAAGAGAATGGAGAGAGTGGTGTGTTTGTGAGGGAGGAAAAGAGAAGAGAATAGAGAGAGTGGTGTGTGTTAGTCTTCCCTTGAAAGAAAAAAAAAAAATTGAAGTAAATGAAATCATGACTAAGTTCTTTGTAATGACACAACAATGCACAAGATTGTCTTTCTTTTCTTTATGTAGGATTAGTCAAACAATGCACAAGATTGTCTTCCTTTTCTTTATGTAGGATTAGTCAAAAGGTGATGGATGATTGGAATCAATATTCTAAACTAATAACTAATGAAATAAATAATAATATTATTTATATAATAATAACAATAATAAAATTTTAAATATTATACCCAATGTAAGCTCAATCATACAATAAATAAAAATTTAAAGAATAAATATTTAATTAAATAGCAATCGAAAAATGGGTTATAGGTCAGTCAAAATTGGGTGTCAACAGTTTGCCCCTCTTTGCTCGATGATGAAGAATGAATTGTCGGACAAAGACGTTGATTGAGTAGCCGATTTTGGCCGACTTGCGAGATGGTCGTTGTGTGACCAGGTGGAATGATATGGGATTATGAAAAATTTTATGGCCGAGACTTTGGTTTTAAGTCGCCTACATAATTCTGGTTTTACGAGAATCAGGCCATGTTAGTTCTAGATGCAAAGTTACGGAAATTTTGATTGACTCTCAAAATTTGCCCCAGTGTTGAATCGTGATGAAACTATTTTCTTTTGTGACAATGGTAGAAAACATTTAGTACCAATGGAGGAAAAATATAATGTAAAAGGCATTCGACTGGCGGGGAAAGCATGTGACGTAAATGACCTCTGATTAGCAGGACAACCAAATGTAAACGCTAGAGTGTGGACACATGCATTAAAAGTGGGTGCATGTTAAAAAATGTATTGAAAAACCCATACTAGAAGGTGGGTGCCTGTAAAATATATTGAAATACCCGTATTAGAAGGTGGCCGCTTGTAAAATATATTGAAATACCCGTATTAGAAGGTGGGCGCCTGTAAAATGTAATGAAATACCTATATTAGAAGGTGGAAACTTGTAAAATATACTGTAATGAAATACCCGTATTAGAAGGTGGACGCCTTTAAAATGTAATGCAATACCCATATTAGAAGATGGGCGCCTGTAAAATGTAATGCAATACCCGTATTAGAAGGTGGGCGCCTATAAAATATAATGAAATACCCGTATTAGAATATGGGCGCCTGTAAAATGTAATGCAATACCCGTATTAGAAGGTGGGCGCGTATAAAATGTAATGAAATACCCATATTAGAAGGTGGGCGTCTGTAAAATGTAATGAAATACCCGTATTAGAAGGTGGGCGCCTGTAAAATGTAATGAAATACCCGTATTAGAAGGTGGGCGCCTGTAAAATATACTAAAATGCCCGCATTAGAAGGTGGGTGCCTGTAAAATGTACTAAAATGCCCGCATTAGAAGGTGGGCGCCTATATTTGAATTTAAAATGCCTGTATCTTGAGGCGAAAAACATGAGTTTTTTTTTGTAAGAAATGTTGAAAAGTAAACAAGACAGAATTACATCTTGACTTCAGTTGGTACCAACAATTAGTATTGTGCATAAGAATTTCACCGTCTTTTCTCAGCTAACCGAGATCAACATCAAAGTAATTCCTATAGTTTCAAGTAGTACCTCAGACATTACCTAAGTGTCAACACAATTTGTTCGTCTTGTTTTCAATCAAAGTTCCAAACTATATCTGTCCCTCATGTTTCAAGTGCCCTTACCACAAAGAAAGTCCTAATTTTCAAATATTTGAATATTATAATTTTAGGACATTTTGAAAAGTACGCTCACGCTAAGAATGATATTCATGCATGCAATTGTGATACCATAGGCTTGGCCTTCATATAAATCTCCACTAATGTGAGAATATTTAATATGAAATCAATTAGGACTTGTTATTGGCTTGTAATGTAGGTTTAGGGACGGGTAGGATAGTCATTTGGGATAAAAGTGACTTAATTCCTTCTTGAGCATTGCACTAAATTTGTGCTTTCAACATTTTGTTACGCTTTTAGCGCTTAATCCTCATTGTTATACCTTTCTTGTTTGCTTTTGAACTTCTTTTGAAGATTAACTTTTTTTTTTGCCTTTTCCCCTTCTCATCATCTTTTGAAGTTTCTCCTATTTATTTAGAGTATTCTCCTTTGCTTGAACTTGTGGGAAATTTTCAACTTTCTTTTCTTTTGAAGTCATTTTTGCATTCTAAATTTTGAAAGACTTTTTCAATTTTTGCCTTTGACAACTTTGAACCTTGAATATTCTTTTGTAACTCACACATCTTCAGTGCGCTCAAAAAGGTTAGGCCAAGAGAGATAGTGCATATAAGCACTCAGAAAGGATATAGGCTAAAATGTGGTTGTTCAAAGAAAAGGCTTAGGCTCAAAGTGGGGCATGCTAAGGATTAATATCATTTGGTAGGCTTTGAAGGACACAAACGGGTCAAAGAAGGCCTACAATCATTTTTCAAATCAAACATTACTCATAATTTCCCCTCAATAAACAATTAGGCCAAGTTCTAGATCAACATTGCAATGTAATGAATTAATATAAGGCTCACACACAAATGCACATGAAACAATGAGGTTGATGTCGCTCTTGTATTAGATGTATGCAAGAGAATTTTCTCAAGTGTCACTAAGGTGCAATTAAGAGGTACTAAAAGAATCTATGGTTTACCATGAAGTTCATCATCTCTATCATACCAAGTATTTCTTCCTCATGCACACTCCTAACTATGTTGGTACCAATAAAGTACAATTTTTGACTCCTTTTTTTTTACAAAAAAAAAATAGGACCGAACCCAAATGAGGGTTGCCTACGTATCTTGTAGAAAACAAAAATCAGGTCTGTGTAGATCAGGCATACATGGTATAAGACATATATTTGAACAAAAATATACCTTTTGAATGAAAAATAACAAAAAATAAAATCCAATGAGTCATCAAAGGGCGGACTAACCAAACAAAAAATGAGTCACATTGAAGGGCAGACTACCCAAATTTTGAAAACATCAAATAATTTATTTATTTTTTTAAATAAATGTAAGAAAAAGAAAATCAAAGATATTTACTAAACATAACATACTATACAAAAGTTAATATGAAGAGATAGACAAACTCGGAGCGATGCCTCGCTAGTCAGGTGTCTAAGTGCAGCCTTAGTTGAATTTTTGAGAATTTTCCTCAAAAATTTTGCCCCTGTTCCAGCTTCAACAAACTCTGTATTCAATCTTGTGGCAAATGTCTTCTTGTGATTTTTTTTATCTTTTCAAAAATTTTGCTCCAGTTTTCATTGTAAAATATTAGAAAACTCATGGGGAACATGACTGAGCCATGATGGCGCCTACGAATCCCGTTGAAGGGGGAATCAGGTCAAACGTAGTTCCATCATAAACATACCTGTGTCTTTTTTATGACTATTATGGATTAATGATAGTGTTTAAAAGAGGTTAGGCTATGAGTTAGAGTTCAACTCTGAACCAATGTATTTTAGAATGTACAAGGTAATGCGAGAAGATGCATTGTAATCTAAACAAGCCATTCTCTAAAATTAAGGAGTTTTGAAAATATTTCGGAGAAGTGCAAGATACTTCATCGCATGTTCAGTGTGTGATAGTGTACAATTATGACTCGATAGAAATAAAATAACTAATAGAGTGTCAATAAATATACAACTACGATCTATAAATAAATATTGAATTAAAAGATTGATAATAATATGAAGAATTTATGTACGAAATACACAATTCACAGAATGCGAAAAGAATCAAAGATAGAAAAATAACTATATTGACATGTGAAAAATATGAACAACAATACCTCCCTCAATTGAAAAATTGAGTCTATCATGGTTAAAACCTGGATTGTCCCCAGCGGAGTCGCCAAACTGTTATGCCCTATTTTTAACCGAGGTTAGATAAAACACAATATATGGACTCTAAAAGGATTAATTATTGTATAGAGTCGCCACCTAATTTATTAAAAAAAATAAGGAAAACCTATTTGATGCATGACCTATATGACTCACGTTTCAATCTGCGAAAAAACCAATTTAAATTCTAGGAAAGGGTTTACATTATTCCAAAGGGAAGGTGTTAGGCACCCTTCAAAATTCACAAAATATGATACCCGACTAGACTTAATTTATCAATGAGGGAGGAGATAAAATTATTATTTGCAAGTATAACACATATATATGTAAAAATATATGTAAAAATATATGTATTAAAGTTATATAAATATATGTATAAAAGAATATGAATCAAGTAAATAATGTATGTTATTGTCAACTATATGTATAAAAATATGAGAAAGACAATGTAAATGTATAGAAGAAAAATAGCTTTTATGCAATACTAAAAGATTTGCTCTTAAAAAAAGAATTTTTACCATATGAAAAGAAAAAAACTTTTGAATATTATTTTTGGAAGATATCTCTAAATACTTATTCAAACACTTGGTAAAATATTAATAAAGAATAAATAATTATTAAAATAATTTAAAAATATATGTGTCTCTATATATACTAAAAAATGGAATTCTATTATATGGTGAGTTCAGATTCGTAACTATAATAAGTGTTACATCCCTAGTTTATTTTTATTTTTTCCAAATAAGGAGCAACGTCGTGGTGATTCGTAAAAAAAATAAAATCAATTCGATTGTTAAAAAATAGTTTAATTTAATGAGTCACCATAATTTTAGGATAATTAAAAACCAATAAATTATTTAAAAATATCTACGAAACCAATGGATCCGAAGTAAGGGGTTGAAGTTATTCCGAAGGGAAGGTATTAGTATCCTTCAAAATCTACAACCGTGGATCCCAGCTGAACTCATTTTTTAATTGAGGAGATGAAAATATTGCACAAATATATAATGAAATATACATAAAGAGTAAATTAAAGCAATAATATAAGAAACGGCCTAATGTTCGCCTAACGTCAATAATATATACAATAATAAATTAAAAATATTATTCAAACTTAATTCGAATAGCTTCCTCGGGAAGCAGTTCTGAGTACCTGTAAAAGACTTGATAAAAGTGTTAGTAAGGGATAAATATGAATAATAATGATGATGATGATGATAATACTAATAATAATACTACTAATAATAATAATAATAATAATAATAATAATAATAAATAATAATAATAATAACTAAAATTAAAATCCGTCTTATAAACATGGAAGGTCTTGAAAATCGACGGTAATTTTTTTATCGACCATTTAACTTGCAATATATTTCAATCATAAAATTGTGTGAAACAGAAGAAAGATAATGAAGTATTAACTAATAGGATGCAACAAGCGAATAATAACAATCATAACAAACTGATAATAACAACTAAATAATATAGCAACACGAGTCTAGCACTGTTACAAAAATGAATGAGACCAATTTTAATAAATCACATGTAAATAAAAATAGAATCAGCAATATAAATAAAGTAAACAACATCGAACAACCAACCAAAAAAGGTAGTATGATTAAGGAAATATAAATAACAATAAATAAATAATTGAATGAAGAATACCCAGATCACTGGAAAATGCAAACATAATCCATAAAAATTAAAATAACCATAAAGTTAATAAAACATAGACAAACAGAAACCAAATTGAAATAGCACAACTTAAAAATGCATGAAATCACTAAAAATAAATCAAAGTAGCAAGTTTATATACGAAACAACAAATATTTCGTGAAAAGAAAATGGTCACAATAACAAAGTTATGAACACCCATTTACAGAATCATCAAACAAAGTCAAATAAGCTAACCAAGTATTAACACTATAGTCAAAAGTTTTGCCAAAGTTTAAACTTCTCCAACAAGATTTATAAATAGTCAACAAATCTCTCTCTCTATATATATATTAGCAAAAGTAGCAACAATAACCGAAAGAAAAGGTAAAATAAAATGACAATTGACCATTTCAACTTAAAAAATATAATATATAATTTAAGCTTACATTAAAATTTCCATTTTTTAAAATGGGGAGGCCTCGAAAATCGACGGAAAGATTTTTTCATCGTCCAATTACAATTTGTACTATATAATATATAAATTTGAAGTAATATTTCATATTATCACTTAAGGCTATACAACAACAACAACAACAACAACAACAACAACAACAAACAACAACACTTAAAGGCTATCAAAACAGTAAATCCGGTAAAAAATGTACCTCATGTTGTACCTAAAATTTGAAACTCCAAACGGCAAAACTGGACTTTATGTCCTTCATGAAAGTTGTAGATATATGTCGTAAGCTTGCAAAAAGAAAAGAATAATCACAAAATACATTTTGTACAAAACGATATGATCAAAATACTAGCGGTTGTACATGCTGAAATTTTAAATAAAAAATCTGGACAAAACTTGTCCTATATTGTGTCCTATTTTTCGACCCAATAACAACATATCTAGGCTCTAACATAATTTATAAAAGTTGTAGATATGTGTCTTAAGCTTGCAAAAAGAAAAGAATCACCGCAAAATACATTGTTTACAAAAAGATATGGTCAAAATACTAGCGGTTGTATATGCTGGAATTTTAAATAAAAAATCTGGACAGAACTTGTCCTATCTTGCATCCTCTTTTTCGACCTAATAACAACAGATTTAGGCTCCAACATAAACATAAAAGTTGTAGGTACGTGTTTCATCTTTCCAAAACATATTTATTTACTAAACGAAAAGATCTATACAATGAGATATGCCAAAATTACCAACAGCTATGCAGTTTCAAAAAAACGAATTTGATTTACTTACCACAAGGGAGGAGTTGCTTTGTTCTAGCTGAAAGGACAAGCTTCTTTGGAGACTTTTTGAGGGAGAAAAAGAGAAGAGAATGGAGAAAGTGGTGTATTTTTGAGGAAGAAAAAGAGAAGAGAATGGAGAGAGTGGTGTGTTTGTGAGGGAGGAAAAGAGAAGAGAATAGAGAGAGTGGTGTGTGTTAGTCTTCCCTTGAAAGAAAAAAAAAAAGAAAATTGAAGTAAATGAAATCATGACTAAGTTCTTTGTAATGACACAACAATGCACAAGATTGTCTTCCTTTTCTTTATGTAGGATTAGTCAAACAATGCACAGGATTGTCTTCCTTTTCTTTATGTAGGATTAGTCAAAAGGTGATGGATGATTGGAATCAATATTCTAAACTAATAATCAATGAAATAAATAATAATATTATTTATATAATAATAAAAATAATAAAATTTTAAATATTATACCCAATGTAAGCTTAAGCATATAATAAATAAAAATTTAAAAAATACATATTTAATTAAATAGCAATCGAAAAATGGGTTATAGATCGGTCAAAATTGGGTGTCAACAATGGGCAACACTATTCATGGACAATCTACTAAGATCATCAGCAACCATATTCGCTTTACCTGGATGGTACAACACACTCATATCATAGTCCTTCAACAACTCAAGCTATCTTCCATGTCGAAGGTTCAAATCCTTTTTGTTGAATACATATTGCAATCTCTTATGGTCGGTGAACACATCAACATGGACACTAAAAATAAAGTGTCTCCAAATCATTAAAGCAAATAGTACCGTCACTAACTCCAAATCATGAGTCGGATAGTTCTTTTCATACGCCTTGACTTGCCTAGAAGCATAGGTTATCACCTTACAATTTTGCTTCAAAACACAACTAAGTCCAACTTTTGAAGCATCACGATAAACAAAAAACCCATTAGATCCTTCCGACAAAGTCAACACTGGAGCTGATGTAAGCCTATCTTTCAACTCTTGAAAGCTTTTCTTACATGCTTTGGTCCATTGGAATTTTAAGTTTTTTGAGTCAAAGTAGTCAAGGGTGATGCAAATAAAGAGAAAACTTCCACAAACTATCTATAATAACTGTCTAGGCCTAAGAAACTCCAAATATTAGAAGGAGATAAAAGTCTAGGCTAATTCTTAACCACTTCGATCTTCTTAGGATCAACCATAATACCTTCATTGGAGACAATATGGACAAGGAAAGCAACTGACCTTTTCCAAAACTCACACTTGCTAAACTTAGCAAATAACTGATGATACTTGAGCACTTGCAACATAATCCTAAAATGATCAGCATATTCCTCCTTACTCCAAGAGTAGACCAACATATCATCAATGAATACAATTATGAATATATCCAAATATTGTTTGAACACCTTGTTTATCAAATCCATAAAAGTTGTAGCAGCATTTGTTAGTCCAAAAGACATAACCAAGACTTCAAAGTGGTCATATTGAGTTCTAAAATCCATTTTTGGAATATCACATTCTCTTACTTAGAGTTGATGATAACCCGATCGAAGTTCAATTTTTGAAAAGTAGCTCGCTCCTTGAGTTGGTCTAATAAGTCATCAATCAATGGATTGAGATACTTATTAAAAATTATGACATTGTTCAACTATTGATAGTGAATGCACATTCGAAGAGAACCATCCTTTTTTCTGACAAAGAGAACCTAAGAACCCCATGGAGAGATGCTTGGTCTAATAAAAACTTTATCTCACAAATTTTTCAACTGATCCTTTAACTCTTTTAGTTCTGATGGAGCCATTCAATAAGGAGGAAAAAAGATAGGCTGAGTATCAAAGAGAAGATCGATACCAAAGTTTATTTCCATTTTGGGAGGGATACTTGGGAGATTGTTGGGGAAGACTTCCGAAAACTCATTAACAACCAAAACTAACTCAAGAGTAGGAGCTTCAGAATTTGTATCTCTAACCCAAACTAAATGATAGATAAAACCCTTGGAAATCATTTTTTGAGCTTTAAGACGAGATAAATTGACCTTTAACCACAAAATTACTACTTTTCTATTCTAGGAATGGCTTATTAGAAAACTGAAACTTGACCATATGGGTCCTACAACATGTAGAAGCATAAGATGCATGAATCCAATCCATACCAAGTATAACATCAAAATCGGTCATTTCAAGCTCTACAAGATCAACTGAGGTATAGACAAAAGAGGGTCTAACAAGATCTCGGGACTAACAATGAATTTCATAGAATAAAAAGTAGTAACAAATGATAGAGTAGCACCCAGATCTAACAATGCATAAACATCAAAGTTAAAGACTTTCAACATATAAGTCACTACATCAGGTGAATCCTCTAACTCCTAACAAGTCTGAAGGGCATAAAATATGTTTTAGCTTTGACTGCCACTCAAAGTCGTACTATACTGATCCTGATAACCTATAGCTTGAGTCTAAGCTTGGGGTCTAGCACCACTCCTATAATACTTTTCTTGGTGACCCTTCTTTCCACACCGATAGAATGTATTTGATCCCGCTAAGTATTCTCCCTTGTGGTTCCTCCCACACTTCTTGCATGGAGGGATAACTTGACCATTTGGAGCTCTTCCTTGAACCTTAGGGTTAGTCACCCTATCTTTATTAAACTTTGGATCCAGTGCATTTGTCAAATTTTGGAAGAATACTTTTGATGAAACTATGGATGGCTACCATTCCTTGATTTACCATGTAAGAAATTACTACCATTGGTTAGAGCCCTATTAGATTCCCTTCTACGGCTCTCCTTTAGCTTCTCCTCCTTTATTTGTTCGACATGTATCATGAGCCTTGAAATATCTATTTTCTTAATAATGGCGGTTCTGCATTTTTTTACCACCAAATTAGATACACCTGAAATGAACTTGCTTATATGAACCCTTGAATAGGTGACCATAAAAGGTTCATACTTTGACACTTAGTGAACTTGAGGGTATACTCCCTCACACTCGTATTACCTTAGCACAGATTGATGAACTCTTGTACCATGGTTTCCCTCAACTCTAAAGGAAAGAACCGATTAAGGAAAGCACTATTGAATTCTTTCCAATCAATAGGACCATCATCTCTATCTCTTTCATCCTTCTATTTCTCACACAAAACTTGTGCAACTTTTTTAAGTTGATAAGATTCTAAGTCTGCCTTCTCCACCGGACTAATACCCATGATCCCAAAAATCTTATCAATTCCCTTAATGAATTCTTGTGGATCTTCATCACCTTAGAGCCATGGAATTTGAGAGGGTTCATCCAAGTGAAGTCACAAACTCGGATGGCCTTCATACCTATATTTGGGTTCACATGAGCCACCACTTCTTAAGTAGCTTAAGAGGCTACAACTTGGGCAGGAACATAAAATGCAGCATTAACGTTTGCATAAGAGACATGCTCATTTAAAGGGTCATTTAGATCTTCTTGCTCCTCCTCAATATTCCTTTGGAAAGAGATTCTTCTTAGGGGCATGATTCTAAAATCGCAAAGAGAAAGCATTAGAAGAAGGAACCTTAGAGTTCAACTTTATCGCACGATGAGATCATGAAAGATGTGATGTTTTTTGTAAGATGCCTCATAGCCTCCTATTCATAAATGTGGCACGCTTCACACCGATGAAAAAAACTCTACTTAACATTGCATGTTAAACTCCCTAGGAAACTTTGAACCTTGTACTTTGACACCAAGTTTGTCATGACCTAATTTAGGCTCTAGGTGTGATACAATGATCAGAATCCTAAAGGACTCCAACCAAGCCCCTTAACATATCATTCATGAGCATACATAAGGTAAATAAAACAATAAAGTTTAAACATAGAAGGGGAAGTGAAGTCCCAACAAGGATAATCTCAATAAAAGAGAATAGGTCTCAAACTTAAAATAAAAAGACAACATAGACTCTATGAAATCCAATATGCCTCTACTAGTCTAGATGTCATGACCCGAATTCGGGTCATGATAGCGCCTGCTATAACCCTTGAGTTGGCAAGCCAAACCCAAAACCCCCGAGCAGAAAAACCAAACCCAAGTCAAATGGAAGCCAAACCTCAATCTAATTAAATAATTAATAACATAAGAAGGAGAAAGCAAGAAGAATATAACAAAAGAAAAGTCGGGCAAGGATATAGATATGTAAATACGATATAAAATATACAAAAAGCCCGATAGTGACCAAAATGATGAATTGACACTAGACCAAAACCTCGGACATGATGTCACCTATATAGGAGCTACTAAGTACAAAGTTGAATATATATATAAATATACAACATAGAATTAACTGTCCAGAATATAAAATACAAGTTAGAGCAAAGGAGAGAATGTAGCAAGTCTCTGAACGCTAGGAGCTCACCACAATCTAGATCTGGTACAGCTACCGATCATTAGGCGCGAGCTGAGGGTGGCTAGAACTGGGAGCTACATCAAAAAGATACAAAACTACAGTATGATTACCAAAACACAGGGTACTTAGTGGACATCATAGGGTGACCGATCTCAAAAAGAATAAATATGTAATAAACAGAAAGATGATATTAATAATAATAGGGAAAAATATTAAAACTATGATATCGAGGGAAAAAGGGGTATGGGAAGATTACAATAATCAAATAAATCCAACAAATCATGTCATCAAGTCCATAATCTCTACTCATAAAATACCAGAAAAATACAGAAGGTGAACTCGCAGTTACTGCTCAATATACTTTGAAAGTATCATGAATTACCCAGAATAACCCTCGAGCTCATAATAAAAGGGCCACCCAAAATCATACCTCGAGCTCATAAACATCGAAATAATAACCTGGAATATGTATCAATGGGCAGTCCAAAATTCACACCTCGATCTTATAAATAAAATAAAGTATAGCACAAAGTCAATAAAAGAGCTTCTCAGAATTATACCTCGAGCTCATCAACCATGAGTTTCCAAAAATAAGATATCACTGTATTTTCTTAAATCCCTCATATTTAATCATCAACCAAAAGTCCTATTATTATCTTTTACTCTTTCTTTTAAAAGGGATTTTTAACACCGGCGAGGTAAATAAGACAAATAGCATGTCAAAATAATATATCACTCACCTAAGACTCCGGTGTACCAAAAGCATGGCATCGAGCCCAACATTTCAATAGCATAAGCAACCAAGGAATAAGCATAAGCCAAAAATCACAATGAGTGACCAACCGAAATCAAAAAAATCAAACAAGCGGCATCATAAGTTAAAATCACCTAGGAGCGTGTTCTAAAGATTCTAAACGATGTAAACAAGTCAAGCTAGCACCTAGACTAAGGCTCTATCGGTTCACACACAAACTAGCTACTAATGATAATCATCAGCTCCAAAATGCTAAATAAGCTATCAACACCTAAAATACCAACCTAATTATACGTTACCACCTAAAATATATTAATTCCAACCAAGCCAAGTCTAACAAAAGGAAGCTATAACCTACCTCAAAGTAAAAACCGCTCACGAACCACTAAACTTGCGCTTTTACCTTTCAGTCCGTCTCCAAACAATGTCACTCTATCAAATTATCAAAGAACATATCAAAACAAGGTCCCAAATAACTCATGGAACTTGTGCTCCAAAAATGGGCACATTTTGAACGCCGGAAGAGCTCAAACAACCCCTACCATATTCAAGCCCTAAAATAGTTCAAAAATACAAAAAAACAACAAAAATACGTGAAACATACGAGGCTTTTAGGATGAGAAGGGGTTCTGGAACATTCCCACAAGAATCTCCAACGCACCGGAGCAAGAATGATAGAAAATGGCCAAGAGGAGCTCTCAAAATTCCAAAATTACTAAGTCCCAAAATGAGACTTGGCTACTGGAAATGAGCATTTAATTTCACTGAAGTTAACAAAATTATCCTTCGTGATCACGAGATAGGCCTCACGATCTCGAGGTCCGAATCAGCTAATCTATCAAGATCATAATGGTTAATCATGTGATCACAATGTCAGGGTCTCAAACCTTCGCGATCACAGACCCCTAGGTTGTGAACGATAAGAGAAAAAACTCCTACACAAGCAGTTCAGCTGGTGCTAAACTTTGGAGAATTGAGATTCAATGGAATTGACGAATTTCCCAATAAAGGTCATTTCATTAAAATGTTGACCAAAGCCAACATTTTCCAAAGAAACCTTCAAAATGCACAAACGACCTAAAACTCAATCCGAGCACCGTAGGAACTGAACCAAAGATCATACCAAATAAAACTTGGCTTTTTAAAGCTAATTGCATTGATAAAATTTTCATTCGAGTGCTTTTACTCAAAATATCTACTAAAGTCAAACTTCGCTAAAATTTTAAACTTAAAATGAAAAATCGCACAAACTCAAAATGAAGACTCCAAAACCCAAACAAACCTTTTATTTAGACCAAAATGGACCTTCCGGAGCTGATAGAACTATTGAAATTCTTATACGACGCTCGAATTCTCCAGATGTTGACTAAAGTCAACTATTTCAAACCTTAAGCCTCAAAAAATGGCCAAACAACTTTAAAACTCAACCGAACACACTCATCCTAACATCACATAAGAGCTATAAAGAAGTTACGGAAAGGGTTAAAATGGTAAAATCACACAAAAGCAGGAAAATAACCTTGGAGGTCATTACAACATCCACTACTAAAAGGACTTTCATCCTCAAAATTTAAGGAAGAAAGGTGCATCATGGATTAAAAAGATGAGAATAGCAGGACCATATGTCCTGCTCGGTCTCCCAAGTAGCATCCTCAACCAGACGATGCCTCCATTGGATTTTCACTGATGGAATCTTCTTAGACCTCAACTTTCTAACTTGCTTGTCCAAAATAGCCAAAGGCTCTTCCTTAAAGGCAAATGACTCATCAAATTGAACCGAATCCCACTAAAGCACGTGAGACTCATCTAAGATGTACCGTCGCAGTATAGAAACATGGAACACAGGGTGAACACTTGAAAGTGCTAGGGGCAAGGCCAACTCATAAGCTATCTCCCTTACCCGTCTAATGATCTCAAAAGGACCGATGAACCGAGGTCTAAGCTTACCCGTACTACCGAATCTCCTCACACCCTTTATGGGCAATACTTAGAGGAATACTCGATCTTCAACCATAAAATCCAACGATCAAACTCTCTAATCAGAGTAACTCTTCTACTTACTCTGGGCAGTACGGATTCTCTCTTGATCATACAAACTCTATCCATCAAATCACATAACAAATTGGTGCCCCTAGGCCTAACCTTAAAAATATTAAACCAGCCTACTAGGGAATGATATCTCTTACCTACAATGCTTCAAAGGGATCCATATCAATGCTCGAATGGTAGATAATACTATATGTGAACTCTGCTAAAGCCAAAGACTAACCCCACTGACCCCTAAAATCAATAACATAGTCCTCGTAGCATGTCCTCTAAGACCTGAATAGACCTTCCTGACTGACCATCGGTCTAGGACTAGAAGGTTTTGCTTAGATCGACTCGAGTACCCAACTCTCTCTGAATAAAACCCTAGAAATCTAATGTTAACTAAGTACCATGGTCTGAAATAATAGATACTATCACCCCATGCAATCGGACCACCTCTCAGATGTAAATCTGAGCCAACCTCTGTAAAGTGTAGGTAGTTTGGACCGGTAAGAAGTGAGCAGACTTGGTCAATCGATCTATGATGAACCAAATAGAATCAAAACCTCGGGAGGTACATGGTAATCCCACTACAAAGTCTATAACTATCTGTTCCCACTTCTTTTCTAGAATGTTTGCATATAACTGACGGTTCTTGAGAATTTGCAACAAATCCTCAAATGATTAGAATTCTCTTCCTCACTCTGAGAGTAGATCAAAATATCATCAATAAACATAATAACAAACATATTCAAGTATTTATTGAACACCCTATTCATCAAATCCATAAAATCTGCAGGGGTATTCGTTAGTCCAAAAGACATACTAAGAATTAAAAATAACTATACCAAGTTCTAAAAGCTATCTTCAGAATGTCATATTCCCTTACTCAGAGTTGATGATAACCCAATTGAAGATCAATCTTGAAAAGTAACTTGCTCCTTGAAGTTGATCGAACAATTCATCAACCCTTGTAATGGGATACTTATTCTTAATTGTGACCTTGTTTAGTTGTTGTAAACAATGCATATACGAAGAGTATTATCCTTATTTCTAAAAAAGAGAACCAGAGCACTCCATGGAGAGATACTCGATCTAATGAAATCCTTGTCTAGCAAATCCTTCAACTGATCCTTTAATTCTTTTGATTTTGTCGGAACCATTCAATATGGATGAATAGAGATTGGTTGAGTATAGGGGAGGGGTTGATTATCGAGGAGGAGATCGACACCAAAGTCTATTTCCCTTTCAGGAGGAACGCCTGGGAGATCATTGAGAATAACTTTCAGAAACTCATTAACACCTGAAACTGACTCAAGAGTAGGAGTTTCAGAATTAGTATCCCTAACTCAGACTAGATGATAGATGCAACCTTTGGAAATTAATTTTTGAGCTTTAAGAGATGAGATGAATTGACCCTTAAACACAAAATTTTTATCTTTCCATTCTAGGACTACCTCATTTGGAAACTGATACTTGACCACACGGGTTCTACAATATATAGAAGTATAATATGCATGAAGCCAATCTATACCAAGAATAATATCGAAACCAGTCATATCAAGCTCTACAAGATCAACTGAGGTGATTTTATTAAAAATGGAAAACAAATAAATTTTATAGACTCTTTTAGCCATAACTGAATCATCAACAAGAGTATAGACCAAAAGAGGCTCTAGCAAGATCTCGGGACTAACAATAAATCTCATAGCAAGATAAGGAGTAACAAATGATAGAGTAGCACCCAGGTCTAATAATACATAAATATAAAAGTCAAAGACTTCCAACATACCAGTCACAACATTGAGGGAATGTAATGACCTCCAAGGTCATTTTTATGCTTTTGCATGTTTTTACCATTTTACCCCATTCTCGTAGCTTATTTATAGCTCATATGTGGTGTTGGGATGGGTGGCATACTTCCCAAGTTGCTCGGTTGAGTTTTGAGGTGGTTTGGCCATTTTTGAGGCTTAAGGTTTGAAAGAGTTGACCTTAGTCAACATCCGAAGATTCGGGCATTGCATGAGAATTCTGAAGGTTCTATCAACTCTCGAAGGTTAATTTTGATCTAGAAGGAAGGTTGGTTTGGGTTTTGGAGTCTTCGTTTTGAGTTTCGATGGTTTAGCCATTTTAACTAAAAGTTTTGGCCAAGTTGAATTCGGCTAATAGTTTTAGTAAATGCACTCGGAAGAAAATTCCATCAGTGCGGTTAGCTCCGAAATATCAAATTTGGTCTAAAACAACCTTTGGTTTGTTTCCAAGGTGATCAGAATGAGTTGTTGGCATTTGTGAATTTTAAGTATTTTCTTGGAAATTCTTTGATTTTGGTCAACATTCCATCAAAACAACCTTTGTTGGAAAACCCATCAATTCCATTGAGTTTGAAATATTGTTTCCAGTTGGATAGCATATCTCGTTTGTACGCACTGAGTTCTAGACGAAATCAATATACCCCGTCAGAGAATTTGGCTTGGCAAACTAAAATTTGCACCAACAGCACCTCGTGCCATTGCTAAAGCGACTAGGAGGTCTTAAAGCGATTAGGCTACAGGGACAGGTATTGCTAAAGTTATCTTTGTTGCTAAAGCAATCCCCGCCTCTCTAAGATGGTCGTTTAAGCGAACACTAGAGGCTCGTTAAAGTGACATTAATGACCTATTTTTGGTCTCTTTTTCAGATTTGATCCCCAAACTTCCAACCTCAATTTTTCTCTCTATATTTGGGTGATTTAGGTTATTCAAAGGGGTAAATTGAGTAGATTTTGAGGGGAATATAATGGTACATTCATAATTAGGAGCAAAGGCATACTTTGAGGTATATTTCTCTTTTTCCTTACATTTTTTACTATTCTAGGGCTTGAATTTGGTGGAATTGTTTGAGCTCTTCCGGTGCTCGGAATGTGCTCATTATTAGGGCACAAGTTCCTTGAGTTACTTTGGACCTTATGATAGAGTTGGTTTTTCGATTTCATGCACAGGTCCCAATGTCGAATTTTGACCCAATTTTTAGTTCTATTTATAATTATAGCAATATGGATATCGTTGGCCTTGTTTTGATGTGTTCTTTAATAAATTAATAGAGTGGCATCATTTGGAGGTGGACCAGAAAGGAAAGAATCAAATTTAGCAGTTCGAGTGTGATTTTAATTTTGAGGTTGGCTATGGCTTACTCTTGTTAGACTTGGCTTGATTAGAATTGGTATATGTTGAGTAGTAATACATGATATGGTTGACAGTGTTGATATTCCATGAAACTATGATCATCGTTAGTGACTAGTTTGGGGTTTTAGTCATTGGATCCTTAGTCTAGCTGATTTCTTGACTTGTTTACATCGTTTAGGATCCTTGAAAATTGCTCCTAGGTAACCTGGACTTAGGATGCCGCTTGTTAACTTGTTTAGTGTTGGTTGGTCTCTCATTGTGATTTTTGGCTTATGTTTAAGCCTTAGTTGTATATGATATTAAAATTTTGGGCCCGAGGCCATAATTTTGATACAACGAAGTCTCAGATGAGTACTATATGAATTTGCATACTACTTGTATTGATTTGCTGCCCTGGTGTTGAAAACCCTTTTAAAAAGAAAGAATAAGATGGAAATTTCAAAATTCTTGTTTGATGAATAAGTGTAATGATTTAAAGGAAATACCGGTGATCTTTTAGTTATGACATTTCTTAATGGAAAGATCGAGGTGTGAATTTAGGGTGACCCATTGATATATATCTCAGGTTATTATTATTACTACTATTATTGAGAAGCTCGAGGTGTGAATTTCGGGTGGCCCATGATACATATTTAGGTTACTGTTATTACTACTACTATCGAGAAGCTCGAGGCATAAATTCTGGGTGCTTCATGATATTTTTAAGGATATTGAGCCTTAGCTACGCGTTTACATTTGTGTATTCTTATAGCATTTTACCAGGTGATATCATTGTTGTACTTACATAATTGGTCGGGCTTACTTGACAAAGATATGATTATTCCCGCACCCTCTTCCCCATATTTGTAGTTATATTTGTCTCTTATTGTTATTAGTATCATCGTGTTGCTTATTATATATTTATTCTTTTTGAGCTTGGTCGTCTTATGATACATACTAGATACCCTATGTTTTGGTACTCAAACTGCACTTCTACATCTTTTTGATGCAATTCCTAGTTCGAGCCACCCTCAGCACGCGCCTGATCATCCGTAGCGGTGCCAGTTTTGGATTATGGTGAGCTTCTAACGTTCAAGAGTCTTGGTACATTCCTTCATTTGGTCTGACTTATATTTTGTATTTTGGACAGCTATATCTGTATTGTATAATTATACATATTGTTAGTTTTTGTACTCAGTAGGTCCTGTATAGGTGACACCAAGTTCAGGGTTTGGTCTAGTGTCAGTTCATCATATCTTTTGGTCAGTATCGGGCCTTTTGTATATATTTTGTATCATATTTACATATTTATTACCTTGGCCAGACTTTTCTTTGGTTATATTGTTTGCATTCGCTTTCCTTTGTTATTAATTATTTAATTAGATTGAGATTTATTTACTTCTTGTCTTGGATTAGGCTTGCCTACTCAAATGTTATAGTAGGCTCCATCATGGCCAGATTCTGATCGTGAAAGAGTGGTATCCGATTTTAGGTTCACCAGTCTCATCATTACAGGAGAAAGTGTCTAGAAGAGTCCCCTAGATCGGTATAATAACGTCCGTATCCAATCTTTGGGAGGCTATAGGATATTGTTAGGAATTAATTCACTATTCTTGTTTCTGATCGTTCTCTAATAATAATGAATACCTCTAAATTCTATTTTTTACACTTTTTCTCATAAGGCGACAATGAGATCTACTCGGGGTGGGCGATGACCCCCTAAGCCTACAAATAGAGCCCCAGTTTGGGGTAGGGATCAAGGTCAACTCAGAGGTCGGGTAGAGCTCAGGACACAACACCAGTGCTAGAGCTGGATATAGAGGTTGAGGAATTCTAGTCTCAGCCAGGGGAAGAGAATCCAACCAAGCCTCCACCAGGATTCGTGTCCACACCAGTGTTATAGAATACTCTGGCACGGATCCTCACCTTTATGAAAGGGATGTCTCAAGAAGGGACACTGCCTAGCACTTCAGCTGGACCTTAGGTCTGAGAGGAGGCACAAACTTTAGGCCAGGCCACGGCACAATATGATCAGACCCCAGTTCTATTACCCACTACTATCGCTCCCCATCCCATGATTCAGCCTATTTTTACAGTTGTTCAGCATATGGTAGCTAGGCCGGTCATGACCACAGAGGAGAAGAAGATGTTAGAGAGGTGTATTATATTGGTCCCTCCCAGGTTCTCAAGTGTCATGGGCGAGGATGCCCACAAGTTTCTGGTTAGTTGCCAGGAAAGGCTGCATAACCTTAGATTGGTGGAGTCCAACGGGGTCTATTACACCGCTTTTTAGTTGGCTGGACCAGCGAAACAGTAGTAGAGATCATATCTTAGCTGCAGACCTATGGCATCGCCGCTTATGTCATGGACTCAATTATCCAAGGTTTGCTTGGAGAAATATATACCTTGTAGCTTAAGAAAGACTGATGGATGAGTTTACAACGCTGGTACAGGGATCGATGATGGTCATAATGTATGAGTTTTGATTTCATGAGCTCTCCAAGCACATTACCATGATCATGCCGATAGAGGAGGAGCGGGTACGTAGGTTTGTTAGAGGGTTATCTATTCCCTTGAGGTTGGATACAGAAAAGATAGTTGTGTTAGGCTGTTCATTTTTATAGATAGTAGACCATGCCCACACTATTAAGGCTATATGTCGTAAGGCCTATGGAGGCAGTAAAAAAAGGCCTCACTACCAGGGCAGTTTTAGTGGACTCCATTCATATGGTAAGGGTTCTTTTGGCAGAGGCCATCCATAATAGTATCTACCTAGTAGACCGGTACAGGCAGCCTTACAACTTACTAATGATAGATCAACAAGTGCTGTCGGTCAGAGCGGCCAGACTTTTGGGTATTCAGGCCATGGTGGCCATTCAGGTTCAGTTGGGACATCACAGAGAGGTTCATTCAGAGGGATATGCTATGAGTGTGGTGTGATAGGTCACTTGTCCAGGGAGTGTCCTACTATTAGCTATCGCAGATACCAGATGCAGTAGGGTCAGCAGGTTCAGGCCCCCAAGACCAGTTCAGCCATCTAGAGAGGGTGTATAGGGTGGTAGAGATGAGTCTTAGGGTACTAGGGGTGGTCACGAGGTAGGATAGATCGGTAGTAGAGGTAGACGCAGTTACATGTATGCCTTTCTGGGTAGACTGAAAGTGGAAACATCAGATGCTATCATCACAGGTACAATCCCCATCTCTCATTAGCTTGCCTATGCTTTATTTGATCTGGGGTCCACTTACTCTTATGTGCTTGCTCATCATGCTACTCAATGGGATCCTTTATGTGAGTTATTTGTCACGATCCAACCTCGTAGGCCGCGATTGGAGTCTGACCTGGACCCCCCGTATACCTAACTATCAGTTGTGGTCAAATTGAACTATAAATAAAATAATATCATATAACAGAGCCCCATTGGGTGATAACATTTTCATAAACCTGTAGCCCTTTTTGTTTGTATCGTAACATGAAAGGGCATGCAAGCCGACAAGGCTACCATAACATAATAACATATACCATACATCATGTAGACCCAACCGAATCAAACTGATATACACAACCCTCATATACATATCTACAGACCTCTAACAATATCAATGACAACATATGGCAGGACAGGGCCCCCGCCGTACCCCTAAATAGACAAAATAGGTCTATACATCAGTGGTCAGTACCAAAACCTAGGCTCCAATATAATAGAGCCTCTTCCAGCTGAGCTGAGGTGAATCCTAAGCTGACGGACTCCAAAACCTGTATCTGTACCTGTGGGGCATAAATGCAGCCCCCCCAAGAAAAGGGGGTCAGTACGACATATATACTGAGTATGTAAAACATAACATAATACGACTAGAGGCATATCTAAAATACAGAAGCAGGGGATAAAATATCAAATCAGAAATCTATACTTGCAAAAGTAAAATCATGCATGCTCAAATTTTCAATATAGCCGGCCCTATTAGGGATCCGGTGAATTATATATGTAGTACCATCACCTCCTTATTATAACACATCATCATATCATTATATATATACATACATACCCGGCCCTCTACTGAGGGCACGATGAACAATGTAGTGGATTGTGCACGACTACTATTCTCGACCCTAGGGTCGACGAACGAAGTATTACAGTATGCACAAGTAGAGTAGTGAGAAACAAAATATAGTTTAAATCATTAACGGAGACTCAATGAAGTCATCAGGTGAATCATCCCTGGATATTAGGGCAGAAAGTATCTGATGTATACCCTCTAAATGTCACTAAGGACTATGTAAAAGGGATTTTTAGAAATCTTAGACATATATTAGTATAAAATATCTTATAGAAGTCCGAGTGTTGGTTATCTCAAAGCCTTTCTTTTTTACAAAAAAGATCTTAGCCAAATTAATTATTATACAGTCATATAGAAGATTCGAGGAGAAGGAGTTTAACTACATTAAAAGTCTTAGCATCCAGAAGTGATCAAGAGTCCTGAAGTCATATTCAGAACCTAAGAGTGAAGTTTACCCAAAGCTTTCGTCATCCATAGCCTACATCCAAGATATTCCAAATATAAGAGAAAGAATAGGTTTTGCATACCTATGTCAAAAACATGCCAAGAGAGAGCTTCACATACCTCTTATGAGTTACTCTTTATCCTTTTTGCCTCATCGTCCTTTGAACCTATTCAATATGAAAGAAATACGAATATAAACAACCCTTGACTGTTCAGCACCTTAAATTATACACGAGTATTCACAAAACTCATTTCCTCGCTCGTCTTCTTGACTAGTTTCTTAACTAGTTAAAGAGTTAACGGAAATCGAGTAGCACCTCTCCTATAATATGTCCTATCCGAATTTCCAATCACACCCCTAATAACTAAATACAACTAACTACAATATCCTGCAACATATATACAAGCAATTCACACCAATATAACACAGTACAAACCCCAAACAACTCACTCAAAACTATCAAAACGTGAATTTTGGACAGCTTACTATCTTGCATTGTCGCTTCGTTTCGAAGGGGGTAATGGAGGGAAACAGGCTTTATGTCCTCTATTAAAGTTATAGACATGTCTCTTAGGGTCGCATAAAATTTTAAATAACCCCTACATCAATTCTGTATAAAAAGATATGCCAAAAATACCAACAGCAGTCCGTGTAAGATGTCCAAAACCAAAATCTGGGCAATACCTCCTTTATATTTCATCACCCTTTTATGAGCAGATAAAAGCAAAACTGGATTTTAAAGGCTACGTGAAAGTTATATACCTATGAAATATATTTCCAAAACATATTGAATCACTCGAAATGAAGCTGTACACAAGAAGTTATACTAATATTACTAACAACAGTCCCTTTCAAAAACGGGTTTGTTAACTAGCTCTTAACGTTTTCTCTCTTTGTTCTTTAAACTTTCTCTCAAGTTTCCAAGTTTAATGCTGAAGTAAAGACTCATTATTCATCCTAATACACATATATACACCTCTACGTGCCTGAGGAACACCTTAGATAATTAATTCATGGAGAAAAAATTGGAGACTTACCTTAGTTTTCTTCAAGCCGTGGCTGCCTCTCTTTTCTTCTCTACATTTTTGTTCTTAGTTGTTGCTGAAGTTTTGAACCAATAAATGACCTATGAGTAATTTAACATGTATATATATGTTTCCTTAGGGGGTGACACATGTCATCCCCTAAGGCAACACGTGTTTGGCCACCATTGGGCCAATACATACATGCTGCCAATAAGGGGATGCCACGTGGCGTGGGGGTCCACCTAACCCCCAAGAAGGTGGGTCACCTGCTTTCTTGAGGTTCTGCCATGTGTCACTTCTCCATTGGCTACCATGTGTCATCTTTTCACCTTTCTCGTGGGTTCGTAATCTCGTCCTATTTTAAGAGCCTATGTAATCCATGCTACGTAAGCTTGGTATATCCTCAAGTATCTCAAGTATGTAAGACTTCTAAGCTAGTAGATTACGTAGGTAAGTCAAGTCCTACGACTCATCACTTGGCCTTCAATTCCTTTCGAATTCTTATGACTCCATTTCCACCCTTTTCTACTATGGGGTATCACATTCTCCCTTCCTTAGAGTCATTTGATAGTGTCATAGCATATCCGGCTCACATGATAATATCTAAGGAACTTATGAGACATTTTGAGTTTAGTGTGGGGTGTAACATCCTTCCCCCCTTTAGAACATTCGTCCCCAAATGTTAAACAAAACTTCTCTTAGCACCTTATACAAATCGTAGGGAGATTCTTTATTGTTTCTATAACACATACTACTATCCAAGTACTTAATATACGAGTTTCAGGAGTTAGGGTTACCTGCAAACATCAGGAATAGGTGCGAATACTTGTGTTTCATGTTCTCTTCAGCTTTTCCAGTCATCCTCTTTCTGGTTTTGGTTTTGCCACAGTATCTTGACAGAAGGCACGTCTTTAGTCTACAATATTCTAGTTTACCGATCTAAGATGGCGATAGGTTATTCCTCACATGATTTCATTTCCTGGACATCATCTATGGAATATACACTGGGTGGCTCATCAGTACCCTTGCGAAACATCCCTATCTGATAGACTAGACGTGTAGTTTCCAAATAAGGTGGTAAGCTCAACTTACCGGCCACTTTGCCCATCTTACGAGCAACTCCATACCATCTAATGTATTTTGGGTTAAGTTTCCTTTTCTAGGTGACCTTGTTATGAACATTCAATCATCAATTTGAACTTTGTATGTTGATGGCGATTATCTGTATATCATGTTTGCTGACTCTGGGTTGTTAGTCAATAGCTTGCTTAATCCTGTCAGGGCCTTTTTAGCTTAGTCTTTTTAACATCGACCCATCCAATAAGGGACTTATACGTCTTGCTCTACCATTCTTGTGTGGGGCCATTGGGATACTGGAGTAGTAATTATTGTTGTAGGCAACTTGATAAGTGATAGATAATCATCCCAACTACCTTTGAATCTAACAACACCAGCTCATGACATATCTTCTAGCGTTCAAGTGGTACATTTTAGCCTGTTCATCAAGTTTAAGGGTAAAGTAGTGTACGAAGACTTATGTGTCTTCCCAGTTTCTTCGCAGACTGATTCTCGGTAGTTAACTATAACTTGGGATCCTTCATCTAGGATAATAGCTATGGGGACTCCGTAAGGTCCTACCACTCTTTTATCCTATAATTTCACACCTTCTTGGCTGAGTAGGTAGCCTTTGATTGAAGGAGCATGGGCTAATATTATTAATCCCTAGGTAACATTCCCTCCAGATCATCTGTCGACGAAGTGCGAAGTGAGTCTTGTAGCCCTGGTCATATTGTGGAATTTTTTACCTCGAGTATTACTTCCTATCTTCCGTAAATTACTTCAACTGGTACCCTTACCTTTTGGGTTTTGCTTTTTTCTGCCCTAAGAGTTGGCTGCCAAGTGGTGTCGAAATTCTCTCACCCACTAGCCCGTATAGCCATTCTGTGGTTTGCCTCTCATTAACTGGTACTATGTTGAAAAACTGTGGCATTCGAGTGCGTCATCAGTTAGCAATTAGCTAATCCTTCTTGTCTTGCTTAAATCCTTTTAACAATACCCTCAACGTAATTTATAGTACTCTAGGAACATAATCTCATGTCATTTCTTCCATCTCGCACGACCACACCCGCACTATCGCACTAAATTCTACCAAAATTCAGAAGTTACGTATGCTTAGGAGAGAGAAATACTGGGATGGGTAACCTTCTTGGGAAGTCCTCATGTTGCATTTTATGGTAATCCTTACAATAATGTGCGGGGCACTCAACTTAGCCCAAGATTTATCTTAGTGTCGTCTCACTAGTCTTTGCGTGTTGCCTTGTCCTTTCCTCTGTTATCTTGCAACCAGTATAGGGGTACATCTTTAGTTCCACTACGACCATGTCCCTTTTTGGTCATTTTGGTTTAACTCCTCCTATTGTATTCACCCCTTTTTGTATGCACCCATGCATTAAAATTAGCTACCGAGTAGCGCTAAAGTTCGTTCATATAGTGACCATTAGAGCCACTTTGAGTTCTGTTTATCCTTAGCTGGCATAGTCTTAAAGGAATTTAATATATAAGCATGCCAATCCTATAGTAACCAGTTAGTCCTGTCCATCTTATTTAAACCATTTCACAATTTTTCCTTACCCCCGCTTTAACCTTCTTGACACATTCTCATTTCATTCTTTACCTTTATGAGAATATGAGATAGTGCAATAAATACCTTGTCGTACTTCTTTCTATTTCCTTATTTACTCCTTGCTCCTCTTATATCCTACCATAGGAGTCTTGCTATTTCTTTTCCTTGGTTATTTATCTATCGCAATATCATTTGCGACCAACTCTACAACCAATATTTGGCTTTTGATCTAGCATGCTGTTATTATTCTTCGTAGTGTCCCTTGAGTTATTCAATATCCTTTCATTGGTATATTTTTTTGCTTTTATACGTGCCCACCTTCTAGTGTTATATCATTCAGGGTCTCGTCAAAACTTCTTCCCGCTGTCTTACACACCATTCTGACTTCTACCCAATTACTAGTGGCTTCCAGATCTTTCTAACTTGGTTCAACAAGGGATCTTATTGTAGTTTACATATCCGTCTCCAACATATTTCCTCACCAATTACCTCCATGTTACCCTGGTATTCCTCTCACTAGCTTCCCCCCTTTAGAGGGTACCTATACTTTTACCTGCTTATACCTAGCTCTATCTCTCTAGGTCCAGTCTCAAATTTATCCGGTTTCCTTCCCCAGTCTATTTAGTACTGCATCATATCCCTATTTTTCTGTACATTTTATAACCTGATTATCCACGTACGAAACCTTGACTAAATCCCAAAGTGACTGGAACCTTTCCATACCTAGTGCGACATCTCATCTATTAATCTGTACTTAAGTAATGGGACCCATGGAACAACTCGCCCAAGGCCACATTCTACTTATCCTTATAAAAGTTAATATACACTTGTAGCCGTTCTAAATTTTCTTTTAACTAGGCAACATTTGTATTCCGGCATTCATTGTCCAAGGTTTTCTTGGAGTAGTGGCTTTCCCAACCTATATCCTTTGTTTCTTGGGATGAATGGAAGTTGCGCCATTTATTCCTTAAGTTTGTCATCTTTGTCTCTTAGGGGTTCCATTATTTTTGGGGCGACGTTGTGTATGCGTATTACTCCTCTATACCTTATAGCCCTTATCCTTACTATGTACCCAACATAGACTTTTAACTTAGTCAACGTATACCAAGTGTGCCTTACTAGTGGTCCTACTTTATCCCTGTATAATTGTATCATACCATTCAATTCATACTTACATATCCCCTTTTTAGTTCGTACTCACATTCAAATCCTAACATCTCTTTGAGGTGCTTGTTTCCGAAGTTCTTTCCCCAATTAGTCAGTGCAGAACTATAAACTGTTATCGTAAACCATTTTTCAACCATTGTCGGAAGAAACTAGAATCTCTTGCATATCATAGTACTTCTTTTAATACTTGACCTACCTGGTCTCCTTTTGAGTTTATCCTCGAGTTATGAACAACTTATCTAATTTACAATTAGGAGTTAGGGCTTGGTACTTTCAAAAAGAGTGAAGCTCAATTACTGGATATCTTAGCCTTCCACCTGAACTTCCCCCCTATTTTTCCCGCACAATTACGGCTGGAGATACTGTGGTCTGAACTGTACTGCTTTGATAGACTTTTTTTTCCGTAATAAACTTCCCCGAGTAAAAAGGGTATCCCTTATTGATGACATAAAGAGTACCTCTTACAACATTAATTTGGCATAATATGGGTACTCAATAATAATTTCTAAGACATGTTATAAAGCTATGTTTTATTCCCTTTTTCTTGTTTTGGGAAAATTTTGCCAGAGTTTCCTCTACACTCCTTACTATCCCAAAACCTACACGCAGAAAATACCAATAATGCCTCATAGGGCCAACACACACACATATATATATATTCATATCATATTACAGCCGCATAGGGCTTTCAATATCATCTCATACCGCAGCCACACGGGGCTTTCAATATTAACAATAGTATAAAAGTAATGGACTTACCTCGTATGTCCAACTTCAAACTGCATCTGTTGCACATTTTTTCTGCTTTCCTTTCAGGTTTCAACATTACATTTCAATCACATGTCAATACCTTACCCAATAGATATCTTTTGGGCCTTTACTTTACTTATCAACGTGCTTCATAACTTCCTATGTCCTCAATTACTTCCTTCTGTTGGTGTCGTCCTTATGTTAAGATCCAAGGTTAGTATAAGAAATTTTCCTATGACTCAGATCTATAGCACGATGTCAGATGTAAAAGAAACGTAATATCCTAAATGTCCTGTAGCCTCTTGTTTATAGATGTGGCACGCAACACATCGATACACAAGACACTACTAGACACGATCTGCAGACAATCCAAGGATAAGCTGCTCTGATACCACTTCTATCATGACCCAACCCCGTAGGCCACGACTAGGGTCCGACCTAGACCCCCTATACCTAACTATCAGCTATGGTTAAATTGAACTGTAAATAAAATAATATCATGTAATAGAGCCCCATTGGGCAATAATATTTTCATAAACCTGTAGCCCTTTTCGTTTGCATCATAACATGAAGGGCATACAAGTCGATAAGGCTGCCATAATATAATAACATATACCATAAATCATGTAGACCCAGCCGAATCAAACTGATATACACAACCCACATATATATGTCTGAAGACCTTTAACAATATTAATGACAATATATGGCGGGACACGGCTCCCATCGAACCTCTGAATAGACAAAATAGTTCTATACATCAATGGTCAGTACTAAAAGCTAGGCTTCGATACAATAGAGCCTCTTCCAGCTGAGCTGAGCTGAATCCTAAGCTGACGGACTCCAAAACTTGTATCTGTACTTACGGGCATGAACGCGGCCCTCCAAGAAAAGGGGGGGTCAGTACGACCTATGTACTGAGAATGTAAAATGTAACATAATACGACTAGAGGCATATCTAAAATAGAGAAGCAGGGGATAAAATATCAAATCAGAAACCTGTACCTGGAAAAGTAAAATCATGCATGCTCAAATTTTCAATATAGCTGGCCCTATCAGGGATCTGGTAAATCATATTTGTAGTACCATCACCTCTTTATTAAAACACATCATCATATCATCATATATATACATACGTACGTGGCCCTCTAGTGAGGGTGCAATGAACAATGTAGTGGATTGTGCATGATTACTATTCCTAGCCCCGAGGTCGACAAAAGAAGTATTACAGTATGCACGAGTAGAGTAGTGAGAAACAAAATACAGTTTAAATCATTAACGGAGACTCAATGAAGTTATCAGGTGAATCATCCCTGGATATTAAGGCAGAAAGTATCTGACGTATACCCTTTAAATGTCACTAAGGACTATGTAAAAGAGAGTTTTGGAAATCTTATATGAAATATCTTATAGTAGTCAGAGCGTTGGTTATCTCAAAGCCTTTCTTTTTTACAAAAAAGAGCTTAGTCGAATCAATTGTTATACAGTCATATAGAAGACTCAAGGAGAAGGAGTTTAACTACGTTAAAAGTCTTAGCATCCAGAAGTGATCAAGAGTCCTGAAGTCATATTCAGAACCTAAGAGTGAAGTTTCCCCAAAGATTTTGTCATCCATAGACTACATCTAAGACATGCCAAAAATAAGAGAAAGAATAGGTTTTGCATACCTATGTCAAAAACATGCCAAGAGAGAGCGTCACATACCTCTTATCTATTACTCTTTATCCTGTTCGCTTCGTCGTCCTTTGAACCTATTCAATACGAAAGAAATACGAATATCAACAACCTAACTATTCAACACCTTCAATTATTCACGAGTATTCACAGAACTCATTTTCTCGCTCGTCTTCTCGACTAGTTCCTTAACTAGCTAAAGAGTTAATGGAAATCGGGCAGCACCTCCCCTATAATATGCCCTATCCAAATTTCCAATCACACCCCTAATAACTACATCCAACCAACCACAACAAACTTGAACATATATACAAGTAATTCACACCAACATTACACAATATAAACCCCAAACAACTCACTCAAAACTATCAAAACGTGAATTCTGGATAGCTTACTATCTTGCATTGTCGCTTCATTTCAAAGGGGGTAATTGAGGGAAACAGGCTTTATGTCTTCCATGAAAGTTATATACATGTGTCTTAGGGTCTCATACAATTTCTAATCACCCTACATCAATTTTGTACAAAATGATATGCCCAAAATACCAACAGCAGTCCGTGTAAGATGTCCAAAACCAAAATCTGGGCAGTACCTCCTCTATACTTCATCACCCTTTTTCGAACAGATAAAAGCAAAGCTGGATTTTAAAGGCTAAATGAAAGTTATATACCTATGAAATATCTTTCCAAAACATATTTAATCACTCGAAACAAAGTTGTACACAAGAAGTTATACTAATATTACTAACAGCAGTCCCTTTTAAAAATGGGTTTGTTAACTAGCTCTTAACGTTTTCTCTCTTTGTTCTTTCAACTTTCTCTCAAGTTTCCAAGTGTAAGGATGAAGTAACGACTCATTATTCATCCTAATACATATATATACACCTCTACTTGCCTGAGGAACACCTTAGATAATTAATTCACGGAGAAAAATTTAGAGACTTACCTTAGTTTTCTTCAAGCCATGGTTGCCTCTCTTTTCTTCTCTACATTTTTGTTCTTAGTTGTTGCTAAAGTTTTGAACCAAGAAATGACCTATGAGTCATTTAACATATATATATATATGTTAATTTAGGGGGTGACACATGTCATCCCCTAAGGGTGACACGTGTTCGGCCCCCATTGGGCCAACACATACATGCTTCCAATAAGGGGCTGCCACATGGCATGGGGTCCATCTAACTCCAAGCAGGTGGGTCACCTACTTGACCCCAAGAAGGTGGGTCACCTGCTTGCTTGAGGTGCTGCCATATGTCACTCCTCCATTGGCTGCCATGTGTCATCTTTTTACCTTTCTCGTGGGTTCGTAATCTCGTCCTATTTTAAGATCCTATGTAATCCATCCTATGTAAGCTTGGTATGTTCTCAAGTAGCTAAAGTATGTAAGACTTCTAAGCTAGTAGCTTACGTAGGTAAGTCGAGTCCTACGACTCATCACTTGGCCTCCAATTTCTTTCAGATTTTTATGACTCTATTTCTACCCTTCCCCACTATGGGGTATCACATTCTCCCTTCCTTAGAGTCATTTGATAGTGTCGTAGCATATCTAGCTCACATGATAATGTCTGAGGAACTTATGAGACATTCCGAGTTTAAAAGTATGGGGTGTAACACCATTGCATGTGCCTTTGTGTGTAGATACTCTTGTAGGTGATTCTTTTATAGTGGATCGAGTGTATCAATCCTGTATGGTGACTATCAAAGGGTATGATACTAAAGCGGACTTCATTATGCTAGATATGGTGACTTTGACTTAATTCTAGGAATGGATTGGTTTTGAAATGTTTCTCCAACATCATAACTTTGTGTATGCCTGGTATTTCTCCAGTCATATGGGGAGGTGTAGTTAGTCATATGCCATGTGGTGTGATTTTCTTCCTCATGGCTCAGAAGTTAGTGGGGAAGGGGTGTCTATCCTATCTTGCTTATGTCCGTGACACTATTGTTGATACTGCTTCTGTTGATTCTATTTTGGTGGTCAAAGAGTTCCCTGATGTATTTCTCACCAATCTATCTGGTCTTTCTCCTGAGAGTGATATTGATTTTGTCATCGATGTTGAGCTGGGTACACAGCCAATCTCTATTCCATCGTATCAAATGGATCTAGTTGAGTTGAGGGATCTTAAGGTACAGCTCTAGGACCTCTTGAGTAAGGGGTTTATCAGGACAGTGTGAATCCCTGGGGTGCTCCTATTCTGTTCGTAAAAGAGAAGAATAGTACCTTGCGCATGTGTATTGATTATAGGTAGCTGAATAAGATGACCATCAAGAATAGGTACCTGATGCCGTAGATTGATGACTTATTTGACCAACTCCAGGGTGTAACAATGTTTTCTAAAATAGACTTGAGGTCAGGGTATCACCAATTGAGGTTTAGGGAGTCAGATATCCCTAAAGCTGCTTTAAGGACTTGATACAACCACTATGAGTTCTTAGTCATGTATTTTGGGTTGACTCATGCCCCCGAAACATTCATGGATTTGATGAACTGTATGTTCAGTCCTTACTTGGACTCCTTTGTCATTGTATTCACTGATAACATTCTAGTCTACTTCAGGAGTAGAGAGCAGCATGAGTAACACCCGAGGATAGTACTTCAAACCTTGTGGGATCAACAGTTGTATGCCAAATTCACTAGGTATGTGGGATCAGAAGTTGTATGCTAAATTCACTAAGTGTGAATTTTGACTTGAGTTGGTGGCATTCCTAGGGCACGTGGTATCCAACAATTAGATTATGGTAGATCCGACAAAGAGAAAGATAGTGTGTGATTAGGCTAGACCCACTTCTACTATTGAGGTTTGGAATTTCATCAGGCTGGTAGGGTATTACAGACGATTTATGGAGGGGTTCTTTTCTATTGCAGCGCCTTTGACCAGGCTGACTTTGAAAAATGTTCCTTTCTATTGGTCTAACGAGTGTGAGGTGACCTTCCTGAATCTCAAAGCCTTGTTGACTTCTGCTTTGATTCTTACTTTTCCTATTAAGGGTTAGGGATTTACAGTGTATTATGATGCTTTAGGTGTTGTCTTGGGTTGCATTCTGATATAGCACGGTAGAGTTATTGCATATGCTTCCAGACAACTAAAGGTATATGAGTGGAACTACCCTACACATGATCAGGAGTTAGCGGTGGTAGTCTTCGCATTAAAGATTTGGAGGCATTACTTGTATGGAGCCCATTATGAGATCTACACTAAGCATTATATTCTTCAGTATATATTCAGCTAGAAATATCTTAATTTGAGACAATGTAGGTGGTTGGAGTTGCTAAAGAACAATGATGTCACCATTCTCTATAAACCGGGCAAGGAAAATGTAGTAGCAAATGCTTTGAGCCAAAAGGCGGTGAGTATGGGGAGTTTGGGATTCTTATCAGTTGAGGAGAAACCTTTTGCTTTAGACATTCAGTCCTTAGCTAACAAGATGGTTTTTCTTGATATTTCTAAACCGGGAAGAGTACTTGCTTGTGTAGAGGCTAAGGTTTTCTTGATGTAGAAACTTCGGGCACAGTAGTTCGAGGACCTAAAGCTAAGGGTGATTTGGGATAAGGTGCTCAATAGAGAGGCTGGGAAGGAGACCTTAGATTCAGAGGGAATTTTAAGGATTGACGGTCTTATATATGTTCCTAGAGTCAGAGATCTAGTTAGAATCATTCTTGAGGAGGCCCATTATTCTAGACATTTTATTCATCCCGGTGCGGTGAAGATGTATTGCGACCTATGGCAGCATTACAGATGGTGTGGGATGAAGTGGGACATTATAATTTTGTGGCTAGGTGTTTGAACTATCAGCAGGTCAAGTTCAAGCATCAGGTCTAGGTGGTTTGACCCAGTGACTACCCATTCTAGAGTGTATGTGGGAGCGGATAGCTATGGACTTTGTAGTGGGTTTACCATGTACCTCCTGAGGTTTTGATTTTATTTGGGTCATCGTAGATCGATTGACCAAGTTTGCTCACTTCGTACCGGTCTAGATTACCTACACTTCAGAAGTTGACTCAAATTTGCATCCGAGAGGTGGTCCGATTGCATGGGGTGCCAGTATCTATCATTTTAGACCATGGTACTTAGTTCACTTCGCATTTCTTAGGGTCTATACAGAAAGAGTTGGGTACCCGAGTTGGGATCAACACAGCTTTCTACCCTAAGACTGATAGCCAGTCAGAGAGGACTATTCAGGTCTTAGAGGACATGCTACAAACCTGTGTTATTGATTTTAAAAGTCAGTGGAATCAGTCCTTAGCTTTGGCATACTTTGCATATAATAATAGCTACCATTTGAGCATTGAAATGGCACCTTTTGAGGGTTTGTATGGTAGGAGATGTTGTTCTCTAGTGGGCTAGTTTGATGCCTTTTAGGTAAGGCCTTGGGGCAATAATTTTTAGCGTTAGTCGATGGACAGATTTCGTATGATTCAGGAGAGGCTATGTACTGCCCAAAGTAGGCAGAAGAGTTATGATAATCGGAGGGTATGGCCTTTGGAGTTTATGGTTGGAGACCAAGTATTCCTACGAGTATCGCCTATGAAGGGCATGATGAGATTCGAGAGGAGGGCTAAGCTTAGCCCCATGTTTATTAGCCCTTTTGAGATCTTGAGATGGGTAAAGGAGGTATCTTATGAGTTGTCCTTGCCTCCAGCACATTTAGGTGTTCACCTGTGTTCCATGTTTCTATACTGCATCGATACATTCCAGATGAGTCTCATGTGCTTTAGTGGGATTCCATTCAGTTTGATGAGTACTTGGCCTTTGAGGAGTAGCATGTGGCTATTTTGGACATGTAGGTTAAAAGTTAAGGTCAAAGGAGATTCCATCGGTGAAAGTCCAGTGGAGGCTTCGTCCGATCGACGAGGCTACTTAGGAGACAGAGAAGGATATGCAGACCTGATATCCTTACCTTTTCGAGCCACCAGGTACCTTTCTCCCTTGACTTTTGAGGATGAAAGTCCTTTTAGTAGTGAATGTTGTAATGACCTCTAAGGTTATTTTTATGCTTTTGTTTGTTTTTACCATTTTACCCCTTCCCGTAGCTTATTTATAACTCATATGTGGTGTTGGGATGGGTGGGACACTTCCCAAGGTTCCCAATTGAGTTTTGAGGTGGTTTGGCCATTTTTAAGCCTTAAGGTTTGAAAAAGTTGACTTTAGTAAACATCCAAAGATTTGGATATCGTATGAGAATTCTGAAGGTTCCATCAACTCTCAAAGGTCAATTTTAGTGTAGAAGGAAGATTAGTTTGGGTTTTGGAGTCTTCGTTTTTAGTTTAGGTGGTTTAGCCATTTTAACTAAAAGTTTTGGCCAAGTTTGACTTTGATCAACAGTTTGAGTAAATGCACTCGAATGAATATTTCGTCAGTGTAGTTAGCTCCAAAATACAAAGTTGGTATAGAACGACCTTTGGTTCAGTTCCCAAGGTGATCGGAATGATTTGTTGGCCGTTTGTGCATTTTTAGTATTTACTTGGAAATTCTTTGACTTTGGTCAACATTTTGTCAACTCGACCTCTGTTGGAAAATCCACCAATTCCATTGAGTTCAAAATATCATTTCCAGTTGGCTAGCATATCTCATTTGCACGTACGACATTTTGGACGAAATTGGAACACCCCATCGGAGAATTTGTCTTAGCAAACTCAAATTTGCACCAGCAGCACCTGGTAATGTCGCTAAAGTGACCAGGAGGTTCGTTAAATTGATCAGGCTGCATGGCCGGGTGTGTCTAAAGCGACCAAATGTCGCTAAAGTGAATTGTCTCTTAAGCGACCTGTTGTCACTAAAGCGACCCCAGCTCTTGATTTGGTCTCTTAAGCGAACTCCGGGGGCTCTCTAAAGTGACATCAGAGACCTCTTTTCATACTCTTTTTCAGATTTGAGCCCCAAACTTCAAACCTTGATTTTTCTCTCTATATTTGGACGATTTGGGTGATTCAAAAAGGGTAAATTTCATAGATTGTTTAGGGGAATCCATTGGTACATTCATAATGAGGTACAAAGGGTTCCTTTGAGGTACATTGACCTTTTTCCTTGCATTTTTGACTATTTTAGGACTTGAATTTTATGGGATTTTTTGATCTTTCGGTGCTCAGAGTGTGCCTATTCTTGGGGCACAAGTTTCTTAAGTTATTTGGGACCTTGTGACGGTGTTGGTTTTTCGATTTCGTGCATGGGTACCAATGTCTAATTTTGACCCAATCTTTAGATCTGTTTGTAATTATAGAAATATAGTTATCATTGGCCTTGTTTTGATGAGTTCTTCAGTAAATTGATATAGTGGCATTGTTCAGAGGTGTCCCTATAAGGAAACACTCAAATTTAGCGGTTCGGGTGTGGTTTCGGCTCTGAGGTAAGCTATGTCATACTCTTGTTAGACTTGGCTTGATTAGAATTGGCATATTTTGAGTAGTAATGCATGACTAGGTTGATGATTTAGGTGTTGATATTCCATGGAGAGTTTTGGAAAGTATGATCATCGTTAGTGACTATTTTGGGGTTTTAATCATTGGATCCTTAGATCTAGGTGATTTCTTGACTTGTTTACATCCTTAGGATCCTTAGAAATTGCTCTGAGGTGATCTGGACTTAGGATGCCGCTTGTTGACTTGTTTGGTGTCAGTTGGTCGCTCACTGTGAGTTTTGGCTTATGTTTATGTCGTGGTTGTTTATGATATTAAATGTTGGGCCCGAGGCCGTGCTTTTGGTACACGAGAGTCTCAGATGAGTAATATATAATTTTGGCATACTATTTTTATTGATTTGCCTCGTCGGTGTTGAAAACCCTTTTTAAAAGAAAGAATAAAATGGAAATTTCAAGATTTTTGGTTGATGAATAAGTGTAATGATTTAAAGGAAATACCAATGATATTTTAATTAAGGCATTTCTTATTGAAAAGCTTGAGGAGTGAATTCTGGATGACCCGTTGATACATAGCTCGGGTTATTAATATTAATACTATTATTGAGATGCTAAAGGTGTGAATTTTGGGTGGCCCATGATACATATTTGGGTTATTGTTATTACTACTACTATCAGGAAGCTCAAGGCATGAATTTCGGGCGCTTCATGATATTTTTAAGGATATTAACCCTTAGCTATGAGTTTACATTTGTGTATTCTTCCAGTATTTTATCAGCTGAGATCATTGTTTTATTTACATGATTGGTCGGGCTTACTTGACTACGGTATGATTATTCCCGCACCCTTTTTCCCCATATTTGTAGTTGTGTTTGCCTCTTATTGTTATTAGTATCATCGTGCTGCTTATTGTATATTTATTCTGTCTGAGTTCGATTGGCCTATCATGCCTACTGGGTACCCCATGTTTTGGTACTCATACTGTACTTCTGAATCTCTTTTATGCAACTCTCAGTTCGAACCACCCCCATCACGCGCCTAATCATCCGTAGCGGTGCTAGTTTCGGATTGTGGTGAGCTCTCGGCGTTCAGAGTCTTGCTACATTCCCTCTTTTACTTTAACTTATATTTTGTATTTTTTATTTTGGACAGTGAGATCAATATTGTATATTTATCCATATTGTCAGCTTTTGTACTTAGTATCTCCTGTATAGGTGACACCAGGTCCGGGGTTTGGTTTAGTGTCAGTTCGTCATATCTTTTGGTCACTATAGGGCCTTTTGTATATTTTGTATCATATTTACATATCTATACCTTGGCCTGACTTTTCTTTGTTTATATTTTTTTGCATCCGCCTTCTTGTGTTATTAATTATTTAATTAGATTGAGATTTATTTTTTGCTTGTCTTGGGTTTGGCTTGCCTATTCGGGGGCTATAGTAGGCGCCATCATGGACCAGATTCGGGTTGTGACAGGGAATCCTATAACTCTTGACAAGTCTATAGGACATAAAATCGGTTTTGGTGCTGACTGCCAACCGAAGTAGTAGCACGATGATTCGGACGTTCGATAGCCTGAGTCTGAACCTGGGGTCGATCCCCACTCCTACACTCCTTTGTATGATGACCAAAAAACATCCAACCCCTCTAAGCACTCTCCCCTATGGTTTTTCCCCACTTCTTACATGGGGGGATGATTTGACCACCTGGAGCTCCTCATTGTGCCTTAGGATTTGGCACCTATTCTTTCTCAAATTTTAGAATCGGAGTATTTGAAGAACCTTGGCTTTAAAACTTTTGACCCGGTTGGAAACAACCATTACTACCACCAGATTTGTTATGAGAAAATCCACCTTCATGCCGAGCTCTCTTGGACTCCCTTACACTCCTCTCTTTAAGCTTCTCCTCTTTAATTTACTCAACCTAAGTCATGATCCTAGAGATGTCCATCTCCTTGATGAGCATAGTGGTTCGACATTCTTTCATAACCAAGTCCAACACTCCTAAAATAAACTTACTCATTCAGGCATAAGAGTCTGCTACCAAGGATGGAGCATACTTGGACAACTTTGTGAACTTGAGGGCATACTCCCTCACACTCATGTTTCCTTGATTGAGGTTGATAAACTCCAACATCTTCACCTCTCTCAACTAAAAAGGAAGGAGTGGTCAAGAAATGCAACCTTGAAATTCTCCCAACCTATGGGACCCTCTTCAACCCTTTTGGTTTTCCATTGGTTGTACCATACTTGAGCGACACCTTTGAGTTGGTAGGCCGCCAATTCCGCCCCCCTCCGAAGACACTCCCATGATATACACGATTTTATTCACTTCATCAAAAATGTCTGGGGGATTCTCATCAATCTTGGATCCATGAAACTCTAGAGAGTTCATCCAAGCAAAGTATCTAACTGTTGAAGCCGGAGTAGGCACATTTGGAGGTGCAACTACCTCTCGGTTCACTTGAGTATTCAAGACTTAGTCTAGCATCTACAAAGCGGCTTGAAACTCTATATGATTTACTTTTTCATTCAAAGGGTCATTCAGAGCTCGTTGCTTCTCTTTGACATTTCTTCAGATGGGAGCTCTTTGTGGATGCATGATTTTAAAATTGCAAAGAGAAAGTGTTAGAGGAGAAAATATTAGAGTCCAACTCTAGAGAAAGATGAGATCATGAAATAAGTGAAGTGTTTTCTAAGACACCTTATAGCGTCGTATTCATATATGTGGCACACTTCACACCGACGAATAAGACTCTACTTGATACATCATGTTAGACTCCGTAGGACTTTTGAACCTTATGCTCTAATACTAAGTTTATCATAACCCAATCTAGGGCTTAGTCGTAACATATCGATTAGAATCCCAAAGGACCCCAACCTAGCCTATTGACATAACATTCATGAGCATACATAAGGTAAATTAAGTAAATAAACAAAATCAGAAGGTAAGGAATCATAAACTCAATATAAGCATAAGTCTCAAAATGAGAAAGAGACAACATAGGCTCATGATATCTAACATGCCTCTTCTACTAGATGGGGGGAGGGGTGAGACAATCCCCTAGCTCACCCAAAATAAAAGATAAAATAAAGTCATAGACTCATGATCAAGTAAATGTCTCATCCTTAGAACATGAGGACTCACCAATAGTGCAACAGTAATAAACTCTAGCCACAAGCCAGAGGTGGATGAATGTGATCATCGAACCCTACATTATGATACAATGCAGGCAAAAAGCATGTGTTATTACATGAAATGTACTAATTTTGTGAGAATGATGCATGAACAATAAGCATATGATATAATCAATATGAATCATGGGATGCAAGACCAATATCTTGAAAATACGAAATAAGTCATAAAAGCATTAAAACATTTAACTCATTGGTCAATGAATCAAAATATCATAATCATCATAAGAACTCACAACTCAACTGAAACTGGTGTGGGATAGGACCTTTAAACGACATATAAGACCATGCGAGATAATACATGAAATCTAATGAATACCACATTGAGACGGGGGAGTCTACCTTGCCATGATACTCCATTAGTAACTCATCTAACTTTGCTATGTGGATCCACTAGCTTCGCTATATTGGCATCTTTGAACCTACGTGGGCAACGTAGTTTGGGACTAAAGGTTGCTACTAGGATTCCCTTGGATAGCTTTAATAGTATACCAAACCGAACCCTACCTAAAGGTCCTCTCGGTACTTAGTCATTATCCCAATAGAAATTTCATGCAAACATAGTCAATAACATTATAAGGAAGGATAATAATAGTATCAATCCCTCTTCATAAAGATAACATAAGAGTAGCTCATCTATTATGTAACTCATGTAATGTGGGTGTGGGTCTTCCATCATTACATATCTTTATTCATAAAAAAATATTTAAGGGTCTTACTTCACCCTATCATTAACTTGCTTGAAACATCATAGAATCATCATTCATAAACTTTTTTGCATAAAGCTTCCTTAAACTCATTCATAATGCTTTCATTAAAATAACTTGAAAATCATGATTATATCTCATAAATCATACTTGAAACTAGCATATAGCATGGGTCATTGAAATTTAACTTGAAATCATACAATATGATGTTAATTATGCATAATTAGGCTAATAGCATTAAAGTATATCATAATTGAGAAGACCCAATAAAAATCATGAAATTAGGGTTTTAATTAAAGAAATCATAAGAGAATTTGAGAAGAAATCTTTGAGATTCCATGGGTGGAATCTATGACTTTTTTGAGCCCTTAATTGAAGATAATTGAAGTTTGACCTTGAATAAATCCTTTGAATCTTCTTAGAGAAGAAGTCTCTTGAGAGGAAATTTGGGAGAGAAGATTTTGTGAATTTGGGAGTTAATGAAAGAATGAGAGGGTTAGGGGATTTTGGGTAGTTAATAGGTGAGAATATAGTCCCAAAAACCATCCACATTCATTAATGAAATATAGGAAATCACCAAAATAACCCTTATTCAAATTGATTTCGGGCACCTGGACTGGACCTCACCACTACCCGTGAAAGCCAATATGGGTTGTACTCAAGGTCCTGGTGATGGACTTCAATTTTGGAATACAAGGATTTGAAAGGAGTACCCACCACGAGACACACCACAGTCCATAAAGGGCACGACGGTTTGTGGTGGTCGTCCTTGGTTCTGGACTTGGGCTAAAGTCTGAGGGTCCAAGAGAGGTGTCCACCAAGAAGTTGGAGTTACAAGGTGGTAAAGGATCGATAGTGGATAAATCACTTCTGCAAAAGGATTATCATTGTGAGCTCTCTTGTGGAATCACGAAACTAGCAACAGAATGTCTGAATGAGGATCCAAAAACATGACCAGATATGAGGGATGTCTTTGCCCGCTTGTCAAATTTAGTCAACGAAGTAAAGTTGAATCAAGGAAGAACAAAATTAATTGCTTTTTAAACCTGTTGTGAGACTTTATATGCTCAAATAGTTTCTTTATATGGATTATTTAGTTAATTAATTGGACATGTTTAGAGGATTACAATTGCTTACATGCTTAGAGAGAACAGCTTAATGAACACATGATGTTTAACAAAGAGATAGATGGGACTATCTATGGCATAGTAGATCATTTGAGTTACTGCACGGATTAGGACATGTTTAACTAGGTCTTTCATCTTGTATAGTGTTTTGTTGAAAGTAATTTCTATTTTATGGACTCACATATTAATATATTTGTATATAGATATGCTATCATATTGTAATGACCCTCTAGATCATATTTGTGTTTTCGCTCGTTTTTCATTGGTTAGAGCTTTTCTATAGCTACTCAAGGTCACTTATGACTTGCTGGCACTGATCATTCGATTGCCTGGTCATTCGTTTGGGTTTTGTGCAGTTTTTCATGTTGGGAGTCCTTTTATAGCTTGGGTTAAACTCTAGGTAAATGGCCTCAGAGATAGATTCTGACAGTTCCATAAGCTCCAAAATGGACAAATTAGGCTGGAAGCGTGGTTGAATTGAGACCTGAGGCTTTCAGAATGAGTTTAAACCATTTTTAGTATTTCAGCTTCAGAAACTGGCCAATAGTTGACTTTAGTCAGTATTCATGGGAAATATGCCTAGATGGGAATTCTAACAGCAAATTCAGCTTTGGAATGTCGGGTTTAGTCTAGAACGACCTTCCGTTCAATTCTAGGTGGCTTCCGGTTCATTTTGACCCTCTTCGTAGATTTTGGTAATCGAAGGTGGGACCCACATTTGACCATAACTAACTTTGATGGGAATTTGGAATACACCATTGAGTTCGGAATGTCATTTCCAATCAGATTCTATATACGGTTTACATTTTTCTGACTTTGGATGAGTCTGGAGCATCAAAACCAAAGATTTACTGGTTGCTGAAATTTGGTGCAGGAGGGTCCACACAATCGCGGTGGTCAACTGGAATGGAGGGTCGCGATCGTGACCTATAAGACATCGCGATTACAATGAGGAAAGAAACGACTATAAATGGTTGGTCCTTTCCATATTTGAGGGGAATTATTTGGAAACTTTGGATAGTGATATTTTGATCAATTTTGTCTGAATTGAGTGATTTCAGAGGCTATCTTGCGTGTATTTTCAAGGAGAACATCGTGGCAGTGTCGAAAACTATTTTGGCATGTTTTTTGATGTAATTTTTATCATCTTTCTGCTGGTTGCATTGAGTTTTGTCGGAAAGGTTTGGATAGTGATAACTTTGTTGTTCTGGATCAGATTTCAGTGAATTTTGGATCTAAATTGAATAACTTTTTGAGAAGAACGGTTTGGCTTTGTCATATTCTCCTGATTGTGCTGTGTTTGAGGTAAATGTGAGGTTAAACTTGCTGCCCATTTCGTATTTTATCTATAAGAAATGTCACATTTGTTTTGAATTGTTTATTATCATTTGGAGCCTCGGATTGAGATCTAATTTGACGTACGGACTCAGGTAGATATAAAGACCATTATATGGGGTTTGTTTTGAGATTTTGGGCATGGGTCCAACGTTTTCCCGCTTTTTGGCCCAGAATTGATCTTTTCCCCATTTATTGAGATATTCGTATCGATATGACCATATTAATGTCGTGAATTCTGTTTTGACACCATGGCAATGCTTAGAGGCTGCTAGGAAGGGTAAAGCTCCTACAGAATGAGTTGAAGAGAGCGTGATTGCCCTTCAGGTAGGCTATGGCTTCGTTTCTTTTTAGACTGAGTTAGAATATGTGAATCTTGTTTGGATAGCATGAATATTGGGCAGGGAGCTATGCGCGAGGTTGTATTTGCTAGATTTGATATGTTTGAGGCTATACTTGTAAGATTTGTTATGTATGAGGCTGTATCTGTTAGCTTTACTGTAATAGCTGATATATGGGGATAATAGGGTATCTGTTCATATGCTATAATTACCTGTGATCTGTATATTGGTTATCTGTTGTGTTTCTGGTTATCCGCTAATTACTGGGCCTTAGTCTAGTATTAGGCTAGTGATTGCCTAGACCTGCGTTGTTCAGAGCTGATTGCATGCTATATACTCACCCGGTGTGACTTGAAGGACGTAGATCCTTGTAGACTATGATAGCAGACTTGATTCTGGTAGAATAAAGTCTCAGGAAAGACCTTGAAATGAAGGGAACTTCATTACCATACGATCCGATTGGATCCTTGGAATATTCCCGTGAAGTACCGAATGTTGTTTGGATTTAGAGACATCTGACGAGCTGTATTAGAGACATAGCAAGACCTCTTATAGTCAGAGGCTCGAGCATTTCCCATGAAATTATAACTTATCCACCTATTACAGAGTTAACAGATAGGGTTCAACTACCGACTATAGATTACTGTTAAAGGCAATGTCGAATTATATCTGAGGTTAAAGGCCATGTCAGACCATATTGGCCTTGACTGACCACACTTTCGGTCGGAGGCCAAGTCGGGACTTTATCCTGGGTAAAGGCCAGGTACAACCTTGGTCCAAGGCCAAGAACAACCTGGCATATATTGTTTGGTTGTGAGTTTACGGGAGACTTGATACTGTTAGACTATATACCAGCGTACCTACACTTGCACTGCCTTTGTGCATGGGTGTACTTTTTGGGCTTATGGGGGCCTGGTTGGCGTACAGACTTAGGCAGTAGGGCCTTACACACCTGCGTACATCACTATGCTATGGTTAAGATTCTGGCTACTTCTATACTTGCGAACATACTTACTCGATTCTTATAGATAGCTGTTGTAGAGTTATATTCTAGCTTATTCCTTCCTTATTTACTGTTCTTACTCAGTCGGCCTATGATACCTACTGGGTACCTCATTTTTGGTATTCATATTACATTCTACATATATTTCGTGCTGTAAGATCGAGCATGTAACAGTGCCACTGATCTTCCCTGCTATTGTTGTCATAACCAGAGATTTATGGTGAGCATTGAGTGTTCTTGGATCTTTCCAGTCTCCAACTGTATCAGTTGGCCCATCTTTTGTTACTAGAGACTAGCCTTGTGTATAGTTTTGGTCTTGTATTTGTATATATATTATTTTGGTTCAGTTGGGACGTATTTGTCAGTAATAGCTCTATACAATTGACTTCCAGGTTTTGGGAGGGTTGTCAACCCTATAGTTGTATTGTATCTACATCGTAGAAGGTTCTATATTCGTTATGTTTAGTTTGGCCTTTGATTATCTCTACCCTCACACCCGTTACTAGCTGTTTTGGGTTATGAGTTGGATTGCCTGTTGGCTGGATATAATATGCACTATCATGACTTGTAAAGTTGGGTCGTAACACATTTAAATAAGTCCATTTTTTATCTAATAAAGTATTATATATTTAGGACTAAACTGTAAATATTTATTAATATGGGTTTATTTTAGATAAGTTAAAACCCATGACCCTTTTCTTATATTTATGATAAAAACTTATCAGAAAACGTACCTTTCATGAAAAAACATTCTAAGAAAAGGTATCGTTAGTGAAAAGACACTTCATAATCTTTAAATAGGCATGGTCCCTAAACTAAAAGAATATCACTTTTTCTCTTTTTCCTCCATCTAAGAAAAGAATACTAAAAGAACACTTCTTCAAGGTTTAGAAGATCAAGTTCTTCAAACAAATTATCGCAATGGAACAAGGTTAGAGTTCCCTTTTCATTCTTAGAGATTTATGTCTTTGTCTAATAATTTACTTGTGATCCTGGATAGATTATATAAAGTTTTCTAACAAGTGGTATCAATCTAGTTAGATCATTAGACGTGACATAAAGAAAATTTTTGAACAATACTTGGCATTTTCATTGTCAAAAGAGAAAAAGTTTTCTGAAAATCTTTTCTTTTTATGCACTTTCACACACTTTTTTTAATCTGTGATACAAGGGAAATTTCTGCAAAACTTCCATCTTCACGTGTTTTCAGTCTTTTTTCTGCCAATTTTGTTTTCACTCTAGTGATTAATAATTATTATTTTTAGTTTTCACTCAAGTGATTAATAATCACTTCTACAAGCCTTGATAATGATATTTGATTATTACTATTTTGGGGGGGGGGGGGGTCAAAATCAGTGGGTTTAACTTGGTGGCTGCAGGTGTTTTCATGATTCCCTTTCATGAGGAGTTTCTTAATGACATGCAAATAAATGGGTGATTATATAATGTAAAGTGAAAAGCCTCTATCCTTATTTTGACGGAAAACAACATAAAATTACACCCCCTTTTTTTGAGGCAACTTGTCTTTAATAAAACCTAAAAAATTAAAATAAACTAAGTTATGCTGGAACACTTGGACTATTTTTAAATTATTTGATTATTATTATTTTTTATCATTATTTTATTTATGTTTCAAGTTCGTAATTAAATAAAATGAAATTAATATGTTGCCAAGTAACCTCTATTGGGTAAATTTAATTTATTTTGAACATGTAAACATGTTATATCTATGCGAAATAATTATCCTAAAGGAAGATTATTTTGGCCACATTATGGATAGTAATGAATATGTGATACATTTCTAATGCATGCTAGTAATGTATCCATCCAAAAAAAGACATATTATTATGTCATTTTAGTAATCAATATTCATGAACTATGTATAAGTGTACCATTTACAAATTGTTATTTTTGTCAAAAGACTAAATAATAATATTGTGTTAAGTATCTTGAGATGACCCACCTTTATATGTATGTGTATGTGTTTGATAAATATATTTTAAATTATTTATTCGTGTTACTTCATCTTTATTTAATTTACTTATCTTCACATATACATGTAAGACCTCGAAAGTTGAAAAGTTGAAACAAGCGAAGATTTTAAGAAAATTGGACTGTCCTCAAGTCTATGACTTGACCTACGAGTTGTATGCACTCTTATGAGTTGCAGGAGTGGATCCTAGGGTTGTTACTGAGGAAGGAAGGTTCGCCAAGTATGAGAGAGAGTCTATGAGTCAAGTTGAAGACTTGTAACCCTTTCGATGATTCATAAAATCAAACTGTAAGAAAATATCAGAGACTCAGTTTTGCAGGTTTATCAGGGTCAACAGGACAAATGGGTCCTATGACCCGTAAATATGTTGAAGAATCATAAGAATGAGTTGTAGGGATGATTCAGAGACTCAGATTTTTAAAGTTCTCAAACTCAACAGGATAAGTCATTTCTATGACTCATAGAAGTAACGATGAGTCATACAAGCCCACTCGTAGGGCCTTCTGAGTTCAATTAATGAAGAGTAATATTGTCTTTTCCCAATTTCAGTTTAATGAATCTAGACATTTTTAGGGAAACGTTCAAAACCTATAAATACCCCAACCCTTCAAAATATCCCCTATTCCAATTCATTCTAAAAAATTCTTCTAAGGTAATCAAGGGAATTCTCTCAAGGTCTTCTTCTACAAGCCAAGCTAGGGTTTCAAGAACAAGAAGTCTCCTTTTCAGTTTCAAGGTTAGAATTCATCAAGGTATGTGGGATTTCATTCATGAGTTTCGTTGACCCATGAACTCTCAAGGTTATTCCTCAAAAATCTTCTCAGTTTCAATTGCTTTTTAACCCTGGATTGATGATATTAGATTGGCCTGTTTCAATTATGTTTTTTTTACCTATCTTTAATGATTATTGTAAGCCTAATTCTATCTTAATTGCATAATTTCAAGTTGTTTTACAAGTGCCCATGCATAAACCTAGTTTCAATGACGATTTCTACGAATTATGATCATGAATTTCTATGTTTTTCAAAGAAAGCATTTATAAAAGAAGTTGAGACTTATTAATGATTGATGAAAGTTAGAATGATGTTTCAATGATGATTCGAGAAGTTATTATAGTTTGATAAGTAAAAATTCTCACACAATCATGATTAAAGGGTGATAAGGATAATTCTCACCAAGTTTATGGATTCTTATGAATCAACTAAGTTAATGAGCTACTCTTAATGACTATTTTCATGATGATATTATATATAATGCATTAATATTTTATGAGTTCCATTGGGATATTAACTAAGCACTGAGAGGACTTTTAGATGGGGTCGGTCCAGTAACCAAAGGTTTATTACCCAAGGGAATCTTAGTAGAAACCAAAAGTCATAAATTACATTGCTCCCGTAGGTTGCCTTTATGGCCTAACTAGTGGATCCACATATAGCCTATGATGTTCTTGATGTTCTCATGGAGTCTACCTTGAAAAGTAGCATCTCTCTTCTCTATGTAGAGTTATATAGGATTCGATGTTATAGCTCGCATGATATTAGATGTTAGTTAATGGTCATATCCCTCACAAGTTATATGAATGATGTAAGTTTTACTATGAAGTTTTATGATACATTGACCACATGTTTTTACCATGATTTCAAATTCTTTTGTCTTATCTATATTCTCAATACATTGGTCATACATCTTATGCCATTTTTCTTATGCTCTATTTCTTGTTCATGCACATCTCACATACTTAGTACCTTTTATGTACTAATGCATATTTTGCCTACATTATCTCATAATGTTGGGATGGGCGGTCATGCTACGCATCCTATTCATCGCTAGAGCTTATTATATTCTAGAGTTATTTGGTAAGTCCTAATTCATCGAGGACGAGATGTTCTTTCCTATATTTACTTTTGACTCCTTTTATGTTAGGGTGAGATAGGAGCTTGTCCTAAGCCCGCGTCTAGTTATAGAGGCATGTTTAGACATAGAATGATGTAGCCCATTCTCGGACATTTGAATTAAGTTTAATTTCATTCCTAGACATCTATGATTGAGATTGTTCTTCCACTTGTTCATTATATTTTATTTGACCTTATGAATGCAATGTATGCTAAGAGGTTTTTTTGGGATCTTTTTGGTTCCCGATCTCCGTGTCACTCATAGGGTCTAACTTGGGGTATAACAGTGCATGATTTATTTGATTGATTTATTGTGAGCATTACTTATTTTATCTTATAGTGTCTTCTATATCTGCCAATATGAACAACATTCTTGTACTTAACAGCACAAACTTTAAGAAATGAAAAAATCACATCATGATTGTGCTTGGTTACATGGATCTTGACTATGCATTAAGATTTGATTGTCCTGCAGACTTGAATGAAACTAGGACTAATGAACAATAATTTGATATATGAAAAGTGGGAGCGATCAAATCGCATGGGCTTGATGATCATGCAACACTTATTTTTGAAATTATTAAGGGGTGGTATAATAGAGAATAGAGATGCCAAGAATTTCTTAAAAGAAATCATAGACAGATTTGCTGCTAACTAAAAGGTTAAAACAAGTACTATTCTTAATAAGATTGTTTCAATGCAATATAAGGGAAAAGGAAACATAAGGGAGTACATTATGTAGATGTCTAATCTTGTGACAAAACTTCGGGCCTTTAAGCTTGAATTATCTGATGACATACTTGTCCACCTGGTTCTAATCTCTCTTTTTGCACAATTTAGTCAATTCAAAGCTTTATATAATACACAAAAGGAAAAATGGACATTGAATGAGCTTATAGCTCAATGTGTGCTAGAAGGGGATAAACTTAAACAAGAGAGGAATGAAAATATTCATTTGACATCTACCTCTAGAACTAAAGTTGTTTCACATAAACAAAAAAGGAGTAAGAATAAAGAAACTGTAGACAAAGAAACATTGGAGCCTAAGAATCAAAAGCCATGTTTCTTCTGTAAGAAGCTTGGTCACATGAAGAAAGAGTGTTCCAAATACAATGCTTGGCGCGAAAAGAAAAGTAAACTTCTCAATTTTGTTTGTTGAGAAGTTAATTTGTCTATGGTACCTAGTGACACTTGGTGGATAGATTTGGGTGCAGCTACACATAAGTGCCACTATGTATAATTGCCTAAGGAGTCGAATGTCAATTGATGTTGAAAGATACATCAATGTGAATAATGAAAATAAAGCAGTTGTGGAGACTATTAGTGTATTTAGAATTTTATCAAATACTAGTTTTTATTTAGAATTAGAGGAAACTTTTGTTATACCGTCATATAGATGAAATTTAATTTCTATTTCTTATTTGGACAAACCTGGATATACTTGTTCTATTGAAAATGGAAGTTGCAGTATTTCTCTAAATTCTAATATTATTGGAATTGGTACTCTGATTGATAAATTATATAAATTAGACAGTCAAGCCTCATGCAACAATAAAAATCTGCATTCAAGTAATTTCAATACTGAGCTCAGATTAATAAATGAAAATTGATCAATGTTGTGACATAAGTGAATGAGTCATATTTCAAAACAAAGAATACAAAGTCTTGTGTCATAAGGAATTATTGATTCCCTTGATTTGTTAAATTTTAAAATTTGTATATAATGCATTAAGAAAAAACAAATAAATATATAAAAAAGGTGCTTGTAGGAGTAAAAAACCTTTAGAGTTGATACATACATACATTTGCGGTCCTTTCCCTATGGTTTCATGGAATGATCAGAAATATTTTCTTAACTTTATAAATGATTACTCTCGTTATGGATATCTCTATTTAATTCATGAGAAGTCACAATCATTGGATTTCTTAAAAATTTTCAAAGCTGAAGTTGAAACTCAATTAGATAAGAAAATTAAGGTTGTCAAATCTAACCGTGGAGGAAAATACTATAGTAGATACGATAGATCAGGTGAACAATGTTCAGGACCTTTTACAAAATATTTAACAGAGTGTGGAATTGTACCTCAATATACCATGCCAGGAACTTTGCATCAAAATTGTGTATCTGAGAGATAAAATCAAACTCTAAAGAATATGGTAAGAATTATGATTAGTCATTCTTCTTTACCTGAATCGCTTTGGGGAGAAGCACTAAAAACTGAAGTTTACATATTAAACAGACTTTCAAGCAAAGTAGTAACTAAGACCCTGTATGAATTTTGGATTGGTAAGAAGCCTAGCATTAGGCACTTACATATATGGGGATGTCTAGCCGAAGCAAGGCCTTACAAGCCTAATGAAAAGAAACTGGATTCAAGAACTGTTAATTGTTAATTTGTAGGTTACTCAGAAAGTCCGAGATATTTCAAGTTTTATGACCACTAAAACAAATCCTTTTTGAAATAGGGAATACCAAATTTATTGAGGATGTTGATTATCGAAGGAACAATCAAAACAAAAAAATTATGTTTGAAAAGGAATTTGATAATATTCATTCTTCTAGTGAAAATGATCTAGTAGCTTTATCAAATGTTTTCCAACCTGTAAATCGGGATTATGTAGAAAACACAATAACAACATCACATGTTCAACAACCTCAACTTGAAGTGCCTAATATAAGATCTAATAGAGAAAGGAGAAATGCAATTTCAGATGACTATGTTGTTTATCTCCAAGAATATAATTTTGATATGGGATTAGAAGATGCTATAACTATTAACCAAGAAAAATTATGTAGAAACTCTGCTAAATGGATTGAAGCCATGAAAGATGAGATGAAATCTATGAAAGAAAATGACGTTTGGGATCTTGTCGAGTTACCACAAGGATTGAAACCGATTGGGTGTAAATGAATTCTCAAAGCCAAATGTGATTAAAAAGGTAACATCAAAAGATATAAAGCACATCTAGTTTCCATGGGATTCACTCAAAAGGAAGGCATAGATTTTAAAGAAATATTTTTGCCAATTGCATTGAAAGACTCTTTTAGAATCAGTATGGCACTTGTAGATTATTATGACTTAGAGATGCATCAAATAGACGTAAAGACTACATTTCTCAATGGAGACATTAAAGAAACTGTAATGACTCTAGAGGTCATTTTTTGAATTTTTTTTATAAAATAATCATTTTACCCCTTCTATTAGTTGTTTCAAGTCATATTTGATCTGTGTTTGGTGTTGGTTTTTGGAAACCCTTTGAAATGTCTAGATTTTTGAAAGATGGTGAATTTTAAAGTCTTGAGTTGTTTAAAGTGGTATTTTATACCAACCAAAACTATGAGTCTTGGAATAGAATTTTGTCGATTCCATAGCTCTAGAATGTGGAATTTGGCCTTGGAGAGTCATCATTTCTGAAATTGGAGTTGTTTCGGGAATTTAAGACCTTAAGTTTGAAGTTTGAAATATTTGAACTAAGGTTTGTCTTTGGTCAAAATTTGAAGTTCGGATATTCGGATTAGATTTCCGACGATTCCATTGGATTCAGGAGATGATTTTAGTCCTACAAAGAGTTTTTGTGTACTTTTCATGAGCTCCAAGGGAGTTTTGGTCTTTTTAAGTCCTAAACTATTTTAGTTGTGACTAAATGGAATTCGGGTCAAGGACACCTTGAATTCGAATTCCAATGGTTCCATTGAATTTAGTGGGGTAACATATATGGTTTGTGTGCAAGGGATTTTGAATGAATCCTGAGAGTCCATTTCGTAGTTTTTGAATGCTAAGTGAGTTGTTGCAATCTGGTGTCTGTGATCTCCTTCTCCATGTTTGCGGTCCCTAAGACGCATTTGTGGAGCTCATGTTGCTTTTTCTCCGCAGTCTCAAGTCTGAGGCTGCATTCATAAAGCATATGATGTTTCTTCTTCGTGTTTGCGTAGCTTATGCCGCATTCACAGAGAGTCTAGTGTACTGCCTCCACATTCATAAATTTTGGGGTCCGCGTTCGCAGAGGGAAAATGAACCTGAATTAGTTACTTAATTCTCAAGGATGGGAAAATGGAAATTTCCTCCGTTGTTAAGTCTAGAGAGCTTGGTTTAGGCGAAGTTTTTTGGGAATTTCAAGGTTCACCGATTGGGTAAGTATTTTTAGAGAATATCCTTTAATATGCATTGATTATGTGATGATTTCAACATTTACTTTCTTGATTTTGATGATTATATCATTGTGATCAATGTGATGATGATTTTGATATATATTGCGGACATGTGAAGTGATTATCTTGATATGAATTGTGTGTTGTTGATATTATCATATTGTCATTTTTTTTATGAACATTGCTTATTTGCATTGATTTTGATATATTGTGATGAGACTGAAAATAATAAAATAAAGGAGTTGGGACACACACTTTGTGATGGGTATTATGAAATAAAGGGGTCGAGCCACATGCTCCGTGATATGTATTATAAAATAAAAGAGTCAGGCCACACGCACTGTGGCAGGATGCGTGTGTGTGTATATATAAGGGGATGGGCCACACGCTTCATGGTAGGTTACATGAACAGAAATGTCTCCATCGATTTCGGACTTAGATTCAGAGGACATGTACCAATAGGACACACATGCATCAACGCATTGCATTGCATCACACCTTTCTGATAGTTTTTGGATTTTTGTTATGATTTATTTGATGAGTTTTTTAATGATTATTCGTAAATTATGTATTATTGATATATGAATTGTTAAGTTGGACTGATTTTTATGTAGGTTTTAGTTGAGGAGGTTCGGTTGGGATGATAAGAGTACTTTGTTGTATTTAGCTTTGCTTAGTATTGTGTCATGATCCAAAAACAAGTGTGATGGCACTCGTGTCAACCCATCGTGATAAGTGATCCTAAAGCTTGAAGGAAAATAAATACAGAAGTAAATAAAATAAAGCAAGGGTTAGCTTAGTAAAAAATTGGTAACTAATCTCAAAATCTCCCAAGATTGGTTGTCACGTGTACAATCCACTACTACATTACTGAAGTACGAAAGAAAATATAGTCACAATATCCTTGTCTCTAGAATAGGACTAAAATATAATAAAAGAGTAAGAGGCGTCCGCTAGATGGATTTAACAGCTACATCAACACTCGAAATGATAGCTACGAATGTGGTAGGAAACACTAGGAGATCAAGTAGGTCCAAGCTCACAACCTACAAAAGTGTAGAAGCAAGGGGTGAGTACTAAACAACACGGTACTCACCAAGTGAGAAACTAAAACTAAGCAAAGCTCAATAGATTATAAGCACTCCTATCATTCCAACCGATCCTCCTTAAATACAATCTGCATAAAACCATCCCAACTCTACACTTTCTACAATAATAATAATACAGTCCAGGAATACTTATCAATAGTCTTATCAAATGAATCATATCAAATCAAGTTCAGCATATATAGAGAAATAAGGGGTAAACCGAATTCACAAATATCAAAAAGGTGTGATGCAATGCAATAAAATGAGGCATGTCTGCTCTATCTGTACACATCTGCTGAATCACAGTCTAAAAACCATGAGGGACATTTCTGTCCATGTAACTTATCACAGAGTGTGTGGCCCATCCCCTCAATATACATATCTTGACATGGAGCGTGTGGCCCGACACCTTTGTTTCATAACACCTGGCACGAAGTGTGTGGCCTGACCCCTTTATTTTATATCATTTCCAGTCTCAGCACAGTATATCAGATCCTATGCAATCAATTCATGTTCATATAATTCACGATAATAGCATGATATCAACAATAATTTTTACATCTCATATCAATATAGTCATTTCACATGTCCAAGATAAGTCAATAATCTCATCACATCGATCACACCAATACACGTCATTAGTTGTCATTTTATACCACTCATCTCCACTTTTAAGGTCAATTATATAGTCAATAACCTATTCCAATTCTCATTACTCCCCAACGCACATAACAAGGAAAAACTAGCATCTACAAGCTTAAACTGAGGTTTAGAAGTTCACTTGCCTCAAATAATCAAGCAGTTACTCTGAAATTTGAGCCTTCCTCTTTCGTTGGGATTCCAAATCAATGAAATCTAATCAAATAAATAATCACAATAAGATTCTAAAACTAACAAAACTCATATTACTATATATCTATCCTAGAGCTAAAAAATCCCTCAAATCTATTATCGGGTCCCAATATTGATGTCAATTATCAGGTCAAAACTTATATTTTCCAATTTTTCAAGCCTAGGGTTAAGTCTCAATTCCCCAAAATATCATAAATCTAATAGTATTCATATAATATAATACACCTAATATTTAATTATCTATACCCATTTATCAAGAACTTCGATCATAATATAATAACTAAAAAGAATAATCCAAGATTAAAATCAATTAATTAAGGACCAGTAACGTCAACCACAAAAAATGCCCATTAGCCCAATTACATTTTGACCTATTCCAATCCATCCTCCCACAATCATCACCTCATCTTTGGCTCATAAATATTTCTTAGTCATTTTCTCATCATTAAGCCTTACATTGACACATCAATTAGAAATAGTCACGTCTGCCACAACCTCAATTTGAAAAGAATCAATTGCTTACTCACTCATAACATAATACTTCTTTTCCTCTAGAAAAGGTACACCATTTATTCATATACCAGAAAACTATTACGTATTCAATGAATTAAAATATTTTGAAGCTCTCACCTAAATGCGCAGTCGCTCCCGCGTCGACGTCGTTGGTAAGTTCTCGTCTATTCTCTTTCTTTCTTTTTTTTTCTTCTAAAGTAATTATCTATCAAAAGTTATAAACCGTACTAACTCCTTTTAATAAATAAAATGGTATAGGATATTAAATAAATTAATACTTTGGTCCATCAATTAAATTAATTATTTAAAATCATCCGTCAACTAATTAACTATAGTTATCGAATAGTCCAAAATTTCCAATTTAAATTTATGAAAAAGGGTCTTTTGTGAAAGAGAGAGAAATCGTTCTCGAAATGATCTAATGGTTTATTATATATTAGTAGTTTGCTTGCTGAGTATCATGTTTTTTGGTATATACTCCTTGCTTCTACACTTGTGCAGGTGTTGAGACAGAACCTACTTGATCTTCTAGTATTTTCTATCATATCCGAGGCTATCATTTTGAGTTGTTAAAGTAGTTGTTGCATTCATCCACCAGACACCTCTTACTCTTTCTTTATGTTTTAGTCCTTCTCTTGAGACAAAAACATTGTGATTATATTTATTTGTTTTTTTGTATTTAATTAGTGGCTTGTACACGTGACAACCAGTCTTGGGGGAACTTGAGATTATTTTACTTGCTTCATTTAAGTTAAACATGGTTTTATCTCAATTACTTTCTCATTTACTTTTTGTTGGGTTTTAGGTTGACTCTTCTTAGTGGGTTGAGAAGAGTTTGTCACGCTCCGAGCCTACACCCTGGATATGGCCGGCACTCAAAAACCATTGTTGGTCCTAAGAGAACTACTTGACCTAGTTAACTCACTCAATGGAAGATTTTAACTCATAAATAATTTCAAATGGGCACAATGAAGCATGCAACTTAATATTCCAAATACATTAATAAATTAATAGGAAAAAGACCAAAACACGCCATAAACGTAACAAAACAGATCACCTAGATGGGAGATCAGCATGGCCCATGTAAGTCACCATGGTCCATGGTGATGGTCATGGTCAAGAAAGCGTAAGCTGACCTAATGGGTCACCTTCTATGAGCCTCATCATGGCCTGTAAAGAGCTCCAAGGGTTGTGGAGAGCTCCATGAAGGATGACTTTTATAAGTTTTGAGGGTTGGGGTTTCCACGAACCTTTCCATCGTCCGTGATAAAGTCTACGGGTCATGCACATCAAACGTGGGATGGACTTGACAAGGTACTTGAGGAGGTCGGACCACAGGACACTCCCACAGCCCATGGTTCTTCCCACGGTCCGTAAACCCTCTCGTGTACCTTCACCCTATTTCCCAACTTCCAATGCTAGACTATATTAGCTTTCCATGGCCTATGGTTTTTATTCCCTGAGCCTACACTCTGGATGTGACCAGTGTTAACACCCAATTTTGATCGACCTATAATTACTTTTCGAATCACTATCTTAATAGACAGACATTTTTAAAATTACTTCCTTATAAATATATATATAAATTTATATTTAGTTTTATCCAATAAATTGTATATTTTGGCGTTCATAGCTTATAATATTTTATTTTATTTTGCTATTTATTAATATTATTACCATTATTTATTTTTTATCATTATTAAAATAACAAACTTCATGCGTTCAAATATTATTTTTTTACATGTCTATTTTAGTATAGAGTAGGTTCCCTATAATTAAAACTTTCAACCTAAATAATACGTTATTTGAAGCAACTTTCAATAGTGATACAATTTTTTTAAAGATTTTATATATTAGTTACTTATCAATGTTGGCTATGCCATGTAGTTTTTCCAATTTTTATGTTGAGTGAATTAGAACCATCATAAATTATGTAAATAAATTATTTATTTAGCTTTATAATGGGGACCCATTGCATCATTTTTAAACAATACATGTTTCGGTCACAATTTCTCATTATATATATATATATATATATATATATATATATCTTAATACTTCTTATGTACATATGTATATGTAAGATTATTACTTAACTAAGTTATTATGTAGTTTTGCTTGTTCATATTAATATATACATATTACATATCTATTTTAATATGTCTTGTATACATATGCATTTAAAAGGTCATTACTTAGTTAAGTTTATTATATTTTTTTTACTTAATTATACTAGTAAATGTTATACAGCTATTTCGATACGTATAATTCTGATTGTCCTTCCCTTAAGCCCTTGAGCGCGAATGTACGAGTTCGAATCTTGAATATTTTTTATTTTTATTATTATTATTATTATTATTTATAACGTTTAACTCATTCTTTAAGGTAATAATATCTTCGTCATGTTTAGTCATGAGCCGCGACATAAGTATGTGTAGTACTCTTTTTTTTTTTTGCTCAAAATATTCCTATGAGGGGGTGTTTTGTTTTGACTTAAAGTAATTTAATACTACAATGAATGGGAGGCATAATAATGAAATCACAGGAATTAGGTAAGTGTCACCGATGCCTTTCAAATCAACAACAGAAAAAGCATCAATATGATATATTCTACTATATACTTTTGAAAGTGCACTCTACTGTATCTCATTAACAATTTGATATATTTTAATATATATTTTTGAAATGTTCCACTACTGCATCACTTATGATTAAATTTGACATTCTTTAATCATTTCAACATCTTGATACATATAATTATATTCATACATACGTTATACATACATATATTTATATATATATATATATATATATATATATAAAAAAATAGTTACTTTATGCATAAATATTACTACTTGATAAAGTTTATGATTTTACTTATCCAATATACATATATTATGGTTATTAATTAGATGACAATCTATTTAATTTATTTCTTCCAATTGATTTAAAGCATAATTTATTATTTTTTTATCCATTTTATTTAGGCATTTTTTCTTGACAATTAATTTATTAGATCAATTTTGGCCTAATCCTAAATTCCCTAATTTTAATTTCATCTTTCTACCAATACCCCAAAAAAACTAAAACTACTTATTTGACACTTCATTCTCTCTCTAAATTCTGACCCTAACTCTCTCTCTCCCTAGACTATCTACTTCATCTTCTTCTCTTGAGAAGAAGAAGATAGCCGCCCCACCTCTCTCTCTAGGCAGATCTCTCCCATAAGATCTTCCTGTTCTCCACTTCCTTCTTCTTCTTTCAATTTCCAGAAAATCTGCCTTCCATTACTACGAAATTTTCGCAACTTTCAATTTGAATCAAGAAAAGTTAAGATTTGTGAAATATCTTCCCACTTCCTATTTTTTTTGCCTCCAAACGACTTTGATTTTTTGTTCAAATCCAGATTTTTAAATCGGGATTTGCCTATAAATAACAAGGTTTTCACAAAAAAAGAAGAAGGAAGAACAAACAGAGAAAAAAAAAGATACAAGAACACAAAAACAAAAAGAAAAGAAAAGAACACTAGAACTTAGAGAAGCTTTTAACAAAATACTTAATTGCTTTTAAGTTCTTTCTTTTGCCTCTTTGCTACTTCGACTTGTTTGGATCTCGGATATTGCTACCCCTTTTCGTTGACATAAAACTCATAATAACCGGTTAGTACTTTCTTTTCCTATTTTTATTGTACTGTCTTTACTCTAGATTCTTACATATTATATCTTGTCAAAATAAATACATGAAGTATCCAGGTTAGTTCCCACTTTCTTTGATATATTGGTTTATTATTTTTTGAAATGTGTTCTTGTCCTATTTGTTTGCTTTGTTGTAGCAAAATTATATAATCATGATATATCTCTCTATATATTTGTATATTGGTTGTGTTTTCTTTATGATTTAGCAGGGTTTGAACTTCAAAGTTCAAGACACGAGGAGTGCTAAAGTTTTAAGATGTCATTATTTCGTTTACATTTTGTATTATTTATTCATTTACCTTTTGTTTTAATTTTGTAATAATCTTGTAAACTCTACTCTTCATAATAATAATAATAAAATTGGGGATAGTCTAAGGGGAAGGGAACCAATGTGCTAACTTCATTTATTTTATTTTTCAACTCATGTGTTAAATGTACGTGTGCTAGATAGGTACGGCTAATTAGTTAAGGTTTGTATGTAATTATTAAAATTATGCCATCACCATCATGCCTAGATTAAATTTATATTTGGGTTTGAATATTATTATCCATAGGTATTTGTGTATGTAATGGAAAAATGGTCTAAATTACTATGTCAATAAATTTTGTTCTAATATTGTCTTCTTGTATATTACGAACATGAATTTCAAAAAAGAAATAATAAAATGATTTGCCTAACTTGTACATGTTTACATTTGTCTAATGTAAACTAAAATCTTCAACCCATATTATTAAAATAATTGTCGAAATAATCAAGCTTACATTAGAATATGTATGTCATTTAGAAGTCATGACCATGAGATTTAATGTCTAATAGGTTAACCATATAGAAATCATGTTTAATGTAGAGTGGTTAATATATAAATCATGCATTTAAGTTAATAAATAATTTATCTGTTATGGAGAATTCATGTCTATAGGCCGTTATAAAATATTTTTTAGTATAATATTATTAATAAAAAAATCATACCTCTAGATTCTTAATAAATATTTTAGCACCTTATATTAAATTCAAGCCTCTAGAATTGTAACAAATGTTTATCATAGTTTATATATAGAGACCATGTCTATAGAATTTGATAAATATTTGTCATGTTATTTTATTTTAAAACCGTGCTTACAATTTTAATCAATTTTCAACATATCATTTCATTTAGACACCATGTCTATAAATGATATTTAAAATAAATTTCAACATACTAATCATCTAGGTATCGTTTATAGGGTTTAATATTATTTCAAGCATATAGAAAACCATGTCGGTAAGAATATTTTGAGCCTATTGGGTCAATGAGATCTAACAATATTTCTCGCATATTTTATCATCTAACAATTATGTTTATAGGTATTATAATTCTAACATGTCAATTAAATGGATATTAGGCCTTCATAAATATTTTTTCATAACAATTATGAGTAGAATTCATGCCCCTAGGGTTCTAATAAATATTTATCATATTATTCTATATTTGAAATCATGTCTATATTTTAATACATCTTTAGTATATCAACATTTAGAAAACCATATCCATATTGTTTAATAAATTTTTCAGCATGCTCTTAACTAAAGTCATGTGAATAGTATTTTATAAAATATTATTTGTTAATAACTAAAATTATCAAGCATACTTCTTTTTATTATAATCACCTAAGTAATTAAATTTGTCCGTCATATTATTCAAGTTTTTATGTTTATAATACCTGTGTCTGATTGTACGCACCCACATAATCATTATGACCTTCACAATTTATATGTGTTTTCAAGCATGTTAATTAATTAATTTAGAGGCTTACTTGAGATTTTATGTGCTAACTGTTTGTCCTATCTATTTTGTTTGACGATGTGTCTAATTAGGATGCCTATATTTCCTTTGGTCTAAAACCTACCCTAAATAGTACATCCAATATCTCTTGGATATTAAGTTGGGACGTTAGACACCTTTTAAGACGCTAGTTTTTATTATTTATTTTAGATCGCTTTAGGGTCATAATAATAAATAAACTTAAGAGGGGTAGGGGTAATTAGGCCCTTCGGAAATGATGGAAGTTGACCCGAGCAGAAAAATGACAAAAACTTTATATATTTTGTCTTTCAATTAATGAGCCGGCGCTGATCCGAAGAAAAATAAGAATGTAGATAATTTTATTTATTGTAGACTTTTAAATATTTTTGTTTGTATATATATTTGGGATAGTTTAATATTTTAAAACTCAATGATTTTTAGGCATCCTTAGTCTTATTAGAGATTTCACTCAAATTATATTTACGACATATTATACATCCATATATCTACACTTGTCTATTATCTTGTTCAATTTTTTATTTATTTTCTTTTATAATGGCTACAAATAAAGTAACCATTGCTAATACTAGACATTCATTTTAGTTACCATAAATTAGGTAAGTTTATTTATTTAAATGATTTTAAAGTATACATTTGCACTTCCATACATAAATTTTTCATATATTTTAAGTATATTATTTATTATTTTTAATATACAATAAATATATTATTATTAAATTTGGTTCATTCATATATAAGACTTATATATATGACATACCTTATATTTTCACCATTTTCTCAAATTTAATAAAAACCCTTCTTCTTAATATTTCTAAAACAAACAAAAAATGAATAAATATCCCTAATCATTTTTCTAAAACTAAATTTAAGGACTATCTTCGGATAGGCTCTGAGGGATGCCTAATACCTTTCCCTCGAGTAACTAAAACCCTTACTTAGAATCTCACAGGTTTCGTAAATCAAAATAGAGTTTACATTTACAATGGTTTTCCTAATATTTTCCTTAAAATTAGGTGGCGACTCTAAACAAACAATTGCAAAATCAGAGGCATAGCCATTTTTATGTTGTGAACTATTCCGATCCCATTCGAAAAATAGGGTGCGACAGCTTAGCGACTCCGCTGGGGAATACCCCATGTACTTAGCATTTTAGGTTTTAACCTTAGTAAAATTTAGCTTTAGAATTAAGGGATATTTACTTATTATTTCCTTTAATTAATTAATCATGATTTGTTATATTACTCTTTATTTGAAAGGACGCAAGCTAAATCCAAACTTGTGCTCCTTGTTTGTTTGAAAACACTATATGCTACTGCTTTCCTTACACTGTCACTTGCACTTTCTATCGAGTCCTTGGCCGTACACAATACACACACTGGTTCACGCGGGGAGTGTCTCACACTCCCCCAAACCTTCTTTTGGATTCCTTAGTTTCAGAGTAGGCGCAATAAGATTAGTGTGCTTTCTCGCAGACATTCAGTCCCACTCTTGAACATCTAGGAAAAATCTTACTCTAGAAAGTAGGTCATGATGCATACCCCTTAGGCGGGGCGATCCAAGGCATCGTCTTTCGCAATTAGGAAAGCCAACCTTTGTCGAAGGTTTATACACCTGACAACATATTTTATGTGGAAATTATTATGAATGATCCAAACAAAAACACATGATGGATTTGGAATAAACATACTTATCATACCCTTACCTTTCTTTCAGATGAATATCAACCAAAACCTCCCAAACATTCAGATGGTTATTTCGGCCCCCCACACGATACAAAATTGGTGGCAAAACATTCGTAGGGAACACGGGTCTGAGATCAGAAGGCATTTAGGTGCTTTGTTGTCGCTCATGGGAATTCGAGCCAACAAGACTTCGTCATATTGCTGATGGAGTTTTGGGACCCAAGCACAGTGACCTTTAAGTTCTTGGATTTTGAAATCACTCCAACACTAGAGGAATTTAGTGATTTTCTTGAATTATCGATAAGAGGAAAAATACCGATATGTCCATCAACCATAAGTACAGAAGGTTTCCTTGGGCTGTTAGGGCTGCATATTTTGCCATCACTAAGGAATGCAGAAAATGGGAAGGTAAAGTTGGATTATCTTTTCCAAAGATTTGGTCGTCTCGAGAGCTTCGATAAACACCGAGATGAATTTTCCTGCACTCGTAGGCAATGGATACATATGCGACCAAGGGTATTTGTGATGGCCTTCTTGGGGGCTATGGTCTTCCCAATGAGGTTCTATTCAATAAATATCAATATTTTGCCAATTGTAATGGAACTTTTTTCGGTTCCACACAACTATTCCTTGGTATATATGATTCTCGCCGAAGTATTTTGATCATTGTCAGCATGCACAAGGGGGCATAACTTCTTTGGAGGCTGCAATTTGTTATTAGAGATTTGGGCAATAGAGCACTTCTATTGTCGAGAACCACAAAGGGACTACACTATAGACGCTCGTAATATGATCCAAAGCCACAATGATCGTCTTAGGTATTGGGACACACCTATGGGAGAGGAAGAGTGGCGTTTGTTTTTGACCAACCTCACAGGGGATTCCATCCATTGGAAGTATTATTGGATGGGAGGATCGGTTTTTGTCAGGACGCAACACCTCTATTTTATTGATCTGATCGGGTTAGGAGTTATCCAGCCATATGCTCCTCTCCGAGTTTTACAATAATTCAGAGTTGTCCAAGACATACCATTATGGGCAAATATGGCATTACATGAGGATGATCTCATTTCGGTCCCAATAGCGCATATAAGGAATTTGCAATTAGAATGGGATCACATGATTATGATGAAGGCAGGAAATGAAAAATGGTGCACGCCAGAATATTATGTGTGGCATACCACTGTGAGCCATTTGGCTCGGCCAAGTACAAAGGGGATTATAGGTGTTGCGGACAACCAATGGGTTAATTAGGTTAAGCAGGGGGTACTCCCTCACATCGAATTCACAACACCAATGTACAATCAAATAATTCCAGGATTAGTAGATCATTTGATACCAATGATCGAAGAAGATCCAGAGGAAGACCCTGAAGAGGATCCAAGTGAAGATCTTGAGGAGCCGGAAGAGGAAGATCCGGAAGAGGACCCAGAGGAAGAAGCTCACTCTGAGTATGGATCGATAGGGTTCGACGAAGAGGTAGGATCGAACCAGATTGACGAATTCTCGGAGTACTATCCAGGGCCCTATTATGATTATGATGATGATAACGATGCTCCAACATGGCCTTAGATTTTCATTCTTATCATGTGCGTTGTCATCCTTTTGTTCGCCTTATGGCCTCCATGTACTTTCCTTTTTTTTTAGGTTTCTGCCCGTGTACTTCATTGCAAAGATCCAAGGCATCTTTGATTAATAAAATTATGTTATTCCAAATCCGAAATGTGTTTAATGGATCATTTATCATCAAATTGATTGCAACATAGGTCTTCCTCTAGCAAAAAGAGGCTCCGTATAGGACACATTTGAATGTCGTTAACTTGACGTGTATGTGTATTATATACTTGTTGTACTTTTAAATCTTTCCCAAACTAACATACTTTCCTTTTTCTTTCTTTTTATTTTTTTTGTTAATCCCTAAAAGAACGTTGATTTGTGTCGACTTACGAACTGGCTGACTCACGATACAACCTTCGATCAAGGGGAAAGATGACAGGTGAAGAAGAATTTAACATTGCTGCAAACATAATGATACCAGTAGAAAATCCTGAAAGTTCTCAAAATATGGCCAACATCCAAAATGATGAGAAGATGGATCACATGGCACAAGAGCTTGAGATTTTGAGAGAGGAACTACGTCAAGTGCCCAGCTACTTCCCTAGAGCTGACCTGCCTCCTGCAGATTCTCCAAACATGCCTAAACGTGCTCATGTTCATGGTCAAGTGCCATTAGCTCATCCGTCTGCAATCAGGACTGCTCCTGACCTTCCCACTCAAGACCCCGTCATACCTACCTACCCAGTGACAAACCAGATATTTGGAGCACACACCGTCGCTCCTTATGATTCACAGATCCCTCCTGTATATGCTGTTGAGGCCCCTACTTTCATGATACCAGCTAGGGTCAAAGTCCCGTATGAGGTTGACCAATATGCAGAAATGGAGAAGGATGCTCGATTGAAAGAAGATAAGTCAATAGACTCTCAACTTCGAGGTCTAAGAAAGGCATTGAAAAACCTATAAGTCACTAGGGGAACAGAGAGCCTAGATTATTATGACTTATGCATCCACCCACATATTGACATGCCGGTAGGATACAAGCCCTCAAAGTTTGACGTATTTGATGGAAAGATCGATCCTTACGCACATCTGAGGGCATACCGTGACAAGTTAGTCGGTGTAGGGAGAAATGAGAAGCTAAGAATGAAGTTGTTCATTCGAAGTCTATCTGGAGAAGCATTGACTTGGTATACACGCCAGGATCCTCGCAAATGGTATAACTGGCAGGAAATGGCTAAGGATTTCATGAATCGCTTCAGATTTAATACCGAAATTACTGCGGATAGGTTCTCATTAGTCAACATACAAAAGAAACCATCGGAGGACTTCCAGGAGTATGCACGACGTTGGAGAACTGAGGCTGCAAGGGTTCAACCACCGCTCGATGAGAGTGAGCTCTCAAAATACTTTATTCGAGCCCAAGAAGGTATCTACTTTGACAAGATGATGTCAATGATGGGCCAAAAGTTTGCAGAATTGGTCAAGATGGGAGATTTTATAGAGGAAGGCATCAAATCGGGTAAAATTCAGTCCATGGCTGCATTGCAAGCTGCAAGTAAGGCCATACAATCAGGATCCATTGGTGGCATCAAGAAGAAAAGGGAGTATGTTTCAGTCATCAATTACCAACATAGAGGACAATCCCACCAATACCCCAACAATCCCCAGATTGTTGCACATACTCCATAGACATCGTACCCGGTATATAATACCCGACCATACTATAATCCACCCCGAGCACCAACATACCAAAGTCCAACAAGACCACATGTCCTACTCCAAGCACCAACCCACCAAAACAGACTAGTATATGTGCCAAGACCACGTCCAAATCATGAAGCCAGAAATACTCGCACCTACACACCCATTGCCGAACCTTATTCTCAATTGTTTGAAAGGTTGAGGATAGCAGGAGTACTACAGCCAGTTGAGGGAAAACTTCCCGACCCAATCCCTTACAATTTTGATGGAAACAAGCAATGTGCTTACCACTCGGGAATCCAAGGGCATGACACAGAAGATTGTTATGGCTTGAAAAACCAGGTTGAGACGTTGATCAGAAGAGGAATAATAAAATGCACTCCAACACCTCCGAATGTGAACAACAATCCTTTGCCAAATCATGAGAATCGAGAAGTCAACATGATTTCTCTAGAAGAAGAGTACAACTTGGGAGAAACCATCGCGCCTGTCTAGAACGCCGAAGAAGCTGCCACTGCATCTCCAGTGCAACCTATTATCACTGTTCAGCTAAGGGAACCTCTTACTGTCCAAACATATCTCCCGAGAGTTGTAGTAACCACTACAGTTGCTAGAAAGGCTGAGTTTGACACCAAAGGAGTCCCATGGGATTATAAAACAGAAGCCAAGGGCAAGATGATTGACGCCGCTGTGGCTCATGGAATGACTAGGTCGGGAAGGTGCTATGCTCCAGATGATCTGAATCGAGGAGTTCTTAGGAAGGAACCAAATCCCAAGAAGAATATTACTGATGCTGAAGTCACGAAATTTTAGAGGAAGATGCAGCCAAAATACTATTCAGTCGAAGAGCAACTGAAGAAGACATCGGCTCATATATCCATAATGTCTTTACTAATGAGTTCTGAGGTACATAGGAATGCTTTGATGGAGGTGTTAAATGGGGTTTGCATTCCAAAAGAGACCACAAGTGAAACCTTAGCTGCAACAATTGGACGAGTGGTGGAATCTAACAAAATCTCTTTCCATGATAATGAGCTACCAACAGAAGGGATTGGACACAACAAAGCACTTCATATCGCGGTCAAATGTCGTGATAAGATTGTGACCCGAGTTCTGATTGATGGCGGTTCTGGATGTAATATTTGCCCTTTCACAACTCTGAGAGTTTTAGGTTTAAATATGGGAGATATAGAGGAAAGCCGTGTAAAGGTTAGAGCTTTTGATGGAGCACAGAGAAGCGTCATTGGAGAAATCCATCTCACATTGCAAGTGGGACCAGCAGAATTCCCTGTCTTATTTCAAGTGATGGATGTGTCATCGAACTATAACCTGCTGCTGGGAAGACCATGGGTCCATATGGAAAAAGCAGTTCCTTCAACTCTTCATCAATGTGTAAAGTTTGAGTGGGGTCACGTAGAAGTTACTGTTCATGGGTAGCTCAATCACCCCATCTATTCTGTCAATTCTATTCCAGTAACTGAGGAATTAGATGGAGCCACTTTTCACACTTTAGAAATCATGCAAGCTGTGAGGGTTGACGAGAAGTTAGAGTCGGTTGGTGTGAAATTGTCAGGGGCAGCGAAGATGGTCGCAGCAGAGATGTTGAAATACGGGTATCAGCCTAAGACAGGACTTGGACCCAGGGCCAATGGCATAGTTGAACCCATCCAGTTGAAGCATCAGAAAGGTACCACTGGACTCGGATATGGATCTACATCGGGACGAGTCCACAATAGGGGATCCATCAAGACAACATTTGTACCAGAGCAAGTTTCGATTCTAGATCATGCATCTGACGATGACATAGTAGAAGGAATAGGAAATTTGTTTGTGGCCATGATTAGAGAAGAGGAAGAGATAGATCTCTGCAAATTGAGCATCCGTGATTCCAAGCCTGGAGAAAGCTTACAGAATTGGACCATCAGTCCGTCCCTGTTTCGACAAGAGTCCTGGTAGTGTGGAACGTAGATTTGTATTTTTAAATTTGAATGATCAAAGCTGAGGCTTGTATCATGCTTGATCTTTGTTTTTGGTTGCTTTTTAAAAAAAAGCTAGAACGCTTTTAAATAAAAGTCTTTGATTTCTTTAAAACTGTCTCATTATTTTACCTACTTATTTATTTTACTTGCCTTTTTATACTTTTCAGCATTCGTATTAAAAATACTAATTCAATGGTTATGACATGTAACGAATCCATCGAGCAAAGTAAAAATAATGAATCTGATCACGAAGAATATGATGAAAGCATGATGCCTGAAAACCTACCACAAGAGGTCGAGCAGTTCGAGAGCCAGGAAAAGCCTAATATGGATGAAACAGAGGTTGTCAACTTAGGAGATGAGGAAACTGTGAAGGAAACACAAATTAGCATACATTTGGAGGCCAAAAGAAAGAAGGAGTTAATAGAATTGCTTAGGCAACATATCGACATATTTGCTTGGTCTTATGACGATATGCCAAGGTTATGCACCGATATCGTCTCACACAGACTACCAATTGATCCCACCTTCCTACCTGTTAAACAAAAGACAAGAAAGTTCAAACCCGACTTGAGTCTAAGGATTAAAGAGGAGGTAACCAAGCAAATTGAGGCAAACATTGTGAGGGTCACAAATTACCCCACTTGGCTGGCCAATATAGTATTAGTGCCAAAAAAGGATGGGAAGATCATAATATGTGTGGACTATCGAAATCTCAACAGAGCTAGTCCTAAAAATGATTTCCATCTCCCAAATATTCATATACTCATCGATAATTGTGCAAAACATGAATTGCAATCATTTGTCGATTGTTTTGCGGGATATCACCAGATACTGATGAATGAAGATGATGCAGAAAAGACACCATTTATCACTCCATGGGGGTGTATTGCTATAGAGTAATGCCATTTGGCCTAACAAATACTGGTGCAACCTATATGAGGGCCATGACCACCCTCTTTCATGATATGATCCACAAGTAGATTGAAGTATATGTGGATGATATCATTATCAAATCCAAAAGGAGTTTGGACCACCTATATGATTTGCGAAAATTCTTTAAGAGGTTGCGAAAGTATAATCTAAAATTGAATCCAGCAAAGTGTGCATTTGGAGTACCTGCAGGAAAACTGTTAGGGTTCATTATTAGTAGGAGAGGCATAGAGTTGGATCCTTCTAAGATCAAGGCAATTCAAGAATTACCTCCCCCGAAGACCAGGAAGGACGTGATGAGTTTCTTGGGAAGGCTTAACTACATCAGTCGATTCATAGCACAATCCACCGTAATTTGTGAACCTATTTTTAAATTACTAAAGAAGGATGCTGCCACAAAATGGACGGAGGAATGTCAAAGGGCTTTTGATAAAATCAAAGAATATTTGTCCAACCCGCCAGTATTGGTCCCACCTGAGCCTGGGAGGCCGTTGCTATTATACTTATCTGTCATGGACAATGCATTTGTATGCATATTGGGAGAACATGATGAGACAGGTAGAAGAGAGTAAGCCATTTACTACTTGAGTAAGAAGTTCACACCGTATGAGGCAAGATATACCTTATTGGAACAAACATGTTGCGCTTTGACTTGGATCGCGCAAAAATTTAGGCATTACTTGTCTGCATACACCACGTACTTGATCTCAAGAATGGATCCACTAAAGTACATATTTCAGAAGCCAATACCTACAGGTAAATTGGCAAAATGGAAAATTTTATTGAGCGAGTTCGACATTGTGTACGTGACACAGAAGGCCATCAAAGGACAAGCCTTGGCTGACCACCTCGCAGAAAATCCAGTGGATCAAGATTATGAGCCTCTCCAAACTTACTTCCCTGATGAATAAGTATTGTTTGTAGGAGAAGACGTATCAGAACGATACGATGGTTGGAGGATGTTTTTTGATGGAGCATCAAATTCCAAAGGAGTTGGAATAGGAGCGGTTTTAATTTCAGAAAAGGGTCAATATTACCTAATTTCAGCCAAGATTAGGTTTGATTGCACCAATAACATGGCAGAGTATAAAGCTTGTATTCTCGGACTTAGAATGGCCATAGACATGAACGTCAAAGAGCTTTTGGTCATAGGTGATTCTGATTTATTGGTTCATCAGGTGCTAGTAGAATGGGCTACTAAGAATGTGAAAATCCTTCCTTATTTGCATTGCATAAAGGAGTTGAGTAGGAAATTCACAAGTATTGAATTCAAACATGTCCCTCGAGCTCAAAATGAATTTCCCGATGCTTTAGCGACAATATCCTCTATGATTCAACATCCGGACAAGAATTACATCGACCCTATCGAAGTAAAATTACATGATAGACATGTGTATTATTTTCATGTTGTTGAGGAAATGGATGGAAGACCATGGTACTATGACATCAAGAGATTGATAGAGGCACATGAATACCCTGAAGATGCCACGAGCAAGTTGAAATGTACTTTAAGAAGAATGTCCAATTATTTCTTTCTTAATGGAGAAATCTTGTATAGGAGGACTCCGAATTTAGGATTGCTGAGATGTGTTGACGCCAAAGAAGCAACGAGGCTTTTAGAAGAAATACATGCAGGAACATGTGGACCTCATATGAATGGATTCACTCTGGCTAAGAAGATCTTAAGAGCTGGATATTTTTGGATGACCATGGAGAGAGATAGCATTCGATACGTACAGAAGTGTCATCAATGCCAAGTGCATGGAGATTTTATACGAGTTCTACCAAATGAGCTCAATGTTATGGGTTCCCCATGGACATTTTCCACTTGGGGCATGGATGTAATTGGACCCATAGAGCCTCATGCATCAAATCGTTTCATCCTTGTGGCTATCGATTATTTTACAAAATGGGTTGAACCTTCGACATATAAGGCAGTAACTAAGAAAGTCGTGGCAGATTTTGTTTGTAACAATATCATTTGTCGATTTGGGATTCCAGAATCAATTATAACAGATAATGCGGCAAATCTCAACAGCGATCTTATGAAGGAAATTTGTGAGCGATTCAAGATTACTCATCAAAATTCCACAACTTATCGACCACAGATGAATGGAGCAGTTGAAGCAGCAAACAAGAATATCAAGAAGATTTTGAGGAAAATAGTGGATGGTCACAGACAATGGCATGAGAAGTTACCATATGCTCTGCTCGGTTATCGAACCACAATCAGAACTTCCACTGGGGAAACTCCTTATATGTTGGTTTATGGTTCAGAAGCAATAATACCTGCTGAAGTGGAAATACCATCTTTAAGGATTATTCAAGAGGTCGGTTTAGATGATGCAGAATGGATTCGTAGCAGGATTGAACAGTTGATGCTCATTGATGAGAAAAGAATAGATGCAGTTTGTCATGGTCAACTTTACCAAAACAGGATGGCCAAAGCATTTAACAAGAAAGTCAAGCCTCGACAGTTCACACCAGGACAATTAGTATTGAAGAAGATATTTCCTCACCAAGGAGAAGCTAAGGGGAAATTTGCACCAAACTGGCAAGGTCCTTACATGGTTCATAGAGTATTATCCGGAGGAGCAGTAATCTTAGCAGAAATGGATGGCACAGTGAGCACGAAGCCAATCAACTCAGACTCCATCAAGAAGTACTACATCTGAACATATCAAGACTGGCTTTCATTTTTTTTACTCTTAAATTCTATGTAAACAGAACTACGTATCGACCTGACTTCCCACGGTGGGGTACGTAGGCAACCCACGTCGGGTTCGGTCCTCTTTTAGAAAATCCAAAAACATCATTTCCATGTATTTAGAACTATGCTCGACCTGACTTCCCTCGGCGGGATACGTAGGCAATCCTTGCCGGATTCGGTCCCTTTACAGTTTCACTTTTCTATTGTAATTGAACTACGTCCTAACCCGATTCCACTTGGATACGTAGGCAGCCTGAGTCAGGCTCGGTCATTGTATTCCATAATATTCATTTCTTATCCTCGAACTACGTGCAGACCTGATTCCCATTTGGGGATACGTAGGCAACCTTAAGGGTTCGGTCATACCTTAGAAAACTCTCCTTTAGTTAGGTATCATTAGAACGTGAAGGATCTCGCGAATAAGTCAAGAGAAGCATCGTCAGAGAACAAGACTACAAGAAAGATTACATTTGGATACGGAGAAGCATGATAGATTCCAAATCATGTCATAACCTTAAGATTATCAAGGATTACTCTCTCTCTCTCTCTCTCTCTCTCTCTCTCTCTCTCTATATATATATATATATATATATATATATATATATATATATATATATATATATATATATATATATATATATATGATATACTCTTTTGTCAAAAAACAAACTATTATTTTTATTTATTTATTTTTATTCATTTATTTACTTATTTTTTTAAATAAATACTTCTCTACTATTCCACCTACTAAGTCACTAGGTTAAGATACTACGGACGGACTATAGAGGTATTGGAGGTTTCCGGTGATGAGGCCTGAATCAGCGAGTCGATACAAGTCAACACCCCCTCCCAAACTAAAATTTTCTTTGAGCGCAGGAAAACAGAAGGTCGAGGAAGACAACCTCAAGTCTAGAGGATGACTACAGACGCCATTCGACTTCTCAAAATCATATGCCAAAATATTCTTCCCTTACCTTATTTATCGTAAATACTGTATACTTCAATGTGCTGTCTAAAGGATTTCCCTTTAAATCTTTGCAGGTACGATCGAGATCCGGAACAAAGCACTGAAGACAATGGGGCCCCCATAGGATAAATAGGATAGTTTACTTTCGTCAAATACAACTCCATCAATTAAAGCTTGTCATCTAACCCCGTCAACAACTCCTCCGTCGGAGAATATTGTCTAACTGCGTCAAATAAGCTCCCTCGATTGGAGAACGCCATCTAACACCATTCAAAACTCCGCTGACCGGAGGCTGTATATAGCCATCACAGTTCGATTGTATATATCCACCGAAGATTGTATATAGCAAACATCATTCAAACTCCGTCGATCGGAGGGTGTATATAGCAAACATCATTCAAACTCCGCCGTCTGGAGGCTGTATATAGCAAACATCATTCAAACTCCGTCGTCTGAAGACTGTATATAATAAATATCGTCCAAACTTCGACGTCTGGAGGCTGTATATACCAAATAGTCCAAACTCCACCATCTGGAGGTTGTACATAGCAAACCTCGTCAAACTCCTTCGATCAGGAGCATGTATACTACAACGTCGTACATCTACAGTTAAATTTACATTACTAGTTTTACACCGCCGGATACAGGCGTTACTTTACAATCTCTACACCGCCGGATACAAGCGTTACTTTAAGGCGTTACATTTACAAGTTTCACACCGCCGGATACAGGCGTTACTTTACAAGTTTTACATCGCCGGATACAGGCGCTACATTACAGTTTCACACCGCCAGATACAGGCGTTACTTTACAAGTTTTACATCGCCGGATACAGGCGTTACATTACAAATTTTACACCGCCGGATACAGGCATTACTTTACAAGCTTTACATTGCCGGATACAGGCATTACATTTACAATTTCTACACCGCCGAATACAGGTGTTACATTACAAGCTTTACACCGTCGGATACAAGCGTTACATTACAAGTTTTACACCGCCGGATACAGGGGTTACATTACCAGTTTTACACCGCCGGATACAGGCGTTACATTTACAAGCTCTACACTGCCGGATACAGGCATTACATTACAAGCTTTACACAGCCGGATGCAGGCATTACATTACAATCACTCCGCCAGACGGAGGTTTTACATTATCAGTTACTTTGCTTACATCATATTCATCCTACAAGACAAAGACATCAATAATCGTTTGGATATCTACACTTTACTCTTTACATTAATATTTCAATTTATTATTTTGGAACTGCGATAGGTACTTTTCACTCTTTTACCTATTTGCAGGGCACCGCATTACAACGTGGAACTCCCTCTAAGCAGGAAACTAGGGCAAGCTAGTGGAATGTCAAGCATCCCTAGCTACGTCAAGGATTCTCTTTTAGAACTCAAACTCGACTTGATTTTCAAAGTTTGGATTTGAATTTTATGCATAACTTTTTCATGTCTCAATATTACCATAACTCGATATTGGGGCAATTTGCTTTGAAAATTCATATTCCTTTCTCTACCATAGGTCTTCAGTAGAAATTACTATGGAGAATTTCTCATTCCGAGATTGTTTCTTAGAATTGCCTCCAACCTGATTTCCCACATCCTAGAATATGCTAATAACCTCGGTTCGAGCGTGATCATATTCGTTCTATTCGCGCTAACATCTTCGTACGCCATCACCCACGAGAACTCGGTATTACCATAATTCAACACTAGGGCAAATTTTGAATTCGATCAAAATTTGTTGTGATTCTACCATCCAGAACTATACACAGCCTGATTCTCGTATAAACAGAGATATGTAGGCAACTTGAAACTAAAGTCTCGGCCACAATATTTTTTTGCAAACTCTCACTCATTTCATTGGGTCCCTCCAAGGTTATTCCATCGGTCGGACAAAATCGGCTACTCCGTCAAATTTCTTTGCTCGTCAATTCATCCCTCATTCCCAAGCAAAGAAGGGGCAAGCTGTTAACACCCAATTTGGATCGATCTATAATTACTTTTCGAATCACTATCTTAATAGACAGGCATTTTTAAAATTATCTCCTTATAAATATATATATAAATTTATATTTAGTTTTACCCAATAAATCATATATTTTAGAGTTCATAGCTTATAATATTTTATTTTATTTTGCTATTTATTAATATTATTACCATTATTTATTTTTTATCATTATTAAAATAACAAACTTCATGCGTTCAAATATTATTATTTTTTACATGTCTATTTTAGTATAGAGTAGGTTCCCTATAATTAGAACTTTCAACCTAAATAATACGTTATTTGAAGCAACTTTCAATAGTGATACAATTTTTTTAAAGATTTTATATATTAGTTACTTATCAATGTTAGCTATGCCATGTAGTTTTTCCAATTTCTATGTTGAGTGAATTAGAACCATCATAAATTATGTAAATAAATTATTTATTTAGCTTTATAATGGGGACCCACTGCATCATTTTTAAACAATACATGTTTCGGTCACAATTTCTCAATATATATATATATATATATATATATATATATATATATATATATATATATATATATATATATATATATATATATATATATATATCTTAATACTTCTTATGTACATATGTATATGTAAGATTATTACTTAACTAAGTTATTATGTAGTTTTGCTTGTTCATATTAATATATACATATTACATATCTATTTTAATATGTCTTGTATACATATGCATTTAAAAGGTCATTACTTAGTTATGTTTATTATATTTTTTTTACTTAATTATACTAGTAAATGTTATACAGCTATTTCGATACGTATAATTCTGATTGTCCTTCCCTTAAGCCCTTGAGCGCGAATGTACGAGTTCGAATCTTGAATATTTTTTATTTTTATTATTATTATTATTATTTATAACGTTTAACTCATTCTTTAAGGTAATAATATCTTCGTCATGTTTAGTCATGAGCCGCGACATAAGTATGTGTAGTACTTTTTTTTTTTGCTCAAAATATTCCTATGAGGGGGTGTTTTGTTTTGACTTAAAGTAATTTAATACTACAATGAATGGGAGGCATAATAATGAAATCACAGGAATTAGGTAAGTGTCACCGATGCCTTTCAAATCAACAACAGAAAAAGCATCAATATGATATATTCTACTATATACTTTTGAAAGTGCACTCTACTGTATCTCATTAAAAAATTTATATATTTTAATATATATTTTTGAAATGCTCCACTACTGCATCACTTATGATTAAATTTGACATTCTTTAATCATTTCAACAAGTTGATACATATAATTATATTCATACATACGTTATACATACATATATTTATATATATATATATATATATATATATATATATTTACTTTATGCATAAATATTACTACTTGATAAAGTTTATGATTTTACTTATCCAATATACATATATTATGGTTATTAATTAGATGACAATCTATTTAATTTATTTCTTCCAATTGATTTAAAGCATAATTTATTTTTATTTTTATCCATTTTATTTAGGCAATTTTTCTTGACAATTAATTTATTAGATCAATTTTGGCCTAATCCTAAATTCCCTAATTTTAATTTCATCTTTCTACCAATACCCCAAAAAAAACTAAAACTACTTATTTGACACTTCATTCTCTCTCTAAATTCAGACCCTAACTCTCTCTCTAGACTATCTACTTCATCTTCTTCTCTTGAGAAGAAGAAGATAGCCTCCCCACATCTCTCTCTAGGCAGATCTCTCCCATAAGATCTTCCTCTTCTCCACTTCCTTCTTCTTCTTTCAATTTCCAGAAAATCCGCCTTCCATTACTGCGAAATTTTCGCAACTTTCAATTTGAATCAAGAAAAGTTAAGATTTGTGAAATCTCTTCCCACTTCCTATTTTTTTTTGCCTCCAAAAGGCTTTGATTTTTTGTTCAAATCCAGATTTTTAAATCGGGATTTGCCTATAAATAACAAGGTTTTCACAAAAAAAGAAGAAGGAAGAACAAACAGAGAAAAAAAAAGATACAAGAACACAAAAACAAAAAGAAAAGAAAAGAACAGTAGAACTTAGAGAAGCTTTTAACAAAATACTTAATTGCTTTTAAGTTCTTTCTTTTGCCTCTTTGCTACTTCGACTTATTTGGATCTCGGATATTGCTACCCCTTTTCATTGACATAAAACTCATAATAACCGGTTAGTACTTTCTTTTCCTATTTTTATTGTACTGTCTTTACTCTAGATTCTTACATATTATATCTTGTCAAAATAAATACATGAAGTATCCAGGTTAGTTCCCACTTTCTTTGATATATTGGTTTATTATTTTTTGAAATGTGTTCTTGTCCTATTTGTTTGCTTTGTTGTAGCAAAATTATATAATCATGATATATCTCTATATATATTTGTATATTGGTTGTGTTTTCTTTATGATTTAGCAGGATTTGAACTTCAAAGTTCAAGACACGAGGAGTGCGAAAGTTTTAAGATATCATTATTTCGTTTACATTTTGTATTATTTATTCATTTACCTTTTGTTTTAATTTTTTAATAATTTTGTAAACTCTACTCTTCATAATAATAATAATGAAATTGGGGATAGTCTAAGGGGAAGAGAACCAACGTGCTAACTTCATTTATTTTATTTTTCAACTCATGTGTTAAATGTACGTGTGCTAGATAGGTACGGCTAATTAGTTAAGGTTTGTATGTAATTATTAAAATTATGCCATCACCATCATGCCCAGATTAAATTTATATTTGGGTTTGAATATTATTATCCATAGGTATTTGTGTATGTGATGGAAAAATGGTCTAAATTACTATGTCAATAAATTTTGTTCTAATATTGTCTTCTTGTATATTACGAACATGAATTTCAAAAAAGAAATAATAAAATGATTTGCCTAACTTGTACATGTTTACATTTGTCTAATGTAAACTAAAATCTTCAACCCATATTATTAAAATAATTGTCGAAATAATCAAGCTTACATTAGAATATGTATGTCATTTAGAAGTCATGACCATGAGATTTAATGTCTAATAGGTTAACCATATAGAAATCATGTTTAATGTAGAGTGGTTAATATATAAATCATGCATTTAAGTTAATAAATAATTTATCTGTTATGTAGAATTCATGTCTATAGGCCGTTATAAAATATTTTTTAGTATAATATTATTAATAAAAAAATCATACCTCTAGATTCTTAATAAATATTTTAGCACCTTATATTAAATTCAAGCCTCTAAAATTGTAACAAATGTTTATCATAGTTTATATATAGAGACCATGTCTATAGAATTTGATAAATATTTGTCATGTTATTTTATTTTAAAACCATGCTTACAATTTTAATCAATTTTCAACATATCATTTCATTTAGACACCATGTCTATAAATAATATTTAAAATAAATTTCAACATACTAATCATCTAGGTATCGTTTATAGGGTTTAATATTATTTCAAGCATATAGAAAACCATATCGGTAAGAATATTTTGAGCCTATTGGGTCCATGAGATCTAATAATATTTCTCGCATATTTTATCATCTAACAATTATGTTTATAGGTATTATAATTCTAACATGTCAATTAAATGAATATTAGGCCTTCATAAATATTTTTTCATAACAATTATGAGTAGAATTCATGCCCCTAGGGTTCTAATAAATATTTATCATATTATTCTATATTTGAAATCATGTCTATATTTTAATACATCTTTAGTATATCAACATTTAGAAAACCATATCCATAGTGTTTAATAAATTTTTCAGCATGCTCTTAACTAAAGTCATGTGAATAGTATTTTATAAAATATTATTAGTTAATAACTAAAATTATCAAGCATACCTCTTTTTATTATAATCACCTAAGTAATTAAATTTGTCCGTCATATTATTCAAGTTTTTATGTTTATAATACCTGTGTCTGATTGTATGCACACACATAATCATTATGACCTTCACAATTTATATATGTTTTCAAGCATGTTAATTATGACCTTCACAATTTATATGTGTTTTCAAGCATGTTAATTAATTAATTTAGAGGCTTACTTGAGATTTTATGTGCTAACTGTTTGTCCTATTTATTTTGTTTGACGATGTGTCTAATTAGGATGCCTATATTTCCTTTGGTCTAAAACCTACCCTAAATAGTATATTCAATGCCTCTTGGATATTAAGTTGGGACGTTAGACACCTTTTAAGACGTTAGTTTTTATTATTTCTTTTAGATCGCTTTAGGGTCATAATAATAAATAAACTTAAGAGGGGTAGGGGTAATTAGGCCCTTCGGAAATGATGGAAGTTGACCCGAGCAGAAAAATGACAAAAACTTTATATATTTTGTCTTTCGATTAATGAGCCGGCGCTGATCCGAAGAAAAATAAGAATGTAGATAATTTTATTTATTGTCAACTTTTAAATATTTTTGTTTGTATATATATTTGGGGTAGTTTAATATTTTAAAACTCAATGATTTTTAGGCATCCTTAGTCTTATTAGAGATTTCACTCAAATTACATTTACGACATATTATACATCCATATATCTACACTTGTCTATTATCTTGTTCAATTTTTTATTTATTTTCTTTTATAATGGCTACAAATAAAGAAACCATTGCTAATACTAGACATTCATTTTAGTTATCATAAATTAGGTAAGTTTATTTATTTAAATGATTTTAAAGTATACATTTGCACTTCCATACATAAATTTTTCATATATTTTAAGTATATTATTTATTATTTTACTATACAATAAATATATTATTATTAAATTTGGTTCATTCATATATAAGACTTATATATATGACATACCTTATATTTTCACCATTTTCTCAAATTTAATAAAAACCCTTCTTCTTAATTTTTCTAAAACAAACAAAAAATGAATAAATATCCCTAATCATTTTTCTAAAACCAAATTTAAGGACTATCTTCGGATAGGCTCTGAGGGATGCCTAATACCTTCCCCTCGAGTAACTAAAACTCTTACTTAGAATCTCACAGGTTTCGCAAATCAAAACAGAGTTTACATTTACAATGGTTTTCCTAATATTTTCCTTAAAATTAGGTGGCGACTCTAAACAAACAATTGCAAAATCAGAGGCATAGCCATTTTATGTTGTGAACTATTCCGATCCTGTTCGAAAAATAGGGTGCGACAACCAGCCCTCGGAAACCATTGCTAGTCCCAAGTGAATCCTTAGCCTGTGTAACTTACTCAGGGAAAGACTCGACTCAATATAAAGTTAACTCAAGTAGGCATTTAAAAACATCATCTTCGTTAAGTAAAAAATAGATTGTAAATATTCAAAGTACAATGTAACTCACCATTAATGTGTCGCATATTTGAGACACTTTCGACGCTCAAAATGGTGAATTAGTGTACGTTACAGGCATATTTCTGTAGATATGATATGTATTTTTTTATGTTGTGGGAAAACTAAGTCGCGCACGAGTTTGGATGATTTTTATGGGTCTGAGTGTTGTTTTGCTGAGGACTACGAATACGAGCCTCATCACGGACCATAGTGCCTTGCACGATCCATGGTAGTTGGCGTAGTGATGATAAGAGAAGAAAGTTGGGCTGAAGGATTTGATGAAGTATAACTCCACAAGTATAACTCCACAGAACCCACCACGGACCGTAGTGCCTTGCACAGGCCGTGGTGGAAGTCATAATTAGGGTTGTGCAAAAACCGAATCAATCGATAAACCAAATCAAAAAAAGTGTTATTGGTTTATTGCTATTGGGTTGTTGGGTTAATGGTTATTTAATAATTTTATAAAAAAAATTATTGGGTTATCGATTAGGTATGATTTTTAATATTGGGTTATTGGGTAAACCGATAACCCATTAAGACTATAATAATTTACTATTTTAATATGTACTCATACACAAATATCAAACAAAAAATAATAATATAAATATATAATCACTATATCAGACTATCAGTGCCGCACAATATATAATCACTTCATACTACTTCACAGTTCACACTATATTTATCCTTTAGGTTTTGCCATTTTAGGTTCACAAAATCAAAACTCAAAACCTAAAGAACTAAGAATGGTGACGGCTACCGTTTTCAAGTTGCAACGATGACAACAAGGGTTAGGTAACGGCTGGGGTTGTGAATTGTGAGTTTATTTTTTCTCTTTTTTTACATCTCTTCTTCTACCCTTTCTGATTTCTCCTCTTCTCCATACCCACTTTCTCAAAAAAAATCGACTTCGCTGGTAAACAATTAAGAGATCATTTCATTCTAATTGTGGTTAAATCTGATGAGAATTTGAATATCTTCCTTGAAAATGTTCAAGATTTTCAAAAATTATTGGAGAAATCGTATATTTATTTTAAAAGAATTTTTTATTGATTAAATCAAAAACCGAACCATTAAATACCAAAAACGGACAAACCAAAATATGATAACAAATATATTAATGGTTTGGTTATTGGTTTAGCATATTTAAAAATTAAAAATTGATAAACTAAACCGATAATACTTAAGACCGAACCAAACTAAATTGACCGATACACACCCCTAGTCGTAATGCTAACCTTGTGAAGAGGTTGTTGCTGAACTTTTGGCCAAGTGTAACTCCATGGAACCCATCACGGGCCATGAAGTCCACTACAAACCGTATTGTCTGATCGTAAAGTCTAAGGGAAGAAATTGGAGAATTGGCAAAGGCTATCACCACGAACTCCACTACGTATCATATCCATCACAACAGGGCATGATGATTGCCCGTGAAGAGATCAAGTTTTACAAAGGTGAAGAATCCAAGTTAAACACCACGGAAGCAGGACCATGGACCATTAACTCCAGTACGATCCGTAATGCCCAACGTGAAAAGTGCCGACTTAAGTTTTCCTTATTAGTTTAGGATTTGGTTTTGTATTTCTATAAATACCTGAATTTATTTTATTTTTAGGGCTCCGCATTTTCTTAGTTTTTTGAGTATTTTGTGAATATATTGAAGATACACTCTACAACTTTTTAAGATTGATTCTTGAAATATCATTCCAATTTTCATTCTAGAATAGTGGTTCGTGTGTTTGATTAAAGGTTTACTTCTTCATTCGCGTAGGTATTGATTCATGAATTCTAAATAAATTCTTGTTCTTTTACTTACAATCATGAGTATCTAAGCCCACAACTAGGGTTGTGGGAATCATGACGACTTAACTAAAATAGGCAAAATGTAGGATTGATAGTCGTCATTTATTTTTGCATGTATTGTGATTTCTTCATTTAAAAGTCTTTCTTAGTGAGTACACATATTAAGAACTTGCCTTTATTCATTGCTTGCCTGGAGGGAGGTAGTGATTAGGAAAATACTATCACAACAATAATTTGAAGAGTCTGATTTCCAAGGAAGGGATAAACTTCGTCTAAGTTACTTGAGATGGGGAGGAGATAGTACTCTAGATCTAGAGTGAGGCTTAGTAAATTATACATTCTGATACCGAGAGGATATGAATGAGAAATGTCTAAGATGGATCGGGAGGTGAATTAGATGGTACCTAACTCGCTAGATTTTGCATACAATGCATTGAACGATATATGAATACTAATTGTCTATTAACTTACATGTCATGGGGAACACAATCCTAGCTAAATTCTCATATTGTTCACAACTTAATTGTTAGTTACTTTGCTACAACATCATTAAGTGTTATTAAATTAAACAACAAAAACCCCTCATTTAACTTTGTGTATTTATTTTGGGAAATAGCTACTACAACTGAATAAGTGATCGCTAATAGTCTTGTTTCGACCTATTACCTATGGGTTTGACCCCGACTCTTAGTTGGGTTAAATATACTACTAAAAATTTTCTATATCTCTTTCGAGAAGTGTAATTGAGCGTTATCAAAATGGCGTCATTGCCAGGGAATACGACGTTGAAATAATTTATTAGTTCTTAATTCAGTTTGTAGTTCTATTTCCTAATTTTACTTTTTGTTTCTTGTTTGTGTTTTTGAAGGGAACAGATAGTGCATGCCAAACACCCAAAGTAAGGGTGAATCACTACTCTATGATCCTGAACTATAAAGGTCAATTCAAAATATGAATGTGCAAGAGTGTGAGACGCTAAGGCTGAGAGAGCCGGCTGAAAATCAAGTCAAGATGGTGTTGACAACAGGGATGAACTCAATGGAACTTTGTAGGGAAGAGATTAGAGACTTGTGAACTTTGCTCTGGTTGATGATGATGTTGATACAGATGTTGTAGGAGCTATTGGAGCTATAGTCCTCCCACCACTACCTCCAGGCGTGAATTTCACTATAACTAGTACCATGCTATAGATGTTGAACCTAAAAGAAACATTTAGTAGAGCATCAAGTGAAGATGCTAACCAACACATGATGAACCTTATCGCTACCTGCAATTCATCTGAAATCCCTGGGGTTAGCCAATCATCCGTACGACTGCATCTATTTCCATTATCTCTATCAGGGGATGTATTAAAATGGTTGAATAAGCTTCCACATGACTCGATCACCACTTGGAGAGAGTTGAGGGAAGTATTTCTGGAGAGGTTTTTCCCACCATCCAAGAAGCTGCAAATCAAGGATGAGATTGGTTCTCACAAGCAGCTGCCTAATGAAACAGTGCATAAAACTTGGGAGATATTCAGGTAGAAGCTAAAGCAGTATCCAAATCACAACCTTATCGAGGAACACTTGAAGGAAGTATTCTATAAGTCTTGCAATTTTGTGACCAAGTCAGTTGTACATGCAGCTTGTGGTGTTTCATTTATTCCCAAGACATTTTAGGAAGCCATAAAAATTCTGGATCAGCTCGCAAATAACAATAGAGCCTGGTACACTAGAGACACTGATATGGGAGGTTTTGGCTTTCCATTTGAGATGTCAGTAGAGCAAAGATGAAATGATGAGGAGCATGACAAGGACATGGACCACATGAGGATACATATGGATATGTTAAACAAACATTTATTAGGTGGAGGCCTAGAAAAGGTAAAAGTTATGGACATACAGATGGATATGTTAACCAAGAGTTTATTAGGTGAAGTCTTGGAAAAAGTAAAAGTTGTGGACACTAAAAGTTGATATGATGAACCATAGTTTGATTATGATGAGGAAGCCAAGATTTTGAATAGCCAGGGGGTTTACCAAGGTCAAAACTTTTAATAGAATAACTACTATGACCGAACCGGTAATCATGATCAAGGAAATTGGCAGAATAAGGACAACTTCTAGAATAACAGAAGTGGGGTTTATGTGCCACCAATGAATAGAGATCGGGCCAAAAACAATAATAGGAACTCTAATCTGGAAGACATAATGACAAAGGTCCTATAGAAGGTTGAGGTGATTGAGTTTGGAGTCAGAGATATACGAAGTGACATGACCAATATCAGTTAATTGGTAGATTCATACTCTACCTCTATCAAGCAGTTCAAGTATCAGATGGACCAATTTATCAGCAACATTTAATCATAGAAACACTAGTACTTTACCTAGTGACACAATATAAAATCCTAGGAAAGATGAGCAATGCATGGCAGTGACAACTAGGAGTGGTAACATACTTTCTAACCCTATTATTGTACGTACTAAGCAGACTAAGGATGCAACTTCTGAGATTGATGGGTAGGCAAGGCATCAGACAGATAAGGCAGTTATGTTCGATGACGATGATAAGGCTGATGAGCTAGTATTGGAGCAAAAAAAGACTAAGAAGAACAATGGTACAAAGCAAACAGAGGCAGAGAGACCTCACCCCTTGCCACATGTTCGTAAGACGCCGACTCCATTTCCCCATAAATTTAAGAAATTAGCCGAGGATGGAAGATTTTTAAAGTTTATTTTGATGTTTAAGGAGATATCGGTCAATATCCCATTGGTTAAAGCGCTAGAGCAAATGGCAGGTTATGCCAAGTTCATGAAGGATTTGGTTACAAAGAAGATGGCAATTTCTTTTAAGCCAGCTGACAATTTACATCACTGTAGCGCCATTGCTATAAGGTCATTGGTTGAAAAGAAGGAAGATTCAAATGATTTTACCATACCTTGCACTATTGGTGCTTTCGATTTTACAAGGGCTCTATGTGATTTGGGAGCTAGCATTAACTTAATGCCACTAGCCATCTATAGATAATTAGGCTTGGGAGCCCCTAAATTGACTTCTATATGGCTGATGATGGTGGATAAATCTGTGAAACAACCAGTAGAAATTTTGTATGATGTGTTGGTGTGAGTGGGTCGGTTTATTTTCCTTACTAATTTTGTCATGCTAGATTGTTAGTTGATTTTGAGGTTCATATCATCCTAGGAAGACCATCTTTGGCGACTGGCAGAGCATTGGTAGATGCAGAGCGTGGAGAACTTACATTCAGACTAAACAATAAAGAAGTCAAGTTCAATGTATGCACCTTCATCAAGCAGTCAAAAGATATGACTGTGATATCTGTGTTTGAATCAAGGTAGAGAGTGTGGTTGATGTGCCCATTGAGGAAAGGCTTCATGTTGAGCCTTTAGCAGTTATAATCATAAATTTCTATGGTGATGGTATTGAGGGGTACGATGAATCTATAAATGCTTTGCAAGGCGATGGGTCACACACCTGTGCTCCTAAGAAGCTTGATATTGACTTGAAGAATAGGATGACTCCACTTACTAAACAATCTATAGAGGAGCCACATGTACTTAAGCTCAAAGAATTGCCAGTCCATTTGAAGTACGCATTTTTTTGTAAGCATAACACTTTGCCAATAATTATTGTTGCAGATTTGAGTGAAGGACAGGTTACAATACTACTGTAGGTATTGCATAGGTATAAGATAGCTATTGGTCTGACTACTGCTGATATTATAGGTATTTCTTCTAGCATTTGCACTCACAAAATTTAGTTGGAGGAGGATTTCATTCCCAGTATCGAACACCAGAGGAGATTAAACCCACTTATGCAAGAGGTGGTAAAGAAGGAAATCATTAAGTGGTTAGATACAGGTATGGTCTATCCCATATCCAACAGCAACTAGGTGAGCCCTGTTCAATGTGTCCCTAAGAAGGGAGTTTTAACAGTCGTCGTGAATGATAAGAATGAGTTGGTCCCACTTAGTACAATCACTAGATGGCGAGTCTACATGGACTATAGAAAGCTTAACAAATGGACTTTGAAGGATCATTTTCCAATGCCCTTTATAGACTAAATGTTATATAGGTTGTTATTATTTTCTGGATGGGTACTTTGGTTGTAACTGGATCTCCGCAGCACCAAAGGACCAAGAGGAGACAACCTTCACATATCCTTATGGCACTTTTGCATTCAAGTGCATGCAGTTCGGACTATGTAATATTCCAGCTATATTTCAGCGCTGCATGATGTCTATATTCTCTAACATAGTGGAGGACACTATTGAGGTATTTATGGATAATTCTTCAGTGGTAGGTGATACTTTCAATGACTGTTTGTTGAATCTTAGTAGGGCCTTGCAGAGAAGTGAAGAGTCCAACCTAGTCTTGAATTAGGAAAAATGCCACTTCATGGTTAAAGAAGGTATTGTTCTAGGCCAGAAGATTTCCGAAAAAGAGTTGGATTTCAACAAGGTGAAGCTAGAGGTTATTGAGAAACTATCTCTCCTATCTCTGTAAAGGTTGTCTATAGCTTCCTAGGTCATGCATATTTTTATGGGCGTTTTATCAAGGATTTCTCTAAAATTGCACACCCTTTGTGTAAGTTATTAGAGAAGGAGATAAAGTTCTACTTTTATGAGGCATGCATGAAAGCGTTTTAGTGCTTGAAGGATAAGTTGATCTTAGCACCAGTGATTGTTTCTCCTAATTAGTCATCCCCATTTGAGATCATGTGTGATGCTAGCGGTGTTTCTTTAGGGGTTGTGCTAGGTAAAAATCGCAATAAGATCTTTCATCCTATATACTATGATGGCAAAGTACTAAATATAGCTAGGAAGAATTACACAAGCACCGAGCAGGAACTACTGGCAGTAGTTTATGCATTTGAAAAATTCAGAGCGTACCTTCTGGGTACTAGGTGATAGTGCACACTGACTATGAAGCCTTGCGATATTTGATGACTAAGAAAAATGCTAATCCAAGGTTAATCAGATGGGTCTTTTTGCTCCAAGAATTTGAAGTTGAGGTGAAGGACCATAAAGGGAGTGAAAATCAGGTAGCTGACCACTTATTCAGGCTAGAAGATGAAAAAAGAAGTAATGATGAGCTTGACATTATTGATTCCTTTCCAGATGAACAGGTTTTGGCTCCACTCTTGATCTTATTTTTTGGTTTGCTGATTATGCTAACTATCTTGTTAGTGATCTTATGCCTAAAGAGCTTACTTTTCAGTAGAGAAAGAAGTTTTTACATGATATTAACAGGTACTTCTGGGATGAGCCATACTTAATCAGGATATGTGCTGACAATGTCATCAGGAGTTGTATCCCTAAAGCAGAAATGTTAAGTATTTTGGAGGCCTGTCACTGCTCACGGGTAGGTGGACACCATAATAGGAATCGTATAGCGCAAAAGATACTTTAATGTGGCTACTAATAGCCGACTATCTATAAAGATGCACATGACTTGGTGAAGAGCTGTGACCAGTGCTAAAGGCAGGGGAACATATCTAGGCGTCAAGAGCTACCTATGACACCAATCTTGGAAGTAGAGTTGTTTGATGTATGAGGCTTCGATTTCATAGGGCCGTTCATGAGCTTATATGGTATGAAGTAAATTTTTGTAGTAGTTAATTATATCTCAAAATGGGTGGACGTTGTCGCCATACCAGATAATGAGGGCAAGATTATTGTTGATTTTGTATGGAGAAATATCTTTTCCGGATTTGGGACTCCTAGGGCTATCATCAGTGATGGGGGTTCCCATTTTCACAATAAGATCTTTCATACTCTATTGGCAAAATATGGTGTAAGATAACAAAAGGTATCCACTCCATATCATCCCCAGTCTAGTGGGTAGGTTGAGGTGTCAAACCGCGAAATCAAAGAGAGTCTACCAACTTTGTGAATACTAAAAGGATTGATTGGGCGAGGAAGATGGATGATGCTCTATGGGCATATCGGACAGCTTTCAAAACACCCATTGGTATGTCCCCATACTAGTTAGTATTTGGAAAGGCATGTCATTTGCCTATGGATCTAGAACATAAGGCATTGTGGGTTCTGAAAAAATTGAACTTGAATTGGAGTGAAGCTATGCATATGAGGCTAGATCTAATCAATGAGATGGATGAGTTTTCGATTGAGTGTGTATAAGAGTGATGTTCTTCATAAAGAGAGGATGAAACTATATCATGATAGGCATATTGAGCAGCGCAAATTTAGCCTTGAGGACAGAGTTGTTGTTTAATTCTAGGCTGAGGTTGTTTCCAGGCAAGTTGCAGTCAAAGTGGTCTGGAACTTTCACCATCATACAAGTATTTTCTTATAGAGCATTTGAAAAGATAGAGATGGTCATAGGTTCAAAGTGAATAGACAGCAGGTGAAATGGTACTTGGGATCTATTGACAAAGTGAAAGTTGTATAAGAACTCCAGCTTAATGAAGTTTAAGCAGTGAAGGAACCTGCATTATGCCGTGATGTTAAATCAGGCGCTGCATGGGAGGCAACCCATGGGGAAAAGATTCATAAGGTTTGAGTAGTGGAGTGACCCACATTATTCTGCGATGTTAAATCAAGCGCTGCTTGGGATACAACCCAAGGATTATATTAGTATTAGATAGGTTAAATTCTATTATTTGATGTTTTAATGGTGTCATGGTGTGTTCACTGAGTGTAGGGTTTCAAAGGAGGAGAAAAATATTAAAAAGTGTCCAAGGTTCCCCACCACGAGCACCTATACAGACCATATAGGGCACCACGTCTCGTGGTGGAGTAGCGTAATGCGCAGTGTCTTAAAGAACTCTAGGATTACAGGAGGTATTATGGTCCGTTATAAACTTCATGGACCATTTTGCTTTCCGTGAATCCAAGGTAAGGTCCCTCACTTTTTACCCAAGTCCATAAATACGGTAGGAAATATGGCCCGTGATGAACTTCACAGACCATTTTGCCCTCCGTGCAACCCAGGTAAGACCACCTCTATTTTATCCAACTCTTATGTCATGAAAGGTGAGTACGATCCGTGGTTCTCTTCATGAGTACCCACCACAGGTCGTGAAGCCTAGTTGGCTAAGTGTATTTAATTAACCTCACTTTGACCCAAATGCCAATTAATTAGGGCTATTGTCTTATTACCTATTTCTACCAAATATTTGGGTCACTCTTCTTCTCTCTTACTATGAACCAAAGCAAAGATCAGACCTCCAATCCCTTGTCATGAAAACCCTTTCACCTCCCACGGATTCAAGTTGCAAGGAGTGATTTATGTATGTAGTCGAGTGTCCTACTCCCTAGAACTGTGAAAATCAATAGTGTGAAGCATATATTGAATAAATTCAGTAAGTTTCTCTTTTCAATTCCTTGGGTCGATGCAAAATGAGAATTGTGTTGTAGTTCATATCATGTGTGCATAATATTAGGATAGTTTGGACTGTGTTGTATCTTTAAATATGTGTAGTATGCTAGGGTAGGGTAATTTGACTTCGGATAGTAGTAGTTGGAATGTGGAGATGATGCATACTTGTATTTTCTTAACTATGAATACCTTATTGTTGAGCTGTGTGTTTTAATGCGCTAAATGTTCTTGAATTGGTGTGAAGATTGAGTGGTGAAAAGTGAAGTATTTTGATCAATGGTAGAACTGTGAGGTCGGGGATGATGACCTTCACCACTGACCATATTGTACTTTACGATCCGTGGTGGAGGCTCATTGTCCTCACTACTAAAAAGGTTCTAAGTGTAGGATCAGGAAGGCATCACTGACTGTGAAGTTCATCACGGGGTCGTGGTGTTGTTCTATGGTCCCAACTCTTAGAAAATTTTAGAGTACCTCCTGAGACCTAGGTTCTAGAAGGTCCTTCACTGCCCATGAAGGTCCACCATATTGACATACTTGGACAAATTCTTGACATACTGCAAAATTCCAAAAATAGTTTTTATTTCATTTTCTGCTTGTGATCACCCTATGATAGTTAGAGAGACGTCGTTTATTAAGGGTATTGTAATGCTTATATGAAATACGGGGAAGTCTAAGTACCCATTTAAATTTATCCCATCAGCTTGTTAAATTAATAACCATTTTCGCTTTCATAGGTACCATAACACGACAACGCATAAAGACTACTTCCAAATACAAACTCTATGACTCCGCAACCAAAGAATCAGAGCATGACTCAGAATATGAGTCGGAGCATTGTTCGAGAATTGATGAATCCAGTAGATCTGAAGTACAGGTTACTACCACTATCTCTTCTCATGCACCTCTCATTATGAGGTCCAAGAAAGTTGTTGAGGCCAATGCACTACCTCTAGTCTGAAGAGGAGGCAGCTAGCTCAGCCAATGAGACAAGAGGGGACATGGCAAAATTCGGTGAGGAGGGTAGTGAATCTTATGCAGCCAGTGATGACTATAACAGGCTAGATGCAATCGAGAAGTTTGCCCACGAAAAAGAAAATGACCCAGTTGCACGCCGCACAGTTATTGATTTTGTGAGAAATATGTTGCTTGTTCTGGGTTAATATAAAATCTTTGCAAAAAGCTTAACCAAAGGGTATAAAGGCTTGTGTAAATGAGCCATTGTGCCAGAGGTCCGAGTGTTCCCTAATAACCTCTCTGCCCTACCTAAGCTCAAAGACCTCTTCTACAAGCATAATTTTAGGTGGATGATAAATGACTCGGGGTATTATGGTGAAAATCTAGTCTGGGAGTTCTATTCTGCCTATGCCACCGCAATGATGAATGTTATGCCCAGGAGATCTCCAAACAAGAGAAAAGGGTCTTAACATTAAAGAAACCACCGTTAGATGAAGTCACAGTTCGTGGAAAGGTAGTGGACATCTCAAAGACTACTATCAACAGGTTTCTTATATGGTTCAAAATTCTACACTGATGTTTGGATAGGTGTCTATGAGCACCGACACCACAAAGTTAGTGATGAGGTGAAGATGAGTGATCCTGAGGTGCGATGACATATTATGAGATGGATTGTAAAACTTATTGCTATTGAGGGAGAAAATATGTCGCGGTCACTAATGTCAGGCAGTTGATTACTAAGGCTTCACTAACATTTTTAGCTAACTTTTAGTGGGATATTGTCCGCGCTCATCTCCGACCTACTGCAAATGACAACACCCTTTATCCCACACAGGCATATCTAGTAGCCTACAATATGGCTCAATTTGGACTATATAACGGTAGGCTTATTGTTGCCAAAATTCAGGACCGAGCATTTAATCAGTGGTCTGGACTTCCATTCCCATGAATGATCAGGAGTTATGTGAGTTTGTGGGGACAGTGATAAGTTGTCATTTTGACAAGTGCATCCCAATAACAAAGTCCGCAAATGAGGCACTGATAAAAGATTTAGATAACCCATTATACAAAACCAAGACGGGCTGACCTAATGGGCTAGTCACTATGCCCACAAGTCCACCCACTTCTAATCTAGCTTTGGAGGGTGAGACTTCCTGCCCTCCGATGGAGAAGGATGCAGACAAGACCGAGGGCAACACCAGGCCTACCCCTTCCACACCCGCAGTTTCAAGTATGATAATCACTGTTCCTTATGCACTCCTTGAGCGATTGGTGAAGTATCAATGGCATACATTGGCACTAGTAGATCAGGTGATTGAGTTGCTACCTAGGGTGGTCCAGACGTATATAGAGAAGGAGGCGACTCAGATTTGTGCCTAGCTCAAGTAGGAGGTTACATTGATACCGAGTCGCTTTGATGGCCTTGAGGCCCATATTACTGCTCATAGTGGTCTTCTAGGTGATAAGGAGATTGCTTTCTTATGGGCAGAGTTGGCTGCCTTACGGGAGGCTGTGGCTAAATTACAAGAAAAGTCATTCTCTAATGTTCCTGCTAGTGCTACAGATACCTTGCTATAGTTATTGTCAGCATCGCCCACACATGTGCAGCTAGATGGGGTATGGGGCTTTATTTTGATAATCGAGCCAGATAAAAAGGTCAAAGGCAAGAAATAGCAATAGAAACATAGCTCCTCTAAGGAAGTAAAAATGACAAAGAGATTAGATAGTAAAGTTGAGAGGAAGGCTTAGTGCACTTCCCAAAGAGAAGTCCAGGATATTGAGGATCTCGAGAGACAGCAGATTGAAGCTACTAAAGTGGGAGTGTTGGCTAGTGTACTCGCTCCTTCTAAGACTATCGCGATGCCGATTACAGCTATGACTATGACTGGGTGCCTCTCAGCACACTTAATCCTGCTATAGGCGATGATCCTTTGGGGGAGCCTACATTATTGAGTACACTGACCAATGCTGGTGTTACTACACCACCACCGACTGACACCTAGGGCATCGTAGGTATGATCACTTTTCTTATAGTTATTACTGAATTCTTTGATGTGCAATTAAGGAAATGCACGCTCTATCCCCTTACAAAACTTTCATTATTGGTTAGCCATACACTTCACATGTTTCTAGTGATTCATATGGCATCATCAAATGATACAAGTCTTGGATAAGAATCTACAATGCACTAAAATGCCTTTGTTGATGATCCTTTACTTCGATAGCATCTACGGTTCCTCAAATAATATGATATCTACTCTTTTGATAGGGGTGGGGCATCCTGACACTTGGAATTTTTGTTACCATATTTTTTTCTCACAAGCATATATCTAGTAGAACTGTCATGTTTAGGTTGTTTCTGTGTAAATACAAGAGTCTGTAAAAATATATTCTAGCCTGTGAAGAGGATGAGTTCAAGTGAACCAAAATGACTCCCAACTGCAAATTTTGTGAAATACTATGTGATTGGTATAGCTTGTGAAAACTGACTTGTTAGGTTCTTTGTAGGACATTGTACGTATTGACTTGTTGATCAAATATTAGCTAGTCTAGGTTGATTAGTGATGAATAGTATAGCATATGTGTCATGTATGTGTGAGCTTAAATACTTAGTTTGAACATTGCATTTATAAGCTAGAACTTGCCTGGTTTGTCTCACTGAAATGATTGAATAACTTGACTAGGATAGGATCATACCATTGTTGAAAATGAGTCACTCAGCCTAAAAATAACTGACCAAATGAAAGCATATCCTTTGAACCAAAAGGTCGAGAATGAATAAACCTTTTATTTGATTAACCATAATTCACCTTCCCTTTCTGTTTGTAAATCTTTATTTTGGCCCTGGTCCTTTCGAAGACAATATGTACTTCAACTCAGGCTAAAGCCTAAGTTGAGGGTGACAACTATAAAGAGAATCAGTCTATGAGCTTTTATATTGGCCCTGGTCCCTCCTAAGAGATTATGTACTTCAACTCAGGCCTAAAGCCTAAGTTGAGGGTGGCTATTATAGAGAGAAGAGAAAAAGTGGGGTATGAAAAGAGTTGGGTGATAAGAGAAAAAAAAGCAATAAGCATGAGGGTGTGACCGTTGATGAAATAAAAGAACAAGTGTGACATGTAATAAAATTTAGAATTGCAATAAGGAGACACAGTTAGAAAATAAAAAGAAAGGAACAAAGGCGAAAACCACATCTAGGCGAGAATAGTAAAGTAAACAAGGGGATGAAATAGTTTGGGGAGTGGAAAACAAGTAATTAAGTCAAAGTATTATCTAGAGGGCAAAGTTGTCACTGTTATCCTAAATGTATCCTATCGAAGCCTGAGCCTATATTACAAGCAAAGAAAGTTCTAATGTGATCATAAAAGAGCTATTCAAAAGTGTAGTGTAGAAAATAAGGGCAAGCTAGTGATCTTTGCATGCGCATTGATTGAACTTTATTTGTGAGTGTTGAGTGAATTTATCCCAGTCTATGTTCTATTTTTGCATACTGTGTGAGAGACTTCTTTGTTGTGAGGGCATTAAAATTATATTATTGAGTTGCTATATTGCTTAGTACAGTGTCATTTGCATTTGTTTGGTTGACTGTGAGTAGTGTTATGTCGTAAATTGATCCTTGTGAGTTAGTTGGACCACCAGTGTATTACAGAGTTGAGAATGAGTCATGGTTGATATGATGGGCTGCTATATATCTATCCTATAGTCATTTGTATTTACGCGTCGTGTTATTTTATTTTGTGTCATTGCTTGAGGACAAACAATGGTTCTAAGTTGAGGGTGTTGATGTGTCGCATATTTACGACACTTTTGATGCTCAAAATAGTCAATTAGTGTGTGTTGCAAGAATGTTTCTATAGATATATTGTGTGTTTTGTTTATGTTGCAGGAAAACTAAGTCATGCACGAGTTTGGATGATTTTTGTGTGTCTGAGTGTTGTTTTGCTGAGGACTGAGGAACACGAGTCTCACCACGGATCGTAGTGCCTTGCATGAATTATGGTGGTTGGTGTAGTGTTGATAAGAGAAGGAAGCTGTGCTGGAGGATTTGATGAAGTATAACTCCACGGAACCCACCACGGACCATAGTGCCTTGCATGGGCCATGGTGAATGTCGTAATGCTAACCTTGTAAAGTGGTTGCTGAGATTTTGGCCAAGTGTAACTCCATGAAACCCATCACAGGCCGTGGAGTCCACTACAGACCGTATTGTCTGATCGTAAAGGCTGGGGGAAGAAATTGGAGAATTGGCAACGGCTATCACCATGGACTCCAGTATGGATCTTATTCAGAAACATGGAGCGTGATGATTTCCCTTGAATATATCAAGGTTTACATAGGTGAAGAAGCTAAGTTAAACACCATGGAAACAGGACCACGAACCGTTAACTCCAGTACGGTCCTTAATGAACCAACGTGAAAAGTTTTGACTTAAGTTTTCCTTGTTGGTTTAGTATTTGGTTTTGTATTTCTATAAATACCCAAATTTATTTTATTTTTAGGGTTCTGTGTTTTATTATTTTTTCTGAGTATTTTGTGAACATATGGAAGATACACTCTACTACTTTTTGAGATTGATTCTTAAAATATCATTCTAGTTTTCATTCTTTGTTCGTGGTTCGTGTGTTTGATTCAAGGTTTACTTATTCATTCGTGTGGGTATTGATTCATGAATTCTACACAAATTCTTGATCTTTTACTTACAATCATGATTAGCTAAGCCTACAACTAGGGTTGTGGAAATCATGACGACTTAACTAAAATAGGCAAAATATAGGATTGATATTCTTTATTTTCTTTTGCATATATTGTGATTTCTTCATTTAAAAGCTTTTCTTAGTGAGTGCACACATTAAGAACTTGCACATATTCATTGCTTACCCAAGAGGGAGGTAGTGATTAGGAAAAGACTATCGCAATAGTAATTCGAAGAGTCTGACTTCGAAAGAAAGGATAAACTTCATCTAAGTTACTTGAGACTGGAAGGAGATAGTACTGTGAGATCTAGGGCGAGGTTTAGTAAAGAATACATTCTGAGACCGGGAAGAAATGAATGAGATACGACTAAGAAGGATCGGGAGGTGAATTAGATGTTACCTAACTCGCTAGATTTTGCATGCAATGCATTGAAAGATACCATGAATACAAATTGTCTATTAATTATATGTCATGGGGAACACAATCCTAGCTAAATTTTTATATTGTTCACAACTTAATTGTTAGTTACTTTGCTGAAAAATCATTAAATATTGTTAAATTAAACAACAAAACTCCCCATTTTACTTTATTCACTTTAGTTTTGGGAAATAGCTACTATATATGAATAAGTGATAGCTAATAGTCTCGTTTCAACCTATTCCATATGGGTTCGACACCGGCTCTTAGTTGGGTAAAATATAGTATCAACGATCATCTATATCTTTTTTGAGAGGTGTAATTAAGCCTTATCAACCATCATAAACTAAAAAATAAAATTATGATTTAAAAACAGACTTTGAGTAGAACATAAACTCAAAAATGAAATTATGGTTTAAAAGCAGACTCTGAGAAAATCCTTCTACTCAACACTACTCTGCCTATGAAGCCTCTAACTGAATAAGAAGGTGTCAATACAAGCCCACGTCTACCTCATGGAACTACTAAATAATAAAAGAATGATTGTGGAAAAAAAATTCATCTAAATGCAAAGAGGTCTCACTAAAGCTGTGAGACCTCGGAAGTTGGAAAGATGGAAAATGAAGGTTAAAAAGAGGATCACAGGAAGTTGCACCTTTTTAGGCACTAGGTGAAGAGGACCATGGGCCATGAATAGGCTATACGGTCTAGTCCTAGGAATTAAGAAACATGGGTGAAGGTCAACAAAAGGGTTCACAACTCTTGGTGGACTCCATGGATCGTAATCCCTTCCTTGAAATTGACCACTCCAGACCCCTAAGTTTGGGTGATGAACACGATGGAGACCATGACCCATGGTGGACACCACGAGTTGTGGTGGCTTCTGAGGAAGCCACCCCTCCTACCCAGTCTAATCCCTCCTTACCATGATCACCACTGCGAGCCGTATTGAGCTTCACGAGCTGTGGTGTCCCATCCGTGAAGGTTCCCAAACCAGTTAAGTTAGGGGTGTTTTGATATTTTTCCTATTGACTCATTAATGAATATGGATGGTTTTTTGGGGTTTATTCTATCCTATTAACTACCTTAATCCCTCTACTTCTCTCATTCATATCCTAAAACCCAAGTCTCGAAATCTTCTCTCTAAAACTATCTCACAAGGGTCTTCTTCTTCCTCAAGAAAATTCCAAGAGAAATCAAGGTCAAGACTATAATTCATTGCAATTTAGGTCTTCCAAGGTTTAAGTTATGTGGTAATTCATCCATGGAATCTTCCAACCATGGATTCCCAAGGTTTTCTCAAAATCGCTTTATGAAGTCTTCTTCTAACCCCTAGTTTTCATGAATTTGCATTACATCTTCTTAATTATGGTTTTAACTTATGATTATTGGTCAAATTATGCATAATTCACATCATATTGCATGATTTCAAGTTGAATTTCATTTACCCATTCTATATGCTATTTTCAAGTATGATTTCAATGATTTATGATCATGATTTATAAAGGATTTTAATGAATGTTTTATGAATGATTATCAAGGCTTATAACTGACTCGTGAAAGTTTATGAGCGATGTTTTGATTATGTTTCAAGGTAATTATCTATAGTGTGAAAGATAATTCTCATGCACTCCTATTAAAGAGGTGAAAGGACATTCTCAACAATTCATGGATTCTTATGAATCAATCATGTTAATGAGTTACTCTTGTGATTACTTTATGACGAGGATTGATATCTTTTATTTTCTTTCCTTATGATATTAATGACTATATTTTTATGAAATTCCATTGGGATAATAACTAAGAAGAAAGAGGACTTTAAGGTGCAGTTCGGTCCAGTATTCAAGTAGTTACCCAAGAGAATCCTAGTAGCAACCTTGAGTCCCTAACAATGTTTTTTGAATAGGTTTATGATGCAAATATGGTCTAGCTAGTGGATCCACATATAGCTCATGATGTTATGATGTTCTCACAGAGTCTACCTTCAAAAAGTAGCCTCTCCCTTCTCGATGTGGGAGATACATTGGATTTTATGTTATAACTCGCATAGTCTTATATGTCGGTCCTATTCCACACCAAGGTATATGTAAAGTTATAAGTTCTCATAATGATGTTTTGATGCATTGACCATATGATTATGATGTTTAAATATTTTCATGATTTTACTCATGTTATATGATATTGGATATGTGTCCCATGTTCATATTGATTATGTCCTATTTTCATTGTTCACGCATACTTCTCATATATTGTCACAACCCAAATTTGGGCAATGATGACACTTATTATAACCCCCGAGTAGGTAATCTAAACCCAAGACAAGCGGAAAACAAATCTCAATCTAATTAAATGATTAATAACATAAGAAGATAGAAGCAAAAGAGTATAACCAAAGAAAAGTCGTCCAAGGCATAGATATGTAAGTATAATACAAAACATACAAAGGGACCGATAGTGACCAAAAGAAATGACAAACTACCTCTAGACTAAACCCCGGACCTGGTGTCACCTATACAGGAGATACTAAGTACAAACGCTGACAATATGTATAAATATACAATACAGATCTAACTGTCCAAAATATAAAATACAAGTCAAAGAAAAAAAATGTAGCAAGTCTCTGAATGCTGGGAGCTCACCACAATCCGGATCTGGCATCGCTAGGATCATCAGGCGCGCGTTGGGGGTGACACAAACTGGTGCTGCATCAAAAAGATGTAAAAGTACAGTATGAGTATAAAATATGGGATACCCAGTAGGAATCATAGGCCAATTGAGCTCGAAAAAAATAACATATATAATAAACAGCATGATGATACTAAAAACAAAAAATAAACAAAACAAAAAAAATGGAGCATAAATTACAACTACGGGGAAAAAGGGCACGGGAACAATCACATGGTTGTCAAGTAAGCCCGACCAATCATGAAAATACATTAATAAATCCCAACTGATAAAATACCGAAATAATACACAAATGTAAACTCGTAGCCAAGGCTCAATATCCTCTAAAAGTATCATGAAGCTCCCAAAATTTACGCCTCAAGTTTTCCAATAGTAGTAGCAGTAATTGCAACCTGAATGTGTGACATGGGCCACCTGGAATTTACACCTCGAGCTTCTCAATAATAATGATAATAATAATAATCCAAAATATATATCAATGGGTCACTCGGTATTCATGCCTCGAGCTTCTCAAAAAGAAATACCATAATTATAATATCACTGGTATTTCTTTAAAATCATTACACTTATTCATCAACCAAAAATCTTGAAATTTCCATTTCTATTCTTTCTTTAAAAAGGGATTTTGACACCAAATCAATACAAGTAGTATGTAAATATCATATATTACTCACCTGAGACTCCAGTGTGCCGAAAGCACGGCCTTGGGCCCAATATTTCAATATCATAAGCAACCAAGGCATAAATATAAGCCAAAAATCACAAAGAGTGACCAAATAACACCAAACAAGTCAAGCAAGCGGCATCCTAAGTTCAAATCACCTAGGAGCAATTTCTAAGGATCATAAACGATATAGGCAAGTTAAGAAATCACTTAGACTAAGGATCCAATGACTAAAACTTCAAACTAGCCACTAACGATGATCATCATTTCCAAAACTCTCAACGAAATATCAACACCTAGATTGTAATCCTAATCATGCATTTCTACTCAAAATATATTAATTCTAGCCAAGACAAGTCTAACAAGAGTAAGTTATAACCTACCTCAAAGCCGAAACCACACCCGATCCGCTAAACTTGAGTCTCTCCTTTTTGGGTGTCATGACCCAACCCCGTAGGCCGTGACTGGGGTCTGAACTAGACCCCTATATACTTAATTATCAAATGTAAAAATCAATATAAGAACTATACATAAGAACCCTAGTGGGTCATAGCATTTTCATATGCCTGTAGCCTCTTTCATTTGTGTCTTGTCATGAAAAGGCGTGCAAGACGACAAGGCTGCCATAGTATCTTGATATTTATAATACATCAAGTAGACATAACTGAACAGAACTTACACGTATAACCCACACATATGTCAATAGACCTCTAAGAACATTAATAGTAATATATGGCGGGACAGGGCCCCCGTCGTACCCCTGAATAAACAAATATATACATTAGAAGGTCAGTACCAAAAGCTAGGCTCTAGAATAGTGGGGCACTTTCAACATAGCTGAGTGGAAATCTTAAGTTGGCGGATCCCTGAAATGAACATCTATACCTGCGAGTATGAAATGCAGCCTCTCGAGGAAAGGAGGGTCAGTACGTACTGAGTATATAAAGCATAAAATATCATAATTGAGACAACAGCTGAAATAGGGATGCAGGGGGGCAAGTATAACATTTAGCCATCTCTGTACCTGCATTTTATAAAATAAAGGTATATATACTATCATCACATACTGTATCTGGCCGGTTCGGGGACTTGTGTAATAACTATATCCTTTTGTCATCATAAGAACATATATACCATTAGCGTTGTGGAACGTACAGCCCGATTTATGTATATACAAAGTACACGTCGAGGAATGACGGCTCGATCCACATATCTTATAAAAATGCCGAGGAACGACGGCCCGATCCACATATCTTATAAAAATGCCTAGGAACGATGGCCCGATCCATATATCATATAATAATGTCAAGGAACGACGGACCGATTTGTATATTGTGTAACAATGCTAAGGTACGACGGCCCGATCCGTAAATAGCACAATATGTCATGGAATGTATAACCCGATCCTTACATAGCAAGATATGCCGAGGTACGTTAGGCCCAATCCATATATATCATAATGCATATACGTGCACGTAAAACTCTGCAACATATCAAACATCCCTTAGATATCACCATAAAGCATGTTCAAGAGCCTCTAGGTATAGGAGCTTACACAACCTAATACTATTCAACCTATAGTAGGCTCAAGGGTCGTAGTTCAACTACTTCAAGGCCCTTATCATTCAAAAGTGGGTACAAGTCATGAGCTAAATCTAGAATCTATAAATAGAGCTATATCCAAATCCATATTCTATAGTACATATAGTCTAGTCTTCCTAGAAAGTAGGAAAAGACAAACTTTACATGTACCACTTTGTATCACATGGAAGACTTGAAAAGTAATGACTCAACTTGTTACAAGAGTTCTAACTAGTAGGAAGTGAACAAGAGCCTTAACTCATACTCAGAGTTTTAAGAGTGGAATAACTCCCAATTTCCTATACATAATACTTACATCTAAGTCATGCCAAAAGAGAAGAAAGGGTAGCTTCACATACTCATCCCTTTCTAACGTATGGAAGGCTTGAGAAGCCCTAGTTCGATTACTGTAAGAGTGCTTTCATCAAGGAGTACATAAGAACTGTGAATTAAACTTGGTATTTACGAGTAGCTTTACCCTCAAGTTCATATTATTCACTATTTAACTTGAAGACATGCCAAAAAAAGGAAACGTTAGCTTTACATACACTACTTTTCAGCATATAGAAGACTTGAGGGATAGGAGCTAAACTACTTTAAGAGTCTTAACATTCAGAAACAAACACGAATTATGAATCATGAATCATGTTCAGAGCTCATGAATAGAATTACCCCAGGCTTCCTACACATATCATTTGTCACTTAAATCTAAGACATGCTCAAAAGAAAAGAGAGACAGACTTTACATACCTCTTTTGGGTTACTCTTTATCTCGTTCGCCTTGTCGTTCCTTGAACCTAGGTAACATGAAAGTAATGCAAGTATCAACAACCCTTAGCTTTCATGCATCTTAGGTTACATATGAGTATTCATAGAACTCAACCCCTCGCTCGCCTTCTCGACTAGTTCCTTAACTAGTTAAGGAGTTAGCGGAAATATGGAAGCACCTCTCCTATAATATGCCCTATCCGAATTTCCAATTACACTCCTAATAAATACAGCCAACGAACAATAACAACCTGCAGCACATGTATAATCAGTTCACACCAACATAATACAACACAAACTACAAATGACTCGCTCGAAACCACGATACCAAAATAGGGTTTTTAGTTTTTATTTTGCAAAACCTTTAACTATACGAAACGGAGGGTCGGGTGGCTGCAACCAGAAGCTCCCACACCCCTTTTAGAATACTTTTAGGCCCTGCAACACAACACCACACATATTCAGCAGCACCTCACACAAACAACACCTTATTTTGACTACAATTTAACTATAGCGACTCCAATTTAGTTTGTTTCTAACATCGAGCATTTCTATGAAGTTCTTATGCTTCCAGCAGAATAAAAGATGTGTAATACACCCTATAACACCACCATAAACAATTGAAAGGAAGGACCTTACCTTACCCAAAATTAGCAAAAACTAGCCAAAAACTAGCCTCGAAAGTTCCTTAGCATGCTGAAAAGTAGTGGACTATTTGTATTACTTCTCCGCTTCCCCAAATCGAAATTTTCCATTATTAAACACCATCATATCACCATAGGATACCTTAAATAATTAATTCACAGAATGAAATCGGGTCTTACCTTTTCTTTCTCCTTAACTCGTAGCTTCCCTCTCTCTTTCTCTAAGTTTTTCTAGTTTTTTTGGCTAAGTATAGATGCTGAAAATAAGCAATTAGTCATCAATACATACTTATATACCCCTCCTTAGAAGGTTCCACCCGCCACATAGCAGCATGGACCCCACCTCAAGTAGGTGTGTCACCTACTTGGTCCAAGTAGGTGCATCACCTACTTACTTCCAAGTAGGTGCTATGCCTCCTTTCGCCACTTCCATGAGTTCGTAACCTCGTATCACTTTAAGAACCTATGTAATCTTTACTACGTAAGCTCAACATGCACAGAACTCATAGCTAAGGCCCAAACTATCAGACTCAAGTCTGCTACACTAGTCTACAAGGATCTAAGCCGATCTTACAATGTCGGGCAAAAACTAATGCCTATCATGCATTTCTAAGGCAAGTTCCTATCAAACCTAGACTAAGAACGAACATACTTCAAATAAATGCTAAAACGAGCATACAAATACACCAAAGGCATGGATAATCAACAAGACAAGTAGCATGCTCACAAGTACCCGATAAAACCCTAAAAAGACCTAAAACATGATTTCTAGATGTCTAACCAAGATTCAATAGTACCCAATCCCCAAATTCCAAATAATCAACATGCAATTACATTCTATAGCTCAATATAAAGAAGGGGAAAACATAGACTACCTATAGGCCGATCAAGCGCGCTCCAAGATTATAGAATCAGAACTTTCCCAATCCTAATGGCCTCTGAACGCCTCCACGCTATCAAAAAATAGGTACATAATGTTAATACAGTCATTTTGACATTAAAATCATCAAATTCAGAGAAGAATAGATTTTAAAGTCAAAAATGAGAATGTGGGACCCGCTTCGGTAATTCTTGAATTGACTCCGTGAAAAGGTCTTAAATACTACCCCCCCCCCCCCCCAACTTGTGTTCTAATATGGAACACAATTCGGGGTCAAATCAGTGGATACAAGTACATGCATCAAAATTCTCAATTAAGATCAAAAACAACTAAGAGTAGCAAGTATACAAGCAAATTACCTCAAACGAAGGTTCTAAATCACTTTCTGAAGCCCCCAACACCTTCTCCTAACAATTTTGCATGAATTAGCCTTTTAATCACCCAAATTCACCTTAAAATAAGAGAGAAATTGATGATTGAAGATAGCAAAGTAATCTGAAAAATCTAATATTAAAAAAAAACAGGGGTCGCTATAGCGACCAAGTGGGTCGCTTAAGCGACCACCTAAAAGAGTCTAAGTTCGCTTTAGCAATGCCAGGTCACTTAAATGACGACACCAGACATAGCTAGTCCAAATGATCTTTGCCAATGCCCAATTCTCTGACGAGGTACTCTGGATTTATTGGGAATCCTGTGCATGCAAACGAGATATGCTACCCTACAGAATTCGATGTTTTAGACTCAATGACGTATTCAAAATTTCCATACAAGGTCATTTTAACAAAAATTGGGTCCACACTCAAATGACATTTTAAGCTAAAATTCACAACTGGCCCCGGGATTAAATCGGAAGCCTTGGGAAGGGTCATTCTAGACCAAACTCGACATTTCAAAACTAACACGCATTTTTCAAGAATGTTGACAAAAGTCAACTTTTGGCCAAATTTCAAAGGCTAAGGCATCAAATGGACTCAAACTCGTACTAATTGACTCGATACTCGTGCCAACCATGCTACTAGCCTAATTTGGTCATTCCGAAGCTGATGAAACCATTAAAATTTTATTCTGAATTTGTTTACCTAAAGTAATGAACGAAATCAACTTTTCAAATTATAAAAGCTCCAAAAGAGGGAAACGGACCTCAAAGCCAAACGAACAACCAGGCGACCGAACAGTCAGTGCCAGTAAGTCATAAATGACTTGTGGTTGTTACAAGAATGCTCTAAATAATGAAAAGGAAGAATTAAGGCAAAGATGACCTGGAAGGTCATTACAACATCCACTACTAAAAAGGAGTTTTGTTTGCAAAAGTAAGAGTCAAGAAGTACCTGAAGGCTCAAATAAGCTGGGGAATTTCTCCTATATCTCCTGCTCGATCTCCCATTGGATGGTGTGTCTAACGGACCTTAACAATAGGAATGACTCTCAATCATATCTATTTGATATCTTTGGCTAGAACAACCATCAGCATCTCTACAATGGCCAGATAGTCATCCAACATAATTGAATCAGACAGGAACACATGTCACTCATCTAGAACAAACCGGTGCAACATCGATATATGCAAAACTAAATGGATAAGTGTGAATGTTGGGGCAAAGCTAACTCATAGGCAAACTCACCAAATGTCCTTAATATCTCAAAAGGCCCTATATGCCTGGGGCGTATCTAGCCCCACCTCCCAAATCTCATCACGCCCTTAATAGGCGATATTTGAAGAAATAACCAATCATCAACTGCAAACCTCAATGGTCGATGCCATTAATCTGCATAACTCTGATGTCTACTTTGTGCCATCTAGAGCCTATCCTGAATCACCCTCACCTGATCCAAGGCCTCTTGAAGCAAGTCTGTACCATTTAGTCTAGGCTTCGTAGACTCAAGCTAACTAACCGAAGAGCGATAACACCTACCATATTAGGCCTCAAACAGGGCCATTTGAATATTGGAGTGGTAGTTGTTGTTGTACGTAAACTCTGCCAAAGGCAAGAACTGGTTCCACTAACATGCCAAATCAATAACACAAGCCCACAACTTATCCTCAAGGACTTGAATAATGCACTCTGACTGAACATTATTCTGTGGGTGAAAAGTTTTGCTAAGATGAACATGAGTACCCAACTCCTCCTGAAAAGCCCTCCAAAAGCTGGAAGTGAACTCTGAACCTCGGTCTGAGATGATAGATACATGCACACCATGACGATGAACCACCTCCTAAATATAGATATGAGCCAACCTCTCGGTTCTAAAGGAAGTATGAACGGGTAGAAAGTATGCTGACTTGGTTAATCGATCCATGATGACCAAAATACTGTCAACACCTCTTAAAGTTTAAGGTAATACAACAACAAAGTCCATGGTGATATGCTCCCACTTCCAATCTAATATGGGTATTCTCTAAAACTCACTACTAGGCCTCAAATGCTTAGCCTTCACCTGCTGGCAACACAATTAATGCAACACATAGAGTGAGATATCTCTCCTTATATTCCACCAGTAGTGCTGCCTTAAATCATGATACATCTTAACTGTGCACAGATAGATGGAATATCTGGGTCTCGCTAAGGATAAGTAGAGTCAAACCCACCAACTCTCAAAATACACAATCGGCCATGGAATCTCAAAACCCCATCTAAATCTAAAGTAGCCTGACCAGCATCACCAGCTAACATCCTATCTCTGAGTACCACCAAAGACTCATCCTTAAACTCATGACTCTGAATCCGATCTAGAAAGGATGACTAAACCCCCACATGGGAAAATATTCATCTGTTATTTGGGAGATCAAGTCCAGTCATTTGGTTACCTAAGGGCTAGATGTTCAAAGCTAATAGTCGCTCTAAAATAGAAATGAAGTCTAGACTATCCATACTCACCGCCTTCCAGCTCAAGGTGTCCGCTACTATATTCTCCTTGCCCGAATGGTAGAGAATAGAGAGGTCGCAGTCCTTCAGGAACTCAATGCACCGATGCTACCTCAAATTAAGGTCCTTCTGGATCATAATGTACTGAAGGCTTCTTTGATCAATGTAGATCTCACAACAATTTCCATACAGGTAGTGCCTCAAAATTTAAAGCACAAAAACTACCACTGCTAAGTCTAAGTCATGAGTGGGGTAGTTGCGCTCATGCAACTTAAGTTGTCTTAATGTATAAGCAATAACTCGGCCCTTCTGCATTAATACAGAACCCAAATCAATGCCAAATGTATCATAATATACCGTGAAGCCCTCACCCTCAACTGGAAGAGTCAAAATAGGAGTGGTGGAAAATAACTCCTTGAGGCTCCAAAAGCTCATCTCACACTCCTCCAATCACATAAAAGGAACATCTTGGCGAGGCAATCAAGTCAATAGAGATGCAATAGCAGAAAAGCTCTCAACAAAGTATTTGTAGTAACTCACTAATCCGATGAAGCTGCGAACCTCAGCAATAGAAGTAGGTTTGTCCCAATATCGAATAGCCTCAATCTTTATCAGACCAACCATAATACCCTTCTTGGATACCACGTGCCTCAAGAATTCTACAAACTCAAGCCAAAACTCATACTTTTGATAACTTGGCATAAAGTCGTAGATCTTTAAAAGTCTGGAGCACTGTCCTTAAATTTTGCTCATGCTCACTCTAGCTCCGCGAGTATACCAATATATCAACAATGAAGACAATGACAAAGAAATCAAGGTATGTCCTGTACACTTGAGTCATCAAGTCTTTGAAGGCAGCAGGGGGATTAGTCAACCCAAAAGATATCATAAGGAACTAATAATTCCTAAATGCGGTCTTAGGGATGTTTGTTACCCTAATTCTCAACTGATGGTAACCGAATCTCAAGTCTATCTTATAAAACATTATGGCACCCTAAAGATTATCAAATATGTGATCAATGTGAGGTATATAGTAATGATTCTTCACTGTTACCTTGTTCAGCTGCCTATAATTAAAGCATACCTATATAATTCTGTCCTTCTTCTTCACAAACAGAATAAGAGCACCCCATATAAAAATACTCAGATGGATGAACTCTTTATCCAAGAGGTCCTCAAGCAGAACACTAATCTCCTTGAGCTCTATAGGTGTCATCCGATAAAGTGGAATAGAAATAAGTTAGGTACCTAGCTCCCACTCTATGGAAAAGTCAATGTCATGCTTAGGTGGAAGGCCAGGTAAGTCCATAGGGAACACATCCACAAAATCTCTAACCACAGGGATTAAGTAAACTGAAGGACTATATCTAGTGGCATCACGCACATAGGCTAAGTAAGCTAGACATCCCCAATCAACCAACCATCAAGCCTGTATAAAAGAGATAATCCCCATCGGTGTGTGACTATAAGCACTCTACCACAACACCAAAGGAATATTAGATATAGATAATGTAACGGTCTTCGTGTTGTAATCCAAGACAGCATGATAAGGAGATAACCAATTCATGCCCAAAATCACATCAAAATCTAGCATATCTAGCAGAATAAAGTCAACTCTAGTAGCATAACCCTGGATGGTCACTAAGCAAGATCGAGACACCTGATCCACCACTAAAGACTCACCCATCAGAGTTAAAACATGAATCAGTTCTGCTAAAGACTCGAACCTCATACCAAATCGGAGAGCATAATAGATAAACACATATGAATAAGTGGATCCTAGATCAAATAAACATGTGGCAGGCTGGTGGCATAATAGAAGTGTACATGTAATAACATCGTCGAATGCCTCAGTCTCATCCCTTGCTAGAGTCGCATAGAAATATCTCTGCATACCTCTACCCAGTGCGTCTGACCTACCACTTGACTTGCTCTTTGTGCTCCACCTCTAGCACCCTATTGGCCACCCTAATAATCTTGATCCTAAACTCTGCTTCTAACTAGAGGAGGCACTGCAGTCACTAATCTAGCTGCTAAAGGAGATGGTACAGTTACCCCTCGTCCTTGCTGGGGGCACTCTCAGGACCAATAATCTAATTTGTCATATTTATAACACTCTAAATCTGATAGCTTTATAATAACCCGACTGTGGTAGGAAAAGAGCGAACATGATGCCCTCAATCTCTAGACTATGCTAGGACCATCCTGCTAACATTGACTGCCCTTAGAAGTAGGTAATGCCGCCTGAATAGGCTAGATGAACTGACCTTGTTGAAATCTGTAGTAGGTCCTATCATAGAAGTCCCTTCCTCTAGTATGGGACCTATTGCACTGCCCAGGAAGCAAAGCCTCTTATCGCTACCCTATTGGGCCTTGAGATGAATATGCTCCATAGACAGGGCATGGTCGACCAAATCCAGAAATGAACGGCCTGCTAAAGCCAGCTGCTTCATATCAACTCTTAATCTATACCATAACATACGTATAAAATAATGAACTCTCTCCTCCTCTATGGGTAAAATCATGGTGGCATAGTGGGATAGCTCATGAAACCTCACCTTGTACTTTGAGATGGTTATGAAGCACTGCTCCAACCTAGAGAACTGATCACAAAGCCTATCTCAAATGCTTTGTAGTATGTAACTAGCCAAGAAAACATCTGAGAACTCATCCTAAGATACAGAAGGCGACCCAACTGGCCTAGACAGTAAGTACAAGTGCCACCACTATTTGGCAGGTCTGCGGAATTGATGGGTGGTGAAGTCGGCTCCTCTCGACTCGATAAGGCCTAAGGATTGATACTGGTCCTAGGATATAGTTAAGGGCTCATGGGTGTCCTCCCCAGTCTCTCCAGTAAACATTAATAGTGAAATCCTCTAAAATACCCCAAGCATCTTCTTCTCGCGCAATGACATGATCCCATCATCTATACCCGATTGTATGGCCATTTGAACTAGTGTAGTGGCTGGACCCTCGGGCTACTGTTATAGCCTAACCCTACTTTATCGAACCTAGGGCTAGAGCTAGTAACTGCCTCATCTCATTTATAACTCCTAGAATCTGGGTGACCATGGAATGAAGCTATGCTGTTGCAGCTGGTGAAGGTAGTGGTTAGGCTGGTCCCAGCCCCATTAGCTACGGAGGTACATATGCTACCTGTAGTTCCTCCTCGGGCTCAAGAACCTCTACTCAATAACAGGATGGAGTTGTAGCCCTCACATAATGTCACGACCCAACCACGTAGGCCACGACTGGGGTCCGACCTGGACCCCTCATATATATATCTATTAGTTGTGGTCATGTTGAATCATAAATAAGATAATATCATGTGACAGAGCCCCACTAGGCGATAACATTTTTATAAACCTGTAGCCCTTTTCGTTTGTATCACAATATGATAGGGCACGCAAACCGACAAGGTTACCATAACATAATCACATATATCATATATTAGGTAGACCCAGCTGAATCAAATTGACATACACAACCCACATATATATGTCTGCAGACCTCTTAAAATATAAATGACAACATATGGCGGGACAGGGCCTCCGCCGTACCCTCGAATGGACAAAACAATATTATACATCAGTGGACAGTATTAAAACTAGGCTCCAATACAATAGAGCCTCTTTCAGCTAAGCTGCATGGAATCCTAAGCTGACGGACTTCCAAAACCTGTATTTGTACCTGCGGGCATGAACGCAGCCCCCCGAGAAAGGGGGTCAGTACGACATATGTACTGAGTATGTAAAACGTAACATAGTACAACTGGAGGTATATCTAAAATAGAAAAGCAGGGGGACCAATTATCAAATCGGAAACATGTACCAGTACTCTGTGAATCACAAAAATATGCATGCTCAAATTTTCAATATAGCCGGCCCCATCAGGGGTCCGGTGAATCATATATGTAGTATCAGTATCAGGCCCCGTGCCATCGTCACCTTATCACAACACATCATCATAATATTAGTATCAGGTCCCAGGCCATCGTCACCTTATTACAACACATCATCATAGTATCAGTATCAGGTCCTAGGTCATCATATATATACATACGGATGCTGGCCCTTTAATGAGGGACTCGGTGAATAATGCAGTGAATTGCACGAATCTGACAACCGACCCGGGACTCGGAGAAGAAGTGTTACAGTATACACGAGTAGAGTAGTGAGAAACAAAACACAGTTTAAATCATTATCTGAGACTCAATGAAGTCATCAAGTGAACCATCACCTGGGATCAGGGCAGAAGGTATCTGACGTATAATCTCTAACTGTCACTAAGGACTATGTAAAAAGGAGTTTTTGGAAATCTTAGACATATACCATTGTGAAATATCTTATAGCAGTCCGAGCATTGGTTATCTCAGAGCCTTTTTTTTTTACAAACAAGAGCTTAGTCGAATCAATTGTTATACAGTCATGTAGAAGACTCGAAGATAGCAGCTTACTACTTTAAAGTTTAAACATTCAAAAGTGAGTGAGGGTCCTGAAGTCATATTCAGAACCGGGGAATGGAATTACCCCCAAAGCTCATATCATATCCTGCTTACATCTAAGACATGCCAAAAGAGAAAAGATAGGCTTTACATACCTATACCAAAAATATACCAAGAGAAGCTTCACATACCTTTTATGAGTTACTCTTTATCCCATTCATCTCATCGTCGTTTGGACCTATTCAACGTGGAAGTAATGCGAATATCAACCACTCCAGACTTTCCAGCACTTTCAGTTGCACCTTAGTATTCATGGAACTTATTTCCTTGTTCGTTTCTTCGACTAGTCCTTTAATTAGTTAAGGTGTTACCGAAAATTGGATAGCACCTCCCTTATAATGTGACCTATCCAAATTTCCAATTAGGTCCCTAATACCTACAGCCAACCAACAACAACAACCTGCAGCAATACACACCAACAATATACAATATAAACTCCAAATGACTCATTCAAAAAGATGATATCAAATAGGGCATCTAGTCTTTATTCTATAACGCCTTTCATTATACAAAACGAGGGGTCGTGTGGCTGCAACCAATAGCATCCATACCCCTTTTAGAATGCATTTAGGCCCTGCAACAATACATTACACCCCTGCAGCAACAACTCACTCAAAACTCTCAAAACGTGAATTCTGGACAGCTTACTATTTTACCTTGTCGCTTCACTTCGAAGGGGTAATGGAGGGAAACAGGATTTACGTCCTTCATGAAAGTTATATACATGCGTCTTAGGGTCGTATACAATTTAGAATAACCCCTATATCAATTCTGTACAAAAATATATGCCCAAAACACCAACAGCAGTCCGTGTAAGATTTCCAAAACCAAAATCTGGACAGTACCTCCTCTACACTTCATCACCCTTTTTAGAGACGCTAAAGGCCAAACTGGATTTTAAAGTCTAAACGAAAGTTATAGGCCTATGAAATACATTTCCAAAACATATTAAATCACCCGAAACTAAGCTATACACAAGAAGTTATACTAATATTACTAACAATTGTCCCCTCCAAAAATGGGTTTGTTAACTAGTTTTTAACGTTTTCCCTCTCTGTTCTTTCAACTTTCTCTCAATTTCCAAGCTGAAGAATTAATTCTGTAGACATCGTAAGATATATATATACACCTCCACGTACTTAAGGAACACCGTATATAATTAATTCACGGAGGAAAATTGGAAAACTTACCTCAAAGTCTTCAAACCATGGATGCCTCTTCCTCTCACATTTTTTTCTCTATGTTTTGGCTGATTTTGGATAATGAATAAGTGAATAGTCACATAGTACATATATATATGAGGTGACACGTGTCACCCCTAAAGGTGACATATGTCAGGCCCTTATTGGGCCACCTCAACCATGCGGCCAATGGAGTGCTGCCACATGGCAGCGGGGTCCACCCCCCAAGCAGGCAGGTGAGTCACCTAATTGCTTGTCACCTGCTTAATTGAGGTGCTTGCTTGACTTTCGTAAGTTCGAAAACTAGATTTTGCTCCCTCTCATAGGTTTGTAATCTCATCTTATTTTAAGAGTCTATGTAACCCATGCTACACAAGCTTGGTACGTACTCCAATAGCTTAAGTATGCAAGACTTCCAAGTTAGTAGCTTACATAGGTAAATTGAGTCCTACGACTCATTACTTGGCCTCCAATTCCTTCCGGATTCTTATGACTCCATTTCCAACCTTCTCTACTATGGGGTATCACATTCTCCCTTTCTTAGAGTCGTTTGATAGAGTTGTAGCATATCCGGCTCACATGATAATGTCTAAAGAACTTATGAGACATTCCGAGTTTTAAAAGCGTGGGGTGTAACACACAACCTCTAGGTTATCCTCTACCCCTAGCTGGGGCTCTATCTGCAAACCTAGGTGTATTATCCCCAGCCGTTAAGCCTCGCATGCGAGCCATCTTACAAAAGAGTGGAAAAGTAAGCTTTCAAGGAACCAATAAGACACACACTGCACGAAAGCAGGACAAAAAGGGATATTTCCTAACAACATCCTGTAGCCTCCTAAAGATTAGTCACAGACATCTCCGCACCGATCCACATGATTCTATTAGATGTTAGCTCCGTACAAGTGACACCGGTCAACCTGGGGCTCTCATAACAACTTGTAACAACCCAATTTCTTAGGTCATGACGTTACCTACTATAACTCACCTGTAGGTAAGCCAATTTGTAACCCTAAATGACTAATAATGGGTTTAAGTGTATAAACAAAGCAAGAATAAGCAATTCTAATATAAATAACAATCATAGGTAAGCGAAAGACAAACCAAATTTAATATATACAACTAATCCCTCCCAGAACCTAGAAGTCACTAGTACAGAGTTGTTTAAACAAAAGAGTACAAGTCCCAAAACTAGACTACAGAAATAAGACATGTCTCAAAGAGAAAAAGTCTAGTTTATATATATAGATAGAGATCAAAATAGTACAAAACACCAAGTGCTCACGCCCGTCTTCGGACTCTAAGCTCGAATCAACGTTGACTATTGGTTCTCAGACCTGTATCACAAAAAAGATGTAGAGTATAGTATGAGTACCAAAATAATAGATACCCACTAGGCATCATAGGCCGACTATGCTAGAAAAGTAAAGGCGATATGAAAAGAGAGAATAGAACAGAACAGAGGTCAAGAGAGGAAGTCTAAAGTAAAGTAAAGTAAAGTAAAGGGAAAGCATGAATGTTTTTTTCTCTTTCAAGAGATTCTACCTCGGAATCATGCCTTCACATGAGTGTAGAAAGAACTAACTCAAGTAATCTACAGCTAAACTACATCTAATTGGACCCCCATAAGCCCAAAAGGTACACTCGTGCACAAGTTTAAATAAAAACCCGATCGTACCCCCATAATCCCGACAAGTACACAAAATGGCTATAATAATTAAGAACTGAAACTAATAACCCAAGACCAAAAATTATAGGACCAGAACCTCAACCCAATCTAGTATAATAAGATAGTACGGAGACCGAACCTCTAATCGAATGTTCATCAGAAGTATCTAAGTAACCGATCAAGTATCAAGTAACCTAGGCTGGAACTCTAACCGGATGCTCGTGGCAAGTGTCAACACTACTAAAAACTGGTAAAAAACGACGAAATTAACAGCGACAGACTGCGTCGCTCAAAAATACAACGGGATTTGAGATGCGGTCCATAGCTATTTTTTTATAAAAAAAAAATTAAAATTGTTTTTATAAATAGCGACGGATAGGGACTATATGTCCAACGCTATTTTTGGTGGATTTTTGTGTCATATATAAATATATTTAAAAATTAATTATAAAATAAAAATAATGATGGAGTCCGTCGCTTTTAATTGAAAATAATTAAATATTATTTAAATATTGCATCTTCGTCCGTCATTTTTTATTATATTTTATTTATCAAATTTTTTTTTGCAATAAGCGACGGACATCGTCTCCTAGTCCGTCGCTTATTTGGTCAAAAGGCGATCAACTATTTTTAAAAAGTGACGGACAGGGCAACTCTGTCCGTCGCTCCATCTAAAATATTTCAAAACTCAGCCCGACTTTTTTCTCATTCTACTCTCTCTCTCTCTCTCTCTAAACCCTCTCCCTTCTCTCTAAAAATTCCAACCCCCACCCCCTCACCGTCGTCCGCCGCTGCCACGCCCTCCCCCATCGTCGTTGTTGCCGCCTCCCCTCCCCACCGTCAGCCTCTCTCTCCGTATTGTTAATAAGGTTAGTTTTAGGGTTTTAATTTGGAAAAAAAACATTAATTTGTTGATTTGTTAGTTAATTTATTTTATTTAATTTGTGTAATGTATGTTATTAATATAGTTAATTTTTATATGTGATTTTGAATTGGTAAATGTTAGAAATTAGATTTTAGGTCATTTCTTTGAGTTGGGATTTTTTTTTAGAATTAAATTGGGAATTAAATTTTTTTTGTTGGAGTTGGAATTAAAATATTGTTGATATTCAAATGTTATATTAAGTTTGGTTAGTTCTTGAAGTTAGAATGTGAATGAAAATTTTAGGGACTTAGTTTGAATTGTGGTTTTTTTTAATTAGATTGTGAATTGGGTATTGTGTTAGTTGGACTTGAAGTGTTTTTGAAGATAAAATTACGGTTAGAACATGAAGTAATTAGAAATTAGAATTTAGGATTTTTTATGTTTGGAAGATAATCAAGTTAGAAAAACATTGGGTTAAATGATTTTTGATGTTTGGAAGATATTCAAGTTATGAACTTGGACTTTAGGATTTTTGAACTTAGAATATTTTTTTGGTTAGTATAAATTGTGAAGTTTAGACTTTGGAACTAATTAGAACTTAGATACTTGAATTTTAGGATACTTGAATATAATGTAGAACTTGACCTTAGAACTTGAATTTTGAACTTGAACTTAGAACTTTGAACTTGAAATTTTGTTGACTTTAGAAATCTTTTTGAATTGTAGTACTTATGAATAAATTAAGCTAATTAGAGTTAGACCATATTCAAAGTCATGAACTTAAACTTTAGGAATTTTGGAAGTGGAACTTTAAAATTTTTAGGTTTGTATATGTTTGAACTCTTTAAACTTTAGAAGTAACTAGAACTTAGAAGTTCATGTGGTTATTAGATTGAACTTTAGATACTTGAATTTTAGGAATTCAGAACTTTATAAATTATTTTAGTTTGGATAAATTTTGAACTTTTAGACTTTAAAACTAATTAATTAGAACTTTATGTTGTCAGGAACTTGAACTTTAATTAGATACTTGAATACTCCTATTTTAGAACTTTAAATTGTATATACTTGAAACTTGTAATTTTATTCTTATTTAACTTAGAACATCTGACTTGAATTAATTAGAACTTGAATTATTTATAATTTAAACTTAATTATAAGTTGAATTAATTATAAGTTAAACTTAATTATTATATGAATTAATTAATTATAACTTAAATTTAATTATTATATGAATTAATTGATTAGAACTTGAATTAAATAGAATTTGAACTTAATAATTATAAGTTGAATCAATTATAAGTTGAATTTAATTATTATATGAATTAATTAATTATAACTTGAATTAATCATAACTTGAACTTAACTAATATATGAATTAATTATAACTTGAATTAATCATAACTTGAGCTTAACTAATATGTAAATTAATTAATTATAACTTGAATTAATCATAACTTGAACTTAATTATTATATAAATTAATTAATTATAACTTGAATTAATTAGAATTTCAACTTAATTATAAATTGAATTAATCATAACTTGAACTTAATTATTATATGAATTAATTAATTATAACTTGAATTAATTAGAATTTGTAGTCTCGATGAATTGTAGTCATTATGAACTAATTAATTAAGCTTGAATATATGTAATTTTGTATATGGATCATCGTTTGCGGATGTATAACATGCATTATGAAGTTGGTGGTGGTTTAAAATCTGAATTTATTGACGGTGTAAAAAGTTTTATCAATCATGCCATGACACTTGATGTTTTTAAGCGAAATGGATTGGTTAGGTGTCCTTGTCGTGAATGTAGGTGCTTGAAATTTTTTAATCCAGATATAGTTATGGTTCATTTGTATGGTAATGGATTTAAGCCTAGATATTTTGTATGGGTTGATCATGGAGAAATAGATGGATTGAATAATATATTTTATAATCTGCTGCCTGTAGATGAATATAATATGCTTGCACCACATAATCAAATTAGGGTTGAACATGATAGGGTTCTACATGATAGAATTCAACATTATACATTTCAACATGATAGAGTTCATGAAATGGTTAATGATGCGTTCGGGTTTCAAGGTGGGATGGAACTCGAACAATATTTTGATGAAACTCCTCATGAAGAAGCAAGACGTTTCTATCAACATTTAGAAGAGGCTAGTCGTCCATTATGTGAAGGGAGTTCGCATTCTGCTTTGTCAGTTGCAATTGGGTTAATGAATATTAAATCAGATTGGAGTGCTCCTCATGCGGCTATGGACTCAATGGTTGATCTTTTGGGAAAACTAGTTAATCCTGAGTTTAACATACCTTAGAACTTCTATCAGGTAAAGAGATTGGTTTCCAAGTTAGGATTATCGTATGATAGAATTCATTATTGTGTTAATGGCCGCATGTTGTTCTACAAGAATGATAGTGAATTAGAAAATTGTAAGTTTTGTGGACAAGCTTGTTATAAGAGGACTCTTGCTGGAAAGATGGTCTCAATTAAGGCGATGCATTATTTACCTCTTATTCCCAGATTAAAGACGTTGTATGCATCGATGAGGTCTGCCCCACATATGAGATGGCACCGTGAATATAGAAGGCCACTGGGTGTCTTGTCACATCCACTCAAATTTGGACAGAAAAAGTGGTTGGAAGCACCACAAAGGCCGAATATATGAAATGGGCTTTAGGAATAATGTACGATGACTCCAATCAGGTTTAGAAGGTATTGGATCATCGCGTCAAGCCGAGGCCATTGATGGGGTTCAGATAGTTGCAATATCTCAGCAAATTTCGGAACTTACACGCGCATTGGCAGGAACTTACACGCGCATTGGTAGAATCAGAGAAAAGAAGGATTGAGGATCAAAAAAGTATGAATGAACAAGTTGAGCAAATTAAAGAACAAGTGCTCAACCTCGCCCGTCAGCCTCCGCCCCGTTATATAGCAAATAGTCCTTAGGGTTTCCTATGTTAGTTTATGAATATTTTGAGTTTTTTTTGTTAACTTTGAAATACTTTAAATCATTCTAAATTATGATAGTCGAAGAAGGAGCTTGAATCTAGATGCCCGAAAAAATGCCCAATATAGCTACTACAAGTGCTCCCAAAGGTCAATAGTTTCCAAACTCCATGTATCACCATCCAAACATACTTAATAAATAAAATCATCTAAGCTGAGCCCTAACCAATCTTGAATCGCTGGACGGAATGCGGTATCACCACTAAAACTCGTGAAGCTAGAGAATCAGCAAAGTAGCATTACAAGGTCATCAAAGCAAGTGTATTGCCTAGATAAGACCCAAACTATCAGACTCAAGTCTGCTACACCAGTCTATAAGGATCTAAGCCGATCGAATTATGTTGGGGTAAAACTAAGGCCTATCGGGTCTGAATCATGTATTTCTAAGGCAATTTCCCATCAAACCTAGACTAAGGCTAAACATGCTTCAAATAGATGCTAAAATGAGCATACAAGTATACCACAAGGCATAAACGTCTAAGCATGATTCAGTACTACTCAATCCCCAAATTCCAACTAATCAACGCACAATTACATTCTCAAGCTCAATCTAAAGAAGGGGAAATTGTAGCCTACCTATAGGCCGATCACGCGCGCTCTAAGATCAGAGAATTAGAGCTTTCCCTTCCCTAACGGCCTCTGAATGCTTCCACCTATCAAAAATAGGTACAAAACATCAATATGATAGTTTTGACATTATAATCATCGAATTCAAAGATAGACCAATTTCAGAGTCGAAAATTAAAATATGGGACCCACTTCGATAATTCCAAAATCAAATCCGTAAAAAAGTCTTAAATACTAACCCAAACATATGCTCTAAAATGGAACACAATTCGAGGCTTAAATCAGCGGATACAAGGACATGCATCAAAATTCTCTAATAAGATCAAAAACAACTAAGGGCAGCAAGTATACAAGAAAATTTACCTCAAACGAAGATTCTAAATCACTTTTCAAAGACCCCAACACATTCTTCTAACAATCACCCAAATTATCCTTAAAATGAGAGAGATATTGATGTTTGAAGATAGCAATGTAATCTCAGTCTTAAAAGAACCCATCGGGGGTCACTAAAGTGACCACCTCAAAGAGGCAGGGTTTTCTTTAATGATGCCAGGTCGCTTAAGAGAAGGAACCATATAGAGTTGGTACAAATGAGCTTTGGTAATGCCCAAGTCTCTGATAGGGTCATCGAGATTTATTAGGAACCACGTGCACAAAAATGAGATATGCTACTCGACTGAATCCAACACTTTGGACTCAATGGCGCATTCAAAATTACCATACAAGATAATTTTAATGAAAACTGGGTCCCATACCCAAATGCCAATTTTAACCAAAACCATAATGGCCCTTGGGATTAGACCAGAAACCTTGGGAAGCGCACAAAGTGCAATTCTAGACCAATCTCAACATTTCAGAAGTAATTACGCTAAATAAATTTGAGTGCATTTTCATAGAATATTGACCAAAGTCAATTTTATGCTAAATTTTAAAGGCTAAGGTGTTAAATAGCCTCAAAATCTCACTATTTTCTTTGACACTTGTGTTGAACATGCTACTAGCCTAATTTATCCATTATAGAGCCGATAGAACTATTATAATTTTGTTCTGAGATTGTTTACCATAAGTAATTATCCAAATCAACTTTTCAAGTTATAAAAGAATCAAAACAGGTAAATGGGCCTAAAACCCAAATGAACGACCAATCGACCGAACAGTCAGTGCCAGCAAGTCATAAATAACTTGGGATCACTATAGAAATGCTCTAAATAATGAAAATAAGGCATTGAGGTAAAAATGACCCAGAGGGTCATTACACTTGGATAGGGTTAGTTTTCAACATGGAATGCTTAGAGTAGGCTTGGAGTAGATATTAATCTTTATTTTGGGAAAAAGTCATAATTTAGAGTTATGGAGAGTGTCAATGTGATTTCTAAGGAATTTTGGTACGAATAATTGTTTTGGAAGCATGAGTAAAGGTTCAGTAAGGTCATGATATTTCATTGGCATTAGATTTTTGGTTTCAGTTGTTGGATTATGGAGAATATGTTCAATTTTGATGAGTCGAGTATGTTTCGAGCTTTGTTGGTGATTGAATAAGATATCGTATGCAGAGAGAAGTAAAATAGGTGAAAATCAGATAACTGGAGAAGTTTTGACTCTGTATATTAGAGAAGGAGTATTTCGAGTACAACAAAGGAGAATTTTGAGAAATTAGGGTATACTAATAGCACTACATGTGCGAACCTTATTGAGAGTGCTTGTATGATATCTAATATTGAAAATTATAGTTTTTCGAACGTCTTAGTATTTATCTTGTCATTGAGGACATGTTGCAGCTAAATGTGAATTGACTTTGATGGCCATTGGGCCTAGTTATTCCATATTCGGGAGTTGTCAACAATCACAACTATGGTTCCAGCATCTCAATAATATTATTAGAGCTTCTGTATGCTTGGATGTATCATTATCTGGGAGGTTACTTGGTCGTATCCTTTTTTGGGTCAGATTAGTTGGGTTCTCCCTTGATGAGTATACGTTGTCTAAAGATCAGGTTTTTCTAGCTTAAAGCTTGTAGGGGATTATTTTAAGAGAAGAACATTTTACTACTATCAGTGATGGATTTGTGTATTATATGTTTTTCATGGTTGGTTCTAGATTCACTCCAGGTTTTAGTAGGTATTAGTTCAGACTATTCTCATGGTTAAGGGGAAAAGGGCTCGTTCTAGTGGTTGTGATGTGGTTTCGAGAGTTTTGGTTCAGGTTTGGTACATGGGTTAGTCCATGGCTTGATAATCACTCCTAGTTTGCAAATTTTTCAATTTTGATTCAGAAGTTCAGTTCTTGGTAGTTGGTCCTGATGGTAAGGTCCTAAGAAGGAGTTCACTTAGGGATACAAATACTAACTTTGAAAATTATGCCTTAGGCTCTTGGTGATGTTGAGTATGTTTCTTTCTTCTTCTTTATGTTCGAGGAAGTACGTGGTTTTTAGTGGTTGATAATGTAATGACCTTGAAGGTCATTTCTAGAAATTCTTAGAAAATTCCTATTTTACCCCTCCTGGTAGTTTTTCGAATCATGTTTAATCAGTATATAAGGTTAGATTTGAAACCGGATTGAAAAGTTGAGATTTTAGAAGGTTTTAGAGTTTTGGAGGCTTAAAAGTTGAAACGGTTGACTTTAGTCAATATAAGATGTTTCGATGCTCGAAATAGAATTACGTCACTTTTATCTGCTCCAGAACATGACTTTTAAGTTAATGGGACTACTAGCTCTGGTCTTGATGTATTTACATGAGTTTAGAAGATTTTTGATGTTTTGAGAGTTGAAAGCTTAAGTTTTGATGATTCCCCTAGGTCCGAAGGGTGGTATTTTGTCTAGTTGAAGATTTTGTTCAGTTCTCGAAACATTGAATGATTTATGTGTCCTTATTTGGAAATTTATAGATTCTCAAGTTAAAGGTTACTTTGGTCATCATCGGGTTAAGGTGACCTTATTTGGGTGTTTTGATGATTATATTAGGTCTGAAATATCATTTCCAAGCTAGTAGCATATTTGGTTCATGTTCGAGAAGCGTCAGATAAGTTTTGGGTTAGTTTTTAAGTTTGTTGGGTGTTTTGGTGATGCTTCAATAAACTGTGATAACTAAAAGGTTTATTATTAGTTTTAAAAATTGAAAACTTATTTCAAAACTTCTGAAAGTTTGAGCATGAATTATAAGACTGATCTGCAAAGTTGAGTGTATTTTTGCTAAGACGAGATTGAACTTTTATCACAAAATATGAAATAATTATTTACCGACCAAAAATAATATTTGAATGGACAAAGGAGCACAGAATAGAGCTTCAATAAAATGAGTAGGTCCGTATTTATTATTATTTGAAAGATTCAGAAAAAAAATCAGGTCATTTCGCAATCTTATTAGTGAGTTACGACCTTTTTAGTGAAAAATCTAAGTGTTGATTTCTGACACTAATGTTTAGGTATTTAAATTTCAGACTATTTCTATTTAGTATTTTGAGTATATTGGGAGTTCTAGAGCTCAGAATAGAGTGATTCTTGTGATTTTCTTCTCGATTTAATATGTGGATTAGTATCTAATCCTCAATTTGGGATTCTCCCATGATTTCTTTATATGATTTTCTTTCAAGAAAATTGGGGTTTTATCGATTTAGACTGTGTTTTTTAATTTTAAAAAGTTATAGAATTTGTTTTTAATTTTAAAAAGTTATAGTTAGGATCCTTATATTATTGATAAAGATAAACTGATCTTGGCATAAACTTGTTGATTCATCAATTATTTTCTTCAAATTAACCGCGTATAAGTTAGGATTTTCCCAAAAAAGTTAAAGTTTGATAAATTGAGAATTTCAAGGTCGATTATAATTTCATTTTTGATAAAATTTCATATTTGAACATTTTTACACATGGGTAAGATATTTTTTTGAAGAAATTTTTCAAATTTGAGTCGGAGTTTCGGATATGGGCATCGGGAGTTTTCTCAAGAACATGAATTTTTAATAAAGTTGGGATTTCAAACTCGTTTTCAACTCTTTTTTGATGTAGTTTTAACTACTGAGTTCCAAAAACCTTGGGTAACGTAATTTTATATGAATTTCTAGATTAACCCTAGTTCTCGAGAATGGGTTTATAGGCCATTTCAGGTCAATTTTCTAATTTATTGATATGGGTGTTATTTTTTTCAAATTCTTATTGTGATTCCATTGGAGACCCATCGAAGAGGGAAATCTCAAGCGTCGGGTTGATTGTTGTTTCTTTTGAGGCAAGTGGATGTCTTCACTCTTTTTTAAGTGTATTGAACCTTGTGTGTCATTATATGCTTGGGAGTAATGCGGATTGGTGAAGGGTTTAGTATAGCTCATGCTTTGATATTTGTTGAATGAGCTCTAATGATGGTAAAAGTCGGGCAAAAGAAGGAACCTGTTGATTTTGTTATATAAGATTGCTTATAATAGTGTGAATGGTTGTATCAGCTTATTCATGATGTTGTGTTGAGATTATCTATAATGAGTTGTGATTGTGAAAGTTGTATTCCTCTTATAGAGTTTTTGCACATATCTACTTGAATTGATGTTATACCAACGTTGTGATGATGATTTATGAGGATGAGAGGAAAAAGGAAATGTGTCATACATCGTGGTTGACTCGTATTGAGAGAAGGCAGGAGTCGTGCTACGTGTTATTGTCGATGCAGGGATTGATATGTCCCTCATGGGTCCCAGTTAAGATTCAGTGAGTGGGTATCATTAGTACAAACATGCATTTAGTCTATATGACATTGCACTACATTACATTGCACTTTGTCCTTATGTTGAGGTGCAAGTCATGATGTTATATACGTGTTCTGTTATTATTTAGTGAGAACTGTAAGGTTGGGCTGATTTATATGAGGATTGTAGTTTATGAAGGTTCAAATGGTGAGTGATGGAGCACTTGTGTTCAGTATTGCTTTACCTAGAGTTATTAGGGTTGCTTGATGAGTACCATTATTGTTTGGTACTCACTCCCTTACATTCTACACTTGAGTAGGTTACGGCCCCGAGATCTCTTGACTGCTCTTTCTCACCTTCGTCCGAGGCTAACTTGAGTACTTAGTGAGGTAGTTGCTTGTCACTTCGGCAGACATCACTTACTCATTTGTTATGTTTTTTTTGTTGTTCTAGACACAAAGCCATTTAGACTTGTATTTTCTTGAATCTAATGTAATACTTAGAGGCTTGTACACGTGACACCAGGTTTTGAGGGTATACTTGAGTTTCATGATAATTATCCTCAATTGTTATGTTATGCTAGTCCTTATTCCATTTTGCATCCACATTTTATTCTTTGGTTGGGTTTTAGGCTGACCAGTCTTAGTGGAATAAGACACGTGTCATCAGTCCCGATTTTTGGGTCGTGACACGTAAGTTCTAAATTAAAAAACAAAATATATAACATAATACTCTTATATCAAATTTCAACATAACGTACATAAAAGGAAGATGTGAGGTCTATAACCTTGTTCAACAATGAAATCTACTTTAATTTAAAAATTAGAATACTACTAAAATTATGCTAATGAAAAACCAAGCATAAAATAATTTTAAAAAAAATAGATAATACACAAATTGCATGGAATTACATGAAATAAAGGTTGAGAATGAGAAGAAAATAAAATATAAAAAATAAAAAATAAAAAATATTTTTAGAAAATATTTGAATAATCATACTTCTTCTGTCCAATAATAGTTGTCCACTATTGACTTGGCACATACTTTAAGAAACAATAAAAAGGGCACAAATGGGTAAATAATTCATTGAATTTTCAAACTGAACAAGTATTGATGGACATCTATTTTTAGTATAGTGACAAGTAAAGAAGGACGGAAAAAGTAATAATTTATTAAAAAAAGTAATAGAAATAAAAAATAAAATTTAAAAAAATATAGAAATAAAAGGAAGAATTTAAAAAGTAATCAGTTTGTAATTATACCATGTAATTACCAACAATTCACAGCCCTCTCTTGAGAATTGGAAAATATAATTATTTCTTGCCGATTACACTCAATTACTTGCTGACCAAGTAATTACAGGTCAACCAAACATGCCATACATTGTAATTACGGGATAATGCATAAGTAAAACCTAAACTATGATCAAAATCCCAACGACACACTTTAACTTAACTAGGGTCCTATTACCTCCTGAACTCATTTGTTTTACATTTTGTGCATCGTTTGTGCTGACGTGGCACCTTCAACCAAGTAAGTTGCTTGTGTTTGTACACACTCACCGCCACATCAGTAATTAATTTTTTTCTTCCTTTAAAAAAATATATATATCTTTTGAAGTTTTTAATTCTTTTTAATCTTTTTATTTTCTTTATCTTGTATTTAAATTAAGTTAATACAGGTACTTTTTATTTTTTAAAAAAATATTGTATTTAAACTTTTTTAAATTTTTTTTACCTTCATTCATTAATTTTTGTATTGATTTTATTTACTCTTTTTATTTTCTCTGGCTTTCCTTTTTGATCTGATTTCAAATTTAATTCCAAATGCTTGTATTTAAAATTATTTAATTTCTACTGGATATCATAATAATTGAAAAAAATCAAATAAAACATGAAAAAATTAAAATGTTAAAATTAAAAAACACTTTTTAATTATTTTTTAAAGAATCCACATAAAGTATTAAAAAAATAAAAAAATAAAGTGAGAAAGAAATTAAAATAAATATTTTACATAGAAAAAAATGATAATAATTAAATATATGTAAGTTTTAATATCAATAATTATGTATACTAACTAATTATAAAATTACCAATTAAAAAAAGACATGTGTCCATTTTTTTCACCCATCACTTGCCTTCAAGTGGGTGTGCACACTCTCTGTGCCACATCATATTTTAGAATGTATTTATTTTATTTTAAAATAATTCGAGGGGGGTAATAGGACCCTAGTAAAGTTAAGGTGTGTTGCTGGGATTTCGTTCATAGCTGAGGGTGGTACTTATGTATTATCCCTTGTAATTACACTCAATTACACCAAATTCAATTATCAGAGCGGCTTTCTAAACAAGCCCCTAGGATACATGTAATTCTATTACAATCAATAGGCATGCGTATTTTTTGTATCTAAAAAATATTTGTACATAAATACATGTATTTATAACAATAACTTATGTATAATTGTTCTTTCATTTATTCAATACATATTTTAGATTGTTATGATTCATTTGATGCAATTTTTTCATGATATTTACATGTAGCACCAAAAGATTTTAAGTGAATTCATATTATTGACACATCATAATACATCAACAAAATCTTAGATACAATTAAAGGGTGTGACAAGCGGAACCGTTATCTATACAGGGCAAAATTTTCTGAACTAAGTTGTAACACCCCGTGTTATTCTAGCATAGACTGAGTTCGAGGACCATGAGAAAAATTGAGAAAAAGGAACTGACCAAGTGGACTATGACTGTCCTCTACGATTCGTAGAGAGTTCTATGAGTCATAGGGACGACTCATAGACCCTTCCAATACTTAGTGAAATTTTGGGTATGAGAAGCCTCCCTACGAATTGGCCTTACGACTAATAAAAATTTGAAGACTCATACAAATGAATCGTAGAGTCATTGCCTTATTTCTTAAAAAATATAAGCCTCAGTACTTTTGTTACAATTCAACAAGATGAATCGTAGGAGTGACTACAACTTGTAGAAATGACTTGTAGGAGAGATTCAGAGACTGAGGTTTTCATGGATTTGGAAGTTGCTAGGACTAGGGGTCCTTATGATCCGTAACTCTTTCTAGAACTCGTAGACCTGAGTCGTAGAGAATGGTGCAGATTTCAGTCCAGTTCTACGACTGATCTTCTACAACCAGTAGAAGTTTCTATGAGTCGTAAGATAACCCATAGCCGAGCAAGGGCAATTTTAATAAAGGGTAGTTTGGTCTTTCCCCACCCTTTCCAAATAAAGCCTCGACATTTTAGGACTATTTGGAGTACCTTAAAAGTACCCTATACGTCTATACCCTCATAAACCCTTAGATTATTTAAGAGCAAGGATTGGAGAGGAGAAAGTCCTAGCGTTCACGGTTTCCAAGCGAGGTCTCCAAGTTTCAATCATTCCTTGAATTTCCATATATGTAAGGCTACCCATAACGTGGATTGAGTTCATCTACGTGCCCTAAATTTCCAATTCTCCTAGTTGAGTTGACTTTCGAGGTTCCATGAATTAAACTCTTGAGTTAATGATAATCCTTATTCAGATTGTATATAAAATTTCATTGTGTTCTTGCATATATTACTATATTCCTTGATGAGTTACTTGAGTTGAGTCTTGTTGAGAGTGGAGATTTGGGTTTACATTCACATGAACCCTAATTGAAATTTCAATTATATTCTATGCATTTAAAGAGTTTGTAAAAGAACGATTTATGAATGTTTCGTGTTAATTTTCTGATGAACTATTTTAGTTTAAAGAATAATTATTTTTCACTTTGATTGAGAAAGAGTTGAGCATGAGGTGAGCTTGAGAAATCTCTTAACTATTGTTTTAGCATAAGCATTTTGAGCATAAAAGAGTTGAGCATTATTATATTAAAATATACATTTTGAGGTTCAGTTGAAGAGTTAAATTATGCTTTAAATGTATTCTTTGAGTTGAGTTTTGAGCTAACCCCAAAAGAGAATAAATGAATTAATTGAGTATTTTATTCATTATATGAGCATAATAAAGTATTTTAGAAGTAGTATTGAGCACCGATTTGGGTAAGAGTAGAGGTAACTCAAACCCCATAAACTACGTAGCCAGCATAAGATAGAGGCTATGCCTCTCAAGTCCCACAATGATGGACTTTGACTGATTTTGGATCCACTGAATTGGGCATCCTTTATTCTGGCAATGTATTGGACGGTAGCGGCAACATCAGTTCTTAAGTGTTGTATCATTACTAGCTCAAGTGATGGTTGTCAGTTAGAGAACCTCCCAAAGAGTGAACTATCGTACTTTCGTATATTGAGTTGTGTCTCTTATTGAAAATTATTTAAAGCATTGTTTTACTTTACTTAATGCTTTATTAAGTTGAGTTATTCTAGAGTAAGTCCCTTGAGTTAAGTTGCATGAGATTGATTATTGTTGATCGTGTTTCTTTTTGGCTATTTTACATACTCGTACATCTCATGTACTGATGCTATTTAGCCTGCATAGTTTTATAATGCAGATACAGGTGCTAGGGATCATCAACAAGGGCTCCGTTGAAGATCTATTTACTTTCTCTGTTAACGGTGAGACCTTTTTGCTTTTGGAGAAATCACATTTATTTCAGTTGTTACTATTGAGTAGTTTCTTTTGAAATAGTCATGACCTTGTTTTGTCACCTTCTTGATAATTGAGAGAGGCTTCAAGGATAGAGTCAGAGTTGAGTAGATGGTTATTTCCAAAGTCTTTTTAAATCATACTTTTGGTATTGAGATTTGAGAATTGAGTTGACTTTTTAATATTATTTATTTAAACTATTCTTTTATTGAGTTGTTGAGTTGTTAGCCTACTTGTGAGTCTTATTTTACTTGGTTTATCTAAGTCTTCCACTGAGTGATTGAATGAGTGGTCAGACCAAGTGGTTCACTTGGGCCAATAATGGTCTTCGAGTGCTAGCCACGCCTAGAGTACCTTCTCGGAGCGTAATCAAATTTGGTATCAGAGCACCAAGTTCAAGAATCCTAGGGTGTCTATGAAGTTGTGTCTAGTAGAGTCTTGCTTTTGGATGTGTCATGCACCACACTTATAATCAAGAAACTATAGGACATTAGGAATTATTTCACTTCTTCATATTCTGAGTTCGTACGAAAGAGTTTAAAATTAAAAGTTTCTTTCTAATTTGTGCATTACACGTTTGTATATAATGCCTCTAAAACATACCTCCAGCCAGAGAAACATCGGCGGCACTAAGATCCCATAATTTGAGATTCCCCTACCATCTTGATTAAGAACTAAGGGTCGACCTGCCCGATCTGTGGAGAAAACCCAAACGTCTACTACTTAGCTAGCTCCCACTTCGGAGGCTGAATTAAGAGGTGCTATTGTCATGCTCACTCAGCTAGTAGCTGCCTAGATGGGTAACAGAGTTCATCGGCTCCCGTCTCTAGCTGTCAAAAGCCATCTGCTTTGAATAGAATCTGAGATTTCTTGAAGATGAACCCACCAGTCTTCATGGGTTCTAAGGTTGAGGAGGACCCCTAGAACTTCATCAATGAGATGTGGAAGATCGTGAAAGCAATGTACACTACTGAGATTGAGGGGGTTGAGTTAGTTTTTTATCAGCTCAAAGATGTTGCTAATGTGTGGTATAACCAATGGGAGTAGAGTTGTGGTAAATATATTGATCCAACTATTTGGGATGAGTTTGAGAGAGAATTCATTAATCATATTTTCCCAGAGAATTGAGAGAAGCAAAAGTTGAAGAGTTTGTGAACCTAAAAAAAGAGGGAATAAAAGTTAAAGAGTATGGTCTGAAGTTATCTAGCTATCCAGATATGCTCCAGAAATGATCCCAAATATGAGATCAAAGATGAGGAAGTTTGTCTCCAGCCTGGGCAAACATCTGAAGAAAGATTGTAAGGCTTCATTATTGATTTCTGACATGGATATTTCAAGATTGATGGTATATTCCCAATAGGTTGAGGATGAAAAGAACAAGGATAGATAAGAGCACCTGAATAAGAAGGCCAAATCAACCGAACATGGGAATGAGCAGAGATAAAGTAAGGGTAACATGTCTTTCTTCCAAAATAGGTCTTCTAACTATGCTCCATTGACATCAAGTGCACCTTTCCCCAGCCATAAGTTTGATCAGAAGGAACAGAGTAACCATAATTTCATAGCTCAGGATTCCCAATCCTAAGAAAGTGTGGCTCAAAGTCCAAAGGGGAAGCCATCTTGTGGCACCAAGGGTTGCTATAACTATGGTAAGATGGGTCATTTCAAGAGAGATTGCTTGATGTAGGGTGACAAAGATCAATCTTCTTCTGTGGCACCACCAAACTGAGTTAATTTGAGGGGTACAACTATAAATGCTGCAAATGCAGGAGGAGGTTCAAACCATCTATACGTTATAGCTAGCCGCAGGTTTAGGAGAACTCGCTAGATGTTGTTACCAATATGCTTTGAGTCTTTACATTTGACTTTTATGCTTTACTTGATCTGAGTGCCACGTTGTCTTTTGTGATCCCTTATGTGACTAATAAGTTTGATAGAATCCCTGAGCGTCTTTTTGAGCCTTTCAATGTTTCTACACCTGTTGGTGAGTGTCTTTTAGCTAATAGGGACTATAAAGATTACATTGTGTCCATTTATCATACAGAAACCATAGTTGACTTAGTTGAGTTAGACATGGCTGATTTTGATGTTATTCATGACATGGACTGGCTTTATGCCTATTATGACTCAGCTGATTGTAGAACTCGAGTTTTCAAGTTCCAGTTTTCGAGTGAGCCTGTCTTAGAATATAAAGGTAGTCCAACAGTACCTAAGGGTAAGTTCATATCATACCTTAGAGAGCCAGAGAGTTAATTTCCAAGGGTTGTATCTACTACATATTTCGAGTTAGAGATGATAGTATGGAGACTTTATCCCTTGAGTCTATTCCCATAGTTAATGAATTTCCTTTCCTTGATGATCTTCCCAGGATCCCTCCTCATAAAGAGATCGACTTAGGGATTAATATCTTTCCTGATACGTAGCCTATCTTCATTCTGCCATATAGAATGACCTCTACCAAGTTAAGAGTGTTGAAAGAATAGCTGAAAGATCTCCTAGATAAGGGATTTATTAGGTCGAGTGTCTCACCTTGGGGTGCTCATGTCCTATTTATACAAAATAAAGATGGATCGTTGAGAATGTACATTGACTATCATCAGTTGAACAAAGTCACTATTAAAAATAAGTAACCTCTTCCTAGAATAGATGACCTATTTGACCAGCTTTAGGGTGCTACTTGTTTCTCAAAGATACACCTCAGATCGGGCTATTGAAAGTCAGGGAGTATGACATTTCCAAGATAGCTTTTTGAACCTGGTATGTTCACTTTGAGTTTCTTGTTATGCCCTTTGGTTTGACAAAGGCTCGTGCAATATTTATGGACTTGATGAATTGAGTGTTCAAATAGTATTTGGACATGTTTTTGATAGTATTTATCGATGACATAATGATCTATTCGATGAGTGAAGAGAAGCATGAGAACCATCTTAGAATTATCCTCCAAACTATAAAGGAAAAGGAGTTATATGCTAAATTTTCCAAATGTGAGTTCTGGCTTGCATCTGTGGCATTCTTAGGCCTATTATTTATGGGGATGGTATCCAAGTTGATTTTCAGATTATTGAGATGGTAAAGAAATAGCCCAGACCCATATCCCTAATGGACATAAGAAGTTTCTTGGGTTTGGTTGGTAACTACTAGAGGTTTGTTAAGGGATTTTCATTTATATCATCTCCATTTACTAAGTTGACTCAAAAGAAGGATAAGTTTTAATGGTCAGATGCTTGTGGGAAAAGTTTTCAAGAGTTGAAAATAAGGTTGACTAATGCTACAGTGTTGTCCCTACCTGAGGGAATAGATGGTTCTGTAATCTATTGTGACACATCCAAAGTTGGATCCATTTATGTATTGATACAGAAGGTCAAGTTTATTGCGTATGCTTCCATACATCTTAAGATTCATGAGAGGAACTACCCAACTCACGACCTTGAGTTGGCGGCCGTAGTGTTCGCTCTCAAGATTTGGCATCGCTATCTCTATGTAGTGCATGTTGATGTGTTCACTGATCACAAGAGCCTACAATAAGTGTTTACTCAGAAAGAGTTGAACCTTAGGCAGAGGAGATGGCTGGACTTGCTCAAGGATTATGACATGAGTATCATCTACCATCTAGGTAAGGTTAATGTGGTTGTTGATGCTCTTAGCAAGTTATCTATGGGGAGCATTGCCCATGTAGATGAGGAAAAGAAAGAGTTGGCAAAAGAGGTGCATAGGCTTACACGTTTGGCAGTATAACTTATTGACTCTAGTGATGGTGGTACCATTGTTCAGAATGGGGATGAATCATCTTTAGTTGCAAAGGTGAAATAAAAGTAAAATCAAGATTTCATTCTCCTCTAATTGAGAGATGATGTCTACAAGCAAAAGGTAATGGATTTTTTCAAAGGGGGAGATGGAGTGTTGAGGTATTAAGGGAAATTGTGTGTCCTAACTGTTAATGGAATTTGAGAAAGAACCCTGGCAGAAGCCCATAGCTCCAAGTATTCCATCCATCCATGTTTTACAAAGATGTACCACAACTTAAGACAAGTATATTGGTGGAGTTGAATGCAGAGAGATATAGCAAAATTAGTGTTCAAGTGCCCGAACTGCCAACATGTCAAAGTTAAGCAAAAAAAGCCTTGTGGAGTTGCTTGGAATATTGAAATTCCATAATGTAAGTGGAGATGATCAATATGAACTTCATAACAGGTTTACCGTAATCTCGCGGGCAGCATGTCTCTCTTTGGGTGATTATGGATAGGATTACCGAATTAGCCCATTTCTTAATGGTTAAGACTATAGGCACTGCAGAAGACTGCACCAAATTGTATCTTCAAGAGATTGTCAGAATTCATAGGGTTCCTTTGTCTATCATCTCATATAGGGGAGCTCAATTCACTTCTCAATTTTGAAAGTCGTTCCAGAAAGGTTTGGGTTCAAGGGTGAACCTTAGCACTGCCTTCTATCCATAGACAGACAGACAGGTAGAGCATACGATTCAGACGTTGGAGGATATTTTGAGATCCTATCTCATCAACTTCAAAGGTAATTGGACTATAATTTACCTCTTATTAAGTTTACGTACAATAATAGCTTCCATTCGAGTATCCAGATGGCTTGTTTTGATGTTCTATATGGGAAGAGATGTAGATCGCCAATTTTGGTTTGAAATTGGTGAAGCTGAGTTGATTGGACCAAACTTAGTTCACCAGGCCATGGAGAAAGTGAAAATCATCTAAGAGAGGTTGAAGACTGCTTAGAGTCACCAAAATTCCTACACTAATATTAGAAGGAGAGATTTGGAGTTTGAAGTGCATTATTGGGTATACTTGAAGGTTTAACCCATGAAGGGTGAGATGAGATTTGGGATTAAAGAAAAGCTTAGTCCCCACTACATTGGTCCTTATCAAATTTTGAAGAGGGTGGTAATGTAGCCTATGAGTTGGAGTTGTCATTTGAGTTAGCAGCGATTCATCATATGTTTCACATCTCTATGCTTAAAAAGTATTTGTGAGACCCTTCGCTTGTTGTTCTGACTGAAAGCATTGGGTTGAAAGAGATTTTGACTTATGAGAAGCTTCTAGTCCATATCCTTGATCGCCAGGTTCCCAAGTTGAGAACTAAAGATGTTGCATATGTCAAAGTTCTATGGCGAAATCAATTTGTTGAAGAGGCTACATGGGAAGTCGAAGAAGATATGAAGGCTAGATATTCTCATATATTCTTACCTCTTAATGACAATATTGATGGTAATATTTTTTTCCTTTTTCTTATCCTTGAGTTGATGTTCATTTCGAGTCTAAGTATATGATGAGTATTCTTGAGTCTGAGTAGTTGATTGTTTAAGTGTTTGAGTATTTGAGTTCTTGATAGTATTTGTGCCTTAAGTTAAACTCTTATCTTGGTCTTCATTCGAGGACAAATGATACTAAGAGGAAGATATTGTAACACCTCATGTTATTCTAGCCTAGACTAAGTTTGAGAACCATGAGAAAATTGAGATGAAAGAATTGACCTAGTGGACCATGAGTGTCCTCTATGATTCATAGAGAGTTCTATGAGTCATAGAGATGACTCGTATACCCTTCCATTACTTCATGAAATTTTAGGCTGAGAACCCTCACTATGAATTGACCTTACAACTCGTAAGAAATTTGATGACTCGTAGAAATGAGTCGTAGAGTCATTGTCTAATTTCTAAAAAAATACAAGCATCAGTACTTATCGTAGGAGTCACTACGACTCGTAGAAATGACTCATAGTAGAGATTCAGAGACTCAGGTTTTTAGGATTTTGGAAATTCCATGACGAGAGGTCCTTACAACCTGTAACTCTTTGTATGACTCCTAGACCTAACTTGTGGAGCAGGATGCAGATTTAGTCTAGTTCTACGACCTATAGAAGATTCTACGAGTTGTAGGAAGACCAGTATATGGACCAGATCAGTTAAAATAAAAGGTAGTTTGATCTTTCTTCACCCTATCCAAATAAAAACCTTGACGTTTTAAACTATTTAGAGTCCCTTAACAGTACCCTATATGTCTATACCCTTAGAAACACTTAGATTATTTGAGAGAAAGGATTGAAAAGGAGAAAGAGTTAGGGTTCAAGGTTTTCAAGTGAGGTCTCTAAGTTTCAATTATTCCTTCGATTTCCAGGTATGTAAAGCAACCCATAATGTGGATGAGTTCATCCACGTACCCTACATCTCCAGTTCTTTTGTTGAGTTGAGTTTTGAGGTCCATGAATTGAGTTCTTAAGATAATGATAATCCTTATTAAGATTGTATATATTCCTTGATGAGTTACTTGAGTTAAGTCTTGTCGAGAGTGGGGATTCATTTTTGCATTCACATGAACTCTAATTTACATTTTAATTGTACTTTATTCATTGAAAGAGTTTGTAAAAGAATGATATATGAACGTTTCAAGTTAATTTTGTTATGCATTATTTTGAGTTTAAAGAATAACTATTTTCGCCTTTGATTGAGAAAGAGTTGAGCATGAGGTGAGTTTGAGAAATCTCTTAACTATTGTTTTAGCAAGAGCATTTTGAGTATAAATGAGTTTGAGCATTATTACATTAAAACATCTATTTTGAGGTTGAGTTGAAGAGTTAAATTATGCTTTAAATGCATTCTTTGAGTTGAGATTCGTTGAGTTTCGAGCTAAGCCCAAATAAAACTAAATGAGTTAATTGAGTATTTTATTCATCATATGAGCATAATAAAGTATTTTGGGAGTAGTATTGTACACTAATTTGGGTAAGAGCATAGGTAACTCAAACCCCATAAACCACATAGCCAGCGTAGGATGAAGGCTATGCCTCTCAAGTCCCAAAATGATAGACTTTGACTAATTTTGGATCCACTGAGTTGAGCGTCCTTTACTCTGGCAAAATATTGAACGGCTGCGGCAACGGCAGTTCTTAAGCATTGTATCATCACTAGCTCATAAGTGATGGTTGTCGATTAGAGAACCTCCCAAAGAATGAACTGTCATATTTTTGTATATTGAGTTGTGTCTCTTAGTGCATATTATTTAAAGCATTGTTATACTTTAACTCATGCTTTATTGAGTTTAGTCATTATAGAGTAAGCCCCTTGAGTTGAGTTGCATAAGATTGAGTATTGTTGACCGTGTTCCTTTCCAGTTATTTTACATACTCGTACATTTCATGTACTGACACTATTTAGCCTATATCATTTTATGATAAAGATACAAGTGCTAGGGATCATCAACAGGCGCTCTATTGATGATCTATTTCCTTCCTTTGTTAGTGGTGAGACCTCCTTGCTTTCGGAAGAATCACATTTATTTCAGTTGTTACTATTGAGCAGTTTCTTTTGAAATAGTTGTGGGCATGTTTTGACACTTTCTTGATAGTTGATAGAGGCTTCATGGACAAAGTCAGAGTTGAGTAGATTGTTATTTCCAGAGTCTGTTTAAATCATACTTTTCGTATTGAGATTTGAGAATTAAGCTGACTTTTTAATATTGTTTATTTAATCTATTCTTTTATTGAGTTGTTGAGCTATTATCCCACTTGAGAATCTTATTTTACTTGGTGTACCTAAGTCTTCCGCTAAGTGATTGAATGAGTATTCAGACCAAGTGGTTCGCTTGGGGCCAGCAATGGTCTCTGAGTGCCGACCACGCCTATGGTACCCTCTCGTGATGTGACAACTAAGTTGATCCGGGACTGTACCATTCCTTCATATCGAGGTAGGAGCCACCATGGCGGGAGAGCCGGGAACAGAATTAAAAGACGTGAATTCTTATTTCTCCTTCTTTCCTTAAGTGCCAAAATAGGTGAATGTCACCCTACAAACCCTCAAAAGGCTACTCTAGGCTCAGAGAGAATGGAGGAATAGAATTCTAGCACAAGGAAGGCTATAACCCACAAATTTCAGGTTTGTCTCGTTTGTTTCTCCTACTTAAAGTTAGGGATCATGCTATAATTCTTCTACAACCGCTTGGCGCCTAATTAGGCTAGATTTTTCTTAATTGAGTAGTTATAAACTTCTTTCCATCGCTTAATATAATGTAAATTGATGGAAGATTTTATGCTTTGGCCTTCGTGCACAAAGTCTGAATGGTTAAATGATGCTTGTTATGTCTAAAAAAGAATGTTTAAAATTAATTTCAACTTTATAGAGAAAAAATCAATTTTAGAAAAGAGGAATCGCCACTTAATTTTTAAAAAAAATTAAGAAAGATTAATTTAAAAGACCCTAACAGATTTAAGTCTTAAAAATTCAGAGAAAACGGTATGAGGTTCTTATTTCCACTTTGAAAAGGTGTTAAGCATTCAAAAGTGGCCGCTAACGTGCGGTTATCCAACGATTTGAAAATTATTTGACTAACTTTTAAAAATATTGATTTAAAAGAAAACGAAGACTTTAAAATTATTTTTTAGAAAAGATGATCAAACTTAAACATTGAAAATAATATACATGTATAAAAAAAATAAAGTTTACCAAATGCCTAAGTAAAGGTAGAAAATCATCTAAAGAGTAAATTAACATGACTTGGTTATCTTTAAGGGAATCTAATTAAGTTAAAATAAATTAAAATTAATATCTAAGCAAGCATAAATAACATAAGTAAATAAATCATTACAACCTGAATCAATATAAATAAATAATAAATAACACATGAAAATATTGCCAGCCACCTAGTTTCTGTATGCCTGGACTAAGTTGTTTGGCCATCTGCGTTTTGGGCCTTAAGCACAATTCCATTGTATATCGTAGTTGTATACACACTGTATCTCAAAATATATATACACTGTATATAGTGTATACAACTTTATTTCTATATATCAAACTGTATACACACAGTATACCACCTATCAGTTCCTTGTATCTTCTATATATTACTGTATATCAGACTGTATATATACTGTATATCAGTGTATACAATATTATTTTCTTGCATATCAGACTATATAGATACTATATATCAGTGTATACGATACTGTTTTCCACCTGTATTCTGTGTATATAGCCCAATATCAATATATAAATCATGAATATTACCTTATTTTCCATTTATCAACTTTCCACCAATTCAAACAAGATGATGGAAGACTCAAAACTCAACCATATGCAACGTTGGGGTCCAAAGATGGACTCGAATTGATATCACATGCACCAAAATAAAATTACATAAGCATTTACTTATTTTAAGCTAAACCAAGGAATATATCATGATATTTTAAGTTATCAAATTGATGATCATCCTAGAAATGACTAACAACATACATATATGTGGACAAAGGAAAGAAAAGAAGAAATATATTCAAGTAACTAAAGAACATGAATTTAATATATACGTTATATTGGCTCAAATTTTAAAAAAAGAATAAATCAATTAGGCCATGAAAGTTCTAATTGAATAAACTTTAAACATATTTTTGTTATCTAAATCATGTTAAAAGAAGAAATTAAAAACATGAAAATCTATATTGTCAAAGGAAACTATTTGGAAAAATAATGAACAAAACTAAGATCTTTCATGAAATAATCCTAACACGTGATAGCTAATTAATTCTAACAAATACTAACTATAAAAAATTTCTATCATTAATTTAATTATTCTTAATACATGCTAACTAAAAAAATAAGACTATGAATTAACTAAATATAAAACATAAAATAATTAAATAAAATAAAACTGAGAATAGATTTTACCTCTTTTTGATTGCAAGACTGAAGAAGATGAACGAAAGACAACTTCACCACCACCCAAGAGCTTGGTGGAACTCCAATCTACAAAAAAAATGGAAGATTACAAATTTAGACTCGAACCTTCGTAGGTTCGATGTTATAAAAATACTGTTCTTAGCCTAAATTTCGACTTCAATCTCCTATTTTTCTTGAAAAAAAATATAAATTGAAAGCTACAAATTTTCACAACTTTTAGGCTGGGGACAAAAGTCCAAAATCCTAGCCAAGTTAAGAAAATTTCTAACTTTGGGGTTGCTAAAAAGCCTCCCACTTCTTCTCCTTTCTTAACAAGAATATGAGTTTTTATATAGGCTCCAAAAACTTCAAATTTTCATACAATTTTCGATATGGGAGATTGGGAATTTTTTATTATTATTTTTTTTAGAAAAAACTAAAATTTTTAAAAATACAAACTATAATTAAACTAACCTAACTAACATTGTATTTAGTTAAAAAATAAAAAAAATTGAGATAATTTTCAAATAACTACATAAATAGTAATTAAAGATATAGTTTATAGAAATATGTATATTATACTAAAATTTATAAAACAAAATTAAAAATAGTTAAGAATAACATGAAAATATCTTTATTTTTATAAAAGCTAATTATTTCAAAATGTTTGAAATTCAAAGAAACTCAATAGTTAATTTGCGTTGTGGAGGGTCAAAATTGGGTGTAACCAGTTGTCCCTTTATTGTTTAGGACAGAAATGTATGATGTGGGTTAGGATTGCTCTGTGACTAGTTGTAGTGGCCCAATCCATCAATGTAAACCTTGGTGAAAACTTTCTAAAAGGTTAATGACACTTGTGACATAAGGGTAGGCGATTGTGAGGTTATTAAGAGAACTTGAGACTTGTGAGTTATCGAAGGAGGTCCAGTATTGGTCATTGATGTATATAGAGGGATATGCTTATATATATAATTGTAGGTGGTGGTTTATTTCCCGTCTATGTAATATGTGCATGTTAACTGCAATAATAGTATAGCATACATATATGTGAATAGAAAAAGATAGGATGAACCTAATGAAATGACTATTGTGATCAATTACAAGTAATGAACCTGATACTTGATTGTGCAAGTGTGAATTATTCATTTTTTATTGTGATTGTGATTGTGATTGCTATTGTGGTTGTTGGATCAGGGATCATGCTAGTACATATTAGATCAGGTACCACACCAGTATATATTGGATTAGGTATCATAACAATACATAATTAGATCAAGTACCATGCTGATACTTGTTGAATCAGGTGTCACACTAACACATATTAGATCGGATACGATGTCGATATATACTAACAAAATAGTCGGGTGTCACGCGAATACACTAACATTTTAGGTGTGGGTTTCATGAGAGAACCATTATTGACTGATTACTTGTGAATGAATATGATTTCATGTATGATGACTTTCCTAATTATAATCGACACACCTGTAACTGACCATGCTGATCCTGTGTAATAATTGATTTGAAAAGATCAAAAGTTTGAATGTTATTTGTGTTACTATAATAGGGTGGTGTTATTTGTATTACTGTATTGTGTTGGTGTTATATGTGCACTTTATTATGGTGGTATTATAGATGTTACTATATTGTGGTGGTTAGATGTGGTTTCATATTCCACGTATGAGAAGGTGTGGGAGTAGGAAGAGAAGTGGTCAATATGGGGATGAAGTGAATAGGTTATGCCTTGGGAAAAAAATTCAGTCTGGTGGTTAGTTAAGCCTTTCTATAGTATATTATGTGATCAAGAGACAGATTATGGTAAAGAGAAACATGTATGAGTGTAGTAAGTTAGTTGAATAGATTTGGGGTGATGTGTAGTCGGAAACTCCTCTATGGTGATAGATGGGCTAGGTCCTAATATGTATTAGAGTTGGAAGAGGACCAAGTAAAAGGTTGATAGCATGATACATACTACTGGTGATCCAGACAAGTAGGGTGGTCGGAGTGTGTGTATAAAGATTGGCTCAGGGAATTTATTTTAACATGTTCTTTTTGTGGTTGATTTCTTTATATTATGCGATGGGTATCAGATTGACTAATAATACCAACAAATACTTGTTGTTTGTGCTGATACTACTCCTGCTATGCCAATTGGCATAGTTTGATTTCAGGGTCAATGATATTTCATAGGTGTAGACGAAATTGATTCTCCAACAGCTTATACTCTTTTTCCTATTGGTGGGAGTTGTGTCATTATTTTATTTATGTATTATATTCTTAGAAGCTCTCGTACCTGTTTAGACTAGTATCCTTGGGGTATTAGAATGATTTTGTGTAATTAACCTTAGAGTTTTAAACTAATATATAGCGACTTCACGTGTTAGAGTAGGTTCCTGCACGATCCTGTGGGTTGGATCATTACAAGTTGGTATCAGAGCCTAGGTAGTCGTCTCCTAGAATAAGAGAAAATATGGAATAGATTCTTGCGCATTATGAGTTGATGTCTACATCTAATCTTCGGGAAGCTATGAAGCATTCTAGGAAGTTGTTCTATACCTTTAGTCTTTTTGTGTGGTATTTTGCTTGTAGTGTAGATTGAGTCCAATTGGTATATCTATATTTCAATTGGTATCTCAACAAAGTAAATTGGATGTTATAGCTGAAGGGACATAAGCAAGAGAAATTGGAGCCAAGAAGGTTCCAATAGGTATCTAACCTTACAAGATGTGTAAATGCAAGGATGATCAACTATTGGTCATTCACGAAGCAAATTAAGTTAATAATTTTGACTTGCTTGTGTGATATAGTTGAAAATCGTGATAATGTGCAGAGTGTTGCCTTTCTTACTACAGTGTATAAAGCGTTCTTGCATAGATAATATGATGTGTTATGCCTTTTATGTTACCTAAATAACTATCTGTGTGGAATGTACTTGCGTGAATACTGAAATCGCAAAGAAATTTAATTGTTTGAGTCTCTACGGACTTGTGGATGGAAAAGAGTTATAACTCGTTGGGAGCAATGTCCTAGTGCTAATCTATGAGGTGATTACTGAATAGATTCTTGTGATGTGTATGTTGTTTATGCCAAGATAATGGAGAGAAGTTTTTATGGGTATGTTGTTGGGTTCAATCTTGAGTTGAACTCTGCCGAGTCTATTTAAGAGAGAGTTAATTCTCTAGCTTAATTTTAACCCCAAAGTCAATAAGTGATCTCAAGGAGCAGGGAGGGGGGAAAACCTTTGGAAATTTTCCCCTGGAAATAACCCTGTCATGGACACCATAGTGGGAATTCTCCCGCCTAGGAGGAACAAGACAGGGCGAGATAGAATCTTGGTCGTCTTCCCTATTTTGCCCTGATCCACCATTCTACTTTGAGAGAGTGGGTGTTGTGACTAGGAAGGGTGGGCGCCTTCATCCTCCTCCTTCTAGTCATCCTCCTTTACCTTCGTCCTGCTATTCTCGGCCCACCCATCCTCCTATTCTTCCTTAAGTTAGTATAACCCTTCTTAATCAATAGGAGGTTGAAGGGAGGGATCTATAGGGAGTACCTCTCCAACATCTATCAGTGACACCCCGCCCGCTTGCACATCGCCATCACAACCCCAGGTAATAAAAAGGCCTTTTTATTGCTTCTGTAGAACATCTTCTATTTAGATATTATTTGTGCCCCCATATTCAGCCTATTCTGCTCATGGCACAAGCCACCACCAAGGCTCGAGGGTAGACCATGTCGGTCCGGTTGCTCGATAGGCAAATCCTCCTGGCCACTAAGTTAAGCCATTGTTTGGCATCGGTTGACTAATGCATGCTGGTGATACCCTCTGTAGCAGTCCAGTAGACCCGATCCTGAAACTCGCCTCTACTAGTGTATCCCCTAGCCATACCAGGTCCATCTCCCTCAATTTTCCCTCATAATCTGCATTGGAGACCTCTATTACCTCGAGCACAACATTGATAAACTAGAATCTCACCGGGACATCCACCTCGCAAATGTAGATGGAGGGGTTGGGTTCATCCCAATGCACAGTAGGGAGGAAATCATAGAACTCCCTCACACATCTTGAGAGTGCGGCAGGAGGAGCCTTAATTAGTATGCCCCAACCAAACTCTTTTGGTCGAGCACAAAAGGCAGGAGATTTTCCTTCCAACCCTAGCATGTGAAAAGCCCTCTCATATAGAAATTTGTTCCTTTGTCAATCCTGGTATCTATCTCGACTGGCATTGTCGGTGAACATAATGAAGGGTAAGTTAGCCTCGTTAAATCCAATCATTATTGTTGTTTAAAACTTGCAATTCGTAAGAGTGTAGGTTAGAACCTTATATAGATAAATGATAGCGTGTAAAGAAAAGGAACAGGATATGGTCGGGGAAGCCACTATCTCGCAGTATCCATCCATGGTGCCAGGATCCCGCCATTATGGGACCTATATAGCGAGATTAAATTCTCCATGGCGGTCTTCATCCTATTTGAACATCAAGGATGCATCCATGGCACCTTTTCGCCCAATAATTTTATCAGATCAGTATTTCTGAAGTACCCTATTACCTGAATATGCAAAAATTCTAGCATTTCAACTCTTAAATGGTGCCCAAATATAAGTTTCAACCAATAACACCATTCAAACTTTCCCTCCCAGTCTAAAACCATTTCCACCCTATTTTTCTGTAATCCTTATAATCAGGACATTGTGGAGACATTGTAAACATAAAAGAAATACCCATGCTATGTTTATTGCATCAAATCAAGCAACCTATTGAATTTTTTAATTAAAACTAACCCAAGGTCTTTCTACCCAATCGATTCCTATCATGAAACCATTGTTAAGTAAGTAATGAATTAATTAGAGTAGAGAGTGAGATCATTACCATAGAACCGACATCTAGGATGAAGCGATTGAGAGCATTTTGGGAGTTGGAGTGTGTAGGAGAAGTGAGGAGAAACTATTTAGTTCCTCCTTTAAAATAACCATGCCATCATGCCATGGCAGCAAGGATCCTGCCATGGCGGTCATACAGGGATTTTCCTTGCCATTACAGGTCAGGCAAAGCCGTTTGTAGACCAATTGCATGTTCCATCTCACTCTACCATACACAGTCCATTGGCAAGGTTCTTTTTGCATTTAAGCCTTGGAATATAAGGTCCTTCATTAGTCAGTGATGAGTGGTTCCATTCGTTGTAAGGAACTCCAACCGACTCATGCTTGCTCCTCCGTTCATCGTTCGAGGATGAACAATAGGTAAATTAGTATCTACTATAATAACCCTAACCGTCATTATTTAAATGGGATAAAATTTTGTGAACTAAGTTGATTCGAGATTTTACCATCCCACCATAGCAGGAATATTCCCACCACAACGGGGCGGGAGCTGTCATGGCAGGATAGTCAAGGATCGAATCAAAAAACACAAATTCTTATTTTCTCCTTCCTCCCTTGAGTGTCAAAATAGGCAAGGTCACCCTATAAACCTTCAAAAAGTTGCTTTAGGCTTGGAGAGAAGGGGTAAAGGGAATTCTAGCGCATGGAAGGCTACAGCACGCAGATTTCAGGTCTGTCTCCCTTATTTCTCCTTTCGAAAGTTGAGGATCATGCTATAATTATTCTAAAGATGTTTGGTGCCCAAGTAGACTAGGTTTTTCTTAATTGAGTAGTTATAAACTCATTCTTGTTGCTTAATGTAATGTAAATTAACGGAAGGCTTCATGCCTAGGCTTTCGGGCACGGAGTTTGGATGGTTAAATTATTGTGAATTGTTGTTTAGGGCAGGAATGTATGATGTGGGTCATAATTGCTCAGTGACTAGTGGTAGTGGACCAATCCGTGAATGAAAACCTTGGTGAAAACTTTTGAGAAGGCTAATGACTCTTGTGAGATTAAATGTATGCGATTGTTGGGTTATTATGAGATCCTAAGACTTGTGAGTTATCAAAAAAGGTCTAGTATTGGTCATTGATGTATATATAGAGGGATATGCCTATATGTATAATTATCGGTGGTGGTTTATGTTCCCGTCTGTGTCATATATATATGTTAACTATAATAATAGTATAGCATGCATGTATGTAAATAGGGAAAGATGGGATAAAACTAATGAAATGACTATTGTGATCAATTGCATGCAATGAACCTGATACTTGATTGTGCAAGTGTGTAAACTATTTATTATTAATTGTGATTGTAGTTGTTGGATCGGGTACCATCCGAAACATATTAGATCGGATACCATGCTAGTACATATTGAATCGGGTGTCACACCGACATATATTGAATTGGATACCACATAGATAAATACTAATTATTGGATCGGGTATCACGCTGACACACTAACAGTTTGAGTATAAATTTCATGAGAGAACCATTATTGACTGATTACTTGTGAATGAATATGATTTCATGAGTGATGACTGTCTTAACTATAATCGAAACAACTGTAACTGACCATGCCCATCCTGTGTAACAATTGATGTGAAAATATCGAAAGTCTGAATGTTATCTGTGTTACTATAATGGGGTGGTGTTATCTGTGTTATTGTACTGTGGTAATGTTATCTGTGTTAATATATTATGGTGGTGTTATCGTTGTTACTATATTGTGGTCGTTAGATGTATTGGTGTATTCCAAATATGCGAAGGTGTGGGAGTAGGAAGCAGAGTGGTCGATATGGGGATGAAGTGACTAGGTTATACCTTGGAAAAGAAGTTCAGTCTGGGTGGTTAGTGAAGTCTTGCTATAGTATATTATGTGGTCAAAAGCCAAATTATGGTAAAGAGAAATATGTATATGTGTAGTAAGTGGGTTAGATGGATTTGGGGTAATGTGTAATCGGAAACTTCTCTATGGGTGATAGATAGGCTAAGCCCTGATCTATATTAAAGTTGGCAGTGGACCAAATAGAAGGTTGATATCATGATACATAGTAGTCGTGATCCAGACAAGTAGGGTGGTCGGAGTGTATGTGTAAAGATTGGCTCAGGGTATTTGTTTTAGCATGTTCTTCTTCTGGTTGATTTTTATATAATATGCGGTGAGTCTCGGATTGACTGATGATTTCTATCAGTACGTGTTGTTTGTACTGATACTACTCTTGCAGAAGAAGATGACTCTCCAATAGCTTCTACTTCTCCTTCCTATTGGTGGGAGTTGTGTCATTGTTTTATTATGTACTGTATTCTTAGAAGCTCTAGTACATGTTTAGACTAGCATCCTTTGGGGTGTTAGAATGCTTTTGTGTAATTAACCTTAGAGTTTTAAACTAATATATAGCGACTTCATAACTCTGTCGAGCTGTATTTTTCTTTTTGTTAAAACTTCCGCACATTATAATCGTTTGGGAATTGAGAGTCCTCCTACTTAGTTGTTAGAGTAGGTGTTTGTACGACTTGGTGGGTTGAATCGTGACAAAGAGCCTCGCCCAAAATTATATCTTAAATATAAGTAAAGTATAATTCAAATATAAAAAAAAAACATATTTGAAGTGACGTCGGTAAATTATGTAAATAACAAAATTATTGGTGGTTGCATAATATGATCATATACTAAAGTTATTTATGAAATTTTCTCAAATTAAATCTTCTTCAATAAGCACCTTTTCTTTCATTTTTTTCAATAATAGAAGGCTAATAAGTAATTAGTAGCCCATCCACATCATATCCTTTGACTTTTTGTTGGGGGCTTCGGGCTTCCTTTTTAGATCGAAAGAATATTACTGCCTCCGTCCATTTTTATTTATTAATACAATAAAATTTTGATAAAGTAATATTCAATAAAATAATAATCTTTTTAAATGAATATTTTTCTTTAGTCCCGACTTGAGCCAGTTATATTAAAGTAATATTCTCACTAAATGCATTAGATAATAATTAAAAATAGAGTATTAAAGGTCTAGAAAAAATATAAAGTAATAATTACTAGAATACATCAAGAATTTTTATATATTTAATCAGTCAATAATAGTAAACCAATAACTATTTATTTTTAAAATATGATTCTATAGTTGATTATTTTTTCTTCCCAGCAAAACCAAAATTAATCACATCCTTATAGGTTAAAGATGATTTTTGTACTTCTTTCAAATGATGAGAAGACATTATACTTAGATTATGATTTTTAAACATCTAGCTTTTTCTTTTTATAGTTAACATAAAATATCTTCATATTCTATATACATGAATACAATTAGAAACATTAAATTTCACAAAATTCATTTAGCTTTCCTAGATTTAAATAATAAATATGCAAAGACTACACTTTTTAGTTTTCTAGTTTTACACTATTGAAATTCTTAATTCAATTTTTTTTCTTATGGTACATACTGCAAAATACTCTCTAAAATAATGAATATTTATTTATCGATAAATAAATATTTTATGCATTTATCGATAAACTAATAATCTCGATAAATGAATATATTTTTCGGTCCCAAGCATATGCATTTATAGAGGTTTTACTGTATTTGATTTGGCATATTTTTAAAAAAATAATAAATAAAAGAGTAATTTTATTATATCACCTTTATTAATTATAAGTCATCTAAATATTGAAAAATGAATAGTGTATTTAATAGTAAAGGTAAAATAGACACAAAATGATAAATTATCTCTTGATTTTTCAAATTGAACAACTATTTTTAGTATATTGAATAAGTAAAGATGGACGGAGAAAGTAAAAGATGTTGACTTGTGGGGTGGGGGTGGGGGTGGGGGACTTCCATTTTAGGTCGAAAGAATACTATTTTTTCTCTTCACTTTTATTTGTCTAATATTTTAAACATAGATTTTTACTTTTATTTGTTATTTTTAATATTTTAAGAAAAGATAAAAAAAAATCATATTTTACCATTAACACTAATTACTTATTTTTCAAATTATTTTTCAAAATCTAATATTACTTATCAATTAATAGAAGTGGTGTGATAAAACATTGATATCAAATATTATTCTCATGGGTGTGTCAAAGCCAAATATAGACAATCTGAATTTTTAATTGTCATGTTATCTAATCTCAAACAAACTACGACACGTTATTTTAAGGGCTCTTAATAATAATCTAATGTTTGTGGATTTAATCACCTTTCCACTTATAATTTTTCTCATATATTTAGTCAACTCAAAATAGGTTAAAATACCCTCCTATTGTAAAAACAAATTATTATTATTTATTAAAAAAAAGTGGACACCACTATGTATGAACAAAAACTGGAGTGGACGGTGATATTTTTATTTGAAAGAAAAAAGGTTCCAACTTTTGGAGACATGCTTTAAGAAATTAAGGGTAATTAATTTTGTCCTCCACTTGCAATTTTTTTCTTATTATAAATTTCATTGTAGCCAAGATTGACGCATACATGTTTAATAATTAGAGCATGACTCACCTAAAGTTTTACTATTTTACTACTATATAAAAGTGGCTATAGCAAGCAACTCTTGGTCGACGTGCTAGCTTGCCGATCAAGGGGTAATTTCAACATATTCAAAATTAATGGCTTTATCTGAATTGTATCAAAAGCTATTTTGATTATACTGTTGCTTTATTGGACAAAAAGGCCAAAACATGTTTACTTATTTATTCATCTGCAATTCTCTTTTAAAAAAGTGGACCCCTTTAATATTGTACGTGATAACTTTATACTTTCAATATTTTACATGATAACTTCATAGCTTTTAAGATTTCTTCCAAATTAATTAATATTCATTCCCCCAAAATTCCATATTTCACTTTACATATTCTTATTTGCATTTCCACTCCTTAGCAATTCCTAGGTAGCAAAGCCGTATGCGAGGGAGTCAAGGGGTTCACTTGAATTCTCCTTCTGAGATTATATATAATAGTATTATATTTTTATAAAAAAATTAAAATATAGATGTGTGAATCCACAATTGAAGTATCATATGATGCGATGAAAATTGGGTGCTCCTCTCTAACTAAGGTTAGAAATTTGAAATCTTATATCTATCTTATTTTATTTTTCTTTCTAAAATTAGGTACCTTTCTAAGTGGTTATTTATAGCTTTTTTGGTATTTTAATATATATATACATCTACCTTTTTTGTAATAGTGCACCATCATATCGAAATCTTGAATACGCTTCTGCTAGATAGGTCCCACTTCAATCCCTTTGTGTTCTCATTAACTCATAATATATGTCTCCACATTATCTTCCTTTTTTTTTGCTGACTAAAATTTATCAACAATAGTCAAATAAGTAAATAAATAATTCATCAAAATAATTAAGAGTTATTTAATAATTGGTTACAATTATATCGATATTATGAACATTATAAATTATGATAATTAATAACTTAAAATATTTTAAGACATAAAAAATTCTGTTGACTCTTAAAATTCTATCAACAACAACAACAACAAACTCAGTATAATCCCACTATGTGGGATCTTGGGAGGGTAGAATGTACGCAAACATAACCCCCACCTTGAAAGGTAGGGCGGTTGTTTTCGAAAGACCCTCGGCTCAAGAGTGGAAAATAATATAGAAGGTCAAATAGGGACAAGCATATCGAAAACAAGATGAAAACAAGGAATAGCAAAAGTGAGAAAGTCATGGTAGAAATAGTACGGAAGGAAAGAGGCATTAACTACTATAAATAAATTACATATTCAAAGTGCAACGGCCCCACACCTATAAAAAGCAATACAATGCAGAAATCCAATGACAATAAACAATGAGCAGAACTACAACTATTATGGTGTAAGGATAAGTCATCTAGCCTTTTATCCTAATCTGAGTCATCCACAAAAGAAATTATAGTGCGCTAATGTGCCTACTACTAGGTAAGAATAACGAGACTATGTACTAGCCTTCTACCCTAATGTGGGTCCTCCACACCCTCCTATCTAAGGTCATGTCCTCGATAAGCTGTAACTGCGCCATGTCTTGTCTAATCACTTTTCTCCAACATTTCTTCGGCCTACCCCTACCTCTTTTGAAATCATCAATGGCCAACCTCTCACTACTCCTCATTGGGAAATCTGTGTCTCTCCTCTTCACATGCCCAAACCATCTCAGTCGCATCTCCCGCATCTTGTCTTCCACCGAGGCCACTCCTACATTGTCCCAAATAGTCTCATTTCTAATCATGTTGCTCCTGATATGCCCACACATCCATCTCAACATTCTCATCTCAGCTACTTTTATCTTTTGACCGTGAGAGACCTTAACTGGCCAACACTTCGCCCCATATAACATAGCTGGTCTAACCACCACTTTGTAGAACTTGACCTTAAGTTGTGGTGGCACCTTCTTATCACATAGCACACCAGAAGCGAGCCTTTATTTCATCCACTCTTCCCCAATACGATGTGTGATATCATCGTCAATCTCCCCGCTGTCTTGCATGATAGACCCAAGGTACTTGAAACTACTTTTGTTTTGGATGGTCTGATCACCAAGCCTAACTTCCGCGCCAACCTCCTGAGGTGTCTCACATAACTTGCACTCTAGGTACTCTGTCTTTGTCCTACTCAGCTAAAACCCTTTAGACTCCAAGGTATGTCTCCAATCCTCCAACTTACCGTTAAATCCGCTACGAGTCTCATCAATCAGGACTATGTCGTCCACAAAAAGCATACACCATGGCACCTCACCTTGAATTTGTCGCGTCAATTCATCCATCACCAAGGCAAATAAATATGGACTAAGGGCGGATCCTTGATGCAACCCCATCCCAACTACTGTCCTTACCCTAATTTTGGCACCCTCATACATATCCTTGATCACCCTAATGTACGTCAAAGGTACACATTTAGCCTCCAAACATCTCTATAGTATCTCTCATGGAACTTTATTGTAAGCCTTTTCTAGATCGATGAATACCATATGCAAATCCCTCTTCCTCTCCCTATACTGCTCTACCAATCTCCTCATAAGATGGATGGCTTCTGTACTTGATTGGCCCAACATAAATTCGAACTGTTCTCTGAAATAGACACGCCTCTTCTAACCCTCATCTCCACCAATCTTTCCCACACTTTCATAGTATGGCTTAGAAGCTTGATACATCTATAGTTGTTGCAGCTCTAGATATCCCCCTTGTTTTTGTATAGAGGGATCATTATGCTCGACTTCCATTCTTTAGGCATTGTCGTTGTCCTAAAGATGACATTAAATAACCTAGTTAGCCACTCCAAACCTACCAAACTCGCACTCTTCCAAAATTCCCCAGAAATCTCGTCAGGTCCGGTCGCTCTTTCCCAACGCATCCTACGCACAGCACCCTTAACCTCTTCGATCAAAATACTCCTGCAACACCCAAAATCGTGAGGCCTCCCTGTATGTACCAAATCTTCCAACACAATCTCTCTGTCCCCTTCTTCGTTCAAGAGTTTATGGAAGTATGACTGTCATCTCTGTTTAATGAGGGTCTCTTCTACCAATACTTTTCCATGCTCGTCCTTAATGCACTTCACTTGATCCACATCACGTGCCCTTCTCTCCCACACCCTAGCTAGCTTGAATAATTTCTTATCCCCACCTTTCTCTTCTAGTTCAGCATAAAAGCGTTCAAAAGCTGCTATTTTTGGCGTTAAAACCGCTGACTTTGCCTCCTTCCTCGCTATCTTATAAAGTTCCCTATTCGTCCACTTCTCCACCTCATCCTTGCTTTCTATCAGCTTCGCGTACGCTATTTTTTTTGCTTCCACTTTCCCTTGCACTTCTTCATTCCACCACTAGTCCCCTCGATGCGGGCAATGGCTACCTATCGAGACTCCCAACACTTCCTTTGTTACAACCCTAATACAACTAGCCGTCCTATCTCATATAGTGTTCGCATCCCCATTACTATCTCAGGCCCCCATATCCTTCAATTTCTCTCCCATCTCCAGGGCACTAGCCATGGTCAAACTCTCTCATCTGATCCTAGGTCGGTCATCCCCGATCCTCTTCTTCCTCGTCATCTTGATCCCTAAATCCATCACTAAGAGCTTATGTCGGGTCGTAAGGTTGTCGATCGGGATGACCTTACAATCTTTGCACAAACCTTTATCATCCTTCCTAAGGAGTAAAAAAATTATCTGAGTCTTAGCCACCACACTCCTAAAGGTTACCAGGTGGTCCTCCTTTTTTGAAAAACTCGAATTGGCTATCACCAACCCAAAAGCTCTTGCGAAATCCAAAAGTGAGACTCCTCCTCCATTTTTGTCCCCGAAGCCAAAGCCTCCATACACATCATCATATCCTCCCGAACTAGACCCGATGTGCCTATTGAAATCCCCTCCCATAAAAAGCTTTTCAGTAGGCGGTATGTCTCCCACTAACTCATCCAAATCCTCTCAAAAGCGTCTCATATCCTCCTCGTTTAAGCCCACTTGTGGCGCATAAGCACTAATAATGTTCAACGTGATCCCTTCAAAGACCACCTTAATCGACATCATCCTATCAGTGACTCTCCTAACCTCCACCACCTGATCTCTTAAATTATTGTCTACTAAAATGCCTACCATATTCTTATACTTCGATCTAACAGAGAACCACAACTTATACTCATCTACCTCCTTAAAATTCTATCAGTACCACATAAAATGAAACTGAGAAAGTAACATGTATTATTTGAAAACGATGTAAACAATACTGTAAATCTCAATAACTAACAACTTGGAATATTCAAAAACATATAAAAAAAATTAGGTGACTCTTAAAATTCTATATGTACCATATAAATTGGGACAAAAAATTAATATATATTATTTGAAAATTATATAAAAAATCTTATGAGCCACAACCTTCCCCTGTCTCTCTCCTTCTTCTTATTTTCTTCTTTTGTCCGGTTTTTCTCTTCCTCTTTCTCTTTCTCTCCTTCTTTTCTTTTTCTTTCTCTTTCTCTTTCTCTATTTTTTAAAAATAATAATTAATTATTTTAATTTAAAATTTAATTTTGAATTAGATATTACGAAAATGAGGTTTTTACTACTTTTTAAATTAGATAAAAAAAAAATATGTAAATACATATATAATGCATTTCTAACACAATAATAGAAATAAATATAAACAATAATTGTAATACAATGTGAATTCAATATATTATACATATTATTGGCATGTGTCAATGTATGAGATGAATATATAATTCAAAAATTTTAATACAATAATATATTTTAGCATCGTTAATAAGAGAAAAAATTAAAAATAATTATAATATTTTTTTAATTCAATATATTATACATATTATAGGCATGTTTCAATGCACGAGGTAAATATATAACTAAAATATTTTTAATACAAATGTATTATAAGTATTATGTGTGAATTTCAAATATTTCAATACTATTAAAATAATTTACATTGTTAGAAATGTATTATATTTATTGAAATAATAACAATCAAATTCATAATAATGTACAATATTGAATTCGAATTGTAATATATTTTGAATTTAATATATTATACATATTACAGGCATGTTTCAATGCACGTGATGAATATATAACTAGAATATTTTTAATACAATAATATATTCTGTTAATAAAAGGAAAAATAAAAAATAATTATAATATATTTTAAATTTAACATACTATAATTAAAATATGGTGAATATAAATGTATTATAAGTATTATATGTGAATTTCAAATATTTCGGTACTATTTAAATTAGGATAATTAATTATTATTTTTAAAAGATGGAAATAGAGAAAGAGAAAGAGAAAAAATGGACAGGGAGACAGACGGGGAGAGAGAGAGAGAGGGTAATATAGTAATTTTAGTTATTAATTAAGGTAAATATGATATAGGCTGTAATTAAAAAAAAGTGCCCTAAAAAGGTAATTATTAATTTTAAAAAAATTATTTATGTAAAAATTCCAATAGAAAATAATACATATTGGGCTCGTGCTAGCACGGATTCCAGTATCTAGTATTTTATAGAAAAGGCTAGAAGCAGGCAACTGATGATCAACGTATCTGCTTCTACTCAAGGGTATTTTTGGTATTTTACATAATTTTCATGCTTTGACTGGATTGTACCTCACTACTTTATAATGTACTCTTTTTAAACAGTAAATCCATTGTAGCCATGCTGAAAATGTTGGCTTTGTTGTCCATCACCTCCTCTCTTTCTTTTTTGGTCCTTTTATTAGACCATATACGACCTCTCTCTATTTTACTCTTTATTCTCTATATTGGGAGAGAGAAATAGAGAATGGGTTCTTGGATCACCCTCTATTCTCCAATTATAGAGAGGTAAATAGTAGTTCTCCAAATTTGGAGAACTACTATTCATACTCTCTATTTCACTTTGTGATTATTATATTAGTATTTCTATTATATAATATTTGTAGTAAACATATTATAAATCATATAAGATCATTAATTAAATTTTTAATATTCGTAATTCTTTTTTAATGTAATAGAATAGTTTTAAAAATATATTATTTAATATATACTACTTCATTCCGAATTAATAATATTTTAGATTTTTTTAGCACTTTAAGTGATAATTTAAAATTATTATTATTTTTCACTATGAAGAATCCATAAAATTTGAATGATAAGATGAAATTTTTAATTTAAAAATGCAATACATAATATAATAATTGAAATACAAAATAACAACACAATACGTAACATAATAATTTTAAAAATCACAACTATAATTTTGCCAATCCAACAGGTCGCTTCCTATTCACCAATATTCGAAAAAACTTGGTGTATGATTCGAAGAATTGTTGTGGTTGTGATTTGTCACGACCCCAGCCCGCTGTGACTGGCACCCACTCTAACTCTCTGGTGGGAGAACCATTCTAACAGCCCAACTTATCAACTTAAGAAATAAATATTAAAAAACCTTGCAGAAGCGGGAATATAACCAGAAAATAATACTGAGTTCCCATAAATTCAGCCAATAATTTTAATAATTACGAATATGCGAAAGTCAACACATCCTAGGAACTGAAAGTCACCCGTACCAAAACTCTAATCAGTGTCAATGTGAGAAAAGGGGAAACAGTCCCCAAACAGAAATCAAAATACTAAAACAGTGTCTAAACATCTGAGTCCCGAAAGAGGAACTGAGATTAATGAAAAACTCCACGGCACCATGATAGAATAGCTCACTCTTGGACTTTGAACAAACTTCTAATCTTCCAACCGAGGTATCTCCGCAACCGGCTGAATATGCCCTGTACTCAACAAAAAGGCAGAGCAAGAGTAGTATCAGTACACAAAGACAATGATGTACTGGTAGGATCACGCGGTTAGCCAGTAGGCGGATCATAAACAAGTAAATTCAACACAATAAGCATATACATATACAGAATAAGTCAACAACATCTCAATATCACAACTCAATGTCTTCCACATGCTATAATTTCACACAAAGGCCCTCTCAAGGGACCTACAAACAATCCACTTTGTGTCAGAACGTGACACCCAATCCAAGTATATGTCAGAACGTGACACCCGATTCAAATACGTATCGGAACGTAACACCCGATCTCAATTATGTATCGGAAAGTGCCATCCGATCCCCAGATATCACAATCACAAGAACATTCAATGTTTACAATATTTATACCACCAAGAACAGGTTCATCACAATAACAGGCTAGCAAGTGATCATTTCACACATAATTTAGCATGTTTTCCTATTCATATACACACATGCATATCAGGAAGCAATTTAACAAGTATATGAAACACATACGGAAAAGTAGACCATTACCTACCTCAAATTCAAGCTTTCACAACCTTACAATGCAAAAGTCTTCCCTTTTCGGGTTCGTTCTTCTCAGTCTAGAAACATTAAGTACATATCAAAGATCAATACAATGGCCTAACTATTATCACCTATACTTCTAATTTCTAAGAATCAAAGTATGAATCAAGGAGTAAAAACCTTATCTTAAGCGTGGAAATCCGTGGAAAATTAATGGAAATCGCCCTAGGTCGTCTCTTGGAATTTTAGAAACTGATTGTTGCAGAAAAGACCGTTTCTAGTCTTTTTTATGATTTAAGTCGCGATTGTCCCAATCTGGCGGGAATAATCCCGCTCTAGCGGGATATGCGGAAACAGTGAACTCAGAGTTTGTGCTCCAAGCCCCCATTTCTCAACACACCTCTTCCAAAAATACATTAAAATTATATCCTTCACGCCAAATTTGATTTCAAGAGTTTTACTCGCCCGAATGAGATTCCACAAAGTCGTAAATGCTCTGTATCGTCTTGGCTATCAGTCTGTCCAATCAAATTATAAATTTGACCTCCCATCATTCACGTGATCACTCTAAACTTCACCTGACTCAGAATTTGTCCAAGTCTGACCTGGGCTCAAATTTTTCGAAGTTACTACCCGAAATGTTTTGGCCCAAAATCCTTACTCATTAGCCTATCCCTAACAACAGGAATAGGTCATTACATGATTACGGTTGTGGTTGTTGCTTTCTTTTTTCAACTATTCGTAGTTGTTCTCCGGTTTGAACAATTGTTAGTTAGACATAAAAAATTAAGGATAAAAATGCTCATTTTGAACTCAGTAATGCAATAATAAAACATTTATGTGAGCAACATAATAATCTTAAAAATTGAGTATTTATGTAATTGCATTTCATTAATGATTTCACTTTTATTTGAATTGTCCATTAATATGTATATTATATAACATTTGCTTGAAATTTATGTTATTTAGAAATTTAGCATATTTATATTAAACAAAGAATTTGAAAAGAATAAAATTTTACATTACATGAAGATTATATAGGGTGATTATTTGGAAGAAAAGAAAGAAATGATTTATATGATGAAATAAAAAAATAAAAATAAAAATATAATATTAAAGAGAGAGAAGAAGATTCTTTTTATAGAGTAAAATAGACAATTGGGTTGGAGTTAGTTGTCTCCAAAAATAGAGAACTCCTAAAGAATAAAATAGAGAATTATAGGGTTGGAGATGCCGTTAGATGTTTATTATGTGCAAAAAAAAAATCTAGAAATTTTTATTTGTTTCATTTTTCTAATTTGTTATATAAATTCATTAAACAAAATCTATTGAATACGATCGAACTCGCGTGCGGGCTACTAGTTCCACCTTACATTTATTGGCAGACAGAGATGAATAATCGAAACAACTTCAATAGAAAAGAATTGGCTCACAATTCAAAATTAAATTCTTGGATGAGAATATTTATAATGTATATAATTGTGCAAATGTAGAATAATAGAGATAAGTTTCCTTGTGCAAAAGGAATAAAGAGTCATTTGGCAGCACTCATTAGAAAAAATAAACAGTATATGTATTAGTTTTGTGTTTTATTCTTATCTTTAGGGGTGTGAATGAAACGATTCGCTAGGTCATTTCTTAAAAATTATACCATATCAACTTTTTGGATATTTTATAATGTATAATCAAAATTAATTTTTTCAAAACCATCTTAATCATATCAATTTCTCTTTGATATCAGTACGATTTGGTTAATTTTTGACCTTTTACTTTTAAGGTATCATCTCAAAATACATCATTATTAAAACGTATTTTTAACACGTATGTTCTTAAAGACGCATGTCAATTCTTCACCAAGTAGTCAAGAATATAAAATTTTGCTCTCGAAATGTTTGATCTAATACTTTTCAATAGGAGTGTTTGCATATGTTTTGTCGTATTGTTTGATGGAATATCTATTATAATGTCATTTTAATTTTAAATCTAATTAATTAAAGGCTAATTAAATGGCAAAGGCCCAAAGTCATTCATTCACCAGAGGCCTAGGACTTAGGTTATATTTATATTTGCAAAATGTTATAAAATATTTTTATAAATTAAATTTAACATATTGTTAATATATAAAATATATTTACATACATTTAAGATTATTTTGTTCGATTCGAAATCTTTTTTTCAAACTTCTCTTGACTCAATTTTTCTTTATTGACACGGCTTTGCAAATTTGCGGAGTAATATATGCATTAGTCACTCTCACATGGTCAGATGAATTTGTTAAAGTAATAATAACAAAACAATGACCTTTAAGTAATACAAGCTCTTTATTGACTTTTGTTAATATGCTTTTTCATTTCTACGAACCTTTCTTCTACCTTTTCCAACCCAATAAACCTTTTAAAAATTAACGTTACACTAAATACCATATTTATTTAAATAGTGAAAATAAATGTTAGTATGATACAATCATTAAATTCAATTTATCTTGAACGCGTAAATATGAATGATTTAATTGAATTAATTACATAGCATTTATAATTATAGTTATTTGATTATATAAAAATACAAATATATCAGGTGGAATACATTGATAGATCCTTAAACTTGTTAGTAAATTTATTTAGACACTCAAACTACGACATATTTCAATTGAATACATGATGAAATATTCCTATTATACACTTTTTTGTGCATATTCTCAAGTTTCTACTACACAATCAAGTTAATCACATATAATATGTCACATCATTTAAAACATGCCTAAGATTTTATCGCTTATTGAGGCACATGTGTATACTAAAGAAGGTGACAAAATTTTAGTAAGAAGTGTCTAAGAATACTTTATCATTGTGTTCAAACGCTCAATTAGAATAAATTATAATGTAAGTATTTAATTGAAATTTATCAATAAGTATAGGAAGTTACCGATATATTTTATCAATATATTATATTATTATATCTCATCTAACATATATCTCTTCAAAAACACTACAATCATAATTTTATTATACAAGAAAACAATTATTGATCTTTATTAATTAAACAAGTAATGAATATAAGAAAATTTGAAAGATTTTTAACCTTAGTTGTAAATTTTGGACAATCATCTAAAATTTAACTTTTAGTACATATTAAACTGCAATAGCAAAAAAGGCGAACAACACCACTAAGAATATTCATACTTTTAATACAATCTAGATAACAACAATAACAACAATCCAATAAAATCCCACAGTGTAGGGTCTGGGGAGGGTAAAGTGTACGCAGACCTTACTCTTACCAAGGTAGAACGGCTGTTTCCGAGAGACCATCGGCTCAAAAGAAGCATAAAAAGAGGTCAGATAAGGCTAGAAAGTTCAAAGCGATATGGGAAAGCAAATAACGAATAACGCAAATAACGAAAGCGACACAGATAAAGTAGAGTGGAGTAGAGTAGAGTAGAGTAATCAAAGTATAGAAAGTAATAGAGAGATAATAACAGAAGTTAGAGCACAAGAAATTATAGTGCGCTAATGCGCCTACTAATATGGAAGAATAACGAGACTATGTACTAGCCTTCTATCTTAATATGAGTCCTCCACACCCTCCTATCTAAGGTCATGTCCTCGTTAAGCTGTACCTGCGTCATGTCCTGTCTAATCACTCTCCCCAATATTTTAATACGATCTAGATAGATAAATATAAATTAGTGTATGTACATTGCATGTGTGTATTGCGTTAATCATTAAAAATATATGCAAAACAAAAATATTTTTGGAAAATAAATGCAAAAATTTACTTCTCTCCAGTTCTTCTTCAGTCTATCGTTATCTCTCCTAACTTGTGCCATAACTAAGACTTTCATTAAATATAAACAACTGCGGCATAAAAACCTTCATGTTTTAAATCGATCTAATATAGATCGATATAGATAAATATATATAAAGTACTAATTTCTATATGCGTACCTCATACGTAGATAAAATAATGACCTTACCTTTTATTAATATCTCAATCACAATATGACCAAGACTATGAAACTTTAACTCTCTCCATTTCTATAATGTGAAGCCAGCGTTACAAGCTCTTTATTGACTTTTGTTAATATGGTTTTGAACCTTTTCAAAATTTAAACCTTTTAACTCAATGAACCTTTTAGACCTTGAACCCTTTCTTCTCAATTTATCAATATGTTTTACTATGTCCTACCTATAATCCTTTTTCCTTGCCTCTTCAAAAGTTCAATATAACATTATTAAAATGTCAGGCCAACGGGGCAAAGTAATATGAAATACAGAGAATATTTGTTGATTTTGGGTGTATTTGGTATGAAGGAAAACATTTTTCATTTTGGTTGGCTTAAATGTTTTGGAAAATGCTTTTCAAATCAACTTATTTTCCTCGAAAATGACTTCCTTCCAAAAACATTTAAAACTCTTATTCAACCTCAAATTACAATGTTTTCTTCTTACCCTATCCCAACCACGACCCCCTCCCCCCCAAAAAAATTAAATTTCCTTTTTAAGAAAAAAATAAAAATTTATTTTTAAAAAATATTTTACATTTTGAAAATTTCATTTTTTTTACCCCAATCACCCTACCCAGCAAAAAAAAAATTAAAAACTTTATTCTTTATAAAAAAAATATTTCAAAATTTAAAATTTTCATTTTTTCCCACTCCGCCCCTCCCCCTACCAGCCCCCCTCCCAGCCCCCTCGCCCCCCACCCCCCCACCCCACACACACACACAAAAAAAAAAATAATTTTACCTTAGCCCCTACCCCGACCCCCTACCAGCCCCCCCACCCCATACACACACAAAAAAAATTAACTTTGAAAATATTTCAAATTTTAAAATTTTACTTTTTTACCCAATTAAAAATTTGTTTTGTGAAAAATATTTCATGTCATACAGTTGTAATTCTTCATATTTGACTTGCATTTTTACACTTAAAGTTCACAAACACAAATTCAATAAATTTCTATCACAATTTGAATTAATTTCATAAATTCATTTATTGTTCTTTAAGTTTATTCATGAAGTTTTTCAATTTTTCAATATTCATCATCGCCACTGACATTAACTCATACGAAATTTGAATATATTCACGAAATTGAAATTTTGGAGATCAAAGTGCCGTAAAAGGGTTAGGGGCGGTGTTGGTTTATAGCAAAAGAGGAGAATTTTGAAGGAGCATTTAGGGGTGGGGGAGTTATGCAAGTGATAAAAGGTTTGGGGAGGGGGAGGGGGCTGGGAAGAAAGTTTTTTTAAAAGCTTTTTTCTCTTTTTAGTTTAATTTTTTATATTTTTTATTATTAGTCTCTTTAAGACAAGTACAATCACACTTTTTTTAACTCAAAAATATTAATGTCGCATAAGTTTGGTCAAAGGTTAGAGACTTAGAGGTACTTAAAATATTGTGTCTTTAATGAATTTAAGGGTTCAGTTAACAGAACTGTGAGTGTATAAAAGTTCAGTTGACAAACGAAGCCAAATACAAGGGCCTCTTCTGTCATTTAAAAACTTGAGAAAAAATAGTTTTTTTTTTTAATTTTGCCCATAACATTAATTATCCTAGAATTAATAGACATAAATAAATAAAGATCAAATAATTATTAAAAGATATACTAGTTAAAAATATCACTTTGTAAATTGAATCAAGTTCATTATACACAAGCCTAAACAAAATAAAATTGTTTGTAAATTTAAATAAATAAAATAGATACTTCATGTCTATTGCAATATATGCAACACTTTATCGTTCCTCTAAATTCAACTTATGTAGAATTTGACTAACATTTTAAAATTTTAATCTATTCTTTTGTATTGATTTTGAATACATAAATTTTAATTGTAAGAATAAAATTTGAAAACACTAACAGAAACAATGTAATTATCAATAAAATTAGTATAAGATAGAGTTGAATGCATGTAAATTAGTATTCTATATGATGTGATCCGCAACAATAGGAATACTCTGCTCAAGTAGCATGGCTTCTGTATAATAATTCTATTTTAGTTTATAATATAGTTTCCCTAAATACAATAAAAAAACTTTTTACCATATTATAAAGTTATTCATGTCATAAAAGCCTATGAACAAAACCTAGCTAACACGTTTGGTAGTTTCAAATGCAATGTGGAGTTGCGTTCACATAAATGAATTATTGAGATATAAGATATGGTTGGTGTCGCAGTGGCAGATTTCGGATTTTCATTAAAGATGTTTAAAAAATAAAATCTAGTATTTTGAATTTAAAAATTTTGAAACCTCAAGATAAATTTTGAATCTTCTAAGTCAGTGAGTCAATATCTATTCTTGTGTTTAAAATATTCGAAGTCTATATATAATATATTTACATTAAAAATAAAATTAAAATATTCTATATATACGGTATATTTTTTATGGTGAACATCATCGCTCCTTCTAGATCCCCTTGGTTGGTGGGATAAGAAACTGATAAATCACCAATAAATTATATTATATTATATTCATAAAAATAAATCAAGAATAATTGTATTCACACGAATGAAAATGGATCTAAGATGTTAGTAAAGATCTTTCGTGTTGCTTCCTAAGATTTAGGATGGCAACAGCAGGTCCAAATAATTGCAATTATAATTAACATGAATATTTTCTAATTATTTTTGCAAATTGTTAAATGGGTGTCATGTGATTACACTAGGTTTTCTTCACCAATAAATTTATCAAATATAAAATCAGCTAATAATTCATAATGTTATTTTTGCCGCAGCCCTCAAGAATAATCGAATTGTTTGATGAGTAGGTAATCTTTCAGATAAATCTTAAATTTAAAATATTTTGTATGCTTTTTCTATCGAACTCATCACATAGCTAATAACCAATAGAGTTTGCCTGGTGCAGTTATTTTGCATTGGTGTAGAATTTACCATATGCACACTTAACAATAACAAAAGTAAATAAATATGTAATGCACTTCAATGTTGCTTCAAAGTTAAACTCTTCCTCTTAACTTTGTGTAATTGACATTTTCCTCCTCCTATCATATGCGATAGTACTATTTTGCCCTTGATATGATATTTCAACCCCCCTTCTATGCGATAGTAGTATCTTTTTAATATAGTTTCCTGTTGAAAAAGGTGAGACTTTGTTTACAAATTTGTTTTTAATTTTATGCCCTTGTTACAAGAAATCTTTTAATATATAAGAGAATTGAAAAGATCACTTCTCTTCAATTTGTACGTGCTTATAAAATATCATTTCCACTTGAAAAAAGTTGCCAAAACGGCATATCAAGTATTAAAAGTTAAAAATTATAAGATAAACTCGTTCTTTAAATTTGTAACAGAAAAAAGACTCAAATATGCAATCAAATATTGAGAAAAGGCTCATTTATATCATCCGTTAAAGGTGGACTCACATATGCCACTGTCATTCAACAATATACCCATTCATGCCATTATTTTTAATAGTCCGATTTGATGATTTTACAAAACCATTTTTTTCACGTGGCCTCTTATTAGAGGTCCTCGTATCACGACCCGAAAACTCGAATCATGATGGCACCTAACAAACCCCACCGGTAGATAAGTCAACCCATAGTCCGGAACGGCAAGTAACGGATCTAGTGGGGAGAAGTCCAAAATCAACGGAAATAACAACATTTAAGGAAAATACATAGTGGAAGAGAAGACATAACATAACTATATACAATAATATAAGATCCAATCCTACGACCTGGTGGACGATGGTACAAAGCTACTAAAATTAGTTCAGACTTTACTCGAAAATAAATTACTAGCCAAAAACTATATACAGATGGAGACGAGTCAAACTAGCTAAACATCATACAAATACTATCACAAGCATAGTATAAGATCGGTAAGTCGTAGCCTACCTCGATGTCGATCACGTGTGCTCCAAAGTCTACAAAATCGAAGCTTTCCCCTTTCGAACCGCCTTTAATCAATGCCACACTACCAAATTAATGACCACGGTGTCAATACGATCGTTTTGATGTCCAAATCGGAATAATTGAACACAGGCTAAATATGAGCCAAAATGACATTATGGAACCGCGTTAGGAATCACGAAGTTGACCCATCCAAGGAGTCCCAACCGGCTCAAGAAACTTGTGCCCCCAAAATGAGGACAATCCGAGATTTAAATCTACCCAAAATATATCATGCACCAAGCTTGAGAATTCACAATTAAAGTCTTTCAACGAAGAAAAATTGAAGGGAACTTATAAATTTAAAAGCGTAATCAACGACCCTATCAGTGTTCTAATGCAATCCCTAATAAATCCCAATAATAATCAACAATTGACAACAGAATTCAGCTCACAAAGCTTCACAATTGAAGAACACAAAATGAATAAGAGTTGAAAATGGACTTAAAACTACCAACGATGACAGCAAGAGTGGTCGCGGCCACCGCTAAAGCGGTGCAAGGCCACTAAAGAGGCTAGGAACCTTGTTGGAAGGCCCCGTTAAAGCGCTCCGTTGGCCGCTTAAGAGACCACTGCAAAGCGGTCCTAGGCCGCTTAGGTGGCTACACCAGCATAGGCACCAACCAAAACTTGTTAAGTCGCAACGAACTCCAATCAGGTGCTCGGAATTAGTTCGGAATCCCGTGCACATAAAAAACTATGCTACCCCACCAAATTCGATATTTCAAACTTAATGGAGTTGTTAAAACTTCTATCAGAGTTCACTCAAACAAAAAATGGATCCTACACCCAAGGCTCAATTTTAGTCATAAGCCACAAGGTTGCTCGAAATGAGTCAAGAAGCCTCGGGACCCAAAGCAAGGGTCTATCTTGACCAAACTCGATTTTCTGAAGCTAACAAAATCATCAAAATTATATTTTGAGGTCATTTACCTAAAGTTTTAACTGAAGTTCTAAAATATAAAAACTTGCATAAAAACCAAATAAACGACCAGGTGACCAAACTGTATGTCCCAGCATGTCATAAATGACCTGGGATCTCTATAAATCTCTAAACGCTGAAAATATAAAGATAAACAAAAAATGACCTATCGATTCATACAACATCCACTAGTGAAATTACTTTTATCCTCAAAAGTAAAGGGTCAAGAAGTACCTGAAGGCTCGAATATGTGGGGATACTAAACTCGCATCTCATGCTCGGTCTCCCAGGTATCTTCCCCGACTGGACAATATCTCCACTGAACCTTAATAATAGGAATAGCTCTCGAGTGCAACTTGGCTTATCTACAAAGGTCAAACGATCATTCAACTAAACTAACTCATACCAAAGCACACGTGACTCGTCAGGAACATACCAAAGAGTCATAGAAACATGAAAAACCGGATGAATAGATGAAAATTCAAGAGGTAAGGCTAACTCATAAGCAACATTACCAACAATGAGAATCCAAAATGGCCCTATATACCTGGGCTAAGCTTTTCATGCCTCCCAAATCTCATCATACCCTTCATGGGCGATACTTGAAGAAATACCTGGTCACCAACTTTGAATCCTAAAGGCCAACGCCTACGGTCAACATAACCCTTACGTCTGCTCTATGTTGACCTAAGCCTATCCTAAATCACCCAAACTCTATCCAAAGCCTCCTAAAGTAATTCAATACCACCTGGCCTAGGCTCTGCAGCCTCAAACCAAACAATCAAAGAGCGATAATGCCTACCATTTAAGGCCTTGAAGAAAGCCATCTAAACACTCGAATGGTAGTTTTTGTTATATGCAAGCTCCGCTAAGGTTAAGAATTGGTCCCACTGACCTTCAAAATCCAAAGCACATGCCCATAGCATATCTTTTAAAACCTGAATAGTACGCTTTAATGTCCCATTGATTTGTGGGTGAAATGTGGTGCTAAGGTCAACTTGGGTACCTAACTCCTCTTGAAAGGTCCTCTAGAAACTAAAAGTGAAATAAGAAACCCTATCAGATATAATAGACATAGTCACCCCATGAAGACGAAATACATCCCAAATATAAACACGAGCTAACCTCTCGGCACTAAAAGAAGATTAAGCGGGAATGAAATATGTTGACTTGGTCAATCGATCCACGATGACCCAAATACTATCAACACCCCTAGAAGTCCGAGGCAAACCCAAAACAAAATCCATACTGATGCGTTCCCACTTTTACTCCAAAATAGGTAATCTCTGAAAGTCACCACCAAGTCTAAAATGCTCATCCTTCACCTTTTGGCAACACAAGCAATAGGACACATAGACCGTAATATCTCTTCTCATATCACCGCATAAATAATATTATCTCAAATCGCGATACATCTTTGTTATTCCCAAATAAATATAATATTTGGAGCTATGGGCCTTGCGAAGAATCAACTATATCAAGTCCCCAACTCTAGGAACGCAAATACGACCATCAAACCTAAGAATACCATTTGTATCCAAGATGGCATGTCGGTGTGGAAACACCTGATCTCAAATAGCTACTAGGGAATCATCCTCAAATGGCCGACCACGAACCTGCTCTAATAACGATGACTAAACTCCAACATAGTCTAGAATCCTTCTAGTATCTGAAATATCAAGAAAAATCATCTTATTGGCTAAATATTGAATGTCTAAAGCCAAAGGTCGCTCTGAAGCTTAAAAGAAGGCTAGACTACCATACCCATTGTCTTTCGCGTCAAGGCATCTGTTACCATATTCTCCTTACTTGGATGGTATAAAATAGAGAGGTCATACTCTTTCAGGAGCTCAATCCACCTACACTACCTCGTATTAAAGTCTTTCTGACCCATAATATACTACAAACTCTTATGATTGGTATAAATCTCACATCAAATCCCATATAGGTAATGCCTCCAAATCTTGAGCTCAAAAACTACCTCTGCCAACTCCAAGTCATGAGTGGAGTAGTTACGCTCATGCACCTTAAGCTGTCTAGACACATAATAAATTGCACAGCCCTACTGTAGTAATAAACAACCCAAACCAATGTCAGATGCATCGCAATATATATAAATCCCTTGCCCTCAACTAGAAAAGCCAGAATAGGAGCTTTAGTAAGTAACTCCTTCAGCTTTTGAAAGCTCAACAAACCATCTATAGTATTTAGTTAACCCAATGAAGCTCCAAACCTCAATAATCGAGGCTGGCCTAGCTTAATCACAAATAGCCTTAATCTTTACTAATTCCACCAAAATGCCATACTTGGACACCACGTGCCCCAATAATGATACAGACTCAAGGCAGAAGTCGCACTTTGAGAACTTGGCATAAAGACGCTGATCTCTGAAATTATGGAGTACAATCCTCAAATGTTGCTCGTGCTTATCCTTACTCTGCGAGTATACAACAATGTCATTGATGAACACAATGAAGAAGGAGTCTATGTATAGTCTGAAGACACGCGTCATCAAGTCTATAAATGATACTGAGGCATTGGTCAACCCAAAATACATCACTAAGAACTCATAATAGTCTTAACGAGTCCTAAAAGTTGTATTAGAGATATTATTCACCTTAATCCTCAATTGATGGTACCTAGGTGTCAAGTCAATCTTAGAAAATACTGCGGCACCCTGAAGTTGATCAAACAAGTCATTGATACGAAGCATAGGGTATTTATTCTTCACTTTCACCTTATTCAATTGACTGTAATCTATATGCATACGCATAGGCCCATCTATCTTCTTTACAAATAAAACTGGAAAACCCCAAGGCAAAACCCTCAGTCTAATAAATTTCTTACCTAAGAGATCCTGAAGCTGAACATTGAGCTCATTAAGCTCCGCAGGGGCCATACGTTAGGGCGGAATAGAGATAGTATAAGTGCCCGACTCAAGGTCAATAACAAAACTAATATCATGCATAGAAAAAATGTCAGATAGATCAATAATAAAGATATCCACAAACTCACGCACAATAGGAACTGAATCAATTGTAAGGCCCTCCTTATTGATATCATACACATAAGCCAAATAGGCTAAACACCCACTGGATACCAATCTCCATGAGAGAACATAAGAAATAACTCAGTTGGTGTGTGACTAAATAAACCCTACCCCACCACTCGAGGGATACCAGGCATGGCTAAGGTAATAATTTTGGCAAAGCAATCCAAGACCGCATGGTAGTGGGATAACTAGTCCTTGCCCAAACTAACATCTAAGTTTAACATATCCAAAACTATAAGGTCAATACGAGTTTCACACCCCTACATAATCACCAACATGATTTATACACCTAATCCACAACTAAAGACTTACCCACAAGGGTCAAAATACTCAACGGCTAATAGAATCTCATAAGGTAAACCCAATCGGGAAGCATAACAAATAGAGACATATGAATATTGAGAACCTCGATCAAATAAAGTTGAGTCAGGCTTATAGCATATAAAAAATGTACCTATGACGACAACATCTGATACCACAGACTCCGCCTTTGCTAGAGTTGCATAAAGGTGGCCTTGTTCACCTCTGAACTGAGCATCTGATCTACCTCCCATCTTACCAGCCAGAACCCTCATCGAATCCTCTGGTGACTACCTCTGTGACCTTGACCTTAAGCATCATCTCTAGCTAAAAGTGTTGGAGAAACTAACTGAGTTGCCTATGGAGTAGGATCAATATTCCTTCACCGGGGACACTCTCTAGACAAGTATTCAAGCTCGCCACAATCAAAACAACCCTGAGAAGAACGACCACCATAACCCAAAAAACCCAAATATGAGCCTCTCAAAGTCAATCCTATAACAGAACCACCCTAACTAGACTGCTCGCCCTATGTGATTTGGAGTGCCACTTGAACAGGCCAGCTAGACTGACCTTAATGCTAGGATGCCATCAGCTCACCCTCGATCTCCAAATGTCATGGTTTCTAAGCACAAGATCAACAATGTCGACTGGTGCTTGAATTTACATCAAAAAATAATAGATGTAGAGTGTGGCATGAGTACCAAAAAATGGGGACTTAATAGACATCATAAATCGACTGTGCTTGTAATTTAAAAACATAAAGTAAAATGATGAGTTAAAATGACATTAAGGAGGTAGAAGGAAGGAACAATAGCGATTAGTCAAATCATGCGCCTCAGTAATCCAAGACGAAGTGGAAAGATAAAGTAAAGCATCTAGCTATAACCCAATTAAACCCATAAGCCCAGAAGGTACACTTATGCACAAATGAAATGAAAATAACCAAATAGACCCCCATAAGCCCAATGAGTACACAGAAGAGCTAAAATTATTCCACGCTAAGACTATATATATCGTAGGACTAGAGAGACCAAAACTCGGAGACAAACCACAGCCAAGGTACCCCAAAGAAAGTAATAAGACCATAATGTCAGGACTCAAACCTGACTAACACCAACGTGCCAGGCCTCGAACCATAGCTAATAGAACGTTCAAGGGTCAACCCCGATTAAGTGGCATGTCAAACATTGAATCATGGCTAATAGAACGGGAAGGACTCTAACCCAACTAAATCATATTACAAAAGTTCCCATATCAGTCAGTTTACCATCACAAGAGATATTGTGGATCGACACCCAAACCCCAAAATCACAAATGGCTCACTCCTAGCTAAAAAACCTAAGCCCACTCCCAAATAGCCCAATAAGGCCCAAATTTACAACTAAATAACATTGGGGCTATAATATAGGGAGATAATAGATAAAATATAATAAGAGAAGAGTTGCATCAATCTACGGCTTCACACTATCAGATCCAAGTCTTCTACATCAGTCTACAAGGAGTTACAATTATTTGAACTGACGTCAGGGGATCTTTTAAGGAATAAAGGATCCAAAATAGCAATTCTATGACAATCACTAGTCTAAAATTGGGCTACGGTGGAGAATCTACTAAAATTAACAATACAACAGGTATATAACTCAACACAATAAGATAAGGATCATTGACAAGGTAAAAATATGCATATTTCCTCAAAAGTAGCCAAAAATAGGCTAAGGTAAGAATGCGATCAATCAAACAGGAGTCATACTAAAAACCCTTCCAAAACTAGCTAAACATCATATAAATACTATCACAAGCACATTCTAAGATCGGTAAGTCGTAGCCTACCTTGATGTCGATAATGCACACTCTAAAGTCTACTAAATTGGGGCTTTCCCCTTTTGAACCACCACTCATCAATGCCACACTATCAAATTAATGACCATCAATATAATTATTTTGATGCTCAAATTTCAAATATTAAATATGGGCTAAAAACAAGCTAAAATGGCATTATGGGACCCACACAAGGAATCACAAAATTGACTCTACCAAGGGGTCCCAATCAGATCAAGGAACGTGTACTCAGAAAACAAGCACAATCCAAGCTTTAAATAGAACCAAAACATATCATGTACCAAGCTTGAAAATTCACAATTAGAGGCTTAAAACAGAGGAAAATCGAATGAAACTTATAGGTTTAAATGTGTAATCAACAACATTAAAAGATATCCCGGCAATCCCAACAATAATCAATAATGACCACCAAATTTGAGCTCATAAGGCTTCACAATTGAAGAACACAAAATGAAGTTAGAGCTAACAACGGACTTAAAACTACTAGCAATGACCGTAAAAGCGGTCCTTTGGCTACTTAAGCGGTGCAAGGCCGCTAAAGAGGCTAGGCCCCTAAGAAAGTTAGTGTTCAATGAGTTCGACATAGACCAAATAAATCGGTCTCGGGGGGAGGTGCCTGAGTTTCAATTGATCAAAAGAAGAATCAACTACAATCGATATGCCCTTAGAGTTGTAATTGTGCGTACCTATAAAGGTTTCAAAATAGAATCAATTAATTTCATGAGTTCTTAACTTTCACTAAAGATTTTGCACTCAAGGGCCAATCTCTGTCCGGCCCAAGAAAACCTTTGCACGCCTCCGTTTTCTTGCATGTCGACTCTACTGACAGGCCCTATTAAAGTTGTCTCTTGGCTGCGTAAGTGGGCCAAGGCTGCTAAATCGGTTCTAGGCAGCTACATTAGCATAGGCATTAGCCAAAATTTGCTAAGTCCCAATGGACTCCGATCGAGTATTCGAGATTGGTTCAGAATCTCGTACACACAAACAAACTATGATACCCCACTAAATTTGACATTTCAAAATCAAAAGAGATATTTAAACTTTAATTGGAGGTCATCTCGATAAAAAGTAGGTCTCACATCTAAGAATTTTTTTTAGCCATAAGCCACAAGGTTGCTCAAAATATGTTTGGAAGCCTCTAAACTTGAACCAAGGATCCATCTAGACCAAACTCAATGTTATGGAGCTAACGAAACCATCAAAATTGCATTCTAAGATTGTTTACCTAAAGTTTTGACCGAAGTCAATTGTTCAAACTTAAAAGCTTCAAAACAGAAAAACTTGCATAAAAGTCAAACGAACGACCAGGTGGCCGAACTGTCAGTCTTAGTAAGTCATAAATTACTTAAGGTCGCTATAGGAAAGCTCTAAACACTAAAAGTACACAAATACATAAAAAATACCTAGTGGTTCATTACATCATGTCAACAAAATTAAAGGAGGCACAGTTGGTACTGCTACAACTTTGAGAAAAATGGATTCGCCGGAGATCTACCTGTTGCTGCCACTACATGGATAGAGTTTGAGGCCAAATCATGGGAATGTAGATGTTATCTCCCATAGAATGGGAGACGATGTGGAGTTTTACTCTCCAAGAAAATTTGTATGTATGGCAGAGAAAGTTTGATCGGAACTAGATCGGCGTCATGTAGGACTTTTACTGTCGTTGAGATGATGAATTTTTGTGGGTCAAGCTCATTTTCTTCATACTCATCTTCAAGTTCCGCTTCAGTGAGAATTTCTCCACAGTGATTTCAAGTCCAAAAAATTAACTGTTGAAGTCACTGGATTTACTTGTTGATCATACCGCTCCACCATCTCAGTATTCTAATCCTCCGTCTCCGCCGCTAGTAGATTTTATTCTGATCACCAATAGAGAATCTGGTTCACCATCTCCACCTAGTTCATCTTCAAAGAGATATTCAAGCAGAAGTATTAACACTAGTGGGAATAATTAATATTAGTCGGTTTAATTTTGGTGACGTAGACCTCTAATAAGCGGCCACATGGAAAAAATGGTTTTGCGAAATCATCAAATTGGATCGTTAAAAAATAATGACATGAATGGACACTTTATTGAATGACATTGGCATAGATTAACCCAACTTTTAACGGATGACATAAATGAGCCTTTTCTCAAAGTTCAATGACATAATTGAATATTTTCCCTTTGTAATATTTACTTTAATAGTCATTATAAGTACTTTTACTATCTTCAGTATCTTTGATGCTCCCTTCGTCTTATTTTAACTGTTGTTTTAGCTTCAAAAATTATTCAAGAATAATTTTCTTAAGAAATTGAAGACTAAAATTGATAATTGTTATCAATTATACCTTTTAACGTTAAAAAGGTTTAGGAGGACATATTATTCTACCTTTATTACACAAAGGTAACTTAGTAAACTATATATATATATATATATATATATATATATATATATATATATATTATTTTTTTTTAATGAACATACAAAAACTAAAGCAACAACAACAACCCAGTGAAATCTCACAACGTGGGGTCTAGGGAGGGTAAAGTGTACGCAGACCTGACTCCTACCAAGGTAGGACGATTGTTTCTGAAAGACTCTCGGCTCAGTAAAATCATAAAAAGAAGTCAGATAAGGATAAGAAGTTCAAAGCGATATGTCAAAGCAAATAACGAAAGCAATTCAGATAAAATAGAGTAATCAAAGTACAGAAAATAATAGATAATAACAGAAATCAGACCACAAGGAATTATAGTGCGCTAATACGCCTACTAAAAAGGAAGAATAGCGATACTATAAACTAGCCTTCTACCCTAATGTGGGTCCTCCACGCCCTCCTATCTAAGGTCATGTCTTCGGTAAGTTGTAACTGCATCATGTCATGTCTAATCACCTCTCTCCAATATTTCTTCGGCCTACCCCTACCTCTTCTGAAACCATCCATGGCCAATCTCTTACACCTCCGCACTGGGGCATCTGTGTCTCTCCTCTTCACGTGCCCAAACCATCTCAGTCATATTTTTCGCATCTTGTCTTCCATCGAGGCTACTCCTACCTTGTCCCGAATAGCCTCATTTCTAATCCTGTCGCTTCTGGTATGCCCACACATCCATCTCAACATTCTCATTTCAGATTAAAAAAAAAACTAAAGCTATAGTTAAATAAAATAGAGGATCTTATAAGGTTTATCTCAAATTATTTTACTGATTTTACATTATAACAACCTTGTTCATTAGGGTTATTAACATTCACCAAATAAAAATGTCAATTAGAACGTATTTCATTTGATTATAACACATAACAATTGGAAATTAGAGAAGATGATTTCCATTTCTGTTTTTTCTCCTTAGGAAAGAGGTTGACTTTGACTACTATTATTTTTTCTTTTTTTGATTGGAGAGTACGAAATTTTGATGGACTATATAGTTACCTTTTGACTCATTTTTTTGGTTTACTTACAAGTTACAAATGTGCTTGAGCATGTGTAAATCTTGCTCTTGGGACATTTTTTTTCTCCTTCTCAATCTCGGTGGCTTTTAATTTATAAAACATACTATTATATATGCTAATTGCTCAATGTATCAATAGTTTCAACAATTACATATTTTATCCGAATTACTTCTAGATATATTGTATTTAGAAAAAATGTATCTCACTTCTCTCCTCTCTTGCTCACCTTTATCCTTCTCTCGTCCCTCTACTTCTATATATTTATATTGCATAATATATCTGAGTTTCACAATTGCATGTATTTGTGTATCTCTTTTCAAATTCATGTATTCGGGTATCTAAAATCAATTTCATCTAGTATATTTGATATAAATTTCATCTAGTATATTCAATATTAATTTCATTTGCATATCCGGTATCAAATATCTAGTGTATCCGTGCATAGATATATGAATCTGATATCAAAATATGCACATCAATTTCATCTAAGTGTTATCATCACCGAGTAGAAAGAGAGGAGAGAGAAAGAGAGAGAGAGAGAGAGAGAAGAGGGGAGATAGCGGGGGAGCAAAAAGATGGGAGAGAGTGAGAGAAAGATGGAGAGGGGGGGAGTGTAGTAGTCTAATTAGGTAGTTTTTTAAAATAAAAAAATTCAATCGATGTTCGATATTTATATTAGAGCCTCGCTTAATTCGATATATGTAGGGCCTATTTGGGGGAAGAGCTTCCTCTAAACAATTTTTCTATACTTAAACTTCAAAATCAAAACATCTAATTAAGGGATGAGCAGTTCCATTCGCTACACCACATTCTTTGGTCAATTTCAATCAAGGTCATCAAAGCAACTATTTTATTATTTATCCAATAAAATGTGAACGGTAAAAATCTAATGAAACACATAGATGCTCCATTAAAGTGTTCAAAACAATCTATACATATAATAAAGTTAGATATAGAAAAGGTGATGTGACATCTTTCTATCACCTAAAGCTACTTACCTTTTTTATCACTTTTTGATGATTTCTTCCATTCTTTGCATTAATCGATTTATTTAAAAAAAGAGCAGTCCGGTATACTAAAGCTTTCGCTATGCGCAAGGTCCGGAGAAGGGCACAACCACAAGGGTCTATTGTACGCAGCCTTATCTTGCATTTCTATCAGAGTCTGTTTCCAAGGCTTGAATCCGTGACCTCCTGGTCACATGACAACAATTTTACCAGTTACTCCAAGGCTAATCGATTTATTTAATAAATTAAAAATTCTATCATATTTAATTATATTTGATGGATTACAAAAAACCTCCATCCATTTGTATTCTCATAAGTTACATGTCTCCTCAACTCCATTCGACCTTATTCTTATGAACTAACTATTCTATAAAAAATAATTATTTATTAAGTTGTTGGATGTTCATTTTCATTTTCTCTTTCTCTTTTTTTATTATATTTTTTCCTTTATTTTTTCCATCTATTATGCGTTTAATAACTGACAATTGTAAGACTAATGTTAATAATGTTAATTTTAAATAAGTTTTATTATTTACACAAAGACCCTACCTTCCCTTCTCCCTCCCACCCCTTCCGTCGTCGTTGTCGTCCTTATTCCTTCTGCAGGCGTCACTACCACCTTCTCCTCCGCTACTACCATCAACTCCTCCTCTACCACCACTACCACTTCCTCCTCATCATCATCTCCTCCTTCGCAGTCACCACCAATACCATCACCTCCTCCTTCGCCACAATCACTATCTCTTTCACCGGCTCCAACTTCACCTCATTTTCTATTAGATAAATTAAACAACTGTAGAAATTGTTGTAATAACTATCATAGTTACTGCAACAATTATCATATTTGTTTGATTGTTTGCATAATTTCTTTCAAAGACTTAAAAATGATTGATTTTTTAGAATTTTCATAATCAAAGCAAAATAGTCCATAATAATAAGAATAAAAAAGAGAAAAAAAATGATAAAAAGGATAAATATTGACGAAGGACGTAGCAGCAATGAATACAACAAAGAAGAAGATGGGAAAGAGAAAAATCTGAAGAAAGAAAGAAGAAGATGGAGGGAGGGAGGAGAGAGAAAAAGAGAGAGAGAGAGATAAAGAAAGGAAGATCGCAAAGATAATAAAAGAGGGACAAGTTCTGAATTTTAAAATTTAAAATAGGAAAGAAGACTTCTTTTTTTAATGTGCACCCAAAATTTTTAATTATTCTATTCAAATCTACTTTTTATTTAATTACATTTGATTAAATCAATGTCATCAATTTTAATTTGAAGACTTGTATAATACCTTTCACTCATTTTTCTTCCTTAGCTACTAGCTAAGTTGTTTTTTTTTCTGTTTTTGAATCCAACTAGTAATTGCTTGCTTGCATTAGCAAATAACCCAAAAAAGGAAAACAAATTCTTGGTCGGCTTGGTGGAATTAGGAAAATAAGACCGTCAACTTGTTGCAACAGTAGATGAGTTGTTAAACTCTTACCTTTCAGTTATTATTTTTAGTACGGAAAATGATAAAAATGTCCTTAAATTATGCGATATGAACAGAAAATATCCTTCATTTGTAGTTTGGTCAAAAAATACTTTTGTTATCAATACTTTGATCCAAAGCTACCTTTACCGTTGATAGTTTGGTTTAAAATGTCCCTATTGTTATCAGTGACGGAACCAGAATTTTTATCGAGGGATTCAAAAAAATAAGTAAGCATGCTAATAGTATCTACAAATAAGCGGATCGGATCGGGTCATATATGAATGGGTGGATCAAATATAAGCAACCAGATAAAATTCAACTTTAGCTCAACACTAACAATAAAATAGAGAAAGTACGCGTTTGACATAATATTAAAATCAATATGAGAAAATATATTTTTAAAATTTTAATTATGGGTTCTGTCGTCGTCATTGTTGTATATATACAATATTCAATTTTTGAAACTAAATAAAGAACACAAAAGATTATACTATCCAAAAATATATATTAAAATAAGATAAATAATTAAATAAAAGTTTAATAATGAGGATTTTCTTAATTCTTGATTTGTACGTTAAAAGCATATTTTTTGTTAAGTTATGGTCACTAATCTGTAGTAGAAGGGTAAGAGAATACTTCCAAAATCCAATCCTATTTATTTAATCTTACTTATAATCATATTATTCCTTAATCAAATAAAAATTAAATGTTTGACTTAAAATGAGTATGAGAGAATTTTTTTTAATTTTAAATATGAAAACTCAAAAAAAGTTATAACTTTTACTTAATTTTATAAAAATAGAAAAAAAATGAATGTAAAGTGTAATTCATTTTATGTTGTGCTCTAAAATATTTATGTAAAATAATTAAACACATATAATACAGTTTAATATTACAATATTGGGGTTGAACATTTCATTTATTAAGCAAATAAAAATGAAAATTGGCTGAAGCTAAAATATGAACAATAATGTTGTTACCCGGGCTCGAATCCGCAAAGTTAGCTCCAGAATATGCAATTTCGTGAACCCCTTTACCGCTGGACCAAGTCTATAGCTTGTGTTCAAGGGGTTCATTATTAAATATATACTCATAAATCAATAAATTAATTCTATACATACAATGTAATTTTTCGACGAAGGGGGTTCGGATGAACCCCCTAAACTGCATGTAGGTCCGCCCCTGATTGTTACTAAATGTGTCAAAAATGTCATTTTCGAATAAATATATTATTTCTTTTATTAAAAATAAGTCTTGTTGCTGATAAAAATATTAATTTTAAAGAATTCTATTCTTGTTGTTTTATTTTATAACCACTTTAACTAATAAAAAGGTAGAAAATATTTTTTTTCTTCTTAATCTCATTTTATCAATCAAAATATAATAATTTCATGTACCTTTTTCACGAATAATATATGTAATACATATATGATCATAGTAAGTCCATCATTAATTTTTATTTAGATAATGATAAAAAAATAATTATAATAAAATCAATTTTTTTACTTTTTTTGAATTAAAGTAGGACAATTTGCTAATAAAAAATATTATTAGAAAAAGAATGTGTTCAAAAAGAAAATAAACAATATATTTATTTGGACATTTTTGGATTAAAGTATTAACAAAAATGATATTTTTGGACCAAACTATAAAAAAAAAATATTTTTATTCATTTAACATAGTTTAAGAATATTTTTAACCCTTTTTCATTTTTACTATGCTACAATATCAATTAGCTTGAATAACACATACCTCATTCGTTCCAATTTATGTAACATCATTTTATTTGATATAATTTTTTTTATTTTTTGAAATTCATAATATAAAACAAATCTTAAATGATTCTATAATTATAAATTACTTTATTAAAAAATAATTAAATTATTTTCATTATAGAAAAGTGACATTTTTTCTTAAAATATACTCCCTCCGGCTAATATTAGTTGTCATGTATACTAAAAATACTTATTCCAAAATAATTGTCAATTTAAACAATCAAGACAGAAATTAATTATTTGTTTTTCAACTTTGCCCTTAACATTAATTATTCTCGAATTAAGAGATACATAAATAGATAAAGATTAAAAAATTAATAAGGGATATATTAGTCAAATAACGCTCTTAAAAATCGTGTAAAATCTTATCGTGACAATTTAATGAAAGGGAGGAATACACCATAATCTATATAGAGACCGTTTGAATTGACTTATAAGCTGCTTATAAGTTGTTTTCAGCTTTTTTGAGTGTTTGACTTGCTAACTTAAAATCATTTTTTTGCTTAAAATAAGCCTCAATAAATAGTTGGATTTATTTGGATGAACTTATTTTAAGCAGTTAATAAATTGAAAATAACTTATAAGTCAAAAGAAAAAAGTTTTTGGCCTACATCTACTTTTTTTTTTAATTTATAAACAATTTTTAATTTATAATATGCTTAAAAATAAGTCAATCCAAGCAGGTTAATAATTACATTTATTGGTGTAGCCATAGTTCCTTTTATTTTTCTCCCTTGTTTGTGGCAACCATTATTGCATCGATATCCACCAAAGAGCATAGAAACTAACCAATCCATGACCTTCTCTTTCAACCACAAACCACACATTTGATTTCTCCTTGTTCTTGGCCTAACTACTACTACAATTTAACCATTTTCTTTTCCCCAAGAAAAAATCATTTTTTTTTGTTTTGATGAACAAGAATCTAGATTGAAAAGGGGCCAACCCCACTTGTCTAATATATACTATCTCAATCATCCTTTCTTTTTTTCTTCATCCATCTCCATTCTTTTTCTTTCTTTCGTGTTCTTTGTTTCATTTCCTTTGTATATTTGCTCCAATTGGGAGTCAAATATAATTAAATATAAGCACCTAGATTTGGTTTTCAAAATCCTTCCTTTGATTCTTCCAAGAAAGACCTTGGTGGTGGCCTTTGTTTGTTTGTTTGTTCCCCATTAATTTGTACACAAAAAAGTTGGTATTTTGATTAAAAGGGGTCTTTGTATCTGGACTCATCTCCTCTTTTTTCATTATTGGGGGATTTTTCCAGGTGTCAGAGGCCCATATCAGATCTGTCATTCATCTTAGAGTACAAAAAAAATCCATTCTTTAGTGTGCATATGAACTCTACTGGAGTCTTGATGTGGGAATTTGTACATAAATAGAGGATAATCTTCCACTTTCCCCTTTGCTCTTGTGTCTAAATCTATGTGAAAACACTTACCTATTGTTTCCTTTTTCTTCATCAGGATAAAGGGTGTCTGTATATAGTAGTAGAGTTTAATCAATCAATCTTGTTAGACTTTTGGCGAGGCCCACAGCTTATTTTGGTGGGCTTCGTCAAGCCAATAGAAGTATAAAATCTGTATTTTGCTTTATCTCCTTCTTAAGAAAGGGTGTATTAGTTATATATATAATTGTTACAGAAGAAAGAGTAAAACAAATAGAGTTTTACTGACCTTACTTTAACATAGTTGGTCACCTAACTTTTGATCTTTTCCTCACATGATTTATGCTTAAGTTGATAGCTTTTTCAACTTTAACAGATGCTTTTCTTATTGATAACTTGCTTTACTTTTATTACTTTCCTTTGTAAGTCTCTTTCCCTTAAGCCACTTCCCTTATGGAGTAGTTCTGATGTGAGATGTTTATCAATCTGGTTTTGGAATGATTTCTTGATTTTGAACCCTTTCAAGAAAGAATCTTTTATGTCTTCAAATATGATGACACTGAGGAGGAAGAGCTTCAGCTATAGAGTAGATAATGTTGAGGCAAATTCAGAAATGTCTGTGTTGGATTTGCCTGAATTGGTTTTGGAATGTATTCTTGAGAGGCTCCCACCAGAGGGACTTTGTAGTATGGCAAGTGTTTGTAGCTCTCTGAGGGAGAAATGCACTCGTAAATATCTTTGGGAAAAGCATATGAAAGAAAAATGGGGCAGAGTTCTTGGCCCTGCTGCTCATACAGAGTGGCAGTTGCGTATTTCTTCAAGAAATGATTCAAGTTTCTTTAATCAGGCCAAAGAAAGAGGTTTAATGACTTACCTCTCACAGTTTTGGCCTATTTCATTAGTTAGATCCAATTCTAGTACTAGTTTCCAGAAAAAGGTTTCTCCAGCTATTGATTCAATCATGTCTATGTATATTGCTCTTGAATCTGGCAACTTTTGGTTCCCTGCTCAAGTATACAATCGCGAGGTATCAACGATTTTCTTAATTTCAAATCGTCTGCTTGAATACTTTTTACCTCATTTTTTTTTGTGTGAAATGTATTCACTATTAATATTTTCTCTGTTTCTAATTGCAGAATGGCCATGTTGGTTTTATGCTATCTTGCTATGATGCTGAGCTTAGCTATGGTCGAAGAACCGACACTTTCCAGGCCAGGTAATTGGAAATATATATTTATAAATCCAGAGAACTTTCCATTGATAAAAGTTAGACATGAATTTCTTCTGCTTGTCATCAGCAAAAGCTACATATGGAATTAAAAAAGGATCCTCGTGTCTGGTACTGCATGGTTCCACTCTGCAAGAACTCCAAATCATTCTTTGGAAGCTCATCCTCTTCATCATCAATGATTCACTTTCCCTGAAATAACCAAGATGAATAGGGAAATCCCAATTCATTGGGTGTTGCTATACAATCAAATAGAAAGCCCCAAAGGCGCCAGATTCTAGGAGCCCAAAATATGTGATTGAATAAATCCTCTTGCAGGTCAAGGACTCCCCTTGTTCAAACTCCGATTCATATTTTTCATAGAGAAATCTCTGATCAAGGATAGACCAAGAGCCCTTTTGCATCAATTGACTGTAATATTTTTCTGTCCATGAAGATCCCACCATAGCACCAGTCTAGTCTACCTTTCGATCCTCAATGATCAGGATCAAATGGATGCACATTCTCTTTCTTGCAAAGAAGATATACTTCTAACCTCTCAATAACTAATGATTAGGCGAGGCAAAAATTGTTTTGTTCGGATTTTTATGGTCAAAAAGAATAGAGGATTCCTGATTACTCAGACCAGAAATGCTTTCTTCTAGTTATATATATCGATCAATGAATTCTTTGAAATCAGTTTGTTTCTCTAATTTATTTGCAGATATCCTCCACATGGAAGGAGGGCAATGGCAATAGAGACAGGTGTAACATGGGATAGATTAAGAGTTCCCCCTCTTGATATCTCTCCACATGCTCTTTATATCTCTGATTGCTTGACTGAATTATGCCCTGGTGATCACATTGAGATTCAATGGAGAAGAAACAAAGAATTCCCTTATGGTTTGTTCCTCCATAAACCCTTCCAACATTTTCCATTTTAATTAGTTTTTGTTGTTTTTTAATAGAGAAATTAAGAAAATAACAAAGAAAGACTTTTGAGAGAAAAATACTGCAATGAGGCTAAAGAGAATTACATTAGTTTGCTTTCTTGAACTCTACATTTATAAGAACAAAAACAGTAAAAAGATAATGATAAACTAGCCTAGAATATCTTTGCAAAATATATCTTAATAAACTAATTACTAGTAAATAGGAAAAATTAGCTAACCAACTATTAACTAGGATTTATTCAAAAACTGAGCCGTAAAATAAAGTTACTGCAGTTCAAAAGCATAATTCTAACGGTCCTCCTTGCTTGAGGAACCGTAGATTCTACACTTGGCTGGAATTGACCTTATGAATAAATCTGTCAATTAATCTTTTGTCTTGCAAGACTTGTGTACATCTTCTGTTGGATTAAATGAGAAGCTTTTATCTCTCATTTCAACTTGTAAAATCTCCTGCTTAGTGGAATCAAAGATCCGACAATATTTGTCCCCAAATAATAATTTAAATCCTTTTTTTATTAACCGACCTACACTCAACAAACTTTTATCAATATCAGCACATAAAAACATCTTCAATTTTTTTTTACCTGAACTTGAATTGATTGTAACAGACCCTTTTCCTTTTGCAGGAATATAGTCTCCATTTTCAATTCTGACTTTCTTATTTTTCATAGACGCAAACTATTTAAAAAGATTTCTGCTATGTCATATGGTTTGTACAACCACTATCAATCATCCAAAAATCAGATTTTTTGGTTGAAAAGTAGGTTGCCACAAATAAGTGGTCTTTTTCTTTAGTGGTGACTTGGCAATTGCTTCCTCTTTTTGAAATAGCTTCATGACCAAGTTGTTAGCAGATCTTGCACTGTGCATTTGGTCTCTTCCAACACTTATATGGAGGATGTCCATTTTTGCCACAGTGCTGACAAGGTGGGTAATTTTTCAAGAATTTACCCTTTGAGTTTTGTGGCTGGCTGGTAATGCTTCTTGAACCATGCCATCTTGCCTCAAAGCCTCCTTTGTTCTTGTGCCCGCAAAGAATTTAACAATTCTGTCAAGGTAATTTTGGATAGATCTTGTGTGTTTTTCAAAATAGTTATACATGCTTCATATCTTTCGGGCATTGTTTCAAGAATGTTTTCAACAATTCTTGAATTTTTAAATTCAGTGTTTAGCAATCTTACCTTGTTAACCATACCAAGCAATCTGTCAAAATATTCTTTGACTGTTTCTGACTTTTTCATTCTTTGCAATTTGAATTCCCTCATTAAATTTAATACCTCCATTCCTCGTATTCTTTCATCTCCAGCATATTCTTTCTTCAGATAATCTCAATTTTTTTGGTGATGTGAGTCATGATTTTCGTTGTTGAAACAACAACAAACAAAGTTGCCTTTGTCTTGGACTTAGTGATTTTCTTTTCCTTGTAACTCTTGATTTGGGCCACGGTGGAATTATTAGGCAGCAGATTAACTTCATAATCCTCTTCCACGGCTTCCCAAAGATCAAGAGCCTCCAAGTAGACTTTCATTCTTACAGCCCATAGTTGATAGTTCTCACCATCAAAAATAGAAGGAGTTATTCGTGAAAAGCTATTTTCGGAATTCATTTTTTCACTCATAAGTCCCTCAAGAAAAAAGGCTCTAGATACCAATTGTTGATTTTTTTAATAAAGAAATTAAGAAAATAACAAAGAAAGACTTTGAGAGAAAAATACTTCAATGAAGCCAAAGAGAATAACATTAGTTTGCTTTTTTGAACTCTACATTTATAAGAACAAACACAGTAAAAAGATAATGATAAACTGGCCTAGAATATCTCTGCAAATTATATCTTAATAAATTAATTACTAATAAATAGAAAAAACTAGTTAATCAACTATTAACTACGATTTATTCAAAAATTGAGTTGTAAAATAAAGTTTCTGAAGCTCCAAAGCATAATTCTAACAGTTTTGAAACAACGATATATATTTTTATCACACTGTAGAGTTGAGGATCTATAAAAATAGTCCCTACATTCCAAAGTAGGTTTTTTTTGCATACATTTTATTCTACTCTTCTTAGACCCTATTTTGTGGGATTACATTGGTATATTGTTGTTGTATTTTCACTTTTGCCTTTCCTCTTCCTTCCTATGCTACTTGAGAAGATTGAACAAAAGTACTAAGTGTTGGTTTTGTTTTTGGTGTCTTTGATTTGGTCAAATTGGATTAAATGAAAAGTAGACTTGATCAGAGCAATTAAAACTTTGGGTGTATATTAATATTTTGAAAATTTGAAAAGTCTTCACTCTTTTTTAAATTTCAAATTTTGAAATTTCCTCCTTTCATATCTTTGTAATCTTCCACTCTCTCATTCATCCTCTTTTTAGATTTCTCTTTCCCTGATCTTTTTTTCTTCTTTTTTGTAAATTCCTCTATTTTCTTCTTATTCTTCTTTATGATCTTTGTTGCTATTGTCATTGTCATTGACGTTCATCATTTTTTATTGCCCTTCTTCTTTTTCTCTTTTTGGTCCCTTTTTTTTACAACTTGTTGCAACATGTTGCTTATATTGTAATAGGTTAACAATCTGTTGTAATAAATAGGACATCTGTTGCAAGAAATTGCGAATCTGCTGCAAGAGATGACTTATCTGTTGCAACAACTTTAGCAGTTGTGAGGTGAAGGAGAGAATGGTTATGGCGGCAAAGAAGGTGTTGATGTTGGTGGTAACAATGAAGGTGGAGGTGGTGGTTGTTGTGGCGGCGACAATAGAGGAGAATGAGGTGGCAACGGTGGTGGTGGAGGAAGTGGCGGTGATGGAAGAGGAGGAAGTGGCGGTGATGGAAAAAGAAGAGGAAGAATTGGTGGGTGGTGGACGTGGTGACGGCAGCAGAAGAAGAGGGGATGGCGATGGCAAAAAGGTAGAGGAGGAAGTGGTGGTGATGGAAAAAGAAGAGGAAGAATTGGTGGGTGGTGAACGTGGTGACGACGATGGTGACGGCGGCAGAAAGGTAGAGTGGGTAGGAGGAGGGGGAAGGGGTGGGATGGGAAAGATAGCGTTTTTGTGTAAATAATAAGACTTGGTTTTAAAATTAGTGTCATTAGCACTAATCTTAAAATTGTTATCTCTACTCAACAATTAAGATTTGAATCACTTTTTCTTAATTTTGAAATTCTATTGTCACCTTTAACTAAAATTCCAGATTACTGGGTGGATGATGCGTTACAAACAGGAAAGAGGACTACTCATAGTCATATTTCCAACTTGCTAGAATCTTCTTTGTTTTTTCAAAAGGTCCTTTTTTTCCTGATCTCCCAAAACGTGTTGAACTGTTAAACCTGCTTTAATTGACCACAACTTTTTATTGATAAACTTTGGAATATATTTTCAACAGTGCATGTTGGGAGTGCTATGAACAGTTCTTATTTATTTATTTTTTCAAATGAAAGGTGGCCAACCTTTCTTGTTTGGTAGAAAGTTTAATCAGCTGGTTAACAGAACCTTGACATCCTATTATTTGATTGGATTCCACTGTCAATTCCTTTCTGCGAAATGTGTTGAACTTAGATTGGTGTTTTGGAGGATATTGACAAATCTATCGTTGTTTTTTCTAATCTTTGAATTTTTTGGGAAACTTTGCAGGCTGGTGGTATGGTGTTGTAGGCCACTTGGAAACATGTGATGGAAATGAGTATTACTGCCGCTGTCATGATAGTGGTCAGTTAGTTCCCCTTTCACATCTATAGCTAGTTTGTCTTTTAGCCGTATACTTCTACACTAAGTCAATTGGATAATCCAACCGTAACTTTACTTACCAGTAGTTTATCTGTTGATTGCCTTCTTTAACGGGCTGAATTCAAAGATTTCGCCCTATACACTGCTGAGTCAATTACTTGACGGACCATAATACAAGAAACATAAACATCAGTTCCCATCAGAATCAATATCATATGTCTCAGTTGTGATCCAGATTAATGACTATAATACACATATTCTTGTTAGATCGCTTAGTTTTCAGAAGGGTAGGGTGGAACTACAAAAAAGCCTTGTGAACTTGCCTGTGCATTCAAGATTTTCACACACATATGTAGGATGAAAAGACATCTTAGCTGTGAAATTTTAATTCTAGTTAAATTGTCAATTCATCATTATCACAAAATAGACCTTTTCTTGAGTAGAGGCCCCTCTTGGACTCACCATCACTTTCATGTGGGCTCATCTTTTATGTCACACAAGACAAGTCCTATTAATTTTGTCATCTTTTCTTCCAACATGTCATAAATGCTGTTTCAGTGGAGCATATTTAATAATATAAGCAAGCTGAAAAAGACTTGTTATTTTCTCAGCCTATGATCCTTCCTTGTGGAGCTGCAATAGTTATGCTTCTTATACTTATATATACATTGATTGTCCAAGATTTTCAATTTCATAGTCTTACTAAGCTTGTGTCAATTGGTATTGGTGAATTCCAGATTCCTAGTTTCACTATTAATAATAACTTTACATCTCTGCCCTTGTGTCACAGGGGAACTCATGATTGAAAACAATACTTATGGTTTGTTTTGATATCCGTTAGGAATAATGAAAAAAAAAAGGTCCATGCTTTAACTAAAGAACTACCTTTAACTTTAAGGACTTTAAGAGTTCTACCTTAGTATCTTCTTTTTTCTATCTTTTCCTCACCAGTCCTAAACCAATACAGCAAGAATTATTGATTTCTCTTCTTTTTTTTGTGGAGTTTGTCAAGTTCTTACATAATTCAAAAAATTAACTTCTGGACCCCATCTCCACACCCCATTTCATATTATATAGATTTTAAACTCATCTTTTGGTAAAGGTAGCAAAGCAAAATATGAGTCTGATTGAGATGGTAGTTTGGTGTGACTAGACATACATTCACTTTGAACACCTTTTATCAGTTGAGAAAATTAATCACTTGGTAATAGTCCTCAAGCCTTGATTTAATCAATCAATCAATAAACTATCTTCATTTCAAGTCGGCTACATGAATCGTCTATATCCATTTCAATGTAAGCCCTTCATTTGTCAAAGTTCTGTTCTTTCAATTTGTTGAAACTTGATGTAAGGTTTCACAGGTCTACTTTTCTAACATTGTTAAGGAAGAAGGGTCAGGGGAATGAAGCAATAACAGATAGTCTAGTAGATATAAACTGTTCCAAGGAAAAATGAACTGACTACTCGAAATCTAATGCTATATGTCTTTTGATGTTACGAAACAATACATAGGCAATCCAAATTCTTTTCACTTTGCAAGTCCAAAGCTGTTTTGTCATGGTTTCTAAACCTCATTGTGGTGTTTGTAGATACCGTAGTGCTAGAGTTCAAGCAGTATACTCATGGATCGCGGTGGAGGACAACACACATTGATAGGAAAGATCATCGCGAGGAAGGAAATGAGGCTGATGGATTTTATGGAGGAATTCGGAAACTTAAGAGCAATGAAGAGATTTCTATGTGGAGACACCTGTGGCCATCCGATGTCTTGGAGTAAGTTGCAAGCTCACCATTGTTGGCAGAAAGCTCATATATGAGGAAGTTACACCAGGACTTGGAAGTTAGTATTTTCAGTGTACCACTTGTATTGTTTTGTGATCAGTGGGGGAGTTATTTTAACACTGATCCCTAATTGTTTTTAAATGATTACCACGTTTTACAGATCGATTTGTTTAGTAAAATCTATTAAAGCTCAAGTTTAGCTTCTTGTACTAAGTAATTAGATTGTTGATCCACCTTTATGGTTTCTGTTTATCAATAAAAGGACAGAAGCTTGGTTATTGGAATACTTATTAAGTTTTATGTTCTAAAATAACTACAATTGCAAAAAGTTAACCTCATGCTATTTATTTGTTATGTTTCATTTGTTGTTATATTACCCGCCAACAAGAAAAGGACCATCACTGCACTACTTAATTGTACTAACATGTTGTGTGAGTTGTATTATTATTAAATTTATCCTTTTCATGATACAGAAAGTTAGATGTCTCCGTTTGGCTTCAATTCACTTCCTTCTATTACTTTTATATTTATATTGGTAAAATAAACACCTATCCTTATATTACTTCATTCATTCTTCCCATTAAAAGAAGATGATACTGAACTATTCTCTCGAGCCAGCAACAGTTCCAGTTGAGTTCTTCTTTGATGGTATGTGATAAATTTATTATTTTTTTGGAGTAGTTTATTATGGTTGCATATTTCTAATTTTATTTGATTTACTTTCACAGGGTCTACAATTAAATGCCAGATGTCAAAAGATGATTAATATTAAGCAATAACATTTCTTAAGTTTAATTTGTCCAAAAAAAAAAAAGAGGAAGAAAAGCATAAGCATCCTGGTGAGAAGGCTTTAGAATATAATAATTATAATTGGTGAAATAAAGTTAAGTGGCGTAAAATTTAATATTTTTCATATTTCGAAGTAGTCTTGCATTATTAATATTTTCAAGTGGAATTATTTAGTCTGAGAACAAATCACGGGCCGTTGCCAATCTAGTATATATATATATATTAAAATGATGATACAAAACAGCTTTTCATTGAAGATAAAATGCAACAAATATGTTTTAACTCTATATAGAACATAAACCACTCTTTCCTTCCACTGTTTAAGTAATTTTTTCAAGTTTACATTTCAGAAAAAAAATAAAGAACCACAAACACTATTGATGGATTATCTCTTTATCTAAGCTTGCTCCATATTCCTAGGACTTTCAAGTCCATAACCCAAACAAAGTGCTGGTTTGTACTTCACAATCACCAACTTTGACTCCCCTCCATTTACCTTTTTATTCCCCTTGAATTTGAAACTCAACTTCTTGAAGTAATTGGGCTTCCACAGTGCTGAAATTGGATTTATCATCTTTCCTTCATTGTTCTCCTTCCCAAATGTTGCATATCTCACTAGCATTCCTTTGAATTTTTGCATTTTGGTTTGCACAAACACATCCCCTTCATTAGAGTTTTGGGCCACACCATTTGAAGTGGGCTTGAGCTTGGGTTCTTTTGTTCCAAAAAGCAAGTTCTTGGATTCTTTTGAGGTTGGCCCAATAGTCATAGAATGGTTTAGAACCCATCTTCCATAGGATGCTCCCTTGGCCTTGGACTCAATGGGGTTTCTTGTATTAGGGCTTGAAGGCTGAATGGGTGACATGGAAACAATTTCTTTTCTCATCTCCTCAATAGTCCATTCCAAATTTTGTACTCTAAATGGTGAATGTGACCTTGTGCGCCTATGGTGATGATTTGAAGTGCTATTTTCTTCCTTCATTACCTTTTGCATGGCAACAACAAAAGGATCGACGTCCCGTCGAGCAAACGGGGACTTAACCATAGAACTTGGAGAGATAGTTGAACATGTAATCGATCGTTGGTTAGTATATCGTTCGAATTGGAGTCTTGGTGGTAGTTTAAGGGGCATGACATGACCATTAGAGAAAAGCTCATCCGCAAATGCCATCTCTCTTTGTTTCCCATCCCACGATTGATCAAAGTTCTCATGAAAACTTGTATCAAACTTTTTGCTTGTTTCAAATTCAAAATCACCACCATCAACCCTTTTACCTGGGCTAGCAGGGGCGCTATGGTAACAACTTGGGCTTGTTGGTGCTGTCACATAGGGAGAAGTTGAATGTGGAGATGAAAGCTCCATAAGTTTTGAATTTGCTCTTAACAAGTAATTAGGAGTGACTTGAAAAAGGAGTTTGAGTGCTTATTATTTTGCTCCTCAATTTAAGGATTGCCTTAAAGTCACAAGCACTACCATTTAATTTAGTTCTAAAATAATCTTCAAAGCTAAATAACATAGAAAATATACTCATTCATGTCCCTAACTATAGACTAAGCATTCAAAATGGTGGCATATAGTTGTTTGATTAAAAAATGGTCATATGTGGACCAACCACAAGAATATTATATACATATTTTAGATATTTGCTGCTTCTTTCTTGGACTCTAGTGTTGTTCAAAGACAAAAATAAATAAATAAATTGTTTTTTGAACTTTAAAACAAGTCATTTTTCTCTTTTATTTATTTATTTATTAGAGTTAGAGAAAGATGACTTTTTGGTCTTCTATTGTCTATCACAATCCTCATCTAATGCTAACAAGTGTTTAACCATAATATAATTGTATACTTATCCATCTAATAATTTTAAGATATATTTATAACCTTTTATTGTGTCACGCCCGTGTATTGATACCCTTTTATGATTTTGTTGCAATAAAGAAAGAAAGAAAGAATTAAGGTGGTTGTTTAGTTGGAGGGAATTAAGTGAATTATTTTGATATAAAATTTGAGATTTTTTTAATATATTAAATTAATGAAGGTATGATTTGAAATCATAATAAATTTTATATTATAGTAACTTGTGATGGAATCCCTCCATGTTTAATCAGAGGTTGGATTCGAGACATAAGTATGAAAAATATTTTGTTGGAAGCGTAGTCACTAGAAATGGACCCTGTAATACACGAATTCAGCTTAATCGAACTCCAATGTGGATACCAGACATAGAATGAAACCCCCCCCCCCCCCCAAAAAAAAAAATGAATATATGAAACTCAACTTATAGTAATTGGCCACCAAAATCACTCGACTTTCATTATCTTTCAAAAGGGCTTCAACTTTGCCTAATCAACTTCCATGGTTAAGAACTGAGTCGGATTTAGTATAAGTTGGACGCAAAATAAATCTAAATATTAGTTTATTTTTTTCCCCTAAAAACTTATGGATGTCACATAATTAAATAGGCACTTAAGTATTTTCGACTAAGATAACTATGAAAACTAATCAGGTGAAATTAAATAACTTTTGAGAGACAAAATAAAATTGAGTAACTCTAATGATCAATTAGTATAAGTTGAACACTTGAACAACCATTCATATTCATGCAAATCTATACATCAATTGGTGGAATAAGGTACAAGAAGACACAAACAAAAGCATGAATAGGTTCTATTAAAACTACTCAAGATATACATTCAACACCTAAATGTTACTTTATATTTAATAGTCTCATTTAAAAAAATTCTCTTAAGTTCTAACTACTCCATGATGAATTAGTTGCCACCCGTGAATTGATGTTCATATATATATATATATATATATATATATATACTAATTTTGCAGACACGTGCGTTGAGCGTGTATGCCAAATAAGAAAGTACATGAATAATATTAATATTATTAGAATAAGAATTAGTTGAGTAAACAAATATACATGATATATCATACATAGTACTTTATAAACAATATTGTATGTTTGTTTGAGGGGCACTAAGACAAAAATTTGAAGGGAATGTTAAAATGAAACTCTCCACATTGATGAATCATGTTTATAGGTATATCAATTCATAATATTGACCGGTATATAACTTAAACTTTAAATTAGACTTAACTAGATGGTAGTACAAATAAGTGTAGTAGAAATGCGTGGAGTACAATAATTTGTAGTGGTACTTTATAGACAAAGACATCATATAAAGATATTGTCCTAGAATTGAAGTACCAGTACTAAATGTAGTACAATGTGTACACCTTTTAAGAATCTATCTCCCCCTTATATATGTCTTCATGATTTTATATATGTCTTCATGATTTACCATAAAAGATGGAGTTAACAATATGTGGATGTGTTCAATAGGGATGATTTGAGAACATATGTATGTGCATATTTGTTTCGAATGTGACACATATGTTCTCAGGTCGCCCCTGTAGACTATTCTTCATGATTTTGATTGATTTGTGTCTCTATTTATTTTAAAAATTCTCAAACCGTCTCTGTAGGTTATTCCTCATTGTTCGATTTTATAAGAGGTTAATATTGATGGTATTGATGTTGATTAATTGTGTCTCTACATGTTTTAAAGGTTTGATTAAAGGTAAGCTCAATGTCAATTTTAGTAATTAAGAGAAAGGTAACCTTGATTTGATGTTGATATTAATGGTGTTGATTTTGAATGAACATCTTTTTTTCAATTTATTTTCCGTTTCATCCAACTATATTAGGCATATCTAATAAGATTTCAAATGAGACGGGTCATTAAGTTTTGAATATCAAACTGTTATATGGAAAAGAAAAACTTCAAGTTCCACATTAGATAAAAGAAAACGAACATTATGAGGTTTATTTGGTAATCTTTTTCCCAATATTAGGCTAGTTAATTTGCAATGGGAAGTTTATGGACCAAAGTGTACTTACAGCCGGTTTGATATTGTTGTTGGGATGTCAAAAATATTTATTTTGAGGTAAAAAAATATTTTTAGGAAAACTAAAGTGTTTGGCTAATCAATAAAATTGTTTTTAATTGAAACCAGAAATAATTTTTCTGCTATCGGAAAGAAGCTAAAATTCCCTCTTCTTGAAAAAGGTAGAAGCATAGACCAAACTATCATTGCCATATATACATATTTACTAAAATATTTCTTATATTTATTTATTTTTGTGGTGAATTTCGTATGTGATGATTTTATTTGTGGAATGATTTTAAAATTTATTTTGCTTGATATTTTTAATTATTCTAGCATTGCACGTAATTCTTAAAATAATATTAATATTATTAAAATAAGAATTAATTGAGTAAACAAATATACATGATATATCATACATAGTACTTTATAAACAATATTGCATGTTTGTTTGAAGGGCACAGAGACAAAAATTTGAAGGGAATGTTAAAATGAAACTCTGGACATTGATGAACCATGCTTATAGGAGTAAAAAAGCTCAAATATGTTTTCAAAGTTTTGAGAAAAAGCTCGTTGTATAATTTATTAATAATTTGTTAAACCTCTATCACAACTGTGACACAAAGTGTCCATTAATTCATGTCATTAATTATTAATAGAAAACAGTTGATTTTGGCATACCAGGTTTTACACATGACCAACGATGAATGGCTACATCACTAACTAAATCAGCCAAATTAAAAAAGAGATAATTATTGTTATATCCAAAAAAAAGGAAATTATTTATTATTGGATACCGCATTATTTTCATACCCCTTCTTTTAACTATCTCGCGCATTTGTTACCATGAGAGTATATGATATATACTTTGATGGTATCAAACAATTTCACTGAAGCACTGTCTCTTCCTTCTTGAGACTATCAGAGTATATTAGATTCTGATAATATCAAGAAGAAACTGCCTGATAAATTGCTTGATATCATCAGAGTATAATGGTTATACTCTGATGGTATCAAAGAGGAACAAGGGAAGGAGAACTGACGTAAATATATGTTTGATACCATGAGAGTGTATATATATACCCTGATGGTATCAAGAAGGAAATGTCATGCTGACGTCAGCATGACATCATGCGTGAAATTAAAAGGGGGAAAGTAGGGTAAGAGGGTAAATAGTTTGGATTGGATCTAATTTGAATAAATAATTTCACAATTGGCCTATTTTATATAATTTTTCCATTAAAAAATTCACACAAATTTAATTTACCTGACCGACATCCCCTTTTTAACTTCTGTCATTATCTTCAAGAGAAACACAAAAAAGAACAAATCATGGATACATATGTTATAAGAAGGTGTGTCGTATCAGAAGAAAAGGTAAACCCGAATCATGGTATTAGGCTTTATGTTTGTTTTCTTATTTTATGATTTTAATTGATTTATCTATCCAATACGTATGCATTTAAATTTCAAAATTGCAAAGAGTCACTATTTTAACTTTACTAATTTAGAAGATCACATCCCTTTGAATAAGTTCTTTTATTTATTATTTTTTTATAAGTGATTAAATTATTGAGGGTCCTATATTACTAACTTATTCTTAAATTACTTTGAATGATGTATCTAACCTTCTCATTTATGTCTCATAAACAGCACATATAAAAAATATACTGAATCAAATGCAATCCAATAAACTAAAGCTACTTTTAGTGAAATCTAATAAAATAAAAAAAATAAAAAATAAAAAATAATCAAGACACAGTCATAAATTATTCTTACTTCATTTTGAAATCGTTAAGGTGTTTTATGACGTCAATTCAAGTAAAAGTAAGTATACTCTGAGAGTAAAACTATGACTTCAGTTATAAAAGAAATCATAAAGAAAATATAGCAATTTTTTTGGCATGCCTTAGCGACAATAAAGAATTTATAATTTTTAACTCATAGATATGATATATTTGGTAACTTAGTATGCAATGAAGAAAAATCACCAAAAGAAAGTTCAAATTTTTACGTCAAAACCATGTGTATATTTCTTTCAAAAAAATGAAAGACAAACTTTGCTATAATTAACTTACCATGTATCTATCTATAATTCTCCACTTTAAACCAACTATATTCCCCATATTTTTCACTTCCAAGTGTGATTCTTCTCATTTTTAGTCTACTAAACTATACTTGGTATAATGTTTGTTTGATCTCTTTAAAAATAAAGCAGATACAACATCTGCAAGAAACAGTGAAACAAAGTAAGTTTGCCAGGAAAATGTATTTTCACTCTATCCAAAAACAATTCCTGCCACTTGTTATTTAATTCGAATGAGACATACTTTCTCTAAATAAGTGTAATAATAGCAGAGTGCAGTACAGAAGGGAAGCCTTAGAATAACTGGTAAAGTTGCTGCCACGTGACCAGGAGGTCACACGAAACAAAGGAAGTATGCTGGTATAAGACAAGGAAACAGGGCATACCTTTTCAATTTCTGCAAAATTTGGATTTTTAAATAGAAAATATCTAGAAGCTGCATCTTTTCTAGTGCGGCGGGGAAGGGGTAGTTGGTTTTAGTTAGGTTTTTTTAAAAGCCACGGATATTTATGTAATTTAACTTTTATTTTTTGAAATTTATTTTTTAAGATAGTATAGATTCTCGATATGTTGGCATGTGTACGCCAAATTATGTAATATGTATTTGTGTAAGATAATATCAATATATTATTAAAGCAAATTTTGTAATAAATAATTATACGTGAAAAAAAAACATAGAAATTTCTATGAATGATAAATGTGAATTATCTATATACCTATGAAGATAAGAAATCAAAGTCTAATTAGGTACGTGTGATTTATTTTCTTACTTTTACTTTATGAGATACAAACATAACAATAAAGTGTATCTTCCCACTTAATACTTTCTTTTAAATAAAAATTCCTAGTGTATGTTTATTTTATACCTCATGGTGTGGTGCCACAATTTGACTTTGCATTTGCTTGGAGAGGGAGACACCATCTTTATCATACCTTGCCTCTACAAAGGTAACACACCTTTAGGTTTAGTATTTAAGGCTTTTGATGTTTAATCCATTTGAACTTCTCCATTCCGGAGGACTATGACGTGAGAGAAAAACTATGGCATTTGAATATGTATTGGTTATAATTTAATTATTTAAAATTAATTGTAAAATCAAAACTTATTTAACAGAATTTTTATTACGGAAAAGGGCCTAAAATACCCTCGAACTATTGAAAATGGTACAAAAATACCCCTCATGCCCTTTTCCGTTAAAGAAAAGGTCATTTTGGACCTAAAGATGGATGTCAAGGGAATTTTAGGCTCTTTTCCGTAAATAATATAGGCCAAGTGGATGCCCATTGTAGCAATATTCCCTTGTCCAAGGAATATGTTACTGTAGCAATATTTCCTTGACCAAGGAATATGTTACTGTAGGAATATTCCCTTGTCCAAGGAATATGTTACTGTAGCAATATTTCCTTGACCAAGGAATATGTTACTGTAGGAATATTCCCTTGTCCAAGGAATATGTTACCCTTATTTGTGTCTATAAAAGACAATGCAAATGTTCAGAAAAATAGACAATTCTCTCTACACAAACAATTATCTCCCTCTCTTTCTCTCTTACTTTCCTGTTAATTTGCTAAGTTAGTTTGTTTTATAATATCTAAATTTGAAAGAAAGATATAACCACCTGAAGTTGGTCATTCTTTCACAGTCATGTCATGATTGGTTCAATTTGAGGTTAGTAGACTTTAAAAGTATAATTGAATATAATTATTTCATGTATAGAATTATATCACAGTTAAATTTATGCAAAGAAGAGGTCACTGAACATGACAAGTTTGAAAAAATATACTCCACATTTCATTTCGCGAATATGCTCCTGCAGCAGCAATATCGCAAAATGGGTTTTAAAAAATATTCTGAATTAGTTTCATACCTTCTTATTGATGAACATTATAACGACCTATTAATGAAAAATCATGAAAGTCGTACGTTTGTTTTATGCCACTCCTTGAAGTGAATCAGGCATATTATCACCAACGAGAAAGATGTTGTGGCCCAGTCATGGTCATGATCATAAAAAAAATTCTAATCATGATGGTCATCTTGCACCAATGAATGACCAGCAATATAAAAGAAGGGTGAAAAATATGAAGCTGTACAAAAAAAAAATCAGAAAGTGTATGTCATAGATGTGGAAGAATGGGACACTAATCACGTACATGTCAATCCTCAAAACAACTGGTTCAGCTCTATCAGACATTCTTAAAAAATGGTGATAATAATCCAAAAATAAATTTTATCTCTGAAGATAATATTGAGCCTATGCGTCTGGATGTAGCTGATTTCTTTGAAATCCCTGAAGGAAAAATGAGTACCAATGAGCCCGCTATAATCTAGACAATTCTCTTTTCCGTTTGTTTATGCTAGTTGGTATTTTTGTATTTGCTAGCTGGTATTTTTATGTTTATGTTAGTTGGTTGGTATTTTTATATTTTTCTAATCCCTGTAAATAAATAAAGTTTGTATAATATCCTTGTTTAATAATAATATTTACTTTGTTTATGTCTTTTTTTTGAAGAAAATATGGATATACCTCAAATTATGTTTGGATCAATAATCAATCATGAAGATATTTGTGTGATTGATAGTGGAACAACACATGCCATATTCAAAGGTAAGAAATATTTTTCTTACTTGCTTAAAAGGAAAGTAAATGTTACAACAATTTCTGGTAATTCGAAATTGATTGAAGGATTCAGAAGAACTACTATATTTTTACCTAAGGGGACAAAACTTGTTATAGAAGATGCGCTGTTCTCTTCTAAATTCACAAAAAACTTGTTAAGTTTCAAATATATCCGGCAAATTGGATATCATTTTGAGACATTAAATGAAATGAATATTGAATACCTTGTTATAACCAAGAGTGTCTCAAGCCAGAAATATATTTTGGAAAAATTACCAACCTTGTCTTCTGGCCTATGTTATGTATAAATTTGTACAATTGAAGTACATTCGATTGTAAACCAGAAGTTTACTGATTTAAATGCCTTTGTGTTATGGCATGACCGAATAGGTCATCTTAGATCAATAATGATGATACCAATTCTTGAAGATTCAACTAGACATTCATTAAAGAACCTGAAGATTCTTATAAATGATGAATTTTCATGTGCTGCTTGTTATCAAGACAAATTAATTACTAGGTCATCATCACTGAAGGTTGACATCGAATCCCCTAGCTTTTTAGAATGCATACATGGAATATATGCAGACCTATTCATCTATCTAGTGGGTGATTTAGATATTTATGGTCCTAATAGATGCATCTTTAAGATGGTCTTATGTGTGTCTTTTATTATCTCGCAACGTGGCGTTTGTGAAGTTATTGGCACAAATAATAAGATTGAGAGCGCAATTTCTAGATTATCCTATTAAGGCTATTTACCTCGATAATGTTGGGAAATTTACATCCCAAGCTTTTAATGATTATTGTTTATTAATTGTGATAAGAATTGAACATCATGTTGCTCATATTCATACTCAAAATGGCTTGACAGAATCATTTATTAATCGCCTACAATTGATAGCAAGACCACTACTTATGAAAATGATATTGTCCATTATTGTTTGGGGTTATGCTATCTTACATGCAACAACACTCGTTCATCTCAGACCAATCAATTATGATAAATACTCTCCGTCACAATTAGTATTTCGTAATGAGCCAAATATAACTCATCTACGAATTTTCGATTGTGCGATTTACGTGCCTGTAGCACCACCACAATGTACTAATATGGGCCCTCAACGAAGGTTAGACATATATGTTGGGTTTGCTTACCCTCTATAATTTACTACCTTTAACTGTAACTGGAGATTTGTTCACTGCTCATTTTGCAGATTGTCGGTTTGATAAAATGAATTTCCCACAATTAGGAGGAGAGAAAAAGGAACCCAAATGGAAAATTGAGTGGAAAGTTTTATCACTATCTCATTTTGATCTACATGCCCTTATATGTGAGTAGGAGGTCCAGAAGATCATTCACTTACAGAAAATAGCAAATCAAATGCAGATGTATTTACTGATTTGAAAGAGATAACTAAATCATATATCTCTGCAGTAAATGTGCCTATCCGAATTGACATTTCAAAAAACCCATCTACCAGTATCATAGCTTTTGAATCTCAAACACGCATAAAGCGTGGTAGACCATTGGGTACAAAGGATAAAATCATAGAAAAAGAAGTGCGAGAAATGATAAAGATGACATTATAAAAGAATTTCATAAAGAAGTTCAAAATCTGATTAATCCCAATATTCTTGAAGAAATCAGTGAATTCGAGACTCAAGTGAATGAAGAACTTTCAATGAGTTCTACTGATGATAGGATAAATTTAGATCGATCGAAAATTATTGTGGATAATATTTTTTTCATATAATATTGCAATTAATCTTATGCAAAGCAGTGAGAAACTTGAGCCTAAATCCGTCGAAGAATGTCGATGAAGATGTAATTGGTCAAAATGAAAAGAGGTAATTCAATCAGAATTAGACCCATTTGCTAAATATGAGGTTTTTGGATCTATAGTCCAAACTCCTGATGATATAAAATCAGTTGACTATAAATGGGTTTTTATTTGAAAATGAAATGAGAGAAATGAAATTGTAAAATACAAGGTACACCTTGTTGCACAAGGATTCTCTCAAAGACCCGACATTGACTATGAAGAAACATATTTACCTGTTATGGATGCAATAACTTTTTGATATTTCATCGATTTAGGTGTACATAAAAATCTTGAAATACATCTAATGGATGTGGTTACAACTTATCTTTATGGTTCACTTGATAATGAAATTTATATGAAAATCCAGAAGGATTAAAATTACCTGAAGCATGTAATTCTAAGTATCAGGAGATGTTTTTAATCAGATTACAAAGATCATTGTATGGTCTAAAAAATCAGCGCGTATGTGGTATAATCGTCTTAGTAAGTACTTGATAAATGAAGATTATATAAATGATGTTATTTGTCTAATAGAATCAAAGTTTGTTATACTTGCAGTTTATGTTGATGACATAAATCTCATTGGTACCCCTGAAGGTCTAAAAGGCAATTGAATATCTGAAGAAAGATCTTGAAAAGACAAAACTTTATCTCGGTCTGCAAATTGAACATTACCAGATAGGGTCTTCATCCATCAATTTGCCTACATTAAGAAAATTTTAAAACGATTTTATATGGACAAAGCACATTCCTTAAGTACTCCAATGATGGTTCAATCACTTAATAAGAATAAAGATTCATTTCAACCTCCAGAAGAGAATGGAAAACTTCTTGGTATTGAAGTACTACATCTCAGTGCTATTGGTGTATTTATGTATCTTACTAATGCAACCAGACCTGATATAATATTTTTTGCTAATTTGCTAGCAAGGTATAATTCTTCTCTGACGTGAAGACATTGAAAAGATGTCAAACATATTCTGCGATATCTAAAGGGGACTGTTGATATGGGTCTGTTTTATACAAACAAAAGTTATGTAGACCTTATTGGCTATGTAGATGCAGGTTATTTATCGAACCTACATAAAGTTTGATCTCGAACAGGATATTTTTTCACATACGGAGGAACTGCTATATCATGGCGATCTATGAAGCAGTCCATTGTTGCTACTTTTTCAAATCATGCTGAGATAATAGCGATTTATGAAGCAAGTAGAGAATGTGTATGGTTGAGATCAATGACACAATTCATCAAAGAAAGATGAGGCCTAGAGTATGATGTCAAAGTACCCACGGTCATGTTCGAAGACAATGTTGTGTACATAGCTCAATTGAAAGAAGGCTTCATAAAAGGAGATAGAACGAAACACATTTCACCAAAATTATTCTTCACACATGATCTCCAGAAGAATGGTGATATTGATGTACAACAAATCCGTTCAAGTGATAATCTAGCAGATTTATTCATCAAATCTTTACCAGCCTCAACTCTTGAGAAAATGGTGCACAAGATTGGAATGCAAAAACTTAACCATCTGAATCATGGTCTTCATCAGGGGGAGTAGAATATGCATTGCACTCTTTTTTTTAGTCTTGATTTTGTTCCACTGAATTTTTCTAGCGAGAATTTTAATAAGGCAGCTCTCAATGCGTATTACTAGATTTGTTCGCATACATAGACATCTAAGGGGGAGTGTTATAAATAATATAGGCCAAGTGGATGCCCATTGTAGCAATATTTCCTTGTCCAAGGAATATGTTACTGTAGCAATATTTCCTTGACCAAGGAATATGTTACTGTAGGAATATTCTCTTGTCCAAGGAATATGTTACCCTTATCTGTGTCTATCAAAGACAATGCAAATGTAAAGGAAAATAGACAATTCTCTCTACATAAATAATTATCTCTCTTTCTCTTTCTCTCTTACTGTAACGATCTATCCCCGTCATTATGGATAGGCCAATGGGTAAGGATTATGGTCCAGAAAACTTCGGATAGTAACTTTGAAAAATTTTAGCGTATGCCAGATTTGGACGAATTCTGAGTCAGGTGAGGTCTAGGGTGACCTTGCAAATGGTGGGGGATCGAATCTCTAATTTAATTGGGTAAGCTGATGGCCAAGACGATACGAAGCATTTACGCTTTGTGGAATCGCATTCAGGTAAGTAAAGCTCCCGAAGTTGGACTTGGCGTGAACGGTATAATTTAATACGTCTTTGAAAGGGGTGTATTGTGAAATGGGGGCTTAGAGTTCAAGCTCCGAGATCACTATTTTTGCATATCCCGCCATAGCGAAATTATTCCCGCTAGAGTGGATAGTCGCGATTTAAGATGGGAAAAACTCCCAAAATAGTTTTATTCTGCAAAAACTGTTCCTAAAAAGGCAAGAGGCAACTCAGGGCGATTTTCATCATTTTTTCCATTGATTTCCACGCTTAAGGTAAGATTTCTACTCCCTAAACTTATAAATTGATTCCTAAACTCATAAACTAGGATGGGTGATCATTGTGGGAGGGTTTTAGCATGTGGGTAAGGGTGAAAAATAGCTCTAGGGTGGGATTAGGATCATGAGTTTGTCCTAGGATGAGAATTGTGTTATTTTTTATGATAGTTGGGCTATTATTTTAATCCGTTATATATATTTACTGTTTTTAGACCAAGAACAAGCGGAACAAACATGAAAAGAGAAAACTCTTGCATTTTAAGGTTGTTGAAACTCAAATTTGATGTAGGTGATGGTTTTATTTCCCGTATGTGTTTCATGACTTGTTAAATTGCTTCATGATATGTATATGTGTATATGAATATGTAACACGCTAGATTTTATGTGAATTGATCACTTGCTGTCCTGTTGTATGATGAATATGTTTTTGGTGACAAAGTATTAAATACTGAATGTAACTGTGGCTATTTTGTATGTTGAGATCGGGTGTCACGTTTCGACACATATTTGGATCGGGTGTCACGTTCCGACATATATTTGGATCGGGTGTCACGTTCCGACACAAATCTTGGATCGAGCGACACAAGTTGAGTGTTTGTCGGTGCCATGAGAGGACCCTTATGTGAAGTTATATGATTTGAGGTGGTTGAACTGTGATCTTGCTGAATACTGTTTGAGATGACACTGATTAACTTATTCTGTATATATTTATGTGCTATTATTTTGAGTTTTCTTGTCCATGATCCGCTTTCTGGCTTACTGTGTGATCCTACCAGTACACTATTGATTTTGTGTACTGATACTATACTTGTTTTGTCTTTTGTTGAGTACAAGACATGTTCAACCAGCTGCAGAGAGACCTCGCCTAGAGGAGTAGTTGTGTTCGATTTCAAGGGTGAGCTGTTCTTTCAGGCTACCGCGGACTCTATCTTTGATTCTAGTCTTTATTTTTGGGACTTAGATGTTCAGACAATTATTAATTCGTAATGATTTTCTTTTGGGGATTTCATTCCTTTTCTAGACTTGTTTAGTTTTAGAGTTTTGATACGATGACTTTCAGTTCCTAGGATATTTTTCCGCATGTTAATTAATGACTAGATTATTTTATGAGTTTATGGGAATTCAATAGTTCTTATTGATTTAAACCTGCTTTCACATTTTTAAAGTTGTTTACATCTTGCGATTGTTGTTAGTTGGACTGTAAGAATGGTTCTCCCACTGGAGGGTTAGAGTGGTGCTAGTCACGGCGGATCGGGATCGTAACACTTACTTCCTTGTTAATTTGCTAAGTTTGTTTTATAACATCTAAGTTAGTTCATTTTATAACAAAGGTAAATTAATGAGAAAAAAAGATATAAGTCCTAATTTTATTCAATAGAGGATAAAATAAACCGTATTATTGTTGCTAATAACTTGAATATGCTATGTTCCCTTCTTTAGTGGTTAACGATACATAATCATCACGAATTTTTAATTTTATTTTTCATTAAAAAATGAGATTTTATCTTATCACGCAAATTTCTCTACATAAAATAAAACGAACAAAATAATAAAATCGCTCTATTTCAAAATTAAAAAATCTAATAAAAGTTGCAAATCTACCATTTTATAAATTTCAACTTTTGAATAATTAAATAAAGTCACTTCAATAAAGTCGTTGAAGTACAAAATTTGGAATCAAAACATGTGAGAATGAAACTTTTAATTTTATTCTCATTGTAAGAAATTCGTTTCTATTAAATATAAATAAATCTCTCTCCACACTTAATAGGTAATAATTTTTTTCCTTTTTATAATAAATTTTAGTATATTCAAGTCATTAGTAGCAATAATCTGATTCGTTTTATCCTCCGTTGAATAAAATTATGACTTATATTTTTTTCCTCGTGAATTTTATTTTGAATCATTGGGTAAAGTTCTTTTCATTAGAGAATTTGAAGAAAAAATAGCGGGAGAGAAAAACAACTGAAAAAATGGGTCAATGATTTAATTTCGTTGAGGCATAAGTTTCGTTAATACATACCTAAATTTGTGTAAAAAATTAGATAAGAGACCAAACCTGATAACTATTTAAATACTTAAAGGACTAAAATCGATAAATGTATAGTTAAAAGACTAAAACCGATAAGTGTATAGTTAAGGGACTAAACATGATAAATTTTTGAATAATTAAAGGACTAAATCCGATAAATGTATAGTTAAATGACTATTTTAGACCTACTCCTATAGATAAGGAATTATTTATGACATTTTCTCCATATACATGTGTATATGAATTTAACCTCTTAAATTCATTTGCTAGTAAGTTTTTTGATTTTTCTAGTAATTTCTTCTAATTTATGCTCTATTATTTCTTTTTTTTTTCTTTCTTTTTACTACCTCCTCCCTACCATTACTTTTTATTTATTTTTTATACTTATTTTATCCATTTCTCTCTCTATCTTAGCTTTGCCTTTTCAATTTATCTAATTTAATTTGATTCTAGCAATACATTTACTCACCTTAAATTAGAGAAGAATAAATAACAAAATATGTTCAGCATAGAGCTGTCAAAATGGGCTTGACTCGTGAGGTCGGCGCAACTCAACCCTTGAATTAAGTGGGGTTGGGTTAAATTTTTTCAGCCCATTTAGGAATGAGGCTTTTTAGCTTTATTTGGTCTGCCAGCCTCATAGGCTCAACTTGCGTGCCTCAGAAGTCAACTCGTGGGTCGTGAATTTTAAAAATATTTAATATATATTTTAAGTAGTATTTTATTTTTTCAAATCTTCAGCAACTAGGCAATTAAAATTATTATAACTATGAATCTTTGACATTTTTTACTTTTATGTTTTTGCCTAATTTCTTGTTTATCCTATCTTTTCTAGTTTATGAAAAATGATCATGTAATGTATGTTTTTATGATGAACCTTATGATTATTGACTGTTGTATATTGCCTATTCTATTGTTTTGTAAATATTCCACTAAAGTGTGTGAAACTTATGGACATTTGACTTTTTGATGTATTGGTGTTGTGTCGATCAATGTTCGATAATATTTCTAATAGGCCAATGTTGTCCATCTTTTGATTGAAGGACCAACTCGTTCCAACCCTTAACCCGCTTAGGACTGGATTGAGCTGATATTTTATAGGCCATTTAATTAAAAGGATCAGTCCGTTCTAATTCATTTAACTCGCTAGCCCTTTAGGGTTGAGTTGGGTTGAGTTGGATCAGACTATTTTGACAGCTCTAGTTATGCATTTTGGAAAAAGGTTAAAATTATCTAAAAATATATTGAAATGGCTCATAAATGACTTCAGTTAACTTTTGAATCTAAAAATATCCTTATTATTTGTATTTTGGCTCTAATATATCATTAAGATTAACGGACCATCCATGACAAAAGTTGAGACTTTAAATTGTCATGTGACATCAGTTAAATATGCCACGTGTAATTTTTACAATATTAATTCAACTCCGTCATTTATTTAATAAAAATTCCTAGCTTAAGTGTTAAATTACTATAATTCTCCGAATTAAAAACACTTGTTTATATATCTACATGAGTTATACACTGACTATATATTATTATACACTCAAAAAGCTAAATATAGTTTAACTATACATGAAGTATACACTGACTATTCAATTTCAACCAATTCAAAATCTTATCTAAATAATATCAAATCATAGGCTGATATTTTGCATAATTTTTTTTTAAAAAAGACACGGATAAATTGATAAGTATGCTTACTCGTGGAGGTTTTTGACCTAAGTTGCTCGAACTCGAATGCGGGTGTACGAGATGGATGCGAATCCGAGAGTCGGATTCGGCAAAATCTAAATTTTAAGATTCAGGGATATGAATTCGAGTATGGATAGGGGTGTGAGAATTCGGTTAAGAATATTTAATATTATAAAAATATAGTTATAAAGAAAATATATATAAATAAAATCATTCAATACCTTTAACCAACTCTCCTTACAGATCATTGCTACTGCCTAACATAAGTTGGAACACAACTACTTGAATATTTAGCATCTCTCTGTTTGGTTTGAAATATGAAGCAATGAATATTGACCAAGAGGAAAAGTGTCTTGGTCAAAGTATCCGATGTGGATTGACCGAATCCCACATGTATCCCGCACTCGCACCCATCTGATGTATTGGATGTGGGTCGTCCATGGACTCTTGGTCAAAGTATTTGATGTGGGTTAGCCGAATTCCATACGTGTCCCGCACCCATCTCGTGTCGACACGGGTGCGGAAGCAAAATAAAGAGTCCGCACAAATTAGCTTTTGACCCAATATTCTAAACTCTTCTTTATTCTCGGCTCAAATCTAAAACTAAAATAAAATGAAGAGATGTATGATAAGGCGTAAATCGCATTCACTGAATACTATTTATGAACAAAATTTGTAGATTTCCAAGATACAGTCCAACATAAATATTACGATATATAATATTATATAACATTATATTTACGAAATTCATATTATTTTACTAGATTACATATAAATTCTCTTGGCATAATTTTTTTCTTCGTTCCAAACATACGCTTTATGTATAATATGTATATATCTACATCTATTTTACCTTAAAAACATGAACTTTCTAACTTAAATGTTAAATTAAAATAATACCTTCAATTTAAAACATCCCCTAATTTAAGTGTTACATTACTTTAATACTTCGAACTAAAAACACTCATCTATATATCTACATGAGTTATACACTAATGATGTTTGGGGAAGTTCAACAACAATCAACTCTTAAGGTAAAAGGGAGTCAACTAACAAGATGTTTGGGAAGTTAACTGATTCATAAACTTAGGGGAATTCAATTGACTCTGAAGGAGTCAACTACCTCATAAGGCAACAAATAGGAAAGTTGACTACTTTTGTGAAATTGTCATCATCGAAAAGGAGAAGAAGGATATTCTTAGTGTTATTTTGATGATGTATGAGCAGGAAATGAAATTTCCAAAAAGGTGAATCCAAGAAGAAGTAACAAGCTAGGCAACATAAAAGGAAAAAAAGAATCATCATCAAATTAGGGAGGAATCAATAGATGATATATATGAAGAAGGATTACCAAAGCTATCAAATAAGTAAGATATCAAATTAAATGATATTAACCTTAATTGAGAAGATTTAAATCAAGGAGAATTTCAAATCCCTTGAATCAAGTTTGAGAAAAATCACATCAACGATTGAAAAATTTCAAAGTTAATCAAGGACTTTGCTCTATTCTTGAAAGCAAGACTCCTCTTTTTTTCGAAGATCAAATCCTTTGGGTTGTCATTACCATTCAACAAGTCCATTAGCGTCTATTTAAGGACTAAACAAGTACTGAAGAAAATATACAAGATGTCTGAACCTTTTTATAATCTTTGTTCTACTTTAAACAAGTATTGTATTTTTGAGTGAATTAATGTATTGTAAAAAAAAAGATATAAAATTAGTGTGGTGAGACTTTGTATGAAAAGATTGGAAAAGAGAGAAAAATAATTGAGTGTGTAGATTTAGGATCCACTCATCAATGCACTATAAAACTTTAAATCACTCAAGAGTTAGAAAAGAACACTCTTATAACCCAAAGAGACTAGACTAAGATCCATATTAGATCTCAACCAATATAAAAACATTTGATGTTAAATTTCCTTTCAGCACTTTACTTATTATCTTAATTGTTTACTGTTTTTTTATTTAACCAGTCGATTACTAAAATAATCAGTTCACTAAGAAAATTATAAAGGATCAATTCACCACCACCCCGGTTGCACTTTCAGCTTCTATCCCCACTTCCTATAGTGCTTGCATCGATCATAAACAAATAGTTTTCAACAAATATTCTGTATTTACGTACCAAATATAAGAAAATAAATTTAAAAATAACTTTTTTTTTGGGAAAAAAACGTTTTTGTTCATGTCAAAACAAATACTCGCTCCGTTCCATATTAATTGTCATAAATAAGAAAAAGAATTTTACTGATTTAATTATTTTTTAAAACTTTACAAAATTATTTACACTTTTAAAATTAATTAAATATAAAGGTAAAATGAGAAAAATTTAATTAATTTTATCTTAAAATTATAAATTAACAAGTAATTTAAAATAAGTGGACAACTGAAAAATTAATTAATCAAGTTGGGGGTTTTGAAATGTTGACTTTCAAGCTTGGGTCTTTTGACTGTTTCTCAAACATGCCTTTTGCCAAACCCCACTTTTCACTCTTTCAATTGGTATAATACCTAAATGTGACAACAATAAAACGGCATCGTTTTACAAACTTTATTTTTTCTCAGTTAACAGAGATATTTCCACCCTCAGCCAATTTTTGGTGCCCATTTGGAGATTTAAACAAACAATATATTTAAGAGCTCTCTTCTTTCCAAATAAAGAAATACATCTTGTAAAAAATTTATTATTATTTTAAAGCATATGTGTATAGTTGTTCCCTTTTCATACAATTTGAGGAGTTGACAAACCTTTGTTTGGATGAATCCAAGGTAACTGAGTAACTCTTCTGTCTCTGTGTGTTCAGATATATCATGTATGTATATAATTTCATAATTGGTCAATTTTATTTTTCTTTTGTTCCTCAAAGATTCTTACTTTCTGGACTTTTTCTTGATTCTTGATTGATAAGTGAGAAGACCCTCTTGTTCATTGGGTGTGTGAAAAACTATGCCAACCCCCCCCCCCCCCTCCCCCCCCACTAATATTCAACTTCACCCTTTTGCTTCTTTCTTGGTCAAGCCGTATCTTTGAGATGATTGATGCATATTATCAGTTGCAAGAAAAAAGAACAAAATTTTTGGAAGGAAAACTAATTGCAAGAAAAAAGAACAAAAATTTAGAAGGAAAACTAACTGCCACTGTCTAATTTTCTGTCTGTTATATTACTGTTTGTGTTGCATCATATTCAGCTGAGGTGGAAAAAAGGAGTAGTACCACTTTGCTTGTTTGAATGACAGAGAAACTTTTTAGTAAGTTTTTAGTTTGAGTCTAATTTGTGAGGCAGGAAATAAGCCAACTGCCAACATAAGTTTTTTGGCTTCCTTTTCCTTTAACTTGGTTGAGTAAGTTGGTTGTTAGAGTATGTGCATTATCTTTGCTGCATCGCTTTCGTGCTAATAAATGGTTTCTTTCAGATGGAGAAATTAGAAAGTGCTATTCTTTTTTCGGTTAATCTTTGTGAGGTCAATAGACTGAAATTGTACATATATTGGGGCTAGGCAACCATTTCCTGATCCAAAGTTTAGCATGGACCTTCTTTAATTGTTTAGGCTGATGTTTATGAGTGCACATTGGATTCTGCTCAATAAATCTCAGTAACAAAGGAAGTTCCAATCTTAGTTTCCTTCATGTTAAACCTCTCTGAGTTTGATTTTAAGCTGCATTATGATATTTATGTTCTAGATCTGTGGAATCCAATTTTTTATGCTTCGTGTGTGATGAGTTCTTATGGTTGATGTCTAAGTTGCAGCTCTCTCTGTCATTTTATTGAAGTTTATAGCCTTAATCATTTTCTTTTTAATTGAAGAAGTTTACCCGTGGCTGGCTCTCTGGATTCTCCTGATCCAGTTTTGGAAAGGGTTCTTACAGAGGATACTAATAACAGTAGCCAAGGCGGGGAGAGGAACTTCTTAGCTCATCAACCAATTTTGCTGGATCAGGTCTCCAATTCTTTCAGAAGAGAAGTAGTGAACAGGTGCACTCAACGAATGCCATTGTTATCGTCCTTTGTCTACATTTTGACCATCTTTGATCATCATCCTTAAAACTTAAAAGGGTTTGTTTCTTATTGGTGGCGCTTGTTAATGATCCTTGGTGATATATTAGTTTCTTCTTGGTGGAGTTGCTAATACCGTTAAGTGCTACTACATTTCATTTCGACTCGGAAACAACCTCTCTATCTCAATAAGGTAGTGGTAAGGTCTGCGTACATCCTACCCTCCTCAGACCCCACGTGTGGGATTACACTGGGTATGTTGTTGTTGTTGTTGGTAGTAATTTAACAGATAAGATAGCTGTTGCTTTCTCTAGGTCTCGTGGAGTTTCAACCGATTTTACAACATACTTGCTACATGAAGATTTATATTCTTTATTTATTGATATACATAGGCTTCAATAGACCCTTATAGTCGGGCCCTTCCCCGGACCATGCGCATAGCGGGAGCTTTAGTGCACCAGGCTGCCCTTTTTATACATAGGCTTCAAATTATGGGAACTATAGTCCTTCTACTTCGTGCCTTAACTTGCAAAGATCGTGCATCTTTTCTTTCTTCCTTGCAGTAGTGGCTGCAAACGTTGTATCCTACTTTGGGTATAAGTCTTCATTTTGCCTTATGTTCTTGAAATACTGGATGTAGAATTGGAGCTTTCACTAACATGTTTCCTAGTAACTTCATGTGTATAAATTGCCTAAGGAACTTCATGTCTTAATGTTTGCATTCGGTTCTCTTAGTCTGTTTGTCTTCAATCAATGTTTGGAATTTCAAATGTGTGTTCTCTCTAACAACTTAAGTTTTAAGATGGGATGGTCACACACTACAACATGGTATCAGAGTAGATACAAGATATCCTGGATTCGAATATCCCCGTCAACCATTATTACCAAAAACAATTTCCACGAACTTTGACCATGAAAAAGGTCCGAAGTGAGGGGCTTTTTGAAGCATAATTAAGTAATTAAATGTGTTTTCTCTCTAATAGCTTAGGCCTTTAGATTAGATGGTCACGCATTCAAACAAAATGTAATTGTTTATTCTGTGTTTCTGCAGAATGCTGTATTGCACTGTGTTCTCTTTAGTGGTTCTAACTTAACTTTTGAATTTATGTGTACCTGTATCGTTGCTTTATTAAAGCCTTTTTGGTCAGTTACTGAATGCCGAGAGAAATAGATTAATTTTTTTGCAGGAATTGAAGTGGAAATAAGAGTTCAAGCATCTTTGTTTGCTCTCTTTTTTCTTTTGGTGGTAAGAGGATAGTAGGGAAAAAAATATTTTCATGCTGTTTTTAGCTCTCATCGAACTTGCAGATTCTATAGTGGTCCGCTCATATGTGCTGAAGTATATGTTGTGTCTCCGAATTACAGCTTGATGATGGCTAGGTTTTCTCCTTAACTTGAGTTTCCTTTTTGCAGTACTAGGGACTCTATTAGGCAGTTGCCCATTGGTTTTATCTGTCTGTTGTTTGTTTTTCATGGTCATGTCACTACTTTTTGACTAAACATGTTTCTAGCGGATCATCTAAAAATAATGGGCATACTAATGAAAAGAAATTTTAAAGGTTACTGTATTGATGTTATTCATTTTTGATTGCCTTCAGATCCTTTTCCATGAAGGTTGCGAATAGAAACGATGAAGATTTGGAAAATGGGATGTTGGAGAAAGATACGGAGAAGTCAGTACGCAGCAATAAAGTTGTTACAGTGCACAACAAGGCCTTGCTATCTGGAGTCGCTTACTGTATTTCTTCCTGTAGCATGATATTAGTGAATAAGTATGTACTTTCCAGCTATGACTTTAATGCGGGGATATCATTGATGGTCTATCAGGTAATTCATTCTTTGTTATATTTTTGAGTTTGTCAAGATATAGAGGTAGGGTAATGACAAATAATTGTTGACCCTTTATTCAGAATTTTGTCTCAGTGGTGGTGGTTTCTTCCTTGAGAGTTTTTGGGATAATTTCTACGGAACCACTTACTTGGAGGCTAGTCAAAGTCTGGTTGCCTGTTAATGTTATATTTGTTGGGATGCTTATAACAAGTATGTTCAGGTAAAAGACTCCCTCGTCACCATATGATAGTCCCTCTTCATGTTTGTCATACCATGAATTTCATTATTTGAATCTGCCTATTGTTTTATTTACTGCTGGTTGCAGAAGTCATGCATTGAACCCTATTATTGTTGGATGCACAGTTCTCTGAGGTCAGTTTTTCGGTGTGATCGAGTTCAGCTGGGCCTTTATGCAAGATTATATTTATTGGGAGTAACAGATTTCTGGTTCAAACCTTCATGCAAGTGTTAGTTTTACTACTACAAATTTTAAGGCCACGCTAGGTGTTCAACTGGTTTCTTTATTTGCGGAACAGTTCTTGATCCAAGATAGAAGGAAATTTTTGTCTAATTTGATGAAATAGAAACAAAATGGTAATGTAAATTCTCTGGAACAAGCTCTAGAATTAGAGGCGTCTATCTTTAGGGTTAATCTTTGTCTCATTATTACTTGTTGACCTTGTCTTTTGCTGAGTAAGAAATTCTGAATATAGATTTCTTTCAGTAAATGCTATTAGGTTCACCTTTTTGGGAATAATTTTTTTAAAAATTCTTTCAGTAAAAGCAGTCATCCATATCAAACTAGTGAACTTTATTTGTTTAGAAGGTTTTTTAACTCAGTTTAGTGTTCCCTTCTTTTCCAAGATATCAAACAATTGAAGAGACTATATTTTTGGAGCCACTTAGAGGAATCCGCCTGGATTGATGAAATTAAAAGTTGATAGGATCATCATCAGCACATACTTCTTGGACTCAACTTGTAGGCAATAACCTTTACAATAAAATGTCTCCTTTTGCTTTGGCCTTGACCTTTCACACATCAATACGGAGCAACTCTTTCATTCTACCCTGTTGAGTTTACTTTAGATGAAACAAAAGATGCTTATGATGTAGTTCATAATTCTTAAACAGTTAGAATTTGATTACACTACATGTCAAAAGCAGAAAAGGGTACAAAATCATTATAATTATATATATAAAAAAGAAGGTATTTTAGCTTCATGTACAGCTATCTATGTTCTTCCTGCTTCACCATTTTCATTGCCAATTTCAGTACTCCAGCATTTTATATCCATACGATACTGCAGATTAATGAATTATTTAGCATATAATCTGTTTTAGTGTTTACGAGCTAAAGACTTTTGTAATCTCTGATCATCAACCAAATCCATACCATTATTGTAGAAAGACAATAATGGCTGTGGATTAAAGTTGATTGATTCCTAAGTTGGAACCTTATGTGAGTCTATGGCTTGGCTGAATTACTTATAATTGTGTTATTTCCTGCAGTCTAAAGTACATCAATGTTGCTATGGTCACTGTCCTGAAGAATGTCACTAATGTGATAACTGCTGTTGGTGAGATGTATTTATTCAACAAAACCCACGATAACAGAGTTTGGACTGCTCTTTTTCTGATGGTATGATAGTAGCTTAAAAAGAATTTTGCTTCGGTGTTTTCTCTTATTAATATCTATATGTTCAAGTTGTTCAGCAATTAGAAAAAAATAGTGTTAGTTCTGCTCTTTCCACTTGCACTTGATAGTACCGCAGCTACTATCCTGGTATGTTTTTTTTGTGTAAGAGAGAGCAACATAGCATGCATCAAATTATCTGTGGTTGAAAAATGAAAGTTATTACTCTAGGCTTTACATATCTTCTTTTCACTTGGACATAATACTCTGCTGTTATTTCGCTTTTGTTTTTCTTCTGCGAGTCCAAGACACAACAATCTTAAGATAACTAGTACAACATGGTCGGAACTGTCTACTAATTTTTTTTCCAAATCTGCATCATATCCATTACTAATCCGTGTGTTTAGCAGAGCATAAAGTTCAAGCGAAATATGTAAATATGAATTGTTACTGGCCAACCAAATGCTACTCTATATTGCTTTTGATATTGTTTGAGTGATTCTAGGCTCTTTCATCCCTGTGCTTGTCTAAAATAATTTGTTAATGATATGTCTCGTCGCTTTGTATTCCAGAATTTGCATTAGCATTCTTTTTTACCTTTCTTGTCATAGTAAGAGTCTATAGCGCGTACTGATTTTTCAGTAGACACTACTCACTGTATTTGCTAGTAACCTAGTCATCACTCAAAGGCATAATGAATTTCATGTGGCAACCAAGTGGTATAAGCTGTATTGAGAGCAAATGCAACTTACGATAATGAATAGTGTGGCATCTTCATTTTCAAGCATTACTTCTTATAAAAAGTGGTACTTTCTGGTAACTAGTTATATGTGTAGTTTTGTCATATGGCACAAAAGTATTTGGAAGTTGTTCTTCAACCCTAAATTCGTTAACACTTACGTCATTTGACTAGAGATGCATGTTCTAGAACTAAATTTGAAATATGATGCATTTACGAGATCACAGTTGTAGAGATTTAAACTTAAGTTGTGTTTTGCAGATTATTTCAGCAGTTACTGGAGGAATTACCGATCTTTCTTTTCATGCCATTGGTTATACATGGCAGATCATTAATTGTTTCTTGACAGCATCATATTCTGTAAGTACATCTTTCCCTCATTATGTTTCCTTTTCAGGGTGCTATTTTATCTGGCATTTGTTTCTTCTGGGAATATAAACTTCGTGAAATTCTTGATTTTCATTATAGTTGTCAGAACTTTGAACTTAAGATAGAAGATATAGCTTAACAGTAACAACATACCAAGTGTAATCCCACAAGTGGGGTCTGGGAAGGATAGTGTGTTTGCAGACCTTACCCCTACGTTGAAAGGTAGAGGTTGTTTCTGATAGACCCTTGACTTGGATACTACTCAAAGCAACGGATGAAAATGAATAAATTATCTAAACTTCTGTCAAAGTTGATGACCTTTGCGTGCAGTAATAAAGGCATCAAAATATTCTAATAGACTTGGACGTAACCATTGCCAGAGTTCATATAATACAGTTTTTGTGTGTCTGCCATAACATTGACCCAGATCATCAAGAATTAGAACTTGTTTTCCAACTATTTCATGCGTGAGTCAAAAAGTTTGAACCAAATTTTTAAAATGCCTCAACCATATCATCAGCCAGTTGACTGAAAAAGCCCAGTTAAGAGGCTACTGGAAATCTAAAATGAGAGATTTTTCTCGTGTTAATAGCTTAAAAGAATTCAGCCCACAGGTGAGAAGGCATGTTGAACACATTATTGATAGGATAGGTCACTATCCGGAGTGTTGTTTGTTACAAATTCAGCTTCTACTGAAGTAGAGCTTCAAAGTTTAGATTACACTGATATATCTCAAATTTATATGAGGGGTCCTATCCACCAATGTAGCTTTGAAGAGATCATAGAGGAACATATCGGCTTGTAAACTTTAAATGCTGAAAGTGTATTATACAGTTAACCAAATTACCATATATCTCATTGTTACCATCTCAAAAAAACACACACTATCATATACCTCTTTATGTATTCTCAATATGAAACTAAATTGATGATACTGTCTTGATCTTGTAATGTCATTTATGGTTTACACGTATCCTACTGGTGAAAACAGTTGAACTTTGCTACCTGGAATGAGCAGGTCAGCCTTATACTTGTTGAAAAGGAAAAAGAGCAAGGATCTGAGTTTGGTCTTAGAGACTGGTGCTTTGCTTTTCCAGTTTACATGATACAAGCTAGTGTTTATTTCATATTGTCTGAATGCTTAATTCATAATCTTGTACTGGAAAATCGAACGTTGACAGTTTGCGACAAACTGCTCAAGTTGCAATCTAAGTTTCTTATTTGGACCATTCTGAAGGCTTAAGACATCTGCTGAAAGATTTTAGTAAGTATTGTTTAGTAGAGTTCTGTTCCCGTATCTGTGAGAATCAACTCCAAATCTCCTTAATGGTTGTCTTCAATTGTTAGAATATGATTAGGTATATACAATCCTACTTAGAGTAGGAATAGAAATAGGAATATTGATAGGAATAGAAATAGTAAATAGTAAATAGTATCCTACTTGGTAAAGGATTGTATTGTAGTGTCTATAAATAGGGGGTCTGTGTAATAATATAGATACACAATTCAATAATATTCTTCTCCAATATTTCTCACATCAATAATATCAGATATTAAGAACTGATTATTATTCTATTCAAGGAAGGCACGGATTGCGGAAGTCGTTTATGTGATACACCCGTTGAGATGAGGCCCATTTGAACTTGTACACTAGAGAGCCAAAGCTTGAGCTCAGTTTGTTAATGTTCAAATGCATTATTAACTTATCTCTATTAAATATATGTAATTTCATAAAATAGGTTTGTGGTAATAATATTTTGACTATTCAAAATAAATTTTTCTTGTTATTTATGTATAAAGATTACTAATTATTCATATCAAAGATTTAGTGTTACCATCTAGGTAAATTATATTTAATGTTATCATCTAAATTCTTAAAATGCATTTATTTGAAAATAGAAGGGGAGCCTTAGAGTAACTAGTAAAGTTGATTCTATGTGAACAGATGATCGCGGGTTCAAGCCTTGGAAACAGCCTCTGGCAGAAATGCAAGTTAAGGCTGTGTACAATAGATCCTTGTGGTCAGGCCTTTCCCCGAACCCTACGCATAGCTGGAGCTTTAGTGCACCGGACTGCCCCCCCAGTTATTTGAAAATATAAATTTCTCTAATAAATATATAATTTGAGCTTGAATTATAACTCGAACTTGAGCTTTTCTGAATTTTAGCCTAGTTAGATTATGTACTTGTTCCTTATTCCAGTGAGATAGAATTCGGCTATTCAATGTTTCAGTCGAGCTCAAAATGTCAAGAACTTGACTTGGCTTGGTTTCTTGATAACATCTCCATTTCTTTTTGCCATCAGTAACGGGAACAATATCAGTTTTTCAGTAGTGAACTTCTTATCCCGTTTGTTCTTCTTGAGGTTACATTTAATTTGATGTTCTAAACAGTCACTTGAAAATTTCTTAATTTTTGGTACATCTTCAATATGTTGACCTGATTTCCCATGCTAATGCTTAAATTTAAAATGTTGTTTTGATCTTCTGGTGCAGTTGACTCTTCGCAGGGTCATGGACACTGCCAAGCAGGTGACTAAATCTGGGAACCTGGATGAATTCTCCATGGTCCTGTTAAATAACACTCTTTCACTGCCTTTGGGCATTTTGCTTATATTACTTTTCAACGAGGTGGATTATCTTTCTAGAACGTGAGTTTTGATTTCTTAAAGTAGCAATTGTTTTCCTTAATTTTTTATTTATCTCATCTGTAAGTGGTGGCCTTGCTCTGAGGCATACACATCACATGACTCGTGCCTATTGTTAAAATCTGTAATAGGTAACTTTTGGTGGATCGATGTCTAGTTGAAAGTCAATGTTGGCCTGAATGTTCTTAATCCAACTTTATAAATGCAATTTTATAATGGTTGTTGTAGAAGTTGAAAAAGCATAACTATACCAGTACAGATAATAGGTAACAATTGCTAACTATGTCAAATTTGAAGAGGAAGAAGAGAAAGGAAGGGGATTTTCATATCAAGTCTCTAGGAGTCATTTTTAATCTTGAGTCCTATTTATTGACAACAATAGCCCCACAGACTCAAAATGTAATAAAATATAACTAACCTAATAGTAGATTTTTGAAGGGGAGCCTTGGAGCAACGGTAAAGTTGTCTCCGTAGGACCTATAAGTTATGGGTTTGAGTCGTGGAAGCACTCACTAATGCTTGTATTAGGGTAGATTGTCTACATCACACCCTTAGGGTCCCCGGACCTTCATAAATGTGGGATGCTTTGTGCATCGCTATGCCCTTTTTGCCAACCTAATAGCAGATTTCTCTGCTGCTCTTTACCTGCTGAGCTGTTCCCCAAAAGTTACCCAGCTGGGCATAAGCCATCTACCTACCCATATGTAAGCAGTGTTAGTTGTGCAATTACTAATTTCTTTGTGCTTCTCTCTTTGAAGATCGTTCTCCTATGTATTGTACTTTTCAAAAAGACTTGCTCCTTTATTTTGTCTTACAACTTTTGTTCTGTGTGCTCTGCTCACGATTTTCTGGAGACAGTTAAATGCATATTCTTAGAGTAAGTATCTCACCTTAACCCCTAAGCCCAATTACTGGTTACTGTTCATTCAATTTAGTTTATAAGACTTATGAGAGAAAGGCATCCTGATTAGTTTAGTTGGCTCTAGAAGATCCTTCAAACTTGTTTGATTTAGTTGATGAATACTTCTTAAGTTCTGAAGCTTTCTAGTACTATCGTTGTGCCCTCAATATACAGTTGCAATTGGTTGCTGTTTTATCATAAGTGAATACTGTTTCATTGCACATTGAAGATTTTGCTACATGTATCTTTATGGCAGACCACTGTTACAATTACCAACATTCTGGTTAGTGACAACCTTTAGTGGATTTTTGGGATTAGCAATTAGCTTCACATCCATGTGGTTTCTTCATCAAACAAGTGCCACTACTTATAGGTATGGTTCTTTTCATCTGAATTCAGTATTTCATTTTTCTTTTGAGTACTTTTGACGTAAACATTTCCCTCTTCGATTTTCTTTGATTTTTGGATTCTGCAGTCTTGTCGGATCACTAAATAAGATACCTCTCTCTGTTGCTGGTATTTTCCTTTTCCATGTTTCAACCAGTCTGGAGAACTCTGCCAGTATATTATTTGGTGAGGGCTTACTCTTTCTCTTTACCTTGGTACCTTTTTTTAATCAAAGATATGCTTCATTTAGTCAAGAACAATATAACAAAAATTAAACCTCAATACCATGTAAGTTGGAGTTGGCTATATGAATCCTAGCTGTCCATGCCACTTCATTTAAGCTGTAATACTCCTTTTTCCAGGCTTGGGAGTTGAGAAAAAAGTGTGTTGCATTTTGCAGGGCTGTTGGCTGGAGTATTTTTTGCCCAAGCAAAGATGCAGGATAAATCTCAAACTCGATCCTGAATGTCAAAACTAACACCCTTTACTTTGTAAATTATGTCTTCACTTGAATTGTAAAGCTTGTTGTATACCAAAAACTATGACATGATCAATCAATTCAAGAGATAGTTCAAGATTTTCATTCATCAAGAACCTATCTATTTTGATTTTAACCTCTGTACTGTGGGTGCTGATATTTGTATTTTACTTGTGCCAATTGATCATACGACAAGAGTAGAACCAATGTCCTAATTTAAGTTTAATGGGTTGGTCAAAGGAGAAATTTTTATATACAGTACAAGAGAATCTTGAAAATCTTCCAATGTTTATGCAAAAGTCTTTTAAGTTGTAATTATTCTTAGAACTATTTTTATTAAGTTACTATAATCAACGATTACTATATAAATTTACTTGTAATTACCTTATAAGTGACATAATAGTATAACTATTTTGTACGCACAGTATAATGAAAGGATCAATTAAGATGCTTTGATATCTAACAGATGTAAATTATTGAGCCCTGCAAGGGTAGCTAACCCTTGCTCAAGGCCAAATACTAGCTGGTTGAAGCTGCAGATGTAAGAATATTAACATAACTCAGTGAAATGATAAAAGTTGCCATCCAAAAGGCTTAAAAACTACCAAAAGTGACTCTTACTCCAAAAGAAGAGCTATAAACATCATCATCATAAGACAATATAATCCAACAAGTGGGGTATGGGGAGGGTAGCATGTACGCAAACGTTACCCTTACCTTTGTGGGATAGAAGGTTGTTTCCGATAGATAAAAGAAGAGTTATAAAGGGAAAAAAATGATACATTACAAGATTCTTTTTGAGGACTTGATGCATCTTTTTTTTGTTGCCTAGAATGTCAAAATTACACAGAAAACCAAGTTTTGATGGCAACTAGAGCTTCTTGCATTGTTCACAGAGTAACATTTTCTCTGTGCTCCTTAAAACTGTGTAGTTTTCCACTCAAATGGTGCTGAAGAAACTCCTAATTGCCAACTCTAGTGATTAGTCGTAATCTCAAATATAACTCCTTCAAGATTCTTGATAATACGTCGAGTCCCAGAAACTTCATTTATCTGCAGACCATGCCGAATTGCTTCATTGATGACCATAGCATCCATCCTGCATAGGGAATGACCGTTTAGGCACACAGAATATGAAAATGACTAAAGTTGCAAAAGACAATTTGGCAGTTATTTTTTTTTTTCCATTTTCTTCACAAGATCAACACTTCTGCAGTCAAGTATGGCCACCTAGACGATACACATGCACTGATGCACCACTGCATAGCATTAGTTGAGATAGCAGGTAATATATCAAAATAACTCTCCCACCTAGAGTAGTTCAAGATTTGGTCTAGAAATTCATGGGAGATAGATTGTTAAGTAAAATAATGCACCGAAACTATTGACTGTAGAATCCTATGAATCAAGCACAACAAATTCTCTCTATCTCCTCTTCAAGCACAACAAATTTTCTATATCTCCTCCATCTACAATTCTTTTTATTACAATTATTTGTTTCGATATCAATAAAATAGAGGATCATGATTGTAGGCTACTTAATATGCATTTTTATTGAGAATGAGAGAATCTAATTAAGTGGGGATGATTTGCTTAGTAGTACTAGTTCCTCTTCCGGTACATTGGTTAACAAAGCTGTACAAATCTATACCATTTCACACGATTTATCTTTTGATACCTGATCATCAAAAGCTAAGAGTGGATTATTACTAATAAAAAGAAAATACCCATTAATATTTTCAAGATGCTAGTTGAAATTTGTTGAATATGATACATTTACTAGTATGTTTTTTGAAGACAATGGTAAGTCCATAAGTGAAACTTGCAGCATATCACGATCACTATAATTTCTTGTATCATTTCCACATTGGGAAGTTATTCACACATTCAACAAAGTCCTTCAAAATCATGCAGCCAAAACATAATCATACCACAATAACCAAGTCAGTGAAGGCTACTTACACTTTTGCTCGTGAAACATAGGCCAAAATAAATTTGCATTTGTTCTGGCCATGATCTCTAAGTAGCCGCTCAACAGTATCAAAAAGCAAAGGAACATTTACCTGCTGAAAACTTAAAGCTTGTCAAGGGATACACTATTCTTTCTAGACTATGATATGATCCAAATGAGGTAAAGTAACAAAAACTATGTATGTAATTCAATCATTTTTCAGTTAAGACAATATAGTTGCTAATAGGTTTCAAATGTAGATCAATAGATTTGACAACAGGTTTTTTTCAGGTGCCAAGGCAAGGACAGAGAACCAAAATACTTATCTGACTTTAAAAGACATCCAAGGAGAGAAAGATATTCATATCTTATAGGCCCAATGAATTGGAATTTTCCAAGTATTACTGAAAAGAAAGGAGCTAGTTCATTACTGCCAAACATTTCCAGATACATGTATCCAATCCGAAAGACGATTTCCAACCTCAAAGAGGAATGGGTAAGTTAATCATAGGCTGGCAATTGGCATGATGTTGTTAGCTTCAAATTAAGTCAGACATATACAAAAAGAGAACCAATTAAGGCAGTTAGGAGAAAAATCAACTAGGATATAAATGTCAGCTCCAAGGACTAAATCAAATCCTTCTGGATGCTCCTGTAATATGCAATTCAGCTGATCAGAGTTACCCCATTCCAGCTTCTCAGCTTTTAATTCTGCATTGAAGATAAGCTAATGAGACATGACCTTATCAAAAATGGTATTTACAATCCTCAGTTGTTCACACACCTGTACAACACATAGAATCATTTGAAGATTCCTGCAGCTTTATGTTTTTCTTCAGAATCTGGAATGAGAGAAATATATTAGAGGGTGAACTTGCAACACATTCCTCCAGCAAAATTCAATTGCTCAACCTTGCCTTGAGAACTTCATCATTATGATCTGTCATCACTACTTCACGACAGAATCTACTGCAGAGTACTCCAGTTATACCTGTAAATAGGATGCAATCAACTATTTTCATCTTAAATAAAATAGAGAAAGAGAAATGATATGGAAAGTAAAATAAGAAGAAGTGTGAACACACATGGTTGCCTTGGGAGAGGAACTACACAGTGTTATCAGCAGTACAATTGTGAATAGTTTAGGAACTTAATTCATGTCTCCCATCAAAAGAGGCCTTTAAGTTATATAGTCTCTCTTACTTTTCTTATGTTTCATACTTTAATCCTGTTCTTGGTTTATTGAAGTAGTTCTCCCTCCCAATAGTCTTTTCCACATATAAAGGTTTATTCTGAATCAACTTATATAGTAATACCGAGTGAAAGTATCAAAACATTTGCAAATATTTGTGTAATGTTGAACTCAATGAACACCTTAAGACAATTAGGCCCCGGACAGTCTTTGAGGTAGAAGCTAGTTCAAGTAAAACTTCAGGCTTTGAGTAAAGAAGAGGAAGAGGTCTATCACATATTTCTCATCAGAATAAAGGGACAAAAGCTATAATGGTAGAGCCAGATCAGTTATCCATTTTATAATTTCGAGAATGTGGCTGAATTAGCTTATATGTGAACATTTCGTCTTCCAATGACCTTATATGTGAACATTTCCCTTATACCATTTTGCTATCTTTAACTTCAAAGGAAATAATGGGTGGACATGTTATGCTTCTAGTGATATCTAAGACTCTAAGCCATGTTTTTTTCTTCTACTTGTATCTCATTAATTTGGACATGACTTTCATGTGATTTCCTCGAGTTTCCATCTCAGCCAAATAACTTCACAACAGTTAAGAAAAGAACCATCACCTAGCACATAAAATTAGAAGGACAATAGCTATTTAACATGTAAATATGTCTCCTTTTAAAGTGAAATGTTTCTCTTGGTTGGTGTCTAAAGGGGCTTGTCTTACGCAAAGTAACCTTCAAAGAAGGGGTATACAACTTTGCAACAGGTGTGTTTTGTATGAGGGGAAGCTTGAGGACAACAACCATCTCTTTCTTCATTACGAATTTACCTCTCAGATTTGGGATTTTGTCTTAATAGTGATGACCAAACAGAAGATGACACATAAAGATATAAAAATTGATTCTTGTTTCGGGAATGATACTAACCAACACCAGAACCTAGTTCAATGATAGAACATCCTTGGAGCATGTTAGCATTCTTTGTAAGATAATCATTCAACAGCACTGCCCCAGGCCACACCAACTGTCCTGTCAAATCAAAATCAGCTGTTCCACAGATAGTCAGCCTACAGTTATTACACTAGGTATAACGGAAGCATGGGAACATCAAAAATTATTTGAGGAATTAAAAGTAAACAAATCAAACTAAGAAAAGCTTTTGGTAAAATTTGGTTTTGCACTGCTGCGTAAAATTCCGCAATTGGAATGGGAGAGAGCTAACAAACTATTTGCACACATTCATCAACAACACATCATCATCAGGGGTTTTGTTGCTCAACAAATGAGAAATGAATCAAGGATGATTTTTTTACTAGATGTATCATATTCTTTGAAGAAATCTCCTTTTCATTTGAACGTGAGTACAGGTATGGTTCTACTTCCCCTTTATTCTTCGTTCAGAAATCATGTGGTTCAATTTTATGGGCTTGCTAAGGACAGTTAAATCTAACTGAACTACGTTATCAGAACTTAACTAACCACAACAGTGAGATATTTCAAAACTGATGTGGCAAATAAACAAAAGAAGGGGGGTTAATTAGGTTGAGACAAGTCTCAACTTTAATAAAGATGAGGAACAGAGAGCACCCCTTAGAACAGCAATTTTTAAAGGATAATCTGTGAGCTCTGCAGGGACAATGATCAACATCTTCATGACACATTGTAACTTAAGTCCAACAAAAGCTTAAGCACAACAAAGTCGAGCATCACCTAAGGTGTAGCATAATCTCTAAGCCATACTCAGTTCTGTAGGATTGAGATGCTAAAAGGAAAGGCCTTCTGACTAGACTTCCCTTGATTGAAAGAACTGACATTGTCGGAAATCTTGCTCGCCAGTCTTTTGTCATTGAAAAAGTGAAGCAGAACCTTAAATTATCTGTTAAGTTCACTAGACTAAACTCAGACAAGCACTGCCTATAAAGCAATGGAGAGAGCTCAGTGAACTCAAGCATCACTAGAATGCTTTCGGGCTTAAGGACATTATTGACAAGCCAGCAAATGTCCAAGATCAAGAAATGCAATAAAAGCATCCTCTCCCTATTACCTACAACCTTCAAATATGTAGATACCAGCAACCTCTACATACACAGCTTCATACATATTTCTTTGACAAATACCCAATTACCCAATTCCTTCTGTAATAAGCACAAAATATCAAGATTGTGATCCCAAGAACCCCGCCCCAAACAACACCAATTACTGTTTTCACAAACTAAGAAAAAAAACTGACTTGAAGAAGATTGGAGGCAGTAAAGCTGAAGAACATGAGGCCCAAATGTAAAATCTGTAATCTGGTAGCTGCAGAAAGTGAACTAAACTTATTACAGTATACATAAGTATATATAAAAAAGAAATTAAAAAAAGAAAGTAAGAGAGAGATGCCCACTCGTCATTGACGAAGAAAGATTCGTCCAAGCATATTATATCATCTTCTTCGTTTTCTTCTCTGCTCATGGTGATGGTGGTTTCTGTCTTTCCTCTTTTGCACACAACCGCTCAGTTGCTAATTTTACTTCAATTTTGTTCTTTGGGGCTATGGACCTTCCTCTTGGCCTGATTTGCACAAATACCATATTTTATTCAAAAAATTATCTAATTACACATTTTTTTACCCTATTTTCTATTATTATCTATCATTTCAAAAAATTACAAAATCTGTCTTTTCCTCAATTCTCTCACTTTTTTCACATACATCACTCTCAACCTTCAACCCACAATTTTTTGGTGCTTTTCTCAAGCCACAAATCTCTCCACAGTTACCTCCATTAATCCATTTTTGAATTTCAATTTTTTTCTCTTTTCAATTAATGATCAAGTTATTTAAGAGTAGATCTCTTTCCATCACTTCAGTTTTTAATTTTTTTTACAACAACAACAAATCCAGTATAATCCCGCCATGTGGGGTCTGGGAAGGATAGAGTGTACGCAGATCTAACCCCCACCTTGAAAGGTAGGGCGGCTGTTTCTGAAAGACCCTCGGTTCAAGAGAGGAAAACAAGATAAAATGTCAGATAGGGACAAGCATATCGAAAACAAAATGAAAACAAGGAATAACAAAAGTGAGAAAGTCATGGTAGAATAGTACGGAAAGAAAGAGGCATTAACTACTATAAATAAATAAGATAATCAAAGTACAACGGCCCCACACCTATAAACAGCAATACAATGCAGAAATCAAATGATAATAAACAATGAGCAGAACTACAACTACTATGGTGTAAGGATAATTCACCTAGCCTTTTATCCTAATCTGAGTCCTCCGCAAAAGAAATTATAGTGCGCTAATGCGCTTACTAATAGGGAAGAATAACGAGACTATGTACTAGCTTTCTACCCTAATGTGGGTCCTTCACACTCTCCTATCTAAGGTCATGTCCTCGGTAAGTTGTAACTGCACCATGTCCTGTCTAATCACCTCTCCCTAATATTTCTTCGGCCTACCCCTACCTCTTCTGAAACCATCCATGGACAACCTCTCACACCTCCTCACTAGGGCATCTATGTCTCTCCTCTTCATATGCCCAAATCATCTCAGTCGCATTTCTCGCATCTTGTCTTCCATCGAGGCCACTCCTACCTTGTCTCGAATAGCCTCATTTCTAATCTCGTCGCTCCTGGTATGACCACACATCCATCTCAACATTCTCATCTTGGCTACTTTCATCTTTTGAATGTGAGAGACCTTAACTAACCAACACTCTGCCCCATATAACATAGCCGGTCTAACCACCACTTCGTAGTACTTGTCCTTAAGTTGTGGTGGCACCTTCTTGTCAGGTAGCACACCGGAAGCGAGCTTCCATTTCATACACCCTGCCCCAATACGATATGTGACATCATCATCAATCTCCCCGCTGCCTTGCATGATAGACCCAAGGTACTTGAAAATACTTTTCTTTTGGATGGCCTGGTCACTAAGCCTAACTTCCGCGCCAACCTCCTGAGGTATCTCACTAAATTTGCACTCTAAGTACTTTATCTTGGTCCTACTCAACTTAAACCTTTAGACTCCAAGGTATGTCTCCAATCCTCCAGCTTAGCGTTAACTCCGCTACGAGTCTCATCGATCAGGACTATGTCATCCACAAAAAGCATACACCATGGCACCTCACCTTGAATTTGTCGCGTAAATTCATCCATCACTAAGGAAAATAAAAATGGACTAAGGGCTAATCCTTGATGCAACCCCATCACAACTGGGAAGTGCTATGAGTCCCCTCATACTGTCCTTACCCTATTTTTGGCACCCTCATATATATCCTTGATCACCCTAATGTACGCCACAGGTACACCTTTAGCCTCCAAACATCTCTCGTGGAACTTTATCGTAAGCCTTTTCTAGATCGATGAATACCATATGCAAGTCCCTCTTTCTCTCCCTATACTGCTCCACCAGTCTCCTCATAAGATGGATGACTTCTGGAGTTGAGCGTCCCGGCATAAATCCAAACTAGTTCTCTGAAATAGACACGCCTCTCCTAACCCTCATCTCTATCACTCTTTCCCACACTTTCATAGTATGGCTTAGAATCTTGATACCTCTATAGTTGTTGCAGCTCTTAATATCCCCTTTGTTTTTGTATAGAGGGATCATTACGCTCGACCTCCATTCTTCGGGCATCATTGCTATCCTAAAGATGATATTAAATCACCTAGTCAGCCACTCCAAACCTACCGAGCTCGCGCTTTTCCAAAATTCCCCAAGAATATCATCAGGTTTGGTCGCTCTTCCCAGCGCATCCTACGCACAATATCCTTAACCTCTTCGACCAAAATACTCTTGTAATACCCAAAATTATGAATCCTCCCTGTATGTTCCAAATATCCCCACACAATCTCTCTGTCCCCTTCTTTGTTCAAGAGTTTATAGAAGTACGATTGCCATCTCTGTTTAATGAGGGTCTCTTTGTCACGCCCCGAGAGGGTACCCTAGGCGTGGCCGGCACTCAGAAACCATCTCTGGCCTCTGAGAGAACCACTTGGTCTCATCACTTATTTGTTCATTAGCGGAAGACTTAATAAGAATACTTATATGGGCTCTCCATTAACAACATCTAATGAAAGAAGAATTTTTTTTTAGAAGAAATAGTTTCAAAGGAGAACTACTCCAATTACATCATTAAACTCTGTCTATGAAGCCTCTAATACTCTTAGATGGTGTCAATGACATGTTCATGGCTACCTTAAAAGAAACATAATACTCAATAATAATTAAAGGATAAAGAGTTCCTCCGAATATAAGAAGGACTCACCAAATAGCTGAAAAATAATGATCTTCAACGAAGCGCCTGTTGAGGATCTCTAACACTTGTATCTGCATCATAAAACGATGCAGGTCGAATGACGTCAGTACGTGGAATGTACGAGTATGTAAAATGGCAGAAAAGTAAGGACAGATATCAATAAACTCCTCTCGAGAAAACTCAGCTCAAAACTCAACATCATCTCAACATCAATATGTAATACAAGTTTAAAATATAATAATAAAAATAATAGTAACAAGCAATGCTTACTCAGTTGGGAGTTTCTCTAACCGACAACCATCACTTATGAGCTAGCGATGATACAACGAAGCGATGTCGTTGCCACATCCATCCAATATCTTGCCAGGGTAAAGGACATCACCATCTTGGATCCACTCATCAAAGTCCTCTTTTTGGGACTTAAGAGGCATAGCCTCCATCCTACGCTGGCTACGTAGTTCTGGGGTTTGAGTCAATTAAACTCTTACCTAATTCGGTGCTCAATACTACTCCCAAAATATGTGCTCATATTAATCTTATCATCTAGTCTCATTGGACTTTAATTTAAATCATCAAACTCATCTCATTACCTCTTCATCAATCATTATACTTCAAAAACATCATTTATATCTCATCAAAACATCTTGCTCAAAACATCATTTACTCAAATTCATTTAAACTCAACTCTTTTGCTCTTTCAAAACTCAATAAAAATACATATATAGTATTAATTCATATCACTCTTTTTATCAATGAAAATATTAAAAAGCCAACATCTTTACTCAAAATATGTATAAAAATATTCATGAACATCAAATCAATTAGGATTCATGAGAAAGTAGCCATGAACAATAATTCCAATAATATGAGAGATAACAATAATAATATTAATACATAAATATATCTAACTCAATAGAAGAAGAATTAATTCATTTAGAATTCAAGATTTGGATAAAACTCAACTATAACTCAATTATAATGAATTTAAATATTGAGCGCATGGACGAACTCAATCCAATGCTATGAAAGCCTTACATACCTAAAATCAGAAGCTTTACTTCGAATTGGAACACTCTTGGACCCCTAGCCTTTTCTTCTCGCCGGTTTGTTTTGTGTACTACCCGGAGTATAAGAATCACCAGAGTAGTATTTTTATACTACTAAAACTAAAACTATATTTGAGAAGGAGTAAAGAAGTATATAGAGAGAAGAGTTGCTTAAGAAAGCTTGGTGAATAAAATGAGGAAATAAGGTGGGTATTTATAGGTGTGGAGGAGGGACCTAACAATAAATAAACATAATCATAAAGGATGATCTTGAAAATTCAATGGAGAATTTTGATGTCATGGATGATGTCAAATGGTTCTAGATCTTTCTATGGTAGGTGAGATGAAATCTCTTTTAACGGAATATCCGTTTTCGAAGCTGCATTTGAATAAGATAAATTCCTTATTAGGATTTGATGTCTTCATAAGAATTGTAGATATAGAAGTCTAGTTTCAGTTAGTTCAAGAATCATCTAATTTAGAGTATTCTACATCGAGATATGAATTTTATTCTACAAATACTCCATTCCGTCACATCACTATGTCTTACAAAGATTAATTTATTTGATCTATTTAAACTCCAAATCTTAAGATATGTTCTTCATGAAAGTTGTAGGTAATAATGTTTTGGTAACTTAGAAATTTGAATCACCTAATTTGGACTATCCTATGAAAAGTTATGCCTAAATTACTTTAGGCATGAGAGAACATGATCAAAATACTTTTAGAACATGATCAAAATACTTTAGAACATGATCAAAATACTTTAGAACATGATCAAAATACTTTAGGCATGAGAGAACATGATCAAAATACTTTAGAACATGATCAAAATACTTTAGGCATGAGAGAAAATGATCAAAATACTTTTAGAACATGATCAAAATACTTTAGAACATGATCAAAATCTTTAGGCATGAGAGAACATGATCAAAATACTTTTAGAACATGATCAAAATACTTTAGAATATGATCAAAATCTTTTCATGCCTTCATATAAGGACTTTTGATAAATCAATAATTTAATGCATTTAAAAACCAATATAAGTTAATATAAGATAGGTAATTAAATTTCAAATATTTAATAATCTATGCATTTGGAATCATGATATGAAAAATCCATAAAGTTTCATGTTTGAATTAAATAGAAAACTTTGATAATTCATTTGGACTTCATGAAAGAAAGGATCCATGAATCAATAATATTTAGGGGGTGTTACACTCTTCTACCAATACTTTTCCATGCTCGTCCTTAATGCACTTCACTTGATCCACATCGTGTTCCTTTCACTCTGCACCCTGTCTAACTTAAATAATTTCCTATCCCCGCCTTTCTCTTCTAGTTCAACATAAAGGCGTTCAAAAGCTGCCATTTTTGCCGTCGAAATCGCCGACTTTGCCTCCTTCCTCGCTATCTTATAAAGTTCCCTATTTGTCCACTTTTCTACCTCATTCTTTCTTTCTATCATCTTCACATACGCTATCTTCTTTGCTTTCACCTTCCCTTGCACTTCTCCATTCCACCACCAATCCCCTCGATGCCGGCCACGGCTACCTGTCGAGACTCCCAACACTTCCCTTGCTACAACTCTAATATAACTAGACGTCCTATCCCACATAGTTTTCGTATCCCCACTACTATCCTAGGCCCTCCTATCATTTAATTTCTCTCCATCTCCAGGGTACTAGCCATGGTCAAACTCTCTCATCTGATCCTAGGTCGGTCATCCCTGACCCTTTTCTTCCTCGTTATCTTGATCCCTAAATCCATCACCAAGAGCTTATATCGGGTAGTAAGGTTGTCGATCGGAATGACCTTATAGTCTTTGCACAGTCCTTTATCATCCTTCCTAAGGAGTAAAAAATTTATCTGAGTCTTAGTCACCGCACTCCGGAAGGTTACCAAGTGGTCCTCCTTTTTTGGAAAACTCGAATTGGCTATCACCAACCCAAAAGCTCTTGCGAAATCCAAAAGTGAGACTCTTCCTCCATTTCTGTCCCCAAAGCCAAAGCCTCCATGCATATCATCATACCCTCCAGAAATAAACCCGATGTGCCCATTGAAATCTCCTTCCACAAAAAGCTTCTCAGTAGGCGGTATGCCTCCTACTAACTCGTCTAAATCCTCCCAAAAGCGCCTCTTATCCTTCTTGCTTAAGCCCGCTTGCAGCGCATAAGCAGTAATAATGTTCAATGTGATCCCTTCAATGACCACCTTAATCGACATCATCCTATCAGTGACCCTCCTAACCTCCACCACCTAATCCCTTAAATTATTGTCTACTAAAGTGCCTACCCCATTCCTATACTTTGATCTACCAGAGAACCAAAGCTTATACTCGTCTAGCTCTTTAGATTTAGAACCTACCCATTTGATCTCTTGTACACAAGCTATATTAATCTTTCTCTTTTTTAGAATCTTAACTAGCTCTATGGATTTTTCCATCAACATCCCAATGTTTCAAGAACTTACTCTCAGTCTAGACGCTCCTTTAATACACTTACCCCTCCTAACCCTCGTCCTCGTCCCCATCCCTGAGCGAGAACATGACCCTAATCTACCATCACTATCCAAAGCTACAAAAATGCGTATAAACCAATAAATTATTCTAAGGTTTAAAGTCAGCAAAATATAACTACAATTGTATGAGCAAGGAATAGATAGGGAAAGATATGGAAACCAGATGTACCAACTCCAGTTGAAATGAATTTGGTTGCCGCCGGAAAACACATCGGAGTTATTGTTCATGTCGGCTTGCCAAGGTGCTGTTCACACTGACCTTTGGATTGTGTGGATAGCAAATCTTGGGTTGAACGAGTCTTTGGGCCAAAAACCCAAAAAATGATTGCATTTAATGAAGCAGTATTTCATTGAGGAATTTCGTCGAACACCTTCAAGGCAGAAGTGAATTTGAAGCTTTTTTATGCTCTGAGCATGTTAACCAGATGGGCAATCACCAGAAACTGAATACAACAAGTAGGGACGATCCGAGGAGGAAAATGCAAGGTGTACCTAAGGTATAATCAGTGTAGTTACTATATACAATATTTCAAGATAGTTCTTGATAAATCGTTTTCGATGATAAAGTGGCTTTGACGAAGAACTCCAGCAAAAACCCACAATTACTTGGTTGAAAAGGATATTTGAAGAAAAAAAATGAAGGTGTATCAAAATTGTTGATACATATAGATAAAGGTGTATCTTTCGGTATTGAGCTTACCCAATTAATCGAAAAAAGGATGTATCTTCACTTCTAAATTAATTGTGGAACAATGCTCAAAAAAGAGAGAAAAAGATTGAGCTGCTGATGGCTATGGTAAGGGCTTTGAATTGAGATTCATGGGTGATGCTATTGTTGACCGTGAAAAAAAGATACGGGAGTTGATACAGAGCAAAGGAGAAAGTGTAGAAGGATTTTTAGATAAAAATTTTTTTGCTTTCAGCAGATTGTTGATTTTTTTGATTTTTTCTGTTCATCTTTTCTAAGACATATGAGTTCAGATTTTTAATGTATCTAGTTGATTTTGTTTCTTAAATTAATGTATAAGACCTCCGTTTCGACATTATGATACATTATAATTTTATCATGCACAATGTATCGTGTTCAAATATTAATTTTGATACATAATCCTAATCTATTGAAACACAAATTAGTATATATCATGTTCATAGTCATGTATTTGATTCATAACTATTACAAATTTTGTTATCTTTTATTACTAGATACATACACCCAGACATATTTAACTAGAAGGTTATATATAACTATAGACATTATCAAATATTATTGTTAATACATAAACACTTATGCTTTATAACAATATCAGCTTGTATCATATGCATAGTTATTTCTATGATACAACATTGATAGAGTAACTCGTTGATCTTTTTTGATTTTTTGTTGTACATTTTTTTCTGATATATATGGGTTCAGATTTTAATGTATCTAGATGATTTTGTTTCTTAAATTAATATATAATTTCTTGGTTTAAAAATTATGGTACATTATAATTTTATCATGCATAATATATAGTGCTCAAATATTAGTTTTGATACATAACCCTAATTTATTAAAACATAAATTAATATGTATCATGTTATACATAACTATTACAAATTGTGTTATCTTTTACTATCAGATACATACACCAGACTTATTCAACTAGAAGAATATGTATCTGTAGATATTATCAAACATTATTGTTCATACGTAAACACTAATGTTTTATAAAAATATCAATTTGTATCATATTCATAGTTATGCATATGACACGTAATTATGTTATGTATATAACACATAACTTTGTTATGTATATAACATATAATATATATCAAATGCTGTTATGTATCTGCAACACTACTTTATAACTAAATCAGTGTGTATCATGTTAATAGTTTTTGTGTATATGATACATAAATATGTCAATTGTCGAATTGACTTTATATATGCAACATTGTTCTGATGTATATATCAGATGTTATGTATCTTCAGTCCTCCGAGTAATAGTTTAAGATATAGTTGCACCACTTGAAGGGGAGCCTTGGAGTAACTGGTAAAGTTGTTGCCATGTGATCAAGAGGTCACGGGTTCAAGCCTTGGAAATAGCCTCTGGCAGAAATGCAAGGTAAGGCTGCGTACAATAGACCCTTGTGGTCGGACCCTTCTCCTGACCCTGCGCATAACGGGAGCTTTAGTGCACCGGGCTGCCAGTTTATAGTTGCACCACTTGTTTTATGCAATGTATATAAAATTCAATAATTTTCAAACTTTATTGTATGTATAACTAACTACAACTATTGAGAATAATTAAATGTATAATATATCTTTTATAAACTACGAAATATTTTAATTAGAATAATATCCAAGTGTGTTTGGTAGTAAAGAGCTTTGAGAACCAATGATTTTATTGTCTATGCTTAAAGTGTGATAGCAAGTTTTTTAACTGGAAGGGAATCGAGGATCTTGCAAGAGTGATAATAGAGATAAAACTAGATCGGACTTGGTCACTTATGTATCTACTTGTGAAGCTGACTTTGATTATTCTTGTTGCTACAGCAAGCGTGGAAAGAGTATTCTCATCAATAAAGAACATAAAGAATGATTTGTGTGCAGGAAAGATGAAGATCTTTTGAATTGTTGTTTAGTTTAATATATAAAGGTGTAGTATATTTAAAAATGTATGTAATGATGCCATTCTTAATGGTTTTCAAAATATGAAAACTCGTTGAGGACAATTGTAAGTGAATAACGTTTCTTGCTAATATAGTAATGTATAAAGGCTGCTCGTCAACTTATTGTCACCGTAAATTTCATGTAACTGAATTAAATATTTGTTTTGAAGATAATGGTGGCCCCATATTCATGAAATTCTGGATACGCCTCTACCTCTCGTAGTCTATCCTAAATCGCTGAGACTTTATCCAATGCCTCCTGAAAGAAGTTTGTACCATGCATCCTAGTCTCCAAAGCCTTAAACCACCCAACTGGTGATCGAAAATGCGTACCATACAATGTCATGAATGAATCCATTTGAATACTCGAATGATACTTGTTATTATAAGCAAACTTTGACAAAGCTAAAACTAATTACACTGACCTCCAAAGTCAACAACACAAGCTTGAAGCATATCCTTCAAAATCTGAATAGTCTATTTCGACTGCCCGTCGGTCTGTGGATGAAATATTGTGCTAAGATCCATTTGACTACCCAACTCTTCTTAAAAGGTCCTCTAGAATATAGAGGTAAACTGAGAGCTATTAGAGGTAATAGACACTGGCACCCCATAAAGACGAACCACATCCTGAATATAAATTTGAGTTAATCTCTCAACACTAAAAGAAGACTCATGGGTAAGAAATGAGCAAGTTTTTACAATAGATCCATGATGTCCCAAAAGTCTACGGAAACCTACAACAAAATCTATAGTGATCTTCTCCCACTTCTACTTAGAATGGATAATCTCTGAAACTCACCACCAAACCTTAAGTGCTCGGTCTTCACCTAATAATAACACAAGAAACGAGCCACATATTATGTTATATCTCTCTACATGCTACTCCACTAGTAGTTTACCTCAAATCTCTATACATCTTAGTTGAGCTTGGGTGAATAGAATATTAGAGCTATGAGCCTCTTGAAGCACCAATTGAATCAAATCCATAACTCAAGAAACAAAATATGGTCACTAAATATTAAACGCCCTCGGTATCTAAGGTCGCCTCTCAAGCATCACCGCTCAATACCCAATCGTGAATGGCCACCAAAGCCTTATCCTTGAACTGTTGAACACGAATTAAGTCTAAAAGAGTAGAGTGAGCCTCACTACAAGCTAAAACCCACCTGGGATCGGAGATATCAAGCCACACCAACATATTATCTAATGACTATATATCCAATGCCAAAGGTCTCTCCAAAACCAAAAGAAATCCTTGATTTTCCATAGTCGCTGCCTTTCGGCTCAAGGCATCTACTACCACATTTACCTTGCTTAGATAGTATAGAATAGAGAGGTCATAGTCCTTCAGAAGCCGAATCTACTTATATTGCCTCGAGTTAAGGTCCTTTTGGCTCAAATATACCAAGGACCCAGGTGATCTGTGTAGATCTCACAATGAACTCCATACAAGTAATGCCTCCAAATCTTAAGCACAAAAACTACAGTCGCTAACTCCAAATTCTTAGTGGGTTAGTTATACTTGTGCACCTTAAGATGCCTCGATGCATAAGCTATAATAAGATCTTATTGCATCAAAACTCAATCCAAACAACCAAAAGATGCTCTATATAACACCATAAACCCCTCACCCTCACCTAAAAGAGTCAAAATAAGAGCTAAAGTGAGCAGCTCCTTGGGCTTGAGAAAGCTTACCTCACACTCATCTGACACTCAAAAGGAATATCTAACTTGGTCAATCTAGTCAACGGTACTGTTATAGAAGAGAAATCCTCAGTGAACCGTCTGTATCCTGCCAATCGAACGAAGCTCTAAATCTCTGACACTGAGGTGGGCATAGTCCAATCACAAACTGCTTTAATATTTATTGGGTCTACCATAATCTCATCTTTTGACACCACATACCCCAAGAAATCTTTAGACTCAAGCCAGAACTCACACTTTGAGAACTTAGCATAAAATAGTTGATCTCTCAAAGTCTAAAGTAAAATCCTCAAATGTTGCTCATGCTTCTCCCTACTTCTCCAGTAAACCAGAATATCATCGATGAACATAATGATGAAAGAGTCTAAATATAGCCTAAAAACATGAGTCATTAAGTCCATGAATGTTGTTGGGGCATCCGTCAACCTAACATACATCACTAGAAACTCATAATGGTTGTAACAAATCCTAAAAGTTGTCTTATGGATGTCCTTTGCCCTAATCCTCAATTGATGATAACTACCTCAAATCAATCTTAAAAATAACACGATACCCAGAAGATGGTCAAATAGATCATCGATACGAGGCATGGGGTACTTATTCTTTAATGCCACCTTATTTAGCTGCTTGTAATTGATACACATGCACATAAAATCATCCATGTTTTTTATAAACAGAATAGGGGTACCCAAGATGAGTTACTCGGTCTAATGAAATCCTTACCCAAGAGATCTTGAAGCTGAACATTATGCTCTTTGAGCTCAACATATGCCATATGATAAGGTGGAATAAAAATATGCTGAGTGCTCGGCTAAAGATTAATAACAAAATCAATATCATGCTTAGAAGGAAGACCATATAGGTAGGTAGTAGGAAATATATCCGCGAACTCATGAACAATATGCACAGAATCAATTGAAGGACTCTCTTTACTAACATCGCGCGCATAGGCCAAGTAGGTCAAACACCCACTAAACACCAACCTCGCACATAAGAGATAATCCTAGTTTGTATGTGGCTATCAGAACCCTACCATACCACTAGGGGAATGCTAGGCATGGTTAAGGTACGGTTGCATGGTAGGGGTATAACTAGTTCATACCCCAAATCACATCAAAATCTAACATATCCAGCATAATAAGGTCATCTCGAGTATCACACTCTCAAATAGACACAACACAAGATCTATAAATATGATGCACTACTAAAGAATTAGCTACGAGAGTAGATACAGATATTGGCATTGACAAAGGCTTAGAAGATAAACCCTAAATGAGAGCATAATATATAGAGTCAAATGAATATATAGAGATTGGATCAAATAAAGCATAGGTTGGCTAATGGCAAACTTAGATCATACCTATAATAACTAAATCTGAAGCCTTAGCCTCTAGCCTAGCTGAAACTGCATAGAAATGACCTCATCCTCCACTGGACTGGCCACCAGATCTACCACCCACTCTACCTGCCTCAGACCCTTCTCAAGCACTTTAGAGACCACCCTTGTGACCTTGAGCATCAACTTTAACCGAAGGCGCTGCAACCCTAATCGGTTATGCCATATGAGAAGAACGTACCAATGTCCTATATAGGGGAAAATCTCTATTATAGTGACCAACCTCTCCATAATCAGAGCAACTATTACCTCCCCAGGCTCAAAATAAAGGACTAGTTGATCTGCCTTAGTGACTACAACCTAGAGACCTAGAAGATACACCTCACAATGGGTGCTCTGCGCTATCCTCTCTTGGACTTGAATTCCAAAGTGATGCCTAAAAAACACGTCTAGACTGCCCCTGATGCTGGTATGGGTGTTGACCTTTATTTGAATATAACCCCTACCTCAGGAATGAGATCTATTCTAGCCCCTCGATATCAAGACCTCTTATCGCTGCCCCCATGGGCCTCAAGATGGAGATCCTTCATAGTCTGAGCATAGTCAACCATATCAAGGAATGACCTATTCACTAATTTTAGGGACTCTTTTTCAATACAAAGCTAAAGTCCCAAAACCCACACAAAGCACCAAACTTTCTCCTCCTCAGTTGGCAGATAATAGTAGCATGTCTATAGAGCTCATGAAAATGGGTCTTGTATGCTGGCACGGTCATGGAGCCCATCCGTAACCGAGAGCATTGATCTCTTAATCTATCCCTGACACTATGGGGTATGAACTTGGGAAAGAATGCCTTAGAAAACTGTGTTCATGTCAAAGAAGGGGACTCACCTTGTTTACACTCAATAATTGTCCACCACTATCGGGCTAGTCTGTCTAACTGATAGGTTGTATAATTTGCACCCCTTGACTTAACTAAACCCAACGTATATAGTCTCTTGTGATATCTAGTCAAGCACTAATGGGTATCCTCCCCTACAGATCCTGAAAACCTCGGAGGATCTAATCTCAAGAATCTACCCAAAATCTACTAAAATGAGGCTTTTCCCTTTAGAGCAGCCTCCAAAAAATGCCACGCTATGAAATCAGCAATCTAGGCATCAACACGAACAAAACAATACCCATAATACCATAAGAGAATTCAAGCTTAAAATCAGGTCAATAATGGGCTCATGGGACAGAAATTATCAAATTGACTCTGTCATAAGGTCCACACTATCTCAAGAAACTTGTGCTAAAAAATGGACACAATCCAATCTCACACAAAGCTAAAACATCCCACAAGCTAAGCTAGTAAAGATACCCAAATTCAAGCTAAAAATGAAGAAATTAAGGAGACTTATGGGTTTCAAAGCATGGTTAACAACTCCAACAATGCTCCTAATCTAAACCCATCTCAAATACTTCAATTCTCCAAGAATTCACTTTAAACCGAGCTCTCATACACTTCTTCTCACTAAAGAAAATTGAAGAAAATGAGAGAGATATAACTGCTAGCGACGTCGCACCTGTAGAAAAAGTTATCACGATCAAGTTAGGCCTGAGGTGTGATACGGTGATTATAAATCCGAAAGACTCCAACCAAGGTCCTTAGAATATCATATATGAGCTTACATAAAATAAAAAAGAACAACAAGACTAAATCATAAATGTGGAATAAATGTCTCAACATGAACATCTCGATAAAGGAGAAATCAACTCTAAATAAATATGACAACATAGACTCCATGACAATTTAAGATACCTCTACTAGTCTAGACAGGGCATATGAAAAGCTCCTAGCTCAGCAACATAAGAAATAAAATTCATACTGAACAATAGGAATCTTAAATGTCTCGTCCTCAAATCATGAGGACTCACCAATAAGAGAAAAGTAAGCTCAATATCTAGCCATGAGCGGAGTGTGTAAAACGATCTCTGAACCCTAATTATGATACAATGTAGGCAAAAGTATGCGTTAGTACATAAAATGCACTAATTATATGAGAAACATGCATGAACAATGATAATCGAACATAGTCAATATGATCATGTGATGCATGACCAATATCTTGAAAACATGTGTAGAACTTGAAAATATTAGAAAATCATAATGATGTTGCCAATGCATCATAAAACCTTATAAGGGCTTATAGAACATAATGTATACATATGTGGGATATTAATCTTAACTGACATGTAAGACCATATGAGCTATAACATGAAATTCGATGTAACTCCTATACTGAGAAGAGAGAGAGGCTACTTTCCAAGGTAGACTGCATATCATAAATATAAATATGAGCTATATGTGGATCCACTAACTAAGTCATAAAGGCAATCTACGATGACATGTAGTTTTAGAACTATGTGTTACTGCTAAGGTTCTCTCGTGGATCCCACAAACTAATCCAACATCATGAAAATATCATAAGAATAGCTCCTTGAAAACCATGATCATAACATAACATGTGGACATTTACCTTTCTAAGAATTATAATCATCATATCTTGCATATTTTGAGAAAAACTTCCAAAAATTCAAGGTTTTATACTTGAAAACATACTTGAATCATTTTTTGGTTTTCCACCTGGTGTTTGGAGCCTATGGAGCTCCAACTAAATCCAGATCGCGTACTGCAGGGCCCATTCGGGAGTGACGCTCCCAACAGGATTTTTTCGACCCATTGCTCAAACCCGAAACCTCTAATTAAGGGTGAAACAGTTCCACCACTATACCACAACCCATGTTGGTACTTGAATCATCATACATAGCTTTCATAAATCATACATGAGAATTCATAAACTTTATAATCATAAATCTAAAATTCATACTTGAAATTGATAGCATAATGCATAGGTTCTTGTAAAATACATTGAAAATATGTAATTGAATTGAAATCATGCATAAAATGATCTTTGAAGTTCAATAAAATTATAATTGAATTGACCCAATGAAATTTGATAAGAACCCAAGAATTATAGAATTGAAATTGATATAGAATTAAGGAAAAATATTTAGGACTCCATGGATGGAAACGACCCATAGATGAATTCCCATATACCTTGATGAATATCAAACTTGAAATTTTGAATAAGAAGCTTGACCTTAGAATCCTAGTTTGATGAAGAAGAAAAGTCCTTTGAGAGAGAATATTTGATGTCTTAGAGTGATGATGAGAGAATAAGAGGTTATGGTGGGAATTTGAATAATTTAGGTATTTATAGGCTTCACATAATATCCCAAAACAACATATTATAGGTGTAGAATAGGTAGGAAATACCCAAAATAATCCTCATTAATTTTTGTCAGAAGGACCTACGGGCAGGGACCTATGATCATAGGTCGGTCGATAGTTAATAGCGACTGATTGTCGAATGGGTGCACAAAAATTCAAGCTACTGGAATTGTACCATTGACCCTACGGAATAAGTCTATGGGTCATAGGAATGGTTCATAGAACACACCAACCCTTAGCCAAAAATTCAAAACTCAAGACCCATCTTATAAGTGTAGTCTATGGGCCGTCAATTCTCCTACAGGTTGTAGGACCCATTCATCCTGCCAACTTATCACGACCTGACCTATAGCCTAGTCGTAACACAGAGATTAGAATTTCGAGGGACTCCAACCAAGCCTTTTATCATAATTTTCATGACCATTCATAGGGTAAATAAGCAATAAAGCTAAATCAAGATACGGAAGCAAAATCTCAAACAAAATAAAAGTCTCAATCGAGGAGAAACAACATAGACTCTCTTTTAAAATCTAACATGCCTCTAGTAACACGATGGGAGCATAAGACAATCTCCTAGCTCACCCACTATAAAAGATAAAAAAGTCATAAACTCATAAGAACAAAATTTCTCTTCCTCAGAATGTGATTACTCACCAATAATATGAAAGTGCTAACTATATCCATAAGTAGGAGGAGGATAAACATGATCGTCGGTCCCTATATTATGATACAATATAGACAAAAAGTATGCGTTAGTATATGAAATACACTAAGTATGTTAGAATATGCATGAATAATAAGCATAGGACATAATCAATATGCATCATGGGATACAAGACCAATATCTTTAAAACATGTGTAAAATCATGAAAACATTAAAATATTTATCTTATTGGTTAATGCATCAAAAGAATCTCATAATCAACATAAGAACTCATAACTCAATTGAAACTGTGTGGGATAGGATCATTAACCAACATATAAGACCATGCGAGCTAATACATGGAATCTGATGACTCCTGCATCGAGACAAGGAAGGCTACCTTGCTAGGGCATACTTCATAAGTAATTAACTAGGCTATGTGGATCCACTAGCTTCGCCATAATGGCATATGTAAACCTACGCGGGCAACGTAGTTTGGGACTAAAGGTTGCTACTAGGATTCCCTTGTGTAACTAACTGCTTTACTGGACCAAACCCCACTTAAAATTCCTCTCGGTGCTTAGTCAATATCCCAACGGAACTCATAAAACATGATCATAAACATCATAGGAAAATATAGTAACTACCTATCAATCTATCTTTACAAAACATCATAAAAATTGCTCATCTACCATCATCATAGTAAAAGCATAGGATTAGCTCATCTATCATATAACTCATACAATGTGGGTGTAGGTTTTCCATCATTACATATCTTTGATCATAACATCTTCAGGGACTTAACTTTCCCTATCTTTAACTTTACTTGAAACCTCATAGAATCATCATTTATGAACTTCTTTGCATAAAGCCTCTTTAACTCATAGCATAAAGCTTTCATAAAATATAACATGAAAATCATGATCATATCTCATAAATCATACTTGAAACTAACATATATCACGGGTCATTACAATTCAACTTAAAATCATGCAATGTGATGTGAATTATGCATAATTAGGCTAATGATATTGAAATATATCATAATTGAGAAGACTCAATGCAAATAATGAAATTAGGTCTTGTAATTGAATAATTCATAAGAGAATTGAGAAGAAATTCTTGGGATTCCATGGGTGAAAGATATCCATGGATGAAGTCCCACATACCTTGAACTTGATGAGCCCTAAATTGTAGAGATTGAAATCATGACCTTGAAGGAATCCATTGAATTGTTTGTGGAAGAAGAAGGCCTTAGAGAGAAAACTTGAGAGAGAAGGTTTTGGATTTTGGGAGCTATGTTTGAGAATGAGAGGGTTAGAAGGCTTTAGAGCAGTTAATAGGTATGAATCTATCCTTACAAACTGTCCTCATTCATTAATGAAATATAGAGAAAAGACTAGAATAACCCTCATTAAATTTGAAAATTGGGGCCGCATGGAGGACCCACCATGGTTCGTTAACTTTACCATGGCCCGTGGTGGTGTTTGTGGTTAGTGCCTTGAACTTGGTAAAATGGGAAATCTAGAGTTTCCTTTTCACTGGGACCATAATGGTCCATAAAGGTCACCACGGCCCATGATGAGGGTCATGGTGAAGGACCTGACATAAGAGTTTGAAGGAGTGATCACCACAGAACCCACCACGGTCCGTGAAGGGCAATACGTCATGTGTGGTGTGATCGTGGTCTTGGCCTTGGGAAAGTTTCTGAGGGTCTCAAGGGAGGGGTCACCACGGAGGGCACCATGGCTAATGGTTCTCACCATGGCACGTGGTCCCTTCCCTATAGGACTGAGTTTCAAAATCCTGACCACGGTGGCACATCACGAACCGTGGTGAGGACTACGTCCTATGATTGCCTTCATGGTCATCAACTAATGCCAAAAAGATGAAATTTTTGGAATTTTATCTTTTGTTCCTTGTTTTCCGTATTTCCAACTTCTGAGGTCTTACACAACTTTTCCAAAATTTGAAATACTAAGTCTCTAATCACTTCTTACGATTCGACCCTATAGATCGTAATTTTTTTTACAATTTATAGGTCCTCCTTATATAGTGATCGGATACTTTGTGAAATTTCTTCCTTCTCAGACCCTTCCCACGAGCCTTTCTTATGACTCGTCAAACTTCATACAGTCCGTTAAAGCGACTCGTCTCAGACAACTCAATTTTTCTCAAAATATTGGGCCTTCTACGACTACCTTCCTACGTTCCGTAGGTCGGCTTGTAAAAGCCTGTACCACCATCTTTCTGCAACACTTTTCTTTGTTTGGCCTTCCAACTTCTGGGGTCTTACAAAAGCTTTGCATAAGAGACGGTCAACAGGACCAGTCAGCTCTGTGGGAGTGGACTCGACTTTGCAGGTGCAAGGTCGCAGAAGTGACCAAGCTTCGCAAGAGCAAGGTCTGTTGACATTGTCAACTTTCGCAAGAGTGACTGATTCTCAGCCAGAGCGACACCACAAGAGTGACTGTACTAACAGCTGGTACATCAGCTACTTGAGATTAAAATCTCAAGTCTCAAACAAAATTCGATCGAGATCCAACCAATGCAAGTTGAACATGCTATTTAATCAAAAATGATATTTTGGACTCAACGAAATTATCAAAACTTACAATAGATTAATCAAATGGGGACTCACCATGAAAGCTTAATCCTCTGCCAACAGGCAAATGAGTCCAAAAACCATCTCTTTTGGGAATGCCCTTTTTTAGAAACATCTTATTTTCGATATGCTTATTCCTATTTGACCTTTTGTCTTATTTTCCTCTCTTGAGTTGAGGGTCTTTCGGAAACAGTCGCCTTACCTTTCAAGATGGGGGTTAGGTCTACATACACTCTACCCTCCCCAGACCCCACATTTTGGGATTATACTGGGTTTGTTGTTGTTGTATCTGGTTAAGACTCCTCAAATGGTTACACAAGGAAGAATTTCTAACAGATACCTAAGACCAATTCATGGACTATACTATTAACAACTCAAAAGGGATATCACACCCTGGTCAGATTTTTAAAATGCTCCTAACAGAGTTTACTCACTATTTATGAATGGAAAGAAACAAAAGAACATTTGAGAAGAAAAATAGATGTTGGGAAGACATAGGAAGAAGTGGTGTATATGTGTGGCGTGAGAGCAATCACTGAAATTAGAACCTTAGTCAAAATTTACTTGTTTTGTTAAAGAACAAATGGACTAATGGATTGGCCACTTGAAATATTTGTGGATTGTCCACTTAAAATATTTGTGGATTGTCCATTTGAATTATTTGTGTGGATTGTCCACTTGAAATATTTGTTTAATTTAAGTGGTATTTTACTTCATCTTTTTTTGACTATAAATAAGTCATCACTTGCAATGTAAGAATACACACAAAAATAGAAGAAAATTTCTACTACTCTCTCTATATTACTACTTTCTTTATATTCTCTTGCTTTTCTTCCTTTATAAAATTATCAAGTTAGTTAATTTATAACATGTTATCAGCACGAAGCTCTAATTTTTCAAAAAAATTAACTTCTATATCAGGTATATCTACTAAAGAAATTTAATTTTTAAGTTGTCTTTGTTACTTTCAAATTAATTTTTATCATGTCAAACTTGTCAAAATTGGAATTTGTAGCACTTAATATTTCTGGCAAGAATTATTTGTCATGGGTACTTGATGCTGAAATCCACCTTACCGCTAAGGGTCTTGATGATGTTATAATTGAAGGAAATACAGAATCAAGTCAGGATAAAGCAAATGCTATGATTTTCCTTCGTCATCATCTAGATGAAAGCCTGAAAATGGAATACTTGACAGTGAAAGATCCACATGAATTGTGGAAAGACTTAAAAGGGAGGTATGGCCACCTCAGGGCAACGATATTGCCAAGGGCTCGTTATGAGTGGATGCATTTATGGTTTCAAGATTTTAAAACTGTAATTGAGTATAATTCTGTTGTATTTAGAATAACTTTCCAATTAAAATTATGTGGGGAAACTTTAAATGATGAGGACATGTTAGAAAAGATACTAACTACTTTTCATGCCTCTAATGTAATATTACAACAGCAAAACCATGAAAAGGGTTTTAAAAAATATTCTGAATTGATCTCATGCCTTCTGGTGGCTGAGCAATATAATACCCTTTTAATGAAAAATTATGAAGCCCGTCCCACTGGAACTGCTCCATTACTGGAGGCAAATATGATAAAAACACATGGCCAGTCTGAAAGAAGACAAAATAAAAATCATGGCCACACTAATGTGCATGAATGTGGCAATGATAGAAGACGATTTAATAATCATCGTGGTGGTGGTCAACATAAAAGGGAGAACAATATCAGTTCTCAAAATGGCCCTTCGAGAAGTAACTGTCATCGTTGTGGCATGAAAGACCACTGGAAAAATGAATGTCGGACGCCTGAGCATTTTATAAAACTTTATCAAAATTCTTTCAAAAAAAAGGCAAATAGAGGTGGTGCCTCTTCTTCTAATGCTCGAATAGAGTCACACTTGGCATTCGAAAATAATGTTGAGGCAAGACCTTTGAATAATGATAATATTGAAGAAATCTGGCTTTAAAGGATGATGATTTTAATGACCTCAACGATATTACTCATTTGGAGGTTGAAGATTTTTTTAAGGATCTTAATTGATGTTTAATTTCATATTTTTCAATATGTTGTCATTTTATGTACTTTGAATTATTGTGTTTTTACGTTTATGTATTTGAAAAAAATAAATCAGGTCCACATTTTTATGATAATTGTATATTGTTTATTACATTATGCTATTTTACAATATTGTAATTAATTACTATTAGTGTGCTATTATTTAATCTTAATATCATATTGTTACTAAAAATAATATTCGCCTTATTTAATGTCATTATACTAATTATTTATTCTTGTTGATGTTTTAGACATTAATAATATATAATGATTGTATTATTTTTGCCAATAAACAAATTATTTATACATGATGAATAATATTATATTAATGTTTTATAATTTTATTTATTTTATATTTGTTTTAACACTTATGTATAATATTTATTTAAGGTTAATAAGTATATTCTGCCATAAAGTTTTTGAATTCTAAGTTAATTAAACTAATTCACTAGTAAATTATTAATTTATATAAAATTATGTTTATTATTAACGTGTTACACCTCAGTTTGTTAATTCTTATAATTTGGTACGTTAGGTTCATATTATCAATTATTTTTTCTGTGTTACAAATTCATTACAATATAATTCCATAAATTAAATTATTGTAATATTCATCATAATTGAATCCTATAATTTTTTAAAATTCTAAATTACCATAATTTAACTTTAAAAGGGACTTATGTTTTTCTAGCAAAATTGTTACTTATTTTATTTCTTACAAGACATTTTTATTGTATGAAGATGAATAAATTTGTCAGTCTTCAATTGAATTCAAGATGAATAATGAAGATATGCGTCTTTTGGATAGTGCTACAACTCATACGATATTAAAAGAAAAGAAATATTTCTGTCATTTGATTATGAAAAAGGCCTATGTCAATACAATATCTGGTAGTACAAAATTGATTGAAGGCTCTGAAAAAGTGGCCTTATTACTACCTGGAGGAACGATATTGGTAATTGATAATGCATTGTATTGTAGTAAGTCTTAAAGAAACTTGTTAAGTTTCAAGGTTATTCGCAAAAATAGCTATCATATTGAGACTGCAAATGACGAAAAGGTTGAATACCTTTATATTACAACAATAAATATGGAGAAGAAAATTGTGCATAAAAAAAATTACCTGCACTTTCTTCTGGATTGTACCATACAAATATTGGTACTGTTGAATCACATGCCATTGTAAACAAAAGGTTTACTGATTATAATGATTTTATCATTTGGCATGACCGATTGGGCCATCCCGGTTATAATATGATGCGCATAATTATTGAGAATTCATATGGACACACTTTAAAAATAAGAAAATTCTTCAATCTAAGGAATTCTCTTGTGTTGCTTGTTCCCAAGGAAAATTAATTATCAAACCATCAGCAACTAAGGTTAGGATTGAATCCCCTATGTTTCTGAAACATATATAGGGTGATATATGTGGGCCAATTCACCCTTCATGTGGACAATTTAAATATTATATGGTCTTGATAGATGCATCTACAAGATGGTCACATGTGTGCTTATTATCAACTCGCAACATGGCTTTTGCGAGATTGTTAGATCAAATTATAAGGTTAAGAGCACAATTTCCAGATTATGTAATAAAGACAATTCGTCTTGATAATGCTGGTGAATTTACATCTCAATCATTTAATGATTATTGTATGTCGGTTGGAATAAAAGTTGAGCATCCGGTCGCTCATATCTATACTCAAAATAGTCTAGCAGAATCATTGATTAAATGCCTCCAATTGATAGCTATACCATTGTTAATGAGGACAAAACTTTCTATTTCAGTATGGGGGCATGCTATTTTGCATCCAGCAGCACTATTGCGCATAAGGACAACAAATTATCATGAATTTTCCCCATTACAGTTGGCGTTTGGAAGGGAACCAAATATATCCCATCTTAGAATATTTAGGTGTGCTGTATATATCCAAATTGCTCCACCGCACCCCAAAGAAGATTGGGAATATATGTTGGGTATGAATCTCCTTCTATTATAAAATATTTGGAACCTATGACTGGAGATTTATTTACGGCAAGATTCGCTGATTGTCATTTTGATGAATCAGTATACCCAATATTAGGGGGAGAACATAAACAGTTGAAAAATGAGATAGATTGAAATTCAATGTCACTATCTCATTTAGATCCTCGAACAAATCAATGTGAGTAAGAAGTTCAAAAGATGATTTATTTGCAGAATATTGCAAATCAACTGCCGGATGCATTTACTAACCTTCCATGTGTTACTAAATTGCATATCCCAGCTGCTAATGCTCAAGTTCGAGTTGATGTCCCGGTAGGACAACTTGTTCAGGCAAATAAGTCTAGGTCACGCTTAAAACGTGGAAGACCATTTGGTTCCAAAGATAAAAATCCTCAAAAAAGAAAAGGAATAAATGATCAAGATAATCATAATTTGGAGGCGAGTGCTCAAGAAGAGCCCAGAGACACAACAAATGGTGGTACCACCAAGGAGGTCCAAGTACCTGAAAATAATGAGAATGAAGAAATCTCAATAAGTTATGTCTCGACAGGAAAATGGTGGAACCAAAATGATATTGTGGTCGATAATATTTTTGCTTATAATGTTGCCATTGAAATAATGCAACAAGATAAGGATCTTGAACCAAAATCTATCGATGAATACAGATAGAGAAATAATTGGTCGAGATGGAAGGATGCAATTCAAGCAGAGTTAACTTCACTTGAAAAACGTGAAGTTTTTGGATCAATAGTCCGAACACCTGAAGGTGTCAAGCCAGTAGGGCACAAATGAGTTTTTGTGCGTAAACGAAATGAAAAGGGTGAAGTCGTAAGATATAAAACACGACTTGTAGCCTAAGGTTTTTTGCAAAGGCCTGACATTAACTATATGAAAACATATTTTCCTGTGGTGGATGCAATTACTTTCAGGTATCTAATGAATTTGGCAGTTCATGAAAAGCTTGAAATGCAATTAATGGACGTGGTCACTGCCTATTTATATGGCTCATTGGACCACGATATTTTTATAAAAATTCTCGAAGGGTTCAAAGTGCCTAACGCATACAAGGAATCTCGAGACAATTGCTCAATAAAGCTTTAGAAATCCTTGTATGGGTTGAAACAATCAGAGCGAATGTAGTACAACCGTCTTAGCGAATATTTGCTAAAAGAAGGATATAAAAATAATCCAATTTGCCCTTGTGTCTTTATGAGAAGGTCTGGATCTGAATTTATCATAATAGCAGTATATGTTGATGATTTGAATATTATTGGAACTCCGAAAGAACTTTCAAAGGTAGTAAAATGTCTGAAAAAGGAATTTGAAATGAAAGACCTTGGAAAGACAAAGTTTTGTCTTGGTATACAAATTGAATATTTTACAAATGGGATATTTGTCCATCAGTCAACATATACTGAAAATATTTTAAAGAGGTTTTATATGGATAAAGCACATCCATTAAGTACCCCAATGGTTGTGAGATCTCTTGATATTAATAAAGATCCATTTCGACCTTATGAAAATGATGAAGAACTTATTAGTGCTGAAATACCATACCTTAGTGCAATTGGTGCATTAATGTATCTTGCCAATAATTCTATACTAGATATAGCTTTCTCAGTAAACTTGTTAGCAAGATTTAGTTCTTCCCCAAAATGAAGACACTGGAATGGAATTAAGCATATATTCAAATACTTTCGAGGTACCATTGATATGAGATTGTTTTATTCAATTGATTTCACGTCACAATTGATCGATTACGTAGATGCAAGATATTTATCTGATCTCATAAAGGTCGATCACAGACATGCTATTTATTTATATGTGGTGGTACAACTATATCATGGCATTCAACAAAATAAATTATTGTTTCCACTTCCTCAAATCATGCAGAGATAATAGCCATTCATGAAGCAAGTCGAGAATGTGTTTGGTTAAGATCAATAACTCAATACATTTAAGAAATATGTGGCCCTTTCTTTGACAAAAGACGCTCAAACAATATTGTATGAAGACAATGCTGCATGTATAGCTCAACTGAAGGGAGGATACATCAAAGGAGACAGAACAAAACATATTTCACCAAAATTCTTTTTCACTCATGATCTTTAAAAGAAGGGTGAAATAGATGTCCAACAAATTAGTTCAACTGACAATTTGGCAGATATGTTCACCAAAGCATTGTCAACTTCAACCTTTGAGAAAATGAGATACAAAATTGGAATGTGTCGTCTTCGAGATATTAAGTGATATTTTCATCAGGGGGAGCAAAATACGCGTTGTACTTTTTTTTCCTTAGTCAAGGTTTTGTCCCACTGAGTTTTCCTGATAAGGTTTTTAATGAGGCAGAACTCAAGGCATATTACCAGATGTGTGTACTCTTTTTCCTTCACTAGGTTTTTTCCCATTGGGTTTTTCCTAGTAAGGTTTTAACGAGGCACATTTCACACGAACATCCAAGGGGGGGTGTTAAAGAACAAATGGACTAATGGATTGTCCACTTGAAATATTTGTGGATTGTCCACTTGAAATATTTGTGGATTGTCCATTTGAATTATTTGTGTGGATTATCCACTTGAAATATTTGTTTAATTTAAGTGGTATTTTACTTCACTTTTTTTTGACTATAAATAAGTCATCACTTGCAATGTAAGAATACACACAAAAATAGAAGAAGATTTCTAGTACTCTCTCTATATTACTACTTTCTCTATATTCTCTTGCTTTTTCTTCCTTTATAAAATTGTCAAGTTAGTTATTTTATAACATGTTTTAAATTCATAACATATTTAGTTAGATAATTTAGCTACAGCTTGATGTTTTCATTAATCAATTTTGTTTAATAATTTAAAAAATTATATTATATTCATTACATCTAATTATATCTAATGAGTTATAAAAAAAATCTTTGCATTCTCTACTTAAATAACATGTCTTCTCAATTCTTTCTACCTAATTCTTATGACTTAACCAATCTATATAACAATCATTTATGAAATTGTTAGATGCTCGTTTTCGTTTTCTCCTTCTTCTCTTTCATTAGTATATCTTTTTATTTTTTTCCTCTTAATTTATTTATTACTTTGATGAAGATCATAGATATATTTTTTTAATTTTTTTGTGATATAATAGCCAAAAAAAGTTCACAAAGGTGAAGAATAAAATTTCATAGTAGTGCCAGATTAGTTTGGTACAAGTTCGTCAAGATGAAGAAGGAATATTAATGACAGTGAAAAATTCATCAAGAGAGATGTTCAGATTAATTTGATAAAGTAGAAGTTTGAATGATATATATATATATATATATATATATATATATATATATATATATATATATATATATATATATATATATAATACACATACTTATTATTCATTATTTTAGTATTTCAGTTAGTTATTTCCTTAAATGCAAGATATGTACCATTAAGAACGAGATTTTATTACAATATTTTACACTTTCTGTATCAAGGATAATAAAAAATGATCTTCAGCTGATTATTTTATTTTTAACATAAAATTTTACATATAATTTTTTACCTTTTAAATATAAAATTGTGATAATGCATAAGTACCACCCTCAACTATGATCGAAATCTCAGCGACACACCTTAATTTGGGATAATGCATAAGTACCACCCTCAACTATAACCGAAATCTCAGCGACATACCTTTTAAATATAAAATTGGGGATAATGCATAAGTATCACCAAGTTTCAAAGTTCTGAATTGACCCTTGGGATTCGTTCGGAATCCCGTATAGACAAACCATATATGCAACTATACTAAACTCGATGTTTCAAACTCAATAAAATCATTAGAATTCGATTTCGAGGCCTTCTTGACCCGAAAATAAAAAATTTGTAACCAAACCAACATTATGCTTCAAAAGACCAAAACGCTCTCAGGGCTTCCGAAAAAAATACAGGAACTCTCCCTAGGCCTAAAATCACCCACCGAATACAATAGAGTCATTTTTTTTGCGGAAACAGACCCTACACGAGTCTCCCACCTCTCGTGCACAGCCAGAGGTTGAGCCGCACACCCCCAAGCCTTATTATACATAAAACAGAAAAATACATGGAGAGGGACATAAACCTAACCTCCAATCCTATGGTGGTTCATAAGTCGACCATCCTACTAAGGTCAGCCAACTCATCCCCGATACAAGCACACGAAAAGGAAACCTAGAAACTATGCATCTAAAGAAGAGGACTCCTCTCGATACAAAGAAACTAGGAAAGCATAAATAAGGGAGACTCGCCCTTTACAAAAAATAAAGGAAAAATCTAAATAAAACTGGGGATGAATCCTCATAAAAGCTACATACAACAAAATTTTAGCGTCAACGAGGATCATCAAATAACATGGCTAAAAATATAACATGGAGACAAACACTGCAATTGGGCGCTCAATCTAATGCTGCAACACTAGTAGTAGATCATGGAGGCTTCTTAATCCTTTTGGTCTTCCTCCGTCTAAAGCTAAGTAGGCCGGCTCTATCTAGCATGTAGTATCCTCGTGTACCCCGAGGTAGCTGCTGGAGGGTGGTGTAGTGGCCTGGAGTGGTAAGAGTGTGACTGTGCTTGGAGAGAGCATCTACAGTGAAGTTTGCCTCCCTGTATACATGCCTGCAAGAAAAGAAAACAAATAATTCGGAAATAACAACAAGGTCATGAGTTACCCGGTGAAGGCTCCACGGAGGTTTCGTCTAATGATTGATCCATTTAGTGATCAACTCCGAGTCGACTTCTAGGATAACGTGCTGAAAGCCCTGTTGAATGCACCATTTAAGCCCATAAACTGCCGCCTCTGGCGTAGGCGAAGATGAATCTACCCATATGATCTCTTAAGATGCCACCCCCCAATTGCCCCCGGATTACCCAACGCGCTTCCGTCAGTGTTCAGCTTAACGAAACCGAGTTGTGGTTTAGTCCATGAGACTTGGGTGATCTTCATTTCATGAGCACACTTATCTATGCAGGAAATAGTGTGGATCCAGTTTGAAGGCCAATGGATATAGGGGTACGTGACTCTAAGTAGATTAGAGATGTCTTTGAAAATGGCAAATTTCACTCTCGCCAGGCTAGAAATCTTTCCCCCGTATTTGCTCGTGCATCTATTCTTCCACAAATTCCAACATATAAATATTGGGGTGGAGTGAAGGATAAGTTTGTGAGCTTCTGTGCGGTACTTGTGAAGCCACCAGCTCATAACAAGAGGCTTGAGGGGTGTGGCTTCATGCTTTATCCCTAGGGAGTCAGAGAAGTAGCGCTAAATATTCATAGCAAAGTGGCCCGTGTTGAAAATGTGCTCTATGGTGTCTGGACCTGGACTGTGGCAGCAATAGCATGGAGTGGAAACATGACCGAATGCAATGATCTTTTCCTCCATTGGCAGCTTGCCTCTAAAAGCCCTCCACAGCAAAAAAGAGCATTTAAAGGGGATGTTTTTGTGCCAAGTGTACTGGTCGGAAAGTGTCTTGGTCCTATGTTCCCTCACAAGCTGCCATGCCGAGGAGCATGTGAAGTTCCCATTGGTATTCAGCTTCCAAATGGCCTGGTCTGGTGTGTTTCCTTACAGCTGAAGTGTGGAAGAAGTGATGAGAGGAACTAGTTGCGCTGGTGCCAATTGATTTAGCATATCAATATTCCATTGCCCATCTATAAGAAAATCAGCCACCCTAGCATTGCTTGCTCTTCCCAACTCCTTCCTATAGTTGGCTAAGGGTCCGATACCTAGCCAATCATCCCACCAAAAACAACATGAACTCGAGTGAATCCTCCATTGAATGTGAGGTTCGGCAATGTATTTGTTGTGCATCATGTGTTTCCACACAAGCGACTGGCCAGAATGGAATTTTTTGATGATGAGGTTAGCTCTCTAACAGTATTTGGCTCTAAGGAACTCACCCCACAACGTTGGTTTAGCTCGAAAGATCCACCATTACTTTAACTGGAGAGATTTGCACACATCTATAGTTCTCCTTAACCCAATACCTCCTTAGTCATAAGGGTAACAAAGTTTTTTCCATGAAGCCCAATGGTATTTTTTCTTGTTATCCTTCCACCCCCAGAAAAAATCAGCGGTGACTCTCTCAATCTGTTTGAGAGTGGTACGGGGGGGAGTAATGGCCGAAAGAAGGTGAATGGGGAGCGACTGAAGTACGTATCTCACGAGTGTAGCTCTACCATCGTAGCTGAGGATTTTGGAGTGCCACCCTCTAATTCTGTTGACAACCTTAGAGACCATGTCCGTGTAGTACATGACTCTCTGCCTGCCAATGTACAGAGGGCATCCTAAGTAGGTAATGGGACTATGCTTCTGAGTGAAACTCGTAACCTGTTTCACCGTTTCCACATTGTCTTGGAGCGCACTGGGATGCATCATGAAGTGGCTCTTATTCTTGTTTATAAGCTGCCACGATGTCTTTTCATACAGAGTCAAGGTCTTCATGATAATCTGAAGAATTTCCCTCCTTCCGGAGGAAAAGATGATAATGTCATCCGCAAAAATCAAATGATTAATCTGTGGGCCTCTTTTCTCCATATGAAAACCACGGTAGAAGTGGTAACTATGAAGACTATTCAATATTCTTGACAGCACCTCCGCTCCCAAAATAAATAAGGCGGGAGAAAGAGGATCACCCTGTTTGAGCCCTCTGGTGGAGTGGAAAAAACCATGTCTAGACCCATTAACGATAACAGAGTACCAGTTGTTAGACATGATTCGCCAAATCATATCAATAAAGGTCTCACCGAAGCCCATCCTTCTCAGTACCAGACAAGTATAGGACCAGGAGACTCTATTATATGCTTTGGCCATGTCTAACTTGATAACCACATTATCGCCAATAACAGGCTTTCGGATATCGTGGATAATCTCCTATGCTAGCATGATATTTTCGGAAATGCTTCTTCCTTTTACAAACCCGAACTGATTGGGAGAAATAAGACCGGGGAGAATCGGAGCAAGCCTGAGGCAAATGAGTTTTGATATGATCTTATTGGTGAAGTTACTGAGACTAATGGGTCTATAGTCAGAGATGTGTTGGGGTGATATACCTTTGGGAGCAGGATCAAACAGGCATGAGAAAAGAACTTAGGCATAGCATACCCCCCAAAGAAAGAAGTAACCACTGCTAGTAGGTCTTCCGAAATAATCTCCCAACAAGCTTGGAAGAATTTTCCATTTATACCATCTGGACCAGCTGCAGAATTAGGATTCATGGAGAAGACTACCTGTTTCAACTCCTCTATGGTAGGCGTGGCTTGAAGGTTTTCATTCTGAGCATCTGTGATCATTCTAGGAACGTAATTCAAGATGTTCTCCGGAATCGAAGACTCATCGCCTGTAAATATTTTCTGAAAATGATCGTATGCTGCTCTAGCAATGTGTTCGTCACCTTGAATCCACTCCCTCTCTTTGTTGGTAACCTTGTGAATGAACAGTCTCCTTCTCCTACCACGGATTAGAACATGGAAATACTTGGTGTTAGCATCTCCATCCTTGAACCAATGTAGCTGACTTTTTTGTTTGAGAATGTTCTCTTCAATTTTAAGAAATCTGATATATTTGGCATTGAGAGCATGCAATTGCATCCTGTTCTCTTCATTATTGGACACTATCAGATTTTCTTCAGCACTTTTCACCAATTCTTCATATTCCTTAACCTTGGCAAAAATGTCGTCGAATTCCACTCGCGACCATTTGCTAAGGGTGGAGGAAAGTCTTTTCATTTTTTGGTGGAAGGACAACATTGGATTCCTTGTCATGGGTCTGCTCCAGCAGGACTCTACAGTTTCGAGAAAAGTAGGGTTATCCACCCAATAATTCAAGAATTTAAAATATTTAATTGCGGAATCCTGCCTAACATTCATCTCTATTAGTAAAGGGTTATGGTCAGAACCAGTAGAGGGAATATGGGTAATTGAAGTGTGAGGTATAACGGCTAACCAATTATCGGACACCATAGCTCTATCGAGTCGCTTCCAAATTCTTTTATGCATATCTCGTTGATTACACCAAGTGTAGTCTAAGCCATGATACCCTAAATCTGTAAGGCCACAAGCTTCAATAACGCTGATAAACTCGAAGCTTTTTCGCATGTTATAAGGGATTCCACCTAGTTTCTCATTAGTGGAGGTAATGACATTGAAGTCTCCAACTGTGCACCAAGAAAGGTTAGTGGGAGCGTGGTGAAGGAGCCTATCCCAGAGCGGCCTTCTAAGAGTATCTTTGCATTTTCCATAAACAAATGTCATAAGAAATGCATTTTGATGCTCTACGTGTTTCACCTCGCAAGTGATCTGTTGGTCGTCAACATCAATAACTTTACAATCAACATCTTGAGTCCAGAAGATCCAAATCTTGCCATTAGGATTGCAAGCGGACCCATCCATACCAAGGTTGATTCTAAAGCTTTGCAGATGAGCATTGTTAGAAAAAGGTTCTAGGATGGAAATTATGGACGTTTGATGGATATGTTTGAGTGAGTTTAGTCTATCTATGACTCCTTTGGTATTGATACCTCTTGCATTCCATACAATTGTGTTAATCATTGATGGGATCTAAGGTTGTGGAGCCTAGTGTTTGGTCTGCTAATAGAAGCACGAATAGTTGTAAATTTTGGATTGTGATGAATGCCTCTAGGTGATAAGCCTTGCTCACTAGCTAGTTGGTTCATCTCGTCATTCGTGACCTTAGTAGTGGTCTTGGATGGAGCAGTTGTTTTAATGGACTGTTCAGTAGTCTTTTCTTCATCCTCAAATTCAACCTCACCTTGAAAGTCTTGGTCATATTCATCCTCTGAATGAATAACACCATATTCATCATTACTAGCAGGAGTTGAAGTTTGAGCCTCATTGTTAGTGCATAGGATGTTGGTGGCATTTTCAGGTTGCATAAAAGGAGCTGGCTGAATATTCAAAGGGGTAAGATTAAGGGGATCTTCACAACCAAAATCTGGACTTCTTATTGGAGTGGTCTGATCTAGGAGAACATACTGTGAACAAGAGTTTGAAACCACCTCACCATTGTTATCTTTTTCACTTGTATGAACAGTGGTTGTAGGGGTGGAGGCTGCAACTTCTTATTGCTTTTCTAGTTTCTTCTTTCTAGCTCTCTTTCTCCTTAGAGTTTTAGAGGTAGCAGGCTGATTAGAGTTGCTAGGGGTAGCTGAGAATTTCATATCATTAATGCTGTAAGTGTCTTGTTGTTTGGAGTTTGAATCTTGCACTTGGTGGGAGCAAGGACTAGACACTTGGTCACTTAAGATTGTGCTGAAACTGCAGCCAGTAGCTTGGTCATTTTCAGCCCTCTCAATGTGACCAAAACTTTGCCTTTGGTGCTGAAATGATGTAAGTGTAGGAGCCATAGCTTGCACATTTTTTTCTTTCAACCTAGGAGCTGAACTAGCACCCAAAACCTGCAAATTTTCCTCAAAATCTGCAGTTGAGGCATGTCCCAAAACCTGCAGTTTTTGAGACTGCATATGGGCTGAACAACCTCCCAAACCTTGATGAAGTGAACTTAGTTTAAGGGTCACAGTCTGCACTCTATTTTCATTCAAACTAGAAGCTGAATTTGCACCCCAACCATGCATATTTTCCTTTAAACCAGTAGCTGAACTTCCATCCAGTAGATGCATGTTTTGATCCTGACCTAAAGCTGCAATTTGACCAAATTCAATAGCAGTACCAGCAGGTCTGAAATCATGCACCTGAACAACCTGTTGAGGTTGTTTTGGGGGCTGATTTGCTCCCATATCTGCACTCACAACAGGGGTCAGTTTGGAAGCCATTCTTTGAGCATTAATAAGGTCCATTTTGTCACTTTGCTGGGAAGAAAGATGCTGAAACATATTTGTAGTGGTAGCAGGGGCTCTAAAGTCATTCATAGGGTCAATCAAAAGATTCTCATGCAAAACATGAGACAAACCCCCCCTCTGGACACCCCATCCTGCAGGTTAGTTGGCTTCTCCTGAATACCATCCTCACCTCCATCAGCTTCAGAATCAGACAATACAGTTAAAATATTGTTCGGGGAGCCATGGGGGATTGGGAGCATTGAGTCAATATCTAGTTGTCGACCGCTTTGTCCTGTTTGCATTTTAGTAACAATATCACAATTAAGATGGGGACTGGGGTCTGGGAGTACTGAGTCAATACCTGTAGTCTTGGCTTGAGTGGGTTTATAGACCTGTTGAGTGTTACTTTGTATCTTTTGGGTGTTTTGCACAGCTTGAGTCTTACCTTTGAATTTTCTTCGCTTTTGGGTTTCCCATTGGTCGTTTGAAACTTCATTCCTGTTTTGATTGGTTGAGTGCTCCTTAGCCTTGCGGCTTCCTTCTTGAGTTGAGGTGGTGGTTTCTTCTAGTGGTACCTGTTGCCTGAAACTTACAGCATTAGTTAAGACAATAGGAGTAGAGATCATACCTGTGTTTTTTGGCGACGCATCTTTCTTTGGCTCTTCTTCCTTGCCTTTGGCCTTATTTCGTTCTGTATCTCTTCTGCTGACGGGGCAGGTAAGAGGAGTATGACCTTGGTGTTTGCAGTAAGTACAGTAAAGGGGCACATCTTCATATTCGATGTCCTGCCATCTTCCTTCTCTATTTGGATCATCGTTTTCGTCGAATCCAATATACACTTTGGATTCTAGGCTTGGTGATGTCCATTTGGACTTTTGCTTTTGCTACACTCCCCTTTGTCTTTTGTATGAAGGCCATGTCCAAGTACAACACTTGTCCCACGTCCGCAAGCAGGAGCGTAACAAATTCTTTATGGAAACAATGCCAAGGGAGTTTCGGGAGTATGACCCAAACAGGGAGAATGGGGGTTTCATAATTTGGATCGAAAGTAGGGGTCCAAACTTGAAATCTCATGAATACACCGTCTATGTACATTCTCTTACTGTCTAAAACAGTAGCTCTATCATGTTCATTGTCAAGATCAATATATATATGTCTAGAATTAAAATGGGTGATCTTGACCTTGCCCCTAAGTTAAGTTTGAGTAATGAACTTTTTTCGTATTACCTCCATCTTTGGCATTGGGCTGTAAAACTTGCCTACGAGAGTATACTTATATGATTCAGCCATCTTAATCATGTAGTCTTCTCTCTTAAATATGATAGCCGGACAACCTTGTTTTGTCACCCTTTTTGGGGGTGTTAGGTCAATTCTGGTTGTAGGCTCAGCTTGTTTGGCTCTTAGTCTTGTAGCCATGGATTGCTTTGCTATAGGGGGTGGAGGGTGGTTTGTGGTGGTGGGTTGGTTGGTAGGGGGCTTAGTCTTAGGAGGTAGCGCGGTGGGGGTTAAGGACATTACCGGATTTTTAGACTTTTTCGAGTTGAATTTTTGGAAATTGGATGAGATAGGAGGGAATTCTGAAACGGGAGGATGGTTGGTACGTTTGGGATTAGTGGAAGTGCTAAGATTACTTGGGGTGGTGATACAATCAACCAAAACAGATTCGGACACGAGAAGACTGTTTTTGGCCCTATTTGTGCAAGTTGGAATTTTAGAATTTGAGTTCGGGGTGCCTAAAAATTGGGATTTTTGATTTTTGTCATTCGTAATGGTATGTGGGTCGTTTTGGGATTGCGAATTATTTTGGGCGTTCACCGGAATAGCGATTCCGGTGGGTTTTTCAATAGTTTCGACACTAGTTTTGATGATGGCCTGATCAACATGTTTCCTATTGTTAGGATCCTTAACAGTTTCCTTGTTTTGAATTCCTTGCGACTGATTCTTTTCATGACCACTTTGATTGACAACTAAGGGAGTTTGAGTTCTATCATTCTGATCATTTCTTTTGTCATTGGTCATAGCTATAATATTATTCCTAGCAGTAGAACCATAAGTCATTTGTTCGAGTGTATTCACAGGTAGTTGACCATCAACATTATTGTTAACATAATGAAATTGTTCAGATTGAGAGAAATTAGTGGGCTGAGAGGACTTATCTTGAATTTCCGTTGACGACTTACTGTTACATTCCTTCTCCGTACCTTGAATTTCTTGAATTTGTGCTGGAGCATGATCATAGTGATCACACAGTTGTATTCCATTCAATTGTTGCTGTACTTGGTCCTGAAAGTTAATATTTTTCGAAAATTGACATGCTGAACCTGCAACTTCGTGGCTCCTACTGTTCTCAGAGGTCCAAAGGATATTCGAATCCAATGGAGGTGATTCGAAGTGGCGCTCTGAGCTTAGGAGAGGCGCATCAAACTGAGGAACATTCTGGTATAACTTTTGTTTAAAATGGGTCGCCTGAGCCCCTGCGCCGACACCACTTTCTTCACCGACGATGATTTCTCCGGTGAAGATTGTTCCTACAGCTGCGCCATGACCTTGTGAGCAACCCCCAGTAAGTCCAATGGTTCGAATCTCTCCGAAGCCGCTTCGAATATGAAGGCACGACGGCGGCGACTGTAAGCAGCTTCTTTCAGTGGCTGCCATGTCTTGAATCTCGCCTGAAGTTGTTCGATTTTGGAGGCGCATTTCAGGCGACTCAGATGCAGTTCTCGCATAAATCGCCTGATGATTGCTCCCAATTTGATTGGGAAAATGTTGTGCATTTTGAATTAATCCAACCTCACTTGAAATTGCATTTTCAGTATCTTTTTGCAGATTCAAAGTGGTATTAGGTGGATTAGAGGATGAGGCTTGTTCTGGTGGTCTGGGAAGCTCCACCGGCGGCGGTAAGGCCATTCCGGCAGACCTGATATTGTGAAGATATAGGAGGGAATGAGAGTTTGCAGGTTTTGTTTCTTGGGGTTGGTGAGTAGTGCGGTGGTGTTATACAATAGAGTCATTGGAATTCAATTCTGAGCATCCGATCCTCAAATTTTGACCAAAGTCAAACCTATGGCCAAAAACTCAAATATTTCCAACTCAACCCCTCAAATCCATGATATGACCTCGAATATGATTCTGTCAACTTTCCTATACCAATTTCAACGTTACAAAACTGATGGAATTTATGAAATTCCATTTTGAGGCTCGAAACTCTGAATGACCTCAAATACCACTTTTGAATCATTCTGAACATCTAAAACTCAAAGTTTACCAAAAATCTCAACTTTTCAAAAAAACTACGAAACCGACTTTAGATATCAATCAAATATGACTCGGACAAACTATCTGGAGGGGTAAAATACTCTTTTTACAAAAAATTCCAAAAAAGACCTTTAGGATCATTATAGGTGTCAAGGTCGAATATCAGCGTCGGAACCCCGAGTCGGGTGTCAGGATGGACTTCAAATTAGTCATCAGAGTCCTTTTTTGTATGATAATCGATATGGAGTAGCATGCAAAGCACGTTCATAGACACTAGTACTATATTAAAAGCATGAAGACACTTAAAATGTTGATTTAACTTCTTGTCCTTTATTAAAAGACTTTGCTTTAGACAAAATAGTCTTTTCACTATTTTTCTCAAATTATTATTTAATTTTATTTGGTTAAAGTATTTAATATTCCTTCCATATTTTAAAGATTAGAATTCTTAATTTGATGGTTAGAATTTGTTTAGTCCTTCCATATTGTTGTAGGATGCTGGGTATTCAAATATTACAGATACTAAAATTAATTACAATTTTTCCTGCCCAATTAAAATAACTTCCATGTTAATTTTTCTTAATTATATAAATTTTATGTACTTTCATACCAATCGATCTAATTTTGTAAAAGGGAAAAGGTTTTATTTTGGTCCAGAAAGATATTTCATATATTTATTTATATACTAGTGTCTATGAACGTGTTTTGCACGTTATTCCCTAGCAATTATCATACAAAAAAGAAATTCGATAACTAATTCGGAATCCCATTCGACTCGGGACTCGACCCCGACGTCCGACCTCAACATCCAACACCTGAATCGTGACTTTACTTTCAAACCAAGAATCAACCACCATTTTTGATCCAGGACCCAATTCAACACTCTTCCCAGGACTTGATCTGAGACCCAACTTCTGATGAGATCCGATCCTGACATTCGACTCTGGATCTGACTTGAAACTCGACCTCAAAATTCAACCTCGACACCTAACACCCGACACTAATTCTGGACCTGACTTCTAACACCAACTTCCAACCTAGGACCCAATTCGAATCTCGGATTGGGACCCGACTTTCAATCCGAGATTTGACCCTGCACTTGACTTTTGAACCGAGATCTGGACCCATCCAATCCTAACATCAACACGAGATTCGTCCTAAACTTTCGACTTCTGGCCTGTTCTGACTTTCGACTCGAGACCCGACCCCGACATTAGACTTTGGACCTAACTTACCAACCTGAATCTGACTCTGATACTTGACACCGACTCCTGACTTAGGATCCGATCTTGACTTTTGACCTATGACTCGACTCCAACTCTCGATTCAGGACCTGACTTCCAAATCAGGATCGAACCACGAGATTCGACTTTTGAATCGAGATTTGATCCTGACACTCTACCATGACGATCGATTAAGGACCCACTCTGATACTTGACCTGGGATCCGACCTTGACTCTCAATCTGAAACCCGACTCCAATACCTGACGCGAAATCCCAGTCTGACACCTAACTCGAGACTTAACCCTGACACTCCACTTAGGATCTTACCTCGATTTCTAACTTGAGATCCGACTCATGAATTGTTGATTGAACATTTTGCCTTTATTGAAAGACTCTGTAAAAGATAAAATTATCATGTATTGTTTTTTCTACAATAGACAAAATTGTCATTTACTATTTTCTTTAAATAATTGTTCTTTAATTATCATGCAAATATTTAGGACTTTGAAATGAATAAAAGTTATAACTATATAATATTTACTCATTAAGGATATAGAAATCATTCAATATTTAATGGATATTTTGGTCAACTAATATTATAAAATGTATAGAAATTTTCTACTCATAGTTTACTTGAAAAAAATTTAATGTTAAACTCCTAATATTAATAGGATAATATGTATCCTACAATAAACTTAGTTCTAATTGAAATATGTTTTGTTTAGTACTAATACAAAATTACATTATATCTATTAGTAATTTTTTAGATAGAAAAAATTTTAACTTAAAAGAGCAAATAAGTAAATCAACTTTTAGTTGATATTTTGGTCAATTAATATTATTATTCGTGCTTCTATAATATTATAGATAAGGCAGCATTACAAAAGAAGGGGAAAGGTAACCAACCGTCTTCGATATTTGTTTCAATGTTTTTTTTAAAAAAAAATATATTATTTTTGAAAAATATGAAGAAGTTGTAGTTACGAATTAGGATTCTCAATCAAGAATCCAAATAAAATTAAATTTGTTTTTTCCATTTTTACTAGGAAAGTTCTTCTCCATATATATATATATATATATATATTGTAAATTTTGATTTTGGTCCACTAGTGCTAATTTTGATATTGGCCGGTATGATGCCTGAGAATGTTTAACTTTTTAATTAAATGAAATTTATAATGTTCATCCTTTTATTTAATATTCATAAAAAAGAGTTTTCAGTCATCTTTTCATCGATTGTCATTTTTTTTAATGTTTAAAATAATTCAAGTTTTTTTTCTAATATTAGAATTTTAAAATCAATTAAATATTATGTATTAATTATTATCATATTTGTATGAAAAAAATAAGATTACAGCAAGAGAATTCTAATTTGCCATGATTTTTAAGTGATAGAATCTATATATATAACCTTTATTAAAAAAAATAAAAAATTGTATAGGGTTTATTGTTATTTTACTTGAATAGGTTTATAGTTTTTTTGTATTTATATATGTAGATTACTTATTTTCTAATCTTGATTCATTTTTTTTTATGTGTGTGTTTTTGTATTTGTTTATTCAGATCACTTATTTTCTAATAATGTGATTTTGATTTACATTGCAGTGCACTTATAGTTTTCGTCGGAAACATGGCAATGATGATGACCACTACAGTGGCATCGCGGCCATGTCCTCTGTTTATCGACTCTTTACATAGTATCGTCATCACTCAAAAAAATTAGGAAAAGAGTGATTGTGATAATTGATGATATATCGAAAGTTGTTACAAATCTCCAATGTCTTGTTGGTGAGTAATGTTATTCATTCGATTTGAATAAGGAGTACTTATTATTAAATATCCACCTAACTATAAATATAATGCCGCTAGAATAGATAGCAATGAAGAATTATAATGGATATAAGAGTTATTGAGAGGTAAAGTTAGAAAGAAAAAAAGAATTAGATATAGGTATCTACTTGGATAATACTATATGAGAATTATGATATCCTCTAATATGTATGGGCGTAGAAGACCTCCCTTTTGGTTGAGAACAAGAAGTCTTCTTAAGAATTATTTATTAAGTAACTATAAATTGGATATATGAATTGTTTCTGCAGAATGACTCTTGAGTTACACTCACACATAGGAATGAAGACGGAGCCAAAGATCCAAGATACGTGTTCGATCAAATTTGATAACTTTAGTTTGAACTTTATATTAGATATTTCATCTAAATAATAAAATTCATCAATTATAAACAATAACTATACGTTAATTAGGATATCAATTGTGGACTTTAAAATCGAAAAAAAGATATTATGTTTTAATAAAAAATGATGAGAAGTTATATGGAATTTAAAGTAGTATTGTTCTCTATTTATTTAAAAGTCCTAAATATTAATTCATCAATAATTTTTTTTAAAATAGTTATATTGTCCCTTTATTAAGGTAGCTAAATAGAATCAAACATTGACCATTTTTCAGAAACTTAAACTTCTTCATTTTACATAATTTTTTTATTAATTGACGTGTTACACACATGCAAAACACGTACACTAAACTAGTATGATTGAATAATGTCTAATGGGTAGGACTACATATAAGGTATAGATTTTTTGAATTTCTAAAATATCAAATTCAATATCCAATCTGAAATCCAAAAATTATTTTTTTAAAATATCCAAAATCCATTAATCTAAAGCAAAAGTACAAAAAAAAAGATTTCAGGTTCGACCAAACTATGCACCCTATAACTAACAAGGATTGTGATGGAGTCGTCGAGATATGTAATTAGTGTATAAAGCACGAGTGACGAGCACAAACACAATATAAGTTTAGCGCTTCGCTTGTCAAAGATAGTATAGTATAAAGATCGTCTCCACAGAAATTGATACAAATAATAATTCAATGAAATCTTGCTAACTATTATTCAAGTGGTCAAAAGAAGAGAGTTTTGTTGTGGTTATGAACCACGTTTGTAGACTAATTAATGATTTAAAAATAATTAATAACTACAAGGTTTAATATCAATAATAAAAGATAGAGTATAAGATGAAACAAGTTCTTCATCTTTAATTAGAGGTTTCGAGTTTGAATCTCCCTAAATACTAAGTCACTTATGTTAGAAAGTGCATTATCAAACTTTTTAACATAAATTTAAATTTAATCAACCTTCAATATGAGTATCAGATACTGACTGAAAAACCAAAAAAAATTAACCAAAAAGCTATGCACCATGTATAGCAATACTAAAGAAAAAAGAATAATGTTATATATAAAACAATAGCATGTGTGCTTGTGCTTCTAGAATCTACAAAATAAATTAAATAAAGTCGACTCCATAAAAGCAAGAAAAATGGACGGCAACAACAAAAATTGTCATTTTCCACCCCTACAAAAATTACATTGTTCTAAAAATAATAAAAATACAAAAAGTTGCTTTTGTACTACCGAAAAAAAAACATCACCATTTAAATTGTGTTTAAAAATAAATTTATGTTTCATGAAGATTAATATTTTATGTACACCCTGCAAGAAAATTACACACATATTTAAATACTATAAATCATAATAATTAGCAATTTAAAATATTTATATAAAAATTCCATGCACTCTCTAAATTAAATTGGAGATAGAGTGTGTAACATATATTAATTGAAAATAATATAAAATATATTATAAATTATAATAATTGATAACTTGAAATATTTGAAAAACATATAAAAAAATTGATTGACTCTTGAAATTCTATTTGTAGCACATAAGTTGGGACATAAATAGTAAAACATATTATTTAAAAATTACATAAAAAGTACTATAAACTATAATAATAGACAATTTAAAATATTTAAAATCATATAAAAACTAAATGACTCTTTAAATTTTATATATATATATTACATAAATTGAGATAAATAAAATAACATATTGAGCTCGTGCTATCTTAGATTCTTTGTATCCAGTGGATGAAGATATGAACAATACATATTTTTTGAAGTGGGAAATAATTGTAATTTTTGAGGACCTACTGATAACTGTAATTTTTGAAGTGGGAATGGGATTTAAAGCCAATAAATGTTCGTGCGAAGAATTTGACCACTACCTACGTATAACTACCTACCGCGCTTGTCTTAATATACCCCACCCCACCCTACCCCACCTACCCATCTCCCTCCAATTTGTTGGCAGATTCATTCACAACACAAGAAAAAAATAGTAAAACAAGACAAGTTTCTCAAAGTCTTTAACTTTATACACACACCATATAAATTAGCTACTGATTACCAAACACAGAAAGAGAACGAAGAAATCTCCATCACGTTTCCTTTGTGGGGTTACCCTTTTTCCTTCTCTTTCTCTACTTCTGTATTTTAAGAAAAACCCCCCAAACAGAAGAGGAAAGATTAGCTGAGGAAAACCCCAGAAAAGTTAGAGCTTTTGATTCTTCTATTGTCCCTTTTCTTGATTTCAGGTGAGTCTTTGTTTTTTTGTTTTTCTGCTAAACCCATCTTTGTTTCTTGTGGAAAAAGGATTAAAGACTGGAAATTGGTTGTTTTGGGTAGTTGAAATTTGAGATTGAGCTAAGGTTTAAGAAGAATACATGTGAAAGTTTGAATCTTGTTAATTTTCTGGAAAGCACTAAGTAAGAATTTGTCCATATTGGAAGAAAGTTGTGATCTTGATGTGTTATGGGAAGGACCAAGTAGGAAAAATCTTTTTATAGAAGAAAATTGTGATCTTGATGTCATAATTGAGTAATTTTTTGGAAGAATGTTGTGAAATTTGACTTTTTTGGAAGGAAGTTGTGACTCTGATGTTAAAGGGTGCATAGTTCATGTGGAGTGAAATCCCTATTTGTTACAATTGGTGATAAATAATAATGAGCCATGGTGCATAGCTAGCTCAAGTTCTGTCAATTGAAACTCCAGTCTTGTAGAAGAGACAGAAAATCATATACAGTTTGTGTGGTTCCTGCTTACAGAGTTCTTGTAATTTGGGGGGGGGGGGGGGAGTAAATGGTACATTGCATTTTAGGGAGTGAGAGATTATTTTTTTTTTGAAATAGGTAACTTTGTATTATATCACAAAACAGTACATGGGTTGTACCGAAACCATATATGGAAGCTTTACTGGCAATAATAGTAAATCAACCTTTGTTGTATGGTTTCCTTTAACAAAATCTAGGGAGTAGTGCATGTCATGATAGTTCTGCATTACACAATTTGAGGGATGAATTGATTAATGTCAGATGTTTGTGAATATCCTCTTTATGTGCTTATTTTTGTCTAAAAGTATACGGAATGGGTTTAGTCTAAGAATTGAGGAATGCTTATGCAATAGAACTTGATTGCTAGGCATTCAATGGGACACGACATTGAAGGAATGCTTGGAGGCCCTGATAATACATCTTTTGGGAGAATCCTATTTCCGTTACTGTTTTCTGATAGGTTTTTGTTTTTTGCTAATTATCTGATTAATTGATTTGTATGTCACATAACAAATCCTTAATTGCAAACGGGAATCCGCGCAAAATATGATCTTACACAGGAAATCTGGTCTATTAATTGATCAAATTTCTTGTGGATTTCTTTAAACCATATTTAGGATCACTATCCATATTGCTTTTCTTGATTGGATGTTCTCTCTTACTTTCACTTGCTGTTTCATTTTGCATTAATTTAAAAATCTGGATTAAGATAATGAGTGGTTGTAAGGAAAATCTCTTACTTTCGTCTTGCTTCAAGTCTATGTGCTTTGACAAAACAACAAACAATCCTGATGATTATACAGCAATGCTGATTTCCCACAGATTCTTTTACAACTGATTTTTTCCCCTCACCAGCAGCCGGTATTTGAGTTTGATATTATTTAGCAGTATGAGATGGTCAAACCCTTGAATTGTTGTTGATCTGATTCTAGCTAGAAATTCCCTTGATGAATTTATGCCTTGTTTTGTTTTCCGGTTCCAGTAGTTTCCTCTCCTTCAACAATGTCAAGCTTGGAAGAGCCTCTTAACCTGGACAGGTTACCAACTTTTAGCAACATTGATTGGCTAGAGAGGTTCTCATCTGGTGCCTGCAGGTCTACAGGAGAAGATATGGCAATGGGGGACTCCTGGTCTGATGGGAGAACTTGCAGCTCATCCAATAGCTGTGTGTAAGTACTTAAAATTTTACTCTTACAGCTAGTATATATCATGTTTTCAGTGGTGCTTTCCAATATTACATTATGCACAACTTAGTGACAAATAGTGATGCTCCTGTTTTCTTGTACTGTTTGTGTGTTTGCACGGGTTTAAATGTTTCCTATACTACTTACTTTCCAGTCCTTTTTTACCAAGGTATTCCTCTTGATTATTCTTATTTTATTTGAACTTCAAGGTTCCTGCTCCTTCCACTGATTTGTTTTTTTCAGTAACAAAGTTTCAGATAGACTGATATGTTTTATCACTAATTAGCATAAAGTAAATACTAAAAACTTAGCTATCTCCTTGATGATTGGACAACGAAAACAACAACAACAACATACCCAGTGTAATCCCACAAGTGTGGTCTGGGGAGGGGGTAGTGTGTTTGCGAAAACTAAAAAGAAAAAAACTATTCATAATCTAAATCTGTTTGTATTACTATTATAGTGGTTGCTGTTGTTATTGGGATTATTAATTGTCTAATGTCTATCAAGGTCTTGACCATTGTTTAGACAGAGCTGTTACAACTAGAAACTAGAACGTTATCTTCTTCATGACAAAGGAGGACCATAACTGTTAAAATTATTCCCATCTTTCTAGTCTTGAAGACACTGTCATCTAAATTATCAGCAAGTTTCTCGCCACTTGACATGTCAGTGTAGATACGGAACATTTTGTATTTTTGCCTTTGGATGTTCTTGAGTAAATCATGCTTGACTATCCTAACATATTTGTCTTCAGTGAAGATGATGACGAATATGGGAGAGAGAACTTCAAATGGAGAAGGAATGGATCCCGCAATGTCATTTCAAGTCGAAGATCAAAGAGTCTTAGAAAGAATTATATAGTATGTGGAACTGTGTCTCGTTCACAGTGTTTGACAGATCGTCAACCTAAATCTTCCAGCAACCACAGAAGCACTGTGAGTAAAACGTTCAAGGTAATTGTTTGAAGTCCTTTTTGCCCCTCTTCTTTCAATGTCTTTATTTCTTGCATAGATTCCTGTATCCTTCTTCTTAAACATTTCAATTTCTGACTGGTTGTTTCTTTGATCGGTAGCAGTTGTTCAATGGCATGCCAAATCAAGTGAAGATAGTGGAAGTTGGTGCAAGGGATGGATTACAAAATGAGAAGAAAACTGTTCCAACATCAGTGAAGGTTGGATTAATTGAAAAACTTGTCTCTTGTGGGCTACCTGTGGTTGAGGTGACGGGTTTTGTTTCTCCAAAATGGGTGCCTCAGGTACTTCTTCCTCTTTTTATATTTAAGGAAACTTCTTTGCATACAGTTGCAGTGGGACACTTCCAATCACAAAATTTGTGTTTTATGTTTAAGCTTGCTTTTGAGTCTATGATCTATGAAATAAGTGTATAGTGATCAGAATATCCAATAACTTTGTTTTATGCGTTAGTTCTTTGAATTTTTCCTTTCTTTTCTGATTCTCCTGTTTATTTTTTTTGGAGCTGTCGGATGCCAAGGATGTAATGGAAGCAGTTAAGGATCTGGAAGGTGCCAGATTGCCTGTATTGACACCTAATATGAAAGTATGTAGTACTTGTTGGGAAACCTTCTTGCTCTTGAGGAACTACAACTTTCTTCCTCTGATAATTATATTGGTGTTATTTGAATTTCTGTTAGGGCTTTGAAGCAGCTGTTGCAGCCGGGGCGAAAGAAGTAGCAGTCTTTGCATCAGCTTCAGAGTCTTTCTCAAAGTCAAACATTAATTGCAGTATTAAGGAGAGCCTTGTACGATATCGAGCTGTTACATCTGCTGCGAAAAAGCTGGCAATACCAGTTCGCGGGTAATGAAAGATCTGATACTCGAGCACAAGGCTAAATTAGTTCCATTTTTCCTTCAGTACTGAACTAGGTTCTGCAAATTGGACATGCATTTTGTGTTGGCATATTTTTATATTGAAGGAATTGCTCTTTGTTTTCTGTTATCACCGCAATATCGAATAATTTTCTTCTAGAAATTATTTTGAACTTAATTTTGAAGCGAGTCATCTAAATGGACTCAGTCCCCTAACTTCGATTTGGTTAGTCTAATAATGACATGATGAAGACTTCAATATATCTTTAGGCGAAAAAAATGAGAAGTCTTAGTTAAGTTCGCTGCAGCTTGGATGTTGTAGCATGTAGCATTTATGCCTTACCATCATATGTGGTACAAAGTTAAATCAGACCTTTCAATGCTCGGCAGATATGTATCCTGTGCTATTGGGTGCCCAGTCGAAGGAGCAATTTCACCATCAAAAGTGGCATATGTAGCAAAGGAACTTCATGACATGGGATGCTTTGAAATCTCCCTTGGAGACACAATAGGAATCGCTACTCCAGGTAATATTTTAATTCATGTATTGCTTTACAACTGAAAAATGCCTTAGTTCTTTGGTTAAGATTCAATTGAAAATGCTATTTATGTTACCGAAATATTTCTATGCTTAGGGTCCAAAGCTAAAGTATTGTAGTGCTAAAAAAAAGGAATTTTCTCAGTGAAGTGACTTGACGTCCGTTCCATGTTATTTTATTTTCTTTCCAGGAACTGTTGTTCCTATGCTTGAAGCTGTGATGGCTGTGGTTCCTGTGGAAAAGCTTGCTGTGCATTTTCATGATACCTATGGACAGTCTCTTTCAAATATTTTAGTTTCCCTCCAAGTGAGTTCTTCTATCGGAAATCTAGTCGAAGCATATATACAATTCTTTCATGCTAGCTTTTTAAATATTTGAATCTACAAGTAATTGCATGTCATATTAATTAAGCATTTAAATTTTAAGCTGCTGAACACTAGTTAGACGTCAGAACTTCTGGTGTTAATTTTATAAACAATCATGAAGGATAGGTTTCGAGAATTGGGAAACCAGAAAATGTTGGTGTATAAGTTGTTAAAAAGTGTTTATACTTTATACTCCCTCCGGTTTGTCATGATTACGAGTATTGCCTCTAGTTAAGAAAGTATTGCTAAGCGCCTCGTGATTTCAATGTGCCTTCCCGATGACCTCTCATACTGGTTTTGTTTTTCCTCAAACCTACACAAGATTCTGTGAATTAGAGATGGGAAATACAAAAATGGAAGGGCACTAGTGAAGCCTAAACTCTCCTAACCAAAATAAGAGCGGAACAAGCTCCACACGTCTGCACAAAGCTAGGAATTTGCAGAATCCTATGGGGAAGATTTTTCTGACAACTGGATGAAGATATAGTCCTTTTTTCTTCCATAAACTTCTGTTTTTCAGTCCAAAAGTTTCATTCCATCTTTACCAAATACTGCTAATGATCATGAAATCTAACACTTTACTTCACATCCATATTTCAATTTTTTCTCACTGCATTTTGAATTATGCACCTAGAGTGCTTGTCAATAAATTTCCAATTGGAATCATAGAGTATGGTAATGCTTTGGCATGTTCAACAAAAGCATGAAATGGTAGTTATTGTCAGTGGCGGAGCCAGGAATTCTTACGAGGGAGATACGAAAAGATGCATAAACGCCACTCCTGGGACTCAAACCTGTGATTAGAACAATTTGAACCACGCCATTACACTAAAAGCGTCTCTTATGTTGAGGATTAAATTTTTTGAATATATACACAAAATCGTTTTTACCCTATTTGCATAGTATCATTTTTCAACAAACGGGATTCCATTGAACCCCTCATTACCTGTGTCTTCAACACTGCTTATTGTCGTGGAGTTTCTGTTTTTTAGTGCATAACTGTTTGTTGTATTGTGCACAGATGGGTATTAGCACGATCGACTCCTCAGTTGCTGGTCTTGGGGGCTGCCCATATGCCAAAGGAGCTTCTGGCAATGTTTCAACAGAAGATGTTGTCTATATGCTTAATGGTCTAGGGATTAAAACCAATGTCGATCTACAGAAACTCCTGCTAGCCGGGGAGTTCATCAGCAAGCATTTGGGCCACCCATCCGGATCCAAAGCAGCTATTGCTTTGAGTGGAGTAATGGCAGATGCATCCAAGATATAGGAAGGGAAACCACTCCCAGATGTGATCAAATGGTCTCATCAGAAGTGCACAAACCAGAATATAGAGTAGAAGAGATGCCACTTCTATAGATGCATACTTATCAAAATATGACCAAAAATAATCTATTCGACACTGTGTGAAAATGAACATGCCATTATTTAGACAACATCAAGCTGCTCATTGCAGCATATATCTAATACAAAATGATTATTGATTTATACTTCCCTTATTCTTCTTCCTTATGTTTGTTCAACTTGTGTTGTCATTATTCCTTTCCATTGTCATTGTTCTTTTTCTATTAATAAGAAATACCAACCACTTCCTTGTACCCTTTGGGGTGGCCCAGTGGTTTGGGCTTGGGACTTCCATGTTGGAGGTCTCAAGTTCGAAGCCCCTTGCCAGCGAAAGCAAGGGGTTTGCCTTCTGGGTCGAGCTCGTTGCACCATCAGCGCCTTGTTTTGAGTTATTACTATCCGTACCAAATCCACCATCCATTTTCGTCTGGTTCAAACGACTATATCTGCCAAAGTTATCCATTGTTGAAGTAAAGTATGTTGAATTGTGATTTTGTTGAGCTTGAGTTTGATAATTCATGTGGTGAAGCCAAAGAATAATCACTATTCTGCTGAGTAATTTCTTGTTTCACAGGTGCAATAAACTGTTAATTGTGACACTGTTGTTTTTGGCATTGGTAATTCATCTGTTGTTGCTGCTCTAAGCTTCATGTTAATGTTTCATAGGAGCTACAACTTCACATCCAACACCAATATTGCTCATGGGATTTTGCTGAGAATCACAAATTAGGCCATCCGGATTCGATTCTTGGGGACCAATATTAGCTACAAATCTATGATAACCACAATTCCCAGTGGAGCGACAAAGAAAGAAAGAAGAATTTTGCGACAAAAAATGATTATTTTTTTTAAAAAGCAAAGAAAAATAATAATTTGGCTGATGGTGAAGCGACAAACAATTCTTAAAAAAAAAACATCATCGCTCGCCTCTCAGCGAAATGTCCCTTTTGATTAAGTCCAACATTGAATGGCTTTTATGCATTTTGGAGAAAAAAAAATAGCCTTTTTGACTACCGAGCCTACAAAATTAAAACTAACCACAGAATTTTTTCTATAACTGTGCACTGACTTATTATGCTAAAGTCTAGTTATTTTTTTTTTTTTCAAATCAGATCTAAACTTGAGATCTCACTATAGTATTTAGGATGAAATATTCGATTTCGATTTACTGGTTTTAAAAATATTATATCATTATTATATCAAATTAATTCAGCATGATTTGATATTTTAAAATTTTGTTTTAATATTTTGCGGTACAGTAAATCGGTGACCATAATTTAATCAACTTCAACTTACATATTCATATAGTTAAAAAATTATGAATTTGATTTTTCAAGAAACGTTTTAATTATATCATATTAATACCTTAGACATGTAAAAATATTAAAAAAAACAAAGTACAAACAATTCTTTTTGTTAATCAATCACCTCAAAAAATAAATAATTAAAGCAAGATAGAATAATTAAAGTTTCAAAATCTAAATAATTATTTACTATTTTATATTTGGTAGTATTATATAGTTACACATATATGAAGTTTATATGTAATTATATTTAGATATGATATTTTTATGTCTTGATATTTTTCTACGAATACCAAATACCATATCAAATACTAAATATTTTAAAAATATATATCGTATATTAAAATATTCAAATCACGATGTTAAAATTTCAATTTCGATATTATTCGATATTTACCCAACCATGCCCACCCGTAATCCCTATTAATGTGTAGGGCCTTCTCCTCCCCCCCCCCCCCTTTTTTTGTTTCTCATTTTGTTTGATATCTACATTAAAATCTAACTAAATTCAAATTTGTGCCGAAAAATCCTACATTAAAAAATAAAACACTTTCTAATAAAGACAATTCTATACCAAAAAAAAAAACTTAAATCTAAGACCTCTTTAGTTAATCACGTAAGAGTAAACACTCCACCGAATGATCCATTCTCCTCCTTTATTTTGGCTTCCCCTGATTGGAAGCAAATTTAACCCACTTCTCCTCAGTCCAGCAGGCAGCAGTAAAGAGAAGAAAAAAAGGGGGGGAGAGAGAGAGATCAGAAATATGGACGAGCAAGAATTTCGACGTCTTCTTGAGCTCTTCCCAGCCGTTCGCTCTCCAGATTATTACGTAAACAAACCTCTCTCCTTTTTTCCTATCTTTGTTCTCTATAAAAATCCAATCTTTAATACAGAATACATTCTTGAAAATTGAAAATTGAAAAATGGGTTTTGATTTACTATCTCCTTCACTTAATACCCACTTGATTAAATTCTCTTTTTTTTTGGGTTTTTAGGGTGAGCTTGATTGTATTCTGTGTCTTCATTTCTGGTGTAAAGTAGCTATATTTAGAATCCTTGTAAGTAGAAGAAAATAAGTTTAGTCTAATCAATCTTTGGAAATCTGGATACCCAGAACTGAGTTTTGTGCTGATGTATAATTGTTGTTTACCATTTTATTTTAAACCAGTCCTCAAGTGGGTTATTATAGGTTGACTTGATTCAAGTTGCTGTTGGACAACTACTTGTTTTAGCTCTTCTTTAGTATTTTTCTAGTACTCTAGGAGACATATTTATGATATAGTTTTCTTGAAATTTGGAGTTTAGATTTTCTGCTATAGAAAATTAGTGTGCTAAGGTTGTCGTTGTTTGGTTATCCTACTTATGGAATCTTGGACCCAAATCGTTTGCTGAATTTTTAGACATAGGCCTGGAGGTACTAGCAACTCAATCTATGTAGCTCGGACCCTTCTAAAGGGCCGACATGTCCGTGCTGGATGCCCGTATCCTTCAAATGTAGTGCGTTTTTGAGGATCCAACATGGGCACGGCAATATTTTTGGATGTTCCGAGTAACATAGAACTCAATGGCCTGTGAAGTTTGAGTAACCCAATGGTGGAGTTCAAAGGAGCTCTTGAAGCCATTATCTTAATTGTTATTTTTCTCCTTGAAGCGCGAAAGAGTTAATAGGCTAACATTGTCTTTATATGCATGATCCATCTATTGCTTTTATACTGTAATATGGTTATAATCACTTTTAATTGATGTTACAACAATAAATAGCAATTCTCCTCGTTTTGATTCTTTCTGTCCATAATGTACAGTTTAATACTCATTAACTTTTCGGATGCCAACAGAAATCCACTCTATATCATCCCTGAAGGCTTAGTAGTTATTTTTTTTAATAACCGTGGTGTCTGGGCCAGCTTTCACGCACTTCGACTAATTCCACCGGATACCTGTCACCTCCCACCACCAACAACAACAGGTATCAGGTAACTCTGTCCATCAAGGCTAGGACAGATGGGAAGAATCACCTAGTGTTTTTGTCTCCACTGAGTTTTGAACCTGAGAACTGAGGGTTCTCTACCACTTCATTGATCACCAGGCCACACCCTTGGGCGCAAGGCTTATTAGTTATTGGTCTTCTATTTTCTTTGGAAAGGAATATCTCCTCAGTGATATAATTGAGGATTTCAACAGTTATGCAAGACAATACAGAAGAATTCTCTTGGCTGATTTCCATGGCTTGCCATCTTGATCATATGTTTTTACATGCTTCTATGAACTAGAATACCTCTGTCTTTTAATTAGGGTCCGAAAATGGGAGAGAGTGATTGGGAATTAAAGGCTGATGTCTTGTGCCATTTACCTCTTTCTTGGGATGAAAATGCGGAAGAAGTGGAAGTGGTAGAATTATCAACTCCTCAGCATGTATAACCTATCTAGTGGGAAAATAGAAATGGTTGCGCACATATGAGACTCCAAATATATGGGATGTAAAAGTGTGAATTCTAGACAAGTATATCCACATCTCTGTTATGCTTATCCCCGTCATATTGATCTCATCTAGTGCTAGTCATTTAATTTCTGATGGTTCTTTTCTTCTTCAGTTTCCCAGTGCATTATTTCTTATATATAATCTTACCTCCCGATTCTCCTTTGCATTTTATTCGTCTCCCATCAGCTTGATTTGGATGCGTCAAGTCAATCAACTTCCCAGTCCAAGCAGAAAGAGGAGGTACGGCAGAAACTTTTCATCATGTAGTTATCTGAAGCTTTGTTTCCAGATCTTGATTATCTCTTCTTACTCCAAATCTGTATCAGGTGAAGCAATTGCAAGATGGTCAGAATAAGGGAGGTGTAGTAGAGTCCAATACTCGAGCAATGGGCCATGGTGGTATGTTTTGACGTTATCAGTTATTCTTTTTCTGGAAAATGACCAAAAACTGTTGTTTACAATGACCTTAGAATTATTCAACCTGCATGAAAATACTGCTGTCGTTAGATCATAAAAACTAAACAAACAACTGTATTATTTATTTTTTTGAAATTGGTAACAGTACAGCCTATTCTATTAGTTTGTAATGGGTGCCCTTCATTTCTGAAGTGTGTATATTTTCAGATTGATACATCATTTAATATCTAGCATTAAATCTAGGGTCTTGATTCCGACTTTCTTATCCTGCATATCAGTCTTACATTCTCCCCTAAAGTTTCTGCGAGAAATATATGAGAAAAATATTATTGAATTGTGTATCTACCCTATTACATTGAGACCCTATTTATTGACACTACATTAGACTCCTTTTCCAACTAGGACACTACATTATGATCTTTTTCCAAGTAGGATTCTATATACTATTCTTATTCTTGTTCCTATTCTAAGTGGATTGTATATACCTGTATTGTTCCTATTCCTATTCTAATAGTTTCAGTAGCTAATCATCTTGTCAGTAAATTTAAGTTTCCATATCTAAACTTTTACTTATGAAAAGTAAAATTCAAAACCCATTTATTCTATTCTTATCAGAGATTGAAATTATTTATGAATTCCCATTTTAAAACAATCAATGGAAATTAAGTTTTTGGGCTATTGAGATTACTCGATCTGTATCTCTTACACCACTTTGGAAAGATCTCAGTTACTGAATCACTTTCATGTTACAGAAGCATTTTGGGCCAAACTAAAAGCAACTGCGGAGAAAAAGGTATCTCCTGTTATGATCATTTATATGTAATTTTTGCATAGAGTCATCATGAACAATTTCCCAATGCTGTGTTATCAGATATTGTCCATCCAAACCTAGTAGATTCAAATGTGCTTTGGTTTGAATACATGCCTGTATATACAGCGAAGGGCTATTAACAAGTCTTATCGTTTTGAACTTGTTGGTCCTTCATATAATTGCTCGAGCAGACGGTGTGAGTTCTCTCCTTTTAGTGTTTCCTTATGCATATACATCAACATACCCAGTGTAATACCACAAGTGGCGTCTGAGGGGGTGGGAGGGGTGTACACAGAATTTATCCCTACCTCATGAAGGTATAGAGGTTGTTTCAAGAATACCCTCGGCTCAAGTAAAGCATAATAGAGTAGGTTTGGAAAGGAAATACAATAGTGAAGAAGCCATAAAAAATGAGAAATGAACAGTAACAACAACAAATAATATGCTAACTGAAGTAAAGCAAACAACATGTGATGATAAAATCAAAGAATAAGATAGTAGGGGAGTAATAATAATGATACTTGTAAGAAAACTATACCTCATATAACATAATTCTCTCAGTTGGCTGGTCTTAATGATTTTACCTTCTGAAATATCAACAAAAGTTTGTGATAAATGGTAATTTTTCCTCATGATCAAAGAGGATAACTATACAAACTCCTAAATCAATACCTTCAGATTAGAAGGGAATTTGAGTGGTTACTTGGTGAAGACTAATGCAAGTTTAACAAAAAGCAGGCATGAGTTGTCAATGTGCCGAAACATTATAGCTAAAACTACGCCAGGATTAAGTCAAAGTCATATTACGTGTAAAGAAATGGATTTTGGGCATACGTCAACCCCAAAAGCTACTCGTGAGGAGAGGATTTTCCAAGATCATATAAGGAGACCAATTACCCATTCCATATCCGATGTGGGATTCTTACACTCCCCATCACGCCCAGACCTCGTTATTTGGAGCGTGGACAATATAATATGGGGCTCTTGGTGAACAAAGAATTGAAATGAATTTGACTCTAATATCATATAAAGGAATGGATCGTGGGCCTAACTCAACCCATTTGAGGGAGGATTTTCCAAGACAATATAAGGAGACAATTACCCATTCCATATTCTATGTGGGACTCTTACATTGTTGAGTCCCACATCGATGGGATAAGGATAATTTTGACTTTTTATGGGCAATCCTCCTCTTTGAGCTAGCTTTTGGAGTTGACTTAGGCTCAAGATCCATTTAACATGGTATAAAAGCCAGACCCACACCAATTTATGATTTACCAACGTTGGGGCCCCATCTTATATTGTTCATGCTCCAAATGTCTAGCCGTGGACGTGAGGTGGGGTGTTGAGTCCCACATCCGTGGGATGAGGAGAATTTGGACTCTTCATAGGACTCCTCCTCCCTTTGAGCTAGCTTTTGGGGTTGAGTTAGGCCCAAGATCCATTTAAAAGTATGTTTTGGTAGGGGGATTAGATCAGAACAGCTATGAATATTGCTGCTAAATGACCAAGCAAGTATCCCCCTTGTTAAGTCAGTGATATCTCATAAGAAAAATGGTATACGCTGGTGATTAGAGTGCTCCTTGGTTAAGGTTCTCACAGAGGGGGGAGAATGTTGGATTTCTCTTCTTTGGTTCACGGATAATTTAAAAGTGATTCCAAGCATTGGATGCTTTTTTGTTTCTTTCATATCTTACTGAGTAAGATTATTCAAACAGATCATCTTTTCAAAAATTCTAACCCCAGCGAGATGATTGAGCATGTTCTGAATGGAACTTCATTAGATGGTTTGTGTGCAATATTTAATCCTGGTATAATAGTTTTTTTGTGATGGTGGTGTCTGAGTTAGCTTGTGTGTATACCTGCTAGTCTCTTACCTCCCACCAGCACAGGTATTGGAAAACTCTATCCACCAAGCTTAGGCAAATGGAAGAAATCAATATTTTTGCCGCTGCTGTAAATTAAACCTTGATCCCCCATAGTTTCGTCGACCATTTTTCATCCTGCTTCACTGACAACTGACAATATCTCATGCTATTACAAGACTGGACTCATCTGTGACTAACAAAGGTTTGGTCTGGATTTTTACACAGATGAATCCAGCAGAAGCGGAAGAATTTTGCAAGAATTTTCGACAAGTTTACTGGAAACTTGTAAGTACACTAAATCCAGCAGAAAATTTCCTGCTTTCTTTGTCTTTGGATTTGGTTAAAGTGTGTTTTTCTATTTCGTGTTAAGCCCATTACCTAAAACTTATGCTGTAAACTTGACGCTGGAAAACTTTACAACTTTCAGGTGGACGAAGAACTGAGTTTGGAAGCTGCTCGGAGCTTGCTGAGGTCATGAAGATTTTTTTTCTCCCAACTGTTGTTACTTCTAGTCACTTCATGTTCTGGATATAGTTGTTTGTGTGATATGTTGATGTATTATTACATACATTGAGTTATATCTTTTTGTTTTTCTTAGTGAAATGATGTTACTCTATAAAATACTTTTTAAACTTTGTTTTGTCTAATGACTAAAGAAGGGTGAATGAACAAGCACAGATGTCATGCATGACATTGAAAATACTTCAGAAGTATCACTGCATGGCACAGGTTCATTGTTCATTTTGTGTTACTTTATGCATATAATATACGTAGTGTATAGATTGCGTATATTTTTGTCATATTGTACATTTTGGTAAGTTTTCCTTAAATAAAATACAAGAGTGAATAGCAGTGTGAAACAAAGGGTCAGTCAGGTCTTCATTGTGGCAACTGGCAATGTCAGTGCCACAAAATCTTGATGTATCAGCAGTATCTTTTTAAGTGGAGCCTTCTACAATTGGAATATTAGAATTTTAATAATACACTTGACATAAACCTCCAATCAGTCATAGAAATCAATAGATTGGAAAGAAATTACTTCCTCCGTTTTAATTTATTTGTCATACTTTTTCTTTTAGTCTAATTCAGAAAGAATATCATTTTCTTTTTTTAGTAACTCTCTAATTTTAAATTTTCACCCGACATGTTTAATACCACAAAATTAAAGTACATTTTGGTATATATTTGATATATGTTTAATTTAAAATCACAGAATTCAATTTTTTTTTAAAACTCCGTATTAAATTCAAATAGGACAAATAAATTAAAATGGAGAAAATATTACTGTATTAAGAAAAACAAAATAAATATTCTTAGTTGTCCTAACTCGGCTTTGATGGTCATTCTGACCAATTCTTAGACTGGCGGAATTTGGAAGATAATAGTCACTTGTTAAATAGGATACATATACTCAAATGATAAGTATTCATCTTATATTTGATTAATATAATTTATTATAGTTAAATAATTTAGTTAAAGAAATAATACGGATAAATTTTTACCCATTAAAATTGATAGCAAAAGACAATTTAGGCTATTCTTTCAGTCAAAAGTACAATATGATTATACTAAGAGGAGGTGTATGCCTCAACCTATAAATTAGTCAAACTAATTTATCCACGCATTTGTAAATAACCATAATATTTATAAGAAAATTACTCAACATGATAAGTTGGTCATCCTCAATTCATATAAATATTTTTCATTTAATCAATCTTTTGCGGAGTACTAATTTATCTTTGATCTTTTAAAAATTCTAAAGATGTAACAAGTTAATTTAACACACTTGTTGTGATGCAAAAAGTCAAATGGAATTTATATTCATCTTGGTCTTGTAATTGCATTAGCATTACACCTGTCAGGAATCACTAATATACCTCTCAAAATCATAAATCACACTCTCAACTGTACACGCATACTAAAGGGTCTTATATTTATTCATCAAGCCATGATTGTAGGGGACCCCAAGTGTTCATGTATTGTATAGATATGGTATCCGATCTCACATAAATCACTCGTTCGTAATCTTACATCAAACTCAAGCCACTCATTGTCTAGATAGTGGTTATATACTCATTATATTTGCATATTTATGCTATTCTATCCAACTACCTTTCAGAGCAACATATCAAGAATACATAGCCATGTATTATACCAGCGTGATATCCGATCCATGACTCATAACCGCTTGTCTGTAAGCTCACATCAAACACAAGTCATTCACTATCATAAAAGCATATATGTTCTTACCATATCAACATATCTCAATATGCATCACGTTCTAGTTATTCTCAGAATAATACAATAAATACAGATTCATCAAAAGTGCACATTATAAATATAAATCATGTTAGACAGTTCAACAGTTTCACATACTTATTCATATAAACATCATTAACTCATATCAATAACAAATCGAGACTATGCCCTGTCACGATCCAATTTAGACCTTAAGCGTGACATGATGATTAGAATCCGAAGGTACTCCAACCAAGCCTCTTAGCATATATAGCAAGAATTTCAAAGCATGAAATCAAAAACAAACTTTAAATGCGGAAAATAAGTCTTAAAACATAGAAAATCTCGATAAAGGAGAAATCAAAACATAACATCCAAAATGAACGGAAACATACTCCTCTAGTCTGAACATACCTCTACTAAACTAGGCGGTGGCGTAGGACAAGCCCTAGCTCACCCAAACACGAAGACCTACATAAGTCTGAATATAAAATAAAGACATAGCTGGTTCACCTTTGAATCACGAGTGTTATACCCTGTACTTTTGTACTTCGGAACATTTCCTTAAGCTTCTTAAAAGTTGCCACGTGATCCATATTACCTATAACGTTATCAAATAACTCTAAGGAAGGAAGGATGTGATGCCCCATAATAGTGAAGGTTGGAAATAAAGTTATAAGGATTTAAAAGGAGTCGGAGGCCAAATAACAAGTCGTGGAACTCGACTTACTTGCGTAAGCCACCAACTTGGATGTCCTACGTAATTAAGCTACTTGAGTACATGTTGAGCTTAAGTAGCAAGGAATACATAGGCTCTTAAAGTGAGACGAGATTACGAACCCATAAAAAAGAAGCAAGTAGGTGACAAGTACGTGATGTACCTACTTGGACCAAGTAGGCGACCCACCTACTTAGGGTGGACCCCACGCTGCCATGTGACAGCCAAGGATTGGGTGCATGACGTGAGGTGGCGCCCTAGGGGATGGACACGTATCACCCCTAGGGGCTTCCACGTGTCACTTCCAAAAGTGGGATATATATGCTGAAATTATGACTAAGGAAGTCATTTTTCATCTCTTACACTTAAGGAAAATTGGAGAAAACCTAAGGAGAAAGAGAGAGTAGCTACGATAGCCCTAGGATTAAGGTAAGCCCTCTGATTTTTCTCCGTGAATCAATTATATAAGGTGTTCTTCGGTTAAATAACGGTGTTTAATAACATAAATTAAGGGTTTGGGGCAGCAAGGAGAATTAACGGGAAGTTCATCAACTTTCGGCAAGTTTCGGAGGCCCGTTTGTTAAGGTATGGTGTGATTCTCTTTTCCCATGTTTTATTAAGGGTTTGGAAATGTTATGAATGTATAAATATGGATTGAAAACATGAAAATATGCACGTTACGACTGAAGAACGTTGCAGGTCATGTAAGGGCTGTTTTGACGATATTCTAATGGGTTAAAGTTTGGCTAGTGTCGTTGTTATTGTGGTGTTGTATTGGGAGTTATTTTGTAGTGTTGCAGGGCTGGAAACATGTCTAAATATGGGTATAAGTGCTTCTGGTTTCAGCCACATGACACTCCATTTTGTGTGATTTGGATTTTACGAAATAAAGATTGAAAACCTTATTTTGGTATCGTGATTTTGGGCGAGTCATTGGGAACTTGTATTGTGTAATATTGTAGTGATTTGTTTGTACATAGCTGATGGTTTTTGTTGGTAATATGGCTGCTAAGGTTAGAGGTTAAATCAGAAATTTGAATAGAGCAAGTTATAAAGAAAACGCTGCCCGATTTCCGTTAACTTCGGAACTAATCAATAGACTTGTCAAGAAGGACAAGAAAATAAATGATTTCTATAAATACGTGAATATTAATGTAGGAACTGCAAAGTCGAAGGTCATTAATATTGGTATTACTTTCATGATTAATAGGTTAATGAGGTAATGAGGCGAGCTGGATTACAGTTAATCCATAAGAGGTATGTAAAGCCTATCTCTCCTTTCTTTTGGCATGTCTTCAAGTTAAGTAAGGAATGATATGAGCTTGAGGGTAAATCTACTCATAAATGCCAAGCATAATTCACCGTCCTTATTTACTTCTTAATGAAAGCACTCTTATAGTAATTGAACTAGGTCTTCTTAAACCTTCCATACGTTAGGAAGTGATGAGTATGTGAAGCTACCCTTTATTTTCTTTTGGCATGTCTTAGATGTAAGTATTATGTTAAGATGTAAGTATTATGTATGTGAAATTGGGAGTTATTCCATTTTTAAAGCTCTGAGTATGAGTTAAGACTTTTGTTCACTTCCTACTGATTAGAACTCCTGTAATAAGTTGAGTCATTACCTTTCAAATCTTCCATGTGATAAAAAGTAGTACATGTAAAGCTTGTCCTTTCCTACTTCTAGAAAGACTGGACTATAGGTAATACAGGACATGGATCTAGAGGTGACTCCCTTTATAAGTTATAGATATAACTCGTGACTTGTAGTCACCTTTGAATATTAAAGGTCTGAAAGTAGTTAAACTACTATTCTCGAGCCTTCTATATAGTGGATAGTAAGTGGAGATACCAACTCCTCTTCCTAAAGGCTCTACAAGGGTAAAAGTCCCTGATTGCATAAACTGTATGGCATCACCTTGATACATGTCTCTGATGCCTAAGACTTCACTTGATATGATTCCTACTGACCGTTAGAGGGTACTTAAGACGATTACTACCCTGATCTTCAAGTGATGGTTCACTTGATTACTCTGTTGAGCCACGGATGATAATTTAGTTGCATATAGTTACGCGCTGCTTTGCTCACGCATACTGTAATACATCTTTCACTGAGTTCCAGGCCAGCTATAATATATGTATATGATTATATGATATGTGGATCGGGCAGTCGTTCCTCGGCATTATTATATGATATGTGGATCGGGCCGTCGTACCTTGGCATTATTATATGAGCTACAGATCGGACAGTCGTTCCTTGGTATTATTATACGATATGTGGATTGGGCTGTCGTTCCTCAGCATGTACTTGATATATATATGAATCAGGCTGTACATTCCATAACGCTAATAGTACATATAGGCCTATGATGATAGAATGATATATTTGTAATACCGAGTCCCCTAGCGGGCCAGGTACGGTGTGTGATGAGGGTATACATGACTTTATTTTATAAGATGCAGGTACAATGATTTATTAAAGGTTACACTTTTTCCCTGCATCCCTATTTTAGCTGTAATCTCATTTATGCTATGTTATGCTTTATATACTCAGTACACATATCGTACTGACCCCCTTTCTTCGGGGGGCTGCATTTCATGCCTACAGGTACAAATATTCATTTCAAAAATCCGCCAGCTTAGGGTTTCCACTCAGCTATGTCGGAAGTGCTCCACTATTCTAGAGCCTAGCTTTTGGTGCTGATCTTCTAATATATATATTCGTTTATTCAGGAGTACGGTGGGGCCCTGTCCCGCTATATGTTACTGTTAATATTCTTAGAGGCCTGTAGACATGTGTATGTGTTGTACGTATAAGTTCTGTTCAGTTATGTCCGCATGATGTATAGTAAATGTTAAGAGTCTATGGCATCCTTGTCGGCTTGCATGCCCTTTCATGATAAGATACAAATAAAAGAGGCTACATGTATATGAAAATGCTATGACCCACTAGGGTTCTTATGTATAGTTCTTATATTGATTGTTACATCTAATAGTTATGTATATGAGGGTCCAGATCGAACCCCAATCACGGCCTATGGGGTTGGGTCGTGACAACGAGGACTCACCAAAATAACTAACTCTGAGTAGGATCTCGATCTAGCCACGAGGATGAGTAGAAACGTCATGTTCTATATTATAAAACAATATATGCAAAAATATGCATTAGTACATGAAATGTATTAAGTATGTGAGAAGTATGCATAACATGAATAAAAGGACATAATAAGCATGAACATGTGATGCATAACCAATTAATTTGAAAAACGTGAAGTAAAATATAAGAATTATGGGATAAGGTCAATGCATCATAAAACATCATTTAAGATCTTGTAAGAAAACATAGTCATTATTTTATGGGATATGGACCGTAACCAATAATAAAACTATGTGAGCTATAACATGGAGTCTGGTGTAACTCCTACACCAAAAAAGAAAAGGCTACTTGAAAAGATAGAATCCATATCATTAACATCATGAGCTATATGTGCATTCACTAGCTAAGTCATTTAAGACAACCTACGAAAGCATGTAGTTTGGGACTAGAGGTTACTACTAGAAGCTCCCTTACCAAGCTTCCATCTCAAGCCCTCCCGGTACTAAGTCAAATTCTAACGAATAGAGAAAATCATTAACATTAGGAAAGTCAATAAGCATATACCAATCCACATTCATAAAATCATATAAGAGTAGCTCCTTAAAACATGATTTCATAACATTGGTCATAAAGACACTTACCTTTCTAACATCTAAGTCATGATTTCATTCATATTGTGAAAAAATCTTTCACAATTCATTGATACGTATTTGAAAACATACTTGAGATATCATTCATAACTTTCATAAAATATTCGTAAATCCTTCATAGAGTTCAAGATAATAATTCATAGTTCATAGTTGAAAATCATAGGCATAATGCATGGGTCTATTTGAAATCAATTAAAAATCGTGTATCATAGTAAATTCATGCATAATGAAATAGAATAACATTAATTGAAATCAATTAAGAAAGACCCATGAAGAATGGACATCAAACCCTCATTAAATTGAATGAAAATTACTTTGGAGAATTGAGATTATTTTGAAATTCAATGGATAAAAGGAAACAATTGGTGAATTCTCACATAACTGGACATCAAAGCCCTGGAAGCAATCGAGATTGAAGTACTTGAACTTGGAAAGCCTAGCCTTTCTTCATTTGAGCATGAGAGGAAATTGGAGAAGATGAGTTGAGAGAATTTGAGTGTTTTTGAGTAAATGAGAGGGAAAAGGGTATACATAAAGGGTAGAGGTTATAGGATAGTTATCGATCCAAAATGACGTAGTTTAGAGGTTAAACAACTGAGAAAAATCCAAAATATCCTTCACTTAAAAACTGACGTAGTGACCTATGGATGGGGCATACGGTCTGTAGTTCCTACTATGATCCACCAAACCCCCTTTGTAGAACCCATGCCCAAACCTTTACCTATCTCCTACGACTCTTGTCCTATGGGTCATTGTCATGACCCAAGATAGGCTCTAGGTATGACACGACAATTAAAATCCCGAGGTGCCCTAACCAAGCCTCTTAGCATATCATTTATGAGCATACATAAGGAAATTAAAGCAATAGAGCTAAGACATAAATGCAAAAATAAAGTATCAACATGGAAAGCCTTAATAGAAGAGAACAAGTCTAAATCTCAAAATGAAAAGACAACATAGACTCCATGACATCCAACGTGCCTCTATCAAACTAGATGGGGGCATGTGTCATGAGCCTCGAAATATCCATCTCCTTGATAAGCATAAAGATTTTACATTCTTTGACCCCCAAATCAGAGACACCCGAAACAAACTTGCTCATATGAGCCCTTGGATTGACAACCGCAAAAGGAGAATATTTTGACTACTAAGGTCACGAATGATGAGATGAACCAGCTAGCTAATGAGCAAGGCCTATCACCTAGAGGCATTCATCACAATCCAAAATTTACAACTATTCATGCTCCTATTAGCAAACCAAACACTAGGCTCCACAACCTTAGATCCCATCAATGATTAACACAATTGTTTGGAATGTTAGAGGTATCAATACCAAAGGAGTCATAGACAGACTAAAGTCACTCAAACATATCCATCAAACATCTATTATTTCCATCCTAGAACCTTTTCCCAACAATGCTCATCTCCAAACCTTTAGAATCAACCTTGGTATGGATAAGTCCATTTGCAATCCTAATGGCAAGATTTGGATCTTCTGGACTCAAGATGTTGATTGTAAAGTTATTGATGTTGACGACCAACAGATCACTTGCGAGATAAAATACGTAGAGCATCAAAATGCATTTCTCACGACCTTTGTTTATGGAAAATGCAAAGATACTCTTAGAAGACCGCTTTGGGATAGGCTCCTACACCACGCTTCCACTAACCTTCCTTGGTGCACAGTTGGGGACTTCAATGTCATCACCTCCATTACTGAGAAACTAGGTGGAATCCCTTACAACATGCAAAAAAGCTTCGAGTTTATAAGCGTTATTGAAGCATATGGCCTAACGGATTTGGGGTATCATGGCTCAGACTACACTTGGTGTAATCAACAAGATATGCATAAAAGAATATGGAAGCAACTCGATAGAGCTATGGTGTCCGATAATTGGTTAGCTGCTATGCCTCACACTTCAGTCACCCATCTTCCCTCTACTGGTTCTGACCATAACCCTTTACTAATAGAGATGAATGTTAGGCAGGATTCCGCTATTAAATATTTTAAATTCTTGAATTGTTGGGTGGATAACCCTACTTTTCTCGAAATTGTAGAGTCCTGTTGGGACAGACCCCTGACTGGGAATCCAATGTGGTCCTTCCACCAAAAAATAAAAAGGCTTTCCTCCACCCTTAGCAAATGGTTGCGAGTGGAATTTGGTGACATTTTTGCCAAGGTTAAGGAATATGAAGAATTGGTGAAAAGTGCCGAAGAAAATATGATAGTGTTCAATAATGAAGAGAACAGGATGCAATTGCATGCTCTCAACGCCGAATACATCAGATTTCTTAAAATTGAAGAGAACATTCTCAAACAAAAAACTCAACTACATTGGTTCAAGGATGGAGATGCTAACACCAAGTATTTCCATGCTTTAATCCGTGGTAGGAGAAGGAGATTGTTCATTCACAAGGTTACCAACGAAGAAGGGGATTGGATTCAAGGCGATGAACACATTGCTAGAGCAGCATGCAATCATTTTCAGAAAATATTCATAAGTGATGAATCTCGGATTCTGGAGAACATCTTGAATTACGTTCCTAGAATGATCACAGATGCTCAGAATGAAAGCCTTCAAGCCACACCTACCATTGAAGAGTTGAAACAGGTAGTCTTCTCCATGAATCCTAACTCTGCAGCTGGTCCGGACGGTATGAATGGAAAATTCTTCCAAGCTTGCTGGGAGATTATTTCGGAGGACCTATTAGCAGTGGTTACTTCTTTCTTCGGAGGGTATGCTATGCCTAAGTTCTTTTCTCATGCTTGTTTGGTCTTGCTCCCAAAGGTAGATCACCCCAACACACTCTCTGACTATAGACCCATTAGTCTCAGTAACTTCACCAATAAGATTATATCAAAACTCATTTGCCTCAGGCTTGCTCCGATTCTTCCCGGTCTTATTTCTCTCAATCAGTCTGGGTTTGTAAAAGGAAGAAGCATCTCTAAAAATATCATGCTAGAACAGGAGATTATCCACGATATCTGAAAGCCTGTTATTGGCGACAACGTGGTTATCAAGTTAGACATGGCCAAAGCATTTGATAGAGTCTCCTGGTCCTATACTTGTCTAGTACTGAGAAGGATGGGCTTCGGTGAGACCTTTATTGATATGATTTGGCGAATCATGTCTAACAATTGGTACTCCGTTATCGTTAATGGGTCTAGACATGGTTTTTTCCACTCCACCAGAGGGCTCAAATAGGGTGATCCTCTTTCTCCTGCCTTATTCATTTTAGGAGCGGAGGTGATGTCCAAAATGTTGAATAGTCTTCATAATTACCACTTCTACCGTGGTTTTCATATGGAGAAAAGAGGCCCACAGATTAATCATTTGAGTTTTACAGATGATGTTATCATCTTTTCCTCCGGAAGGAAGGAAATTCTCCAGATTATCATAAAGACCTTGACTCTGTATGAAAAGACATCAGGGCATCTTATAAACAAGAATAAGAGCCACTTCATGATGCATCCCAATGCACTCCAAGACAATGTGGAAATAGTGAAACAGGTTACGGGTTTCACTCAGAAGCATAGTCCTATCACCTACTTAGGATGCCCTCTGTACATTGGCAGGCAGAGAGTCATGTACTACACGGACATGGTCTCTAAGGTTGTCAACAGAATTAGAGGGTGGCACTCCAAAATCCTCAGCTACGGCGGTAGAGATACACTCGTTAAATACGTACTTCAGTCGCTCCCTATTCACCTTCTTTTGGCCATTACTCCCCCCCGTACTACTCTCAAACAGATTGAGAGAGTCACCGCTGATTTTTTCTGGGGGTGGAAAGATAACAAGAAAAAATACCATTGGGCTTCATGGAAGAAACTTTGTTACCCTTATGACGAAGGAGGTATTGGGTTGAGGAGAACTACAAATGTGTGCAAATCTCTCCAGTTAAAGCAATGGTGGATCTTTAGAGCTAAACCAACATTGTGGGGTGATTTCCTTAGAGCCAAATACTGTTAAAAAGCGAATCCCATCATTTAAAAAATTCCATACTGGCCAGTCGCTTGTGTGGAAACACATGATGCACAACAAACACATTGCCGAACCTCACATTCAATGAAGGCTTCACTCGGGTTCGTGCTGTTTTTGGTGGGACGATTGGCTAGGTATCGGACCCTTAGCCAACTATAGGGAGGAGTTGGGAAGAGCAAACAATGCGAGGGTAGCTGATTTTCGTATAGATGGCCAATGGAACATCGATATGCTAAATCAGTTGGCACCAGCGCAGCTCGTTCCTCTCATTAATTCTTCCACACTTCAGCTGCAAGGAAACACACCGGATCAGGCCATTTGGAAGCTGAATACCAATGGGAACTTCACATGTTCCTCGGCATGGCAGCTTGTGAGGGAACACCGGACCAAAACACTATCCGACCATTACACTTGGCACAAAAACATCCCCTTTAAATGCTCCTTTTTGTTGTGAAGGGCTTTTAGAGGCAAGCTGCCAACAGAGGAAAAGATCACTGCATTTGGGTACATTTCCACACCATGTTGTTGCTGCCACAGCCTAGGTCCGGATACCATAGAGCACATTATCAGCACTAGCCATTTCGCTAGGAATATTTGGCACTACTTCTCAAATTCCCTAGGCATAAGGCATGAAGCCACACCCCTCAAACCTCTTGTTATGAGCTGGTGGCTTTGCAAGTACCGCACAGAAGCTCACAAACTTATCCTCCATTCCACCCCAATATTTATATATTAGAATTTGTGGAAGAATAGGTGCGCGAGCAAATACGGGGAGAAGAGTTCTAGCTTGGCGAGAGTGAAATTTGCAGTTTTCAAGGACATCTCAAATCTTCTTAGAGTCGCGTACCCCTATATCCATTGGCCCTTGAACTGGATCCATACCATCTCCTGCATAGATAAGTGTACTCATGAGATGAATATCACCCAAGTCTCGTGGATTAAGCCACAACTCGGTTTTGTCAAGCTGAACACTGACGGCAGCGCGTTGGGTAATCCGGGAGCAATTGGGGGGGTGGCATCTTAAGAGATCACATGGGTAAATTCATCTTTGCCTATGCCATACCGTTAGGGGAGGAAACCAACAATCAAGCTGAACTAGAGGCGGCATTTTATGGGCTTAAATGGTGCATTCAATAGGGTTTTCAACATGTTATCCTAGAAGTTAACTCGGAGTTGCTCACTAAATGGATCAATCATCAGACTAAACCTTCGTAGAGCCTTCACCAGGTAACTTAGGACCTCGTTGGTATTTCCAAATTATTTGTTCGCTTTTCTTGCAGGCATGTATACAGGGAGGCAAACTTCACTGCGGATGCTCTCTCCAAGCACAGTCACACTCTTACCACTCCAGGCCACTACACCACCCTCCAGCAGCTACCTCATGGTACTCGAGGTTACTACATGCTAGATAGAGTCGGCCTGCCCAGCTTCAAACGGAGGAAGACCAAACGGATTAAAAAGCCTCCATGATCTACTATTTTATGTTGCATCCTTGGATTGAGCACCCAATTGCAGTGTTTGTGATTTTCCATGTTATATCTTAGCCATGTTATTTGATGTTCATCGTCTATGCTACTTTTGTTGTATATATAGCATTTATGAGGATTAATCCCCAGTTTTATTTAGATTTTTCCTTTATTTTATGTAAAGGGAGAGTCTCCCTTATTTATGCTTTCCTAGTTTCTTTGTATCGAGAGGAGTCATTTCCTTTAGGTGCATAGTTTCTAGGTTTTATTTTCATGTGCTTGTATCGGGGATGAGTTGGCTGCCCTTAGTAGGATGGTCGGCTTATGAACCATCATAGGATTGGAGGTTAGGTTTATGTCCCCCTCCGTGTATTTTTTTGTTTTTATGTATAATACAGCTTGGGGGTGAGCGGCTCAACCCCTGGCCGCGCACGAGAGGTGGGAGCCTCGTGTAAGGTCTGTTCCCTTAAAAAAAAAAGTAAACTTGAGGAATACTCCCTTATACTTATATTACCTTGGCACAGATTGATGAACTCTTGTACCTTGGCTTCCCTTAGCTCCAAAGGAAAGAACAGGTCAAGGAAATCACTCTTGAATTCTTCCTAATCAATGGGAACTCTTGAATTCTTCCCAATCAATGAGACCGTCATATCTACCTCTTTCATCCTTCCATTGATCATACCAAACTTGGGCAACTCCCTTAAGTTGATAAGCCACTAGGTTCGCCTTCTTCACTGGACTAACTCCCATGATTCCAATGATCTTAACAATTCCCTCAATAAATTTTGTGGATCCTCGTCCATCTTAGAGCCATAAAACTCGGAAGGGTTCATCCAAGTGAAGTCATAAACCCAGATAGCCGACGTACCACATTTAGGTTCACGAGACCTACCACTTCTCTATTTTCATGAGTGACAACGACTTAGGAAAGAACTTGGAATGCGGACCAAAACTCAACAAGAGAGACTTGCTTATTCAAAGGGTCATTTAGAGTTTGTTGCTCCTCTTCAGCACTCTTTTAGATGGGGTTTCTTCGTGGAGGCATATTTCTATCATAGCAAAGAGAAATTATTAGAGGGAGAAACTTTAGAGTTCAACTTTATCGCATGATAAGATTATGAAAGAAGTGAAGTTTTTCCTAAGACACCTCATAGCCTCCTATTCATAGATGTGGCTCACTTCACACCGATGAATAAGACTCTACTGGATGTGGAATGTTAAAATCCATAGGATACTTTAAACCTGGCTCTATACTAAGTTTTTCACAACCCAAGCTAGGTCTTAGGTATGACACGATGATTAGAATCCCAAGGAACCCCAATCAAGCCTTTTAGCATATCATTCATGAGCATACATAAGATAAATAAAGAAACAGAGCTAAGACATAGATGCAAAAATAAAGTTTCAACATGGAAAGCCTCAATAGAAGAGAACAAGTCTAAATCTTGAAATTAAAAGACAACATAGACTCCATGACATCCAACATGCCTCTACCAAATTAGATGGGGGCATAAGAAAAACTCTTATCTCACCCATGACAACATAAAATCCACATGAATGATGAAAATATAAAAGTCTTGTCCTCGAAGCATGAGTACTCACTAACTATACAAAACTAAAGCTCAACTCTACTCATAAGTGGGAGGTGCGCGATGATTGTACGACCCTACATTATGATGCAATGTAGGTAAAACATATGCTTTAGTACATGGAATGCACTAAGTATGTGAGAATTATGCAAGAACAATAAATATAAGACATAATCAGTATAAACATGAGATGCATGGCCAATATCTTAAAACATGAGTAAAATTTGGAAAAAACCCTTTAAACATCATAATCATGAGCTATATGTTGATCCACTAGATAATCCACATTGGCATCATAAACCTACATGGGAAATGTAGTTAGGGACTAAAGGTTGCTACTAAGATTCCCTTGGGTAGCTACTTTGGCTACCGGACCAAACCCCACCTTAAAGTCCTCTCAGTGTTTAGTCATTATCCCAAAAAAGTCATAAATCATAGTCATTAATACTATTAGAAAAGACAATAAATATATCAATGCTTATCATAAAATAATTATAAGAATAACTTATTTACATGATTGATTCATAAGAATCTATGATTTGGTGAGAATTTCCTTTTACCTCTTTAACATAATTGTATGAGATTTAACTTTCACGCTTATAATTAAATTCTTGAAAACATCATTCATAAGATTTCATAAGTCATTCATTCATAAACCTTGATAATCAACAACATCATAATTAAGAATAAGTATTCTATTCCAAGGTTTGATGACTTATAGATCAACTTCAAGATGCAAGTTATTTCTCAAAGATTGATCTCCGATCGGATTATCATCAACTTTGAGTAAGAGAATGTGACATTCCGAAGATGGCTTTCCAAACTCGGTATGATCATTTAAATTTTTGTTATGTCTTTTGGACTAACAAATGCTCCGGCAGGTTTTATTGATTTAATGAATAAGATGTTCAAGAAATACTTAGATATATTCAACATTGTCTTCATTGATGATATATTGATCTACTCTCAGTGTGAGGATGAGCATGCCGATCATTTGAGAATTATTTTGCAAGTTCTCAAGTATCATCAATTATTTGTTAAGTTTAGCAAGTGTGAGTTTTGGTAAAGGTCAGTGGCGTTCCTTGGCCATATTATCTTCGATGGTGGTATTCAAGTGGATCCTAAGAAAATTAAGGCAGTAAAGAATTGGCCTAGACCTCTATCTCCTTCAAATATTTGAAGTTTTTTAGGTTTAGCCAGTTATTATAGATGGTTTATGGAAGAATTTTCTTCCATTACAACGCCCTTGACTACTTTGACTCAAAACAAGGTAAAATTTCAATGGTCCGAGGCATGTGAAATTCGTTTTCAAGAATTAAAAGATCAACTTACTTTCTCTATGGTGTTGACTTTACCTGAAGGGTCTGATGGGTTTGTTCTGTATTGTGATGCTTTGAGAATTGGTCTTGATTGTGTTTTAATGCAAAATGGTAAGGTGATAGCCTATGCTTCTAGTCAATTTAAGGTGCATGAAAGAACTATCCGACTAATGATTTGATGTTAGCGGTGGTTGTATATTCTTTGAAGATATAGAGACACTATCTCTGTAGTATTCATGTTGATGTGTTCACCAATCATATGAGCTTGAAATATGTGTTCAAGCAAAAGGATTTGAACATTCGACAAAGGAAATGGCTTGAATTGTTAAAGAATTATGACATGAGTATTCTCTACCATCCAAGAAAGGCGAATATGGTTGTCGATGTTCTTAGTAGGTTGTCCATCAATAGTGTTGCACACATCGAGGAGGAAAAGAAGGAGTTAGTTCGTGATGTTCATAGACTAGCTTATTTGGATATTCATTTGGTTGATTCTAAGGATGGTGGTGTGCTTGTTCAAAATGGTTCCAAATTATCTCTCTTGCCGAATATGAAGGAAACCAATATAATGATCCTACTAAGTATTTGCTTGGTTAATTTCGAGGATGGTGGTGTGGTTGTTCAAAATAGTTCCAAATCATCTCTTGTGTCGGATGTGAAGGAAAAACAATATAATGATTCGACTTTGGTAGAGTTGAAGAAAGTGGTTGCTGAAAAAACCATTGAGGCTTTTTCCCAAGAGAAAGATGGTGTGCTTTGTTATCAAGGTCAATTATGTATCCCAATATTGATGGCTTGAGGGAGATGATATTGTCTGAAGCTTATAGTTCCCGATATTCTATTCATTCAAGATCCACCAAGATGTATCATGATTTGAAGGAGTATATTAGTGGAAAGGCATGAAAACTGATATTATGGAATTTGTTGCTAAAAGTCCTAATTGTCAACCAGTGAAGGTTGAGCATAAAAAACTGGGAGGTTTAGCTCAAGACATTGAGATTCCTACTTGGAAGTGGGAAGAATTGAACATAGACTTCATTAAAGGTTTTCCTCATACTCATAGGCAACATAATTTGATTTGGGTTGTTATGCACAAAATGACTAAGTCGGCATATTTTCTATTCATTAAGACTTTTTATTCAGCCGAGGATTATGCTAGACTTTACATTTGGGAGTTAGTTAAGCTTCATGGGGTTCCATTGTCTATCATTTCGAACTGAGGTACTCAATTTACATCTCAATTTTGGAAATCATTTCAAAATGGTCTTGGTACTCAAGTTAAGCTTAGCACAAATTTTCACCCACAGATTGATGGTCAAGCCGAGCAGACCATTCATAATTGAAGGATATGTTGAGGGTTTGTGTGATTGAATTCAAGGGAACATATCCTTCAATTATGAATGGTCTGCTCGGCTTGACCATCAATCTGTGGGTGAAAATTTGTGCTAAGCTTAACTTGAGTACCAAGACCATTTTGAAATGATTTCCAAAATTGAGATGTAAATTGAGTACCTCAGTTCGAAATGATAGACAATGGAACCCCATGAAGCTTAACTAACTCCCAAATGTAAAGTCTAGCATAATCCTCGGCTGAATAAAAAGTCTTAATGAATAGAAAATATGCCGACTTAGTCATTTTGTGCATAACAACCCAAATCAAATTATGTTGCCTATGAGTATGAGGAAAACCTTTAATGGTCAAGCCGAGCAGACCATTCATAATTGAAGGATATGTTGAGGGTTTGTGTGATTGAATTCAAGGGAAATTGGGGTGACTATTTTCCATTGATCAAGTTTGCCTACAATAACAGTTATTATTCGAGTATTTAAATGGCTCCATTCGAGGTATTGTATGGTAGAAGGTGTAGATCTCCTATTGGATGGTTCGAGGTTGCTGAGGTCTCTTTTATAGGGCTCGAGTTGGTGTGTGAAGCTATAGAGAAGGTTTGACTAATTAGGGAGAGGCTGAAGACTACCTAAAGCCCACAAAAGTCCTATTACAATGTAAAGAGGAGAGAGCTTGAATTTGAGGTCGATAATTAGATTTACTTGAAAATCTCACCTATGAAGAGTGTGATGTATTTTGATAAGAAATGGAAGCTTATTCCCCGTTATGTAGGACCATATAAAATTTTTAGGTGCTTTGACAAAGTAGCTTATGAGTTAGATTTGCCTTCAAAATTGCCATCGGTGCATCCAGTGTTTCATATCTCTTTGTTGAAGAAGTTGGTTGGTGATCCTATTTCTATTGTTCCATTGTACATCTTGGCATAGAATAGAGTTTATCTTATGAAGAAGTTCTAGTTGAGATTTTAGATTAACATTTTTGGAAGCTGAAAAATAATGAAGTTGCATCCGTGAAAGTCCTTTGGAGGAATCAACTAGTTAAATGTGCTACATGGGAGAGAAAAGTTGATATGATGTCTCGTTATTCTCATATTTTTCCCTCTATTCCAACTTGAGGTATTAAGTTCCTTCATGTTTATTCAGTCGAATCCATGCGTTTCAGTCATCCTCATGTTTTTGTATCATGCATGCTCACAAAATGAATTTTAAAGTCATGGTTTATCTTGGGGTTAATTACTTCTTAATTTTATGCATTTTGATATATTTTACATTCATGTTGTGTTGTTAGATCTCTTTTCCTGCTCTATTAATGCTAGCTTGAGTCTCATTCGAGGACCGATGTTCTCAAGGGGGAGATATTGTAAGACCCCATAAGTTTAAAAGTCATAATAAAAAGAAAAGTTGCAGAAATTAGTATGGTGTAGGTTTCCACGAGCCATTCTTTGGTTTGTAGGAAGACCAATGAGCTATATGAATGCAATCGTAGGAAGTCTGGACACTTGTGAAAAAGTTAGAATTTTAGGGTTGACCTACGAGGCCTACTTACGAACTGTAGGAAGTTCTACACATAGTAAAAAGGCCCCGTAGAAGAAATTCATAGCCTTGGTTTTCATGTTCAACAAGACGGGTGGTGTTTATGATCCGTAGACTAAACTATGACCAGTAGGAAACGGTCGTGTCTAATAAATCCCTTATCCAACAAATCCCTTAACTAATTCTTTAACTCTTTAAGTTCCTCCAGAGCCATTCTATAAGGAGGAATAGAAATAGGGTAGGTATTAGGGAAAATATCAATACCAAAATCTATTTCCCTTTCGAGAGGAATCCCCAGAAGATCATCAAGAAACACATCTGGAAACTTATTAACCACCAAATCTAACTCAAGAGTAGGGGCTTCGGAATTCGGATCCCTAACCCATACAATATGGTATATACAACCTTTAGAAATAATTTTTCGAGCTTTAAGGCATGAGGTAAATTGACCGTTAAACACAAAATTACTATCCTTCCATTCTAGGACTGGATCATTTGAAAATTGAAACTTAACCACTCGGGTTCTACAATTGATAGAAACATAACATGCATGAACCTATCCATACCAAGTTTAAAATTAAAATTGATCATATCAAGCTCTACAAGGTCAAATGAGGTGATCTTATGGAAAACTAAGACTGGACCATCTCTATAGACTTGTTTAGCCAAAACTAAATCACCCACCGGAGTATAGATTGAAAAAGGCTCTAGCAAGACTTCAGGACTAACATCAAATTTCATGAAAATATAAAGAGTAACAAAAGATAGAGAAGTTCCCTGATCTAACAATGCATAAACATCAAACTGAAAGACACGTAGCATACCAGCTACCATATCGGGAGAATCCTCCAACTCCTGTCAAGTATGTAATACGTAGAATTTTTTTTGGCACTAATCACCATTAGAACTTGAAGTAGTACCATGCTGAGCCGGATGGCCAAAAGTAGTATGAGTCTAAGGATGACCACTTCTACCTCTATTATCAACTGAAGGATAATCTCTCATGATATGACCCATTTTTCCACAACCATAATAAGCATCAAAACGTCCCATAAAATCACCTCGATGACCACTACTTCTGAACCTCCTATGTGAGAATTCATCACCATCGGTCCGAGTCCTAATTGTATCCCTATCCCTTTCTTTAAGCTTTTCCTCATTTATTTTTTTGATATGGGTCATCAACCATGAAACATACATCTCCTTGATAAAAATAGTAGTTCTACATTCTTTGGCCACTAAATCCGAAACACCCAATACAAACTTGCTCATACGAGCTCTAGAGTCGGCAAACATGAGCGGAACTTATTTTGAAAATTGGGTGAAATTTAAGAAATACTCTCTCACACTCATGTTACCTAGCTTGAGATTGATTAGATCCCTTAGTTCAAGAGGAAAGAAAAGGTCAAGAAAGATATCTTTAAACTCTTCTCACTCTAAGGGAACTGCATCCCTAACTCTTTCTCCCTTGTATTGGTCTTACCAAATTTAAGCCACACCTTTTAGTTGATATGCAGCTAAGTCCACCTTTACCAGCGGACTAATCCCTATGATGTCAATAATATTATAAATACCCTCTCTGAGCTCTTGTAGATCCTCATTCACTTTTGAACCACGAAACTCAAAAGGATTCATCCTTGTGAAATCATTAACCCTAATATCCGCCATACCTATATTTGGATTCATGAAAGAAACCACCTCACGATTTGTAACAACCCGTGTTATCCTAGCCTAAACTAAGCTCAAGACTATGTGAAAAATTGAGAAATATGGAATGTGCCAGTTGTTACGAGTCAACCTATGAATTATAGAGGATACTACGGATAGTAGGATGCACTCATAGGGTTGGAACTGAAAAGGGAAAATTTGGCTAAGTGTGAGAGGATTAATGAGTCACCTTATGACTTGTAAGAATGTTAACAACTTGTAAAAATGAGTCATAGAGTCATTGCCTAAGTTTTGAAAATAAAAGCCTCAGTACTTTTGTTATGAGTTAATAGGACGACCCGTAGAAGGTATTGAAATTGATAGAACAGACCCGTAGAGAATAGATACATCAAATTTTCGATGAGTCATAGAATAGACTCATAAGAAGGGTCCTGAGTTTTGGGAAAATTTCTAAATGTATGGGTGACTTACGAGTTGTCCCTACAACTCATAGCATCCTTGATGAATCATAAGAAAAACTCGTAGATGTCCAGATTCGGGTTTTTGAAAGGTAGTTTGGTCTTTTCCTACCTCTTCCAAACCAAAACCCTAAGTTTTTGGGACTATTTGAGTTCCTTAACAGTACCCTATACACATATACTCTCATTAACACTTAGTTTATTTGAAAGTAATGATTGGAGAAGATAAAGAAGTTAGGGTTCAAGTGTTCCCTTCCACCCTTCAAGTTTGATTGTCCTTCGATTCTCCAGATATGTAAGGCTATCAGAACATTGGACTAATTTTTTCTACATGTACTACATTTTTTTTGAGACAAATGGTGTCTCGATTAGAGTTCTAAATATTTCTATGATTTGAGTTTCTTGAGTTGTAATTCTAATGAGTACTTAATTATACCTTGTTGATCATGTCCTGATGGTGTTACTGGATTGAGTATTTGAGGTATGTGTTTATGTCTACATTCACATGAATCCTAATTAAATTTGTATTTAATATTTACTGTATTGATTAGGTTTGAAAGCATGATTGTTAATGTCTTGAAAGAGGATGTATTAAGCATGACTCAAGTTTGATATCTTTAAGAATTACTTTGAAACATGAATATTTATTTGGAATAAGTAATCATTTTGAGGAAGAGAGATGAGAACGTATGATTGAGTTGAAAGCATGTCTTAAACGAAAGTATTAATGATTGTTGATTTGGAGTCCTGATAAATCATGAATGAGTCTAGAAAAGAAAGTCTAATTAAAAAAAGTGATGATTGAGTTGATTAGAGTCCAATGTTACTAGATGAGATGAATTGTATAAACTGATTGATTTGAGTCATGAGCATATTGAGTCTTGAAAAAAGTATTGAACACCGAATTGGGTAAGAGTATAATTATAACTCAAATCCCATGAACTACGTAGGCAACATAGGATGGAGGGTTAAACCTCTTAAGTCCTAAAATGATGGACTTTGATTGATTTTGGATCTAGTGATAGTGATTCGTCCCTTACCCTAACAAAATATTGAATAGGTGTGGCAACAACACAACTTCATTGTACATCACCAGCTCATAGGTGATGGTTGTCAGTTAGAGAAACTCCCAAGTAGGATATGATCTTGCATGATAGAATTGTTTGATTGAGATTGTAGATGATTTAGTCGATTTGAAAAACATTACTAAATTCTAATTTGCATATCTTTTGAGTTGGATCCTTTTAAGTTTATTGATGAGATTGAGGTGAGTATTGTTGATAATTTCTCCTTTCAATTATTTTACATTATATTTCATGTATTGACGCCTCTTTGGACTACATCATTTTATGATGCAGATACAGGTATTAGAGATTCTCAATAGGTGCATCGTTGAAGATTACTTCTACTCTCAGATTTGGTGAGTCCTTCTTGTATCTGGAGGTACTTCTGATCAATTATCTTTTCTATTGAGTATTATTTTTTGATAGCCATGGACTTGTCATTGGCACCTTCTGGATAGTGATAAAGGATTCATAGACAGATAGTGATAGTGTTGAATTATGATGTTGGTTTTCAAAACTATTCTTTGACATGGAGTTGAGTTAAGGTTTTGTTCAAATACTTTATTCTTTCCTGAGTTGCTAATTTGGTTAGCCCATTTGATTATCCATTTTTTGTTATTTTATGTCTTTCGCTGAATAAATGAATGTGTGACTTGACCAAGGGGTCCTCTTGGGGACCAACAATGGTATCATAGCATAGAGTTCAAGATTCCTAGGGTGTTTGTAAAGCCGTGTTTTGTAGAGTCTTGCTTTTGGGTGTGTTGTGCATCAAAGTTATAATCAAGAGGCTATATGACATTAGGAATTGTTTAACTTCTTCATATTTTGAGTTCGTATGAAAGAGTTAAACTCTAAAAAGTTTCTTCCTAACTCGTGTGTTTATGCGTTTGCAGTTAATACCTCTTAAATATACCGCCAATCAAAGGAACACCACCAACATCGAAGTACCACAGTTTGAGATGACCCCATCTTTTGGAGTAAGAATTAGGGGTTGACCTACCCGATATGTGAAGAAAGCACAGGTGCCTACTACTCAGCTAGCTCACACTTCAGAGGCTGAATTCAGAGGGGATTTTTCTATGCTCACTCAATTGGTAGCTGCCCAAAATAGTAGCCAAAACTCACCAGCTCCTAACTCTATTTCTCAAGAGCAATCTGCTTCCAAGAAGATTAGAGATTTTTTGAGAATGAATCTTCTAGTTTTCACGGTTTCTAAGGCTAAGGAGGACCCCTAGAGCTTCATCAATGAGATGTGGAAGGTACTAAAATTAATGCATATTACTATAATTGAGGGGGTTTGAGTTCGTGAACCTGAAATAAAAGAGTTTGACAGTAAAAGAATATGGTCTGAAGTTCATCTAACTATCTAGATATGCTCTGGAGATTATCCAGATATGAGATCAAAGATGAGGACGTTTGTCTTCGGCCTACTCAAACATGTAAAGAAAAAGTGTAAGGCATCATTATTGATTTCTAATATGGATATTTCTAGGTTGATGGTGTATGCTCAATAAGTTGAGGATGATAAGAAGAAAGACAGAGAAGAGCACTTGAGAAAGAAGAACAAATCAGCTGGGCATGAGAATCAATAGAGACAAGGTAAGGCCAACATATCCTTATTTCAATAGATGCTTTCCAACTATGCTCCATGATAGCAAGTGCGCCTTCCCCAGTCACCAGTATGATCAGAAGTTGTAGAGCTACCAGAAATTTAGGGCTCAGGTTTCTCAAACCCAAGCTAGTGTGGCTCCAGGTTTGAAAGGGAAGCCATCCTATGGTAAGTATGGAAAACTCCACTTGGGAGAATGTATAAAGAGAGGTAATGGTTGCTACAAATGTAGTAAGAGAGAACATTTTCAGTGGCAGTGTCCGATATGGAATAAAGGAGCTCAATCCTTTACTGCAGCAACCCTAACTCAAGGTAATTAGAGAGATACCACTTCAGGTATGGGCAGAGGTTCAAACTACCTATATGATATAGATATTCTCCAGGATCAGGAGAAATGGTATGCTTCGAGTCCTCTCTTTCAATTGTTATATTTTGCTTGATCTGGGTGCCACCTTATCATTTGTGACCTTTTATATGGCTAATAAGTTTGATATAATCCCTAAGTGTCTTCTTGAGCCTTTAAAATTCTACTCTTGGTGAGTCTATCTTAGTTGAGAGGGTCTATATAGATTGTATTGTGTCAATCTATCAAAGGGATACAATGGCTGACTTAGTTGAGTTGGAGATGGTTGATTTTGATGTGATTCTTGGCATGAACTTTCTTTATACATGTTAAGCCTTTGTTGATTATAGGACTTAGATTGTTAAGTTCAAATTCCAAAATGATCCCATCTTTGAGTGGATGTGTAGACCTATTGTGCCTAAGGGTAAATTTATTTCCTACCATAGGGATAGCAAGTTAATCTCAAAAGGGCGTATTTATCACATCATGCGAGTGAAAAATGATAGTGTGGAGTCTCCATCTATTGAGTCAGTCCCGATTGTTAGTAAGTTTCCTAAAGTATTTGTTGAGGATCTTCCCAGAGTCCCCCATGCTAAGGAAATCCACTTTGGGATTGATGTTTTTCCTGATACGTAAGCTATCTCTATTCCAATATATAAAATGACTCCTATTGAGTTAAAAGAATGGAAAGAATAGTTGAAAGATCAAAAAAGGGATACATTAGGCCGAGTGTCTCACCTTGGGAGCTCCTGTCCTATTTGTGTGAAAGAAAGATTATTCATTGAGAATGTACATTGACTATCAGTAATTGAACAAGGTAACCATAAAGAACAAGTATCCCCTCCCCAGGATAGATGATCTATTTGACCAAATTTAGGGTGCCACTTATTTTTCCAAGATAGATCTCATATCACACTATCATAGTTGAAAATAAGAGAATGTCTATCCCCAAAACTGCCTTTTGAACCCTATATGGTCACGTCAAGTTTCTTATTATGTCTTTTTGTTTGACTAACACTCCTATAGCATTTATGGAATTGATTAATCAAGTGTTCAAATAGTATTTGGATATGTTAATGATTGTATTTATAGACAACATATTTAATCTATTCGAGGAATGAGAAGAAGCATGCTAATCATCTCAGAATTATCTTCCAAATCCTCAAGGAAAAGGAGTTATATGTTAAGTTTTCCAAGTATGAGTTCTAACTTGCATTTGTGGTATTCTTTGGCCATATTGTTTTTGGTGATGTTATCCAAGTTGACTCACAAAAGATTGAAGTGGTTAAGAACTGACCAAGGCCTACATCCTCGACTGACAGAAGAAGCTTGTTGGGTCTGACTGACTATTACAGGAGATTTGTTGAAGGATTATCATGCATATCATCGCCACTGACTAAGTTGACTCAAAAGAATACTAAGTTCCAATGGTCAGATGCTTGTTAATTTTTTTTTTCAAAAATTGAAAATAAGATTGACTACTGTCCAGTTTTGTCCCTACCCGAGGGAACTAATGGTTTTGTGATCTATTGCGATGCGTCCAGAGTTGGATTGGGTTGCGTTTTGATGCAGAAGGGTAAGGTTATTGCATATGCTTCTAGAAAGCTTAAGATTCATGAAAGTAACTACTTAAGTCACGATCTTGAGTTGGAAACCTTAGTATTAGCTCTTAAGATCTGGCATCATTATCTCTATTGTGTGCACATTGATGTGTTCACTTATCACAAGATCCATTACTATGTGTTTACTCAGAAAGATCCGAACCTGAGGGAGAAGAGTTAGCTTAAGCTACTCAAGGACTATGATATTAGCATTCTCTACCATCTAGGTAAAGCTAATGTTGTTGTTGATGCTCTTAGTAGGTTATCTATGGGTAGAACTGACCATATAGAGGAGGGAATGGAAGAGTTGGCCAAATAGGTGCATAGACTTGCACATTTGAGAGTTCAACTTATTAATTCTAGTGAGGGTGGTGCTATTTTTCAGAATGCGGCTGAATTATCTCTACTTGCTGAGGTAAAGGAAAATCAAGATCAAGATCCCATCCTTCTCTAATTGAATAATGATGTTCATAAGCAAAAAGTAATGGCTTTTGCCAAAGAGGGAAATGGAATTTTGAGGTATCAAGGGAGATTATGTGATTCAAGTATTGATGGAATTTAAGAGAGGATCACGGCAGAGGGCCATAGCTCCACCTATTCCATTCATACAAATTCTACAAAGATGTACCATGACTTAAGAAAAGTATATTGGTGGAGAAAAATGAAAAGAGATATCGAAGAGTTTGTGTCCAAGTGCCCGAACTTCCAACAAGTAAAAGTTGAGCACCAAAGGCCTTGTGGAGTGGCTCAGAATATTGAAATTCTATAATGGAAGTGAGAAATGATCAATATGAACTTCATAATAGATTTACTGCAATCCCGCAGGCAGCATGACTCTATTTGGGTAATTACGGATAAGATGACCAAATTGGCCTATCTCTTACTAGTTAAGACTACGGAACTATAGAGGACTATGCCATATTGTATCTTTGAGAGATTTCAAACTTCTGGGGTTCCTTAATCTATCATCTCAGACAGAGGAGCTCAGTTTTGGAAATTATTCCAAAAAGGGTTGGGTTCAAGGGTGAATATTAGCACCTCTTTCCATTTGTAGCTAGACAGCCAGGCAAAGCATATGATTCAGACTTTGGAGGATATGTTAAGAGAATTTTTCATCTACTTCAAAGGTAATTAGGATGATTATTTACCTCTTATTGATTTTGCATCAATAATAACTTCCATTCGAGAATCCAGATAGCTCCTTATGAAGCTTTGCATGGGAGGAGTTGTAGATCACCAATTGGTTGGTTGAAGTTGGTGAAGCTGAATTGATTGGACCAGGCTTAGTTCACCAGGCCATGGAGAAAGTCAAAACCATTCAAGATAGGTTGAGGACTGCTTAGAGTTGCCATAAATCTTACACTGATGTTAGGAGGAGAGATTTGGAGTTTGAAGTGCATGATTGGGTATACTTGAAAGTGTCACACATAAAGGGTGTGATGAGATTTGGGAAGAAAGTGAAGCTTACTCCTTGCTATATTGGTCCTTATCAAATTGTGAAAAGGGTTGGTAATGTAGTCTATGAGTAAGAGTTATCATCAAAGTTAGCAGCTATTCATCCTGTGTTTTACATATCTATACTTAAGAAGTGTTTGGGAGATCCTTCGCTTGTTGTCCCGACTGAGAGCATTGGTGTGAAAGAGAGTTTGTCTTATGAGGAGATTATGATTCAGATTCTTGATCTTCAAGTTCGTAAATTGAGAACCAAAAAGGTACCGTCAAAGTTCTATGGCAAAACTAGATTGTTAAAGAGGCCACATGGGAAGCTGAAAAAGATATGAAGGCTAGATACCCGCATCTATTCGTGCTTTCTAATGATGATATAGAAGGTAATGTTCCTTTCTCTTATCTTTGAGTTGATGCTAATTCCGAGTTTGAGAATATGATAAGTATCCTTGAGTCCAAAATGTTAATTGTTTGAATGTTTGAGTATTTGGGTCCTTAGTTGTATTCATGCCTTGAGTAAACCTTATCTCGGTCTTTATTCGAGGACGAATGATCCAAATAGTGAGATATTGTATCACCTTGTGTTATCCTAGCCTAAACTAAGCTCGAAACCATGGGAAAAATTGAGAAATATAGACTGTGCCATCTCTTATGGGTCAACCTATGATTCGTAGAATATTTTAAGGATTGTAGGATGGACTCATAGGGTTGGCACTAGAAAGGAAAAATTTGACTAAGTATGAGAGGATTTATGAGTCTACGTATGACTCATAAGAATGTTAACGACTCATAGAAATGAGTCGTAGAATCATTGCCCAAGTACTAAAAATACAATCCTTAGTACTTTTTTACGAGTCAACAGGATGAACCGTAGAAGGTATTATGATTCATAGAACGGACCCATAGAGAAACTTTAGAGTCTTAGGTTTTCAGAGTTACCAGGACGAGTGGATCTTATGAACGATCAAAGTTTCCACGAGTCATAGAATAGACTCATAAGAAGGGTCCTCAATTGTGGGAAAATTCAGAGTGTTGGGGTGACTTATGAGTCATCATTAGGATCCTTGACGACTCATAAGAACGACCTGTAGATGGACAGATTTGGGTTTTATAAAGGGTAGTTTAGTCTTTTCCCGCCCTTTCCAAACCAGAATCTGATATTTTTGCACTATTTGAGTCCCTTAGCAGTACCCTTATGCATATACTCTCATTAACACTTAGTTTATTTGAAAGCAAGGATTGGAGAAGAGAAAGAACTTAGGGTTCAAGCTTTCACTTCCACCCTTCAAGTTTGATTGTCCTTCGATTCCCTAGGTATGTAAGGCTATCAGAACATTAGACTAAGTTCATTCACGTGCTTTATATCTTCTTTGAGCCTAATTGAGTCTCGATTAGAGTTTTGAATATTTCTATGATTTGAATTTCTTGAGTTATTATGATTCTACCGAGTCCTTAATTGTACCTAATTGATCATGTCTTGATGGTGTTACTAAATTGAGTATTTGAGGTATGTGTTCATGTCTTCATTCACATGAATCCTAATTGAAATTAGTTTTAATATTTACTGCATTGATTATGTTTGAAAGCATAATTATAAACGTCTTGAAAGAGGATGCATTAAGCATGAGTCAAGTTTGATGTATTTAAGCATTTACTACTTTGAAATATGAATATTTCTTTGGCATAAATAATCTTTTTGAGGAAGAGTGATGAGAACATAGGATTGAGTTGAAAGCATGTCTTAAATGAAAGCATTAATGATTGTTGATTTGGAGTCTTGATGAGTCATGAATGAATCTAGAAAAGAATGTCTAATTAAAAGAAGTGATGATTGAGATGATGATTGAGTTGATTAGATTCCAATGTGACTAGATGAGATGACTTGTATAAACTGATTAATTTGAGTCTTATGAGCATATTGAGTCTTGGGAGGAGTATTGAGTATCGAATTGAGTAAGAGTCTAGTTATAACTAAAATTACATGAACTACGAGCCAGTGTAGGATGGAGGGTTAAACCTCTTAAGCCCCAAAATAATGGACTTTGATTGGTTGTGGATCCAATGGTAGTGATTTGCCCCTTACCCTGGAAAAGTATTGTATGGGAGTGGCAACGATACCGCTTCATTGTACATCACCTGCTCATAGGTGATGGTTGTCGGTTAGAGAAACTCCCAAATAGAATATGATCCTGTATGATAGAATTGTTTGATTGAGATTGTAGACGATTGAGTCAATTTGAAAAACATTGCTAAATTTGAATTTGTATATCTTTTGAGTTGGGTCCTTTGTGTTTATTGATGAGATTGAGATGAGTATTGCTGATAGTTTCTCCTTTCATCTATTTTACATACTCGTACATTCCATGTATGGAATCGACTCGATCATCAGATTATAAGGATGCCTTTTTGGCCTACATCATTTCATGATGCATATATAGGTGTTAGAGATCCTCAATAGGTGCATCATTAAAAATTAATTCTACTCTAATATTTGGTGAGTCCTACTTTCATCCGGAGGCACTCTGGATCAGTTATCTTTCTTTTGGGTATTTTCCTTTTTTGATAGACATGGACTTGTAATTGGCACCTTCTGGATAGTGATAAAGGATTCATAGATAGATAGTTATAGTATTGAGTTATTGTGTTGATTTTCAAAATTATTCTTTGACATGAAGTTGAGTTGAGGTTTTGTTTAAATACGTTATTCTTTCATGAGTTGCTGATTTGGTTAGCCCACTTGATTGTCCATTTTTCTGTTGTTTTAAGTCTTCCGCTGAATGAATGAATGTGTGATTGGACCAAATGATTCTCTTGCGGATCAACAATGGTCTTCGAGTGCCGACCATACCTAGGATACCCTCTCGGGGTGTGACACGGTTGGCTTATGCCACCATAGCTTGGGCAACTACTTGAAAAACCGCTCGAAATTCTTCATCGGAGACTTGTTCGGACCAATGATTATTATTAGCATGTGGAGCTTGTTTCTCCTCATCTACATTGCTTCTCAATGGACTCTTCGTGGATGCATGGTTCTGTAATCGCAAAGAATAAGAGTTAGAAGGAAAACGTAGAGAGTTCAACTCTCGCATGATGTAAGAATGATGAAAGAAGTGAAGTTTTCTAAACGTCTCATAGCCTTCCTGTTCAAAATTAAATCAGAGACATTAAACACGTGTTTGGTTATATTTTATTGTGAAATTTGAAAAAGTTTTTTTTTAAAAAAAGTAAAACATGATATTTGAAAATTAAAATGCTTGACCTTGAATATAAATTGAAATTATTTTTAATTTTTCTTGAAGAGAATAGGACAATCAAAAATTCCATATCTATAAATATAAATAATTATTACTAATTTTGAGTCGTGCTAACTGCGGACCAAAATTCATCATGTAAAAGCAAGAGAAACCACAAAACTAATAAGGGAGTGGCCTATCTATTGAATTTTCAAGTAAATACGAAAATGAGCTTTGACAACTTGTCCTTGTTTTCATCACTATCTTCTGATGGGCATAGAAAGAATTAAGTACACTTGAATGCTCTTTTTGTTCTTCCTTAGCCTCAAAAATGTTTTAAGAAATGGGGCCAACACTTGTCTTGAGTACTTGAGCAATAATTGCGATCCCTTCTACCATACAACTTCTTACTTACTTCCAATTCAAAATATTTTTAAAAAATCTAAACAGAAATTTTCAGGATCAAGACCATCAAGAAATTTTGAACAATTCAAGTGAAATTCCTGCAACATTTTAAAAGCACGAATATCCATGTTAACGGAAATATTATTGTTTCTTATGCGACTCTGTAAAACAAAATAGAAAACTTGTAAACTCGGGGCAATAACTTGTATGTTTATAAAAGAATGAAAATTATTGTGGTTTACATAAAGCTTCTTCAAACGATCTAAATAAATATAATAAAGTATATCCTCCAGCAACCCACCAAACTCAATTCTCTAATATTAAGGAACTTACTAATAAACTTGGATAGTATTTCTTCATCTAACGTGATGTGTCCCAATTTCAATTCTTGCAAATAGGGAATTATTAGTTCACCACATAACACGTGGTTATCAAATTCACAATTAGTTAAATGAAGAATAGTAAGACACTTCGATTGAAAAATATAGGACAAATAGTCACAATCATGTTGAAACTTAATTCTCAAATAAACATCATGGAAATTGTTTGCATCTAGAAATTTTATTATATCATGGATATACCTGATATCGATAAATTTAACTTGCAATACTTTTTTCTCGGCATTGATCAACTTATTGTTTTAAGAAGCATAATTTTTTTGATTGAATCCTAAAACTCGTTATGCGAGTATTTACTTTGATTTTTTTTATGGAAACAGATTCATTAAAGTGTGATGGGTGTTATGATGCCAATTTTTTGAAACAAGGCGGACATGAAGTAGGTCATGAAAACTGAGATAGGAAAATATTGAATGGAGGATATGATTGAACAATTGCAATGTTGGATCTACTGAATTTGCTGGGTTTTTAAGAATATCTTCAACTTGTTGAGAAACGATGAAGAGTTCATCTTCATCATCAACCATGGTATGAAAAACTGAAATATTAACACAAACCCTAACTAGGCTAATTTGAATGGAAAATCTTAATTATAATTTTTATCTAAAATAGGTAATTTTCACACGCAAATTATAAACTTAACTTAATGAGCCCAATTAAATAAATAGGCTTCACCGATAAATATTTGCATGGATTTGGTCTTCAATTTTTTTCCTACTATTTTTTTATAATAAAAATTTATTGTTCAAAGTATTTTTAATTTCTTTAGGAAAGTCTTTTCAGAGAATGTTTGTGCTAGGACTCAGTGTATATATTAGAAATTTTGAATCAGATGATTATCCACATGTTTTTTTGCTTGCATTTCTATTGGGTATTTATTTTAAATTCTAATCAATTCGAATTTGTCAGTTTTCTATCAAAATAAATTCCATATTTTAGACTCAAATTGGAGACATTAAGCACTCATTTGGCTATATTTCATTGTGAAATTTGGAAAAGATTTTTTAAAAAAAAAATAAAAAAAAATATTTAAAAATTAAAGTGTTTGATCTTGAATACAAGTTGAAATTATTTTTAACTTTTCGCGAAGAGAAGAGGACAATCAAAACGACCATATATATAAATATAAATCATTATTACAGCTCTTGAGTTGTGCTAACTGCGGACCAAAATTCATCAAGAAAAAGCAAAAGAAACAACAAAACTAATAAGGGAGTGACCAATCTATTGAATTTTCAAGTAAATAAAAAATGAGCTTCGTCAACTTGTCCTTCTTTTCATCACTGTCACGATCCAATTTCTCAAGTCATGATGACACCTACTCTTAAACCACATGTAGGTAAGCCTAACTCCACAGTCCGGAACCATAGTCAACGGATCATCACAAGCGGAAGAAGAGAAATGAATAATAATAAAAAGAAAAGAAAAAGAATAACAATACAACAAGATAACATTCAAGACTTGGTATCAATCGATACTCGAGCCCCCAGACCAAATAGGGAAGTACAAGGTTTATGCATATACAATAATAGTAATAATCTTTCCAGACCCCACATTATGGGATTATACTGGGTTTGTTGTTGTTGTTGTTTGTTAATAATAATAATAATCTTACAGACTATATCTGAATACCAAATAAAGACTAGTCCAAGCCAAAATTGAAGGAGATAGCCAACTCCAGACGCCAAAAGCTCAAGCAAGTCTCTAAAATCCAAGAGCTTCTCCGCACGATATCTAAATTAGTAGTGAAAATCCATACTATGATCTATAGGGTGCAGAAGTGTAGTATGAGTACCAACAAGTGGCACTCAGTAGGCATCAGCCGACTGTGCTCCAAGGATAAATAAAGTATAAATAACATGTAAGCAAGGAGCATATATCACAAGTAACTAACAAGAATAATATGGAAGCCTGCAATATGAAGCATCAGGTGTACGAAAGAGAGAGAAGATAGCAAACAAGTAAGGAAACGAAGGATGTACCTGGTGGCGCCAGCCCAAGACCTAATCACTAAGGCACACTATAAAGGGAGACATCTAAGTGACAACCTACTAACAGAAGTAAACACATATATCACATAAAGACCCAAAGGACTGTATCACCTAAATCCCTACACAAAAGTTAGATAAATAAGAACAAAGGCAGTAACTACCTTCAAACAAGAGACCACTCTTTATACCGCTGCAAGTTCACCAATAGTAAGACAATAACTTCCGAGCCCCTGTGTGCCCAGTAAGTTCACTCAACAGGTAAATCCGCACCACATCCCATACTACTGACAGGTACAAATAACTATGCTGGTAATAGAAAATGCATATATGAATCAAAGTCATGCAGTAAAACCAATAATACAATCTGTACCAAGTACCTCATACCAAGATATATACACCTACTTCTAGTCCGGCCAGGAAGTAGGACCCATGCGCCTCTATGGTATCACCATGGGGAGTTCAGGAACGCCCCATTATACCTGCCTGATCCTGATCCAAGTCTTAAAATCAATTTGTATCCGATCATAAAATCCGATATGTTGCAATGACCAGAGATAAATATTCAAATCATTATAGAAAGGGTCAGAAATCTCTACGACCAGGCTAGTGTCATAAAATAAGTGAATCCTTGATGGCTTGAATTAATATAATAAAATGAGTGCATCCTCGTTGCCTCGAATCGATATCATAAAATGAGCGCTTCCTTGATGCCTCCAGTCCACTGATAGTAGTAATAAAGGTAGTACAACCCCTATTCAAAAATTAGTATAAAATAGTTTGGGTTACAACCCAGTTTTCTCAAATCAATGCTATGAACCAATGCATACACCAGGGTCAACTACATCCATGAGAGAACAATGATCCAATGTAATGCATTTCATCACCAGCACCTAAACAACACACACAATCACATACAATGATGACTCCAAGAGCACCATACCCTCTAAAACATGAAAAGTTGGCTAACAAAGGCAACCGACTTCCAAATTAAGGCCTGTGACTCAAATCTACTCCTCTAACTCAACAACAAGGCCCAAAAGGGAAATCAACCATAACTGGGTAACAAGGAAGAGGAAAGTGTAGGAAACGGTGCTCAGCTAGTCAATCAAAACCTCTAGATCCAACTGGGAATACAACCCGAGAATACAAACACAGCTAGCCTCGCCAAACGACAAAAAGAAAGCATAGGGAATTCTTTCTCTAAATATAGAAATGGGATCCGATAGTAGATCACAAGCCTAACCGGGTGGAAATTACTACATCAAGGCTTCAAGAAAGGTGCTACAATAACGAAGGACACTAAGCCTCATAAATTCTGGCCAACAACAACTACATCAACTAAGTCTCTTCCCAAAATCAATCCTAAGGATCAAAATCCGCCAATCACCATAACCATTGAGCAAGCCACCTAAAATAGTCTAACCAAGACCAAACTATGGCAAATCAACAATCTTTAACAACTAGATAAGAAGTCTCATAAAGGCAACCTAGCCTAAGGTTCACATCGGGACAAAGAACCACAGATCTTTAACAACTCAAACACATGCAATTTATTTTATACACTATCTCAGAAGCTCAATCAAAAGAAAGGAGACCGTAGCCTACCTAGAAGCAAACATACGCGCTCTAAGTCTATCTCCTGGTAATTTGTTTCTCCAAAAATAACTCCAAATACCTCCACGCTATCAAAATGTTGATCGCCTCGTCAATACGGATGTTTTGACAATGAAATTGCATTTTTCAGAAATAGACCCAAAATTGGGTCTAAAATGGGATTGTGGGACCCGTGATGGGAATCCCAAAAATGAGTCCATGAAAACATTCTAAATGTATTATTGAACTTTTACCCCAAAATGGGACACAAATCGATGCTCAAAATGAGAGAAATTAGCCCGACAATAAATTTCACCATTTAAGCATAAATCTAAGCTAGGGTAGCCCCTTTGGGGTGGATTTTACATCAAAACGTCGCCTTGCATGCTTCCCAAAACCTACCAACACGTATCCATGATCAATATGAATCTGTAGCACTTAGAATCAATCAATTTGGAGCTTTATAGCTCACAAAATTGTAAAAGCGGGAAGGGGGGTTGGGGCTTAAAAAGGTTGCTGGTCTTAATTAAAAGACCAACCAACAAACCTCCGTGAATACAGAGGGAAGGCTCCCTCTTCTCCGCGAACGCAGGGTCCAGGTCCGTGAACGCAGAGAGAAAGTTCATTCTTCTCCATGAACGTGGATGAAAACTTTATTCTTCTCCGCAAACGTAGGGACTAGGTTCGCGAACGCGGAGACCAAATCAGAGGTGCACAAGCAAGTATAATTTTTGCCAATTTACAAGGAGGCTCGAAAAGAGACCAAAAGCCTCGATACATGAACGAAAGGTTATTCTAGACCAAAATTGACATTTTCAGAGCAAACCGAGCTGACAAAATTTCAATCTGAGCATGTTTTCCAAGAATGTTAAAAAAATTCAACCTTAGGCCAAATATCAAAGGTTAAAGTGCTAAATTGACTCAAACTCACACTGACTATGCTACTAGCCTAATTTGGCTATTCCTGGACTGATGAAATTGTCAGAATTCTGTTCTTAGGTTATTTTCTAGGTTTTTTAATCGAAGTCAATCGTTCAAACTCTAAGAGTTCCAAAATAGGGAAACGGGGATAAAAACCAAATGAACAACCAGACGACCAAATTGTCAGTGTCAGCAAGTCATAAATGAGTTGGGGTCATTAAAGAAAAGCTCTAAATACTGAATATATCGAAGAAAGATGAAAATGACCTTAAGAGTCATTACAACATCCACTACTAAAAGAATCCAAGGGCATGAACAGATTAGAAAGCTAGGATCGCAAGCTCCACCAAACCTATAGGTACCTTCTCGGGTCGAGCAACGTCAATCCAGAACTTAAGCTAAGGAAAAACTCTCAAATTCACTTTTCTTCTTCATAACTCAACCCAACTTTCAATTTCTCTCTTTTGATACTAATTCAACTCAACAAGAACAAACTCAACTAAATGCAACAGACTCATTCGAGATAAACCAAAACTACACAGACTTCTTAAAATTAGGCAACCAACAGATAAGAGAAGGTGCTAAATAACTCCCAATTCAAATTCTTTGCTTTATACTCCAAATTCACGACCCTTTAGCCATCAAGGGTATCCTACCCATTCTAAACCACAACAAAAATTCCCAGCACCATTTGAATATTGCCCAAACAACCATGAAGGAATTGCAAGCACCACCTGAACATCAAAGAGCAGGAAGAACTCAACATTACCAACTTAGCCCATGGTACCAGCCCAAAGTTCTAACCCAATAACTCCCAAATCCAATAACTTGAGTCTAAAACCTATTTTTCAAAACTGAAATGGCCGCTTCAAGGGGCAACCAAATCCATAAGAGGAAACCGTACTAAGACCAACTCCAATGTCACTTTGTTGCCAATGGAACTTACATATAACCGATCCAATATGAGAATCTAACCCCCCATAAGTAATCAATACTAATTTCATGAGTCCATATACCACTCCACGTGTGTAAATCTGAGTAAACCGCCAATCTAGGAGGAAAATTGACTACTCAAACTCAAGAAAGAACTAAGCCCGCAGGTAGTGAACAAGAATATAAACCCTTTTTCGAGAGTGACCCAAAATAAAACCAAACCATCGCGATGAACACCCCAAGGAACACTTCCATCTAACCACAATGATACCCGCAAACCTCACAACCTGAATAAGAAATCAAGAGATAATTCTACGAGTTACTTTGACTTTATCCTGATGGAGAGACATTTGAGGAATTTTATTCGCCTATGGGAGACAAAGTCTAAATTAGTTAAAGCACACCAAAACAGAAGACCCAAATCATCAATATAAATCTTTGAAGCATCAACACACCCGTTGTAGTTTACCGGTAGAGCCAAGGCACAATACGAAATCACTAAAATTGAAGGTAGTCCTGGTTGCAAGGTAAAACAAGCTTGTGACTAAAATTTTCTGAGAAGTATTAACCAACCACCTAAAATTCCATAAGTCATAATATAACACCAAGGGAATTCTGATAAATCAAGACTCATCAATACGAACGTTCTCACTCCACAATTACCCATTTTAGCTAACCACTGGTCGATCACAATTGTATCACTCTATCTCCTCCATAGAATCTAATAAAATCCTTTTTACATAACACTTCAAGATAAAATATCACTATACATAGAATGAACAAGGAAAATTCTATTTTCATCCTTCACAACTCAATATTGCCATCTGACACCACAACACACAACTAGCTGAATTGATAACTTAATCATCAAACTTACTATGAAGAGACAACCCAGCCAAGTCTGAAGGGCCAACCTTAATTTCACCACCTTAAGAACTAAGAATAGGAAATTGAAACAAGAGAGAATCGACGAACGAAATCCACAGTGAACCACAAGGGCCATAACTACAGACACATTCTTCTCTCGGTAGGTACCTCACACCATCTAAGTACACTAGGGGGCAAGCTAGGAAGGGGAAAGGACTAAGCCTAGAAACTCAAAAATAGCCAAACAAAGCCCACTAGAGCAATCAACTAATACCTATAGAAGCATGGGATGGAATTCATCCGTCCTTAAACTGAACACCTGTACCACTAACTGCAACACTCGGGGCAGCACCTCTTACAAGCTGTCCCTAAGCCCTATGAATCTGATCCTGCCGAGCCTGTCACTTACGATGTGTGACTGTAGGAAACTTTCTAGCTGGATGCCTAAACTCACCACATGTATAACACTTTCTACCAAACACAACCTGCTGAGATGAACTAACCAAATTACTATGAGCCCCAAAACTTGAATGCCCGAATAACAAACCCTGAGATGTCTGTCACAAAATCTATCCACCGCTACCATAAACAATTACAAGACTACTTGGAATCTAAGGTTCTCCCGATATGGGTCTGATAGGCCAAGTGTGAGGCTGACCCTTACTAGGATTATACCTACCTCGAGGAGAGATGCTATATCGCTGCAATGATGGAGAAATTTCCTAACTCCATATCTGTAAGTCTCCATACATGCATGCTCCATAGACCTCACATACCTGACCACCTAGGGAAAAGTGGACTCCACCGCTATTAAATATTATGATGCTAGGCAAAGCAGAAATATCAGTCTATTAATAAACCCCTTAATCATCTCTCGCTCGATAGGAAACAAGGAGGGAGTCTTTTCGGCCTACTCTATAAACTCAATCATATATTGATAACACTCAATTACACCTCTCAAAAGAGATATAGGTGATCATTAGCAGTAAATTGTACCCAACTAAGAGTCGGGGTCGAACCCATAGGGAATAGGTTGAGACAGGTTCTACTAGCTATCACTATTCAGTTGTAAATGCTACTTCCCAAAAATAAACTTGCATAAAGTAAAAGTGGGGGTTTTGGTTTTTGTTTAGAACAAGTAACAATGCAAAGACAAGTAAATATGATTAAAGTTGTAAAAATATGAAGGCTAGACTAGGATTGCCTTCCCCATGACTTGTAAGTTAATAGGCTTATCGTATTCATGATATCATTCATTGTATTGCATGCAAAATCTAGCGAGTTAAGTAACATCTAATTCACCTCCCGGTCTTTTTTAGATGTATTTCATTCATCTCCTTCTGATCTCAGAATGTATACTATACTAACCCTCACCCTAGATCTCAGAGTACTATCTCCTCCCAGTCTCAAGTAACTTAGATGGAGTTTATCCCTTCTTTCGAATCAGAACTCTTTGAATTTCTATTGTGAAGTCTTTTCCTAATCACTACCTCCCTCCTGGGAAAGAAATAAATACAGGAAAGTTCTTAATGCTTGCACTCTATAATAAATACTTTTAAATAAAGAAATCATAATACATGCAGAAAAAAATCACGAATATCAATCCTAGTTTTGCCTATTCTAGTTAAGTTGTCATGGTTATCATAACCGTAGTTGTTGGACTAACTATGTATAATTATAAGTAAAAATAAATTGTGTATAATTCATGAAATAATACTTAAAAAGTGATAGGAAATTAACTCAAGAATAAAACAAGTTAAACTAGCAAGCAAAACTTGATTCGAGTCTCCGAAGATAGGCAATAAACATAAGTTATTACGTGGCTCCTTTAGCTACTACCCAGCATGTGTTATAAAGAAACTGCGACTCAAAAATATAGTTTAGGTCATGTATAATAGACTTCAAATAGTAGGATAAATGTGGGATGAATAATGCATTAAACCAGAACAAAATAAGACATTTATAGAAGTCTAAAACTAGTCCTAAACCAACTAGGAAAAGGAAACTTGATGGACTTCAAATTGCTCTGGACGGGAGCCACCACGGCCAGTGGTGGGCACCACGGCTCGTGGTGGCCTTCCTTGGTGATTTCCTTAGCCTTTTATGGCTGTCCATTCTACCACGGCCAGTGGTGAGGACTACGGCTCGTGGTGAGGCCCTTAGTAGTTGCCTTGGCCATGTTGCTCCTTGCTTTGGCTCTTGGTGATTGCCTTGTCCTTGCCACTTCTTACCTTGTATATTATGGCTGGACACACTGCCACGGTGCTCACCACGGCTTGTGGTGGGGATTCCTTGGTGTGAGCCTTAGCTAATTTCTTGGAAGCTTACTAGAGAGCCTTCTTCATAGATTGGAGGTGCTTTTCACGGCCAGTACTGCCTACCACGGACCATGGTGGCTGTCTTGGTGGGAATACTTGGTCATAACATGTTAATTTAATCTGCCAACACCCATTCCAAGGTCCTTCAAGTCTCGGTGAAGTTCTTTCTTTGAGTTCTCCTTTCAAGTTGTACGAAACCTTGCAAAACTCAAGTGTTTGAACACCTTTTGTGAAATTTTGCTTTCCTTTTGGCATCACCATAACACCAAGATACAAATATCCTTCAAGATCAATCAAAATTTCATATGAAACATTCCAAATACCATCAACCCAAGTGTGCTTCAATTTTCTTGAAAAGTAGCTAAAAAAACATATCAAATTAGCAAAATACACTTGAGAACTTACAATAATTCCTTGTTTTAAGCATCGTAAATGTTATATTTTGGTGACACATCAACACCCTTGTATTAGAATTGTTTGTCGTCCTCAAGAAATAAAAAAACATAAACCAAATGATGCACAAATACAAATAACTCATAGGAAATATATAGTAGCCCTGCAACATAAAACTCATGCCCAACCACCCTCATGCATTGCACTCATGCTCTAACCACTCACTAGGATTACTTTATGATATTGTACCATCTATACCTTAAACAAATCAATGCAAATAGTCATATATTAGTCAATGTAGCAATTAAATAACACAATCGCAGTGCCCTCACCATAAGAAGTCTCTCACATAATATATAAAGTATAAATAGAGATTGGAACAAAACTACCCGCGCTCTCAAAAGAAGTTCGAACAATGCAAAAGTAAAGACCATATGCTTGCTCTTATTTTCAACCCTTCAACTCTTGAATAACCTTTTTAGGATCACAATAGGACTTTTTAGGCTTGTAACATAGGCTCGGGCTTAGGCAAGGTACATTTAGGATAAAAGTGACTACTTTTTCCTTTCAAACATTACTTTGACTTCGCTATTTGTTTTCAACCCGCCAAACTCTTGTTGTTCCCTTATTTCCTCATTCTTTCTTCTCATGAGTGGTTTCTGCTTTTGTTTAATCTTAATTTTTTCTTTATAACTCATTTTTATACTTATTTTCTTTTTCATTTGTGGCCACAACCCATGTTTTTCTTTTCTTCTCATTGCACCATTCTTTTCATACTCTAACTTTGTTTTTCCTTATAGTAGCCACCTTCAACTTAGACTTTTGACCTGAGTTGAAGTGCATAATCTCCTAGGAGGGACCAGGGCCAAGATAAAGTTTCACAGACTAAGTGTCCTTATGGTAGCCACCCTCAACTTAGGCTTTTAGCATGAGTTGAGGTACACATTGTCCTTAAAGGGACCAGGGCCAAAATTTGGATTCACAGACAAAAAAGGAAAGTGCATTGTGTATATTCAAAAAAAATGTCTGTTAAAGCTCAAACTTTTGGTTCAAAGGGTATAATTTCATTTTGTTGGTTAAATTTAGGCTAAGTGACTCATTACCAACAGAGACCTATGATCCTGGTCTAATCCATCTATCCAATTTGTTTTAGTAAGACTAACCAAGCAAGTTCTAGCTTACAAATGCATCAATCAAACTACACAAATTTAGCTCACACCCACATGGCACTGATCTTATGCTATTTATCCCTAATCAACACAGTCATAACTAGAAAATCACCATGTACAATGTTACAAAGATCCTAGCAAATATCATATTTGAAATGTAGTCACACAATTATTCACAAAATTTTGAATAGGGGCTATTTGTTTTCACTTTCACGGGCTTACTACAAACTCTTATAGACACTTGTATTCACACAAACAACCTAAGCATCCTAGTTCTAATAGATAATACACCTTCAGAGAAAAGAAACATGATAAGAAAAACTCCAAAGGGTTTCAGGATGCCCCACTTTCCACTAAAATTTGTGCATTCTCCTAATGTACTCAAAAACTCCAAAATTGAAAACAAGGGAAGTGATCATACCTGTGATGCTCTAGGCATCAGTAGTAGGTTACCTAACTACTCATACTTCATCAAGTATCCACATGGTTTGCCTCCCATAAAGTGTCTGATTTACTATTGCAGCACAACATCCTCATACTACACTATTTCTCTATTCTTGGATTTTGAACATTGTCTTTAGGAAGTGCACCATTCTTCCTTTGATTAACCATGGCTGACAATTGCCCTATTTGTTGCTACAACTATTTGATAGAGGTTGAGTGTGAATCTACCACTTGGGTCATTTTGGTCATATCGCTTTTTAGCTCCTTGACCACAAATTCTGTAGATTCTTTCTTTTACAGCACTTTAGTCAAGATCTTCTCCATGCTTGCTCCACCTCTATCTTTGTTTCTGGGATGCACATAAAGGCTGCTCTGATAATTTTTGTATTGATCCTTGTTATGCCAATTGCCTTGATCACGGTGGTCATCCCTATCATAGTATCCATCTCTTTGAAAGCTTTGACCTTGGTCTGCAGAGTTGTATGTCTGAAAACCCCCTGGTTGTTCATATACTTTGACTCTTCATCACCAGGTAGGTTGTCATAAAGATCTATAGTATCAACAACATTAACCTTTTCTAGACCTTCATTTAACAATTATTTGGTCAGCATGTCCTTTTGAGTCCGCATGTGGTTCATAGCTTGATCACGTTTCTCTTCTCTCTTTTTCTGCTCCGCTGACATATTAAATTAAATCCAAAACCTCCCATGTCAGTGTCTTTAGTGTACCTGCTCTATTATTCATTGCGAACTGATCCAAGATTACTGTTGCTTTCTAAAATGTCTTGGCCATGAATAAACCTTCATAAGCTGCATCAATAACTAGCATAGTCCCACAAGCTGCATCAATAACTAGCTTACTCACAAAGTTATCTATAAAACAACTCCTTCAAGTTCTCATCTGTCAAATTATGATTAGGACACTGCTTTATTTTCTATCTGAATCTCTCCCAAGTTTCATGGACCCCTTTAGAAGGTACTTTTTTGTGAGCATTAATCTCATCCTTGATTTGCTGCTTTTTAGATGGTGGGAAGAACCTCTCCAGAAATACTTCCCTTAGCTCCCTCTAGGTGGTGATAAAGTCATGAGGAAGCTCATTCAACCACTTCATTTCCACCCCAGAAAATGACAATGGAAATAGACGTAATCATATAGCTGATTGGCTAACCCAACTGGTTTGCATCATCACTTGCTGCTCCATTAAATAGCCCTTTGAGGTTCAATATCTGCAGCAAGGTGCTAGAGATAGTGAAATTAACACTTGAGGTAGTGGTGGAAGAATTATAACTTCAGTAGCTCCTGCGCCATCTGTATCAACATCATCATCCACTAGGGCATCATCCCTGACTTGATTCTCTTCAAGCACTCTCAACCATTGTGCCTCACGCTCCTGCGCATTCATCTTTCAAATGGACTTTTACAGTTCAGGATCGTAGGGAAAAAGTGGTTCACCTATACTATGAGTGTTTGGCATGCACTATACGTTCCTTATAAAAACAAAAACAATAAACCAAAAGTAAAACTAGGAAATAGAACTAAAACCTAAAGTGCTCACTAATAGACTGTTTTAAAATCGTATTCCCCGACAACAGTGCCATTTTGATAACACTCAATTAAACCTCTCAAAAGAGATGTAGACGATCATTAGCAGTATATTTTATCCAACTAAGAGTCAGACTCGAACCCACAAGGAATAGGTTAAGACAAGTTCTATTAGCTATCATTATTCAGTTGTAATTGCTACTTCTCAAAAATAAATTTGCATAAAGTAAAAGTGGGGGTTTTGGTTTTAGTTTAGAAAAAGTAACAATGAAAAGACAAGTAAATAAGATTAAAGTTGTAAAAATATAAAGGCTAGACTAGGATTGCGTTCCCCATAACTTGGAAGTTAATAGGCTAATCATATTCATGATATCGTTCATTGTATTGCATGCAAAATCTAGCGAGTTGGATAACATCTAATTCACCTTCCGGTCCTTATTAGACATATCTTATTCATGTCCTTTCGGTCAGAATGTATACTATAATAACCCTCACCCTGGATCTCAGAGTACTATCTCCTCCCAGTAACAAGTAACTTAGACATAGTTTATCCTTTCTTTCAAAGCCACAGTTTGTGAATTTCTATTGTGAAGTCTTTTCCTATGCACTAGCTCCCTCCTGGGAAAGAAATGAATACGGGAAAGTTCTTAATGTATGCACTCACTAATAAAGACTTTTGAATAAATAAATCAAAATACATGTAAAAATAAATCATGAATATCAATCCTACTTTTGCCTATTCTAGTTAAGACGTAATGGTTCCCACAATCCTAGTTGTGGGACTAGCTATGCATAATTATAAGTAAAGAAACAAGAACTTGTGTATAATTCATTAAAAATACTTACAAAGTGACAGGAAATCAACTCAAGAATAAAACAATTAAGGTAGCAAGCAAAACGTGATTCGAGTCTCCAAAGATAGCCAAGAAACATAAGTTATCGTGTGGCTCCTTTAGCTATTGCCCAGCATGTTTTGTCAACAAAACATGACTTAAAAATATAGTTTAGGTCATGTATAATAGCCTTCAAAGAGTAGAGGAAGCGTGAGAGTAACAATGCATTAAACCTAAAACAAAATAAGGTATTTATAGAAGTATAAAACTAGTCCTAAACCAACTAGGAAAAGGAAACTTGATGGACTTCGGATTGCTCTGGAGGGAGCCACTACGGCCAGTGGTGGGTACCATAGCTCGTAGTGGCCTTCCTTGTTGATTAACTTAGCCTTTTATGGCTGGACATCCCACCACGGCACCCACCACGGCCAGTGGTGAGGACCATGGATCGTGGTGAGGCTTCCTTCGTCTGAGCCTTAGCCAATTTCTTGGCAGCTTACTAGAAAGCCTTTTTCACATATTGGAGGTCCTTTCACGGCCAGTAATGCCTACCACGGTCTGTGGTGGCTGTCTTGATGGGCATACTTGGTCATAATATGTTGATTTAATAGCCCAATACCTATTTCAAGGTCCTTCAAGTCTCGGTGCCAAACTTAACTGTTTGAACACCTCTTGTGAAATTTTGCTTTCCTTTTGGCATCACCACAACACCAAGCTACCAACATCCTTCAAGATCAATCAAATTAAATTTTCACATGAACCATGCCAAATATCATCAACCCAAGAGTGCTTCAATTTTCCTGAAAACTAACTAAAAAAATATATCAAACTAACCAAATGCGCTTGAGAACTTACAATAACTTTTTATTTTGGGTATCGTAAATGTTGTATTCCGGCGAAGAACCTTACTGAGGACCAATAGATCCAACTCTAGGATAAGAACTGCTCGATGCACCCAAGACTACTCCTGCCTATGGTGTATGCTTATCGAGACGTTGAACCTCCAAAGTTGGATCCAAAGAAGTCGAGGTGGTCATACATACTGTCAAATTATGGGTAGTATGTGTTGGTGCTCCAGCCATGCCCATTTGAAAGTTCATACTATCCATCTAAGGAGGAATAAATTTCAAGAAAATATTTAGAGGTTGATTGAAGACATTTGATAAGATAAGGAATCAAGAATTGAATTTCTCTAAAATGCCCTATAGCCTTCCGAAGATAGGATACAGACGTCTCTATATCGATCCACAGGACTCTACTAGTCACTTGCTCTTATAACAACGATAACGGCGAATCTAAGCTCTAATACCACTTTGTCACGACCCAATTTTTCAAGTCATGATAGTACCTACCAATAACCCACAATAGGTATGCCGAACCCCATAGTCTGGAAGGAAAGTCACCCTTAGGCTAAATTTCAAAGGTTAAAGCGCTATGTGGCCTCAAACTCGCACTGATTTCCTCGATACTCATGGCAAGCATGCTACTAGACTATTTTTCTATTTCGGGGCTGATGGAATTGTCAGAATTCCATTCTGAGGTCATTTTCTAAGATTTTTCACTGAAGTCAACCATTCAAACTCTAAGAGCTTCAAAATAAGGAAACGGGCATAAAACCCAAATGAACGACCAGGTGACAAAATTGTCAATACCAGCAAGTCATAAATGGCTTAGGGTCTCTACAAGAAAGCTCTAAATACTGAAAATATCAGAGAATAAAGAAAATGACCTTGAGGGTCATTACAACAACCACTACTAAAAAGACTTTTGTCCTCAAAAGTCAAGGGACAGAAAAGAATCCAGGGCATGAAAAGATTAGAAAGCTAGGCCTGCAAGCTCCACCAGACCTATAGGTACCTTCTCGGGTCGAGCAACGTCAATCCAAAACTCAAGCCAAGGTAAAACTCTAAAATTCACTTTTATTCTTCATAACTCAACCCAAATTTCAATTTCTCTCTTTTTATATTAACTTCAACTCAACTAAATGCAATAGACTCATCCGAGATAAACCAAAACCACACAAACTTCTCAGAATTAGGCAACCAACAGACAAGAAAAGGTGCTAAATAACTCCCAATTCAAATTCTTTACTTTATACTCCAAACTCATGACTCTTTCTCCATCAAGCGTATCCTACCCATTCTAAACCACAACAACAATTCCCAACACCATTTGAACATTTCCTAAACAACCACGAAGGAATTGCAAGCACCACTTGAACATCAAAAAGCGGTAAGAACTCAACATAACCAACTTAGCCCAAGGCACCAGCCCAAAGTTCTAACCCAATGACTCCCAAATCCAATAACTTGAGTCTGAAACCTATATTTTAAACTGAAATGGCCACTTCAAAGGGCAACCAAATCCACGAGAGGAAACCGCATTGAGACAAATTCCAATGTCACTTTATTACCAATAAAACTTCTGGATAACTGATCTAATATGAGAATTTAACTCCCATAAGCAATCAAAACTAATTTCATGAGTCTATATACCACTCCACGAGTGCAAATATGAGTAAACCACCAATCTAGTAGAAAAACTGATCACTCAAACTCAACAAAGAGCTAAGCCTGCAGGTAGAAAACAAGCATATAAACCCTTTTTCAAGAGTGACCTAAAATAAAACCAAACCACCGCAATGAACACCGTAAGGAACATTGCCAACTAACCACAATGACACTCGCGAACCTCACACCTTGAATAAGAAATCAGGAGATGATTCTACGAATTACTTTGACTTTATCTTGAAAGAGAGTCATTTGAAGAATTTCATTCGCCCATGGGAGCCAAAGTTTGAATTAGTCAAGGAACACCACATCAGAAGACCCAAAATCAATAATTTGACTCTTTGAACCATCGACACACCTATTGTAGCTTACCGACAGAGCCAAGGCACAATACAAAATCACCAAGATTGAAGGTAGTCCTAGTTGCAAGGTAAAATAAGCTTGTGACTAAAATTTTTGAGGCGTATTAATCAACCACATAAAATTCCATAAGTCACAAAAGCACACCAAGGCAATTCTAATAAATCAAGACTCATCAATATGAATGCTCTCACCCCACAATCACCTATTTTTAGCTAAGCACTGGTCGATCAGAACTGTATTACTCTATCTCCTCCATAGATCCTAATAAAACCCTTTTTACATAACGCTTTAAGATAAAACATCACCATATTTAGAATGAACAAGGAAAAAATCCATTTTCAGCCTTCCCAACTCAATATTGCCATCTGACACCACAACACACAACCAGTTGAATCGATAACTTAACTATCAAACTTACCATAAAGAGACAACTCAACCAAATCTGAAGGGCCAACCTTAACTTCTCCACCTTAAGAACTAAGAGTAGGAAATTAAAACAAGAAGAATCGACGAATGAAATCCATAGTAGACCACAAAGGCCATAACTATAGACACACTCTTCTCTTGGCAGCAACCTCACAGCATCTAAGCACACAAGGGGGGCAATCTTGGAAAAGAAAAGGACTAAGCCCAAAAAACTCAAAAATAGATGAACAAAGCCTACCAGAGCAATCAACTAAGATTAATATCCACAAGGTATAACTCTACCACTACTATCATTTAATAGTAACACTAATATGATCCACTACCAAAAGAAATCACCTAGGGAAGATAAACACATACACATAGTTTCAAGCAAAGCTATCATAAAAAATAATAGGTAAGTAATCAGGCTAAATAAGTTCACTCATATAAGTCCAAGTAAAATAATTACCAGAATCACAAGATGAATCTAATAAGACAAGTACTCATTGGTAGGTACGACGACCCCAACACCCAAGCATTATAAATAGGAAAGGTCCTATAAATAATTTCACACAAATATGATCAATACTTGGAATCTCATCCTCTATCTGACCTACAGAAGCATGGGATGGAATGCATCTGACCCTAAAATGAACACCTGTACCACTAACTGACTGTCCTTGAGCCTTACGAATCCTATCTTGTTGAGCCTGTCGCCTATGATGTGTGACTGTAGGACACTATCTAGCCAGATGCCTAAACTCACCACATGTATAGCTCTTTCCATCAAACATAACCCACTGAGATGAACCAGCTAAACTAGTATGACCCCTAAAACCTAAATGCCTGGATAGCAAACCCTGAGAAGTCTGTCGTGAACCTTATCTACGGCCGGTACCATAAACTATCACAAGATCACCTGGTACCTAAGATACTTCTGCCATAGGTTTGATAGGCCTAGTGTGAGGTTAAACCTTACTAGGATGATGCCTACCTCAGGCGAGATGCTACCTTTGTTGTGCTAACAGTGAGATCTCCTACCTTCACCTTTGTAAGTCTTCATACATGCATGCTCCATAGACCTTACATAACTAACCACCTGGGGAAAAGTAGACCCCACCGCTATTAAGTATTATAATGCTAGGTGGAGCGGCAAAATCAATCCATGAATAAACCCCTGAATCAACTCTCGCTTGGTAGGAAACAATAGGGATTTTGTCCATCTCACTCCAGAAACTCAATCATATATTCAGAAATTGGCGAAAAACCTTGCTGAGGACAATCAGATCTAATTCTAGGATGAGAACTACTTGATGCACCCAAAACTACTCCTGCCTATGGCATATCGCATCGAGATACTAAATCTCTAATGTTGGATCCCAAGAAGCTAAGATTTTCATAGATACTATCGAATTCTAGGTAGTATGTGTTGGTGCTCTAGCCATACCCATTTGAAAGTTTGTACTATCCATCTAAGGAGGAATGAATTCTAAGAAAATATTTAGAGGTTGATCAAAGAAATTTCACATGATAAGGAATCAAGAATAGAATTTCTCTAAAATTCCCTATAGCCTCCCAAAGATAGGATACGAACATATTTGCACTAATCCGCAGGACTCTACTAGGCACTTACTCTTATACCGGTGATTTTGGCAAACCTAAGCTCTAATACAACTCAGTCACGACCCAATTTCTCAAGTCATGATAGCACCAAATATTAACCCACCAGTAGCTAAGCCTAACCTCACAGTTCAAAACCATAGGCTGTGGACCATCACAAGTGAAAGAAGAGAAATAATATAGAAATAATTATGTGTTAATATATGGAATGTATTAAGTATGTGAGAAATATACATAGCATGAATAAAAGGACATAATAAGCATGAACATGTAAATATGTGATGCATAACCAATTAACTTGAAAAGCGTGATGTAAAACAAAAAAATAATGGGATAAGGTCAATGCATCATAAAACATCATTTAAGAGTTTGTAAGAAAACATAGTCATTATTTTATGGGATATGGACTGTAACCATAATAGAACTATGTTAGCTATAACATGGAGTCCGGTATAACTCCTACACAAGAAAAAGGCTACTTACCATGGTAGACTCCATATCATTAACATCATGAGCTATATGTGGATCCACTAGTTAGGTTATTTAAGACAACCTACAGAGGCACGTATTTGGGACTAAAAGTTTCTACTAGAAGCTCTCTTACCAAGCTTTCACCTCAAGCCCTCTCGGTGCTAAGTCAAATCCTAATGGAATAGATAAAATCATTAACAATAGGAGAGGCAATAAGTATATACCAATCCACATTCATAAAATCATATAAGAGTGGCTCCTTAAATTATGATTTCATTCGTATTGTGAGAAAATCTTTCACAATTCATTGGTACGTACTTGAAAACATATGAGATGCTAATCATAACTTTCATAAAACATTCGTAAATCCTTGATAGAGTTCATGATCATAATTCATAGTTCGTAGTTGAAAATCATAAGTATAATGCATAGGTCCATGTGAAATCAATTAAAAATCATGTATCATAGCAAATTCATGCATAATGAAGTAGAATAACATTAATTAAAATCAATTAAGAAAGACCCATAAAGAATTAACATGAAACCCTCACTGAATTGGGTGAAAATAATTCTGGAGAATTGAGATTATTTTGAGAGCCAACGGATGAAAGAAATCCATTGGTGAATTCTCACATACCTGGATATCAAATATTTGGAAGCAATGGAGATTGAAGGACTTGAATTCGGAAACCCTAGCCTTTCTTGCTTTGAGATACAGAGGGAATTGGAGAAAATGAGTTGAGAGAATTTGAGTGTTTTTGAGTAAATGAGAAGGAATAAAATGTAGTTGAAGGGTAAAAATGGTTATAGGGTAGTTATAGGTCCAAAATGATGTAGTTTAGGGGTTAAACTAGTGGGAAACGTCTAAAATATCCTTCACTTAAAAACTGTCGGAGTGACCTATGGTTCGTAGGTACTACTACAATCCATCAATCCCCCTTCGTAGAACTCATGCCCACTCCTAACCCATCTCCTATGACCCTTATCCTATGGGTCGCAGGTCATCATATGGGTCGTAGGACCCATCTGTAGAATTTGTGCACCAAAATAGTAGCTATTGAAAATTGCAAATTAGCTTTACGATCATAGTCTATGGGTCGTAGAAATCTCTACAGGTCATCAAACTTGTTCGTATCATCAGACAAAATCCAAGTCTCTGAAGTTGGCTCTACGGCCATTCTTAAAGGTCATAAGTTATTATACAGATCGTAGACACCATCCGTCCTGTTGAACATGAAAATCAAGGCTTTGAATTTCTTCTATGGGGCCTTTCTACAGCCCGTACAATTTCCTACGGTCCATAGGTGGACCTCATTGGTAAACCCTAAAATTCTAACTTTTTTGCAAGTGTCCAGACTTCCAGCCTTCCTACGGATAGTAAAAAAGATCGTGGAAATCTGCACCAGACCACTTTCTGTGACTTTTCTTTTCATTATGATTTTTTAACTTACTGGATCTTACATGTGTAAAGACTAATCAATATTTTATACAACTCATATTATATACAAGAGACATTTCAAGTCTAATTCCAAGTAAATGTTTAGTTATCAGTATTGCTTTTTCCACTTTAAGTAACCAAGTCACATTTATCGATTTAAGGAAATTACTCAATTATGCTTGACTTTAATTCGTATTGTAGGAATAACCTATTCTCACTCGATTTTAGTACCACTTGTTAATATTATAATTTAACTCTTATGGTTGGACAATATTGGGTGTACGGAACTTCGCTACAGTGAGACCCGTTCGCTATAGCGAATCCCAAAATAGTTTCGAATAGAAAAGAGGGATATGCAATTTTCTAACTTTCCATAATAATTATTAAGTATACCATTATCTCATTACAAACATATAAAACTACAACCAGTTGACACTAACAAATGTACAACTTTCTTTCACCTTAACTATAGTGACTTTCAGATTATCTTTAAGAATTAATCACATACAATCTCAAACAATTCATTCACTAATCATTCTCAGGTTAATTCGTATAGTTATTAGGATAGGCATGATACACATATCTATATTATTTTAATTATATTATACTAAAATTATCCATCAAAACATCATGTCTGCAAGCCTAATCATGTTGTCATTGTCAATTCTATGATGATATTAGAGTCACTAATAAAATCTATACGTAGAGTAATTTATAACCTCTCCTTAATTGAAGATCTTGAAACAAGAAAGCTACTCCACATATGATTTTTCCTTCCCTTCTTATCTCAAAAAAATAAATATTTGACAAATAAGCTATTTTAAGAGTAACGAATCATTAATTCTCCAAATAAATGCTTTGAGAATTTAAAATCATTAATTGTGTTCTTATTCACAGTCTAATTCAGTATTAAAGAGTGGTGAAATGGTCTTGTGGACCCTTGTACATGTATGAGTTTGTATTGTGAACCCTTCTACTTACCTATTTATCATCGGAACCTCTGAACCCCATGAAATACAACATTTTAAATACTATTTTTGACTTGGCATCCTATGTGGCATGACCAAGCAAGGAGCATGTAAATCATATTTTGTGGGAGAGTGAGCAACTTAAAAAGGGTGTAACGGTCCTTTTTTCTCATTAAATCAGCCATCATCTTCAGTCTTTCCTCTTTCACCATTGTTAAGCATTTTCTTGAGTATTTTCTTGCCTCTTTTTTGATCTTCTCTCTCCAAATTTCTTCTCTATTATTTTTTTCCTTCATTCTACTCGTCTCTCCTTTTCGTGGATTTTCAATTCGTTATTTTTTGGGTTTGATTTTTTTTGTCTTCACCATGATAGCTTGTTGTTGCTACTGTGGACTCTATACTGAATTTAAGATGTCAAGGACATCAACTAATTCTGGAAGAATATTTTGGGATTATCAAAACTATGCATCTGGTAATAGTTGTGGATTCTTTCGATGGGCTGAGGCAAATGATTCAATATGCCAACAACAATACTACATGAAGAACTCACCAAAAAATTTAGACCAAGGAAGACAACGAAGACAAGGGAGACACAAAAGGCAAGGAAGATGTAAGGCATGGAAGATCAAGCATTAATATTAATATCACTGTTATTGTGATCGTTGTGATTTGGTTTCTTACTTTTAAGATGTATTGACATAATATTTTCAATATGATATCACTATTATCTTTCAAAGTTTATTATGTAGTTTCAATGTACAATGATAATGAATTATAATGACATGATGAATACAAAGTGTAAGAAAACACAAATCTTCAAATTATGTCTTATAATTACTGAGAAATACACCACAAATTCATCAACAAAAATAAATAAAGTATTCAAAATAGCAACTTAACAATAGCTGAAACTGAAAGTAAAACCAAAATACTAGGGATCAAGTCATTAAGCTAGAAAAATCTACTGTGTGCCTTGAGTGCTTGGTGGGAAATGAGTCTTGGTGGCAGGAGTGCCTGTTGTGGCTTGAGTGCCCTTAGAAGAGTTTGATCTTCTGTAATGCTCTTCTTTTAGGTGACTTTTAGTAACTGTAGCTCTTCCCTTCCAGTTTAGTCCATTGGGTTTATAACCATGATCAATATTTGTAGGAACTGAACTTGTTAATGTAGGACTACGTAAGATTCTATTAGTAGTTTCAGACTGAAAAAACAATAAAATATTTCAGTTAAACATACATCAATATCAATTAAATATATTTAAATGATATAATACTTAACCTCCCTATTACACTGCTATTTGATCCAAATAGCATGTAAAAACCAACTGTTTTTGCCTTCTTTTATCTTGGTATCTTATATCCAAAGTTGCACCAACTCTCAAAGTTGTGCTACTCTTCCTTTTTGTAGGAACGAACACTAGAAGTTGATTATTGAGTACCTAATGGAGTTCTTGGTTGAGTTGCATTCTCAGATACTGCAGAATCAGTTGTAGGCCTCACACCACCTGAAATAGCAATGACAGGCCTTTTATATGCTACAGGTCTCACACCAGTTGATGTACCATTCACAAGCCTTTCCCCAGCTACTGAGGCAGCAGCATACCTCACACCAGTTCATATAGCACTGGTAGGCCTTTCCCCAACTGCTGAGGCAGTTGCAGACCTCACACCAACTGAGGGAGCAATGGTAGGTGTCACACTTGGACTAGCACTTACACTTGGTTGACTCTAAATTATAGCATCTGTAATATCAGATATAGTGGATGCTTCAGCACTTTTACAAGTTTCAGCAGTTGAAGTTCCAGCAGTGAAATTATTTTTCTATAAACATATATTAAAGTAAAAAGCACAACTGAACATAGTAGAATTCAACAGTAGAAAGACACTAAAGCACAACTTACTAGAGTTGGACATCCTTTCTTGTTATGTCCAAAAGTCTTGCACACAGAACATTTTATTTTTCTTCTCTTCCTTGTAGCCTTCCCAAACTTCTTCTTAATAGGTTCATCACTATCTTTTTTTCCTATTTTTACTTGGTCTTCATGACATGGTAGTAATTTCAGATGGCTCTACTGGTCTTGTGCTTTTTGGCCACATCTTGATGTTTGTCATAGGCTGAATAAACTTATTATATGCTTCAAGTATGTTTCCTTCTTATACTAGTCATCAATAAATTCCTTAGCAGCCCAATCCTTAAAATGAATTGTAGAAAGTGCATGAGCACAAGGAATTTCTTTTAATTGCCATGATCTACAACTACACATCTTCTTTTTGATATCAACAACATGTTTATATGGTGGATCATGAATCTCAAAGCCAAAATCACCATTAAACTTTACCTCACAATTGGCTGCATGTTTAATATTTTCTCTAAGAACTTCCATAGCCATTGGTGATACATCACTAATCCATTTTTGTGAAAACTCTCTCATTTGATTCAGTTTTTTCATGACTTTGACTCTTATTTCCTCTATCATAGTGATGATTTAAAACTCTCTCATTTGATTCATCCTTTCCATGACTTTCACTCTTATTTCCTGTATCATAGTGATGATTGACTTAAACCTAGCACCTAAAATTCAACTGTTGAAAGTCTCACACAAGTTATTCTCAACTACATCACACTTGTTATGTTCTTTAAAATATGCTCTACACCATGTTTCTTTGTTATAATTTAACAATTCTTCCACAATTCCTTTTCCTAACTGGCTCATTTCATCAAGTTTTAGTTGTAAACATACCTCAAATGATACACTAGCAACATGCCAGAACTTTTTCTCTTTTCTTTACCCCTCCACACCTTCTTTAAGTTGGCCCATATATGTCTAGCACATCATCTAAGCTCAGTATTTGGCAATAATTCAATAAGTGATAAATGAAGACTCTGTCAAACAAAGAAAACTAGAGAGACAACAATGTTAAAGATCAAATACTATAGAAAATTGAAGCCTAAGTGAATTGAACAAAAAATTGAGTAATACCTTCTGCATATTAGACATCACTATTATCCCTTCACCTTCAGTTTCTATAAGCTCCAAATCATGTTTAATGCACTTCAAAAACCAAGATCATATGTCATTGATTTCTTTATCAACCACTTCCCATTCTACAGGATACATCTGATTATTTCTATCTTTGAAAATGCAAGATAATAGTTCACCTTTACACTTTTGAGAAATGCACCATCTAAACCAATTATCCTTCTACACCCTTCTATCCATCCACTTTTTAGGCAACCAAGATAAATTTAGATGCCCATAACCACCTCTTTTCCTAGAATTGTATTCTTGGATATCCTAATAGATATAGTAGTTCCAGGATTAGTGATTTTTAATTACTTAGCATAATCATACAGCCTAGTAAACTCCTCTTTGAAATCACCCATATGTTCATTCATAACTCTCAGTTTTGGGTTTTTACAACTTATTCTACTAACATACAAACCATACTCCTTCTGTATCAAAGCTTAAATTGATGGTAGGCTCACTCATAATCCTCGCTTTGTATTTTTTGCGAATCCAAATTGGGTTACACAATTTGTTTCTTGTCCTTTAAAACACATGTGGACAGGAAAGTATGTTTTCACACTGAAGTTTCCAGTGTTACCATCAAATTTACCAAGGACAACCCATTTTCTTACACTTTGCCCTTATCATTAGGTATAATCTTAATATTTATACCCTTCTGAATAGAGTAAGTTTGAAGTGTCTCCCTAAACTCAATATGATTCAAAAAGACCACATAAAGCTGAAATAAAAAAAATTAGCAGTTGGGTCAAAGTAGATCTTGGTACTTGAATTCCTAGGTGGTGGATCTACCACTTCATCATTCTCAATAGGATCCCTTTCAACTTCACTAATGTCACTACCAGGATCTGAGCTATCAAAATAAGGGTCATCACCATCCAAATTACCTATCAAACCTTCCCCTCTTACTCTTATAAATGTCTTCAAAACATGCATCTATACCTACAGGGTCAGATGGTATCTCATCTACATTTACCCTATCATCCCTCTCTTTACCCTATTATTGGATGATAGATTGCCTAGCTTGAAGCAACTCCTCATCTAGGTCACTCAAATCATCAATATTTTCCTCAATATCAAAGAGTGAATCTGAATCTGAATGTGGATGTAGGTTATCTACATTTACTCTAGGGGACTAATCTTGATTTAAATCCGTAAAATCATTTACATCAAGTGGTTTAGATGAAGACACATCAACCATATCTTTTGGTGGGAAGAGTACACATCAACTCGGTCTTTTGGTGAGGTAGAATACACATCAAACCTATCCTTTGGTGAGGTGAAGTACACATCATCCCTATCCTTTAGTGAGGTGGAATACACATCAACACTATCTTCTAGTGGGGAGGAGGACACATCGGCACTAGGCAATAAAGGTGTCTCTTTAATAACTAAATGTATACTAATTTGATGTACCACAAATACATCAACAAAGTCTTTACTATTCAAAGTATTAAGAAATAATAAAACATCAGAATCAATATATAACATCTAATAACCATCCTAGTTGTTGACTCTACATCCAAAAGTTTCAACTTTATCAACACCGAGTTCTAGTGCTAATTTATGAAATAAAATGATATGCATCTCATTTGCATCTATGTTAATCGTTTCAAGATCACTGATTCCATTTGCATACCTTAGATCAGGATCAGATACAAAACAACCACCATAGTACAATTGAAGTGTTACTATTGTTGAAGCCATTTACTTACCATGCCTGTAAAGTGATAAAAAAGCAATATTTTTAATAAACTTCAAAAAGGCCTAATTTTTTTATGTAAAAATATGACAATATTCTTATACACGTCTGACATATATCACTGGACCACTATTAAAGTAAAAAGGGATAAATTTCAGTTAAAATTAAGATTTTATGAATAAACCCTAGAATCTAATTGAATTCAAAAAAATATGTCATTGAAGTCAAGAGAAGTCATAATAGTACTACAAAAGCATATTACACTAACATTAGGCACGAAACAAAGCAAAATCCCTAAAAAAGTGAAGAAATTAGTTTAAATCAATCCAAAAAACAAATGAAAACACAAGTAAATACGCATACTAACAAACAAAAACACAAGTAAAAATGACAATAAGTTAGTTCTCTTATACAGATAACTTGAAAATCGAAGAGAATGAACAAAAAAATGGATAAAATCCATTAGATAAGTCGCCGGAGAAAGGGGAAAAGAAAGGGGTGGAGAAACGTTGAGGGGTCTGAATGACCCTTCAATATACGATCCTTTATTTTTTGTATACACGTCATTCCCAACGTGTATTAAATTATTTATTTATTTTAATGACATATAAGAGTTTGTGATACACGCACAATGCCAAGTCAAAAATAGTATTTAAAATGTTGTGTTTCATGGGGTTTAGGGGTTCAGATAATAAATAGGTAAGTAGAAGGATTCACAATACAAACTCAGACAAATACAAAGGTCCACAAGACCATTTTGCCTTAAAGAGTCATTCAATCACTAATTAATTCTACAATACTCACATTATCTAAATTAATGAAATTTCAACCCCAATTATTTTGTTTAAAGAAATTTTTATGATAAAAATATCATCTTTGTTAAACCCAAGATTTCAAACCATCACAATCATGTTTTAGAAAAACAATTTCATGCCAAGAATTATTAGTTTACAAACAAGAAATAATTTTAGGTGATATGATACATACCATATTCTCTATAATTTAATGAACCTAGGGTTCTAATCTATAATGTCACCATTAACAATAGCTCTAATGATTCCAAGATGTTAATGAATTAATAAACGAAGAACTTGATGAAAAAACTTACCTCAACGAAGAATTTTCACCCTAACCTTGAAAACATTATTCCTCTAGTGCCAAGCCGTGACACGACAATCGGGAAGCAACGAACCCCAAGCGAAAGTAATCAACTAAAGGGTATGGGACTACGGGATAACAACTCAAAGATGTCCAATCTAGACTACATCATATAGCGTCTAAAAATGCCTCTAGTCTAGTCTTTGATAGGGGATTTGAAAAATCTCCTAGCTCACTCGAACAATAGAAGTAAGTCACATAATAGAAATAAGAAACAAAGTCATTATCCTCGATAAGATGAGGACTCACCAACTCTTGATATCTAATCAACTCTAGCCACAGATAGGATGGTCGTGAGTGTCGTCTTCCTCTACATTATGAGACAATGTAGGAAAACTATGTATTAGTACGTTTGAATGTACTAAGTATGCGAGATATGCATGAACAAGTAAAGGAACATGAACAATATGCCACAAGATGCATGGCCAATCATAATGAATATAAGTAAGGCTTAAAATATTTGAAAACATATAAAACTCATGGTCAATGCATATCATAAAACATCATCATGAACTCATAACTTAACATTTAACTTGTATGGGATAAGACATTTAACCGACATCTAAGACTATACGAGCTATTATATGAAATTCGATGATCCCTACATCGAGAAGGGGGAGGCTACCTTGCTAGGGTATACTTCGTTATGTTACTCATCTCAACTCAACTCAACTGTGATATATGTAAATCCACTAGCTAGGCCATAAAATCAATTCTACATGGGCAACATAGCTTGGGACTTTAGGTTGCTACTAGGATTCCCTTAGGTAACTAACTGCGTTACCGGATCAAACCCCACGTAGAAGCCCTCTCGGTGCTTAGTCAATATCCTAATAGAAACTCATAAATCATGCTCATAACATAATAGGGAAAGATAGTAACTACCTATCAATCCATGTTTAAAACATATTAGGAATAGCTCATTAACTTAGTGACTCATAGGAATCCATAACTTCAACAATAATTGTCCTTATCACCATCTTATAACATGATTGTGTGAGAACTATATTTATCACACCATAATAACATATTTGATCTTAACTAAGATCATCATCATAACTATCATCATAAAATCATAATATTAACTTTAAATCATAAAATCCTTCATTGGAAATCATTAAACTCATGATCAACTCATAAAATCATCTTTAACTCTCATAATACTTGAAAGTAGCTTTATGCATGGACATTCATAGTTCAACTTACAATCATAAAATTCATATGGAAACATGCATATAATGATCATTGATAATATCTAAAAATGGAATTAAATTAGTGCAATACATTTCATAAAAACTAGGATTCATAATTATTTGAAATTGAAACGACTGTCTACGAGTCGTAGAGTGACTCGTAAGGCTAAAGTCAATCAAAATTTTGAGGATTTATTTTGAGTTCCAACTCTCTGACTTCCGAGGTATCAATATGGAGATTTAGAAACTCAGGCTTAGTAAGAAAGGGTCCACAACAGGGATTATGGTCCTGGTGGGCACCACGATCGGTAGTGCCTTTCGTGGTGGACACCTCCCAAGAGACCCTCAAAATTTAGCCCAAGTCCAGCATCATGGACGACCACCATGGTTTGTAGTTCCCATAATTGACCGTGGTGGGTCTCATGATGGGCAACCTTCCAAATGTCCTTTTTCCATAAACTAAGTCCCTCACCACAAAGGGGACCACAGACCGCATTGTCCATAACGGTCCATCCAGTGCCTAGTTTTCAGTTTTAATGAAGATTATTTTGGTCATTCCCTATTTTCATTAATGAATGTAGACGGTTTTTGAGGCTAGATTCTTATTATTAACTAACCTAAATTCACCTAACCCTCTCATTGTCACCATAATTCCCAAAATCACAAATCTTCTCTCCCAAGTTTTTTCTCAAAGATCTTGTTCTCCCTCAAGCAAATCAAAGGATTTCTTCTAGATCAAGCTTCCATTCTTTTCAATTTAAGACTCAAAAAGGTCAAGGTATGTGGGACTTCACCTATGTGTAAGACCCCGGAAGTTAGAAAGTTAGAAAGAAGGAGAATATCAAGAAAAGGAACAAATTTTAGGTCTACGACCCACTCACCGATTCGTAGAGGTTTCTACGACTCATAGGAATGAGCCGTACAAGCTTTCCTTAGACTTGTTCAGGATATGTCTCTGAAGGAGTTCCTACGACTCAAAAGAATGAGTCATTGTCATGTTGACGAGTCGTAAGGATGACTCGTACACTAACTTCAAAGGCCCCAAACTTACAGGTTTTCCAAGACTGCAAGAGAAGTCTAGATGATGACTCATATCACAACATCGAGTCATAATGAGGACTCGTAGGTCCAACTTCAGAAACTCCCAATCACAAGAAAATCAATACATGTAGGTCAGATCAAGTCTACGGCCCATAGACATGATTACGAGTCATAATAATGACTCATATAGAAAATTCAGAGACTAAATTTTCACGTCTTCTCAGTTACCTTCACTACGACTCAAGTCTACGATTCGTAGACTTGAGGACGAGTTATAGGAGTTGATTCGTAGGCACAAAATTTTAGTTTTAATGAGGGGTATTTATATCATTTTCCAAGTTTAGTTCAATGAATCTAGACATAATTATGGCTAAGTTCAAACCTATATCTACCCAATCCTTTCAAATTCCCTCATTCTAAATCAATCTTCAATATTCTCTAAGGCAAGAACACAATCCTCTCAAGGATTCTTCTCCAAGCTACAAGCTAGGGTTTCAGATTTTCTTCAAGGTTTCTATTCAATTCTAAGTGATTTCAATCGAGGTATGTGGTAATTGATCCATGGGTTCCTTTCACCCATGGAATCCCAAAGTTTTCTCAAAGTTTCCTCCAATTATCAATGGTTTATTAACCCTAGTTTCAATGTATTTCTTGGGATGTTTCAATTTCATTTTAAATTTTTATTAATGATTATTCTAAGTATGTATTTACATGAATTCATGATTTCAATTTGAATTATGAATGTCCATGCATAAAGCTATCTTAATTATGATTTATGAGGTTCAAAGATGATTTTTTATGAGTTGATTACGAGTTTAAGGATTTTTAAGAAAATTTTATGAATTAAAGTTGAGATTTATGATTTAATAATGAAAGCCATGATGATGGTCAATTATGATCTAAAGATAGTTATTATGGTGTGATAAGTACAATTCTCTCACAATCATGTTTAAAGATGGTGATAAGGACAATTCTCACCGAAGTTATGAATCCCTATAAATCACTAAAGTTAGTGAGCTATTCTAAATATGTTTTATAAAGATGGATTGACAGGTAGTTACTATCTATCCCTATGATATTTATGATCATGTTTTAATGAATTCCATTGAGATATTGACTAAGCACCGAGAGGACTTCTAGGTGGGGTTCGAGTTGATAATGTAGCTAGTTACCCAAGGAAATCATAGTAGAAATCTAAAGTCTCAAACTACGTTACCCACATAGGATTGCCTTCATGGCCTAGCTACTGGATCTATATATAGCTCACAAAGTTAAAGTTGTTTCTCATAGAGTCTACCTTGGCAACGTAGCCTCTCTCTTCTCGATGTGGGAGTTACATCGGATTCCATATTATAGGTTACATGGTCTTAAGATGTCAGTTAACGGTCTTATCCCGCACAAGTTGAATGTTAAGCTATGAGATTTACTATGAAGTTCTATGATGCGTTGGCCATAAGTTTTCACATGTTTTCAAATTCTTCTAAGCCTCATTCATGTTCATTGTGTTGGTCATGTATCTCATGTCATATTGTTCATGTTCCTTTACTTGTTCATGCATATCTCACATACTTAGTACCTTTTATATATAACACATATTTTGCCTACATTATCTTATAATATAGGGATGAACGACACTCACGATCATCCTATTCGTGGCTAGAGTGCCCTAGATATCAAGGAGTTAGTGAGTCCTCATCTTATCGAAGACATGACTTTTATTTCTTATTATTTACTTGACCTTTATTCATATGATTCAAGTGAACTAGGATGTTTTCCTAAACTCCCATCAAATATTAAAATAGAGGCATGTTTAAACGTTTTTGGATGTAGTCCTTTTGGACATTTTGAGTACTTCTATCCCTTGAGTTGATACTTCCACTTATTATCATTTTTCTTTACCTTACGTATGCAATGTATGCTAAGATGGCTTGATTGAGATCCTTCGGGTTCTCGATCACCATGTCATGGCTTGGCCCTAGTTCGGGTCGAGACAAACTTAGTATCATTTAGGAGTTTCTTAGGGAGTCTAACATATCGCATTAAGTATAGTCTTGTTCATGGTGTGAAGCATATCACAATCATGAATAGGAGACTAAAAAATATCTTAGAACAATCTCACTTCTTTCATGATCTATGTCATGTGGTAGAGTAGTACTCTAAGTCTTTACCTCTAATGCTTATTCTTTGTGATTTTCAAAAAATTCCTCCACAAAGATACCCGGCTAGAAGAAATGTGGTTGAATAGAAGCAACAAGCTCTAAATGATCCCTTGAATGACCAAGTATCCAATACCAAGTTTCGAGCGGCCTTTCAAGTACTTTCTCAAGCCATTATGACTCAAGTCAATTGTGAGGTAGTTGTTTCTGTGAAACCAAATATGGGTACGGTGGTGACAAAAGTTCATGATTTAATGAGGACGAATCATTCGGAGTTTTGAGGTTCTAAGGTGGAAGAGGATTTATAAGAGTTCGTTGATAGCATTCACAAGATTGTGGATATCATGGGGGTTAGCCCAGTTGAGAGGGAGGAGTTGGCTACGTACCAATTAAAGGGTGTTACTCGTATTTGGTTTGATCAATGGAAAAGTGAAAGGCCTAGAGAGGCAAATCTCATGACTTGGGATGAGTTTAAAGGGGTGTTTCTTGATTATTTTTTCCATTAGAGTTGAGGGAGAAAAATGTACAAGAGTTAATCAATCTTAAGCAAGGTGGTATAAGTGTGAGAGAGTATTCCCTCAAGTTCACCCAATTGTCAAAATATGCTCCATTCATGGTTGCCGACCCAAGAACTCGTATGAGCAAGTTCATATTGAGTGTGTCAGATGTGGTTTCCAAGGAATGCAATATGGTCATGTTGATTCAAAAAATGGACATCTCTAGACTCATAACCTATGTGGAGCAAATAGAGGGTGAAAAGCTTAAGGAGAAAATTGCTAGGGAGTCCAAAAGGGCAAGAACTGATGGTGGTGTTTCTTCTCATGCTAAGTCCGGAAGTGGTTGGCGTTATCATTTTTTCCAAAGGTACTCCGGTCAAGGTTCTTCCAATATTACTACTCCAAGATTTGACAAGGATGGGGTTTCCAACCCTAAGCCTCAGGAAGGTGCTTCTATTGTCCAAGTTACCCCCGCATGCAAGACGTGTGGCAAGAACCACAAGGGTGAGTGTCTAGAAGTCTGTGTGCTATCGATGTGGTAAGTTGGGTCATCATGCTAAGGAATACAAGGTCAAAGATGGTCGTCCTAAAGGCCAAGTTTCTCATAGAGTCCAAGTTTCTCAAGGTGCTCAAGTGCAACCAAAGGATGATCAATGCAACAATCGATTTTATTCTCTTCATGGAAAGAAACAGGTGGAGGAGACTCCCAATATTGTTAACTGTATGTTATGGGTCTTTCACTATGATGTTTATTCCTTACTTGATCCGAGTGCAAATTTGTCTTTTGTTACTTCTTATGTGTCCATGAGATTTGATGTTAGCCCCAAAATATTAATAGAACCTTTTTCTATTTATATTCCCGTAGGTGAATCGGTTTTAGCTAAAAGAGTCTATAGAAGTTGTCTGATTTAAATTTTCCATAAAGTTACTCTATATGATCTAGTTGAGCTTGAGATGATCAATTTTTATGTTATCCTTGGTATGGATTGGATATATGAATGTTATGCTTCTATTGATTATAGAACCTAAGTGGCTAAGTTGCAATTTCCTGATGAGCAGGTCCTAGAATAAAAGGGTAGTAACTCCGTATTTAAATGCCAATTTATTTTGTGCCTTAAAGCTCGGAAAATGATTTCCAAGGGTTGTATCTACCATCTTGTGAGGGTTAGGAAAACTAATTTCGAAGCCCCTACTCTAGAGTTGGTCCCCATTGTTAATGAGTTTTTAGATATGTTTCCTGATGATTTACCCGGTGTTCCTCCTGAAAGGGATATTGATTTTGGTATAGACCTTTTTTTGGGTAATCAACCCATTTTTATTCCTCTTTATCATATGGATCTGGCAGAATTAAAGGTGTTAAAGAATTAATTAAAAGCTTGTTAGACAAAGGTTTCATTAGACCAAGTATACCCCTATGGGGTGCTCTTGTTTTTGTTTGTTAGAAAGAAAGATGGTTCGCTACGTATGTATATTGACTATCGATAATTGAACAAAGTAAACATCAAGAATAAATATCCAATTCTGAGGATAGATGATTTATTTGATCAATTGCAAGAGGCAAGTTACTTTTCTAAGATTGATCTTCATTTCGGTTATCACTAACTAAGGATGAGGGAGTGTGATACTTCCAAAATGGCATTTTGAATAAGAAATAGCCATTATGAGTTCTTAGTTATATCGTTTAGCTTGACCAATGCCCCCACGACATTTATTGACTTGATGAATAGGGTGCTCAAACCATATTTAGACATATTTGTTATTGTGTTCAGTGATGATATATTGGTTTATTCTCGGAATGAAGAGGAATATGATAATCACTTGAGGATTGTGCTGCAAACTCTAAGGGACAAGCAATTATTTTCCAAGTTCAATAAGTTTTTGGTGAAGGGATTATGGTTCATCCTAAGAAAACCAAAGCGGTTAAGAATTGGCCTAGACCATTGTCTCCTTCAGATATTAGAAGTTTCTTAAGCCTAGTCCCATATTATAGAAGGTTTGTGGAAGGGTTTTCATATATCTCTTCACCTTTGACTAAATTGACTCAAAATAAAGTAAATTTTTAATAGTCGGAAGCTTGTGAGAAGAATTTCCAAGAGTTGAAAGATCGTCTTACTACCGCTCCTATTTTGACCTTGCCGAAAGGGTCCAATGGTTTTGTTGTATATTGTGATGCTGCAAGGGTTGGTATTGGTTGTGTTTTGATGCGACATGGTAAGGTGATAGCCTATACTTCTAGGCAACTTAAGGTACATGAAAGAAATTATCCAACTCATGACTTAAAACTAGTGGCGGTTGTGTTTGCTTTAAAGATTTGGAGACACTATCTTTATGGTGTCCATGTGGATGTGTTCATGGACCATAAGAGTTTACAATATGTGTTTAGGTAAAAAAAAATTAAACCTTCGGTAAAGGATATGGCTTGAATTATTAAAGGACTATGATATGAGTGTGTTGTACCATCCGGACAAGGCTAATGTAGTTGCTGATGCACTAAGTAGGTTGTCCATGAATAGTGTGGCACATGTTGAGGAAGGTAAGAAAGAATTGATCAAAGATGTTCATAGGTTGGCACGTTTAGGTATGTGTTTGGTTGATTCTAATGATAGAGGTATTCTTGTTCATAATGGCTTGGAATTGTCTCTTGTAGCAGATGATAAGGGCTAAACAAGACCATGATCTAATGTTGGTTGAGTTAAAGAAGTCGGTTGCCGAAAAAGCTATTGAGGATTTCTCCTAAGGGGAGATGGTGTGCTTCATTATCAAGGTCAATTGTATGTGCCTAATGTTGATGGTTAAGGGAATTAATACTAGAAGAGGCCCATAGCTGTAAGATCCCACATGGTTTAAAGGTTGGAATATGTCATACTAGGGTAAAGTAGGGGAAAATGGCTTCGGAGGACCCTTTTTATCTCAAAATCAATGACATATAATTTTATATATGATTTAGGATCAATTCCTAAGTATTTGAAGTGTATTAGATGTGTTTTAGGGTCATAAGGGATCTCTAACACCAAGACGAGTCCAAGAAATTTCTATTTTCTAAGTTTTCGTATGAGTCCATATAAGGGTCAACTTCAAATGACCCTATCTCCTATAATATAATGAATTATGTAGACTATGACCTATCAAAATAAAGGTCTTTGATTCTTCTTTCTAATGCCACCAAGATTGTAATTTTTGGAGTTCAGAATAAAATCTTATGCCTAGTTGACCAAAGAGGTACGCGATAAATCCGCGACGCGGACCTGGCGCTGACTTGGCCAGTTTTTCCATATTTTAGTAAGGGAAACTTGGACCATTACCTATTATATATATACGATCTTGGATGCATTTTTAGGGCATTTTTGCAGTCTTTAGCCTCCTCAATACCCCAAACTTCATCCTCTTCTCTCTCAAATAATCTCCAACAAAATACTCTCAAACTCAAAGGATTCAAGCTTCCAATTGAAGACCTAACATCAAGACTTCTTCACTTCTTCTTCAAGTTCCTATCTAAGGGAGTTAGTTTTCATACATGGGCTCTTCCACCCATGGAGCCCAAATATTTTCTCAACCTAGCATTTTAATTCAAAATGATGAAATCTTATGGGCTTTTATATGATGGTTCCAAATGCATAGATTATGGTATATTTTAAGTTTATATATATATTGACTCTCAATTCCAAGTGATGAGTTTTTATAGATTTTCATTCTATGATTTCAAATGTATAGATTCTTGAATATTTGAAGTTTATTTGTCTATATTGACTTATGTTGATTCTTATTTACATGAAATGGATAATTTATCAAGGTTCTTATATGAAGGTTTGAAAGGTAGTTTTAAAGTGCATATGGTGGGTTGTTCCTAAGATGTTTGATTTGATGCATTTATATCACTCTCATGTATACAAATATTCTTTAAATATATTTGAAGGTTTTTATGAAATGAATCCATTTAGTTTCTTAGGATAAAGCAAAGTTGAAATAAAGTTTGACTCCAAATGAATGTTTGACAATGTCTACAAATGAGTTTAAAGGTACTCTTTGCAAATAAGTTTTGTGAATGATGATTCTATAATGTCCAAGCAAGTTAATGATAGGGTGAGTTAAGGCCCTAAAGATATTTTATAAATAAAGATATGTGATGATGAAAGGTCTACACTCACATCACATGAGAAAAAGTTAAGGAACTATTCTATGATTTTGTTCTTATGAAGAGTGGACGGATAGTAGATATGGCCTCTCCCACACGATGAATGAGTTTATGTTTTATGGTTTGTCTATTCCGTTGAGAGTTTACCTAGCACCGAGTGGACCTTGTGATAGGTTTTCTCTCTCGTAGCAAAGGCAAGAGACCCATAGAAAGACCTCATTATCCCATAACTACGTACCACCGTAGGTTAAAGGATCACCCGTAGAAGAGGCTTGATTCCTTAGAGGATCACCTGTAGTTGAGGCTCGATCCTTCATGTAGCTTAGTGGATCCACTTAGGCATATAAGAGTCTATATTGTAAAGTAGTCTCCCCTTTCCTCCAATGTATGGGTAAACATTGGGACTCTATGTTATGGCTTACATAGTTTATATCGGTTAACGGTCGCTCTCACTAAGTTACAAGGTCATTCTCTCAATGTTTAAGGTATTTCTTATTATGACTACTAATATCTTTCATGTGTCCATGATCTCTTATAAGGTTAAAGGTCCTATCTCACAAGTTGTATTATATGAAGTAAGTTTTACTTTGAAGTTTTATGATATGCATCGACCAAGAATTTCTTATGTTTAAAGAATGGTTTTAAGCTATACTCATGCTCATTATGATTGGTCATGCATCTTATGGCATATTGATGATGTTCTTTTACTTGTTCATGCATATCTCACATACTTAGTATATTCAAAGTACTAACGCATACTCTTTTGCCTACATGATATCACCATATAGGGACGGTGTTTCTCCTCCTCTATGTGGTTAGTTTGGATCATTTAAAGGCCACTTTTGGTGAGTTTCCATTGTTTTGGGGACAATACTCCTCCTCTTTCCAGCACATGTTATGTTGAGGCATTAAGATACCTATTTTGGTACTTCATTGTTAGTTTATTTGAGGGTGAGTTAGGGACATGTCTTAACCCCCGCCAAGTCTATTAGTAGAGGTATGTTTGGACATAAATATATGATGATCTAAGGTTGATGATAACTCTTATTTTTATGATGTTCTCCCTTAGTCTCAATTTCCCCTCTTTCTTTCGCTTGATATTTATTTTCAACACTGATGAAGGGCTAAATGAATGCTAAGAGGCTTGAGTGAGGTATCTCCGGGTTCCTCAATTGTCGTATTACATCTAGGTCCTAGGTTTGGATCGTGACAATAGCTCTCAATATTCAATTCATCTGGGTTCCACCAAGATGTATCGCTATTTGAGGGAAGTATATTGATAGAATGGTATGAAGAATGATATAATGGATTTTGTAGCTAAGTGTCCAAATTGCCAACATGTTAAAGTTGAGCATCAAAGACCGGAGGTTTAGCCTAAGACATCAAAATTTGTACTTGGAAATGGGAAGATGTGAATATGGACTTTGTAATAAATTTGCCTCATACTAAGAAGCAATATGATTCCATTTGGGTTGTTGTAGATCAAATGACTAAGTTGGCTCATTTTCTACCGGTTAAGACTTCTTATGGTGCCAAAGACTATGCTAAGTTGTATGTTCGTGAGTTGGTAAGACTTCATGGTGTTCCCTTGTCCATTATATTGGACTGAGGTATTCAATTCACTTTTCACTTTAGGAAGTCATTTTAAAAGGGTCTCGGTACAAAGGTTAAGTTAAGTACCACTTTCCATCCTCAAACCGATGGTCAAGCCAAAAGAATGATTCAAACTTTAGAAGATATGTTGAGGGAGTGTGTTATTGATTTTAAAGAGAGATGGTATGAACATTTTCCATTGATTGAGTTTTTCTACAATAATAGTTATCACTCTAGCATCCAAATAGCTCATTTTGAAGCATTGTATGGGAGAAGATGTAGGTTCCCCGGTGGGATGGTTTGAAGTAGGTGAAATGACCTTAATTGGTCTAGATTTGGTAATAGATGCTATGGAGAAAGTAAGGCTCATAAGGGAGAGGCTGAAGACGGATCAAAGTTGTTAAAAGTCTTCGGATGTTAGGAAAAGAGAGCTTGAATTTGAGGTGGATGATTGGGTCTATTTGAAGGTTTCACCCATGAAGGGTGTAATACATTTTGGTAAAAAAGGGAAATTGAGGCCAAGGTACGTTGTTGTACCTTATAAAATATTGAGACATGTTGGCAAGGTGGCTTATGAATTAGAGTTACCATTGGAGTTAGCTATGGTTCACCCGGTGTTTCATGTATCTATGGAGGAATCAACAACTAGAGAGTGCTACATGGGAAGCGGAGGCGTAAATGATGAAATGATACTCGTACCTCTTTCCCTCTACTCAAGCCTAATGTAGTAAGTTGTTCTTATTCAAATCAATTGAACTCTTACGTATTCAGTTCCTCTATGTTGTTTTTATTTTCTTTATTGTCCCTTCTTTTGTTATCATTTTTCCAAAAGTGATTTTGATTTCCCTTTTACTTTCCGTTCATTCATATACATGCATGTTCATGAAAGTTGATTTTTTTTGTCAAATTTTATGTTAAAGTTTGAAATTATCATATTTTATGCATTTCAAGGTGTCATTATTATCATATTGGGTTGCTAGTCCTCTTTTCATGTGTTTTTTATGATAAGTTAATCTCATTCGAGGATGAATGTTCCCAAGGGAGGATATTGTATGACTCCGAAAGTATTAGAACGAAGGAGAAATCTCAAGAAAAGAAATAAATTTCAGGTCTACGACCCACTCTACAATTTGTAGAGGTTCCTACGAATCATAGAAATGAGTCATAAAGGTTGTCCTTGGACTTGTTCAAAACAAGTCTCTGAAGAAGTTCCTACGAATCAACAGGATGAGTCATTGTCTAATTGACAAATCATAAGGATAACTCGTACACTAACTTCAGAGGCCCCAAACTTGCAGGTTTTCCAGGCCTGCAAGATGAGTCTAGATAATGACTTGTAGGCACAATGATGAGTCATAATGAGGACTCGCAGGTCCAACTTTAGAAACTCCCAATCCTAGAAAAATCAGGACCAGCAGGATGAATCAAATCTATAATTCATAGACGTGATTAGAGTCGTAATAACGACTCGTATAGAAAGTTCAGAGACTAAATTTTCAGGTCTTCACATAGACTTGAGGACGAGTTGTAGGAGTTGATTCGTAGGTCCAAAATTTTAGTTTTAATAAGGGGTATTTGTGTTATTTTCAAAGTTTGATTCATTGAACTTAGACCCAATTACGGATAATTTCAAACCTATATCTACCCAATCCTTTGAAATTCCTTCATTCTAAATCACTCTTCAATATTCTCTAACGCAAGAACACAATCCTCTCAAGGATTCTTCTCCAATCTACAAGCTAGGGTTTCAGATTTCTTCAAGATTTCTCTTCAATTCTAAGTGATTTCAATCAAGGTATGTGAAGATTGATCCATGAATTCCTTTCACCCATAGAATCCCAAAGTTTCCTCCAACTATCAATGGTTTATTAACCTTAGTTTTGATGTATTGCATTGGGTTGTTTCAATTTAGTTTAGATTGTTATTAATGATTATTCTAAGCATGTATTTACATGAATTGCATGATTTCAAATTGAATTATGAATGTCCATGCATAAAGTTATCTCAATTATGATTTATTAGGTTCAAAGATGATTTTTATGAGTTACTTACAATTTTAATGATTTTCTAGAAAAGTTTTATGAATTAAAGTTGAGATTTATGATTTAATGATGAAAGCTATGATTATGATCAACTATGATCTAAATATAGTTATTATGGTGTGATAAGTACAATTATCACATAATCATGTTTAAGAATGGTGATAAGGACAATTATCACCGAAGTTGTGGATTCCTATGAATCATTAAAGCAAATGAGCTACTCTTAATATGTTTTATAAAGATAGATTGATAGGTAGTTACTATCTTTCCCAATGATGTTTATGATCATGTTTTAATGAATTCTGTTGAGATATTGACAAAGCACCGAGAGGACTTCTAGGTGGGGTTCGGTCTGGTAACGTAGTTAGTTATGCAAGGGAATCATAGTAGCAACCTAACATCCTAAATTATGTTGCCCACATAGGATTGCCTTCATGGCCTAGCTAGTGGATCCACATATAGCTTACAAAGTTAAATTTATTTCTCACGAAGTCTATCTTGGCAAAGTAGCCTCTCTCTTCCTGATATGGGAGTTATATCAGATTCTATATTATAGATCAAATGGTCTTAAGATGTCGATTAACGGTCTTATCCCACACAAGTTGAATGTTAAGTTGTGAGATTTACTATGAAGTTCTATGATGCGTTGACCATAAGTTTTCACATGTTTTCAAATGCTATTAAGCCTCATTCATGTTCATTATATTGGTCATGCATCGCATATCATATTGCTCATGTTCCTTTAATTGTTCATGCATATCTCATATACTTAGTACCTTCCATGTACTAACACATATTTTACCTATATTATCTTATAATATAGAGACAGACGATACTCACGATCATCTTATTCGTGGCTAGAGTGCCTTAGATATCAAGGAGTTGGTGAGTCCTCATTTCATCGAGGACATGAATTTTCCTTCTAATTGTTTACTTGACCTTTCTTCATATAATTCGAGTGAGATAGGATATTATCCTAAGCCCCCATCAAAGATAAAAATAGAGGCATATTTAGACGTATTTGGATGTAGTCCATTTGGATATTTTGAGTATTTCTATACCTTTAGTCCCATTCCCTTGCGTTGTTACTTCCGCTTATTATCATGTTTATTTACCTTATATATGCAATATATGCTAAGATGACTTGGTTGAGATCCTTCGGATTCCCAATCTCCGTGTCACAACTTGGACCTAGTTTGAGTCGTGACACCATGAGTACCTTTCATCCATAGAATCCCAAATATTTCTTCTAAAATTCTTTTATGATTTCTTCAATTAAAACCTCAAATTTTATGATTTTCATTGGATCTTCTCGATTATGATATACGTCAATGTTATTAGCCTAATTATGCTTAATGTACGTCAAATTGCATGATATCAAGTTGAATTTCAATGATCCATGTTATGTGCTAGTTTCAAGTATGATTTATGAAATATGATCATGATTTTCAAGTTTTTTCAATGAAAGATTTATGAATGAGTTTAAAGATATTTATGCAAAGAAGTTTATAAAAGATTATTCTATGATGTTTTAAGCAAGTCAATGATAGGGCAAGTTAGACCCTAAAGATATTTTTATGATTAAAGATATGTAATGATGAAAAGTCTACACCCACATTACATAAGTTACAAGATAGATGAGCTATTCTTATGTTGTTTTATGAACATGGATTGATATCTATTATTATCTTTCCTATGATGTTTATGATTATGTTTTATAAAAGTTTCGTTGGGATATTGACAAGCACCCAAAGGACTTTTAGGTGGGGTTGGGTCTGGTAAAAAAAGGTTTGCTACCCAAGCTAATCCTAGTAGCAACCTAAAGTCCCAAACTACGTTGCCTGTGTAGGTTCAAAGATGCCAATATGAAAAAGCTAGTGGATCACATAGAAAAGTTAGATAAGTTACTAATGGAGTATTCCCTAACAAGGTATCCTCTCCCGTCTCGATATGGGAGTCATCAGATAACATGTAACAATTCGTATGGTCTTATATGTCGGTTAAAGGTCCTATCTCATACCAGTTTCAGTTGAGTTAGGAGTTCTTATAATACTTATGAGATTTTAATGCATTGACCAATGAGATAAATATTTTAATATTTTCATGGTTTTACTCATGTTTCAAAGATATTGATCTTGTATCCCATGATTCATATTGACTATGTCCTATGCATATTATTTATGCATCTTCTCACATACTTAGTGCATTCCATGTACTAACACATACTTTTTGCCTACATTTTAGCATAATGTAGGGTCTGATGATCACGCTCATACTCCTTCAGCTCGTGGCTAGTGCTTGCTATTAGCTTACTATGTGTGAGTCCTCATAGTTTGAGGACATGACACTTATTTCATATTTGACAGTATTACTTTATTTTATTTATGTTGTCTATTTAGGTGATCTAGGAGATTGTATTACGCTCCCATCTAGTAGTAGATGCATGTTAGGTAGTAAAGAGTCTATGTTGTCGCTTTCTCATTTCATGACTTATGTTCTATTTGAGATTTTATCTTCCATATCTTAATTTAGCTTTATTGCTCATTTACCTTATGTATGCTCATGAACATTATGCTAAGAGTCCTGGTTGGGTCCTTTGGATTCTAATTTTCGTGTTACGACTAGGCCCTAGTTTGAGTTGTGACAAACTTAGTTTTAGAGCATAAGGTTCAAGTGTCCTAGGGAGTCTAACAAGCCGCATTAAGTAGAGTCTTGTTCGTTAGTATAAAACACACCACATCTATGAATAGGATGCTATAAGGCGTCTTAAAAAAGACTTTACTTCTTTCATGATCTCATCATGCTATAGAGTTGAACTCTAAGGTTTTCTCCGCTAACACTTTTTCTTTGCGATTACAGAATCATGCATCTACGATGAGAACCCATTCGAAGGAATGTTGAAGAGGAGCTTGTGCCCTTTTTAATGAACAAGTGACTAATGCGGAGTTCTAAGCCACTTTTCAGATGTTAGCCCAAGTCATGACTACTAAAGTGAAACAAGGAGTATTTTCTCCTCCAAATGTGTCTACACCAGTTTCAAGGGTTAGAGACTTCACGAGAATGAACACCCCCAAGCTTTATGGATCCAAGGTTGATAAGGATACCCAAGACTTTGTTGTTACAAAATTATTGGTATTATGGGAGTGTATTTAGAGGAGAAGGTGGAATTAGCGGCCTACCAACTCAAAGGTGTCTCTCAAGTATGGTACAACCAATGGAAAGTTGAAAGGGTTGAAGAAAGTCCCATAGGTTGGAAAAAGTTCAAAGTTGCATTTCTCGACCACTTATTCTCACTTGAGTTAAGAGAGGCGAAGGTGTTGAAATTTATCAACCTTAATCAAGGCAATATGAGTGTGAGGGAGTATGATCTCGAATTCACAAAGTTTTCCAAGTATGTTCCTTCTTTGGTAACTGACCCTCGTGCTCGAATAAGCAAGTTTACTTTGGGAGTGTAAGACTTGGTTATGAAAGAATGTCAAACCACTATGCTCATCAAGAATATGAATATCTCTAGGCTCATGACTTATTTCGAGCAAATTGAAGAGGAGAAGCTTAAGGAGAGAAATGTAAGGGAGTCCAAGAGGGTTCGATTTGAAGGTGGGTTTTCTCATAACAACTCCGGTGGTAATAATGGTTTTTTCCAATAGGGTCAAAAGTTTCAAGGACAAGGTTCTTCAAACACTCCGGCTTCAAGATTTGAGAAGGACAAGGTGCAAAATTCTAAGGTGCAAGGAGGAGCTCTAGGTGGTCAAGTTATCCCTCTATACAAGAAGTGTGGGAGAAATCATAGGGCAGAGTGATGGCAAGGTTAGATGTTTGCTACAAGGGTGGAAAGTTGGGTCATCATGCAAAGGAGTATAGGGGTGAGGCTAGACACCAGGTTTAGACTCAAGCTACTGATTGTTTGGATCAGTGTGCTACTACTTCGGGTAACGGTTAGCTCCAAAATAGATTTTATGACCTTCAAACTAGTCGGGAGTTAGAGGACTCCCCCGATGTTGTGACTGGTATGTTGAAAGTCTTTGACTTTGATATTTATGTGTTATTAGATCCGGTTGCAACTCTATCATTTGTTACTCCTTATATTTCTATGAGATTCATTGTTAGTCCCGAGATCTTACTAGAGCCTTTTTTGGTCTATACTCCTGTTGATAATTCAGTTGTGGCTAAAACAGTCTATAGAAATTATCCAGTTTTAGTTTTTCATAAAGTCACCTCAGTTGATCTAGTAGAACTTGATATGACCAATTTTGATGTTATTCTCTGTATGGATTAGCTTCATGTATGTGGTTAAGTTTCAATTTTCTAATGATTCACTCCTAGAATGGAAGGGTAGTAATTATGTGTTTAAGGGTAAATTCATTTCATGCCTTAAATGTCGGAAAATGATTTCCAAAGGTTGCATCTATCATTTAGTTCAGGTTAGAGATACTAACTCTGAAACTCCTATTCTTGAGTTAGTTTCAGTTGTTAATGAGTTTTCAGAAGTTTCTCCTGATAAACTGCTAGGCATTCATCATGAAAGGGAAATAGACTTTGGTATCAATCTCCTCCCCGATACTCAGCCTATCTCTATTCTTCCTTATTGAATGGCCCCAACAAAATTGAAAGAATTAAAGGATCAGTTGAAGGATTTATTAGATAAAGGTTTCATTAGATCAAATATCTCTTCATGAGGTGTTCGGAATCTCTTTGTCAGAAAAAAAGATGGTTCTCTCTATATATGTATCAACTATCGGTAATTGAACAAGGTCACAATTAAAAATAAGTATTACATTTCAGGGATTGATGACTTGTTTGATCATCTTCAAAGAACGAGCCATTTTTCAAAGATTAATCTCGATCGGATTTTAATCAACTCTGAGTAAGGTAATATGACATTCTAAAGACTTCATTTAGAACTCGGTATGGTCACTTTGAATTCTTGGTTGTGCCTTTTGGACTAACGAATCGCCTTGTAGCTTTTATGGATTTGATGAACAGGGTGTTTAAGCAATACTTGGATATGTTTGTGATTGTCCTTATTGATGATATTTTAATCTACTCTCGAAGTGAGGAAGAGCATGGCGATCATTTGAGGATTGCGTTATAGATTCTCAATGACCATTAGTTGCATGCAAAATTTAGTAAATGTAAATTTTGGTTAAGGTCAATTTCTTTCCTTGGTCACATCGTCTCCAGTGAAGAGATTATGGTTGATCCAAAAAAGACCAAAGCGGTTAAGAATTGACCTACACCATTGACTCCTTCCATTATTCAGAGTTTCTTGGGCTTAGCGAGTTATTATAGACGGTTTGTGCAAAGTTTCTCTTCCATTGCATTGCCCTTGACTACTTTGATTCAAAAGAAGGTAAAATTTTAATGGTCTGAGGTATGTGAGAAAACCTTCCAAGAGTTAAATGATAGGCTTACCTCTGCTCTAGTGTTGATTTTACCAAAAGGTTCTGATAGGTTTGTTGTGTATTATGATGCTACACAAGTTGGTCTTAGTCGTGTTCTAATTCAAAATGGAAAAATGACATCTTATGCGTCAAGGCAACTCAAGGAATATTAGAAGAATTACCTAATCCATGATTTGGAGTTGGCGACGGTGGTATTTTCTTTGAAGTTGTGGAGACACTATAACTATGGTATCCATGTGGATGTTTTCATCGACCACAAGAGTTTGCAATATGTGTTCACTCAAAAAGACTTGAACCTTTGAGAAAAGGAGATGGCTAGAGTTGTTGAAAGATTATGATATGAGTGTGCTATACCATCCGGAAAAGGAAAATGTGGTTGCTGACACTCTTAGTAGGTTGTCCATAAATGTTTTCCCATGTAGAGAATGAAAAGAAAGATCTAGTTCGGGATGTGCATAGATTAGCCCGTTTAGTGTCTAATTGGTTGATTCCAAAGATGGCGGTGCTATTGTGTAAAACAGTTTTGAATCATCTCTTGTATCAGATATTAAGTCAAAATAAGATAGTGATCCTGCTTTGGTTGAATTGTAGAAGGAGGTTGTCGAAAAAGACATTGAGGCTTTCTCTCAAGGGGGAGATGGTATTTTGAGATATCAAGGCTGATTATATATTTCTGATATTGATGGGTTGCGAGAAATAATATTGTTCGAGGCTCATAGTTCACGGTATTCTATTCATTTGAGTTCCACAAAGATGTATCGTGATTTGAGGGAAGTGTATTGGTGGAATGGCATGAAAAGAGATATTGTGGAATTCGTAGCTAAGTGTCCTAACTGTCAACAAGTGAAGGTTGAGAACCAAAAACTGGAGTTTTGACTAAGACATTGAGATTCCTACTTAGAAGTGGAAAGACTTGAATATGGGCTTCATTACTGCTTTGCCTCATACTCGTAGGCAACATGATTCTATTTGGGTAATTCTTGACCGAATGACAAAGTCAGCTCATTTTCTTCTTGTCAAGACTTCATATTCACCCAAGGATTATGCTAGATTGTATATCCGAGAGATGGTTGAGCTTCATGGTATTCCATAATTTATCATCTCAGATCGAGGCACTCAGTTCATATGTCATTTTTGGAGATCTTTCCAAAAAGGCATTGGTACTCAAGTGAAGCTTAGTACAGCTTTTCATCCTCAGATGATGGTCAGGCTAAGCGTACCATTCAGACATTAGAGGACATGTTGAGAGCATGTGTTATTGATTTTAAAGGAAATTAGGATGATCATTTCCCATTGATAAAGTTTTCCTATAATAGTAGTTATCACTCTAGCATTGAAATGGCTCTATTTGAGGTTTTGTATGGTAGGAGGTGTAGATCACCTATCGATTTGTTCGAGGTTGGTTAAGTTGCTTTGATAGGACCCAAGTTGGTATTTGAGGCTATGGAGAAAGTAAAATTGATTAGAGATAGATTGAAGACAGCCTAAAGCCGACAAAAGTCCTATTCGAATGTGAGAAGAAGGAAACTTGAATTTGAGGTTAATGATTGGGTTTACTTGAAAATTTCACTCATGAAGGGTGTGATGTATTTTGGTAAGAAAGGAAAGCTAAGTCCGCGCTATGTTGGGCCATATCAGATTTTGAGGAAGATTGATAAGGTGGCTTATAAGTTGGATTTACCTTCAGAGTTGGCATCGATGCATCCAGTGTTCCACGTATTTTGGTTGAGGAAGTTTGTTGGTGATCCTAGCTCCATTGTGCCATTAGACAGAATTAAGGTTAAAGAGAGTCTTTCATATGAGGAGGTTCTGGTTGAAATATTGCACCGGCAAGTTAGAAAGTTGAGGAACAAGGAAATAGCTTCAGTTAAAGAGTTATGGAGGAACCAAGAGGTTGTGGGTGCTACATAGAAGTCAAAGTGGATATGATGTCCCGAAATCCTCATATCTTTCCTTCCATGCCTAGTTAAGGTATTTAGTTCCTTCATGATCCAATCAGCTCAAACTATATGTCTCAGTTATTCTCATGGTTTCATATGCATCCATGTTCATGAAATGAGTTTTTAAGTCACGTTTTAGCTTGATATTAAAGATTTCATGTTTTATGCATTATTGAGATGTTTTGCATTCATGTTGGGTTATTATGTTTCTTTCCTATTCCATTCATGCTAGTTTGAGTCTCATTCAAGGATGAATGTTCCCAAGAGGGAGATATTGTAAGACCTCGGAAATTGAAAAGTCCTAAGACGAGGTTCAAAAGATGAATTTCCAAAAAAGTGCAGTTTTTGACACTAGGTAATGACCACGAAGGCCATCATAGGTTGTGTTCCTCACCACGGTTCATGGTGTGATTCCATGGTGGAGATTCAGAAACTCAGGCCCAGAAGGTAAGGGTCCACGATAGGGATTACGGGCCGTGGTAAGCACCACGAGCCGTAGTGCCTTTCATGGTGGACACCTCCGTAGAGACCCTTAGACTTTAGCCCAAGTCCAGCATCACGGACGACCACCACGGTCCATAGTGCCCATAACGGATCATGGTGGGTCTCGTGGTAGGCAATCTTCCAAAATCCTTTTTTCCAGAAACTAAGTCCCTCACCACGGAGAGGACCACAGACCATATAGTCCATAACTGTCCATCAGTGCCCAGTTTTCAGTTTTAATGAGGGTTATTTTGGTCATTTTCTATATTTCATTAATGAATGTGGACGGTTTTTAAGGCTAGATTTTTTATTTATTAACTAACCTAAATTCCCCTAACCCTCTCATTCTCACCATAATTCCCACAATCACAAATCTTCTCTCCCAAGTTTTCTCTCAAAAGTATTCTCTTCCTCAAGCAATTCAAAGGATTTCTTCAAGTTCAAGCTTCCATTCTCTTCAATTTAAGGCTCAAAAAGGTCAAGGTATGTGGTACTTCATCCATGGGTACCTTTCACCTATGAAATCCCAAAGATTTCTTCTCAAATTCTTTTATGATTCCTTCAATTAAAAGCCCTAGTTTTATGATTTTCATTGGGTCTTCTCAATTATGATATACTTCAATGCTACTAGCCTAATTATGCATAATTCACATCACATTGCATGATATCAAGTTGAATTTCAATGGCCCATGCTATGTGCTAGTTTCAAGTATGATTTATGAAATATGATTATGATTTTCAAGTTATTTCAATGAAAGCTTTGTGAATGAGTTCAAAGATGCTTTATGTAAAGAAGTTTATGAATGATGATTCTATGATGTTTCAAGAAAGTTAATAATAGGATAAGTTAAACCCTAAAGATATTTTTATGAGTAAAGATATGCAATGATGGAAGGTCTACACCGACATTACATGAGTTACAAGATAGATGAGTTATTCTTATGTTATTTTATGAAGATGGATTGATATCTATTATTATTTTTTCTATGATGTTTATGATCATGTTTTATGAAGGTTTCGTTGGGATATTGACTAAGCACCGAGAGGATTTTTAGGTAGGTTCGGTCCGATAACCTAAGGTTTGTTACCCAAGGGAATCCTAGTAGCAACTTAAAGTCTCAAACTACGTTGCACGTGTAGGTTCAAAGATTCCAATATAGCGAAGCTAGTGGATCAACATAGCAAAGTTAGATGAGTTACTAATGAAGTATGCCTTGGCAAGTTAGCTTCCCCCGTCTCAATGTGGAAGTCATCGGATTTCATATAATAGCTCGTATGGTCTTATATGTCGGTTAAAGATCCTATCCCACACCAGTTTCAGTTGAGTTATGAGTTCTTATGATAGTTATGAGATTTTGATGCATTGACCAATGAGATGAATGTTTTAATGTTTTCATGGTTTTACTAATATTTCAAAGATATTGGTTTTGCATCCCATGATTCATATTGACTATGTCTTATGCTTATTGTTCATGCATTTTCTCACATACTTAGTGCATTCCATGTAATAACGCATACTTTTTGCCTACATTGTATTATAATGTAGTGTCCGACGATCACGATCATCCTCCTCCCACTCGTAGCTAGTGCTTGTTATTAGCTTACTATTGGTGAGTCCTCACAGTTCGAGGACATGACATTTATTTCATATTTGACAGTATTACTTCATTTCCTTTATGTTGTCTATTTGGGTGAGTTAGGAAATTGTATTATGCCCCCATTTAGTAGTAAAGGCATGTTAGATAGTAAAGAGTCTATGTTGTCGCTTTCTCGTTTCGAGACTTATGTTCTATTTGAGATTTTGCTTTCGTATCTTGATTTAGCTTTATTTCTTATTTACCTTATGTATGCTCATTTATGTTATGCTAAGAGGTTTGGTTGGGGTCATTCGGGATTCTAATCGCCTTGTTACGACTAGGCCCTAGGTTGGGGTCGTGACAATGTGCTAGTTTGAAGCTGACCCTAGTAAAAACTCATATCAAAACTCAATCAGTAAGGACACTTCCAACTAAAGTTTGTACTAGGAGTCTTGTATGACCTTAATTCATATCTAATGCACTCCCACACTAAAAAAATTGGTCTTAACATCTATTGACAATTAAATTTAAATTTCATCAGATTTGGGTCTATCTACACCTATCGAAAGGTTCAAATTTTAGCCAGAAGGTTTGATGTGCTACAATAGACAAAATAATTACTACCTCGACTCAAATTTATGTTGAAAAATAAATAAAAGTATGAAAACTCTTATGCCTTGACTATAAATATTGCAATAACAACAAAACAGATCGTTATAAATATATAATAAATAATAGATAATATAAAATATCACATGAAAATGTTAGATATCATTTGGCACGAAGATAAGGGACATTAATATCTGAATAAAATGATATATTATTTTTATTTATTTTATTTTTTATACTAAATTGATGAGATTATTTATTACATCTAACGCATTATAACTGATTTTATGAAATAAGTTTTTCTATCTCATTTCCATACCAACCACTTAGAGTTAAGATTAACAACCCCTAAATTTAACTAATAAAACATGAAAACATGGATAGTTTGTTTTTTAAGATAAACTCTTTTCGTATTGAACATAAAATCGCATGCGAAGAAATGCACAAGAAACAAGAATCAAGAATGAGTATATTCCTTGAATGATTATTGATCTAAGGCTAGTTTTCATTTGGGGGTCGGACATCTTTAGGACCCATTTGTGTATAATGAGCTGGATCTGACAAATTTGCACATACAATATGCCAAATCCTATTCAAGAACAACAAGTGTGATAAAAAAAAACATTTTTTTTTGAGATTTGCTGACCCAATAAGGAAAAACTGATGATTTTCAGATTTCCACGAAGAAAAGAAGAAGAAGAAGAAGGAGAAGGAAAAAAGAAAGATAAGTTTCAATCATGGTTTTCTCTAAAGATAATATGACAGGTATCATTTTGGCTCTTCTTTCAAGTGTGTTCATAGGGGCAAGTTTTATTATCAAGAAGAAAGGCCTTAGAAGAGCTGCCGTAGTCTCTGGTGTTAGAGCTGGTATGTGGGGTTCTATAAAGTTTTCATCTTTTCATATTCTTGTTGCTTGTTCTGTAGTATCAATCTGATTTTGAGTTTTCTTGGTTTTGTTTTGTAGGTTTTGGTGGGTATTCATATCTAATGGAGCCCCTATGGTGGATTGGAATGATCACAAGTAAGTTTTTCCCTTTTTGTTGGAGCCCCTATGGCCTATCCGACACAACTTCTATACTTTTCAAGCTAGGGTAATGTCTGTTTTCTGCACTTGTGGAATTGCACTGGGTTGTTGTTTGTTATTTCTGTTTTCTGCAGTCATATAACCTTAATTACAGCATTTGTTTATGTATTTCAATGTTTGATAAAGTGCTGCTGCTAGAAAGGACTGGTAGAAGTGTATATTTGAATATAATTTGTTGATAATTTGATCTGGGAAGTTAAGTTTAATGATTGATTAGTGTGTTTCTTTTTTCGACTTTGGAGTTATTTGTCAACCAACTCTCTATCCTATTGGTGCTACTTATTTGTTTCATGTTTCTCCTAATCGAAGTAAGGTGTGGCCAAGGTCTAGTGTTTTCTTTCTTGGCCATTGGCTGACTGTCCATAGAATTTTATTGTTTTCTTTTTGGCTTTTCATAGTGATAGTCGGAGAGATTGCGAATTTTGTGGCATATGCTTTTGCTCCGGCGGTTCTTGTCACTCCTCTAGGTGCATTGAGTATAATTGTCAGGTGTGTAATCTTGGTAATAGTGTATATCATTGTTTATGGTAAGAGTTGAGATGTGCTTCTGGTTGCTTAACCGGTTTTATGGACAAAAACTCTTGTAGTGCTGTATTGGCTCAGATTATTTTGAAGGAAAAGTTGCATCCGCTTGGAATTTTGGGTTGTGTGCTGTGCATTGCTGGTTCTATTGTGATAGTTGTCCATGCACCACAGGAGCATCCTATCTCTTCTGTCAAAGAAATATGGTACATGGCAACTCAGAAAGGTGAAATGCTTCCATCATGACCAAATCCTCTAGTTCCTTTGGAACCATCTACACTTTCTAACTTCATTTCCTTTTCTGTTCCAGCATTTTTGCTCTACATGGGATCGGTGATTGTCTTGGTTTTTATTCTTGTATTCTACTTTGCTCCTCAATGTGGACACTCAAATGTCCTTGTTTTCACTGGAATCTGCTCATTGATGGGTTCTCTCTCGGTATAACTTTGAATCGAGTTTTCTTGCCTTCTGGGCTATCATTTAAATGCTTAACTTCCAAAAATCTTATGTTGGTTAGTCAATAACCAAAAACTCTGTAATTGTTTGCATAGGTGCACTAGAGTTTATGTCCCTCTATTATGTTTATTGTGCAGGTTATGAGTGTTAAAGCCCTTGGTACTTCACTGAAGTTAACTGTTGAGGGAAAGAACCAGCTGATCTATCCGGAAACCTGGATTTTTATGTTTGTTGTGGCAGTTTGTGTCGTTACACAAATGAACTATCTCAATAAGGTGAGTGGCTGCTATTCTAACTAATTTTTGTAATGAAACATGTTTTGTCTACAAACTTACTCTTTAAATTGAACTGTTAATTCATCCTTCGAGATTCTAAGAGTGCTGACATTTTTCAGCTCAACCTGTTGGCCTGTTCTTTCTTTAAATTCCTTGTTTCATTTCCTTCTGCCCCTCTTTTTTTGTGGATCTTGTGTTTTTCCTGTTTATTCATTTATAGAAGTAAGAACTAGGTGACAGTGTGAAAACTATGACACTACAAGGATTTAGGTTAGTGTTTTGGGAAAATATCCCTGTTAGTACCTTCTTTGTTTTTTTAGAAATGGTAACTTTTTTTATCTATATATCCACAGGTATACTAAATCAAAGTGCAGTCCCCCTTCCAAAAGTGTTACAATCTAGGATGCCTATTTGTACATTTTGTTACGAACTGTCTAAAACATCAAAAATATCTTCAGTCTGTCCTAACACTTTTTGTTCACACCAAAAGTAATACAAAGCCAGGCAGTTCATCTTAAAATTCTGTAAGTTGCTCTGCTTGCCTCAAAACATCTTTGATTTCTTTGTTTCCACACTGTCCACCATCTTTGATTGCTTGCCCTGTTAGAACTTCTCTTACTGATATTTAATTAAAGAAAATATCAATAAAACTAAGAAAGAAACTGTCGTTTAAGTGATCCTTGCTCTGGGGCCTGGTTCATCAAGTTTTGGTTCAATTTTTTTATATTTACGTTAATCTGGTATTAGGTTTAGTTTCTTGAGAATATTTCTGTTTGCCTGATATTTTCCCCCCTTAACTTGCTATTTTCTCAAGTCTAAAGGAAGTTCTAAGTATTTTTCCGAGTAATGTTTTTTTTTAATCTGAAGTCTTGCTTTTTTGTATATTAGTCTCATCTTGCTCATCTTGGAACCAATGAATTGGCAGCTTATGACACTTAATTCCTTTTCAATCTGGATGATAGATGAGTTTATGCAAATCTTTGCTGCTTCTTTGCTAATTAATCAAGGTTTTTCCAGTCAAGTATAGTTGATAATCCCATTTTCGAATATGAATTTGAATAGATTCTCTTTATTATTCTAAATATAGCTTTACTGTCAGACGTTATGCCCAAGGAAAGATAGATGAAACTTCTCAACTGTTTTTTTTGTCTCCCTTTATCGGCTTTTTTCTTTTTCAATAAAGTAATAGTTTATTGGTGTTGTGGGGGAACACCCTATACGAGACAGTGTTGTGAAAAGGCGCCGAAGCGCTCGCTTTAAGCGTGAAGCGAAGCGAGGCGAGGCACTAGCGCTTCAACACCGTGAAGCGAAGCGATTTCAAAAAAGCGTGCGCTCCATGGGAGAAGCGAGAAGCACGCTTCATCTAGAACCGAGAAAAAAGCTCGCTTTTTTAAAAAAAGCGGCACTAGGGTTTTTTTTAAAAAAAAAACTGTAAAACTTATAATTAATTGTTCCAAGCTGCTGCGACTTCTTCTTCAACTTCGACAGTTCAACCAGGTTAGTTTTTCTTCTTCTCTTCTTCTGTTCGTCTCTTTCTATTTCTATTTTTATTTCCATTCAACAGTTCTGCCGTTTGCGCAACTGCTGCGATGTTCTTCTCTTCATCTCTTCTTCTTTTTCTATTTCTGCGCAACTGCCGTCTGCGAAGAATTATTTTTTTCAAGTTTTTATTCAGCAGTATGGCCATTTTTTTTTGAAGATAAAGCATATGCTTTGTTTTTTTTTCCACATAGTCTGGCTGCTTTATTTTTATTTTTTTAATTTTGCTGCAGTTGCTCTTTTAATTTTGCTGCAGCTGCTCTGTTATTGTTTTGACAATTTGACTTGTGTGACTGAATTATTATTCTATTTTTTCTTTGTAGTAAGTTGTATTTTCTTAATGGCACAAAAAAGGAATCCATCTTGGGCATATGGAATTGCCATGGAAAGTAACACAAAAATTAAATGTGTTTTTTTTGATATGACATATAATGGCGGAATATTTCGTCACAAGAAGCATCTTATTGGTGGTTATAAGATGTTAAAGTGTGTCCAAAGGTCCCGAATAGTGTGAAGGAAGAAATAAAAGAGTATTTTACGGAAAAAAATGAATTTAAAACTCAAATGAATCCTGAAGCATCCATGGTTAATCTTGTTGATGATGATGAAATGGATGATGAAGTTGAAGTGAATATGCCAATGGGGCATATTTTATTATCTATGCATATTTTATATTTTATATTTTATATTTTTATACTAAATAGTGCTTTTTCTGAAAAAAGCATGCGCTTCGCTTCTCGCTTCTGTGAAGCGATGTCACGACCCAAAAACTGAGGTCATGATGGCACACATCTCAAAACCCAATCTGATGTGTAACCCTAAAAATAAAAATCATACAAGACTCCCAAAGGGAAAAGTGATTCCACGATTTAAATAAAAAGAAAAAAAAACAATGAAGAAATTATCCCAAAACCTGGTGTCATAAGTATAAAGAGCATCTAATACAAGGTTCGAATCTGAAGATACAACATAAGTCTCTGAATGATACAAAAGACTGAAAAATAAAGATAGACTAGTGACGATCCGAATTCTGGGACCTCACCATTAATCTGAGAATTACACAATCCGCTAGAATATTAACTGCCACGTGGGGTACCCCGACTAGTATCTGCATCAAAAAGGGACACAGAAGTAGGGGTGAGTACAATTCACATGTACTCAGTAGGTTTTAGCTGACTGAGTATAAGGAATTAATCAAACCTATGAAATAAACTAAGGAACGCTTCCACCTGCATATAGAAAAGTCCCACTTCGGCATCGGTGCCGCCAGTTTATATATATAGTGGCACGAATAAAGTATAATAACAACTCATAATCATAATTAATCAAATAATTCAAGCAGCACAAATGTCAATGCAATGCAATGCAATATGATGATGCAATGATGTGGTGGTACGGTGGAATCAAGACTGTCGCACAGCCTGTCGTATACACCTGCCGAGCTGTGCTACCAAGCAGGACCCATGGGGGTCTCGCAGACCATATACCTCAATCACAATATCTCATTATCCTTGCCACCTCCTCGTGGTCAAGGGATCACAATGCATCCACTACCCTGTCGGAAAACTGCCTCGGTCAGGGACTCAAGATACAAAGGTTAGGATCACAATGCATCCACTACCCTACCGGAAAACTACCTCGGTCAGGGACTCAAGATACAAAGGTTGGGATCACAATGCATCCACTACCCTGCCGGAAAACTGCCTCGGTCAGGGACTCAAGATACAAAGGTTTAAAGGTGTTTCATTTTCTTTCTCAAAAAGAATTTCCATATTTCTCAACTTCCCATGTTTCATGATGTGATGAATGAGGATGAATGCATCAAAACACATATGCATGGAAGTAATAATCAACTCACATGTGGTATAATGTTCAAAGTTCTCAAAACTTAACCTACACATGATATTCACCCTCAATAAATAGTAACGGGAAGCACACACTTTCATTTAAATATTCACCCCTTTCTCAACAATATTTCAATACTCAAGTATGCTCAAAACCCCCAACTCAATCTCTCAGGCGGCATCACAAGTCAAATAATATACTCAAGCCTCTCTCTTAGGCAAATCATAATTCACATGCTCTCAAAGCAAATAAGATAACAAATAAGGCCCCCACACGGGCTATGTAATACAAATAAACCCCGTCACGGCAACACATTAATAAATAAACCTCCACACGGACATCATAATATATATAACATTCTCAACTCATACTACAACCCCATCCCAAAGTCTATAACATATGAATGACTAATTACCCCACCTCAATCTCAAAGAAAGATAGCCAAACCTACCTCAATTGCCGAAACCGCACTCGAATACCTCCACCGGACAAGCAACTCTCGAATTCAGCGCTCGAAATGACAACCCACTATCAACAATGACACATACACGTCACAAGGAGTCCAATGACACCCATATTGATAGGTTTCGAAACCGGGGGTAAAATGGTCCAAAAATTAACTATTTTCGAAAAGGGTCAAATCTGTAAATTTATTGAACAATCCCATTCTATTGGTAATAAGGAACTCATGGTTGAAAAACCCATAAAAATAGAGCTCAAAACGAGTTGGAAATCACAATTTTCCTTAAATTCGGATTAGGGAAGAAACAAGGATTTTTGGGTTTGAAACTAAAATTTAAGAGTTAAAATCGTCAAAAACTTAATGAAAAAGGAAGGTTTTAGGTCAAAAATCACTTACCCAACACTTTGCCTCGAAAATCTCTTCTCAAATCACCTCAAGGAGTTCAAGAACTCAAACAAATATTGAAAAATATTGAAATGAGAAGAAAGGGGCATTTTCTGCCCAAAAAGTTACTGTTCACGCGTGTTACTGTTCACGCGTGTTTTGTACAAATTTACGAAAATCACCCTCAAGGTCATTACAATATCCACCACTAAAAAGGATGTTCGTCCTCGAACATAAGATAAAATAAAGTACCTGGGGTCTCAAAAAGCTGAGGGTATCGAGCCTGCATATCAGACTCTAACTCCCAAGTCGCCTCCTCAGCAGGCCGATGCTGCCACTGCACCTTGACCGAAGCGACCTTCTTGGTCCTGAGTTACGAAGCCGCCTATCTAGAATAACTGTCGGCTTCTCCTCATAAGTCAAATCCGGACTCAACTCTACCGCATCATAAGAAATCACATGAGACTCATCCGGTATGTACTTGCGAAGCATGGAAACATGAAACACCGGATGGACAGCTGACAATTTAGGGGGTAAGGCCAACTTATACGCCACTCCACCTACTCTCCTCAGGATTTCAAACGGGCCAACAAACCTTGGGCTAAGCTTGCCCTTCTTTCCGAACCTCATCACACCCTTCATGGGCGATATTTTAAGCCACACGCAATCACCCACCATGAACTCTAAGGGACGAACCCTCCTATCAGCATAACTCTTCTGACGACTCTGAGCTGTCAATAGTCGACCCTGAATCAAACGTACCCGCTCCACAGCATCCCTAAGTAAGTCAGTATCCAATGCATCAACCGCAACAGAATCAAACCATCCAATGGGTGATCGACACCTACGACCATACAATGCCTCAAATGGTGCCATTTGAATGCTGGAGTGATAACTGTTATTATAGGCAAACTCTGCTAAGGGCAAGTGTTGGTCCCATCGGGCACCAAAATCAATCACACAGGCCCTAAGCATATCCTCCAACACCTGAATAGTCCGTTCAGACTGACCATCGGTTTGGGGATGAAATGCTGAACTCATCTCTAGTCGCGTACCCAAACCACGCTGTAATGCCTTCCAAAAGTGAGAGGTGAACACTGAACCCCGATCCGATACAATAGAGATAGGCACCCCATGCAGCCTAACAATCTCACGAAGATAGATCCTAGCTAACTGATCCGCATTGTAGCTAGTCTTCACCGGAAGGAAATGGCTGATTTGGTCAATCGATCCACAATCACCCAGACAGAGTCATACTTACCCAATGCCATGGGTAATCCAGACACGAAGTCCATAGTGATACGCTCCCATTTCCACTCAGGAATGGGCATCCTTTGCATAGGACCACCCGGTTTCTGATGCTCATACTTCACTTGTTGGCAATTTAGACACTTAGCCACAAAATCAATAATGTCTCTCTTCATGCCACACCACCAATAGTGTTGTTTCAAGTCATGAAACATCTTTGCCACTCCCGGGTGAATCGAATACTTGGAACAATGAGCCTCCTCTAATATCATACGTACCCATTCACTAACCTTGGGCACACAAATGCGACCATTAATCCTCAAAACTCCTTCCTGATCAAGAGAGACTGATTTTGCTTCACCACTCAACACTTTGTCTCGAATGGCCCTCAACTTTTCATCTTCAAATTGGTGTGTACGAATCTGGTCCATCAAAGTAGACCTAGCCTCCACAAATGCCAAAATACCATGATGTGTAGAAATATCCAGTCGGACCAACTGTCTAGCCAATGACTGAACCTCCAACGCCAAAGGCCTCTCCACAGCCTTAAGAAAGGCCAAACTACCCATGCTAGATGCTTTGCGACTCAGGGCATCCGCTACCACATTAGCTTTGCCCGGATGATAAAGTATGGTAATGTCATAGTCTTTCAATAACTCTAACCACCTACGCTGCCGCATGTTCAGATTCGGCTGAGAAAAGATATACTTAAGGCTACGGTGGTCAGTATAGACCTCGCAATGCACTCCATAGAGATAATGCCTCCACAACTTCAGAACAAACACCACTGCTGCTAACTCTAAGTCGTGGGTAGGATAGTTCTTCTCATGAACCTTCAACTGACGAGAAGCATAAGCTATAACTCTACCTTTTTGCATCAATACACCACCCATGCCGACTCCCGAAGCATCACAAAACACAATAAATGCCACGCCCTCCTCGGGTAAGGCTAGAATAGGTGCTGAAGTCAATAATTCCTTGAGCTTTTGAAAGCTCGCCTCACACTCATCAGTCCACTGAAATGCCACGGTCTTTTGAGTTAGCCTAGTCAATGGGGCTGCAATAGAAGAGAATCCTTGAACAAACCGACGATAGTAGCCTGCCAACCCAATAAAATTCCGAATCTCGGTAACCGAAGTAGGCCTAACCCAATCACGAACCGCTGCAACTTTGGCTGGATCAACCATAATACCATCCTTGGTCACTATATGACCCAAGAATGTCACGGACTCAAGCCAAAACTCACATTTGGAGAATTTTGCATACAACTTCTCCTCTCTCAATCTCTGAAGGACTGTCCTCAGGTGCCTAACATGATCCGCCTCATTCTTGGAATAAACCAAGATGTCATCAATAAACACAATCACAAACGAGTCCAAATAAGGTCGAAATACCCGGTTCATCAACTCCATAAAAGCAGCCGGGGCATTAGTCAACCCGAAGGACATAACCACAAACTCATAATGCCCATAACGAGTCCTGAATGCAGTCTTCGGGATGTCAGATTCTCGAACTCTCAACTGATGGTAACCCGACCTCAAATCAATCTTTGAGAACACCGATGCACCTTGAAGCTGGTCAAATAAATCATCAATGCGAGGGAGAGGATACTTGTTCTTGATAGTGACTTTGTTCAACTGTCGATAGTCAATACACATCCTCATAGTACCATCTTTCTTCTTCACAAATAAAACCGGTGCACCCCACGGTGATACACTAGGTCTAATAAACCCTTTCTTTAATAAATCTTCCAATTGTTCTTTCAACTCTTTCAATTCTGCCGGAGCCATCCGATAAGGAGAAATAGAGATGGGTTTAGTGTCATGCTCCAAATCAATCACAAAATCGATATCACGATCAGGAGGAACTCCCGGCAAGTCTGTAGGAAATACATCCATAAACTCTCTCACCACCCTCGTAGTCTCTCTATGAGATGACTCCGTGGTGAGATCACGTACATGAGCCAAATAAGACAAACAACCCTTATCCATCAAGCGACGAGCACGAATATAAGATATCACCCCCTTAGGATATGAACTCGGATTACCCTTCCATACTAAGCTAGGTAAACCGGGATAAGCTAAGGTCACAGTCTTTGCATAACAATCTAATATAGCATGATAAGGAGATAACCAGTCCATACCCAATATCACATCAAAATCAAGCATGTCTAATAAAATCAAGTCTGCACGGGTCTCTCTACCCGAAAATATCACCAAACATCCCTTGTATACCCGATCCACTACTAAAGATTTACCTATTGGGGTAGAAATAGTAATAGGCACAATAAGGGACTCACTCACATAATCAATACCCACATCAAAATAAGTCGACACATAAGAATAGGTAGACCCTGGGTCAAATAATACTGAAGCAGAACGATGGCAAACTGGAACAATACCTGTAATAACTGCATCAGAGGCTTCTGCCTCATATCTACCCGGTATAGCATAGCATAACTGACGGTCACCCTTAGCCTGCGAACCACCACGAGCACCACCTCGTACTCTACCCCTAGCACCATAGGTGCCACCTCTAGTATTCTGCGAAGAACCTCGAACAGTTGGAGCATCTATAGAACGAACAACTGGTGCCCCAGGCCATCCATTAGAAGGAGCACGTTTGGGGCAATCTTGGGCCTTATGCCCAAACTCATCACACACATAACAACCTCGAGGACCTGAACTCCGTGGGGAATAACTAGAAGTGTCAAAACGACCTCCGGAGCTCGAAGAACCCTGAATAGCTGCCTGGACTGGTCTGCCCTGATAACCATGGGTTCCTGAACCCGAATATTCTCTACCCTTGGAGGAATGATCGCTGAATTGACCCTGTCGACGGAACCTCTTGGCCCCGCCCTGTCTAGCACGTCGGATACTCTCTATCATCCTGGCATGATCAATAATACTCTGAAACGTACCCCCAGACAGTACAAGAGAGGTTGTAGCCTCCTGGAGATAACCGGCGAATCCCTTCACTAGTTTGCGAATCCGCTCGAATTCGGTGGGAATACTCGACATAGCATAACGAGATAACTCATGGAAGCGAGTCTCGTACTCAGATACAGATAGGGAGCCCTGCTCCAGTCTGTCAAACTCATCCCTACGCTGATCACGAAGGCTATATGGCACAAATCTCTCAAGGAACACCTCAGTAAACTGTTCCCAACTCATCATAGGAGAACCAATAGGTCTATGAGCAAGAACTGACCTCCACCATTCTTTGGCCACTCCCGCAAATTGATATGAAGTGTAAGCAACTCCATGTGCCTCTAAAATGCCTAGGTTAAACAACCTATCTTGACACTCAGTCAAAAAGTCATAGGCTTTCTCTCCGGCTTTACCATCAAACCTTGGAGGTGCCAATCGAACGAACCTCTCGAAACTCTTCTGCTCAGCTACCGACATGGCAGCATTAGCAGAAACTGGCGGAGCTGCAAATCTCGGAGGTGCAATAGAAGGCATTGAAGATGAACCAGGAGTCTGAAATCCTACACTAGGCCCCTGAACTGGCGGTGTAGCACCAACTGTGATAGGAGAACCTATAGTACCTGAAATAATACCAGAGGTAGGAGCACCATCCAGTCTAGCCAATAATCGAACCAATAGCTCCTGAAGCATCGGAGTACTATCGGGAACCACAGGAGGCTGGGATGGCCTTTCCTCCTCAGTCTTCTGCTCTAAGTCATCCTCATGCTCATACATGGGCTCAGGTGATAGCTCTCTAGCTCGTCCATGAGCAGGTGCCGCTCCCCTTGCTCGGCCTCGTCCCCTGACTCCACCACGTCCTCTACCTCGCCCACGTACTGGGGCTTGAGCAGCAGGTGCAGCCTCACCCTCAGTAATTGTGGCTCTAGTCCTCACCATCTGCGCAGAAGGAATAGATCAGAGGTATACAACACTTGATATGAATAAATCGCACGAAGGGAGTAAAAAGAAAGAAATTCTCCTATTAAGTATCTTGTAGCCTCTCGAAGATAAGTACGGACGTCTACGTACCGATCCGCAAGACTCTACTAGACACCCTGCTCTTTAACTTATAAGACCGGTGAACCTAGTGCTCTGATACCAATTGTCACGACCCAAAAACTGAGGTCATGATGGCACACATCTCAAAACCCAATCTGATGTGTAACCCTAAAAATAAAAATCATACAAGACTCCCAAAGGGAAAAGTGATTCCACGATTTAAATAAAAAGAAAAAAAAACAATGAAGAAATTATTCCAAAACCTGGTGTCATAAGTATAAAGAGCATCTAATACAAGGTTCGAATCTGAAGATACAACATAAGTCTCTGAATGATACAAAAGACTGAAAAATAAAGATAGACTAGTGACGATCCGAATTCTGGGACCTCACCATTAATCTGAGAATTACACAATCCGCTAGAATATTAACTGCCACGTGGGGTACCCCGACTAGTATCTGCATCAAAAAGGGACACAGAAGTAGGGGTGAGTACAATTCACATGTACTCAGTAGGTTTTAGCTGACTGAGTATAAGGAATTAATCAAACCTATGAAATAAACTAAGGAACGCTTCCACCTGCATATAGAAAAGTCCCACTTCGGCATCGGTGCCGCCAGTTTATATATATAGTGGCACGAATAAAGTATAATAACAACTCATAATCATAATTAATCAAATAATTCAAGCAGCACAAATGTCAATGCAATGCAATGCAATATGATGATGCAATGATGTGGTGGTACGGTGGAATCAAGACTCTCGCACAGCCTGTCGTATACACCTGCCGAGCTGTGCTACCAAGCAGGACCCATGGGGGTCTCGCAGACCATATACCTCAATCACAATATCTCATTATCCTTGCCACCTCCTCGTGGTCAAGGGATCACAATGCATCCACTACCCTGTCGGAAAACTGCCTCGGTCAGGGACTCAAGATACAAAGGTTAGGATCACAATGCATCCACTACCCTACCGGAAAACTACCTCGGTCAGGGACTCAAGATACAAAGGTTGGGATCACAATGCATCCACTACCCTGCCGGAAAACTGCCTCGGTCAGGGACTCAAGATACAAAGGTTTAAAGGTGTTTCATTTTCTTTCTCAAAAAGAATTTCCATATTTCTCAACTTCCCATGTTTCATGATGTGATGAATGAGGATGAATGCATCAAAACACATATGCATGGAAGTAATAATCAACTCACATGTGGTATAATGTTCAAAGTTCTCAAAACTTAACCTACACATGATATTCACCCTCAATAAATAGTAACGGGAAGCACACACTTTCATTTAAATATTCACCCCTTTCTCAACAATATTTCAATACTCAAGTATGCTCAAAACCCCCAACTCAATCTCTCAGGCGGCATCACAAGTCAAATAATATACTCAAGCCTCTCTCTTAGGCAAATCATAATTCACATGCTCTCAAAGCAAATAAGATAACAAATAAGGCCCCCACACGGGCTATGTAATACAAATAAACCCCGTCACGGCAACACATTAATAAATAAACCTCCACACGGACATCATAATATATATAACATTCTCAACTCATACTACAACCCCATCCCAAAGTCTATAACATATGAATGACTAATTACCCCACCTCAATCTCAAAGAAAGATAGCCAAACCTACCTCAATTGCCGAAACCGCACTCGAATACCTCCACCGGACAAGCAACTCTCGAATTCAGCGCTCGAAATGACAACCCACTATCAACAATGACACATACACGTCACAAGGAGTCCAATGACACCCATATTGATAGGTTTCGAAACCGGGGGTAAAATGGTCCAAAAATTAACTATTTTCGAAAAGGGTCAAATCTGTAAATTTATTGAACAATCCCATTCTATTGGTAATAAGGAACTCATGGTTGAAAAACCCATAAAAATAGAGCTCAAAACGAGTTGGAAATCACAATTTTCCTTAAATTCGGATTAGGGAAGAAACAAGGATTTTTGGGGTTTGAAACTAAAATTTAAGAGTTAAAATCGTCAAAAACTTAATGAAAAAGGAAGGTTTTAGGTCAAAAATCACTTACCCAACACTTTGCCTCGAAAATCTCTTCTCAAATCACCTCAAGGAGTTCAAGAACTCAAACAAATGTTGAAAAATATTGAAATGAGAAGAAAGGGGCATTTTCTGCCCAAAAAGTTACTGTTCATGCGTGTTACTGTTCACGCGTGTTTTGTACAAATTTACGAAAATCACCCTCAAGGTCATTACAAGCGAGCCCCTGTCGCTTTTTTCCGCTTCTCGCTTCTCAAAACACTGATACGAGAAGTATATCAAAAAAGTAGTTTACTTACCTGACAATGTGATTATCTACGAAAGGCATCCAGCTATACTAGCAGGAACCTCACGGGTGCTCCAAAAGTTGATCAAAAACAGAAAGCATGCTCTAATCTGTACAAAGTTGTATTCCTCCCTGTTAAAAGCTCTTCTTTATTGTGCTGTTATTTATCAGTAGACTATTTATTTCATCAGATAAGTACAAGGAACTTCTATTTCCTACATTGCAAGTCATGAAAGATAGGCTTTCTCAAGAAGTTTATGCTTTCAGATTATTGCTAATGATGAATAGAAAAAATATTACTATTATCTTGATCAGTAGAAGATTATAAGTTTGAGCTTTTTTAAATATAGAACTTCCCTCAAACAATGCCAAAACCATTTCATGCAACTGAAATATTTTATGGAAGGTGCAATTGATGAGTTAATTTTTATCAAAATGAAATCATTTATCATGATAGTAACTTATATGTCTGTTGATAATCTTAATTCTGTCCTTGGTTGTAGTATACTGAATGATATCACCAAATTACATTAACAATGAAGAAGTGACAGAAGAATTTCACGAAAGTTGGCGAATCAATGTCATCTATCTCTTGAGAAAACAGTTTCAAGATAAAGACTCTAAAATGCCAAATTTTCTTCTGCATATAATGCAAAAATAACATACCCAGAGTAATCCCACAAGTGGGGTATGGGGAAGGTAAGATGTATGTAGACCTTACTCTTACCTTGTGGGGTAAAGAGGCCGTTTTCAATAGGCCCTCAGCTCAAAAAGAGTAAGTTTTCGAAGCAGGAATGCAAGACTAATATGACAAAAAAATAGCAAGATACAAAGCAAATGAAGCAACACGTACTAATATGTATTAAAAGAATAAGAGACTACGCGACTACTAAATAGCCCCCGACCTCTACCAGATAAAGTGCGACAACAGTCTGTTACTTACTAGCCTTATTCCCTAGTCCTCGGCCTCCAAACCTTCCTATCTATGGTCATATCCTCAGTATACCGGAGTTGTTTTATGTCATGTATAATCACTTCCTTCAATTCTTTTTTAGCCTACTCCTACCTCTCCTAATTTCTGTTACAGCCAACCTCTCCCACCTCCTTATTGGCACATTCACGCACATCTTCTTCACATGGCTGAACAATCTTAACCTCGCTTCCCTCATCTTGTCTGCCACAGAGGCCATTTCCACCTTGCTTCGTATAACTTCGTTTCTAATCATATATCTCCTAGTATGCTCACGCATCCATCTGAGTATTTGCATCTCTGTTGCCTTCATCTTATGAACGTGGACGTTTTGACTGGCCAACACTCTACTCCATACAACAAAGTTGGTCTAACAACTACCTTGTAGAACTTACCTTTTTGCCTTGGCGACACATTCTTATTACATAGTACCTCGGAGATGAGCCTTCGGTTCACCCACCCCGCTCCAATACACTGTGCGGCATCCTCATCAATCTCCCCGTCTTTTTGGATTATCGACCCAAAATACTTGAAACTTCTTCTCTTGGGTATGAATTTCACATCGATCTTCACTTCCACCTCTGCTTCATATGTTATGTCACTGAACTTGCACTCTAGGTACTCTATTTTAGTCCTGCTCAACCTGAAACCTGTAGACTCTAGGGCATGTCTTCAAGCTTCCATCCTATCATTAACTCCATCGCGCGTTTTGTCAATCAATACTATGTCATTTGCGAATAACATGCACCACAAAACCTCCGCTTGAATATGCCATGTCAATTCGTCCATCATCAAGGCAAATAGGAATGAGCTAAGGGATGTCCCCTAGTGCAACCCCATCATGACTGTCAACCGGGAAGTGTTCTAAGTCACCTCCCACTGTTCTAACCCCGATCTTGGCTCCATCATACATGTCCTTAGTTGCCCTAATGTAAGCCATAGGTACACCTTTAGACTCCAAACAACCTCCCTGGGGACTTTATAGTAACCCTTTTTTAGGTCAGTGAACACCATGTGTAAGTCTCTCTTCCTATCCCTACACTGCTCCAACAATCTCCTTACAAAGTGAATGACTTCTACATATATTGCAACAGCTTAAAACTTTAAGATGTGTTACTTGATTGCTTGGGGGGTGGGTGGATGGGGAGTAGGGGAGGGACTAGGTCGTGTTGTGGAAGTACCAAGAGTCTTTAGTTTCTTAATAGCTTTAGATTTAAAGGGTGTCTTTGATTTCTTAATAGAAGAAATTTAGCTTTAAAGTGTGTCTGAATTGTTAATTTCAGAATTATACTGCTAACTGGAATATTTTAGATTTCCTATATGTCTAGGATTGCGGATAATATTGGTAATCTAATAATTTTTGCAAGTTTATTAGGTCAGATTAGATATTTTTCCTTTTCCTCCTTTTGATAGTCTGATTGAAGAGTTTCAAATTAGCTTCTAGATGCTATGATTTCATGAACACTTTTCTTATTAGAGAAGTCATATTACAGGTTTTCTTTCTTTATCAATCTTGAGAAGCTGCTTCACCTTTTAGACATTACTCTAGTTGCTTGATCATGGATTTCTTCAGTGTCCTTCTAATTTGTAGTGTATATTGCAGCTCGATCTTGTTGAGTTCCAAGAAAACTTTGTGCTTTTTTGGGTAGTTTATGCAGCCTTTTCTTGAAAATGTAGTAGTTATTCTTGAATTTATTTCCTTTGGAGTATCAATCTTAAATGGTGTGATAGAGTCGTCCTGTTTAATCCTGATTCCTGGTTTCTAGGGTAAAGTCATGTATAGAGCAGACTATTTTGCATCTACCTTCATCAAGCAATATTTAGCTGGTATCATGAAAAAGCTGGTCAATCATTTCTCTGCTTTAACACCTTTTTTGCTTTCCATGTTTCAGGCCCTTGATACCTTCAATACTGCTGTTGTCTCTCCTATATACTATGTTATGTTCACAACACTAACAATCGTTGCCAGTGTCATCATGTTTAAGGTGTAGCATCTACCTTTTTTCTTCTTGTTGCTTCGCTTTGAGCTTGTTTCTAGAGAATGATGAGTACAATTAGAGTTCATCCACTTATTGGGAGTCCCAAACTTTATACCTTAGAATGCCATGGACATTCACCACAATTGCATGACTTGGAAATACCAACAACAACTACATTATGTGGAACAGGAACACCATGATTATTTGTCCAAAACTTTGAAGCCATGCTTATCGATCTATCTGTACTATGAGCCCGTTTGGATGGGCTTTATGGTCAAAACCAACTTAAAGCCCCTTTTTAGCTTTTGGACGTGTTGCCTAATGCTAACTTTAAGCCATAAAGTTCTTAAAGTGAGTCAAAAATGAAAAGTTAGGATTTCTAACTTTTTTTTTCCAAGTGCTTAAAGCCATTTTGTTTGACCATGAAAATTACTTTTATATCCCTTATATTTTAACTAAATTCCCAAACTACCCTTTTTATTCTTTTAACCCTAAAATTCAAACACTTATTTTCAACATAAGCTCTTTTATCCAAACACTCAACTGCTTATTTATAAAAATAACTTTCAGCACTTCAAAGTTCTAAAAGCACTTCATACATAAAAGTTACTTTTTTTAAGCTCATCCAAACAGGCTCTATATTATGTAGGACTGGGATGGCCAGAGCACTGGGAGCATTATATCAGAAATATGTGGTTTCATCGTTGTGCTCTCTGGAACCATCTTGTTGCACGTTACCAAAGATGTGGAAAGAAGTTCATCTTTCAGAGGTGCACTTTCATCATCCTAATATTTATGAAAACCTGATGTTCTTTTCTCTCTAGCCTTTAAATTACTACCAAAGAGTGCAGGTAATTACACACCTTCATCCCCTACGTTATCAACACGACTATGTAATTCAAATGGGGAATCACATAAGCATGAAGAAGAAGATGAATCGTACTCTGAGGAAGCCGATTCTAGAAGACAGGATCTCCAGGTTTAATATGATTGCTTTAGACAAGACCAAGACTTCTTTCATATTATGATAGGCCATGAGGAACCGTGATTTGCGGTTAGAAAGGTGAAGCATGCAACTGATAATCCATCTGAAACCTCCGAAGGTGCTAAAACGCCTCAGTTTCGTTTTCTATTGCATCTGATTGCAGCAGCAAGGTAAGGATTCCACAGGATCTTAAAGCAAGAGTTAGTGGAAAATCATCAAAAGTTGTCGCGGCCTGAAACTATACTGTTTGTCTATAGTTATAGGAGTTCCAAATATTGGTTTATTGTACATCATTAAGCATCAGAATCTAGAGTTAGGGGGATTGAGAAAGGTCTATAGAAGCAGAGTTGAATGATGAGAGCTTGCATAGGAGTTCTCTGTGCAAAACAAGTCATTTTGTGGTAGTTTTTGCACTGATTACGAGTGATATAGTTCATTTTAGTTTTTTATTCTTTTTTATGACCGTGGTGTCCAGGCTAGTTTTCTTCTTTTCTGTGTCCCTATTTTTACTGGAAGTGTTTTGTTTGTATAGCAATTTTTTTGATGTATTAGGTAGAGTCTTTGTTTATGTTTTCATTCTTTGGTGAACTTGAGATCACAAGATGTTTAATTGACTCCAATAACACTACATTTTTTTTTATCTCAAGTGATTTTTCACTTACTTCCCATGTAATGCAAATTAAAAAAAAATCGTATTGTCGTGTATGTAAGTTAAATTCATATAGAAATAAATAAGAGGTGGAAGTCTTTTAGCTCCTTGACTAATTCTCCGGGGATTTTTTATTTAATTTGATATGTGTTATTTAATTTAATAGGTCGGGTTAAAAGATGGGAGTGGGTTATTTAGGGAAATTTGTTTTTTTGTTTAATTTGGGAGATTCCACCTAAACCAGGGGCATTTTTGCATACAAATATGCCCTATAATATAATTATGCACAAACTTAAATCATTTGATTTGGTGTAGCTGACCATAAATATATCTAATATATTTATAAATCTTGTAACACATACAAAGAAAATAAATTGAAAAAAGTAAACCGACTCTGCTGGGGATCGAACCCAGAATCTCTGGTTTCGTAGACCAGCGCCTTATCCATTGGGCCACAGAGTCTTATACGTTATATTTTTTATTTAATATTATTTAACATCAACTTTTAATTTTATAATGTATGTGTTTTGCTCCTTATCTTATCCTTTTTAATAAATCATAAAAACACTTGATTTGTAAAGGGATAGAATATTATTAATCTCTCAAGCGCAATATAGCAACTACCACAAACTACAACAAACAAATATTTTCATTTTTTTCTCTCTCGACTTGTATGTCCATCTAAATAACACTTTCCATTCAACAAACCTCTAGAATGGGAATTTTGTTAAAATTTATGTGTTTAATGTATTTTTTGATGAATTTTTGCTAAGTTGATTAAGTTATTAAAGTAAAACACTAAAAGATAATATCAGCGAACACATGTAAAATAGAATTATTCAAGGATTTGTGTTGTTGGATGGTAAATAATACTTGTGCGAAATAATGATGGAATGTGCAATATACGTGTATAAATTTAATAGGATCGGAAGTTCAATCACAGCAAATATAGAGTGAAAATGAAACATACTCTGATATGAAACTTGAATATTGCAAAAGCAGCTGATCTTATTTACTCAATAATCAAGCTAAAAATGAACGTAAACAAGCTAATAAATCTTAGTCAATAATCTACGAAGAGGGACTTAATCCTACTAGACTTAAAAATGGTATAGTTCATTATAACACTTTTATCTAAAGAGCAGATAACGAAACCAACTAATTGAAAAGAAACAGCAACACGGATCCTCCTTTCTGCTACGATTAAGATGAATATAGACAAGTCACTGTTTTTTATCACATATAATAAACCAGACCATCAAGTCAAGCAAAGCCAGCCTACACCTTTTTGCTTCAGTTGCAGTATGTTGGTGTTTCTACAAAGAAAGACAAGTATCAAAACAAAGTGCTGGGAAATTGGAGTTGATAGTCTCGGATGCATACATGGTCCAGAGCGACCAAGTATCATATGCATGTTAATGGTTACTGATGGATCATTTCTTGCGGGACAAAGCTGCTACAATTCCACCAGCCAGGAGTCCAACAGCAGTAACGGCAGTAGCAGCAATGCCAATGCCAATTACTCCATCTGCTTGGACAATGCAATATACATAATTCAAAACTTCATTCTTTGACTGGAAATAGAATCTGATAAATAACTGAAGATAAAGATTTCCCTTACTACCTTTTGTAATTTTATCTTCAATAGTTTTCCTGAGGGCCAAGGCCTGTCTCCACTCCGGTTCAATCTACAGATTCAAACAGCTACTAATTAAGGCAAAATATTTAAGAACACACTTGGAAAGAACTTGAAAGGTACTCAGCCAAGTCAATGAACTAGTAAAACTTCAGAGTTGCATGACACAACAAAGTTCGAGTATGCAATTTTTGAATTTCATAAATCAAGATGCAGAAAAAGATAAATTATTCAAGATAAGGAAGTGGAACAAACTTCATAGCACAGAGATAAATATCTCAAATTTTAATGTCAAAGTGAAGAGGTGAATAAAATATACTAGCAAAGATTGAATAACAAAGATCAAACCTCCAAAGAACGCTCAACAAGCTGCCTGCTTCTTGCATAGTCCCCACTTCTGTAGTAGCCGACTGCCAGAAGATAAATCTTTTCCCTCATTTGCTGGGGACTGTTACTGCCACCCAGAGAAGCTGCAAATGACAAAATAAGTCAGAACTCTTGCTAAGGAAGGAAACTAGCGTAAGAGGAGTGACAACAGTAAATTGCAAAGCAAAAGGCAAAGGTAGGAGAACGAAGAGGAGTCGAAAGTTAAAATGTATAAGACCTAGGGAAAGGAAAAACATATAAGTCGAAGTGTTTATCAAAGTCTTCATGAAACTCAACAAACCCCAAGCACAGGGTACAGAAAAGGGGGCATGGATTCCAAAAAATAGGAAGGATTCCAATGATCTCACCTTCAAGCATTGCTATTCCACGCTGTACATCTTCTGGCCGTTTTGAGTGAACAAGAGCCCATGATAAACGCATGATGCATTCATTTTTCAGTTCATCAGAGGAACCTTTTCCCGCCTCAGCAACTTCACGTTCACAACCCTGTACATAGATTGCCCTTGTGAGAGACTCAGACACCATCAATATTACCTTATGTATAACTAGTAAATGCACATGGAACCGCAAATTTATTACAAACTACACATTATTCTTGAACAAAGGCAGTCTCTTTAAGCAAGATATTCAGAGAGTTTTTCAATCTTTCTCAAGGAAACATTAACCAAAAATCTTCCAAATAATAGTTGACACCAATTTTGCTATCCTTCAACCATCACTCACCCTCTTGTCTCTGTCGTCATTATCAACGCCATGACCCCCTAGAGATGGACGGCACAGCAGAACGACTTTTGCTTTGAGCGAAGAAAGATGATTCAAGAAAATCACCCAACACTGATGCAAGATTTCCAGGAAGTGAAGTGAACAGATGCATCTAAACTTTCTATTTCCATTGACTTGAGTGGAATGGTTTGTGGGCAAACTGGACATCAGATATGTTTTAAATGAATGCCTCTTGTTTGTGTTCAGAAATCACATGAGAGTAACATTTGAACTCTAAATAGTAGTTAAAAATGGAACAGTCTTCCAACAAAGTAAAGAAACACCAGTCTGATAAACCTTTTACAAATAGTTCACAGTAAAGTTGGGGCCACTACTCACTTTAGCCCTAATTCCTAGAAGCTTTTCGTCTCTCGGGTGGTTGTGCTTCTCTAACATATAACTCTCTCTTGATTAAACCCACTAATTTCTGTTACTTATAGGATTGAGAAATGAGATCACAAGTAATGTAATTTAGTTGGCCATAACATAGATCTCTCTCTTGATTAAAGTTTGTTTTCCATCCAATATGCAAGATCTCGAAAAACCAACTACTAAAAATAGGAAAAAACAAGCGAGAAAGCCACAAAAAAAGAAGGGAAATCACTTGCTATGACCAATAATTTACAACTACGGCGTAAAAATTCTGCAGACTATTCATGTATATAAATCAAATCCATTGCAAATTTATTCATAATGCTCAAGAAAATAACAAGAGTATACTCAATTTTGAGCTCTTATTTTGGATTGATTTGAACTGCCACTTGAAGATGTTTCATCCAAAATCTTAAACTAAACTTTTTTTTTTTTGAAATTTCCTCCTTATCCAAATTTGAACATCCAAACCAGCCCTTAACCATTTTTACCCCTAATCCCAATCCCATACGTCCCTCAGCTATGGAAATCCTTCAGCATGCACATTATTCAGTAATTTTCCACAAAATCTTGGGTTAGTTCTTTTCCATCTTATCTTCAAAGTAAAATAAACACCAAATAGACAAAAATTCAAATAAATACAGAATGAAATAGCAAAATTCACTGAAAAAAACACAAAAGCTTCGTCTCAAACACGAAGCAGTTCTTCGTCTATATCCAATCAGCTACAGTTGGTGAAATCAAATTGCAAAACGAAAATTTTTAAAAAATTGATAAATAGGGTACTTACAATGACGATATCGGAATCGCACCAAGGAATCTGATCTCCTCCGGTGAAAAAATTTCCGACCGACTCGAAAAAATTCCCGATCTTAGCATCCATTGGTTTCTCTCTAGACGAGACGATTCAAGATGTACGTTGTACTGCTGGTATTGTACGCAACAAGAGGTGCCGAGTGGGGTTTAAGAAGCAAACAAATATAGGCTTGGAGGCAAGTGTCCCCAATACTATGTTCAAAACACCAACCGTAGGAGTCGTTTGGTAAGAGGTCTAGAGTTGAAGCAAGTATTAATAGTATAGGGGCAGTGGATTGAATTTGATCGGATCAAAATGGATTGAAATAATAAATAAATTTTGTTTAACCCTATTAAAATTGAGATAAGTTAAGATGGAATGAATTAAAATGGTCTAAACAAGTAAAAATTTCAGGGAAATTTTCAAAAACAGCAAACATTAAGCTTTAAATAGTACTCTTTTCTCTATACTTTCACTATTTATGCGAAAAAACTATACTTTGTTTGCTATCCATTAATTTTTTGTATTCTTTCGTCAGTTGTATACAATAAAATATAGATACAAATAACTAAATTGAACTCATCCAACTTGATAAAAATCACTGAAATCACTCACATATCATTACAGTTACACACAGGACTCTAAAAGTCAGTTTATCATCGCTCATCCTTCTTGAAATTGAAAAACCCTTCGAATCGTCATTGTTTTTTATCGAAAAATCAAAATCGCTAATGGATTTGGAGCAGTTCATCTTCGCCCTTCATGAATAACACAAAAACGGTGTTGGATTTGTGAAGATTATTGGAATCTGCATTTTTTTGTATTTCTAGAAATCAATTTGTATTTTTAAAAAAGAGTTGTAGCTGAATTAGATTTTGTATCCCTCACAGTTGTATTCAAGCTTATAAAACATATACAATTTGTATCCATCACAATAATGATTACATTGTATTAATAATAGATTTGTATTCTAATCCACAAAATTGTATTCATAAGAAAATTGTATTCTACTCATCAGATATGCATTCATAAGAAAATTGTATTCTACTCATTATATATACAAATTATTAAGTATGTATTTCCAAACAAATTGGTATTCTAAAAGTATACATGCATATTGCCAAATTATTTTTGTATTTCGAGAAAACAACTTGTATCTGAAGTAGAAATTGTATCCCTCAAAGTTTGTATTCGTGTGACGATCCATGGATCTTCTCTCTACATACAACTGAGCAACAATGCCTATATTTATTGGGGATACCTCTTGTTATCCTCCTTTCGTCAGTCATTGGAGGAGAATTTTGGGGGTTTCTTTTAGCTTAGCCCTAATTGAAATTTAAGACTTATATAAAACACCAAAATGCAAAAAGAATATATGGATTAGATATGAAATACAAAACAAACACTAAACAATAGCGTAATTAACGAATATAGAATGAAATACCTAGACATTAAAATACTTAAAAGACCCCAAAAAAATACAAATCAAAGCTAAACAATGGAGAACAAATCTCAAAAAATCCATACCCACAAATGGAGACGCCTGATATAGGGGGATTCTGAAAAATTCTTTGTATGTTTTTTTTCGTTTTGAGAAAAAAAAATGAGAAAGAAAGTGATGGAGAGATATGCGAGAAAAGGAAAAGTGAGAAGAGAGAGAAATAGGATTGTTTAGATAGAGAGAATGGGAATGAGGGAAAGTCAAAATAGGATTTATTTTAGGAGATAATTAAAAACATAAAATTTACTATGAAAATCAAAATATAGTGATTTTTAATAATTTTTTTAAACTGTGCTTATTTTCTCTAAATAAGGTGGGATTTTTGCCTAGTTGCATAATTTTTCCAAAAAATCATGAGATGTCTTATTTTGATCGCGTCTTTATAATACTCATTTTGTGTGTGTGTTGGGGGGGGGAGGTGGCTCGTACGATATAGAATATTAGATAACTTTCAGGTGAATAAATATATCTCTTTTTTACTTTTGCATTCAGACACAATTAACTGAAATTTTAATCAATTTTAACATATTTTTTCATTCATGTATGACTGAGCAAGGATATTATCAAAAATTAAAAGAGTATTAAATGAGTTTGTTAAATCTTTGTTAAATTGACAAATTGATGATTGAAGCTTTGTCTTTATGATACATGAAATTGTGTCAAATCTGAGCTTATTTGAAATATATTTGGGTGATATATAGTTTTGACAAAAACTTTGACTCACATAACTAAAATTTCAACCTATTTTTATAAGTAGTTCAGTTATGTATGAATAACAAATGTGTACACTTGAATAAACTAAAGGGTGTTAAATGGGTTTGTATCACGACTCCGACCTGTTGTAAGTGACACCCACAGTAATCTTCTAATGGGAGAACCACCTATAACACAATACTTATCTAATTTAATTCATTATGGGAAAACAACTCATTATTAACAACAAAAGAATAGTTTTAAAAACAAGTAAAGAATGAGTCCTCATATACCCAATCAATATCAAAACATGCGTGGAATTAACTCCCTAGAACCTGAAGGTCATTGTACCAAAAGTCTAACTAAATCTTGAAATTAGGGTATGAAACCACAAACAAAGAAAAACATAATCAAAACCAAAATGTCTATGTCCGAAATGATAGAAAAAGAACTTAGAGGAATCCACGACAGCCTGAACGAAGAACCTCACCCATAGATTTGAGTGGTAGGAGTCTCATAGTTGAAATCTCTCAGCAATCGTATGAATATGCCTTGTACTTAATAAAGAAAGAGCAAGTCCAGAATTAGTACACAAACACAGTGTACTGATAGGATCACACGGCTAGTTTCAATTACAAAATATGAACAGGCATCCACAACTCAGTAAATCAAATAATACACTATTAGATCACAATTATAGCAAAAAAACAGGACTTCTAGCCCTTACTCCAGAAATATATACACAATTCACATCAAATAAATCACAGCACAACAGTCGATCTAGTTCTCTTATGGAACCCACACATAATCAGTTAGTGTACCAGCGTGGTACATGTTCCCATTGTTAGTGTGTCAGTGTGGTGTCCGATCCAAATATACCGGCGTGGTACCCAATCCAAATAAGAAATTACATATCACAATCACATCCATAATGAATAGCAATCACACTTGCACAACTAAGTAACACATTCATTGCACGCAATTGACCACATTTATTATTTCAACTCATGTTCTCTCCTCTTTCCTAATCATATATCATGCATGCAATACTAATGAAGTAGTTAACAAGCACATATAATATAAATGGGAAAACACAATCATAATCTACCTCAAAATAAGCCTGGATGTTTTAAAGAACTTGAGTTTTCCCCTTTCATAATGCATTGGCTTGTTCTTGGTCTAAAATAAATACAAAATATAATAATCAATGATCAATGCCCTAAATTTTTCGTATTATAACTCAAATCCTAACCCTTGACCAATTTCATGATTATCCCACCCAACTAGGGCTTTTTCCATAATTAATTCAAGTCAAAAACCCTCTCCTAAAATTTTCATCATAGATTCTAAGGTCTAAGAATCAAAATACAAGTTAAGGGAGTAAATAACTTACCTTAATCGCAAGAATTGATTAAAAAAATGAAGAAAATAGTCTTAAGTCGCCTTTTTCTCTCCCAAGAATGAACTGTTAGGTTGGGCTGATCCTATGTAGGTTGTAGTTGTGGAGGTTCGGTTGGAGTATCGAGAGTATTTGTATTTTATATTGCTTTACTTAGGGTTAGTCATTTGCTTGCTTAGTACCATGATGTTTGGTACTCACTTCATTGCTTCTACACTTGTATAAGTTATGTGCCCCGGCTATTGTGATTACTCTTTCTTCTCTTCTACATTCGAGGCTTATTGTGGAGGGTTGTGAGGTAGTTGCTTATCATCTCGGTGGACACCTCTTACTCTTTTAGTATATTTTTGTTCTTTTTAGAAATAATGGCATTGAGACTTATATTTCTTTCGAGTTTATGGTATTATACTAGAGGTTTGTACACGTGATAGACAGGTTTTGGGGTTATTTTAAAAAATATTATGCTATTCGCATTATTGAAAGTGTTTTAGTCTTTCATTTTATTTACTTCTACATTTCTTATTTTTGTTGGGTTTTAGGCTAACTTGTCTTGCTGGGATAAGACGAATGTCATCACACCCATTTTTGGATCATGACATGTTTCCTTGTCCTCCCATGAGAAGCCTCTCGAGTTTTGTTGCATTAACTTTATTTTTATTGGAAAATTTTTAATTACGTAATTATCTTAAATATACTATTTTTTTAACTATTTGAAATGGATAAAAAAAGATCAGCCAAAAAATATAAACAATGATATTTTTAATGACGGATGGGTGAGTAACACGTAAGAACTTGTCCTTGAGATGAGAACAACAACTAAAGACAACATGTATTTAACCTTTCTTTTTAATGAATAGATCAGATCACGATCCTTATGAGCACCATGCTCTTCTATGAAAGTGAAAGCTCTCGTGATGAAAAGGTTATGCACGTTGGGCATAATTTTATAGTTAATTGAATGGTCAGTGGTATGTTCCATTCATATAATTAGACAATGCTTTGTAATGTAAATTAATGAAATTGAGAGTTGTGAATTAGATTATCGGTGGTATGCATCATTCATATAATGAAACATGTCATATATCAGTTTTTAAAAGGAAGGGGTGTAGGCGAGGCATTTTATGTAGCAGGGGCAAGGCGTAAGCCCCGACACACTGAGTGTAAGTCTCATGGATCTATGAGGTGTACATTTCATGTGTATTCAATTTTATAATTTTTATTACTAAGAAAATAAGCAAAAGTAAAGGTTTCAATGATTTTATAAATAAATTTTAAATAAATAATTAATAATATAGAAAAAATATTATAATTATTACTTGAGAAAGGTATTAATAACCAATAGTATAGAAAAAAATATTATGATTACTATTTGAGAAAGGTAATAACTAACAATACAAAAATGATAATAGCCAAAATAATTTTTAAAATGAAATCATCATCCATCTTTATATTTACTAGTCTTTTCCACCCTCAATTAATATTTGCATTGATTATTGTTTATATATTTTAAAGAAGAAGAAGGAGGAGGATGAGAATTGTAAGAGTAATGACATAAAATGAATAAAGTTGTCTAAGGAACATAGTGCTACGAAACCTCTATCCTATCAATTTCAGACAAGATTATGTAAAGAATTATTTATAGCAACGTCATTATCGGTGAGAGTTTATTTATACAATTTAGAAAAAATCATTACAACCTAAAAAAACTTGAAAACGTAAAATATAATATCATTACACCAATAATAAATAATATGATTTAAAGCAAAAATGATTCAAAAAAAATAAAAATAATGATCGGAGCGTATTTTTTTATGCCTAGGACTTATGTTTTATGCTAGGATCTTATGCCCCATGAATCTACGCCTTTAATTTGCGCCCCAAAGTATTTTTGATATGCCCTTCCCAGGAACTCACCCCAAAATTGTAAGACCCTGAAAGTTGAAAAGACGAAAAACGAGGAACAAAGGATAAAATCTCAGAAAAGTGCATCTTTTGGCACTAGGTGACGACCACAGAGGCCATCACGCGCCGTATTTAGCATCACGGCTCGTGATGAGCCACTTTGGTGGTGGTTCTGAAACTTATTCCTATAGGGAAGGGACCATGGGCCATGGTAAGCACCACGAGGCGTGGTGCCCTCCGTGGTGATCCCTCCTCTAGTCTCTCAGAAACTTTCCCAAGGCAAGGACTACACCTCACCACCACGGGCCGTATTGCCCTTCACGCGTGGTGGTCTCTCCTGCAGGTCCTACACCATGATCCACGTTCACAGACTGTAATGGCCTCCACGTAGCATGAAGGTCTCCATGGAGGAATTTCGAAAACTTTTCCTGCAACTGCTAAAATTCGAGTTCATGTCTTGTGTCACGGACGACCACTATGGGTCGTATTGCCTTTCACGGTCCGTGGTGTATCTCGTAGTGGGCATCCTTTTTTCTAAAAATCTATGTCCCACTTCACGATGGCGACCACGACCCGTATTGGCTATCACGAGTCGTGGTGAAGGTCAATTATGGGTTCCGAATTCAGTTTTAATGAAGGGTATTTTAGTCATTCCCTATATTTTCATTAATGTATGTGGATGTTTTTGGGACTAGATTCATTATGTAATTGTCCTAAATACTCCTAAGTCTATTCTTTTCCCTCATTAACTCCCAAACAACTTTAATACTTCTCTCTCAAGGTTCCTTCAAGGTTTTTGCCTAGGGTTTCTTCAAGAACAAGTCTCATTTCTCAATTTCAATTCAAATTCATTCAAGGTACAGGGGATTGATCCATGGGTCTCTTTCACCCATGGATTGCCAATGCTTCTTCAAAGAATTTCCTTAATTTCATTAGTTTCTAACCTTAATTTTGATGAATTGCATTGGGTTGTTTTAATTCTATTTTTAATTGTTATCAATGATCATTCTAAGCATGTTCTTACATTAATTGCATGATTTCAAGTTATGAATGCCCATGCATAAAGCTACTTTCAGTTGTGATTATGAGGTTCAATGATGATTTATATGAGTTTTGATTATGAATTTCAATGATTTCCAAAGAAAAGCTTTTATGAATGAAGTTGAGATTTTATGATTTAATGATGAAAGTTATGATGATGATCAATTATGATCAAAGAAAGTTATTATGGTGTGATAAGGACAATTCTCACACAATCATATTTAAGATGGTGACAAGGACAATTCTCGCCAAAGTTTATGGATTCCTATGAATCACCAAAGTTAATGAGCTACACTTATTATATTTTATAAATATGGATTGATTGGTAGTTACTATCTTTTCCTTTAATGTTTTATGATCATTTTTATGAGTTCCATTGGGATATTGACTAAGCACTAAGAGGACTTTTAGGTGGGGTTTGTTCCAGTAACGCAGTTAGTTACCCAAGGAAATCCTAGTAACAACCTAAAGTCCCAAACTATGTTGTTCATGTAGGTTTCCTACATGACTTAGCTAGTGGATCCATATATAGCTCATAAAGTTAAAGTTGTTCTCACGGATTCGATTCTACCTTGGCAAGTAACATCTCTCTTTTCTATGTGGAAGTTACATCGAATTCTATGTAATAGTTCGCAAGATCTTAAGATGTCGCTTAAAGGTATTATCCCACACAATTTCAGTTGAGTTATGAGTTCTTATGATGTTTATGAGATTTTGATGTTTTAATGCCTCCATGACTTTACTTATGTTTTAGAGATATTGGTCGTGCATCTCATTATTCATATTGATTATGTCCCATGTTTATTTTTCATGCATATCTCACATACTTAGTACTTTCTATGTACTAACTCATATTTTGCCTACATTGTCTCATAATATAGGGAATGACGACGTTCATCCTATTCGTGGTTAGAGTTGTCACAACACTCATATTTTATCATTGGTGAGTCCTCATTTATTGAGGGTGGGATTTCTTCTATGTTGATCATTTTGACTTTTCTCTTATGATTCGGGTGAGCTAGTAGCTTTTCCTAAAGCCCCCATCAAGTATAGACTTAGGCATGTTTATATGTTGCAAGCGATGTAGTCCATTTTGGACATTGATTTAAGTATTACTCTTTCCTTAGACTTTCCTTGTTGAGTTGGTTCTTTCGTTTCATTTCATTATATCTAATTGCCTTATGGATGCTCATGTATGTTATGCTAAGAGGCTTAGTTGGAATCCTACGGAATTCTAATTTACGTGTTACGACTAGGCCCTAGGTCGGGTCATGATAAAAATTCGTCCAGAAAGTATTTTTGAAAATACTATTATATATATATAGAGTTGTGGTGAATTTTGAGAATCAATATAGGTGAATGTAATATTCACTTAGATGAGTTGGTGGAGATGGTGTGACATTTATTTGATTTTGTTGTGTGCTTCTTTATATAAGTAAAAGAGAAATAGGTTGAATTTATTCATGTATAATTCGACATCGAGTAACTTCACTTTTTAAGTTCTGTTAAAAGTTAAACTATAAATGTTTCTATTCTTGAGAACAATTATTTTCTCCTTGATTTTTTTAAAAACAAGATCACAAATAAAAAAAACTAGTGATAAATTAACAAATCGAAATAGTTTGAAAAGTATAAAATAAAGAAAACAAACAAGAAAATATCCTTGTAATATAACAAAGCACAAAAATTGAACCTAATTTAAAAATTCGCTTAAGTTTAATTTAATAGGCCTTGACTTGATTCCATCTCATACACCCACAAAATTCTCATAGGGTGTTATCGATCAAATATCAATAAATAAAACTTCAAATAGCTCTTATAAGATAGAGACATTCTTAAGGAAGTTTAACCTCTAACGAAAAATTTTAAATTTCTTTTAGCAATCTAATTAAGGATTCTCAGACTAGTATTAGTCTCAATAGAATGAATATGTAAGCATATTGATACCACACAACAAAAAGTTTTTTTAGTTTGATCCTCCTTAGTCTTAATCTCTAGAAAAATATATGTTGGTTATCAACTTGATTTGTGTTCTTAATTAAGTGACCGAGGAGCCTTTTTAAAGTTTTAACTATTCATTTGTATGTTACCTGTTGTAGACAGTGAAATTTTATTGATAAATCCATATTATTTGAATTAAATCTTAAATTCACGATATGTTGACCAAGTCAAATTATTGGTTAATAAAATAGTATTAATATTTATGTCAAAATTATATAACTTGAATAAAGTTTCAATTATATTTGGGTAAGTCCGTTAAGTTGACAAGACGAGCTCAGTTCATTCTCTTCAAGCTCAAGGTCCTCTAAAATTAATTGAAGACCAAAATACCCTCAAAATCCTAGCTTACAACTATATAAAGGAGTCTTCATAAGACCAGAAAAAAGGACGGAGAAAGAATAAGAAGAAATACATAAAAAAGCTCAGCTTTTCAACGGTGGTCCGCAAGTCTTTTGCATACAAAGAAGTCTTTGTCTCTAAGTTGTGAGCCATAAATTTCCATACCTCTATGATTGTAATCAAATCTTGGCTCCCCATTCGTAGAAAAATTCCAATAAGTATTTCATTGATTCAAGAAAAAACAAAGCTCTTGAGTTGACGATCGTAAGGAGAAGAATCAGAGGATTATGTCTTTTTCATTAGATTTTATAAAGATTGTAACCTTCACATAAATTCTTGATATAAATATCATTGTTTGTCACTATTTTTCTTTCTTGATTATTGTTTTTCAGGAATAAAACTTAGTCACTTACAAATTGGCACGCCCAGTCTTTACTTCTCATCTCTTCTCTTTAAAAAAAATAAAGTTCAAGGACACTCAGATGGCTTTTAAAAAGGTCAACTCGAAATTCGCTTCTGCAAAAATTGTTGAATCTATATTCTCTCTTTAAAGTTTAAAAAATATCAATATGACCGCAATGAATATCGACTTTGAATCTGATTCTTTGGAGGATGTTGAATCCACAAATGACTTGAAAATTATTATGGAAATTGTTGGCCGAATTAGAAGGAGTAAAGCCATAATGCGAGGACAATAAGTGCATCAAGCACCGTCCAAGTCATCTCATATTCTTGATTTATCTTCTCTAAAAGAAAAAATATCCTCTCCATATGTGCTAGAACGAGGGAGCAACATCACTGAGGTGGTTGAAATAATTTTAGATCGACTAAGGCTGTCAGAAGAACGACATTGTTAGTCTAATGGTCCCTTCATACATGAATATGGTAATGTCTTAAGCACTAGATCTGCTCTGATCTTCCATTACGTCATTTCTCAATCCAAGCTATATCCTAATGATGTTCCGCACTATTCTTCATCCTTTATGATACTTGTGCAAATGATGGTGATTGAAACTTCCACCATAGATGAACAACTTGTAAAATTGACAAAAGCAATTGAAGGCCTATCAAAGTACATCAAAGTTCAAGACGTCCAAATTACCAAGTTGACAAATATGATGGAGAATATGAAGAAATGAAAATTCACCCAATAATGTGTGAAGTTTCATGAAATGCAAGAGAAAGGAGGGTTCTTCACAAAACAAGAAACAATGATCAAAGAGTTTCAAGTGTCTGTCAAAAGTCTGATTCCCGTCGACCATTTTTTTTTTTTTGGGAACAGACCCTACACGAGGCTCCCACCTCTCGTGCACAGTCAGGGGTTGAGCATCACCCCCAAGCCTTAACATAAAAATAAAACAGAAAAATACAAGGAGGGGGGCATAAACCTTACCTCCGATCCTATGTTAGTTCATAAGTCGGCTAACCTATTAAGGTCGGCTAACTCATCCCCGTAGCAAAAGGAGCTATCTATAACTAGAAAGCAGTAAACCTATGAGAGGACTCCTCCCGATATAAGTCGACTAAGAAAGCATAAATGAGGGAGACTCTCCCCTTCCATGAGAAGACAAGAAAGTAACCTACACTAGTCCTATTCAACTATGCTACGTACCATACATAGCTAAATTGAAGAAGAACAAGTATATGAACCTTCTATCTCGCATGGGGTGAAGAAACTCTTTTCATCTTTGCCCTTTCTCGTCTTGTCGTACCAAGTGAATCCAGATGGAAGGATGCATCAACTTCAAGATCATGATTATAGCAGCTATGGAGGATGAAAAATGGAAAGAAGTGTAATAGTCAACAGCTTTGGAGCTGTATCAGTCAGCATCTTTGGAGTTGTTGTTGAGGATGATATGGTCCTGAATTGCTGTATGTAGCGGATGTAAGTGGTGCAGCTGTGGCTGAACTGCTGCTTGGAGATCCAACTGTAATAAAAAACTAATGAGGCACAAATGCTGAAGCAGTGCATCCACAATGTTGGAGATGCAGCTGGGATGTCCAAGTGCTTGGCTGCATTTTGTGTCCCTAGATTGCATCTCAGCAAGTAAGTAGCAGCTTGTAGTAGCAGTGTGCATGATCTTGAGGGCTTCTAGGTTGTTGTACTCCAGTGTTGCTGTGATTGTAGTAGCCAGCAGAAGACAGTTTGTAATGGAGCTCTAGTTGGTTTCTTTATTACTTGCATGTATTGTAGGAGGTATCCTGTAATAGAGAGCCCCATTAAGAGTTGTAATTCTGCTGATTCCTGTAAGTCTGCAATCTCCTTGGGTGCTGCATGTTGTTGGAGGTGCTGTGTCTTGTGTCTTGTATCCACAAATGTTACTTGATTTAATGTATCTCCAGCTACCTGCAAATGCATAAAACCAAGCCAACCAAACAAAAAATCAATAGGCACAAACAGAAATGGAAATCTCCAAGTTGTTGTTGTTAAGGTATAGTTGTTGTGGATGGACCAATTGTTGAGATTGTAGCTCCTCATGTTCTTATTGGTGTTGAAGCAATTGTACCTACACAAAGAGACACACAACAGGGAACAAAAATATAGTACTGCTGTTGCTGCTGCTGTAGCCCATCTGTTGCAGGTATGTGTTGATGTTGCTTTATGTTCTAGTGAGTTGTTGTATGCTGGAGACCTTGTTCTTGGAGATTTCAATTGTGTTGATGTACCTAAACAAAAACAATCAAACAAAGACAAGCAACCAAACAAATACAAAAACCAGGAGGGAATTGCAATTCTGCACAGTCCTTGTGTAGGCCTCTTAGTGAAGGTATTTGTTTTGGTGGTTGTATCTGTGATGTCCTCTATGTAGGTGTTGATAAAACATGTTGATGAATCCATCCTGACATCTGCAGCTACACAACAAACAAGAACCAGCAAGAAAGGGTTTGCACATAGAGCTGTTGCAGGTGTTGAGCTATTAGAGAAGGCATAGATGGAATAGTGATTAGGAGAGGAGGTCCAGTTATGCCCAGCTGCTGTCTCCCTTCTTTTGGGAATCTTTGAACCTGCATAAAGAAGCACCAAAGAAACAAACAAATGGGGAGAATGGATAAGCTGCTGTAGGTTTGTGTGCAGCTCCAAGTTTCTTTCATAGTAGGAGAGGTTAAGGAACTTGTTGGAGCATGCTTCACAGAAAAGAAGGCCCTTTCTTGTGATCTGGTTCAGTTTCTTTGTGTGTGGTTCCCCAGTAGTTGTTGCACCTAAACAAAAACAATCAAAGGAATACAGACAACCAAATAAGCACCAAAAACAAGAGGGGTCTCCATTTCTGCACCATCCTTTTGTTTCAGTCATGGAGAGTCTTGTATCAGTGGTGTCCTCTATGTATTTGTTGTTAGAGCATGTTGGTGTATATCTCCAACAACCTGCAACTACACAGCAAATAACCAAAGACAAGCAAAGACCTGTATAGGCTAACAGAAAAGAATGGATCTCAAAGAGAATTTTGGAGCCTGTTAGGATTTTCAAGGTCGCTCGACTAACATTTCCACTTATCTGTTTGAGTTGAAACTTCATGAGGTATGCACATATAGCCTTTTGTTTAGCCTTGTAAGATTTGAAGGCTTTTTTCCCAAGTTGGAGATTCCATATAGCAAATTTCTCTCTCTTTAGGCTTAAGACAGCTGATTGTTTCAAGGTCGCTCGCCTAATGTCTCCAATTATCCGTTTGAGCTGAAACTTCTTGGGCCTAGTCATAATAGTAATTGCTATAATCCTGAAAAGTTTGTATTCCTTGGTGCATGTCCTCATGCTGCTACACACCCTGCACATCTTAGCCTGCTGAAGCTTAGATATTGCAGGGTGTTTGGAAGTTGTATTTGAGGTTTTCTCTATGTATCTGTTGTTAAAGAAAGTTGTTATATCACTCCAGCAACCTACAATAATACAACAAACAAATCCAACCCAAAAAGAACTTGCACAAACTAGCAATAAAGAAGGTACCTCAGTAAGAGCTTTGGAGACTGTTATCTTTTTCCAAGTCGCTCGACTAACGTCTCCAATTATCCTTTTGAGCTGAAACTTCATGAGGTTTGCATACATATCCTTTTCTTTAGCCATGCAAAGTTTGAAGGCTTGTTTCCCAAGTTGGAGGATCCAAATTACTAAAGGCCCTCTTTTTAGACTTAAGGCAGCTGAATTTTTCAATGTCGCTCGCCTAACGTCTCCAATTATCTGTTTGGGCTGAAACTTCTTGGTCCTTGTCAATATAGTATTTTCTAAAACCCTGCAAAGATTGGAGGCCTTTGGACAGGTCTACATACTGCTGCTCACCCTGAAGTTTTCCAGACCTGCAACTACCTGCATATGCAAAAGGAAAAGAAAGGAAGAGATAGCTACTCTAACCCCTAAATCTAATGGTATGGAGATTATTCTATAAAAGCAGTAAATTAGGGAGACTCTCCCTTTTACAATGGTCCTGATTATCATTATTTATTTATATCAGCTAATATTACAAGGTATGAAGAAGTTCCTTCAAGGTGGTTGATTGATCTTCGTCATCTTAGTTCTCCTGAAGCTAGCCATGCCAGCTTTGTCCATTTTGTAGTGTCCCTTGGTCTCTCTTGGAAGCTGTTGAATGCTGTAGTAGTGTTGTGTATAGCTTTTCATGTGGCTTTCCTTTGAGAGTGAATCTGCAGTGTAATTAGCTTCCCTAAAGATATGCCTGCACTGGAAAGTTTCCAGTTTGCTAACCAATACCTGCAGTTCACTAATATAAGTAATAATGTTCCATGGAGGTTTAACTTCTTGTTTAAGCCACTTGATTAGAAGTTTAGAGTCAACTTCAAGGGCTACCCTGCTGTATCCATATTATAAGCACCATAGAATACCAATAAGTGCTGCCTACACTTCAGCTTGGTTATTAGAACCACAGCCTAGTGGAGATGCAAAAGCATATATTAACACCCCATTATGGTCTCTAAGAATGCCCCCTGCCCCTATCTTCCCTGGATTGTTAAGGGCACTCCCATCTGTGTTGAGCTTGATCATTGTAGGCTGTGGTTTAGTCCAGCATACTTTGGTTATTCTCAACTCATGTTGGCTTTTTTCAACCATAGTAACCAAATCTGCCTACTTACTTGGCAAATCAATATATGGATACACAGTAGAGATAAGCATATATAGATCTTTGGATATTGAGAATATTACTCTAGTAGCATTAGACTTCTTGCCTCCATACTTGCATGCACATCTATTCTTCCATAGATTCCAACACACAAAAATGGGGGTGGCTTGCATTACTAACTTATGTAGCTCATTGTTAGTTTTGATTAGCCACCACCTCATCAATAGGTTTTTTAGAGGAGTGTTGCTGTGTTGTAGACCCCAGTACCCTAAGAAGTGCTTCCAAATATGTTGTGCAAAGTAGCCTGAAACAAGGATATGGTCTACATCATCAAGACCTGCTCTATAGCAGCAAGAGCATGCAGCAGGCTCCTGTCCAAAGGCCATAATTCTGTCATTTGTGGGTAGCTTAAGTCTGAACGCTCTCCACAAAATAAAAGAGACCTTGAATGGAATGCTATTGTGCCATATGTTGTTGTTAGTGAGAGATCTTGTCTTTTTCTTTCTTACTAACTCCCAAGCTGATGCACAAGTGAAGTTGCCATGAGAGTTAGGCTTCCAGATGGCTTGATCCTGCATATTTGGAATATAGCTAATGGGAGTGCTGAGAATTTTGCACACCAGTTGAGGGGGTGCATGTTTCCTTACTTCCTTTGCCTTCCATCCTCCATTCTCCATTAGTTCAGAGACAGTAGTGTTATTCAATCTAGGGAGACTTTTATTGTGGAAAGCTGAAAATTTTAGGCTCCAGGTGATGACCACGGAGGCCATCACGGGCCATGATACGCACCACAGACCATAGTAAACCACCGTTGTGATGTTCCTGAAGCTTAGCTTTACAGGGTGAGGTCCAAGATAAGTCACCACAGACCGTGCTAAGTAACACGGACCGTGAAACCTTCCGTGGTGACCCCTCCCCTGAAGCCTCAAAACTTGATCCCAAGGCTCGGACCATGACTGACACCACGAGCCATGGAATATTACATAGACTGTGGTGAGCTCCATGGTGGTCACCCCTGCAGGTCAAGTTGCAGGATGGACCTGCACCACATCCACTCTTCATGGACCGTGAAGGTTCCATGAAGAACAAAAAATTTGAGTTTAAGTCCAACATCACGGATACCACCATGGATCGTGGTGAGCACCACGGGCCGTGATGGGTCTTCCGTGGTAAGCCCCAACTGCAATTTAATGAGGAGTAAACATTTTCTATTCTTTGATTAATGCATGTGGACATTTTTGGGACTAGATTCACTATGAAAATATCCTAAATACTCTTTAATCTACTCTTTTCCCTCATTAACTCCCAATCAACTAGAAGAGTTCTCTCTCAAGGCTCCTCCAAAGATCATCTTCATCAAGCTTTTGGGCTAGGGTTTCTTTAGGAACAAGTTTACTTTTCCATTTCTAAGGTCAAATTCAATTAAGCTATGTAGGGATTTATCCTTAGGTCCCTTTTACCCATGGAGTCCCATGAATTTCTTCCAAAATCTCATGAATTTTAATTGGGTTTGTAAACAGAATCGTATGAATTTCATTAGGCTATTTAATTTCCGCTGTTAATCATTATTTTCGATCTTCATAATGATGTTTCCATATGAATTACATGAATTCTAAGTCCAATTATGATTGTCCATACATGAAGCTTATTTTCTATGTGAATTATGAAGTATGATTAACAATTCAATTATTTTAAGGTATTATCTTGATTTGTAAGTCAATTGATCATGCATTCATGTTTTACCCTAATTTTTGAGTATGAATTATGATTATGTATTTCAGCTATGATCATGAATTACAAGTATGCTCCAAATCATGTTTTTCATGCAAATTATGGAAAAGATTACTTAGGGCCCTATGTAGTGCCTTAAGATATGATATGAATTATGTATGAACTAAGACTATGTAGGTACATTATGTAATGTGGAAGGACAATACCCGCATTGCACTTATGTTATAAAAATGAGCTACTCTATGATTTCAAGCCTATGATCATGACTATGATATGTGTTCATTATAATTTTTGTGCTATGTATGTATTCCGTGAGATTTGACTTAGCACCGAGTGGACTTGAGGATGAGATCCTACCAAAAGCCTTAGTAGCAGCCCCATGTCTCTTAAACTACGTGTCACCACAGGTTGCCTTCATGGATTTGCTAGTGGATCTACATATAGTGTACGTATCACCCGCCTAGCGAGGTAGAGTCTACCTTGGCAAGTAGATTCCCCTTTTTCGGTGTAGGTGAAATATTCGGATTCCATGTTATAGCTCACATGGTCTTAATGTTGGTTATGGTTCCTATCCCACATATGTATGATCTCTTATGTACTTTCACGATATTAATTATTCTTTTCAAATACTTGATTATTATGATTCTCTCATGTCCTTACCTTTCTTCTCTTATCATGTATTTTAATTGATCATTGTATCTCATTATTTACGTTGCATGTCATGCCTCATACTTAGTACATTCAAATGTACTAACGCATATTTTTGCCTACATTATTTCATAATGTAAGGATTGAGGTTGAGGATCATATCCATCCACGTGGCTATTTGAATTCCTACGGCGAAGTCTTGGTGAGTCCTTATCTATTGAGGACAAGTACGAGTTGTTGTTTTTACTTCCAAATACATTTACTTATTTACTTGAGGGTGATCTAGGGACGTGTCTTATACCCTGCCTATATTCATAACTAAAGGTATTAGTAGACAAGTATGTAGAGTCTTATGTTGTCGGATCATGTTTCCCTTATGTTTATGCTAGACACTTCTCTATAATGTTTTCATAATTGCTATAACTTATGTATGATTACGATATGAACAAGAGGCTTTGTTGGGGGCCCTCGGGATTTTGATCGTTATGTTACAACTAGGCCCTAGGTTGGGTCATGATAAATTTGGTATCAGAGCACAATATTCAAGTGTCCTAGGAAGTCCAACATGCCACGTCAAGTAGAGTTTTATTCATGGGTATGAAGCGCGCCACATCTATGAATAAGAGGCTATAAGGCATTTTTGAAATTCCCACTTCCTTAATGATCTATGTCGTGCTATAGAGTTTCTCTTAAGACTTCCTCTCCCTAATGTTCCTTCTTTGTTATTTTTAGAAATCATGCCTCCAAGAAGACCGCCATTGCCAAGGGGGAACAATACTAATGATGCCCAAATCCCTCTGGCTCCTCAAGGAAATGACCCTTTGCCCGAACAAGTGACATATGAAAAGTTCTGGACCGCTTTTACCATGCTAGACTAAGTTGTGGCCAACCAAAGGGTTACATCTCCTTCTAATATTCCCATTCCGTCTTCAAGGGTAAGAGATTTTGCAAGAATGGAAGATAGAGAGGGTGGATGAAGGACCTATTGAATGGGAAGCCTTCAAACTTGCTTTCCTTGATCATTTTTTCCCTCTAGAACTAAGTAAAGCCAAGGTATTGGAGTTTATCAATCTTCAACAAGGCAACATGGAAATAAGGGACTATGCCCTTAAGTTCACCAAGATCTCCAAGTATGCTCCTTCATTGGTTGCCAATCCACGTGCCCGAATGTGTCAATTCATATCAGGGGTATTCGACTTGGTTGCTAAAGAATGCCAAACCGCTATACTTATTAAGAAAATGGATATATCTTGGCTTATGGATTTTGCCGAACAAATTGAGGGAGAGAAACTTAAGGAGATGAGAATAAGATATTTTAAGAGAGCTCGATATGAAGGTGGATTCTCAAATGCTAAGTCCGGTGATAGTAATGGCCATTTTCAACAAGGCCAAAGTTTGGAAAAAGAGTTTGTAAATGATTGGGTGTCATACCCTAAGGCTCAAGGAGGAGATGTGAATGCTAATAGCCCTTCATTTCCCAAGTGTGAAAAATGTGGGAAAAGTCATAAGGGGAGATGCTTGATGAGAACTGATGCTTGATTTTGATGTGGTAAAATGGGTCATAGGCAATTCGAGTACCCTCAAACAACCAATAAGGGTAAAGAAGGTCGTTCTTAAGGCCAAGTTGTTCAAGGTGGACAAGCTCCACAAGGTGCCCAAGCTCAACCAAAGGGTGTTCAATGCAACAACCAGTTCTATGCCCTTCATGGTAGGCAAGAGATGGAAGAGACTCTTGATGTTATTACCGGTATATTATGGGTCTTTCGCTATAATTTTTATGCCTTGCTTGATTCAGGTGCAAATTTTTCTTTTGTTACTCCGTATGAGCTATGAGGTTTGATGTTAGACCCGAATATTGATGGAGCCTTTTTCCTTTTACATGCCCGTAAGTGACTCGATTATGGCTAAAAAGGCCTATAGAAAGTGTCCCATATCGGTTTTACATAAAATCATCCCCTGTGATCTTGTTGAACTTGATGTGACCAACTTTGACATTATTCTTGGTATGGATTGGTTACATGCCTCTTATGTGTCTATATGTTGTAGAACCCGAGTGGTTAAGTTTTAATTTCCTAATGAGCCTATTCTAGAATGAAAGGGAAATGATTCAGTTGTTAAGGGTCGATTTATTTCATATCTTAAAGGCCCAAAAGATGATTTCCAAAGGTTGCATCTATCATCTAGTACGAGTTAGGGATGTTGTTTCTAAGACTCCCACCCTTGAGTTAGTTTCAGTTGTTAATGAGTTCCCAGAAGTTTTTCTAGAATATCTCCTAGGTGTTCTCTCAAAAGGGAAATTGGCTTTGGCATTGATCTCTTACCCAATACACAGCCTATCTCTATTCCTCCTTACCGTATGGCTCCGGTGGAACTTAAGGAGTTGAAAGAGCAATTAAAAGATTTGTTGGATAAGGGCTTTATAAGGCCAAGTATTTCACCTTGGGGTGCTCCCGTATTGTTTGTTAGGAAGAAAGATGGGTTATTCCGAATGTGTATAAATTATCGGCAATTGAACAAGGTCATAACTAAGAATAAGTATCATATCCCAAGGATTGATGACTTGTTCGATCAACTTCAAGGTGTATGTTACTTTTCAAAGATTTGACCTTTGATTGGGTTATCATCAACTTTGAGTAAGAGAGTGTGATATTCCAAAGATATCTTTTAGGACTCGGTATGGTCACTTTGAATTTTTGGTTATGTCTTTTGGACTAACAAATGCTCCTGCGACCTTTATGGATTTGATGAACAGGGTATTTAGGCAATACTTGGATATATTTGTGATCATTTTTATTAATGATATTTTGATTTACTCACGGAGTGGAGAAGAGCATGCTAATCATTTAAGGATTGTGTTGCAAATTCTCAACGACCGGCAGTTGTATGCAAAGTTTAACAAATGTGATTTTTGGCTAAGGTTAGTTGCCTTCCTTGATCATATTATTTCCAGAGAAGGAATTATGGTTGATCCAATAAAGACAGAAGCTGTCAAGAATTGGCCCAGACCATTGAGTCCTTCTGATATTCAGAATTTCTTGGGCTTAGCCAATTATTATAGACGGTTTGTGGAAGGCTTCTCTTCCATTGCATCACCCTTGACGTCCTTGACTAAGAAGATGGTGAAATTCCAATGGTCTGAGGCTTATGAGAAAAGCTTCTAAGAATTGAAAGACAGGCTTACCTATGCTCCGTTGCTGACTTTATCGAAAGGTTCTGATAGTTTTGTGGTATATTATGACGCTTCATGAGTTGGTCTTGGTTCTGTCCTAATGCAACATGGTAATGTAATAGCTTATGCTTCAAGGCAACCTAAGGTGCATGAAAAGAATTACCCAACTCATGATTTGGAGTTGGCGGCGGTGGTATTTTCTTTGAAGTTGTGGAGACACTACCTCTATGGTGTCCATGTTGATGTTTTCATCAATCACAAGATTTGCAAAATATGTTTACTCAAAAGGACTTGAATCTTTGATAAAGGAGATGGCTTGAACTGTTGAAAGATTATGATATGAGTATGCTATACCACTCGAGTAAGGCAAACATGGTTGCTAACGCTCTTAGTAGATTGTCCTTGAATAGTGTTGCTCATTTGAAGGTGAAAAGAGAGAGTTAGTTCAAGATATGTGCTGATTATCCCAATTAGGTGTTCGATTGGTTGATTCCAAAGATGGTGGTGTTATTGTGCAAAATGGATCTGAATCATCTTTTATGGCGGATGTAAAAGAAAAACAAGAAGATGATCCCATTTTGGTTGAATTGAAGAAAGAGGTTGCCGAAAAAGCTATCAAGGCTTTCTCCCAAGGGGGAGATGGTGTTTTGATATATCAAGGCCGATTATGCGTGCCGAATATTGATGACTTGAAAAATATGATATTGGTTGAGGCTCATAGCTCGGGCTATTCTATTCAACTTGGTTCTACAAAAATATATTGAGATTTGAGGGAGCTGTATTGGTGGAATGGCATGAAAAGAGATATTGCAAAATTTATGGCTAAATGTCCCAATTGTCAACAAGTTAAGTTGAGCATAAAAAATCAGGAGGTTTAGCTCAAAACATTGAGATTCTTACTTGGAAGTGGGTAGCATTAAATATGGACTTTGTTACGGGTTTTCCTCGTACTCGTAGGTAGCATGATTCTATTTGGGTGATTGTTGACTGAATAACTAAGTCGGCTCATTTTCTCCCAATTAGGACCTCAACTCAGCCAAGGACAATGCTAGATTATATATCCAAGATTTGGTCAAGATTCATGGTGTTCCATTGTCTATCATTTCTGACAGAGGAATTTAATTTACATCCCAGTTTTGAAAATCTTTTCAAAAAGGTCTTGGTACCCAAGTAAAGCTTAGTATGGTTTTCCATCCACAAATGGATGGTCATTCCAAATGTACTATTCAGACCTTTGAAGATATATTGAGACCATGCATGATCGACTTTAGAAAAAATTGGGATGACCATTTGCCATTTATAGAGTTTGCTTATAATAATAGTTATCTTTTTAGCATTGAGATGGCTCCATTTGACGTTTTGTATAGTAGGTGGTGTATATCTTTTATCGGATGGCTTAAGGTAGGTGAAGTTGATTTGATAGGACCCAAGTTGGTATTTGAAGCTATGGAGAAAGTCAGACTTATTAGAAAAAGATTGAAAAACATCCCAAAGCCAACAAAAGTCTTATTCGGATATAAGAAGGAGGGAACTTGAATTTGAAGTTAATAATTGGGTTTACTTGAAAATTTCACCCATGAATGGTGTGATGCATTTTGGTAAGAAAGGGAAGCTAAGTCCCCGCTATGTTGGCCCATATCAAATTTTGAGGCGAATTGGAAAGGTAGCCTATGAGTTGGATTTACCTTCAGATTTGACATTGGTGCATCCGGTGTTCCATGCGTCACTATTGAGAAAGTTTATTGGAGATCCTAGCATCATTGTGCCATAGAACAACATTGAGGTCAAGGAGAGTCTTTCGTATGAAGAGGTCCCAATTGAGATTTTGCACCGACAAGTTAGAAAGTTAAGGAGTAAAGAAATAGCTTCAGTTAAAGTGTTATGGAGAAATCAAGAGGTTGAGGGTGCTACATGGGAGGCCGAAGCCGACATGATGTCCTGATATACTCATCTCTTTCCTTTTGTGCCTAGTTGAGGTATTTAGTTCCTTCATGACCCAAACAGCCCAAATCATGTGTTCTAGTTGTTCTCATGTTTTCCTATACATTCATGTTCATAAAATAAGTTTTAAAGTTATATTTTCTCTTAAGATTGAATATTTCATGTTTCTATGCATTGTTGAGATACTGTATATTTATGTTAGGCTGTTATTTTCCTTTCCTATTCCATTCATGCTAGCCCGAGTCCCATTCAAGGAAGAATGTTTCCAAGGAAAAGATATTGTAAGAACACAAAATTTGGAAAGCTACAAATTTTAGGCACCAAGTGATGAGCCACAATGGTGATGTTCCTAAAGCTTAGCTTTGTAAGGTGAGGTCCACGACAAGTCACCACGGACCGTGGTGAGTACCACAGGCCGTGAAGCCTACCATGGTGACCCCTTACCTGAAGCCTCAAAACTTGATCCCAAGGCCGATGTTTCCGCATTTGATGTACCTTACGTAGTCTTACAATATGAATAAATGGCTTGGTTGGGGCCCTTCAAAGTTTCAATCGCTGTGTTACAACTAGGCCCTAGGTCAGGTCGTGATAAGGTGGTTGTTGCCAACTGCTTCTAGTGTGAGCTTCTCCGCATTTGTGGCACCTTTCTCGTATTTATGGAGGATTATTTATTTGCTCCCTATATTCATGGAGGTGGGACCTCATTTGTGGAGATTCGACTACTTTGTTTCCGTGTTTGTGAAGGTCTTGCCGCATTTGCACGGAGTTGAGGACTTACTATTTGCATTTGCAGGATAAGTTCCCAAAGTATGCGAAGGTCAAAATATGCGTGAACAGTGTTAAGCCCCAAGAACGAGAATTAGACCCCATTCCACCATTTTTGGACTTTGGAGAGCTCGGGAGGAACTATTTTTGAAGGATTTTTTTAGTGTTATTGGATGGGTAAGTCCTTTAACTATGATTTCATTATTATAAAATAATTATTAACTAATTTTGGCTTGAATTTGGGATTTTCAATTGAGAAAATTTGGAATTTTTCAAGAACATGGGGTTTTAATATGTTGGATGATTTTGAACTCATTTCAAGTCCAAATGAAATTCCTTTTTTACTAATAGATTCCAAATACAACAAGAATCATTTCTATGTAAAAATTTCTAGATTTACTATTTGTTTTCAAAATCGGATTTTCTCGGGTATTTTTGGTCAATTTTCAAAATGATGATTTGAGTATCATTAGTTCCTTAATTTGATTAAAAATTCATATTTGATTAGATTCTTATGATTTAGAACATCGATGGAAGGGGAAAATCCAAATTCCGAAGTAATTGGGTGTGATATCGAGGCAAGTGGAATTCTAAACTTTTGTAAGCTTTATAGAATGTATATTCTTGTTACGTGCTATGTGAATTGATTTAAATTAGTAACGAGTTGATAATGAATCATGCTAAATACTTATAATTGATTAACTAGAGTTATAAAAGAGAAACTAACCCAATGAATCGGTCTATTTGAGTTGAGTTAACCTTGTTGTCTCATTGTGAAGCTTACTTGGTGTTATAGAGACATTGACTGTATATGATATTGGACTTCATTCCCTTACCATTGGTTGCATATTTATTTTCAATTACATTTGGGTTGATATATGTATTGAGGTCCCCTTTTTTATGCTATTCGCCGCAGGAAAATGGCTCCGGCTACATAAATATGAACAAGAGGAAAATAAAGAGGATTCGAGGGAAATACCATGCGCCATAGTTGTTATTATTATTGCATCGAGGGACATGCCATGTATCATGATTGTTATTATTATTGCATCGAGGGATATATCATGCATCGTGGTTGTTATATTTTATATATGTGGTACGTGTCACGCGCCATGGTTGTTATTTTAGCATCACATAGGGCATTCATCGCATTGTATTATTTTGCATTGACTGGATTATTTGATTACTTACCCTTATTATGTGAGATTTTGAGGTTGAAATATGTGAGATATCGATACTATTTGTTGGGCTATGGAGGTATACTTGACTTACTTGCTGCATGAGTTAAATTTGTTAATAGACTATTAGATTTGGTTATTCTGCTTGCAAGTTGTAGTTATGGAAGGTTCGAATGGGATGTCAGGAGTACTTGTTCTATTTAGCTTTAGATGTGTTTATAATTTTACTTGCTGAGTACCGTATTGTTTGGTACTCACCTCTTGCTAACTACATCGGTGTAGGTTCTGAACCCGAACAGTGACCCAAATTCTCCTTTCTTCATCTGTGGCTTTTGGAGATATTTCGGAGGTAGTTGTTAACACCGGCAATCTCTCTTACTCATTTTCATGCTTTTGTTCCATTTGAGAGACAAACGCATTTTTGAGACTTATGTTTATTTCAATTCTACTATTTTAGAGGCTTGTACATATGACAACCAATTTTTAGGGGTTTTATAGTTGTTTAAGACTTCCGCATTTTCGTAGTTATCTATCTATCATACTGTTTTCGCTTATTATCCACTTTTATTAAGTTTTGGACTGACTTAACTTGGTAGATTGAGACGAGTGTCATCACACGATTTGGGTCATGACATGTGTCCACATCCAAATCCGTTGTCATGTATGTAAAATTGTATTCTCAAATAATTGATAACCTCAAGATACATGCTAGTTATCAACATTCTAAATTGCAGTAATTTAACGGCAAAGAAACCTCAAAATAATATGTAAAACACTTTGTTGAAACTTGCAATAATGTTGAAACATATGGTGATTATCTTGCTAAGCAGTTTGTGTGATCTCAAACAGGAATTGCTTCCGACTGGTATATAGATCATGAATCTAGTTCCATCGATAGCTGGGAGCAAATGGAGCAATAATTCCTTAAGTGTTTCTATAGCATAAGGCATTTTGTGAACATGATAAAGCTTACTAACACCCGCCAAAGGAAAGATGAGCAAGCCATTGACTTTATTAATTGTTGGAGGAGCTTGAGCCTCAACTGCAAAGATGACCTTAGCGAAACTTCTGGGATCAAAATATGCATCCAAGGTATGCATTGGGATCTTTGTTACATATTGCAAGGCATAAAACCTAAAATATAGAAGAACTAGCAACTCGTGCTCATGGTATGGAACTGAGTATGACTACAAATGTAGATCAAGAGTTGTCCAACTTCGAGCCCTATAAAGAAAATATACATGATATTGACGATGAGGATAAACTTTCATCCGAAACCGAAATGGAAGAGTCTATATAATTTGACATGTTCCTCGACGTACGAGACTAAACTGCAAGTTATAATGCTCCTAGGCGCATGAGCCTAAAATGTATGTCATAAATGTCATTAAATTTGAGCTAAATCTTCATGTCGTGAGAAACTTGTTGAATTTGAGCTAAGTCTTCAAGTCATGAAGATTATCAAATTTAAGCTAAATATTCAAATTGTGATGCTCCTCAAATTCAAGTAGAGTCTTTAAGTTCCAAAGCTCATCAAATTCGAGCAAAATATTCAAGTCAAAATGCTCCTCGACACATGAGCCTAAACTGTATGTCATAAAACTCATCAAATTTGAGCTAAATCTTCATGTATGGAAGCTTGTGAAATTCAAGCTAAGTCTTCAAAATCTTGAAGCATCTCAAATTCAAGTCATCTTCAAATCGTGATACTTCTCAAATTCGCGCAGAATCTTCAAGTTTCAAAGCTCATCAAATTCGAGCAAAATATTCAAGTAAAAATGCTACTTGATGCATGAGGCTAAAATGCATTTCATGAAGCTCATCAAATTCGAGCTATGTCTTCAAGTCACAAAGATCCTCAAATTTGAGTAAAGTCTTCAAGTAACAAAATCTCCATGAAAATGAGTTAAATCTTCAAATTGTTACTATTGACCTACATGAGTTTAAATCCATATGGTCAAAAAAATTCAGTAGGTTGAAAACCTTGAAATAGGTGACCTAACTCTTTAAGTCACAAAGCTCCTCAAATTTGAGCAAAGTCTTCAAGTAACAAAAGCTCCATGAAAATGAGTTAAATCTTCAAATTGTTACTGTTGACCAACATGAGGTTAAATCCATACGGTCAAAAAAAATCACTAGGTTGAAAACCTTGAAATAGGTGACCTAGGCAAATTAGGAAAAAAAAGCTCATATATTTTGCATTGAAGTGTAAAGTAAATATATTTTATTGATTCAAAATTGCAAGAGTTTTTATGCATCAACAATCATAAGGAAAACAAATATACTGACATATCATTCTTTACAAAAAGCCTAAGTAAAAAAAAAAAAAAAAATAAGACGCCAAGAAATGACTTGTCAACTCGTCTTGGATGCATTTATCAAGTTAACACTATCTCTTCATCAAAAATCATCACTTCGAATATTTTTTTGGATTGATGCAGCCATAAGCGAGCCTCTATATTTGGCATAGGGAAAAAATTTGAAGTCTGATTTGTGGAGTTGATCATGTGCCAAGTAGTTGTTCTCCAAAACTAGGACTGACTACACTAAAATCTTTCTCACCAAAGCCGAAAGTACAGAGGAAGAGACACAAAGTGTGATTCATTTTCAAGCCATAATTTAGAGGAAGATACACTAAGTATGGTTCCATATTAAAGCCGCAACTACAAAAAAAATATGCACTAAGTGTGGTTCGTCATCAAAGTCGCAACTGCAAAAACAAAATATGCGCCAAGTGTGGTTCATCGTCAAAGTCACAACCGAAAAATATGATGCATCATGTGTGGTTCATTATCAAAGCCGCGACTGAAAAAAAAGATGAACCAAGTGTGGTTCATCACCAACAAAGCAATAATTGCCAAAAAAAATGTACTAAGTGTGGTTCATCGTCAAAACTGCAACTACAAACGAAGATGCACAAAGTAGTTCTTTGCTAATTATGAATTAATCCTCACATTTTTTGGTCTGATATTGAGACTATTTGCCTTCCATAATAAACCTGCAAAAAAGAGGTGATGTGTCTCATAGTGCCAATAGCAACAAAGTTTTAAATTGGCATGTTGAAAAATGTGGTATATTCTCTCATGCTTATCATGATGACTATGAGCCAATTGAGATTAAAAGTTTTTTTTTCTCCATATAGATGATGTCAGAAGTCTCAATCAATACAGAAATCAATATGCAGCTCTTTGGCAAAGATAAAGAGAAGTGAACTCAAAAATTTTATCCAAAATCACATTAGAGTCAATTGGATCGCTAATTTATACATAAGGACTTTGGCTTTGATTTTTAGATATGTTGTAGACTTAAAAGTCTAGTTTTTTTAGAATTAAGTCACTCTTCATTTGGACTTTCCTACAACAAGATACAAACATTTTGGTGAAGACTTCACAAATCTGAAAAAAGTAATGGCAGATGTGGAGACCAACTTCAAAAATCAATTCTCGTCAATTTATGAAGGTTTTAACCTTGATTATATTTTGGAATAAGTTTTAGACTTTATATTTTTGATTGGTTGAAATGATTGATTGGGTAGAACTAATGAACTGATAAGAGTCCATATAAGTCTTGTTGATTGGTTGATTGGAATTGATTATATTTTAAGCATTAAATCTTGGGAGGAGTACCGAGTACCGAATTGGGTAAGAGTAAGTAATAACTCAAACTTAATAACTACATAGGCAGCGTAGGGGAGGATTGAACCATTAAAGTCGGATGTTTTCCTTTATTTTAATATCCTAAAAAGATAGGAATTGATTGATTGGATTATATCCTTGAGTGGATAATTTGCCATTTACTCTGGCAAAGTACTAAACGGTTGAGGATCTATTCACATTTCAACTGATTGGTGAGTCCTCCTTACTTTTGGAGGACACTACTCTTTAATCATATAGCTTTCAAGTTTAGACTTTTCTTTTATTTTGATTTTGGTAGCCATAAACCTGTCATTGGCACCATTTAGATAGTAGAGATAGAGGCTTCATAGACCAGATAGTGCTGAATTTGTTTTGATGTCTTTAACTCTTGATTAGTCATCTTTCAAACTATGTTTCTGATTTGAATGATTGAGATTGTTGATTGAGATAGCCCACTAAGATTTTTTTTCTTACCAAGTCTTCCACTGAATGAATAAATGTGTGATCAGGCCAAGTGGTTCGCTTGAGAGCTAGCAATGGTTTCTAAGTGCCGATTATGTCTAGACTACCCTTTCGGGTGTGACAAACTTGATATCAGAGAACAAAGTTTAAGAGTTTTAGGTGTCTATGAAGTCGTATCTAGTAGAATCTTGCTAATGGGTATGTTGTGCACCACACTTATAATCAGAAAGATATAGGACATTAAGAATTGTTTCACTTCTTTATATTTTGAGTTCGTGCGATAGATTTTAACTCTATGAAAGTTCACTTTTAATTCGTGTGTTCATATTTTGACTTTAGATCATGCCTCCAAGAAGAGATGTCAGAACAGTTAGGGGCAGAGGACACCCAGTCAGGCAAAAAGTTAACCAACCTGAACAATAACTTCCTGAGGGGAAAGGAAACCCAACTATGCCTAGAGAGCATCCCCCACAGGCTGACATCAGAAATGTTAAGCTTTGCCATGCTATTTAAACTTTGGCTCAGCATTAATAGCGCCAGTTGCTAGACAGGGAGCATGTAGACAGGATGTTCTGAATACATCTAAGGCCCGTGAACTTCTGAGAATGAACTTGCCTGAGTTCACAGGGTCTACACCCAATGAAGACCCGTAGAACTATATTGAGGAGCTATAGAAAGTGTTTCAGATGATGCATATGGCTGAAGTTAATAGAGTTGAGTTGGTTGTCTACCAGCTCAAGGGTGTGGCCAGACCATGGTTTGATTAGTGGAGATAAAGTAGAGAAGAGGGTGCACTAATGCTGACTTGAGCAATATTTGAGGAAGCCTTCTAGGGCTGTTTATTCCTGAGAAAGTTGAAGAACGCTAAGGTAAGAGTTTTTGAATTTGAAACAAGTCTCTATGACTGTGTAGGAGTAAAGTCTCAAATTCATACAACTATCCCGCTATGCCCCAAAGATAGTTGCTGATATGAGGAGTAGGATGAGTTTGTATGTGGCTAAATTGGGTCATTCGACAAAGAAAAAGGGAAGAGAAGCAATGCTGGTTGGAGACATAGATATTGGTAGGTTAATTACTTATGTACAATAGATAGAGGAGGAGAAGTTGCAGGATAAGGAGTTTAGGAGCAACAGGGCTAAGACATCCAGCCAAAAGGGTAATAAGTGAGGGAATGGGAATAGGAGCCATTTTCAAACAAGGCCATCTAGGCCAGCTCCATCATCTGCTAGTACGCCTGCACCCAAGATCATAAATAAACAAGGGACCCAAAATTTTAGAGCCCAAGGTTCCTAGTCACAAGCTAATGTGGCAAGTATGGCAAACTTCATATGGGAGAATGTTGTGAGGGAAGTGATGGGTGCGATAAGTGTGGCCAACTGGATCACTTTCAGAAAGACCATCTGAGGTGGGCCAGCAAGGCCCAATCTTCTGCACCAACACCACCAATTTGAGAAAACTAGAAAGGTGGTACTTCTGGTATTGATGGGGGTTCAAACCATTTGTATGCCATGGGTAGTCACCAATATCAGGAGAACTCACCAGATATTGTCACTGGTAAGATTCGAGTCTTTACTCTTGATTGTTATGTTTTGATGGACCCGGATGCCACTTTGTCATTCGTAACTCCTTATATGGCTAGTAGATTTGATAGAATTCCTGAGTTTCCTTTCAGTGTGTCTACTTCAGTTAGTGAGTCTATCTTAGTTGAGAGGGTCTATAGATATTGTACTTTGTCAATCTATCATAAGGATACCATGGCTGACTTAGTTGAGTTGGACATGGTAGATTTTGATATGATTCTTAGCATGGACTTTCTTTATGCCTGTTATGCCTCCGTTGATTGTAGGACTCGGATTGTTAAGTTCAAATTTCCGAATGAGCCTGTCTGAGAATAGAAGGGTAGTTCTATTGTGTTTAAGGGTAAATTTATTTCCTACCTTAGGCCAGAAATTTGATCTCTAAAGGGTGTACTTAACACATAATTATAGTTAAGGATGGAAGTATTGAGTCTCCTACTCTTGAGTCAGTTCCAATTATGACTGAGTTTCCTAAATTATTTCTTGAGGATCTGATGAAGTCCCTCCTAATAATGAGATTAACTTTGAGATCGATGTTCCTCTCGATACTTAGACTATCTATATTCCTCCTTATAAAATGGCTCCCACTGAGTTGAAAGAATTGAAGGAGCAATTGAAGGATTTGCTAGATAAGGGTTTCATTAGGCCGAGTGTCTCATCCTGGGTCATTTCTATCCTATTTGTTCGAAAGAAAGATGGATCCCTTACAATATGCATTGATTACCGGCAACTAAATAAAGTCATAGTAAAGAATAAGTATCATCTTCTCAGGATAGATGATTTGTTTGACCAACTTCAGGGTACCTCCTGTTACCATCAGTTGAAAGTCAGAGAATGTGATATCCTGAAAACAGCCTTACGAACATGTTATGGCCATTTTGAGTTCTTGTTCATGTCTTTTGGGTTGACCAATGCACCTACATCCTTTATTAATCTCATAAATCAGGTGTTCAAGGCGTATCTTAATTTGTTCGTGATTGTCTTTATTAATGATATTCTAGTCTACTCCAAGAGTGAGAAAAAGCATGCCTATCATCTTGGAGTTGTCCTTTAGACTCTGAAAGACAAAGAGTTGTATACAAAGTTCTCCAAATGTGAATTATGGCTTGCATCAGTAGCTTGTCTAGGCCACATTATATCTGGAGATGGTATTCGGGTTGATACCCAGAAAATTGAGGCAGTGAAGAATAGGCCCAAACCCACATCCCCAACTGATATAAGAAGATTTTTGGGTTTGACTGGCTATTAACGAAGGTTTGTAGAGGGATTCTTATCCATATCATCCTTATTGACTAAGCTGACCCAAAAGAAGGCTAAGTTTCATGGTCCGATACTTATGAGAAGAGTTTCAAAAAATTGAACACCAAATTGACCATCGCTCCTATTATGACTTTGCCTGATGGAACAGAGGGTTTTGTAATCTGTTTTGATGCATCTAGAGTTGGTTTGGGTTATGTGTTGATGCAGAGGAAAAAAGTGATAGCTTATGCTTCTAGGCAGCTTAAGAAATATAAGAGAAATTACCCAACTTATGACCTTGAACTGGCAGCTATGGTATTTACTCTTAAAATTTGGCGCCATTATTTGTATGGAGTGCATATCGATATGTTCACCTATCATAAGAGCCTATAATATGTCTTTAGTTAAAGAGAGCTCAACTTTAGGCAGAGGAAATGTCTAGAGTTGCTCAACGATTATGACATAAACATTCTCTACCACCCAGGTAAAGCTAATGTTGTTGTGGATGCTCTTAGCAGGTAGTCTATGGGTAGATTGCCCATATAGAGGAGAGAAAGAAAGCATTGGATAAAAAAATGCATAAATTAGCTCGATTGATAGTTTAGCTTGAGGAAAATAATGAAGGTGGAGTTAATGTTCAGCATGGGTCTGCATCATCCCATATGGCAGAGGTGAAAGAGAGTCAAGACCAAGATCCTAACCTCCTTTAGTTGAAGGAAGTTGTAACAGAAGGTGGCAATTTTCTCCAAAGAGGGAGATGGTGTGTTGAGGTATAAGAATAGAGTGTGTGTCCCGAATGTTGATAATGTCCGAGAAAGGATTATGGCTGAAGGTCATAGTTCCAAATACTTCATTCATCCTTGTTCTACAAAGATGTACCATGACTTGAGAGAAATCTATTGGTGGAATAGAATGAAGAGAGATATTGCTAAATTTGTTTCCAAGTGTCCAAATTGTCAACAGGTTAAAGTTGAGCATCAAAGGCCATGTGGGTTGGCTTAGAATATAGAGATTCTGGAGTGGAAGTGGGAGATTTAGATTTATGATATCCTGATTGAGTTCCTTACTCGTGATTGAGTTACTTGAGTTAATGTTATTCTACCTTAAAACATGTTTCATTCTGCCATACTACATATTCGTACATTTCAAGTACTGAAGTCTATTTGGGCCTACATCATTTAATAATGTTGAGACAGGTTCTAGAGATCATCAACAAGTGCACCATTGAGGATCTATTCATATTTCAGTTGATTGGTGAGTCTTCCCTCTTTCGGAGGATACCACTCTTTAATCATCTAGATTTAGAGTCTAGAGTAATGACTTTTATTTTATTTTGATTTTACCAGCCATGAACCTGTCATTGGTGTTATTTAGATAGTAGAGATAGAGCCTTCATAGATCAGATAGTGATGATTTTGTTTTAATTTCGTTAAATCTTGATTAGTTATCTTTCAAACTATAATTCTAATTAGAATGATTGAGATTGTCTATTGAGATAGCCCACTAAGATTAGTTTCTCTCTTAAACTAAGTCTTCCGCCTAATGATTAATATGTGATCAGACCAAGTGGTTCGCTTGGAAGACAATAATGATTTTTGAGTGCCGATTATGTCTTAGGTACCCTCTTGGGGTGTGACACCAAGGTTCTCTAAAATTAATTGAAGAATAAAATACCCCCAAAACTCTAACTTACAACTATATAAATGGGTCTTCATAGGACCAAAAAAAAGAAGGAAAAGGGAAGAACATGAAGAAATACACTAACAAAATACCCCAAAAACTCAAATTCAATTTTTTAAGATTCCAATGGTTTTGGGGGGTGATTCCATCGCTAGAAATGGCTTTGTTGTAATTTTTAGAGGTTCTATGGGTATTTTGGGTATTTTAAGTGTTAAAATTAGTTTAGTTGTGACTTATCAGATTTTGAGTCAAGAAGACCTCGAATTTGAATTTCAATGGTTCCAATGAGTCTGAAAAATCAAATTTAATAGGAGTGCATATATAATTCCTCGAACTTGATCCTTAAATGTTTTATTGATCTAGTATCTGGTGCATAAGGGACAATGAACGCGGTTCCCCTAGCTTAACTGAGTTAGAGATATAAAGAGGTTATTTGAATTATAACGCCACTTGAGGGGTTGAATTGGGGGTTTTAAGCATACCTAAGTATTGAAATATTGTTGAGAAAGGAGTGAACATTTAAATTGAAGTACTTCCTTCCCATTGCTGTCTATTGAGGGTGAATATCATGTTTAGGTTAAGTTTTGAAAACTTTGAACCTTGTACTAAATGTTGAGTTGAATATTACCTCCATGTCTTATATGTTGTAAATGCATTCATCCTTATTCATATTATCATTGATTATTGGGAAGTTGAGAACTGTGTAAATTCTTTTTGAGAAAGAAAATATGACATCTTTTGTATCCTTGACTACGAGTAGATGGCAAGCGGATGAGACATTAGTATCATGAGTCCTTGGCCACGAGTTGGGTGGCGAGGTAGTTGATACATTGAGATTATGACGAGGTATATGGTCTGCGAGATCTCCATGGGTCCTACTTGGTAGCACAGCTCGGCAGGTGTATACGACAGGTTGTGCAATAGCCTTGATTCCACCATACCATCATATTATTGCATCATCAAAATGCATTGCATTGTATTGATACCTGTGATATTTGTTCTATCTATTTAATTGTGATATTGTACTATAATTATGTATTTACTTTATTCGCATTATTCTACATAAATTGGTGGCAGTGTAGCCGGAGTGGGATTTTTCTGCATGCAGATAGAAACGTTCCTTAGTTTATTTCATATCTTTTGATTAATTCCTTATACTTAGTCGGTTAAGCCTACTGAGTACATATGGATTGTACTCACCCTTATTTTTGTGTCCCTATTTTGATGCAGATACTAGCCAGGGTGACCAGCGCGGTAATTGATTCTAGCGGATACATCATCATCGAATCAGTGGTGAGATCTTGGAATCTAGATCACCACTAGTCCATCTTGCATTTACAATCTTTTGTATATTCGAAGACTTAAACTGTGTATTCAGACTCAGATTTATATTTAGATGCTCTTAAACTTATGATACTAGAATTTGGGATAATTTCGTTGCTATCCTTTATTTTGTGTTTATTCGTGGTCTGACTTCATTTTGGGAGTTTCATATGGTTTTACTTTTTGGCTTACACATCGGAATGGGGTTTGAAATGTGTGCTATCAGGACCTCAATTTTTGGATTGTGTCAATTCTTAAACTTGAAATTGGAGCCTTTTGTGGATTTCTAATTTTACATATATAACAAAGACTCACTTAGGTCAAAATATTAACTAAAAATTAAAAATTAAAAATTAGAGCCTTCTTATAAGTTAGAGTGCTAGGTTCACTAGTCTCATAAGTTAAGAAGCAAGGTGTCTAGTAGAGTCTTGCGGATTGGTTCGTATACATCCGTACTAATTTTTGAGAGGCTACAAGATACTTGTTAGGAGAAATTCCTTCTTTTGATTCCTTTCATGTGAGTTATTCATATCAAGTGTTGTATACCTTTAATCTATTCTTCTTGTATAGATGATGAGGACTAAAGTCAAAGTCGTCGAGAGTGAGGCTGCATCTGCTGCCTAAGCCCCAATTCACAGGCGAGGCAAAGGACGCGGTGGAGTCAGGGGATAAGCCCGAGCTAAGGGAGAGGTACTTGCTCGTGACCAAGCTAAAGAGTTATCGCCTAAGCTGGTGTATGATCATGAGGATGATTATGAGCAGCATACTAAGGAGTAGAGGCCAGGCCAGCCTCCAGCGGTCTCTGATAGTACTCTGATGCTTAAGGAGTTATTGATTAGACTATTGTTAGATTGGATGGGGCTTCGACTCTTGGTGTTCTTCCAGGTACTTCAGGCTCTCCTATCGCAGTTGGTACTATGCCACCAGTTTAGGCGCAAATATTGGGTTTCAAAATCTGAGATCTTCTTCTGTGCCTTCTATCATTTCCTTGAGATTTGCAGCTCCGCCAATTTCTACTAGTGCTGCTATGTCAGTAGTTAAGAAGAAAAGCTTTAAGAGATTTGTTCGATTGGCACCTCTCAGATTTGATGGTACGGCAGGGAGAGGGCTTATGATTTTCTAACTAAGTGTCAGGAAAGGTTGTTTAACCTGGTATTCTTAAGGCATATGGAGTAGCCTACACTTCATATCAGTTTACAGGGATGGACAAAGAGTAGTGGAGATCGGTTATTGGTTGTAGGCCAGTTGGTTCCCCTATGATGACATGGGACCAGTTTTTTGAGGTATTTCTTGAGAGTTTTGTTCCTTATAGCCTTTGTGACCAACGGAGAGATGAGTTTGACAAATTAGATCAGGACTCCCTATCTGTATCTGAGTATGAGGCTCGCTTTCATGAGTTATCTCGCTATGGCATGTCTAGTATTCCTAATGAGTTTGAGCAGATCTGCAAGCCAGTAAAGGGATTCACGGGTTATCATTAGGAGGCTACAACTTCCCTTGTACTATCTTATGGTACCTTCCAGAGTGTTATTGACCACGTCAGGATGATAGAGAGTATTCAGCATGCTATATAAGGCAAGGCTAAGAGGTTCCATCGGCAAGGTTAGTTTAGTGGTTACTCCTCCAGAGGCAGAGAGTATTCGGGTTCAAGTACCCATGGTTATCAGGGCAAACAGGCAGCTATTCAGGACTCAAATGGTACAAGTGGATCTAGATCGGGTTAGACTGGTTATAGTGGTTCTTCGATCTCCGGAGGACGTATTGACACTTCTAGTTATCCTCTATAGAGTTCAGGACCTCGAGGCTGCTTTGTTATAATGAGTTTGGGCATAAGACCTAAGACTTCCCCAAATATGCTCCTTCTACTGGGTAGCCCGGGACACCGGCTGTTCATTCTACTCCCACTCCAACCGTGTGAGGTACTTCACAAGGCACTAGAGGTGGCACCAAGGGTAGAGCTAGAGGTGGTGCTCATGGTGGGTCATAGGCTAGAGATGACCGTCAGCTATGCTATGCTACAACAGGCATATCTAAGATAGAGGTCTCTGATACAGTTATTACAGGTATTATTCAGGTTTGCCAGCATCCTACTTCAGTATTATTTGATCCAAGGTCTACCTATTCTTATGTGTCGACCTATTTTAATGTGGGAAGTGATTATATGTGTGAGCCTCTTACTATTTCTATGATTGTTTCTACCTCGATAGGTAAGTCCTTAGTGGTATATCAGGTATATTGGGGTTGTTTGGTGGTATTTTCAAGTAGAGAGACCTGTACAAACTTGATTTTACTAGACATGCTTAATTTTGATATGATATTAAGTATCGATTGATTATTTTCTTATCGTGCTATATTAGATTGTTATGCAAAGACTATGACCTTAGCTTATTCTGATTTGCCTAGCTTGGTGTGGAAGGATAATCCGAGTTCATATCTAAAGGGGGTGATATCTTATATACGCGCTCACTGTTTGATGGAAAAGGGTTGTTTATCTTATATCGCCCATGTAAGTGATCTAACTATGGAGTCACCTCCTTTAGAGACTATGAAGGTGAGAGAGTTTATGGATGTATTTTCTAAAGACTTTCCAAGTGTTCCTCCTAATCATGATATCGATTTTGTGATTAATTTAGAGTCGGGCACCAAGCCCATCTCTATTTTTCTTTATCAGATGGCTCAGGCAGAGTTGAAGGAGTTGAATGAACAATTGGAAGATTTTTTGAAAAAGGGGTTTATTCGGCCTAGTGTATCTCTGTGGGGTGCACCGATCTTATTCATGAAGAAGAAAGATGGTACTATGAGGATGTGTATTGACTATCAACAGTTGAACAAAGTCTCCATCAAGAACAAGTATCCTTTTTCTTGCATCAATGATTTATTTGACCAGCTTCAGGGTGCATCAGTGTTTTCTAAAATTTATTTGAGGTCGGGTTATCATCAGTTGAGAGTTTGGGAATCTCATATCCCAAAGACTACATTCAGAACTGGTTATGGGCATTATGAGTTTGTGGTTATATCCTTTGGGTTGACTAATGCCCCGACTATTTTTATAGAATTATTAAACCGGGTATTCTGGCCTTATTTGGACTCATTTGTGATTATTTTTATTAATGACATCTTGGCTTATTCCAAGAATAAGGTGGATCATGTTAGTCACTTAAAGACAGTCCTTCAGAGGTCGAGAGAGGAGAAGTAGTATGCAAAATTCTCTAAATGTGAGTTTTGGCTCGAGTTTGTGGCATTCTTGGGTCATGTGGTGACCAAGAATGGTATTATGGTTGATCCGGCCAAGGTTGCAGTAGTTTGTGATTGGGTTAGGCCTACCTCGATTATAGAGATTCGAAGTTTTATTTGGTTGGAAGGCTATTATCATCGGTTTGTGCAAGGCTTCTATTCTATTGCAGCCCTATTGACTAGGCTAACTCAAAAGATCGTGGCATTTCAGTGGACTGATGAGTGTGAGGTGAACTTTCAAAAGACCAAGGAATTATTAACTTCACCACCTATTCTAGCCTTACCTAAGGAGGGTGTGGCCTTCATTATGTTTTGTGATGCTTCGAGAGTAGGCTTGGGTGGTGTATTGATGAAAAATCATAGAGTTATAGCTTATGCTTCTTGACAATTGAAGGTACATAAGAAGAACTGTCCTATCCATGACCTAGAGTTGGCGGCGGTGGTGTTTGTTCTGAAGTTGTGGAGGCACTATCTCTATGGTGTGCATCGTGAGGTCTTTACTGGTCACCGCAGCCTTAAGTATATCTTTTCTCAGTTGAATCGGAACATGAGGCAGCATAGGTGGTTGGAGTTATTGAAAAACTATGACATCACCATTCTTTATCATCCGGGCAAAGCGAATGTGGTAGTAGATGCCCTGAGTTGCAAAACATCTAGTATGGGTAGTTTGACCTTTCTTAAGGCGGATGAGAGGCCTTTGGCTTTGAAGGTTCAGTCATTGGCTAGACAGTTGGTCCGACATGATATTTCTACACATCATAGAATTTTAGCCTTTGTGCAGGCTAGGTCTATTTTGATAGACCAGATTCGTACACACCAGCTTGAGGATGACAAGTTGATGGCTATTCGAGACAAAGTATTGAGTGGTGAAGCAAAATTAGCCTCTCTTGATCTAGTGGGAGTTTTGAGGATTAATAATCGCATTTGTGTACCCAAGGTTGGTGATTGGGTATGTATGATATTGGAGGAGGCTCATTGTTCTAAGTATTCGATTCACCCAGGAGCAGCAAAGATGTTTCATGACTTGAAACAATACTATTGGTGGTGTGGCATAAAGAGGGACATTGTTGATTTTGTGGCTAAGTATCTGAATTGTCAATAGGTGAAGTATGAGCATCTGAAATTGGGTGGTCCTATGCAAAGGATATCTATTCCCGATTGGAAGTAGGAGCGTATTACTATGGACTTTATGTCTGGATTACCCATGGCATTGGGTGAGTATGACTCTGTTTGGGTGGTTGTGGACCGAGTGACCAAATTAGATTATTTTCTTTCGGTGAAGACTAGCTACAATACGGAGCAGTTAGCTAGGATCTATCTTCATGAGATTGTTAGGTTGCATGGGGTGCCTATCTCTATTGCGTTGGATTAGGGTTCAGTATTCACCTCTCACTTTTGGGCGGCATTGCAGTGTGGTTTGGGTATGCGACTAGAGATGAGTTTAACATTTCATCCCCAGACCGATGGCCAGTCCAAGCGGACTATTCAGGTGTTGGAGGATATGCTTAAGTCTTGTGTGATTGATTTTGGTGCTCGATGGGACCAACACTTGGTCTTAGCGGAGTTTGTCTATAATAATGGTTATCACTTCAGCATTTAAATGGCACCATTTGAGGCGTTGTATGGTCATAGGTATCGATCACCAATTGGGTGGTTTGATTCAGTTGCGATTGATGCATTTGATACTAACTTACCCAGATTCGTCACAAGAGTTATGCTGACAGGAGGGTTCGTCCCTTAGAGTTCATGGTGGGTGATTGTGTGTGGCTTAAAATATCTCCCTTGAAGGGTGTGATAAGATTCGGGAAGAAGGGCAAGCTTAGCCCGAGGTTTGTGGCTCGTTTGAGATTTTGAGTAGAGTGGGTAGGGCAGATTATGAGTTGGACTTACCCCCTAGACTGTCAGTTGTCCATCCGTTGTTCATGTCTTCATACTTCTCAAGTATATACCGGATGAGTCTCATGTGATTTTGTATAATACAGTATAGTTGGGTACGGATTTGACTTATGAGGAAGTAACCGGCAGCTATCCTAGGCAGGCAGCTTCATAGGCTCAGGAACAAGGATATCGCTTTGGTCGAGGTGAAGTGGCGGCGTCGGCTTGTTGAGGAGGTGACTTGGGAGTTAGAGTCTGATATGCGGGCACGGTTCCCTTAGCTTTTTAAAACTCTAGGTACTTTCCTTTATCTTATGTTCGAGGACGAACATCATTTTTAGTGGTGGATGTTGTAATGACCTTGAGGGTCATTTTCAAAAATTTATGTAAAATTACTATTTTACCCTATCATTAGTGCCCTTGAGTGTTATTTGTTCCGTTTGTGTGGTTGAATATCTTAAAATCTTAATAGTTAGTAAATTAGGCAAATTCTTGAGTTTTATAGAGTTAAGAGGTGAAAAAGTGGTTTTAGAGACTAATCAGATCTACAGGTCTCGAAACGGGATTCCGTCAGTTTTATCAACTCCGAACTATGAAAATTGGTCTAGAAAAGTCATTGGAATCAAATTTGGGGTTGATATGTAAATTTGAGGTCTCAAGTTGGAAATTTAGTTTTAAATGAGTTAAGATTGACTTTGGTGAACAAATCGAGTTCAGAGACTCAAATTGAATTTCTAATGATTTTAATGGTTTTGGGGGTGATTCTAACGCTAGAAATGGTTTTGTTGTAATTTTTAGAGGTTTCGAAGGTATTTTGAGTATTTCAAGTGCCGAAACTAATTTAGTTATGACTTATCGGATTTCGGGTCAAGGTGACCTTGAATTCAAATTTTGATGGTTCCATTGAGTCCGAAACGTCAAATTTAGTAGGAGTTCATATATGGTTTGGTGTATGGGATTCCGAACGAATCACAAGGGTTCGATCAAAAACTTGATCCTTAAATGTTTTACTGATCTGGTGTGTGGTGCATGAGGGACCGCGATCGCGGGTCCCCTGGCGCATTTGTGGAGGGCAACATCTTCCTTCTCCGCATTCGCAGAGTAGCTTCGCATTCATGGAGGGTCCTTTCATCGAGCTCCGCGTTCACGAAATTTAATGTCTGCGTTCGCAGAGAACAAATTTCACATGAATAGTGAAATATCAAGAAAACCTCCATTTTTCACCATTTTGAGTTCTTAGAGCTTGGGGAGGTGATTTGAGAAGAGATTTTCGAGGAAAAGTATTGGGTAAGTGATTTTTGACTTAAAATCTTCCATTTTTGTTAATTATTTGGTGATTGCAACTCCTAATCTTTAGTTTTAAACCCCAAATTTTTCTTTTCCTTCTCAAACTCGAATTTAAGAAAAATGGTAATTTCTATCTCGTTTTAAACTCTATTTTTGTGGGTTTTTCAACCATGAGTTCCTTATTACTAGTAGAACGTGATTTTACAATAAAATTTCAGATTTGACCCTTTTTGAAAATGATCAATTTTTAGATTATTTTACCCCCGGTTCCGAAATCTATCAATATGGGTGTCATTGGACTCCTTATGACGCGTATGTTTCATTGTTGATGGTGGGTTATTATTTTGGGCATTAAATTCAAAGGTTTTTCATCCGATAGAGCGTTCAAGTGCGGTTTCGACAATTGAGGTAGGTTTGGCTATCCTTCTGGGGGCTGAGTTGGGGTGATTAGTCAAATTCTATGTTATAGACTTTGGGATGGGGTCGTAGTGTAGTTTGGAACTGATAATTTATATTGCAATGCTCATTGAGGGCTTATATATGTTGTGTAGCCTGTGTGGGGGTCATATGTGATATTTTATTTATTATTTGAGGCTGTGTAATCCATGACTTAACTGAGTTAGAGATGTGTAGAGGTTATTTGACTTGTAACGCCGTCTGAGGGGTTAAGTTGGGGGTTTTAAGCGTGCCTGAGTATTGAAATATTGTTGAGAAAGGGGTGAACATTTAAATTGAAGTACTTCCTCCCCATTGTTGTCTATTGAGGGTGAATATCATGTTTAGGTTAAGTTTTGAAAACTTTGAACCTTGTACTAAATGTTGAGTTGAATATTACCTCCATGTCTTATATGTTGTAAATGCATTCATCCTTATTCATATTATCATTGATCATTGGGAAGTTGAGAACTGTGTAAATTCTTTTTGAGAAAGAAAATATGACATCTTTTGTATCCTTGACTACGAGTAGATGGCAAGCGGATGAGACATTAGTATCATGAGTCCTTGGCCACGAGTTGGGTGGCGAGGTAGTTGATACATTGAGATTGTGATGAGGTATATGGTCTGCGAGATCTCCATGGATCCTACTTGGTAGCACAGCTCGGCAGGTGTATACGACAGGTTGTGCAATAGCCTTGATTCCACCATACCATCATATCATTGCATCATCATAATGCATTGCATCATACTGATACCTGTGATATTTGTTCTATCTATTTAATTGTGATATTGAACTATATTTACTTTATTCGCGTCGTTCTACATAAATTGGCGGCAGTGTAGCCGGAGTGGGACTTTTCTGCATGCAGATAGAAACGTTCCTTAGTTTATTTCATATCTTTTGATTAATTCTTTATACTCAGGTTAAACCTACTGAGTACATGTGGATTGTATTCACCCTTATTTTTGTGTCCCTGTTTTGATGCAGATACTAGCCAGGGTGACCAGCGCGGTAGTTGATTCTAGCGGATACATCATCATCGAATCAGTGGTGAGATCTTGGAATCTAGATCACCGCTAGTCCATCTTGCATTTAAATCTTTTGTATACTCGAAGACTTAAATTGTGTATTCAGACTCAGATTTGTATTTAGATGCTCTTAAACTTATGACCCCAGGATTTGATATAATTTCGTTGCTGTCCTTTATTTTGTGTTTATTCGTGGCCTGACTTCCCTTTGGGAGTTTCATATGATTTTACTTTATGGCTTACACATCGGGATGGATTTGAGATGTGTGTCATCATGACCTCGGTTTTTGAGTCGTGACAATTCTCAAACTTGAAATTGGAGCCTTTTGCGGATTTCTAATTTTACATATATAACAAAGACTCGCTTAGGTCAAAATATTAACTAAAAAACAAAAATAAAAATAAAAATTAGAGCCTTCTCCATATTAAGAATCTTCCTTTCTTAAAATAAAGAAAAATACAGTGTATCTATAAATTTAAAAATTAGGTCAGTTAAAAAAATTGTCATCACATTATTTTCTATGTATACATGCTCGACTTTAACATTGCCTTCTCTTCTCAATTTGTTTATATCATTAAGAAATAAATGTGATAGTAAAAAGAGCTTAAAATCGAGAGAAATATTCATACATTTTGATTCTAACAATTTTTTCTTTTATCATAATAAGTAATTTTATGAATTCATCAACAATACTCTAAACCCTATTTACACATAATACAAAATCTTATGACATGTTAGCCTTTTAATCAACTGTCATGAATCTAATAGTATAATTTTTATAATTTATAAAAAAAAATTAATAATATGATCTAGCAGATTCTCTCTATATATAGAAGGGACTTGAAAAGCAGTTGGCCGTGGTCTTGCCAGCTTGCCGACCAAGCCTCTTCTTCTTTGTACCTTTAATGTTTTTATAATAATTCAAGTAGTTTTATGTTTTGTAGTGTAGTTTTTTAATTCTATTTTTTATATTTAATGGCCGAAAAGTCACTATATACACGGGTCCCATTGGTAGCTAATTCAAACTCCTCTCTACAATCTACAAATTTTACTCCTTAAATACAGAAGTTATTTGAAAAGTCAAAAACAAAATCAATAAAAATTATTTATTATCATTTTTTAGAAATTTTGGATTTTAATTTATTTGTCTCTTTTTAATATGCTATATATTTTAAAGTTACGTAAAAAAAGTACCATGAATCAAAATAACAATTTAAAAAGAACAGTAAAATTAGAAGAACATCATTAACATTTTTTTAATTATTATCTAAAACACTATTTATATTTAAAAAAATTAAAAAATTAAAAAACACTTATTTTGAAATGGAAGGAGTGTAAATCACAACTTAAAATATTTTTAAAATGTATTTAAAAAATTGATTGACTCCAAATTTTATCTGCATCACATAAATTGGGATAGAAAAAGTAACACATATTGGGTTCATGCTAGCATGGGCTGCAGAACCTCTTGATTGACGTACTTGTTTCTTGCTGAGGGCATTTATGTAATTTCTATACTTTTTCTATTTAAATTTATTTATCTTTTTTTTAATCTCTTGAATATTTGAAAATTATATAATTTTTTATTCATAAATCATGATAATTAACAACTTAAAATATTTAAATTTTAAAAGATATAGAAAAAATGATTAACCCTTGAAATTTTATCGGTGCCCGATAAAATGAGACAGAAGAAGTAACATATATTATTTGAAAATGACATAAAAAATACTATAAATCACAATAATTAACAACTTGAAACATTTAAAAGACATATCAAAATTTGATTGATTTATTTGAAAATGACATAAAAATTATTATAAATCACAATAATTAACAACTTAAAAATATTTGGAAGATATATCAAAATTTGGTTGACTCTTGAAATTTTATCTATGCCACATAAATTGAGACATATAGAGTAATATATATTATTTGAAAACTGTGTAAAAAGATCAAAATTTGAATGATTCTCCAGATTTTAACTGTGTCACATAAATTGAGACTAAAAAAAGTAGGGAAAATTATGCGGTATGGCAAACCTTACTACTATATTACGTGTTTAGGTTATAGTTTAAAATAATTATGGCTCGCAACAAACATATTTACGCAGTCTGGCAAATTTTGCTACCATACAATGTATATGTATATCAGTTATTATTATATAATTTTTCTCACAAATATACATATATAATTTGCCTCTCTCCTCCCTCTATCGATCTCGCTCGCCTCTATCCTTCCTCTATCGATCTCGCTCTCCTCTCTCCTCATCTCTCTCAATCTCGCTTGCCATATATACAAATATATATGTATACTAGTTACATATATATAAATTTTTGACAAATATACATATACAATTCGATAGATATACATATACAATTCGCCTCTCGCTCGCCTCTCTCCTCCTTTCTCTCAATCTCGCTTGCCAGATATACAAATACATATGTATACCAGTGTTTGTATATTTTAGTATATAAATAATTCGTGGATATAACGTTTGTATAATTCGCTACAATTTTTGTATAATTCGCTATAACATTTGTATAATGACAAATTTACATTTGTCATTATAAGTAATTAGGAAAACTATATTCATGTGAAGTAATTATACTTAACAGGTTTGTCATATTTGAAAATTCTCCAAAAAAATAACATATATTGGGCCGTGTAGCATGGGTTCCCATGTCTAGTAAGCAAATAATTCTTTATGATTTTGAGGTCGTTTGGATTGGCATATAAGCTACTTATAGACTGTTTTTAGCTTTTTGAGTGTTTGGCTGACCAACTTAAAGTTATTTTGTGCTTAAAATAAGTCCGAATAAATAGTTGATTTATTTGGATAAATTTATTTTAAACAGTTTTTAACTTATAAACGGCTTGAATCCAAACAGGCTATTTGTTTCTCTACTATAATATATTGTTGTTTTGTCTTGAGTAATAAAATACTAAATTCAGAAAATTAATTGAAAATAGAGAGAGAAGAGGAACGTGTAATAAAGAAGAGAAGAGGAGAAGAACAGAAGCGAACAAGCAAAGCAAAACCATAACTTCTTCCAATTCCATTTTCCCCATATTTTTGCTCAAGAATTCTTTTACCCTTTTCATAATTTTGCTTCTCCAATCCAGATGTGTGTCCAATTTCAATTTTATTGAACTTTTATTTTTTATTTTTTGTATATATATAAATCTTATTTTCCATCTTTTTGTGCACAAAAGGATGCTTCAATTCTTGCATTCTCCGCCTGGTATGGCATCAAGATTGAATTTTTAAGGTGTTAGAGCAAAACGTAGAGGAAATAGAGAAAACCCCAGAAAAGTTCTGGTGAGGAAAACTAATGGAAGGTACGAAATTATACTCTTTTTTTTTCTTCTGTCACAGATCAAAACTCAGATGTAATTTTGTGTGTTTTATCACTCTGTTGGAGATGGGTTTTAGAAATTTTTGGTTTTATGTGCCGTTTTAAGTCAGTTTCTGCATTGTTGTGAGTTTAAAGATTCTGTAGGTTTCATTTTTGTGATAATGAGCTTTAGATGTTATCTATGTGTGATCAGTTGTTGGGGTGGGGGGTTTGCACATTTTTTTGAGAGTGATTAAGCTTTGATGTTTTTTTTTAGTTGTGTGTGGTTGAGAATGTTGATGCTGCTAGTTGATGGTGTATAAATGACAGAAGTAAATTATAAAATTAATTATAATGTTACTGAGCTGAATGGGCATTGAGGATTCACTTAATCAAAACTCAAGTGATTTGGGATTGTTGGTTGATGGTTGATTACTAATTATTCTAGAGGATCAAGTGGATTGGGTAATTTGCAAGATTGAATACTTGGAGATTTATGTGCAATGTAGGTGTTTCGTGTTTTTATTTTTGTGTGTGTGTTTGGGGGGATTGGGGTGCACGGAATTGGAGAGTTTTCCTTGTATATGGATTAACCTATTTGTAACATGGTATTTGCAATGTCCTGACTAGGGAAGTGTTAATTGGTTATGATGATATGGAATGGATTGAATTTGGAGATAACTAAGAATATATATATACACACAAATGATAGATGTGATGTTCCATTACAATGGTACCTGCATAGCCAGATGACATTCTGAGAACTTTTAAGTGGTTGAAACTCGACATGGTGATGGTTAAGATAACATTTTTTTTTTGTATGCTAAGTGCATGCAGATCACTGGGTATCGATATGCTGCATATTTGCATTGGGAAATATCCTCTTTTCCGTTCATTTTCCATCACTGGAATTAAAATTGTTCTTCCTACTTTAGTCTCTAAATATGCAATAAAAGAAGGAAGATCTTGAGGAGGGTATAGTCAGTGCAACTATGAAATCTATGTTATTTCTTTTTCACCAGTTCTTTTATCCGGTGTTCCTTAGTTACCTTTTTGCTGCCTCTAATGAAATGAATTCTCTTGGTTAGGCAGGGGTGGCCAAGTAAACTTTATTTGTACATGGAGAATCCGATTTCAACAGGTCTCATTTGTTCTTCATAGGATGAAGAGCTGTCTGCAACAGCTGGCAGTTGTGGCAATCATTTAATGATATTCTGTGTGGGAACTATGCTATATCTTCATGTTAAGATGATCTTTTGAAGAAGAAGTGTCACTTGAAGTAGGAGGAGTACTCTTGTTCTGTCTATTCAGATGACTAGAGTATGGCTAGAGTCAATTTAGATAAGATAGGGAGGAGTACTGTTGTTCTGTCTATTGTATGATTTTTTAACAGCAAAAAGTTCATTTTGAAGTAGAAGCCATTATTTTTGGAACAGTTGTTAGTCCTTATTTCCATCTTGGATGATAGTTAAGCTGTTGACACTGTTTGCAGATTTAAGCGAAGTGCATTCTAAATATGATAAAGGTCTCCCTGAGAAAAACAGCAAAAGAATAATCAAGACACGTGCTCAGGTCGAAGCTCTAGAGAAACTTTATGAAGGTAATTGATCGTACGTACTATTTTATTTTTGTTTTGCAATGAGCTAGAACATCATACATATTGTTTCAGACTCAGAAATAAGAGAAAGCTTGTAAATTTTCAGAACACAAGTACCCTACCGACGAGCTGAAAGCTGATCTGGCAGAGTCATCAGGGTTAACAGAAAAACAAATTTCTGGGTGGTTTTGTCACAGGCGGTTGAAGGACAAGAGGCTGTCGAACGGGGAACTATATGTAAATGGAAGACAAGATCGTTCGAGTGGTGTCATTCAGGATCATGGCAGTGGATTTAGGCAGGATTCTTGTGGCAGCACCAAGCAAGCGGATGATAAGAAATTTGATCATCGGGAAGTTGAGAGTAGAAGATTAACTGTCCCAGAATTCTCAACTGCAGATATGACTTATGAGGTTGGAACTCATTTTAAAGGAAAGTCTAATTGCATGGACGATGAATCTTCAAGAAGCAGCTCTTCATTACGGAATGAATGTTTTTCGCAAAATGCAGATCCATATGATATAGCAACTTCGAGATACATATCCCAGAATCTACCTACTGATTTTAAGGGAGTAAAACCAAAGAATGGGCCATCTGGGTATTTGAAAGTAAAGGGCCAGGTAGAGAATGCTGCAATTACTGCTGTGAAGAGGCAATTGGGGAGGCATTACCGACTGGATGGTCCACCACTTGGTATTGATTTTGATCCACTTCCTCCTGGTGCCTTTGAATCATCAGCGCCAAATCCTGTCAATGGTGAGGTCAATTTTTTTATTTTTTTTAATTGTCCTATTATTTAAATCCATGATATGCCTGTCTGAAATTCCTTGTTGTTTCAGCTCAGATGTCTTTGTTTTAACAGGAAGATGTTTTTTCTTCTTTGTTATGCTCAGTTCATATTCAGCCTAGCTGCTTACTTGTTGACTTGTATCATACTTTACATGACTACACAACCTTTGTCTTATTAAAGCTTTATCTCAGGAAAACATTACATGGTTCATGAATTGTTATTTTTCTGCTGAGATGATGTTTTATTAAAGCAAGTAGCAAGGAGGTACTGCAAAAGTACAACAAAAAGATTACATTCTCAATACAAAGTTTCAGCTCATAGTTTTTATGAGATCAACATGCTGAGACCCCCCCCCTGTTCCTTACACCAAAAGTATAAATTTTGTATTATCCCTAAAATCTTCAAAAACATTGTCCAGATCTTCCAGGTAAACACACAGTGAAGAAGCATGTGATTAGGAGACTCTCCTGCTCTTTTACACAAAAAACATATGCAGCACAGATGAAATCCCTCCTTCTGCAATAATTCTTGTGTTAGACAAGCAATTTTTGCAGCCATCCATCCAAAACAAGCAAGATTTGTAGGTGCCTTGGTCTTCCAAAGCATCTTCCATGGCCACTCCCAATAGTCACTCTTTTCCAGCAGCATGTCATAACCTTTTCTCTATTCCATCTTAGGGAATCTTACTTGTGTCATCCAAAGTATAAGATTCCAATGAATTTCGCAACTGGCTGACTTCCTTGATTTCCCAGTCGTTGAAATGTCTTTAAAATTCAACTTGCCATCTGTTTCTTGCAAAACAATCATGATCAAACAGTTTTTGTTCATTGTTTAATTGCACAAAGTAGGGAACTGATCTTTGAGTCTCCCATTGTCCATCCATTGATCTTCCCAGAATTTTATTCTCCTTCCACTATTTCCACATTAACATGCTGATGAAATTCCTCTCACCTGATACTGATGTTTCTCCAAGTAGCTCCTCTGCAAGAATAAATAACAGGATTTGGACTCCATCAATCCATCTTACCATATTTGGTATTGATAACTTCTTTCCACAATTCTTTCTTTTCATCGCTGTATCTCCATAGCCATTCAAACAGAAGACTCTTATTATATAATCTCAATTTTTTTGTAGCCATGCCACCTCTCTTTTTGCCCTGCATTATGTCTTTCCACTTCATGGGCAAAGGTTACCATATACAACTTACAAGTAGTATACCAAAATGGAGAAAACCTCACAAATAAAATATGGTTTTCTACGAACGACATCCAATCTTCTATACCTAAAGGAACCTGGTGGGTACACCAAAAAGAAACAAGGGATAAGAGGCTATTCCTCAAGTGTATAAAGCGCATCTTGATTCCATCAAAAGCTATTTTATTTCTCTCTTCATGCGGTCCAATTAAGTGCTAGTGGTGCAACATCCCACACCTTGCGTCTTCTGCCCACCTTCCAAAGGTCAGTAAAACAATACTTCTCTGACCATGCCTGGTATCACCAATTGTATGCCAAACCAATATAATATTTCCCACCACAAGCAAGACGCTATGCTTCTCAACCTGTTAATTCTCTTTTCTATATTGACTGAAATAGGCGCAAGAGTCATGAGGTAGTAGGTATGCATCTAGCACACTATTGACGAGAGTCAATCTTCCTTGAAAAGACAAATACTGGTTCATCCTGGGGGATAAGCTCTTCTCACATTTGTCAATCACCACTTGCCACATAGATTGGTCAATATTTTTGGCACCAAGGGGAAGGCCTGGCTAGATATATGGTCATGTTGCCAGCTATGTTTTCTAACATAGCTTTTGTCTTATAAACATGATAATGTTGTCACCTACATTTTACTCATAGTTCTTAACTTCTTATTATAAAATCAACGTAAAATGCACCCAAGAATGTAGCTAAGTGGAGGGTGAAGTTAGAATGAAGACCACGGAAGATTAGGGTTTGAATCCCAGTAAAGGCAAAAGACTTAGGTGATTTTTTTCCATTTGCCTAACTTCTGGTGTGCACAATTACTTGGTACTATACCAGTAAAAGGATGATGGTACCCCATGAAATAGTTGGACTGTGCAGATGTTGGCCTGTACACTACAAAAAAAGATCTAATAATGAATTGAACATTCAAATTCTTATAATTTTTTAATATCTTGCATTTTATTGCACTTACGCAAGGTATCTACTCTTTAAGTTTAATAGACATGTAGAATGGTGTGAGCTGGTCTCTATAATGATTATATAGAATGGAGTGAGCTAGTCTCTAAGATACAAGTTGTGAAGTTCTTCATGTTTTTCTTGATTTAGCGTTTCTATTGTTCCCGTCTTTGCTTTGCCACCTTTGTTACAGCTTTGGTTGTATCATGCACTAGGAAACTTGCCCGCACTTCACGTGGTTGGTAACAAAAAATAAATAAATATATAACTAAAAAATTAATATTTACTCTTCATTCAATGTTATATTCACTCTATTCTGAAACCGTAACACTATGATTTGTTGTAATTATTCTTTTGATCCAAATTGACATAATATGATAAACGAATGAAGGATGAATATATTTTTAAGCAATAAATCAAACATATGATCCCCAGCTACTATGTAATTACTTTTATTTCTATTGCATATATATATATATATATATATATATATATATATATATATATATATATATATATATATATATACCAATAGATTTGAAACTTTAATTCTACTCCAAATATTCACATGTAAAACGAAAGAGAGATGTCAAAATGAAAAATAAAAATCGATATATAAAATAGCGCACATAATTATTCTTTGCATGAATGATGGTAAAACACTTTTGTATTTTCCATTTTTCCGTGATACTCATTCCTTTGTCAGTTAGCGGATACATCACATCTACTGCAATATTAGGCTTTTCAATTGTATTTGTAACAAAATATCGAAGTAATGTTAATTATACAAAATAACAAAGTAAGAAATTATTAAGTCTAGCATAAATAATTTACCTTGACAATTACTTGATGAATTTTGATAGGCATAATATATAATGTTTTGATCTATTAAAAAAATCTTGTTTGGTACTTGAAAAAATTGTATTGTGAAGATTAAACATATGAAAGACTATATTAATCAGTTTAAGTCAAGTCAAATTCCATATAATGTTAATTATAAAAAATAAAAAAGTAAGAGATTATTAAGTCTAGCATAAATAATTTACCTTTGACAATTACTTGATGAATTTTGATATGCATAATATATAATGTTTTGATCTATTAAAAAAATCTTGTTTGATACTTGAAAAAATTGTATTATGAAGATTAAACATATGAAAGACTATATTAATCAGTTTAAGTCAAGTCAAATTCCATAAGTTTATCCCCTTATTCTAAGACCTTTATGCTCTACTTAAATATCAAACACTAAAAAAACTAATCATAATTTAACAAAATATTGTTCTTTACTTTGAGAAGAGTTCACCTAAAATCTTTTGTATGTCAATATTAGTTTAAAAAATTCATGAGCAAATATCATTCTTTACCATAAAGAAATTTAAAAGTTTAGTATTAGTAATATTTCCTAATGAACTATGTATTTCAAAATTGTCAACTTTGCCCGTATGCATCGACATGCCATTTTTTTTTCCTTTATCTCCAAAATTTTATCATAATTTTTTTTAAGGAGAGGGAAAAAAAGTAAAAATCAAGAAATCCTATCTAATTAAAATTGTGGTGATATTGGTTCACCGCAGATCAATGCTTCCAATTTCCTAATATGTTAGTACTACATTTCAATTATTTCCACTTTTATATGAATAAATCTGATGCTTTTAATAATAGAATCAATTATCAGAAAAAGTAAAAAATAAATATATATATATATTACCGTGTGCATAGAACTACAACTCTACAAAATTTCAAAAACATGCATTACGAACAAGAAAAACCATAGAGGCACTCGTTAAAAGATAACAACAAACCATGACAACAACCAAGTAAAATGAAAATAAACGCAGAGAATGAAACTAAGTCAACTCAACTGACCACAATCTTGAATTACGACGTATTAGACCACATACAAATACTTCTTGTTAAGAAATTTAAGAAGAAAAGAGGCAAAAAATCCATAAAAAGGCTATGGAAGAATTCCGCATTTGTTCAACGTTATTTCTATGTTCTACGTTGACGCTTCCTGACTAAAAGGATCCTATTTCCTCATTCATGGCTTTTGGGCTTTGAAATGAAAAAGGTAATTAGAAATGGGGTGAAAGATAGCAAGGGGATAAATATGAAGAATGTGTCATGGGCTATTTGCAGATATATTTATTGGCATGTATTTATGATGAGTTAATAAGAAGAAGAGTTGCATCCCTTCTCCTAAAACTGTTAGCAACAGTTGCACCTATTTAATATTTTTTAGGAAGGGAAAAACTATTTACCGGGAAAAAAGAAGAAAAAAGGCAAATTAATAAATGAGGAAAAAGATAAATAATTTTCTTGATCATTGAGGGGCGCCACATCACCGGGTCTAGATCCTTTTTTATTTAGATAAAATTATTCGTCCATCCAGAATTACCAGTTTCTTGCTCTGACACTCATATATTGGCAGTCGGGGTCGTTTGGTAGCTGGTTAGAGTCATGTAGGTCTTAGTAATGTAGGGATTAGTTATTAGTGAATATATGTATTATTTTATGCATGTATTAGTTATTCCACCTTCTGTCCTGAATAAAGTAATACATAGATTTCCTCATAACTTATGCATGTATTAGTTATGTAGGTTTCTAAATTGTCAACCAAACGTTGTATTAATTTTATACATGAATAAATTATTTCCTATCTACCTACCAAATGTCGTATTAGTTATACGGAAATTAATACATGGATAACTTGTTTCTTATCCAGCTACCAAATGTCCCTTATTGGTTATTCAAAATATTGGCAGCATCTGTTAAACGTTAAACTCTTCTTTCCATCTGAGGGAAATTGAATTGGAACATTTTTCATTATTTGATCAACTATGCTAAACACTTTGTTATATACACGGAATTTTGGTTTTAAAATTATTCATAGGCTAAGTTCGTGGTGTATGACATTGACGTAGTGGTCAACCTTGATTCTGTATTTTTAATAAGAGTTACGATGGATTTTCATGCTGATGTCAAGCTCTTATTAGTATGTCTAGTATCACCTCAATTCTGGGTAATGTATTTGCAAGTTTATAATCTTTGGTGCTACATTGCTTTTTTGTACGTCTGAAAAATGGATTCTCAAAGTGTTACTTAGTCTCCTGATACAAAGTTTTGCTCACTGGTATTGTCATATGAATGATTCTCAGAGCCTTATTACTCTCCAGAACCTGTTCCAGCTTGCTCACCAGATATGTCCAATGTCTACAGGCGGTCAAATGTAAGTGGATCTTGCCGCATTCCTCTCTATTAGTTTGGTAAACCTCGATTTAGTAATATCAAAATCATGCATATTCTATGTATTGCACATTTGCACAAAAATGCTTAAATTTTCTGTGAACTAGATCAAAACTAGAATTTAGATGATATTTTAACCCTTTACTACCTGCTGTCCACGCGAAGGAACTAAGGAAGTGCAATGTATAGAACTCTGCTATAGCTAAACTGAACAAATTTGTATATATTAATGTTAACTGTACTTCAAACCATTGTGTGATACGGAATGTTGAAACTTAAGTGGTGCAATCCACAGTTACCTTTCTCCAAAAAGAAAAACCTTAGATGGTGCATCTTAGATTGACTATAGTGCCCTTTTGATTACTAATATGGAAGGCAAAATTACTGAATTAGTTATTATCTCACAAAAGCTTGTTCAAATTCAATAATATTTCTTGCCTTGTGTCTTTGGTAATTACAGTGCATTATGGTTGGATTATTGGCCCAAAGTGTAACTTTACCAAAAGAAAATATCCTAGAAAGTGTGCATCCAATGTACAGGAGCTAACTATCTCTTCTATGTATTTGCATCTCTGAATAGTATAGTACACTTCTAAGGATATAACAAGACTAATCACTCTCTTAGAATAATGATGCTTTGCGAGGGACTTACCGGTACTCTATCTAAATTATCAGCTTAGGTTCTTTATATCATGACTACCTTGAGGTGTCAAAATTGGCCCAAAAAACTTGACCCACCCATTTGTTTAACTTAGCCCATTCCCATTTTGACCCACCCAGAATCAGCCCAACCCGCCTATTTGAGACTCTTATATTAACCATCTCCCAAAACGGTGGAATTACTGTCCTACAATAAAAATTATTAATGTAACACAAACTTTAGCAAAGTAAAGCAAGGTTTTGTAGCCTTCTTGAGTTCTGTTGATTAGTTTTGAAGCAGCTCTCCGTTACGAGAATCACACTCTTGGGGTTCGAAAGGATGTTTGCACTAGTCAAGAGAATTCCCATAGAAAGGTGTTCTGTGATTACACCAGTGATTTCATTAATCACATTAGTGCCTTCCTTGGGGATCAAAAATTAAGTCCGGAGTAACCTCTGTCTTGGGAATAAAAGTTAGTAGTTCTTCTATTATGTATTTTGTTTGATTTTTGTAATGTGATTCATCTTTATCTACAAGGGCCCAGATTAGGATCGACTGCTTTACTTGCTTTTCAGGGCCGCTCATCTTACCAAGTTACCATATATACAGCTTACTATCTAAACCAAAGCATTCTTGATAGCTTGTTTCTTGAATTATACATATTTTGCTTTTTTATTGCCTCCATCAGGGATTCGGATCCAATTCCAAGTCCAACTCTCATGACTCTGATCTGGATGGTTTGAGCTTCAAAAGAAAATCCAATTCCACTTATCCTGAATATCGTTTCAACCCAAAGCCTAAGCTGAAGTCTGAACATCCTGAATGGAACTCATCATTAGACATGTATGAAGGTTCTGCAAGAAAAATGCCAGTTGATAGCAGAGACAGCTGTAAGTTTATGGCAAAACATGGACGTGGAGACATTAGAACTAGTACTGGTTCAAGCAATGGTCTTCGAAGTCCCTATGTTGGAAAAGTTGATGGGGAGCAAGTGAAACCTCGGTTCAGTAGCCATAATGAAGTGAGTCTTAAGATTTTGGAGAAGGAACATTTAGATCGCATGCCTTCTGATTTTAAGGGAAGCGAGTATCATAATTTCGGGGAGAGAGAGCTCCACAAAATAGTTGAAAAGGTATCGTACCAGTTTCCCTTTATGCTGTGTTGTTCCACGGTCCCTCAAAGTCCTGATATGTTTTCTTGAAATGATATATAGGACCACATCAGCGGAAAGAGGCCAGTAGTTGATGAAAACTGTAATCTAGTTCGTGTGAAGGTTCAAGTTCCCCGGCACAATGAGATAACAGTAAGCTTTATGCTTTTTGTTAATACATTCAACTTCCATTTTGTTTTATACATGGTTATGAATTCCATAAAGCCAACGTTTATTAAAGGTTGTTAAACGAGCAACAAATGAAGTTCCTGACCATCAAGATTACTTGAGGAGAGCATCTATGATAGGAATGCCACTGCAGGCAAATCATCAGATAAGGTTTGGCCAACTTAAAGAACTTGATTTTACACAGCCTAGGATGTGTTAATCTGCCTATGTAATTTAACATGTTTATTTAATAGGATTTTTGGAATCGGCTCCACTTTGAGATGATCATGTGACTAGATGTCATGACTATTGAGAATCATATTTACCCCTTGAATGACTTCTATTAGAACTGATGTAAGACCTTCATTGGTTAATTTTGCTCCATCGCTAGAAGGTTGATCATAAAACAAAGCACAGGCTAATATTTTCTGGTACCATGTTCATCATTTTCTTGGTAGTTACTAAGTTGTGATGTTATCTAAGGCTTTCTACTTGGTATGTAAAATTTAAAAAGCAACACATTCTTAGGTTGTCCTCTTCATATTGAATTTATTATGTTATTCTTTATGGTTAGTAGTGACTCTGATTGTGTTTTCTGTAGTACTGCTGCAGAGAAGCCACCTAGCTTTAGTGAAGATGAAGAAACAGAAGACACCAGTTCATTCGAGGATTAAAAGATTTGCTTTTGACTGAAGAAAAGTAACAGGTCCATTAGTTTTAGGAATACTTTGTTGGATTTCTGTGTCGATACAACTCCTACAGTTCAAGATAACTTAAATTCACTCGTCTGTACTCCCAACGTATGAGGAGATCTTTCGATGCTTGTATAGTTCAAAATGTTTGTTTCCCATTTTGTAGCATGATGCTGAAATAGGAATACTGTGATTAATATATGTTGTCATTTAGCTTAAAAGTAAGTCACTTCCATTATACCTTTTTGCGATTTGTGTATGTTATCTTTGTGCGCGGGCCATGCTTATCTGCTCTGTACGTGCCAATTTTATTGGAAGTCCCAAAGGGACTTATACAGAAGAGCAGAGTTATCATATGAGTGTATTTCTCTTCAAAGTGATGAAGAAACTGATTGAGCAAGTGTTCTTCTTTGGTCAAGTAGTTGTTGCAACAAGTACCGCGATTGTTGCATTTTCTCACAATGTTTTTTATGTCCTATCATGACCAATCTTTTGTTTTAAAACGAAATATCTTTAGATACCTTGAATACCATCAGTGGGAGACTAACATTATGGGTTGATAGCCATGGTAAATAAATTGAGTTTAACAATCGTTATATTAGGCGTTGGAAGATAGTTTGCGTAGTTACTTGAAAATTGATGCTAGACCCATTTTAAGGATAATGATGGTGGAATTGAACAAATTTATATTCCTGAAGTTTCCAGCAATACACCGGGAACTGCATAAACAACACAATTCAATCAAGTTCAAGATGAAGAAATGAATAGAAAGAAGTAGATGTTTTGCTAAAACTTGCTTGCCTGAAGAAATATTAGCCAAAAAATATGGAAATAGAAATTCAAGCGTATTAAACTTAATAACCAAGGGCAATAATTTTGTATTTATGTAGTTACGATGTGAATTAATATAATTTTCTAGGCACTTCAATGAAAGATACATTAAGCTTCAATATACTTTCAAAGACACTACAAGTTGAAAATTAATATCATCCTCTAAATAATTAGGGATCGTTTGGTTTACAAACTAGCTATACTGAGATTACAATATGAAAATTAAATAATAATGTAATATAAAATATAAGACATGTATTTGATTCGACAATAAACAAATTTGATTATATATTTATTCTCAATGTTAACTTGAGTTTCTTAACCAATTCGCAGGGGGGGAAGGATATTTTGGTCATTTGATTGATTTTATTCCGAAATAACTAATTGCGTGAGTATTATGCCACGTAGGTATAGCAAAAGTATGGTATAACTAATCCTAAAATTACTGAAAAACAAAAATCCAACCAAACATAGGATTGAATAATCCCATATTTTGTATATTTAAATAATCAAATTTTATCCTAGAATTGTTATCCTTTATCCGCTTAACCAAACAAGCCCTAAAGGATTGGTGTACAACACTGAGCATTTTTGCTAAGTGCAAAACTAACAGAACAAGAAAATGAGAATAAACAATACGTAGACGATAAACACTTGGTGTGAATAAGTATTTACTATTTTGGACTTCGATCTTCTTCGAGTTCGTCATATTCAAAAGCTTTAAAAGGCATTTTACAATTAAAGTTTGGTCATCACAAAAATCAAATAAATTGAGCTCTTTTAGGACTATAATTTCACTATTAAATATCGAACAAGAACGTTAAAAGCAGGTTATGATATAACATGGTAAAAATTCAAAATAAACATAGAGTTGTCATAGCAGCAAATTAAATGAAGCGGCACCTGCGTCGATTTGATATAAGTAGGCTAGGAACTCCTAAATAAAATACTTAACACTTGAGACTTTTTCATAAAAAAATAAAAATAAATAATTGCCCTGAGGAGTCTTAATAAAATGATATATTTATATAACTCTAGATTTTATGTGATTATTGACTTACTTGGAAATAAGATAAATAATTGATTATCTAATATATCACATTAAATATCTCTAATTAAAGAGATGCTAAATTACTAGCTACATTGAGCAATTAAAATAAGAAATATCATAGCCCCTTTGAGTTAAGGGAAAACTACACAGCGAAAGACTGTCTCTTCTTTCTTGAACATGTATTTACGTCAATGTCCCTTTTCTTGAGCAATTTATCAAGTAGTTTCTTCTTGATACCATCAAATATACTCTGATGGTATCAAGAAGGCAGAGACAGTGTGTTTGATAAAATTTAGAAAATTATCTTCAAAATACTCGAATAACGTTGGTCGAAGCAGCATTGAGCAACACCTTAAACATCCATAGAACTTATGTACTAAAGTCTAAAGTATAAATATAAATTAAATGACATAGCTACCACCTACACATTTTTATGTAAAAATAATGCAGCCCAGATTCGAACTTGGGTCACGCACTTGCTCTCAGGGGCCTAAGGGACACGTTGACTATTTGATATTTTTGAAGTTTCCTTTCAAAATATATGATAGTTTTTAAAATATATATATATACAGAGTTTTTTTCCAAAATTAATGGTTGCATATACACACCCAACTTTTCCATGTGGATCCACTTCTAATCTTTAGGTGCTTAAAGTCAGTGGCGTACCCACATATAAGTCGGGTGGTTAGTTGGACATCCTTTATCGAAAATTTATACTATGTATATAAAAAATTGTACAAAATATATAGATCAAAAATTAATATTTTTTTTATATATATATTAAATCTTGAATATTCTTAATAAATTTTTTAATTTCTCCACTGCTTAAACTACCTTTATCTTAATAAGGGTAGCCATCAATATATATTGCAAGAGATCATGTCCTTCAATGTTAAAAAGGTGCAACTTATTCGAAAGTGAAGAATACTTTGCTTGAAAAGCTTTTCATTTGCATGTGGGAAATGGTTGTTGACTTTATAATTGACAAGCACATTACCAAAACATAATTTTGTAAAAAAGGAACTAGGGGACCATTGTAATTTGCATAATTCTTCCTTGTGGATCCTTCTTTCCTTCTTGTTTTTTTTCCCCTAAAAAAAGTGCATCAACTTGTGGTGATAGTTATTATCAATGGGTTGGAAAGACAAGTGTTCTTGTCAAGGATATTTTTTGTTATATTGCAATTTGTTTTAGGAAGTTACCTTGGTCATCTTTTTTTTTTTGGTCCATATGTTTGTATATTGAAAAAAAAAAAATGTTTCAATTATAAGGTGTTGGAAGAATTGTAATGTATTGGGTGTAACTCTATTTTTTTTTTATTTGAAAGAAGATAGAGTTGTGTATAAATGTTTATACTAATACTTTTTTAAAAATAGTTAATTTGAAACTAGATAAAATATTTATGTTTTTAAGGTAGTTTGGTTTACTTTGAGTTTAATCTCCTTGTCCTAAGGTGTTATGACTAATTTTAATAAGCTAGTTGATGTTATTGATTATTTATCTTCGGAAATATTGTATCATTTTTTTTGATAGAACAATAATTTTGTTCTCATTGTTTATTAATTTTCGATTGCACACTTTGAATGACAAGGAGCTTGTAGATCCATTATCCAAGCCTGAACAATTCTTTCATCAAAAAAGGCGAACAGCGGCTTCGCAATACCCAATACAGAAACTCAATCTGGAGAATAATCACGACTTGGAAGGAGAGGTCTTGCCAGAGGAAGTACCTATTGAGATAACAGCAAGGATAGTGCGTGATTAGTAGTCTCACTCACAGTGTATGTCACCTCCAGCATCTTGAAACCACCAGCTGGAGGTAGGTTTGAGATGAAACAGAATATGGTGCAACTCTTGCATACTAACAAACAGTTTATGGGGTTGCCTCCCGAAGATCCCCGAGTACACATCCAGAATTTTCTAGAAATCAGCGACACTTACACGCCAACTGGGGTATCTCCTGATTATGTGAAGCTAACATGTTTCACTTTTTGTTGATGGGGAAAGCAAAGAGGTGGTTAAAGTCAGAACCACCAAACTCTATAACTACGTGGGACGACTTGGATCGTAAATTTCTAATAAGGTTCTTTCCTTCGAGAAAGACTGGTAAGCTAAGAAGCGAAATCCTAAGCTTTAAATAAAAATTGGGAGATAATTTATATCAAGCGTGGGACAGGTTTAAATTCCTACTCATCAGTTGTCCTCACCATTATCAAGCTAATGAGGTGTTGGTCCATACCTTCATTTAGGGGTTGGAACCCAATATCAAAGTTCTTCTTAATTCTAAAGGTGGACAGGCGTTGGAGAAAACCTATGATGAGCTATTTACACTACTAAATTTCATATCTCAAAAAAATCCTAAATGGACAGGAGGAAACTCCAAAACTGTGATACAGAAGCAAGCAGGAATGTTGGAAGTTAATGCTATGACCGCCTTGACGACAAGATTGCATCAATGCAAAATATGATGTCCACACACTTTACCAATTTGACATTGGAACAACAACATGCTTCAGTAAATATGGTTCAGCCACAACCATTATGGTGTGAAGTTTGTGGAAGAGTGAACATGCGGCAGAATATTGTGAGGTTAATCCTGAATCAGTGAATTTTGTGGGTAATACACCTAGGGCTGGGGATAACCAGAACTATGGAAATACTTAAAACCCAAATTGTAGAAACTATCTGAACTTCTCATGGGGTGGAAATCAGCAAAACCAACATCAAGGGCAGACCCAATTCAGACCACAAGGAGGTGGGCAACAGTACAACAATTAAGGCCAAGGGTACAATAATCAATGTCAAGGTAATCAGAGCTCAAAAAAATTAGAAAGCATGAGTGTAGAGGACATGTTGAAACAGATTATGACAGATCAAGCTAAGTTAGCTACAGATGTTCGTCAGAATCAGTTAGCTACTCGGAATTTAGAAAAATAGCTTGGGTTTTTGGCAAGTGCATAGAGTTCTCGCCAACAAGGTAGTTTACCAGGTAACACTGATCCAAATCTCAACCAGGTGAATGTCGCGAGTACTCGTAGTGGTCGCTCCTAGCTGAATTGGATCCCAAAATTAAGCCAGTAGAGGTGAAAGGTAAAGAGCGAGTTGGGGAAGAAGGTGAATCCAGCGGACCAAAGGCAGTCAAAGAACCAAAAAATAAACCTCCTCCTCCATTTCCACAAAAGTTTAAGAAGAAGAAGGAAGAGGAGTGCTTTGCGAAGTTCATAGACTTGCTAAAATAAGTACAAATTAATTTTCCTTTGATTGATGTTTTGCAGAGAATCCCTAAGTATGCCAAGTATGTCAAGGACATTGTGGCCAATAAGAGGAAGTGGGCTGAGTATGAAACAGTGGCACTCACTGAGGAGTGCAGTTCTAGAATCTTGAATAAAGTTAAGCTTCCAACCAAGCAGAAAGATCGGGGGAGTTTCACGGTACAGGTTATTATTGGGAAGTGTGTAAATATTAGGGGACTATATGACTTGGGTGCGAGTATAAATTTGATGCCAACCTCAATGTTTAAGAAATTAGGCTTAGGATCTACCACCATCTTATTACAACTGGCATATCTCTCTGTAGCTAAACCTTATGGAGTCATTGAGGATGTCTTAGTCCAGGTGGGATCTCTCATTTTCCCTGTGGACTTTTTCATCCTAGACTTCAAGCCATACCCGAAGGTTTCCTTCATTTTGGGATATCCATTCTTGGCAATAGGAGGAGCTTTGATAGATGTAGCGGTCAAACGACTCACAATGAGAACTTATGATACAGTGAAAGTATTTGATGTGTACAATGCATTGAAATTGCCTGCCATATATGAAGAATTATCTGCGATATCATTAATTGATGAAGCAGTGGCAGAGAAATGTGTGGAATTAAGGGATCTACTGAAAAAAGTGTAAGTGAGTCAAGATAAAGAAGGCGATGTAACAACACAAGAAATTATTGGTGTGTTAGATGCTCATAATGTGAACATGTGGAAAAATAGTAGAACCATTTAACAGAGTGTTGGGTCCTTCATCCAAACCCTTGACTGAGAAAGCTCCTAAATTGGAGTTGAAACATTGTCGTCCCATCTCAGGTATGCATTCCTCGATCCCAATGACATGTTACCGGTAATCCTCTCGTCTTCTTTGTCTGAAATGCAGGTTCGAGCAACTCTAGAGTTGCTTAGACGAAGAAAGAAAGTTATGGGCTGGCAAATGGTTGATCTACGTAGGATTAGCCCAGCCTTGTGCATATATAGGATCTTTATGAAAAAAGGGCATAAAACAGTTGCACAACCTCAGCGTAAATTGAATTCAGTAATAAAGGATGTGGTGAGGAAAAAGGTTATTAAGTGGCTAAATGCAAGTATCATATATCCCATCTCAAACAGCAAATGGGTAAGTCTAGTACAGTGTGTGCCTAAAAAAGAGGAATGACTGTGATCACAAATGAAAAAAATGAGTTAATTCCCACTAGAACAGTCACTGGATGGAGAATTTGCATGGATTATCGCAAGTTGAATGAAGCTACAAGAAAAGATCACTACCCAGTTCCTTTTATTGATCAAATGCTAGAGAGGTTGGTGGGGCAGGAGTACTATTATTTCTTGGATGGATATTCAGGATATAATCAAGTTTCAATTGCACCTGAAGATCAGGAAAAGACTATGTTCACTTGTCCCTATGGAACATATGCCTTTAAGTGTATGCCATTTGGTATGTGCAATGCTCCGACAATTTTTCTAAGGTGTATAATGGTAATATTTCATGACATGATCGAACATTCTGTGGAAAGTTTTATGGATAATTTCTCACTCTTTGGGAAATCGTTCAATTGGTGTTTGCAGAACTTAGACAAAGTGTTAGCAAGGTGCGAAAAGACAAATATTGTCTTAAACTGGGAAAAATGTCATTTTCTAGTAACAGAGGGGATTGTCTTGGGTCGCAAAGTGTCAAAACAAGGGCTGGCAGTGGACAAATCGAAGTTATAAGTGATAGAGAAGTTACCACCCCCGATTTCAATAAAAGGAGTGCGTAGTTTCTTAGGGCATGCAAGGTTCTATAAAAGGTTCATCCAAGATTTTGCAAAATAGTCAGGCCTATGTGCAGTTTGGTGGAAAAGAAAATAAAGTTCACATTTGATGATAAGTGTATGCAGGCCTTCGAGTTACTGAAGAAGAGACTAACAGGAGCTCCAATCTTGATTGCTCCTAACTAGGGTTACCTTTTGAGCTTATGTGCGATGCTAGTGAAGTAGCAGTATGAGCAAGCAAAACTCTTGATTCAGCTCAAGTTAACTACACAGTCATCGAGAAGGAGATACTGGCGCTGGTTTATGCATTCAACAAGTTCAGATCCTATCTGGTAGGTACTAAAGTAATTTTTTACACTGACCATGCAGGTCTTAGGTACTTATTCAACAAGAAAGATGCAAAGCCACAACCCATAAGATGGATTCGATTGCTACAAAAATTTGACATCGAGATCAAAGATCGCAAGAGCTGTGAGAATCAAGTTGTCAATCACCTTTCCAGGTTAGAAAATTCGACACATGTTGGGGAACAGATGCAGATCAAAGAAGAATTCCTTGATGAGCAATTTTTAACTCTAGAGTTGACTGAATTGCTATGGTACAATGGTATAGTCAATTACCTGGTGACTTGGGTGTTTCCCCCAAATGCAACCTCACAAAAGAAGAAAAAGTTGATGCATGAGGCCTGGCTCTATATATGGTACAAGCCCTACTTATTCAAGTAGGGAATAGACCAAATGGTAAAAAGGTGTGAGCTAGAAACTGAGGTGCGCTAAGTATTATATAGTTGCCACTCATCGCCATATAATGGTCATCATGGAGGAGAGTGCACTGTGCATAAGGTACTTTAATCTGGTTTCTTTTGGCCTACATTGTTTGAAGATGCTGAAGGATATGTGAAGAACTTTGACCAATGCCAACGAACGGGCACCATCTCAAGAAGACACGAAATGCCATTGAGATACATCCTGGAAGTCAAAATTTTCGATGTTTGGGGCATGGACTTCATAGGTCCGTTTCCATTATCTTATGAAAACCAGTATATCTTAGTAGCCGTATATATAGCATCCCCTTTAGAAGAATGCCACTTACGAAGCAAAAGACAGTTTTTTTTACAATCTCAAATAGTCAACACATTTAGAAAACTTGTTTTGAAATTCTATTTCCGATTCAACACCATTGCGGGTTCATAAAGTACACAAAACTCAAACTAGTAATTATCACAAAACTATTATCTTCCTTTGTGAATAATGACAAATCAAAGTATAAACCTAGCACATGGCATGACTAAAGTTAAAAGGACACTCCAATAACAGCAAAACTAGTCACCCTGTTCAAGTTACAAGCATCTGGTTTTGTTTTCACAAGCCTTCAAAATTTCATACATAAGTGTCACATGTATCCTGTTTAAGTCCCCAAAATATTTACAAAATTAGATACATATGCAGACATGATCTTCACAAGAGATCCAAAAATCTACTCTGAATGGCCATCTTCACATCTCGTCCCACACATTACATACGATAGAAAACAACTATCGCTAAGCACAATCAATACCAAGATGGACCGAAGCCCCGAAATCAAGAAGGATCGTCACCCAATATCAAGAGAATCAAAAACCATGTTGAAAATGGCTTTCCACTCGTACTCGAGAATGGATGAAATCCCATCATCAAGACGAAATATAAATCCAAAGTCAAGATGGGCAAGATACAAATAGAGAGGCATGCCAATATCGATAACAAGTCACCGTAACAAGAAGGACAAAGTCCCAACAAGAATGCAAAATGATCAAGCAATTCGTACAAGTGGGCGGTTTAGCGAAAGTTTTGCAATACTTGAGATAATAGTCATACCATAATATAAGATAAGGAGTGAGGAAATAACCCATCAAAATAATTCAAATTTCAGAAAAATCAAAATATACCAAGTTCAAGTTTATACACAAACCTTGACATTTTAGAACATAACAAGTTCGACCACAACTCGAGGAGTTCAATTCAACTATGCCATAGACCAACCAAAGTACATTTCGTTAAATAATTCCCCTTAGCTTGTATAAGCGCATATACACCTTAAATACATAATCAAATAACTACTTAAGTTTAAGAGTCTCATCATATCTAAACTAAATATGAAATCAATAAAAATCAGCCCAAACTATCAAAACATGAATTCTGGACAGCCTACTATCTTGTATTGTTTCTCAGTTTCGAAGGGGTAAATGGGGAAAGTAGGCTTTGTGGCCTCAATTAAAGTTGTAGACATGTGTCTTAGGGTCGCATACAATTTTGAATCATCCCTATAACAATTACTTACAAAAAGATATGCCCAAAATACCAACAGTAGTCCATGTAGGATTTTTAAAATAAAATCTGGGCAGCACCTCCCCTATACTTCATGACCCTTTTTCGAGAACATAAAAGAAAAATTGGGTTTTAGAGCCTAAATAAAAGTTATATCCATGAAATAGATTTCCAAAACATATTGAATCACTCGATACGAAGCTTTACATAAGGAGTTATACTAATATTACTAACAGTAGTCCCATCCAAAAATGGGTTTGCAAAACAAGGTTTATTCCCCCACTTTCGACAACAACAACGTATCAACAACATCAACAACAATATCATTAACTTCGACTCGAAAGGAAAAACCTTACCTTGCCAAAACTCGACCTCAAAAGCTCTTTAATCGGGGCTAAAAATTGGTGGCTACTCATTATCCTTTCTTGCTACCCCAATCAGTTTATTTACGTTATTATACATCACTATTAGATCGAAGAACACCTTAGTTAATTAATTCACGGAACAAAATCGGAGGGCTTACCTTTTTTCCTTGTTGCTGTTGTAGGTACTCTCTCTTATTCTCTAAGTTTTCTCTCAAACTCTAAGTGTAATTTTGTTGATGAAATGACTTCTTAGTCATCTTAACATACATATATATGCTCCATTAAAGTGTGACATGTGGAAGCCCCTAGGGGTGACACGTGTCCATCCCCTAGGGTGCCACCTCATCCATGCGCCCAATCTAAAGCTGCCACATGGCAGCGTAGGGTCCACCCCAAGTAGGTGCATCACCTACTTAGTCCAAGTAGGTGCATCATCTACTTATTTCAAGTAGGTGCTACGCCTCCTTTTCCCTCTTTCGTGGGTTCATAATTTTATCTCACTTTAAGAACATATGTAATCCTTGCTACTTAAGCTCGATGTGTACTCAATTAAGCAGCTTAATTATGTAAGACATCTCAATCAATAGCTTACATAAGTAGGTTGATTACCATGACCCATTATTTGGCCTCCAACTCCTTCCAAATCCCTCGACCTATTTTTAACCATTGCTACTCACATAGAACTTCATAGATAACATGGATCACATGGCAATATTTTAGAAGAAAACATCAAAAGAAAATTGGGGTGTTACAGTATATTACGTCTCCAAGTGGGTTGAGGCCATAGCTCTTCCCACCAATGGCTCAAAATTGGTGACTAAGTTTTTAAAGAAGCACATCTTCACTCAATTTGGCACTCCTAGAGTAATTATCAGTGATAGAGGATCACACTTCATAAATCAAATAGTAAAGAATATTTTGGCTAAGTATGGGGTGAGGTATAAAGTGGCTACAACATATCATCCGCAAATCAGTGGGCAGGTCGAGGTATCCAACAGAGAGGTGAAGCAGATATTATAAAAGACTATGAATGCACAAAGGAAAGATTGGTTAGAAAAGTTAGATGAAGCACTTTGGGCATACCGAACATCATATAAAACACCCATCGAGGCCTCTCCATATCAAATAGTACTTGGTAAAGCATGTCACTTACCAGTTGGGTTAGAGCACCAAGCCTATTGGACAATCAGAAAGCTAAATCTTGACCCGAAGTTAGCAAGGAGAAAGCAGTAGACCAATTGCATGACTCAGAAGAGTATGGGATCCATGCCTATGAAAATGTCAAACTTTACAAGGAGAAAATAAAGCGATGGCGTGATAAGCACATCATTAATCGCACTTTTGAACTAGAACAAAAGGTACTTCTTTTTAACTTTAGACTCAAATTTTTCGAGGGAAGTTAAGATCCAAGTGGAGTTTCCCTTTTTAAGTGGTATATATGACACCTCATGGAGCTGTGGAACTGTGGAATTCATCAAAAACATCCACGTTTTTAGTTAATGGGCAAAGAGTCAAGCACTACTTTGGTAATGATGTGGATCGTCAAGAGGAAGCTATAGAGCTTAAGAATAAATGATGGAGACGTTGAGTCGTGCCGCAATGATAAATCAGGCGCTACACGGGAGGCAGCCTGTGATTGGTATAACCACATAGGACTTAAAGTTTGTAATTTTGCTTTTAAAATATATTTGATTGTCTGAATATATTTTTTAGACATAAGTAAAGTGTCGTTCCACGACCAAAAATAAGGCGCTAGGTTGGAGGCAACCCACCATATTATTTATATAACATTGTGAAGTTGATGTGCAGAATGACAGGAGGCAAGGCAGAGCAAGCAAAAGTGACCTGAAACACGAAGAGTGAAAAATTTAGAGAAAAATCAGGCTGGAGCTATAGTGGTGCGCCACGCCAATGTCCAAATTTTAGAAGATCTCTGCAGGGGCTATAGTAGCGCACTGCGCAAGGTACTAAACTACTGAGGCGTAATCCAGGTGCTCTAGTGGCACGGCTATAGCTCCAAGAAGAAATGCAGAATTGGCACTTAAGCGCCAGTATCGGGTTTGGGTATAAAATCAGAAAAGAGACGTTTTAAAACCCCCCAAAACCTTCCAACTACCCCATTATCCCAACCTAAACTCCTTCACTACCCAACCCCCACTCTTCCACAACCTTTCCCCTTCATCTTCTCCTTTTAATTTCTTCTATAAAAAACCTTCTCCAACACCTACATTATACCACACAACACTTAAAACTTCAAAACACTACTTAATCTTCTTTGTCTAGCCACCTAACATTCCTAAAACTCCACCATTGTCCAAATCTATTTTTTTCCCTCTCCCTAAACTTTTATTTTATCTTCTCCAATGGGACCTAAATGAAAGCAAGTGAAGGAAGAGTAGGTAGAAAAAGGTCATAGTCCCAAAAAGTGGGGCTTCTACATCGAGAGAATAAGACAGTTCAAGACTACCACCGCGTCAGTTCAGTAAGCAAGTGGTAGAGCAATATGGATTAGATTGGTTTGAGTCCCAGAAAAATGCAAAGTACATGGAAGATGAGTATGTCAATGAGGGTAGGGTGCAGGCAAAATTCCCCCAAATTCATGAGATGGTATACAATTTGGGTCTTCAGTTCATCTTTGAAGACCAAGGTGAGTGCAATCTAACTCTTGTCTATGAATTTTATACAAATTAGAACACTGACAAGTCTAGTAGCAATAAGGTAGAGGTTAGGGGTAAGACTATACATTTTACCACTAGAGCATTGAATGAATTTTTAAGGACTCCCCATTGCGATTATTCTGAATACTTGGATATGAAAGAACAGTCACCTTATAGAGATATTCATCATACATTGTGCAGTGTTAATTTTGTTGCATGATAGAATAGGGAAAAGGATACCGGAACGCACACTACACTACAATATGCACATTTTAATAGTAAGACTAAGGTGTGGTTGAAAATTATTTGTAATGTATTCTTTCCAAGTAAGCATATGTTTGATGTTACGCGAGACAGAGTTGTTTATGTTTATCGCTTGATGAGAGGTTTGCAGGTAAATGTTGGATCTTTGATACATCACAATATGATCAAATTTTGAAATAATAAAAGCTGGCTTTTCTTTTATGGTAGTATGATAACCCAATTTTTGCAGGCTGAAGGAGTTGAAGAAGAGGTTCATGATCTAAGTACACTGAGGGTGACACATTTGGTTTGTAATAGGGTTGATGTGGCTAAAACTAGGGGCCATGATACTACCCAAGGGTAGGTGTTGTCTTCCGCGGTACGACAAGCTTGCGGCAAAATTTGGATGGGCCACATGTTTGGTATGGCAGAGTTAAAACTGTGAATTGGTGGTCGTTCGACAACGGATAATGAGATGGCTGAATTAGATGATCGCTATCCTCTTACGGATAATGCTATGCACATGTATAGGACAATGCCAGCTTTTCAGGAGCCTTTGAATGATGATGAACCCACTATGGAGGAGATTGGAGATGATGAGGAAGACGAAGAGTCAAATAATTTTGCTACCACTGCTCTTATGATGGTAGATGACACTACTGCAACTATTGGCAGAGAGGATGACTGAACGGTTCAGGAAGTTCCTTCTTTCACTCTTAGACTGTGCATTAAAATAGTGCATTGTGGACAGTGCTTTATTTAAGTTGTGGGATGGGAGTTGGAATTCTCATTGTATATTTGAATAAATTCTGTTTAGTGCATTTTTATTTTGGGTTTCTTGGTAGTTGTTTTTGATTCTTTAGCCAAGGATAGTCTCTTTTGAACCGTACAAAAAAATGTTTCATAGGATTAAGTTTGTGTCTGTTTGTATATAAAGTGTCTTATTAGGCTGCACACGTGAAGGAAAGCATGATGTAAAGCATGGTACATAATGAAATGACTAGTTTAAGACACCTAAGCTCTTGTATTCGACTCAAGTGATGCATGCTTAATATTGAACTTATATGATTGTGTAGTTGGTAATCAGTAGTTAGAATTCTTCAGTTGTACATGTGCCATGTGTGTGTGTAAGGATTTGATGTATTATGTGCGTACATATTGATAGCTAGAACTTGCCCGGTGTGTATGCGAAACGAAATGAGGATTGTAGTGTTTAGGAAATGACGTAGGCATTTCTTTAATAGCCTTATTTTTATTTCCCCTTGTTTGGTGCCTAACCTGAATGCTGAATCCCTAATTACCCCCTTTGAGCCTTGAAATTTTCTTTGGCACACGCATTATAAAGCTTACCCCCAAATTTTCTAGAGTCATTAATCTGATCCAAAATCCTAAGCGCTTTGAAAAGAGACAAATGTGGAACAAAGGGATAAGAGAATATGAAGCTTATGAAATGGGGTATTGGTATTGAAATAGAATTACATCTTGTAATAAATATAAAAGAGAAAAGTTTTGAAAACAAAGTAAGTAAGAAGGGATAAGCAAGAAGGAGGGGTAAGCTTAAATGGGTGGTTGAAGTTGAACAATTGAGAAGTGTAATGTATTAAAGTGCTTGGGAACGTTACTAGATAATAGTTCCTACCCATCCATCATCCTACATTACAACCTATAAAGACCTAGTGATCCCAAACTATTGCATTCTTGTATTAGTAGAGAAAAAAACTAAGGGCAAGCCTATGACAATTCTTGTGTTGCACATGAAATCGTTTGAGAGAGTGAGTGACTTTGTTGCTATATACCCACTGAGGTTAAAAATGCTAATTGAGTGCTTATAGGTAATTCAATTGTGGTGAGAGGCACATGTTCAATTATCGGGATTGATAACTTATAGGATAACCAACTGAATGATGTATATGAGTTTACTGTGTTGTAGAGTCAGTCCTTGAGGTTAAGAGGTGTTAAACTAGTTAGGTGGATATGAACATGCTTATTGAGATTTTTATTTATAGTCGAGTCAGACTGCCTTATAGTCATGTTATGTCAGTATCTATGCCTAAGTCAGGTGTTCATTGGAGGATGAACAAACGCCTAAGTGTGGGATGGTGATCTTGGGCACATTTATAAGCCTATGGGCCATGTTTGCCCATACTTGGTAGGCATTTTAAGAAGATGTTGGAGCTAAATTGTGTGTTTTGAATGAAAGACCAATCAAGTGCGCACTAAGGTATGTGTATGCATTAAAGTAAATGCAAAAAGTTTGGAGAAGCATAAGAAATAAGGGAGAAATATGGCCTGCAGAAGCTATAGTGGCATGCCGCGCCAGAGCCAAAACTTCAGAGACACATTTCAGGCGTTATAGTGGCGCACCATGCCAGGAGGAAAATAACAAGTTCTCTGTATGAGCTATAGTGGCGCGCCGCGCTAGCATACAAACTACAGAGATACATTCTTGGCGCATAGTGGAGCGCGGTGCCACTGCAGCTCCAAAGACTTTTTATTTTTTTATTGTTCTGGGTTCGATAATAATTAAAAAGGGGCATTTAAATAGATTTTTTAGGGCTTATGAGAGGGCAACAACCGCATTTTGGAGAGAAAGAAGGAAGAGCAAGAAGAACACAAGCATCTTAGGTTCCTTTTCTTCTTCTTTTCTTGTACCCATTAATTTGTATGAAATTAAGTACTTGTTTTATCATTTGAATATGAGTAGCTAAGCACCCAAAATTTGAGGCTATAGCTATGAAGTCATGGTTTAATATTATTTGAGCTTGGTTGATGATGGGTTATTGATTTTAATTACTCTTGCATTCTTGTTGTTATGATTTTAATGTTTGGCCAACATTAGAATATGTGTGTTGTCTACCTTGGATTTGGAAGAGGACAAGTAGATAGATCAAAGAATGGAAGGAACGTGTTTATACTAGAATAACCTAGGATGATTCGTATATAGGATGCTCGTAAAACATACATATATACCACATTTGGTCATGATAAAGGATAATAGTTTAAATGCGTCTTTATTGTTTTATACCTATCCCCGCTCAATGATGTAATTAGGTTGACGATAAAGATAGGCAATTATAGGTCGGGAGACCATGATTGGATTAATAACTCTTTTTGTTCAGTAATTAAATTACCCATCGGAGACTGAGATCGAAGAATAGTAAGCTTGACTTCACGTTATGCTATAGCCCTGGAATTTCTCGTAATTTGATTAATATACGTACCTAATGCATTGCTTTTATTCGTAGAAAATTTTCTTACATCCAAAATTATTAACAAATTATCTCAAATTCATCACACAATCGCAATTAGTGTAGTTAATTGAAAAGAAATAATTCGCCTCATTAAGGTCCCTGTGGGTTCGACATCTGGCTTGAAAGAGCCGCTTTACTACTTGAGAGACTACGTACACTTGCGTGTGAAATTGTAGCCACAACAAATCCCACAAGTGGGATCTGGAGATTGGGGAGGGTAGAAAGTATGCAGACCTTATCACTACCTTGTGAAGGTAGAAATATTGTTTCTGAAAAACCTTCGGCTCAACTGCAACAAATTCAGGTACCAAAAAAGGAGATAATAAAGAAAATATAGCAGATAATCACGAAACATTGCAAGGTCTACTAGAAGAAAGTAAAAACAACAATAAAATAGTGCGATAATCGAAACACCATCAACAACGTACTAGGACATATTATTGAAAACAATAATAAATAATATAACTAGTACCCAGCAAAACCATAATAAATAATAATAAATATAAAAGAACAAGAGCTACAGTAAAACAACTAGTACAACAGGTCACACTACACTACCTACCTTCTACACTAATATGTGTCCTCCACACTTTCGTATCTAAGGTCATGTCTTCGGTAATCTGAAGTTGCATCATATCCTGTCTTATCACCTCTCCTCAATACTTCTTATCCCTACCTCTGGCTCTTCTCGGACCCTGTATAACCAACCTCTTGCACCTCTTCACTAGTGCGTCTACCATCTTCTCTTCACATATCCAAACCATCTCAGTCTCGCTTCCCTCAACTTGTCTACCATGGAGGCCACTTCCACCTTCATCTGAATATCCTCATTTCTAATCTTATCGCTCATAGTATGACCATACATCTGCCTCATCATCCTCATCTTCATAATATGCATCTTTTAGACATAGGAGTTTTTGACTGGCCAATACTCTGATACATACAACAATGGCGGTCTAATCACTACTCTATAGAACTTACCTTTGAGTTTAGGTGGTACATATTTATCACACAAGACTTCAGAGACAAGCCCCGACTTCATCCATGCCGCACCAATACAATGTGTGATATCATCATTGATGTTTCTACTTCTCAGAATAGTAGACCCAAGATACTTGAATTTGTCTCTTTTGGGCATATTTCATGTACTACCATACAAATATATATATATATATATATATATATATATATATATTTTAAATAAAAAAATTTCAATCATTTAATCAATACTATTATAAAGAAATAACTTATGAATAAATATTAGATCCGTGCACAAACTTTTCCTCACTAGTATAAAATAAAAAAGAGACTAATATAATTTTATAGCTCGATTTATGAAATATTATTTTTGATGATTTATAGAAGAATCAGAGTTTATTTTCAACTTTGAAACTGGGATGGGAATATTTTTCTATTGGAGAGAATTTGGACAGAATTTGATTCCCAAGTGGCCTTATGCTGGGAAGATAGGAAATGAAGGGGGGGGGGGGGGGGGAGAAGATAAAAGTAGAAAAAGTGATATAAGCTTGAAAATGGGGGAAAGAACTAGTGGACTGGGGATATTTTAAAGCAATTCTTTTATTTACTATAATTTTTAAAATCTATTTTCTTATTAACAATATGATTGGTGTTTTTTAATGTATTTTCTAAATACAAATTTAAAAAGTGTTAAGAAATTGATGTCCAAATTCTCACGAAAAAAATTATTGATTCTTCTTTCTTTTTAAAACTCTAAAAGTAAGGGTGTCAACTAGGAGTGGACATGATACGATAGATATCGACTATTATATTGAAATTAAAATTTTTGATATCATGATTTCAATATTGTGGTATTTAGTATGCGTTTTGAAAAAAACTTGGCATTCAGTATTTATTTTTTAAAAATATTAAAATATTGATTAGCCTATCGAAGTATATCATTAAATATACAATTTATATATATATATTATTATAATACTGTAAAAAATATTTAATAATATTAGTACAAAACTAATTATTTAGACATTTGAACTTTGACTACTCTATCTTGATTGAAATTTCGTCTTTTGGGTGGGTGATTGATTAACAAAGGAAATTGTTTGTACTTTCTTTTGAATATTTCTACATGTGTAAGGTGTAAATATGATATAATTGAGATATTTCTTGAAAAGTCATAATTCTCTGTTATATGAGTAAATATAAGGTGAGGTCGATCACACAATGATTATCGATTTATCGTACCACAAAATATTAAAATAGAACTTTAAAATATTGAACCATACCAAATTAATTTAGCATGATAATAATATAATATATTTTTTTTGCCTTTCTATTTTTTTTTAATATAGAATTTCGCTATTTAATGCATGGGAACTAAAGAAAGATAAAATAAAGGAAGATAAAATTTTAAAGTTTCCCCTTTTTTTTTTGGTTGAGACAACACAAAAGAAATTATTAACATAAATTTGAGTAAATAATTGTACATAAAAATAATTGTAATTGCTCTCAAAAAAGTTTTGGCAAGTTATTAGTGTGCCCCTCAATATTGATTGTTAATCTGTTTGTTAAAAATCTCCTCATGGTACATACTCATAAAATAACAAAGGATTTTAGCATCAAAATAACATCCAAAGAGTTTGTTTTTCAAAGTTAATTACGATTACGTTGAAGTGAGTTCTTATATAGTAGTTGTAGTCAAGGTAAATTAGGCAAGTTTTACTAACCTATATTTGAGTAGATACAATGATTTTATGATTAAAATTGATAGCTATAGTAAAAATAGTGTCTTTTCCATAAACTCGAATAATACAAAATTTATCTTATTGGAAGATTTTTCATGCTTAGAAACTTCTAACCATTATTCTTTTTATTAAGGAGTGTTGACTATATGTCCATATCTTATTATTTACACTTACTTTTAAGATTTTAGTTAGGCTTATAGGGATTGTTAGTCAATCACACCTAAATAGGAGCTGAGGCTATCATAGATTAGATCATGCAACAAAAGTAAAATTGTACTAGCAAGAATATAATTAAAATATGTCTCTTTTTCTTCTTCTTCTTTTTTTTTTTAAAAAAGAAAACTTAAATTTCACATAATTTTCAATATTTGAGTATTTATGAGACTTTTTGAGGTGAAAGGCAAAGTTTAAGTAAATAGATAAATAGAATTGGTGGATATAGACAAGGTATTTTATGTTAATAAAATGTAATTGCTATTAATTTAACATAATTATGTTAAATTATTCCCATACATAATAGACTAACTACATGTACCTTTGAACTTAGACTATGTAATTATCATCATGTCATCCATATATGTATTTACAACTTACTTATTTTTTTTGTACAAAATTAATAATAAGAATTTTGATAATTCAACTTTTCAAGATAATTTTTTTTAGAACAACACAATGATATGGTTAGTAGGAATAGTGCTTAAGTGAAGGGTAAAATAACAGTTCAATATTTAATTAATATTTTGGTAATTCATCTTTTCAATTTATGGTCTTCCCACTTTTGGAATAGTATGGTATGATTAATAGAAATAGTGTTTAATTAATGAACATTTTGGTAATTCAACTTTTCAATTTAGAATCTTCCTATTTTTAGAATTGTACAATAATATGGTTGAAATATATAAAACTTATACACTGATTATATATATATTATATACAATAATATTTGTAGAACTACATCACTCAAATATATTGAAGTGTAATTATCTCTAAAGTACCTCTCATAGTCTACTAACCTATATAATGAACTTTTTTTAAGAGTATGTTTGGATGAATTTATAGCATATGATTAATAAATTAATAATTATAAGTTAAGAATTTTTAATTTTTGATTTATTTTTATTTTAAAATAAGTTCTTAAAGTTTTTTTTATTTAAAATTTCACCCAAACATTACAAAAATACATAAATATTATTTTGAGTTTAAAACATATAAAATAAATCAATTCAAATAGACTATAATATAGTAAAATGAGTTTTTTTTGCTATATTTTTGTTTATTTATACTTTTCATTCTAGAGATAGGATCACTGATCACACATACTTAAATTTGCTTACCATCAAAGAGTATAATAAAATAATAAATATTCCTCTTACCTTGAGAATTAATTTTTTTTAGAAAATACTTTTTTTTAAATAATGAATTTACCCACTCAAATTTAAATGAGTCAAGCCAAAGCCTTGACAAGAATTAGTTGACATACATGTTAAAATACAAGAAAAAAATCACTTACTCCCACAAAGTAGCTCATTAAAGCAGAGTGTATTTCGAATGAATATTAAAAAAGAAATTCGATAATAATTAATGAATTTTTGCCTAGAATTCTTCTTACTCTTTTATCATCAAGATTTTCTCTTCGGAAACACTTTACTTCATGAATTAAGCAAGTTCTTTTTTTTTAAAATCTTATATAAACGACTTCTAAAATAATTAAAATATAATGGGTGAAAGTCCTACAAGTAAAATCTGGTCCTTTTTATATAAAAATTAATTAAAAAAAAACTGAAAATTATTATTTTTCCAACCCAAAACAAAAAAGGAAAAAAAGTTAATAATAATATTAATTTTTAATTCTCCATAGTCCACCTTAGTTCTCTTCTCTCTCCTTTCATCTGTTGCACTTTTGTGTGTGTTGCTTCTGCACAATTTTTGGGAAAAAAATTCAGATCAAACATTAGATTCTACTTCTTCACTTTATCACCTGATCTCTTCCTATACCATTTTTTCTCCAAAATCATTGAAATCAGTCAAAGTTTGTGTGTTTTTTTTCAACTGTAAACTTTCATTTTCAGTCGTTTTCTAAGTTTCAGCTATCTGGGGGTGTTTTTTTTCTTTCTATTTTTTGAAGACCCAGTTCAGTTCTTGATTATTCACTCCAAACCCAAAAAGGGTTTCAACATTGTTTGAGCAAGTTGCAAATTAATAGCAAACTGTTGCAGGTTGTGGGGAGCTATCAAGAATTGATTTTTCAGTCCTTTCTTGGGACATTTTGGTGATTTTTTTATGAATAATTTGTATTGAGGTGATTGGAATTCAATCTTTTTGTGTAGATGAGTGAATGGGAGGGGTTGGAGTTGAGAATGGTATTGTTTTTCAATATTGGGGTTTAGAGATTCTAGGGCTGGTTTTGGAAGAACTGGTTTTTTTATGTCAATTGCTGATATAATGAATTCAGATGCTAACCGTGCTGGTGGACAAGTGGAAAGGGATATTGAGCAGGTAAATTGATGCATTTTAAACCATTACTTTGTAGATTGATGTTTGTTGAGCATTATTGTTTTCTGTTTCGATTATCGGTACTAGTATTTTTGTTGTTACTGATAAGCTGAGACCAACCAGTTTGGGATAGAAGGGTAGTTGATTCAATTGTGTTTTTGTTTACTATAGTTTCAGATTGAGGAGTAGTTGATTGAATTGTATTTCATTATTGATCAGCTGGGACCAGCTTGTTTCGGATTGAGGAGTAGTTGATTCAATTGAATTTAGTTAATGATAAGTTGGCTCCAACTAATTTGGAAGGGGAAGTGCAGTTGATTGATTTGTATTTCGTTATTGATAAGCTGACCTTAACTAGTATGGGATAGAAAGGTAGTTACATGGTATGTCGTTATCGATAAGCTCTGGAAACTTGGAGATGCCCTATTTTTTAATATATATGATTATTTCTTTTTAGACTTATGAGAAGATGGTAATAATTTTCCACGTCTCCTTTTTGTTTTTGTTTCTTAGTGTTAGAAGTATCTTTTTGCATTCTGTGGTGAGAATTCGCTATCAGTTTCCTCTTTATGGGGTGTAATGCAGATAACTGATAAAAGAAAGCCTGTTTAACTGAGATAAAAAAATCTGTAATGCTCATTTGACACATAGAATAGGAATGACAATTAAGGTAATAATAATCGGATGGCATGAGTGATAAAAGAAAGCTTGTTTAATTGCGACAATAATTCTGTAATGCTCATTTGATATATAGAACAGGAACTGCAATTAAGATAATAATACTATGATAACATTTTTGTCAAACAGTAAGCCATGAGATTGCTAGGAATGTTGTATTTTCAAAAAAAGAAAGATTGCTAGGACTGTTGTTTCTGCTATTGATGTGCCAAGTAATTTAAAGTGGTTGATGTTGGATAGCAAGAGCAATCAAGTCGAATTAAGTATTTTTAGTCTAAGTTGTGGGGACTCTTTTACTTTCGGTGCCGCACCCATGTCAACGCCACATGGGTTTGAGTGTTATGTGGGATCCATACCCGCTATGGTCAATCGATTTTGGGTACTTTGATCAAAATCGATCGAGAAATTCGACACAAGTACAATGATTTATGAAATCAAAACAAAAGTTAGCGTAAAATCACAATTTCGTCATGTCTTCTATCGGTAAAAAATATTTGTATTAAAAAGTCTACAACCAGAAGGTGCTTTAAAAATATTTACATGTCAACATCACTATGAATGTGCAATGAACTCAAGATGTCTACATGACCTCTACATCATTTGCAATAACAATGTTACACACAAAAAAAAAAAGCAGGAAGGAGATGCATTTGTTCGTAATAATAATTGCATATTCAAACTTGCTCTAAAAAATTCATTCATTCCTTTCTTTCCAAATACTCCACCATAATTTAGGCATGTTTTTATAACTCTTTTTTTAAAAAAAATAATTTAATTATTTTTAGCTATTGTTAGTGTTCTTGTCCTGTACAATTTGCATCGCTTTTCGTTTTTGCCATTATATATATTGGTTTCGCTCTCGTATTTAGGGCTGATACTTTTGAGCCGAGGGTCTTCCGGAAACAACCTCTCTATCTTCGTGAGATAGTGGTAAGGTCTGCGTACATCCTACCCTCTCCAGACCCCACCTGTGGGATTTCACTGGGTATGTTGTTGTTGTTGTTGTTAGCTGAATTCCCACAACCGTATCCATACCTGGGTCCGTAACCCTGAATCTTACGAAGGATCGGACCTCTATATCCGCACCCCTATCGGATACCTGCACCCAAGTCCGAGCAACTTATTTTTCAGTTACCCCTTAAGTTCTGAAAATCGGGCTATTAGTGTTGCTTGTTCCATTATTTATTTATTTGGTTTGAAATTCCTGGACTTCTGTAGTTTCATTTCAGCTTGTAATTACTTCTCATGATTTACATCAGGCCATAACTGCTCTAAAGAAGGGTGCGTACTTGCTTAAATATGGAAGAAGGGGGAAACCAAAGTTTTGTCCCTTTCGGTTGTCAAATGTAAGTATCAGTTCATGTTTCTTTAGCCTACGTAATTTACTTTGTAATTTTGTGTTCTTAACCCGACTTCCTCTGTATCATCTATGCATATTCTTGTAAGATTTCTCTATCATTTGTACTTATTGGAACAAAAAAGAAAAAAGATTTCTCTCTTATTTATTGAGCTTAGCATGAGGTTTAAGATACTATTTACTTTTTCCTTTTTTTTCCATTTGTATAGTTTAATATCTATGCTGGTCTTTGCTTTTGTCAATTAGGCTGCAAAGCCCTGATGTTTGAGACTTGAGTTTTTCTTATAATTGTTTAATTTCTAATTTGACGTGCAACTACTTTGTTCTATAATTTCTAAGGAAAGAATAAAAACTTCTAGATTCTATCAAGAAGAAGCTAGTAGTCTATCAGGTTTTGTGGGAGATGTATTATATTTGCCTAATTGTTGGAGTTAAGGTGTTTGACGTGACCCTTGTTTGTGAAATGCCCTAGTGGAGAATTGGTTTCAGGAGCTCATATTATGTCTGGTACAGCTGCTTTTTTTTTTTTTGGATCAAGGGCAAGAGAAGGGGTTTCAATCTTGTGTAAAAATATAAGCAGTAATGAGAGAGAAATTTAATTCTGTACAACGTTTAACAGGCTATACATTTCTTGTTGTCATTTCCGTCTACAATCTCCAGTTGATTTACAGCTGCTCTGAAGTTGTGGAATCTTCAGCTTTGTGTCTTACTGTACATAGATTGCCCAAAATGTGTGTTGCAGCCTATCTATTTGAGAAACCCTTTCTGATCCGAGTAACCTAGTAATCAGCTCAGAAATCTTACCATATTATACCTTCTCCTCTATTTTTAAAAAATGCTTACGACATCAGTTCCTTTGCCTTTCTATATTTTCAGAATTGGTGTTCTTTGTGTGTCTGTATGATTTATTGTGTTACAGATAGGAGTATCATTTAAACAATAGAAATACTATATAACATAAGGAGAATATGTGATCAAGCATGAAAAGTATGCATCAGTGAGTTCACACTCATTTATCTTTCTGCTATTATGAAAGCAATACGTGAATTGTGATATCTGAATTGCCGTACACTCAAAGAAGATAAAAATAGCACCGTGTCCTATGCAGGAAAATATTTAAAGTCGAGTTACAAGCAAAATGCAGAAAAAGTTGGTGATCAAATTGTCTTCAAAGACCTATCCTTTTCATGTTATCCAACAACCTAAACTTAGAAATCATTCATTTATGCTAAAACGAAAAATATAATTTTCCATACACAAATGCTTCAGGTATGCTGGTTTTCTCACAACAGAAAGAGAATCGACCATTTTGAGAACTGTGCTTCTTACTGTTTAACCTCAGCGTGTAGTTCAACGTCATCAAATGCATTTATTCTTTGTGTCCTTCTTCCATGTTGTCATTTCTTTGTCTGTCATTGCTGATGACTTTGTATGTAACAGTAACCGTGTTTTCATATCACAGAGAGGGACTCTTTTTCAAAATAAAATAGAGAGAGAGGGAGAGTTCATTCTGCATAAATTATTTATCTTTACCTTCCTTTATTAGATGTTGGATTTACGGTTGTATTATAGTTAGCGGAATTTGATTCCCTGTGTTTAGTTAGCCTGAAGTCTGGACTATACCTATCAAAAAATGTTAGCTATCAGAAAAAAAGTTAGTGTGAAGTCTGGACTACTTTGTGTCCTTTGAAACATAGCTCTAATTGAGAATCAGTGCAATCTAAAAGTTTATTCTGATTCTGGTTGCAGGATGAGTCTGCTTTAATATGGTTTTCAGGTAAAGAGGAGAAACACCTGAAGCTAAGTCATGTGTCAAGAATAATATCTGGGCAGCGCACTGTAAGTTCTCCCCATGGTGAAAAGCCTATTTCTGACTTGCAACTTTTTTTTATTGGTATCTCTATCATTTGAATGAATCCATCTGCATATCTTTTTGTGTGCTATAGGTTCAGAGGTGTGAGAATGTTTCAACATTCCGATCTCACCCCTGTCAATAAAGAACAGATATGTAGTTCATTTCTCAGATGGTATTGGCACCTTTTTTCGGGCCTTAATAAGATTCTATTTAGGCAAATAAACCTTAGGATTTTCTGTTATCCTGGTGCAAGCATCCCTGTTCTCTTTCCATTAGTGACCCCAAAGAAAAGAAGGTAGGAGTTACTGCCATTATGGTTTAAGCTTGTATAGTGACATGCATAGCATTAATAGAGAGGGTCAGGGGTGGGGGGCTCGACTAGAAGGGGAACTTGAGGGGATATCTGATAAAGTCACGGAGAACCTGAGTATTGTTCGTGAATAGTTATGTATTGCTTTACTTTTGTGCTAGACACGCTAGTCTCATCATCAAATGTTTTTATCTCTTCTTCTCAATGTGATAATGTAATTTTTTTATAAACAATAAACTTAGCGAGTTGATGAAAGATGAAGAAGAGGTAGATGGGTGGAGAATGAATAGGACCAAGGTCCAAACACTGCAAAAGGAAGGTTGCCCACAAGCCTTAATTGATTTGATTAATTGTGCTGTATTCATCTGTCAGTCTTTGTCTTTCTTGGCTTCTTCCCACGCATACACACACACATCTTGCTACAACTGTCAAGCATAACAAGGCAAAAATCTTGTTAGTAGTTTTTCAATGATCTGAAAATTGCTGCTGTTCTGTTTCCAGCCAATTTTTCAAAGGTACCCACGACCTGAGAAAGAGTATCAGTCATTTTCACTTATATACAATGATAGATCGCTGGATTTGGTAAGAGTTTCATTAGTAACAGCTGTGTCTTTCCTTTAAAGAAAATATTAATGTGATTTTTTTTGCTCTGTATTATTCCATTTTTGTCAGAAATTGGTTCGTGCACCAAACTCATCTCACCTTTGCTTATCATTCTCTCTTCTTAGATATGTAAAGATAAAGATGAAGCAGAGGTCTGGTTTAGTGGTTTGAAGGCATTAATATCTCGTGGGCACCAGAGAAAATGGAGAACAGAATCAAGGAGCGATGGAATTTCTTCTGGTGCTACTAGTCCTAGAACATATACACGAAGAAGCTCTCCTTTGCATTCTCCATTTAGTAGTGGTGACAGCTTGCAGAAGGTACTATAGCATCTACATGTCTACTCATGCATATGCAGATTAAATATCTCCTTTAATTTATTCATGTTGGTACAGTGAAAGTATTTTGGTTCTATTCTTCTCGTTGGGATGTTGAATGATAAGATCGTATATGTCCTTCAGGATGGTGGTGATCAGCTTCGCATTCATAGTCCATATGAAAGTCCTCCCAAAAATGGTCTAGATAAGGCTTTTGCTGATGTAATTCTGTATGCTGTACCTCCTAAGGGGTTTTTCCCTTCAGATTCTGCTAGCGCTTCTGTTAATTCCTTATCTTCTGGAGGTTCAGATAGCATGCATGGTCAGATGAAGGGAACGGGGGTGGATAATTTTAGAGTAAGCCTTTCAAGTGCAGTTAGCTCGTCAAGTCAAGGTTCTGGTCATGATGATGGTGATGCCTTGGGGGATGTTTTTATCTGGGGGGAAGGCACTGGGGATGGTGTCCTAGGTGGTGGATCTCATAGAGTTAGCAGTTCTTTTGGTGGAAAATTAGATTCTTTGTTTCCCAAAGCTTTAGAGTCTGCGGTGGTATTGGATGTTCAAAATATAGCTTGTGGTGGCCGACATGCAGCACTGGTGACAAAGCAGGGTGAGATTTTCTCCTGGGGTGAGGAATCGGGAGGTAGGCTTGGGCATGGCATTGATTCTGATGTTTTGCATCCAAAGCTTATAGATTCACTCAGCCATTCAAACATTGAGCTTGTTGCATGTGGTGAAAATCATACTTGTGCTGTAACACTCTCTGGAGACTTGTACACATGGGGTGACAGTGATTTTGGTCTTCTTGGGCATGGAAATGAAGTTAGTCATTGGGTACCCAAAAGAGTAAATGGACCCTTAGAGGGCATACACGTTTCATATATCTCGTGTGGGCCCTGGCATACTGCTGTGGTGACCTCCGCTGGTCAATTATTTACTTTTGGCGATGGTACTTTTGGTGTTCTTGGACATGGAGACAGAAAAAGTGTCTCTAAACCTAGGGAAGTGGAGTCTTTAAAGGGGCTTCGAACTGTACGAGCAGCTTGTGGGGTTTGGCATACTGCAGCAGTTGTCGAAGTCATGGTAGGAAGCTCAAGTTCAAGTAATTGTTCATCAGGAAAACTTTTTACTTGGGGAGATGGTGATAAAGGTAGACTAGGGCATGGTGACAAGGAGTCGAAACTTGTACCTACCTGTGTTGCAGCTCTTGTCGAACCAAATTTTTGCCAGGTTGCTTGTGGACACAGCTTGACAGTTGCATTGACGACTTCTGGTCATGTGTATACAATGGGAAGTCCTGTGTATGGCCAATTAGGTCATCACCAAACTGATGGGAAGTTGCCCCGTCGTGTTGAAGGCAAGCTGGCAAAAAGTTTTGTGGAGGAGATCGCTTGTGGAGCATATCATGTTGCTGTCTTGACTTCCCGAACTGAAGTTTACACATGGGGAAAGGGGGCAAATGGAAGATTGGGTCATGGGGATACTGATGACAGAAATTCTCCAACATTAGTGGAAGCTTTAAAAGACAAGCAAGTCAAAAGTATTGCTTGTGGTACTAATTTTACTGCTGCTATTTGCCTTCATAAATGGGTATCGGGGGTCGACCAATCCATGTGTTCTGGCTGTCGTCTTCCTTTTAACTTTAAAAGAAAACGCCACAACTGTTATAACTGTGGGCTTGTCTTTTGTCATTCATGTAGCAGCAGAAAATCACTGAGGGCATCAATGGCACCTAATCCCAATAAACCCTATCGTGTCTGTGACAGCTGCTTCAGTAAATTGAAAAAAGCTATGGAAACCGATGCTTCTTCTCAGTCTTCTATGAGTCGACGAGGAAGCATGAATCAGTCATTAACTGATACAACAGACAAGGATACTAAGTTGGATACAAGGTCTCGACCTCAACTTGCTAGATTTTCTTCAATGGAATCCTTCAAACAAGTAGACACCCGTTCTTCCAAACAGAAGAAAAAACTTGAATTCAACAGTAGTCGTGTGTCACCTATTCCAAATGGTTCTTCTCAGTGGGGAGCTCTCAACATTTCCAAGTCTTTTAATCCAGTATTTGGATCGTCCAAGAAATTCTTTTCAGCTTCAGTTCCTGGATCAAGAATTGTTTCTCGAGCAACATCGCCAATATCTAGACGGGCCAGTCCACCTCGTTCTACTACACCAACTCCAACATTGGGTGGACTTACATCTCCAAAGATTGTTTTGGACGATGCTAAAAGGACAAACGATGGCCTTAGCCAAGAGGTTATCAAATTAAGAGCACAGGTATGTCATTTGTCTAAGGAGCAGTTATGTACTTCTGATGCACTTTCCTCTTTTTGCTCCAACATCATATCCTTTTTGCTGATGTGAATTAAAAAACAAAGATTTGATCTTGTCTATGAATCTAAGTGTTTTTGGACATTCTCCGTAATGTATGTGTCAAACATTGGACTTGGGGCAAGAAATCCTCTAGGATTTCTAGGGAACACCATATTCATAGAGTTAGAGTCCACTAGGGCTTGAGAAAACTTGTCAAATACTGTTTGGCACTTGTGGTCAAGGGTGAATGGTTGTGATGTCTAAATAATGAATGTGGCATTAGAACTAAATTAGACCTTCAAAAAAATCGTGCTTTGGATGATAATGGGCTCATGATGTCTAAAGGATGAAGCTTTTATTTTACTTATTAAAAAAGTCAAATAATGAATATAAGGAAATAATGAAGTTTTTTTAAATGAATTCTATGTACAAGTTTATCCAACATGAATGCACTTACAAAGGGTAAAAAAGTCTTTCAACATTTCGTGCAGAGCTTCATGTTTTTACAATAATACTAGCCTTAGTGTACGCGCCTTGCACGTGTCCCTCATTTTGATAAGAATGGATTTTTTAAAAATAGAATAATATTTTAAAATGTGTTTGTGTAAACAATATATGAATTTAGAAAGAAAATTATTGATTTTAAATTGATAAATGATCATGTTTAAGAGCTTGATCCAATCCAATAGTTCTTCATTCGGTTTGTTCTAATACTTGCTTCATTGGATGAACGCGCCGTAGAAATAACATTGGATTGAAAGCTAAAAAAGTCGTTCGCTTTTATGTGAGCATTTAAATGCATGCATATATATATATACACACACACACATATATACGCATATATATATATATATGTATGTATATTTATATATACACGCACTTCATGTTAATTATTACAAATTTTGTATCACTACAACATTAATGGATTAACATTTACTATAAATATTAGTATTACGAAGACGCATGTAATACAAAGTTGTATAGTTGATTAGAACATATAGTATATGCTATTCGTTTGAACAATTAGCACTTATGAAATCGTATTGTGATTTAGTATTGGCTTGATTTGGCACTAATAAATTGATATTATGCAAATGCATTATTTATTTGTAACTGGTTGTTAAGAAATTGTTATGCCACCAAACTAAGAAAGATTCATCAAAATTAGTGGTGGCCTCATAATTATGGAGCATGTTTTTTTGTCTCTCTAGTCTCAATTGGACCACACCTCTCTCAGTTAAGGATGCTTATGAGAGTTGGACCTATGGAGAGTTGACAAAGCCATCAAGAAGATCTGAATCATGATACCTGCTTGTATTTTTTGTGTATTTGGTTAGAGAGGAATAGGAGATGTTTTGATGGGAAGTCAACTACTTTAGGCATTTTGAAGGCTAGGTGTATTGCCATTTTGTTTAGTTGGTCCAATTTGTATCTTGTTGTTAATGCAAAACAACTTCAGGACTTCATTAACCCACTAGTTTTGGCTTAGATAGTCTGTATAGTCAGCCAAAGTTTTTTTGTAAGCTCAAATATCTTGTAATTCTAGAATCTTCTTGATGTTGTTGTTAATACCACTTACTTTATCAAAAAAACAACCACTAATGCTTGCATTAGAGTAGGTTGTCTATATCACACTCTTTGGGGTGCAACTTTTCCCCAGACCTTGTTAACGCAGGATGCTTTGTACACCAATTGTATTTTTAAAAGTCCTAAACATAAGGTTGCTTTGCATTATAAGTGCTGTAAAATTGGGCTTTCGGCCTCACACCCAAAAACTACCTCAAAGGGAGGAGGATTGTCCAAACCTAAGGAGACCATCCATCTCATTAACCATCAATGTGAGACTTTTTTCATTCTTCAACACCCCACCTCACGGCCAGGGCTGGGCATCTGGTGCGTGGGAAAATCTAATTTGGGGGCCCAACATTGGGTGAGATGGGTCCCGCTCTAACACCATGAAAGAAATGTACCTTAGGTCTAACTCAACCCCAAAAGACTAAATTTTACATGGTAACAAAGTCAGGCCTATCCCATTTTATGATTACCCATATTGGGCCCCCATATTAAATTGTCCACGCACCAAATGACCTAGTCTGGGCTTGAAGCGTGGGCTGTTAAGTCTCACATTGGTGGGATGAGGAAAAGTTGAACTCTTTATATGGACTTGGGCAATGAACTAGCTTTTGGGGTTGAGTTAGGCCCAAGATTTATTTTTTACAAATACAAATTTATTCAACGTGTAATTATTTCTTAAAAGGTAAAATCTTAATCGCTTTTAAAGGAATTTAATACATAAAATTTAGTTAATTTTAAAATCTAAATATTAAAAAAATAACTACAGCAACAACACGACAACAACAGCAACATACCCAGTAAATATTACAAAAATAATTAAATGACTATTTTGTCAAGTGTGAACTCTATTTAAAAGGATAATAAGGTGAACGACATTTTGCTATGGGGCTTCGCACTTGAAATATTTAATAATAGCTTAATTTTAAACTTTTCATTTTACCTCTTATGAGATGATTTCAACTCAATTTTTTCTCTCTTAATCTATGTGTTTCGTCAAACACCTTCACATAAAGTGAATCGGAAGAAATAATGTAGATTTAACTAAAGAGAGTGAATAACAAGAACACTCGATTAATTGAAACAACTTAAAGTATGTAGTGTTTCTATATTTTCTTTTCTTTTTTCGATTATACAATTTTAAAAGAAGGAATTCAACTTATTAATGCAACATGAAGTTACACTCTATAAAATAAATCTCATACCGTGAATTGGAAAATTGTTATAGATAATTAGTTAGTTTAATAAAGAAAGGAATGCTATAAGTTAACTAAATTGTAATTGATTTTAAGATTTAAATGTTAGGATTTTTAATATAGTTCAAATAAGGAAAGATTTAATAAGCAAAATTTTAGTCAATTTTAAGTACTAAATATTAGGAGTTCTTACATTTTACAAATAACTAAAAAATTAATAGCTATAACTTTAATCAATTTCAAAATCCTAAATATTAGGATAATAATTAAATAACAATTATTTGAAGAAAATAGTTAATGACAATTTTGTCTATTGTGGGACTAGAGAATCTTCTATACATCTTAATCCAAATCAAGTGGAGTCGGCTAGAGAATCTTCTATATCCATTTTCTTCTATTCAGATCTATTACATTCCAACACTGTAATCTGTCTGTTTAGGAAAATCAGCAGTGTTCTGTTCTAGCACACTTTTATCCCGACATACATGTTAGTTTTATTCCTACTAGTTGGTATCACTTGTATGGACCCTCTTTCTCCATTTTATGATGTTAGAACTAAGAATGCATTTATTCTGAAAGTATTTAGGTCTTCTGGGAGAACCTTCCTTGGAATGATTTTAGGTCTACTTTTCTCCCTTATGTGACTTTCAATCATCAAATTATCACACAGAATGTATTTATTCTGAAAAGAATTTAGGTCTTCTGGGAGAACCTTCATGGTAATGATTTTAGGTCTACTTTTCTCCCTTATGTGTCTTTCAATCATCAAATTCTCACACCTAAAGACTGGTACATCAGGAAGCTTACATAGAACATGACCAAACCCTCTCTGGGACCTTCATACATTGTGTCATTCAATTGTGCTACTTACCCCCTCGATTGGATATGGTCATTCTAATCTTGTCCATATTCATCGTAATATCTTGTACTTTTACGACATTCATCCATGGATATGTTGGGCTTTAAGCCTCAATTTTTACTCCTTTGTAATACCCTGGTCTGTCAACCATCCTATAAAATTTACTGTTCACCTTGTTAGTATTGTTTTATCCATAACGTTTTAGTAATTACTTTCCGTTTCAGGCGCCTTTTTTAGTTCTGTGCTACATCTTAATCTATAATGTCATTCTCATGAAAGACTGAGTCTAGCATCTGAACTGTCTGTATTTATGCATCACGATTTTGTTGAAATTGAATCATCAGACTCAAATGAATGTACTATTAATTTCATTGAAAAAAGCATTGTGTTGAACGATCTTCATCATAGGTGGAAAATCTCATGCGCAAGGCTCAACTTCAAGAGATGGAACTGGAAAGAACTACTAAGCAGCTAAAGGAGGCAATAGCCATTGCTGGAGAAGAGACTGCCAAATGCAAAGCAGCAAAAGAAGTGATCAAGTCACTTACTTCTCAGGTAAGCTGCTATAAATTTTTGGTCAAGAAATTGCTCACAATTGTAATGAAATACACGTCTGTCTTCGAAATGAGTTTCTCAGAGAAAATTGTTTCATTGTGACTTGATGATATGCTCCTTATCAAAAAACTTGATGAAATGCTGCAACTATTACAAATAAGAATGTAATCTACTTTACCTTTTAAAAGTTCATTAGGAAAATAAAGCTTTCATTTACTCTAATAAATTCTAACTGCATATTTTGTCAAGTATTCTTTCAAGTAGTACGGTCCAACATAGCTACATGTATGCTTAGGCCTATGACTTTTATACAGTTGTTTGATGTATAACAAATTAATTTCAGTCCAACTAAGAATGTGGTTTTCATTATTCAGAATATTTCTCTGTTTTGGTCAATATTAGAGTTCGTTTTTTCTTTCTATACAGTCATTTGATAAATAAACAAATTAATTTCTGTCCAACTAAGTCTGTGTTTCTCGTTGTTCAAAATATTTCTCTGTTTTGGTCGATATGAGAGTTTGTATTTTCTTTTGTCATTGTGAATTAGCAGTTGTGCTAAAAAAACTTAGAGCCCGTTTGGATTGGCTTTAAGTTGGTCAAAACCAACTTAAAGTCCCTTTTCAGCTTTTGGACGTGTTTGTCTAATGCTAACTTTAAGCCAGAAAGTTCTTAAAGTCAGTCAAAAATGAAAAGTTAGGATTCCTAACTTTTTTTTTTCTAAGTGCTTAAAGTCATTTTCTTTGACCATAGAAATTACTTTTATATCCCTTATATTTTAACTAAATTCCCAAACTACCCTTTTTATTCTTTTAACCCTAAAATTCACATAATTTTCCTCATTTAAGCACTTTTATCCAAACACTCAACTGCTTATTTATAAAAATAACTTTCAGCACTTTAAAGTTCTAAAAGCACTTCATACATAAAAGTTACTTTTTTAAGCCCATCCAAACGGGCTCTTAATAATGCAATTTTTTCTTTTGTGTCTTTGGGGTTTAAGCTTTTGTTCATCTTGGATCATTCCAGCTTACACACATTGTCTGAATAAAGAATTTGCTTGTCACAAACAGAAAGGAAAAACAGATGTTTGACAATTATATGAACATGTTGTGTAGTATATCTTAAATGTGACTTTTTTTGTACAAATTTCTTTATCCAATCACCTGCATAGTAACCTGTTTGATCGGTTTACCAGCTAAACCTATTAGCTTGATGGTTTAATATATATATATATATATATATATATATATATATATATATATATATATATATATATATATATGTGTGTGTGTGTGTGTGTGTGTGTGTGTGTGTCTTCAAGGAATTCAATTTCTTGAATGAAGGATGGCCTGTTTGTGGTGTAAAAACCCAACTATGTTGCATGGTCTAGCAGAAATCAGGTTGTCTTCAAGGTCAATTTCATTAGAAGAATGGCTTACTTAACTTGAAGTGGGTTAATTGCTTCTTATCTAAGGTAGATTTTTAGCTCGGAAACACAAAACATGTCCTAAGTCAGCTTAAGGTGTGTAATGTCCTGTTTAAACACCTCTCCCAGTTCTTTTTAGCCTACCTCTACCTCTCCCAACTCTTGCTACAGCAAACCTCTCACACCTCCTCACTGACGCATCCTCACACCTCTTCACATGTACGAACCATCTTACTCTTGCTTCCATCATCTTGTCCGCCACTAATACCACTCTCACTTCATATCTCTCCATTATGCCCACACATTACACTTCTATCTTAGCATCCTCATATCCTCTACCTTGATCTTCTAAATGTGCGCGTCCTTAACTGACCAACATTCTATCCCATACAACAACGTTGGCCTTACCACCACTCTGTAAAACTTACCTTTAAGCCTTGGCGATGCATTTTTACCACACAGTATCCGTAGGCGAGCCTACATTTTACCTACTCCACTCCAATATGATGTGCAACATCATTGTCAATCTCCCCGTATTCTTGGATTATGGACCCATGATACTTGAAACTTCCTATCTTGGGTATGACTAGTGCCTTGACCTTCATTCCACCTCCGCCCATGCTTTGCGCCATTGAACTTGCACTCCAGGTACCTTGCTTTAGTCTTGCTTAACCTGAAACTTTTAGACTCTAGGGTCTTTCTCCAAACTTTCAGTCAATCGTTAATGTCACCGTGCATCTCGTCATTCAATACTATGTCATATGGGAATAACATGCACCTCGATACCTCCCCTTGAATATGCCGTCTCAGTTCGTCCATCACTAAGGCATATAGAAAGGGGCTAAGGGTTGATCCCTGGTGGAACCTCATCACGATCAGAAAGTGCTCTGCAGTCACCTCCACTGTCCTAACTCGGGTCTTGGCTCCATTGTACATGTCCTTAATACCCCTAACGTTTGTCACGGGTACAACTGTAGACTCCAAACATCTCCAAAGGACCTCCCTAGGGACTTTATCTTGTGTCTTTTCTAGGTCAATGAACACCATGTGTAAGTTTCTCTTCTTGTCCTTATATTGCTCCAACAATCTCCTAACAAAAAGAATGGCTTTTGTAGTCAATTGCCCCAACATGAATCCAAATTGGTTCTCATCTCGACCGCCCTCTTCCAAACTTTCATAGTGTGGCTCGGTTGTTTGATACCCCTATAGTGATTGCAATTTTGAATATCACTCTTGTTCTTGTACAACGGAACCACACCTCCATTCCTCTGGCATTCTTGCCGTCCTAAATATGACATCAAACAAGCCTGTCAGCCATTTAATACCTGTCTCGAATGCGCTCTTCCAAAAATCCAGGTATGGAGTGGCTGACTGGCTTATTTGATGTCATATTTAGGACGGCTAGAATGCCAAAGGAATGGAGGTGTTGTACAATGGTTCCACTGTACAAAAACAAGGGTAATATTCAGAATTTCCCATTCATTGAAATTACTCCTAAATTTAAGCTTCTGTCCTGATTCATTTGTAACAATCAGCCACCAAACAGCTCTTGTCTGGTGTGATGCCATACAGAACAGGGAATTTATCCTTGAGTTTTCCAGTTTCTAGCCAAATCTCCTCCCAGAATTTTATCTTACTACCTTCTCCCACCTCCAATCTGATACCCCCCCCCACACACACACCCAAAGCTTGCTAATGTTCTTCCAGATTGCTCCCTGATTTGACTGAAGAACGGTTTTTGGTTTACAGAAATCGTCTCTACCATGATTTATGGCAATGACATCTTTCCATACCTCTGTTTTATGTTCATTAAATCTCCATAACCATTTATATAATGAACTCTTATTATGTTGCCTGAGAATTGAGTCCCATTCTATCTCTCTTTTTGGCCAAACATTACGTCATTCCATTTTACCTAATGCATTCTTCTCTTTTTAGAATTTCCTTCCCACAGAAACCTATTTCTCACCCTATTGATCCTCCTTTCAACACTAGCTGGGATAGGCAATAAGAACATTAAGTATGTTGGAATCCCATCAAGAACTAACCTTCCACCAAGAGATAGGTTTATTTCTTCCGATGTGCTAAAAAAAATTTCACTTGTCCACAACCCCTTGCACCAAGTGGAAGACCCAAATATGTGGTAGGAAATCATTCAACTATGCATCCCAGAACCTCTACCATCCTGTATTACATCTTCTGAGTTCACAACAAACGCGCTGCTCTTCTGCATCTTAAATGACTACTTTAATCCTAAGGCATTTCTCAAAATTTGCATCTTTGGATAGTCTTTTTGTTATAACAAAGTAACTGCATGTGTTTTTGGTTCGATAACTGTATTTGATCAGCAATCTACTTCATCTGTTTCAAATAGAATGTCGTTTGTTTCCTTCCCAAAATAAATTGACATTTGTTTCATACCAATGTCTAGCTTCATTAAATCCGAGTTCCAAAATGTTTTGTATACCTGCAAAAGTTAAGTGGACCAAAATTTTATGATTGCAAATTTACTTTACTATTAGCAGTTAACCTTTTAAGTTCACATAGAATGTAGCTTGAGCTTAAAAGTATGAAGGTACTCAGTCAGGAAACCAATAGAGGGAAAAAGAAAGTTTCTCTATAATTTGCTTGTTAACTTTTTGGATTCGTGAGTTTTTCATAGTTAAGCTTGTTTTCCATAGTGGTCAGGTTATGTGCCATTGTTTGTCAGTATCCTTTAGTGTAGTATTTTGGTTTCCCCTTCTTTGATGAATATAGAGATGCTTTGTAAAGGTATTGAACACATAATTTTCTGTTGACCTGCCTTTCATTAGCTTCTCTTGCTGATAGTCTGTTTTGTGGTCTTTATCTTTCATAGCTGAAGGAAATGGCTGAGAGGCTGCCGGTAGGTGCTTCCCGGAATATCAAGTCTCCTTCATCTTTTTCCTCGGGTTCCAATCTTACCGCCAGTGACATATCAAATGGCTGTATTGACCGAGTCCATAGTCAATTAACTTTTCAAGATGTGGAGTCAAATGTATCTAACAGTCAACTACTTTCTAATGGATCAAGCAATGTCAGTAATCGCAGTGCTGTCCAAAACAGACAAGGGTTTCCAGAACCGACGACAAGAAACGGGGCTAGAACAAAAGAAGGTGATTCTCGTAATGAGAATGAATGGGTTGAACAAGATGAACCAGGTGTATACATTACACTTACCTCCTTACCTGGAGGTGTCAAAGATCTTAAACGTGTTCGCTTCAGGTGCGTTAACTGTGGCTTTAGGTCATTAAATTTGATGGAATTTTATCCTCTCTGCATTATTCTTGTTGAAGCAAATGATCTCCTTGTAAATATTTATTTCTGCCGTCAATTACTTGTCAATTTGTGTGAGCACATTTTAAGGAATATGGTTAGGCTATGGCTTTGGTAAAGTGATCCATCTCTCTTTAAGAATATTCTGGCTACGAATGGCTCCTATCCTTGGACTGGTTCCTGATTTTTCAAATATTATTTTTAGTTTGACGCAAAAGATCTTCTTTTAGTTTGTTTACAAGATCCTTCATGTATTCAGTTCTTTTCCATGAGGCTGCTAACTATATGCTTCTATGTTGGTTGTCTATGGATCTCCCGTTTCTGCTACTCGACATTATCGAAACTTCATTCTGAAATTTAGATTTTACAAATGTGGCTGCGTGGTCAATGAGGATTCTTAAAGCCAACCCCAACTTACTTGGGGACTGAGGCGGTTGTTGTTGTACAATGGATTCATCTCTGGTAGAGATTTGTATACCCATGTGACATGTAGGAATAAGCTTGAGATCTTAAAGACATTTTAGTTCTAGATGATCCCTAATTTTCTTTAAAAGACAAACCATTTAGCATTGGAGCAATATTAGTTAAGTAGAATGCATACAGATTCATATAGCCGACCCACAGTTTAGGATTGAGGCATAGTTGATTGATTGAGAATTCATTTCTAGAATCCTGCAAAAAGAAACTTGTGCTTGTGTGCTTTGTGATTGCAGTGACATTGTGTGTTTGAATGCTTTAAGTTGCATACAGTTGCTTTTCCCTTAAAAATCAAAATACTGATGTGTGTTAAAATGCAGTCGAAAACGATTTAGCGAGAAACAAGCTGAACAGTGGTGGGCAGAGAACCGCCCAAGAGTTTATGAGCAGTATAACGTGCGGATGGGGGACAAGTCAAGTATTGGCACTGTAAGCGAGGACTTACCTCATTGAAACATGCTAATGAATTTGTGAGTGAATTTTTCTTTTCTTGACCTCTTCTTTTTCTTCTTCCCTGCCGGAAAATCTCTGCTTTAGGGGGAAGAAGATCATATTCTTCGCTTAGTTTGGCTTCTCAAATCTGTGAGGTGGTAGCAAGGGTTGCCATTAAAAGAACTAGGAGTAGAGATTTGCTTTGTAAGTTTTCATTAGATTTTTCTTTTTTCTTCTAATGGCTTGACCTGTTCTTCTATAATTTTCATTTTCCCCTTCCATAGTGGTGTTTGTGGGGAATTGAAGGTGAGAGATGTAAAGTTTTAGTAGGCTTGCTTGCTCTTATTGGGAGTTAGCTTCCTTGTAAATTTCCAAAGTAAATGCATCTTCAGATTTCAAATCCCTACCCTTTCTGCTACAAGTGTACACTTTTACTCATGGTCCGTTTGACCATGTGAGATGAAATCATATGAGATGAAGTTGAAGTTTAGTAAATACTTGTTTCTCTTTTTTTCTCTCTCAACTAGTTGAGGCATGCCGTGTTTATTTTTCTTCCTAGATAACCCCCAAAATCCCCTTTCGAGGACCGATTTGGTGCATGGTTTGAAACTCAGTGAACCAAGTTTTGTTTCATAGTAGGTTTGAACACGTGACATGCACCTAGCTATACATCATGCAGAGTTCTATGGGGATGTTTATTGTTTTGTCCAAAAGTAACTAACTACTACTAAGTAGCAACTCATGTAAGTTGGTCAAGTGGCAGGTGAAATTCTAATAAATAGTTTTATCTAAGTTGATTAAACAATTTGATGAAGGATGCAAATTCTTAGCAAAAGTTATAAAGTGTGGGAAGTTGAAGTTCTCTCTAAACATACATAAATGATCATTTAACAGTGAAAAAGTTTTGCCACTACAAAAACAAGAAACAAGAACGAAAGAAAAGGAAAGAAAATTCTTTTTAACCCTCATTGTGCAGAGGTGGATTCAAGATTTAAAGTTTATGAGTTTCTACAATGATCTTAAATTAATATACCATAATAATTGAATTCATAATCATATATTTATACATGTTTGATGGATTTTTTAATAGAAACACAGAATCGCTATAAAACTATTGAGTTCATGTGAAATGATAAATTACGGTATTGATCAGCATACGGCATTTGTATAAAAGAATAAAACGGAGAACAAAAAAAAATTGTTGAACTTTGACAGATGAAGTGGACATTAATTTGGAGTCTTGTATGAATTATTAAAATTACACCAATCATGTTTATGATTATTATTTTTTTTCAATTGCAAAGGCTAAAAAATAACTATAAAACTGATTAACTAACTACCCACCAAGCAAGGCACATTGCGCGATAGTAGTTAGTTCAGGAAAGCGAAACTAAGACAGGAAGAAAGAAACGGAGGACTTCATTCGGTGACCCTGCAACCACCTGAGAATAAGGTAAAGCTATCCTAGCTATATAGAATAATTATCAACCAACCCCCCCCCCCCCAGGCCAATGAGCACAGCTTGGAAGCAACATACCTGGATGAACTCCTTTTAAATATTGACTCAAGGTTTCTTTCCTTACTCGTTTGTTTAAGTCCTTTATTTAACCTATGCCCAATTTAGCCAAACATCATATATAACATGCCCTCTCCCCCTAATTGTGTATAATGACATTTTTCATATTTATAGCAATTAAAGTATTTTTTTTATAAAAAAAAACAATTATAGCAATTATGGATTGAAAGAATGAATTAAATTAAAGTACCATGAGTGAACTAAACTGAGATGCTATGAGTGTGATACGAAAATTTGATGCATGAAGTTACTTTAAAATTGGTTATCAATGGACCTTGACCCAAGTTTCGATTCGGAGGCGTTTGACTATGATTTTTTTTTTTAGAGTTGAACTTCCAAAAAATACATTTGACCATAAAAATCCAGAATTAAACTAGAAGTTGAATTCTAGAATTTCCAAAATTTTGAAAAACAACAAAAAAATATTCACTCCAAATTACTCACAAAAAGTCAAAAAAAACTCCAATTTTCAAATATCATTTTTCACTTTGGAAACAAAAACAACTTTTTTCACATTTACACAATGAAATATGGTCAAACACCTGCTTAGAAGCAGTTTTTAAGAGCTTGACCAAAAACTAATGGCAACTCAAAAGTGTAGATTGACTAAAACACACACAAACGTAAACATAAACTGCAGCTGAAAGGTAATAGAAAAGCTTAAGTTTGAATCACCAATTATCATTACTCAACTCAAATATATTGGAATTGCACAAGCACATTATTCTGATAACAACAACTCAATTCAATTCCAAAAAGATATGCTTAGTAAGACTTTCCACAGTGTATCAAGCTTCCAGCACCCAAGAAGAGACCAAAAATGGCTGCACTTCCCAAAGTAGTTTGTCCAATATATCTGATTTTCAGAAGTCCAGGCACCTGCAATTTAAACAAAATGCATTCAGCAACACTTCAATCAAATTCCCCAAGTCCATATTTGTTTATTTATAGCAATATTGTTCAGGTCAGCACCTCGACATTCCATTGGATACCTGTTATACACCTCCCACCAGCATAGGTAACAGGTATCTATATCCACCAATGCAGCAGCAGCTTAGGCTGATGGAAGAAATCACCTAACTTTTTTGTCTCTACGAAGATTTGAACCCTAGTCTCCAATGTTTGGAACAACATTAAGAAGTCTATATTATGCAAACATAGTTTGAGACTGCTTTCCCTTTCGTCTACTCCCCCCTTCCCTTCCCCCAAAAGAAAGGGGAAGTGAACTAAAAGCAAAAGAGAGAACTTTTCAAGTATCACTACGATGAGAGGTACCTCTTAAGACCAAAATGGATCATAAAAAGAAAAGGAAAAGGTCACCGTATAAATAGGATTCTAACTTACCAGAAAGGAACTAACATCACAGGAAATTATGAATGGACCCCAATGAAACAAAAAATACAAGTCTGTATGCTTGTCAACATTTCAGCCTCTAAATAGTAAACTCTAGAATAGCTAGCTCTGCCATCATCCAGTTATACACTACCACCTATTATTGGTTTTACAGGTTGACATCAGATGAGAATGAGGCTTACGTACAAAGAAAAAGTTAGATTTATTATTCAAACTGACCAACACATTGGTAGATGGAGATGAGCTTTGGAAAGAAAAGAGTAAGGCAACTAGAACTTTGCATAAAACTTGACAATTTTGTTGGAAAATTAAACGGAAGAGACCAGCTTGTCTTCAACATAATGTTAAAGACTAGCATCAATGAAACAACACGTGCAATGCCATCACAGTCCATCAACATCTTGCACTGCGTTGAAAGTACAAACGCAAGCGACAACTCTTCGATAAATTCTTAATATGCGTCTCTTGAGTTAATAGGCGTCCTAGCAAAAAATTCTAAGGTAGGTCACGTAATAAACATGGACCTACTGTTAAATAGAGCCTATTGGAAGCTGACTTTTTGACAGAGACGGGAATTACTATTAACCTTTAGGTCACTGATTTTATAGGCGCACTGCCCATAAATGGAAAAAAAAAACTGGTGGACTGCAAGTCATTATGAAGACCATTTTGGGTGCGGACTCTAATATCTAGGGTAATCAGTAAACCAAAATCAAATTTAAGATCCAAGATCTTCTGGGAACTGTTCAGAGAGCCGAGACATTCACACTAGATCATTTACAGTTCGCAATGTGCAGCTAAACAATATCATGCATTGAGATCAGATAACAAAGGGCAAGCTAGCTAATCACTGCCTGCAAGATGCATATAGCTGTCTCTATACTGCTATAAATTCAATAATGAAAGAATAAAGGCAACAATATTAACTTATTTTCAACAGATCAGAAAACTAGGGTCAGAGAGACAGCAAGAGAAAAGAACTTTACCTTGAACCTAACAGCCTCATAAGTCCCATATACAGCACCTATAAATAAATACATCCATCAGATGCACTACCAATTTACTAAATACACTGAGAACATTCAATCTAAACATTAACGTCAGATCACATTAGTTTTCAGATTGAAACCATCGGTGTCAAATAGTAGTAATATCATTTCTAAGTGAGACAAATGTGCAGAGGGTGAAGATATGACAAAGTAGTTACCAAAGAATCTGTCACTGATGGCATCACAAAGTCAAGATGGTCCTTCTGACATTACCCAAAAAGGTAAGAACAAATTCCAAGTTTTAAAGCCTCAAACTTCCCTATCACTGGGTTACCAATCAGCCAAATTAAAGAGATTCAGATAATTGTAGAAATACCAAATCAGCACTGTCACTTCTTAGCAACTGTATACTGTTAACTCAGTCAAGAAAGATTGGGGCATTGGGCTATCTAGGAGCTTGAAATTTTTATACTACTCAAAGAAAACAACAACAACATACCCAATGTAATCCTACAAGTGGGGTCTGGGGATGGTAGAGTGTATGCAAATCTTACCCCTACCTTGGGAGGTAGAAAGACTGTTTTCGATAGACCAAAAAGGATTGAAGAAGTCATACAAAATACTATAAAGAGCATGTCAAAGCATTCTGATTAAACACACAGTGTGCATGCAGACCTTATCCCTACCTTGGAAGGTAGAAAGGTTGTTACCGATAAACCCTCAACTTGCTTACTACTCAAAGCAAAGGATAAAAATAATTAAATTACTTAAACATCTGTCAAAGATGATGACCTTTGCCATCAGTAAATTAAGGCTTCAAAATACTCTTATAGACTTGGTACATAACCATCGCAGAGTTCATATACTAATACACTTTTTGTGTGTCTACCATAACATCGACCCAAATCATCAAGAACTAGAGCTTGTTTTCCAACTATTTCATGCTCAGAGTCAAAAAAATCAAACTTAATTCTTAAAATGCCTCAATCATAGCATCGACCCGGTTAACCCAAAAAACCCAGCAAATCAAGAACTAGAGCTTTTTTTCCAACTATTTCATGCTTAGAGTCAAAAAAATCACTCTTAAATCTTAAAATGCCTCAACCATAGCATTGGCCCCAGTTAACTGAAAAAAACCCAGTTAATCAAGAATCAGAGCTTGTTTTCCAACTATATCATACTTGAGTCAAAAAAATTGAACTTCATTCTTAAAATGCCTCAATCATAACATGGCAAAAAACCCCAGTTAATCAAGAATCAGAACTTATCTTTCCACCCTTTTTCAGCTGAAGCCAAAGAAATGTAATTTATTTGTCAAAAGGGTGTCTACTACAAACAACAGTTACTAAACTCACCAATAACTGAAAAAAGAACTGATCTTTCCACTTAAAAGAACCTAACAACTTATACAGTTTTCATTCACTCTTTGCACATAACCCATCAAACAGAACTCCTAACAAGAACAATTTTTTAGGAATATATATAGAAAATCAACAAGTAAAATTTTTTTTAAAAAAAAAAAAGGAAGAGAAGGGATTTTAGGGTTACCAACAGCGCCACCAACTGCACCGCCAACAGCAACACCAGCAGTTACTCTCGCTAGACAGCTATCTCTTCCCATATCTCTCTCTTCTCAAATCAACCTTTTTTGCAGAGCCGCAACAAATTATTGCTAAATGTAGTGCCACTGCCTTGGAACACAATTCTCAATTACTAGCTAAGTGGGCTTTTTACCTATATTTTGTTGTGAAATTTTAAAAAAATATTATTATTTTTATAAAGCAAAAAATAATATTTGAAAATTAGTGTTGTTTTTAAATTTTTACGAGTTATTTGGAGTGAAAATAAGTAAAAATAATCTTTTGTTGTTTTCTAAAAATTTGAAATTCTGAAATTCAGGCTAAAATTTGAAGGTTTATGACCAAATATATTTATCAAAATTCAATTTCGAAAAAAAGTAAAATATTTTCATTATCAATCTTTTTTTAATAATAAGAGGCTACATGTTAATAATAACTCAATCAATTCTTTGAAAACATATTCTATTACCTTTATTGATAATAGTCAAAAATATCGGGCGTATGTTATTCTTGCAACTTCCTGAATGGTTTGAAGATTTGCAGGAGTGGAATCAATAAATGCAAATTAAATATACTTACAATGATGTTCAATTATCAGAAATAGATTATTTCAAAAATTGGTTGAGAGATGAAATTTTTTCTTGAGAATTTATATGAGTTTTAGCCAAGATTATTATCAGGTTCACGATAGGTATAGTTTTGGAAAACTTATCTAATTATATCATATTTAGAAAACATTTATCGTTTATAGCTATATATATATATATATATATATATATTGCATGTACTAGTATACGTGCCTGCGCAATTTGCGGTTTCAACTGTAATCATAAATGTATAGGTTTGTTAAACAATTTCAAATTTTAATTTTTTGTAAAATGATATTATAAGATTTACACATGATATGATGTTAGTATATTTAACATCGTAACCATTTATAATAGTTAATACTTAATGAAAAATAAATCAATATATAAGCTCGGTTCTTTATGTTAGCAATAATTTTTAACCTTATTTGATTATTTACTTTATTTATTTTATAAATAATTCAAAATTATAAATACCCTCACACCTTCCCTATCGTCCTTTTGTGTAAATTTGTTTGCTATATTATTTTTTATTAAACTTTTAATTTAGTATTATGCATATAATCAAAATAATAATAATATTTTTGAACTACTTATATTTTATTTTATTTTCAATATGATATATTAAATTTTAGTTTTAATTATTAATATTATCTACATATGGATTTGAATTATATATTTTTAATATACGGAAAAGGGCCAAAATTACCCCTGAACTTCAAAAAATAGTTCATTCATGCCCTTCGTTATACTTTAGGGTCAATTATACCCTTACCGTTATAATTTGGGCCAAATATGCCCTTGAGTATAATAGAGTGCCACGTGTCGGTTTCTTAGTGGCCAACTTATTTCCCCTCTTATTTTTTCATCCGGATCAAATAATATTAGATTCGACCCAATCAATTTAGTATCCGACCCATCAATAATATATCATACCCAAATAAACCTAAACCTAACCCATCAACAACGCTACTCTCTCTCTGTTCTCTCTCTAAAAAAATGCATACCACCTCTCTCTATCGTCTTCAACCTCCATTGATTAAGACTCTTCAACCTCAGTTGAGGAAGATAATGAAGACCCTTTTCTAAGGCCCATAGTGATTTCTGAATTTTCCACAAGACTTCAAATGAGGCAGAAAGCGCAAGAACCAACAGGTAGAAGGGCAATAAGCTTTAGAGGTGACGACAATGGTGTTAGTGAGGCAACCAATCTTCCAGTCTCATTAACAAGATTAACTTGGCAAGGGAATGATGCAATTACTACCAGCAAGTTGGAGGCTAAAGCTCAAGAGAGGATTGGAAAATTGAATCCAAGAAGGGGACCTAACAATTGATTTAGCTTTATGAAATGTTATTGTTTTTTGTGAATTATGGTGATGTATTTACTGCTTAAGACTTGTGGTGTATTAGTTTTTGAAATGTCCAGTTATTTTGTCGAATTCAATTATGTTTAGTTTTACTGAAATATTGATGAATGTATAGTTGTGTTGTTCAGTTAAAATATGCAGTTGTAATGTGCAAAAACTGCAGTTGTGCAGTTGAAATGTGTATGGAGTGTAGTAAATTAAGATCTATCAGAAGCAGTAAAGTTTGATACATGAGAATATGATACATAAACTTTCATCTTATATTCGAGTTTGATACATGAGAATAACTGATACATAAGTTGTAGCTGATACATAAGTTGACTTAATACATAAGTTGTAGCTGATACATAGCTAATACATAAGTTATAGATGTATCAGAAGCAATAAGTTTATATATAAGTTGTAGCTGACATATAAGTTGACTTGATACATAAGTTATAGTTGATACATAAGTTGACTTGATACATAAGTTGTAGTCGTTATATAAGTTGGCTTGATACATAAGTTGTAGCTGATACATAAGTTGACTTGATACATAAGTTGTAGCTTATACATAAGTTGCAGCTGATACATAAGTTGACTTGATACATAAGTTGCAGATGATATATAAGTTGTAGCTTATACATAAGTTGCAGTTGATACATAAGTTGTAGATGTATCAGAAGTAGTAAGTTGATACATAAGTTGTAGCTGATACATAAGTTGACTTGATACATAAGTTGCAGCTGATACATAAGGTGTAGTTGATACATAAGTTGCAGCTGATACATAAGTTGACTTGATTCATAAGTTGTAGCTGATACATAAGTTGACATAATACATAAGTTGTAGCTGATAAATAAGGTGTAGCTGATATATAAGTTGCAGTTGATACATAAGTTGTAGATATATTAGAAGTAGTAAGTTGATACATAAGTTGTAGCTGATACATAAGTTGGCTTGATACATAAGTTGTAGCTGATACATAAGTTGACTTGATACATAAGTTGCAGATGATACATAAGTTGTAGCTTATACATAAGTTGCAGCTGATACATAAGTTGACTTGATACATAAGTTGACTTGATACATAAGTTTCAGATGATACATAAGTTTCAGATGATACATAAGTTGTAGCTTATATATAAGTTGCAGCTGATACATAAGTTGTAGATGTATCAAAAGCAGTAAGTTGATACATAAGTTGTAGATGTATCAGAAGCAGTAAGTTGATACATAAGTTGTAGCTGATACATAAGTTGTAGCTGATACATAAGTTAAGTTGATACATAAGTTGCAGCTGATACATAAGTTGTAGCTGATACATAAGTTGCAGCTGATACATAAGTTGACTTGATACATAAGTTGCAGATGATACATAAGTTGACTTGATACATAAGTTACAGCTGATACATAAGTTGTAGATGTATCAGAAGCAGTAAGTTGATACATAAGTTGTAGCTGATACATAAGTTGACTTGATACATAAGTTGCAGTTGATACATAAGTTGTAGCTGATACATAAGTTGCAGCTGATACATAAGTTGTAGCTGATACATAAGTTGACTTGATACATATGTATCAGCTACAACTTATGTATCAAGTCAACTTATGTATCAACTTACTGCTTCTAATACATCTACAACTTAGTATCAGCTATTCTCATGTATCAAACTCAAATATAAGATGAAAGTTTATGTATCATATTCTCATGTATCAAACTTTACTGCTTAAAATTTATGTAACATATTATCATGTATCAAACTTGTAGCTCAAAAATTCCAAGAATTCATCCATAAATGGTTTCTTCAACACATAAAACTCAACTCTGTGTCCATCAAACACCGGCTAACACAGTATCTGCAGTTTCTGCACATCTCAATTTACTATACTTCATAACCTGTTGTTCTGCTCTTTTCCTCAAATTAGGTGTTCAAAAATGTCCGACTTCAAGAAAACTACAAACCCACTTCGTTCTTCAAATTCATATAATTTCCTTTATTGCCCTTCTACCTGTTGGTTCTTGCGCTTTCTGCCTCATTTGAAGTCTTGTGAAAAATTTAGAAATCACTATGGGCCTTAGAAAAGGGTCTTCATCATCTTCCTCAACTGAGGTTGAAGAGTCTTCATCAATGGAGGTTGAAGACGATAGAGAGAGGTGGTATGCATTTTTTTAGAGAGAGAACAGAGAGAGAGTAGCGTTGTTGATGGGTTAGGTTTAGGTTTATTTGGGTATGATATATTATTGATGGGTCGGATACTAAATTGATTGGGTCGAATCTAATATTATTTGATCCGGATGAAAAAATAAGAGGGGAAATAAGTTGGCCACTAAGAAACCGACACGTGGCACTCTATTATACTCAAGGGCATATTTGGCCCAAATTATAACGGTAAGGGTATAATTGACCCTAAAGTATAACGAAGGGCATGGATGAACTATTTTTCGAAGTTCAAGGGTAATTTTGGCCCTTTTCCGTTTAATATATGTTATTCAATTAAGTAAGTTTATCTGTAGAGTATGATTTTTCATATCAAAATTAAAAGCACTCCTCTTTTAATATAATAAAAATAATATTTGTACTTGTTAAAATCTAATATATTTTAATATTTTTATTATATTACTGAAAATTACTTCGATATTTAAATTTATCAAAAAAATATTCAAAGTGGTGATATTGTCTGACATGAATAGCTTATTTATGAAACAAAATTCACTTTAGATAGATTGTGAGAATTTATATGCTATTTATGAATTATATTTTAGTAGCGGTGGCATATTGAGCATTCATCTTCTTTTGTGCCTACTGGATGAAAGACAATTTAATTTCTTTATCTTTGGATAGTAAAATTCATGGCTTAGTACCCTTGCCAAGAGTGAACACATTTTCCAAACGTATAGCAAATTAGTGATGCAATGTGGAATATGCATGGTATAAAAGTTATTCTTATGCTTCTTCAAATTCTTACCGACACATCCCATGTTTACCTTCATTCACCATTAAAACATTTTCAACGTTAAACTCGATGAAATAAATAATCTTATTGGATTATTTATCTTTTCATGCCTTCAACATTCCTAAAATACAAAGTAAAAGTATTATAATTTTTTAATAATCTAAAAATATTATTTACATATAGAAAGATAAGGAGTTTCAAGAAGTAAAAGAGATAAAATGGTAATAAATAATTAGACGTAGTAATGAAGCATGAAAACTCCAAATCTTACCAACATATTGGGCATCTTATCAGGAGTGTTTTGCAAAGGTATTGATTTCTGTAAAGATAAGTAGAAGTTAAATTTGAATATAAACTGTGAAAAATAATACAGACAACGTAAAATTTGAACAAAAATCTTGTTGTAATATTAATTTTGTTGAGTTTGAGGGTGTAAAAATGAGACTAAAGATAAATGATATATCCGAGATGAAATGTTTTTTTTTCTAGTAGTTATTTGTTTGTATTGATATCTAATGTAGTGTATAATTATTTAAACAAATTCAATTTCTAAATGAATAAACAAAGTCAAATTAATTACAGAGAAATTTGTCAAATTGCCTCATGAAATTGATCCTACAACACTCCTTACAATTCTTATTGATTGTCATTGTTTTCTCTCCTACTTTCTTCTTCTGCAGTTATCCATTCTTCTTAATCTAGTATGTAAGTCAATAAATCATCACTAAAAGTTAAAATTAACTCTCAAGAGAACTTCTTAATAAATATATTATATTTGAACTGATTTATGAATAAATCTCTTAATTATTGAAGTCGTCATTTCAATACATATCACTTTTTTCCCTTGTCTTCTTCCCCAATAAATATTGAAAGAGTCTGAAATAGCCCTGAAAATTTTAAATTCTTCCTTATATCTTTTTTATTTGAATATTTCTAGATAATTATGATACGGTTACTCTGTATTATGGGTGATGGTTATGTTTCAAAAAATTTGTCTTCTAGATAATTATGATATTATTACTTTGTGTTCTTATCTTTCAGTTTTTGAGCATTCAATTTTTAATTGTCCGGTATTTTTATTTTTCAATTTGAATTTTAAAATTTATTTATTTAATTGATTAATATTAATTATATTTTAATTTTTATTTTAATTTAATGATAAAATACTTTTTTTTTGCAACACATGACACTTTTTTCAATTCAAATAGATGATTATTTTTAAATTCAAATTGAAAAATATTAACTAACAAACTAATTTATTTGCACTTTAAATTTAAATACAAATTTGAATGTGATAAGTTTTGTATTTTTATGGTAATGATATTTAGCACTTTTTGCAAAATACAGATTTAAAAGATTTTTAAATTTTAATTTTTAAAACTGAAAATAATAATAATAATAATAATAATAATAATAATAATAATAATATGATTGTTATTGTTATTGTTATTGTTGTTGTTGTTATTATTATTATTATTATTCTAAGTAATTAGTGTATCAAGAATATTTTTTAAATTATCTTTATTAGCTTCTTGAAAATGTAAAAATCAAAAATATAACAAGAAGGCAAAAGTTCCAACCATAAAGAAAAATGGTCACAAAAAAAAATATCCCCTTCAGAAAAAAATGACTAAAAATGTGAAAATATGATTATCTTCTTTTTAAAATTTTAAAACTAACAACTACCCAGTAAAATCACTCCTTAAAATTCTCTATTGTTATAAAATGGACTAATTTAGCAATTTAATAAGAAGGAGAAATAGTAAAAAACACTAAGAGAAAAAGAGAGAATTTTTTCAGTGAATTCATGTGTCCTATCTTCATTGCAAAACTATGACAATTTATAGCCAAAAGGGAGAGAAAACATAGGGAGACAAAGATAAGTGGAGGAAAAAGGAGAAGGAAAAATGAGGAGAAGAGCAGAAAGGGAAAGGGACGTCCACAAAGTGGACATTCACTTTCACAATACTCTCCCTTGGATGTCCATTGTAGTGTGCCTTATTAAAAACTTTACAATAAACAATATACATAGTTATCCTGAACATCCATAGATATTGTGCCTCATTAAAATCTTACTAAGAAAAAACCTAGTGAAAGAAAAAGAGTACACACATCTGGTAACACGCCTTGGGTGCTACCTCATTAAAAACCTTACCAGAAAAATCCAGTGGAACAAAATCTTGGTTAAAAAAAAAGAGTGCAGCGCGTATTTTACCCCCCCCTGATGAAAACTTCATTTGATATTTTGGAGACGACGCATTTCAATCTTATATCTTAGCTTCTCAAAAGTTGATATTGGTAATGTCTTTGTGAATAAATATGCAAGATTATCACTAGAACGAACTTGTTGTAGATTAATATCACCATTCTTCTGAAGATCATGTGTGAAGAATAATTTTGGTGAAATATATTTTGTTCTATCTCCTTTTATGAAGCCACCTTTCAATTGAGTTATGCACGCGGCATTGTCTTCGAATATAACTCTGGGTACTTTGACATCATTTTCCAGGCCACATCTTTCTTTAATGAACTGTATTATCGATCTCAACCACACACATTCTCTACTTGCTTCATGAATTGTTATCATTTCAGCATGATTTGAAGAAGTAGCAACAATAGACTGCTTTGTAGATCGCCATGATATAGTAGTTCCTCCGTGTGTAAATAGATAGCTTGTCTGTGTCACGACCCAAAATGGGCCGTGAGTGGCACCCACACTTAACCTCCTGGGTGGGAGAACCAACGATACAAACCCCAACTAATAACAATAACGCGGAAGCTCAAATAAATACGTTTTTCCCAAAATCTGAAAGTCATCACATGAAAGACATCTAAATTCTAAAACTAAGTCTTGAATTATCAAACACCAAATAAATAACATAATGTATCCGAAAACTAAGGACATCATGCCATGACAAGAGATTCCATCGCCAGCTAGAAGGATAGCTCACCCTGAAATCTTATGAACTGGAGACTGACTAGAGCTGAGGTCGAGTCGAAGTCGGTGGAACACTCGCTGCACCCTACAAAATAAAACAAGAAAAGATACAAGTAGGGGTCAGTACAGGGCAACATGTACTGAGTAGGTATCATCGGCCGACTCAAAATAGAAATCAATATGCAATAAATAATAGCGGGAAATCAACCATAGCACTTAACAGGTGGCAACCAACAAGATCAAGTGACAACACAATGAACAATTTCATAACCAATCAACAATATCAAGATCACACCTGAGGACTCAAGCCTCCATATCACACCCTTTTGGAAAACGAGTTATTGGAGATTGGGTAGTATTAAGTCATTTTAATTTGTTTTTCTTTAATATTACCGTGCCGGAACGTGACACCCGATTCAAATATACCGTGTTGAAACGTGACACCCGATCCAAATATATCATGTCGGAACGTGACACCCGATCCAAATATACCGTGTCGGAATGTGACACCCGATCCAAATATATCATGTCGGAATGTGACATCCGATCCAAATATACCGTGTCGAAATGTGACACCCGATCCAAATATATTGTGTCGGAACGTGATACCCGATCCAAATATAATTAATTTATCATTCTTCATGATTACATTCCACTTCATTAACAATATTTCATCAAGCCTTCTTTATTCAAGGCACCATTTTTGATAGGGTAAGTTCAAGATTATGGATTTCACGGTCTCGGGATTTCAGACCAATCACAACAACATATCAACCATCCAAACCACAACAATTAAATGCGTAGTAAACTTCACACATTACTCAATGAATATCAATCACTATTAAGAGTTTATCTATGATATAGAATAAAAACCATAACCTACCTCAACCGAAGAACCGAAGTAAAGCAAGCTAATCCACCAATGTCTTTCCCCTTCTTCAATGCCTCATACCAATCTCAATCTATCAAATATATAATATTTATAAGTAAACTAATCCGTAAACACCAATATTATATATATGTTTAACCTAGCCCCAATAACTCACTCAATTCTATAAACACCTTTCTAATCTTGATGTCACTTAACATGTCAACTCCCATATTTTATGAATTTCAAAACTAGGGTTAAACCTTAATTAAATTAAATAATCATTTTAAAATTTGAGTCTCTCGTAACGCTTCCAAATTATCAAAATATGTTCAAATACATAATCTTCATAAGAATACGAATTCAATGACACCCATATAGCTATATTTATTTTCGAATAAAAAATTGGGTCAACAAGTCGTCCCGAGTCATTAAAGTCAAATCTGAAATTTTCTTTCCGATTATGTTCATTCATGATAAAATAAATTCACATGTCAAATTTCAGCTAAAACGGATCGTTATTCGACCCCCAAATCAAGATTTTATGTGAAGAACCCTAAGGTCAAATTTCCTTATTTTAACATTATTTCTCCACCAATATACCCTAAAAATATTTCCATTAATCACATAAAAATTTAATGGAAATGATGAGAATAATTACCTTGACGCTTTGGAATGAAAATTTCTATTTTTCTCTTCTCCTTTATTTTTCTTTTCCCCTTTCTTTTCTTTCTTCCTCCGTATTTTTTCTTCTTCTTCTAGTTTCTGCGTTTTTCTTGTTGTTGTTCTCTTCAAAAAAAAATTCTTTTTGCTCCAACTAATTATTTATAAAAATTTATAAACCCTATTCTTTTCCTTTAATAATTGGTATAGAGTATCAATTAAATTAACACTTTAACCCACCAACTAAATTAATTATCTAAAATCACCCTTCAATTACTTAATCATAGTTATCGAATAGTCCAAAATTTCATCTAAAAAATTATGAATTGAGTCTTTTATGAACTAACAATTCCTAATACTCAAAACGACCTAATGGGTCGTTACAGTCTGAGATCGAGCTTTATGCGGGTCTGATAAATAACCTGCATATGCATAACCAATAAGTCTGCACAATCTTTATTAGTATAAAACAAACATATATCAATGGTACCATTTAGGTATCGCAAAATATATTTGATACCGTTCCAATGTTTTCGCGTTGGGGATGAACTATACCTTGCCAGCAAATTAACAGAAAATGTTTTATGGGGGCCTAGTTGCGTTAGCAAGTACATAAGTGCACCAATAACACTGAGATATGGTATTTCAAGACTAAAAAGTTCTTCATCCTCTTCTGGAGGCTAAAATTGATCTTTTTTCCACTTCAAGTGATCGAACAACCATTGGAGTACTTAATGGATGTGTTTTGTCCATGTAAAATCATTTTAAGATTTTCTCAGTGTAGGCAGATTGGTGTACAAAGACCCCATCCGCTAAATATTCAATTTGTAGACCTAGACAAAGTTTTTTCTATCTAAGGTCTTTCATCTCAAATTATTTCTTTAGATATTCAATCGCCTTTTGAACCTCTTCAGGGGTTCCAATGAGATTTATGCCATCAACATAAATGACGAGTATAACAAACTCTGATTCCGTTTTCTTAATAAAAACACATGGACAAATGACATAATTTATATAACATTCATTTATCAAGTACTCACTAAGGCGATTATACCACATATGCCCTAATTTTTTCAAACCATATAATGATTTTTGCAGTTTCATTGAGTACATCTCCCGAGACTTAGTACATTCTTCAGGCAATTTTAATCCTTCTGGGATTTTCATGTAAATTTCATTGTCAAGTGAATCATAAAGGTAAGCTGTAACTACATTCATTAGATGTATTTCAAGATTTTTATGTATAACTAAACTGATGAGATATCGAAAAGTTATTCCATTCATAACAGGTGAATATGTTTCTTCATAGTTGACCCTGAGTCTTTGAGAGAATCCTTGTGCAACAAGGCGTGTCTTGTATCTTACAATTTCATTTCTCTCATTTCGTTTTCGCACTAAAACCCATTTATAACCAACTGGTTTTACACCTTCAGGGGTTTGGACTACAGGTCCAAAAACCTCATGTTTAGCAAGTGAGTCTGATTCTGATTGAATTGCATTTTGCCATTCTGGCCAATCACATCTACGTACAATGCTACTACTCCTCCAGGGGAAGATGCGGTCAAGACCAATTAGTGGAAGACATACTGACCTGACGAGGTAAAAGAGGACTAGTTGTCCCTTATGTTCCTCTTGTTAAGAGCGAGGATCTTTCCCTTGAATTGGGAAATGTTAATATGCCTCAGCCTAGTAGCATGACGCTTTTATTGCTCTCCCATAACCCCATTTTCACGGTTTAGGTTGCTCCTATTTCGCTCGCCGCTATTACGGGAATCGTTTTTGCTTTCTTTTCCTCTGGCTACTAAGATGTTTCAGTTCGCCAGGTTGTCTTTTGCCTGCGCCCAACTGCTTTTATATCGATCGGAAATAAGCAATTGCAAATGCTATCAGTGGTTCTTTCTTCTTATCCCATCTATCTATAAGATTTGCTTGATTCGCCCCCATCTTTTTCGACATTCTTCGACGGATTTAGGCTCAAGACTTTTACTATCTTGCATGAGGTTAAGTGCAACATTATATGCAAAAATATTATCCACCGTAATTTTCAATCGATCTAAATTTATCTCATCACCGATAGAACTTATTGAAAATTCTTCATTCACTTGAATCTCGGGTTCACTAATTTCTTCAGGAATATCATGATTACTCAAATCTTGACCTTCTTCAGGAGGTTCTTATGTAGTATCATATTTATTATTCCTCGTGCTTCTCTTTCTAGGATTTTTATCCTTTGAACTCAATGGTCTACCACGCTTCAGACGTGTTTGGGATTCAGAAGTTATGATACTAGTAGATGGTCCTTTTGGGACATCAATTTGGATAGACACATTCACTGCAGGGATATGTGACTTAGTTATCCATTTTAAATTAGTTAATGCATCTGGAATATGATTTGCTATTTTCTGTAAGTGGATGATCTTCTGGACCTCTTGTTCACATGTGTGGGTACGTGGATCAAAATGAGATAGTGATGAAACTTTCCACGTAATTTTTCTTGCGGGTTCCTTTATCTCTCTCCCTAATGGCGGGAAAGTTATTTCATCAAATCAACAATTTATAAATTGAGCAATGAATAAGTCTCCAGTCAATGATTCAAGGTATCGAATTATAGAGGGTGAGTCAAACCCATGACCCATCTTTGTACGTTGTGGTGGTGCTACAGTCACGTATACCGCACAATCAAAAATTTGTAGATGAGCTATATTTGGCCCATGACCAAATACTAATTATGACGGAGAGTATTTATTATAATGTGTAGGTCTGAGACGTATAAGTGTTGCTACATGTAAGATAGCATAACCCCAAGTAGTAATTGATAATTTTGTTTTCATTAGTAGAGGTCTGACTATCAATTGTAGGCGCTTAATAAATGACTCTGCAAGGCCATTTTGAGTATGAACATAAGAAACAATATGTTCAATTTTTATCTCAATTGATAAGCAATAATCATCAAAAGTTTGGAATGTAAATTCTCCAGCATTATCAAGGCGAATGACCTTAATTGGATAATCTAGGAATTGCGCCCTTAATCTTATTATTTGTGCTAACAACTCCGCAAATGCCAGGTTGCGATATGATAAGAGGCACATATGAGACCATCTAGATGATGCATCTATTAGGACCATAAAATATGTAAACAATCCACTAGGTGGATGAATGGGTCCACATATCTCCATGTATATGCTCTAAAAAGCTAGGAGATTCGATGCTAACCTTCAGGGTCGATGGTCTGGCAATTAATTTGCCTTGATAACAAGCAGCACATGAAAATTTATCATTCGTAAGAATCTTCTATTTTTTTAATGGATGTCCAGTTGAATTTTCAAAGATTTGTCTCATCATTATTGATCCAGGATGACATATTCGATCATGCCATAGCACAAATGTATTTAGATCAGTAAACTTCTGGTTTACTATCATATGTGCTTCAATTGCACTAATTTTTGCATAATATAGGTCAGACGACAAAGTTGGTAATTTTTTCAAAATACATTTCTGGCCTGAGACACTCTTGGTTAGACCAAGATATTCAGTATTCATTTCATTTAGTGTCTCAACATAATATCCATTTATGCGGATATCTTTAAAACTTAACAAGTTTCTTCAGGATTTAGAAGAGAATAATGCATCTTCTATAACAATCTTTGTCCTCTTAGGCAGAAATATAGTAGCTCTTCCAGAGCCTTCAATCATTTTCGAATTATCAGAAATTGTAGTAACATTTACTTTTCTTTTAAGTAAGTTGGAAAAATACTTCTCGTCTTTAAAAATGACATGAATTGCTCCACTATCAATTCCACAAATATCCTCGTGGTTGATCATTGATCCAAACAAAATTTGAGGTATATTCATATTTTTTTTCAAAAAGAAATAAAGTAAATATTATAATTAAAACCTGGTCCATTATACAAATTTTATTTATTTATATGGACTGGAAAAATACAAACATATCATTTAGTACACACAAATAAAAAAAATTATTTAAATATTATTAGCCTTATTAATATTCATATTTTACTTCTGGAAAATTAAAGAAATCAGCTACATCCAGATACATAGACACAATATTATCTTCAGAGATAAAGTTTATCTCTGAATTATTTTCTACCCTCTTCAAGGATATCTGATATAGCTGAACCAGATGTTTTGATGGTCGGCAGGTCCGTGACCAGTGCCCCATACCTCCACATCTATGACATATACTTTCTGAATTTTTCTTTGGTAAAGCTTTTGGGTTTTAACTCTTCTTTTTGTACTACTGATCATTTCTCTATGCCAGTCGAGTATCATAATTATAATTTCTTCTTCAATCATGACCACTATCATGACCACGACTGGGGCCATGACTTCTTCTCATTGGTTATAATTTGTCTGATTCACTTCAGGGAGTGACAAAGAACCAACGAGCTGACTATCATGATTTTTCATTAGCAGTTCGTTGTGGCGTTCAGCAATCAGAAGATGAGAAAGTAATTCAGAATATTTTTTAAATCCCTTTTCGCCATATTGCTGCTACGGGAGTATATTCGTGGGTGGAAATGTGGAGTATGTTTTTTTAAGTTTATCTTGCTCAATGATTTTTTCTCCGCATAAATTTAACTGAGCTATAATTTTAAACAAGACAGAATTATATTCAGTTATATTTTTAAAATCTATTAATCTTAGATTTAGCCAATCATGATGTGCCTGTGGAAGGATGACTAACTTCAGGTGGTCATATCTTTCTTTTAGATTTTTTCACAATTTAAGGGGATCTTTTAATATAAGGTACTGAAATTTTAATCCTTCATCAAGATGGTGGCGGAGAAATATCATGGCTTTGGCATGGTCTTGACTAGATATCATATTTACATATTTGATGGTGTCTGCCAGATTCATCAATTCTAGATGTATTTCGGCATCTAGTGCAAATGATGAGTAGCATTTTCCAAATATGTCAAGAGCAACAAATTCAAGTTTAGAAATATTAGACATTTTAAAAAAATAAAATTCTTAACCCTTTTGTTACCTTGTTAAAAATATAGCTCAAAGCGATGGAGGCTCGTGCTAATAACGTGTTATAAAATAAACTAACTTAGCAATTTAATAAGAAGGAGAAATAGTAAGAAACAGTAAGAGAAAGATAAAAAAAATTTCAGTGAATTCGTGTGTCCCATATTCATTGCAAAACTATGACAATTTATAGCCAAAGGGGAGAGAAAACATATGGAGACAAAGATAAGTGGAGGAAAAATGAGAAGGAAAAATGAGGATAAAAGAAAGAAAAGCAGAAAGGGAAAGGGACATCCACAAAGTGGACATCCACTTTCACAACATCTATTGACTAAACGTAACAGTATTTATCTTTTTGAATTACTCTAACTTCACAATTCAAAATTTGAAATTATGAGGGTAGTTATGTTTCAGTTTTTTTTTCTTCAGATTTTATATTAGTTAGTTATTTTTTAATTCATTATTAAATAATTAATTCTGTTTTTGTGGTACTGACATGTAGGCATTTTTACCTCTTCTATTATATATAGATAGATAATCCACTTTAATATGCAGTTTTTTTTTACCGGAACAGGCCCAATACATTCAAAGCCACTTATAATACATCTATATTGCATGCAAAATTTACTTTTATAAATAGTATAACACATCTATATTACATGCATAATTCGTTTTTATTACATAGTGCAGTTTTTTTATCAAAATAAATATAATACATTTATTATACATATATATTGCATATATGATTCACTTTTAATACATGGTACAATGGCTATAGATAGTAAATATTTTCTAAATATGGTATATCTAGTTTATAAATTAAAAAATATGTTAAAAACCAATATATATTTTATAGAAAGTACTCACAAAGATAATTATTCCTTTAATTTTGTCCTTATTTAAATTTACTAAGTGGACTTATTTTCACTTTGTGCGGCCTTAAAGACTTTTTAAAATTTTTAATTTAATTTTTTTATCCTCCTCGAAATATATTGAGGCGCAACAATTGACTGGACATCTAAAGGTAAAGCGCTGTTTTGGTGCGGGCCATGAGAGGAGAGTGGAATTCATCACTAATATTTGATTGGATCTCTAATTTTCTTCATTCCTTTTGATGACATTAACTAAAATGAAAAAATAAGGAGAATGTCAACACATTCAGAGAAAAACAATTAAGGATGAAGTCAAATATAGAATATTTACAGAAAAAATTCAATTATTGAGAGAAATCAATATACTTTTAATATCAAATTTAGTTATTCAAATACTAAAACAACTACAAAATATATTTTATAATATCTAACATTATTGATAAAAAAAATTCAAAAGATAATTTAAACATATTATTTAAAAATTTTAATCGATATGTTTTTTGCTAAAATTAAATTTTGAAAGTTATATTAAAAGTCAAATAAAATAAAAGCATCAGTTTTATTTATTTTAAAACAAGAATAAGTACATAGACACAACAATAGAAAATGTAAATAAAAGTCTTAAAATTTTAGTGTGAGAATCTAATTTGAATTCCTAACTCAATTAGAGAAATCAACTATATTTCTAGGAATAGTATTGAACACCGATTTAAGTAAGAATTTATATAATTCAAATCCCCATAAATTATGTAGCCAACTGTCATGACCCTCCACTTGATCATGAAGATGGGGGAAAGATCTAGAGTCTTGGAGAGGTTAATAGAAGACTCTAGAATGTCCAAGATAATTCTAGAAGAAGGTAGAGGAATCTAGAGTCTTGGAGAGGTTAATAGAAGGCTCTAGAATGTTCAAGAGAAATCTTGAAGAAGGTAGAAGAACCTAGAGTCTTGGAGAGGTTAGTGGAAGACTCTAGATTCTTATAGAAGCTTGTAGAGAAGTTTAGAAAGACTTGGAATTCTCTAGAGTGTGTGGAGAGTTCTAGAGTAGGGACTTCTTTGTAAATATGGGAGGACTTGTATAGTAATTTTTATTTACACTTAAGCCCCTTAGGAGTAGTATAAATAGAAGGGGCCATTCATTTGTAAACCATCAAGCAAACAAGTATTCTTCCAAGCAATACAAAAGCCTTTTTCATAAAAGCTCTCTTGTCTTTCTTACAATCTAGCATTCCCTTAGCGATCTAGTCTTAAAGGCTTACTTGAGCTTACAAGATCGTGAAAGATTCGTGAGTAAGTTGTCAAGTGCCGCACGGAAGTCTTAGTGAAAGTCTAAGTCCGTGACAACGTGGTATCAGAGCGAGGTTCTACTAAGGGATATGGCAAGTGAGGGAGACATCAACGCCACTACCGCCACCAACGTCAAGCAAGATGTTGGAAGGAAGCACCGCAAGGGAAAGAAAAACTCTAAGAGAAATGAGGAGGTGCCGCTTGAGCCTACACCAAGCGAGGCCCTAACATCCTACTCACCCTCGGCCACTGAGGTGAGTGACGATGAGCGAGGCGAGGAGCCCGTGGACGTCACACCCGGCATGGAGTGGATTGCAAGGGTGGATGCTACCCGGCAAGCAGTGGAGATATTAGGCAAGCGCTTGAACAAGGTCGACGGCAAGTTCAAGTCCCTAGAGGAGTTCACCCTTGAGGAGAACGACAACATCCGGAAGGAGTTGGAGGTGCGTAAGGCTGCCGAGTATGAGGTGAAGGAGGTGATTACTTCCTTGGAGTGTCGGCTCATGGACGCGCTAAGCATGATGGAGACCATGAAGGCCGAGATAGCAGCACTCAAGGGAGATGTGGAAGCGGGAAGATGCGTGATGTCCAGCGCGGACAGGGAGGCCAAGATTGAGGCTCCCAAGCCACCTATGTTCAAAGGTGCCCGTGAGGCACAAGAGGTGGAGAACTTCCTTTGGCACTTGGAAAATTACTTCAAGTGTAACAAAGTGAAGAATGACGAGACGAGGATCAACACGGCCGTGCTATACCTCTCGGAGATGGCCATGTTGTGGTGGAAGCGCAAGGAGTCTGAGATTGGGAAGGGTCTTTGCACAATCAACACCTGGGAGCAGTTCCGGAATGAGTTCAAGAAGGCCTTCTTCCCCAACAATGTCATCTATGAGGCCAAACGCAAGTTTCGGGAATTGAAGCAAACGGGTAGCATACGGGCCTATGTGAAGGAGTTCACTACTCTCACACTTCAGATTCCCAACCTCACGGATGAAGACATGCTCTTCCACTTCATGGATGGACTACAGAGTTGGGCCAAGACAGAGTTGGAGCGTCGCCAAGTCAGCACCATCGATGAAGCCATCACACAAGCTGAAGCTTTGACAGACTTCAGGCATGACAAGCATGACCGAGGAAGAGGAGACGAGACGAGAGGTAGTCATGACCAAGGTGGGGGAGATTGTGAAGAGCAACAGCCTCATCCCAAAAACTACGACTACTATAAGTCCGATGGTAAGAAGGCTAGACGACAAGGCGATACCGACAGAAAGGCACAGAATGCGAAGGGGAATGGATGCTACATATGCGGAGGGCCGCATGGCTATGCAAGGTGTCCTGAACTGAAGAACCTTGGTGCCATCCTACGGGAATGGAAGGAGAAAGATGCACAAGGGCAAGAGCAAGGTTCAGACACAAAGCAATTGGGCCTGATTGGACTATGCGGAGCTATCGCAAAGCAATCAGGAAAGCCGAAGGAGTACGGCGCACAATATGTAGACATCATGATCAATGGACGACCCGCTCGTGCAATGGTTGACACAGGTGCAGAGGCCAACATAATGACCAAGTCAGCAGCTATGAAGTTGGGGCTAAGTTATAGTCCAAGTGACGCCTGCCTCAGGACGGTTAATGCACCCCTTACACCTGTGTGCGGAGTCGCTCAAAGAGTAGACATTACATTGGGCAAGTGGCAAGGTAAGACCAACTTTACCGTCGCTCCCTTAGATATCTTTGATATCGTTCTTGGGCAGGAGTTCTTCCAGCGATGTCATACGGTGATCGATCCCTACCTCCAACAACTCGTGGTTATGGAGCAAGAGGGATCATGTATGGTGCCCCTAGTCAAGGTGCCGAAGACGGAAGGACCAACCCAACTTTCGGCCATGCAGCTTGAGAAGGGCCTAGAGGAGGGAGTACCTACGTTCATAGACACCATTGCGAGTTTGAGTGAAGACAATGGTGCTAGAGAGGCATTGCCACCTTGCATAAAGAAGAGCGTGATGCCGAACAAGTTGCCAAGACACTTGCCTCTAAAGTGCCAGAAAGAACGGAGGCTAGTGTTGACTGAACCAAGCAGGAATAGGGATAACAGGCCACTGTCATTTTCCTCGTCCACTAGAAGGGACAATCTCTGGAAGAGGCCACATAAGAATGGCATGAAGACTTGTGGCAGTTTCAAGACTAAGTCTGGAGGCTTTTGTAGCAGTAGTGCGCCGAGGTCGTCGCCATATCAGGTGGGGGAGAGTGTCATGACCCTCCACTTGATCATGAAGATGGGGGAAAGATCTAGAGTCTTGGAGAGGTTAATAGAAGACTCTAGAATGTCCAAGATAATTCTAGAAGAAGGTAGAGGAATCTAGAGTCTTGGAGAGGTTAATAGAAGGCTCTAGAATGTTCAAGAGAAATCTTGAAGAAGGTAGAAGAACCTAGAGTCTTGGAGAGGTTAGTGGAAGACTCTAGATTCTTATAGAAGCTTGTAGAGAAGTTTAGAAAGACTTGGAATTCTCTAGAGTGTGTGGAGAGTTCTAGAGTAGGGACTTCTTTGTAAATATGGGAGGACTTGTATAGTAATTTTTATTTACACTTAAGCCCCTTAGGAGTAGTATAAATAGAAGGGGCCATTCATTTGTAAACCATCAAGCAAACAAGTATTCTTCCAAGCAATACAAAAGCCTTTTTCATAAAAGCTCTCTTGTCTTTCTTACAATCTAGCATTCCCTTAGCGATCTAGTCTTAAAGGCTTACTTGAGCTTACAAGATCGTGAAAGATTCGTGAGTAAGTTGTCAAGTGCCGCACGGAAGTCTTAGTGAAAGTCTAAGTCCGTGACACAACGTAGGATAAAATTGTACCACAATTTGGGCAACTACTCACTTGTGTCAAAGAAAGTCAATTAGATGGATCCATAAGTTAAAGTTGTTGTTCTATGCCCCGGCAAGGTATAGGATGGCTCTGGCAACATGGGGCATGATGTTATATAATCACAAGGGTCATAGTGATGATTGTCGATAGAAAAACTCTCAAATAAAATAAAGTACATTATTTTAGTGTTTTGCTTCCATTATATATTTTATTGACAAGCGTAAATAATTTTTACCTCATGTTCAAGATTTTCTTCACTTGAGTTATATGTAGCCTTCTAGTTCAATTATTTGTTTCATTCAAATTTATTAAAATCGTGATGATGCAGAATCAGGTACTCACGATCGCAGACACTTCAGTAAGATCTCTTTCCATCAACAGTTGGTGAGACCTCATTAATTTCGAGGGGTTCCAATTTAGTTAGTTTCAATTTATTTGATTTTTAATCACGTAGTCGTGGTCTTATTTCAACACCTATCTCAGTTAAGTAGAGGCTTCATCGATAGTCAAAGTTATTGAGCCAGTCAAGTCTTTTGTATTAAGAAGTTTTAAATTTATTATTATTATTATTTTATTCAGATTCATTCAGAATTTTGCATTAAGTTTACTTAAATATTTTAAAGGTTCATTTATGAAGATTCCGCCTATATGTTTAGTCTTCCATTCAATAGTCAACCAGGTTAAGTGTTCGCTTCCGATCAACAATGGTATTCGAGTGCCGACCACGTTCAAGGTGAAGGCTCGATGCATGGAACAAACTCCATTGTTCCCCCACTTGAAGTACCCAAACCCACTTCCTCTAAAGAAGAAGATATTGATCGTGACATAGATGTTTTCTTGTCCCAAAGTACACTAGGGATGAATCCTCTATCATTCTAGGGTAAAAAGAGGGTTGTTATCAAACCCCCAAAGAAACCACTGTCAAAACCCTCTATTGATCCTATACTCTCATCCTTTTTCACACCAAGAAAACCCTTCCCCAATAAAGGGGTTGTTGATGCTCAAAATGAGGTTGAGAAGAAGAGAGTAGATCTAAATTGTTAGAAATACAAATCCACACAAGCGCCAAATAAAAAATAAAGGTGGAGACAAGAGAAATTAACAGTTTAACGATAAATAGTACTTAAAGTTGGTTGGCAAGAAAAAAATTGTTGAAAAAGTATCATCAGGAGTAATTATTATTTTCTATGATATATAGGGGTAAATCTGACCCCTTTTTCAAAAAAATAATAAATACTTTTAGACTTGGAGAAACCAAACATGTTATAAGTGTTAATAAATGTACCGCCAAACACATATCTTATATTTATGGTCTTGATGTAAAAATATAGTGGCGCCCACGTGAATTTTATTCTCCCAATTTAAATCTATCCCTAATTTAAACTATCTTAACCCGGCCCACTATTAAACTTGCCCTAGTTTGTAAAATATATTCATCCCAAAAAAGTTCAAACTATTGATTCTTTTTGCAGTCACAAAAAAAATCGGCTAAATTAGGTTTCTTTGTGACTCTTCATGTGCTGATCGCGGCTTCAAAATCTGCCTAAAAGATAAGTTCTTTGTTACTTAAACTCTTTATAAAAGCTATTTTTATGAAGTTTTACTTTGTAACTTACGTGTAACATTCACATGTCACAAATGGAACATGAAAATCAAATTCGAAAGAAATTGAATACTACTAGAATCTCATATAGCCTTGCTAGAAAATTAAAACTTTTCGTTAACTCAGTTAATTTTTTTGAGTGCCGACCACGTTCAAGGTGAAGGCTCAAGGCATGAAACAAACCCAATTGTTCCTCCACTTGCAGTTCCCAAACCCTCTTCCTCTAAAGAAGAAAATATTGATAGTGACTGAGATGTTTTCTTGTCCCAAAGTACACTAGGGTTGAATCCTCTATCATTCTAGGGTAAAAAGAGGGTTGCTATAAAACTTTCAAGGAAACCACTGTCAAAACCCTCTATTGATCCTATACCCTCATCCTCTTTCCCACCAAGAAAACCCTTCCCCAACAAAGGGGTTGTTGATGCTCAAAATAAGGTTGAGAAGAAGAGAGTAGATCTAAAGTGTTAGAAATACAAATCCACACAAGCGCCAAATAAAAAATAAAGATGGAGGCAAGAGAAATTAATAGTTTTAACGATAAGCAGTACTTAAAGCTGGTTGGCAAGAAAATATTTGTTGAAAAAATATAACGAGGAGTAAATATTATTTTCTATGATATATAAGGATAAATCTGACCTCTTTTTCAAAAAAATAATAAATACTTTTAGACTTGGAGAAACCAAACATGTTATAAGTGTTAACAAATGTACCACCAAACACATATCTTATATTTATGGTCTTGATGTAAAAAATATAGTGGCGCCCACGTGAATTTTATTCTCCCAATTTAAATCTATCCTAATTTAAACTACCTTAACTGTCACGACCCAAGCCTAGGGCCTAAACGTGACATGGCGAATGAGGAACCCGAAAGTACCTCAAACAAGCCTCTTAGCATTCTTTTAGCCTTTCATAGGTAATGATGATAAATAGACAAGCGGAAATCATAATAATAAATCTTCAACTTACATATGTCCAACAATACCTCTAACTATTAGATTTAATGGGGCTAAGACAAGTTCCTAGCTCACCCTCAATCATAATAGAAGAAATGCCATAATAAAATATCTTAACATATCATAAGCTAGAAAGATAAAGGAGTATTGTTCCCGAAACATGGGAACTCACCAAAAGTAGTCTTCAATGGAATATCAACTAGCCACGTGGAGGAGAACGAGGAGGAGCACAGATCCCTACATGGTGATATCATGTAGGCAAAAGAGTATGCGTTAGTACTTTGAATGTACTAAGTATGTAAGGATGCATGAACATTGTGAAAATATTATAACATTTATGTAATATGGAACATAATGTAATACATGCATAATAAATCTTATGGGTATCCTTTAAAACATTCATTTTATGGGAAAATAACCATAACCGACATTTAAGACCATGCGAGCTATTACATGGAATCCAACATAACCCCCTACGTTGGCCGGGGAGACTACTTGCCAGGTAGAACTCCGTCAACTTCATTCATTTCTTTAACTTTAACTTTAAGGGCTATTTATGGATCCATTAGTCTAAGCCTACAAGGGCTCCTATGTTGGCACATAGTTAATGAGACAAGGGGTTGCAACTAGGATTCCCTTACCGAATCCCACCTCAATGCCTCATTCGGTGCTAAGTCAATCCCACGGAATAGTTTAATACTTCAAAATATTCATAGCATATAACTTGAGAATTCAAACATCATATTCGGTAGAATAGCTCATTAAAACATTTAATAATTCAAATATGCAAGAATTGTCCTTATTGCATAAAGAATCCATCATTCATATCATTTCATCATTCTTTCATTTCATAAGACTCCCTTTTTTATCATAGATATTATTTTCATAAACATTTATTTAGAGTCAAAACTTTCAAGTCAAACTTTATTAAAAATATAGTAAAACTAGGTGGGATCAAATCACTTCAACTTGCAAATATGTATGTAAATAAATATACATAAATACTTTAAAATTCATTAATTAAAAATCATGCTTTAAACAACCCACCATGAATTTCAAGAACCTTTAAATAGATAAATAGAGGAATTACTTGCAAACTATCAATTCATATATATGAAATTATGTTGCATCAAAATAGATCAATAATCATTAATTTAACCATAATTCATACTATTAAGTAAAAAAAAATAAGAATTACTATAAGAAAATATTACTTGAAATCAAGAGACTTAATTGAAAGAGTTTTTGGACTATATGGATGGAAGAACTCATGGATAAACACCAACATAACTTAGAGTAAAGCTTAAAGAAAATAACTTTAAATTTATCATATAATCAAAATAATTTAGACATGAGAGTGGAAGGAATACTCTCATTGAAGCCTTACATACCTGGAGACCGAAGCTTTAGTTGGTACCAAAAGACTTAATGAACACTCTTGAGTCCTAGCTTCTCTTCTCGCCAGAATGTTTTGTGTACTACCCGGAGTATATGAATCACCGGAATAGTATTTCTTCACTACTAAGAACTAAAACTATATTTGAGAATGTGTAAAAAAGTGTATAGAGAGAAGATTTGCTTGAGAAAGCTTGATGAATAAACTGAGGAAATAAGGTGGGTATTTATAGGTGGGAAAGATGACCTAACAATAAATAAAATAATTATAAAGAAAAATCTGAAAATTTAGTGGAATATATTGATGTCATGGATGATGTTAAATGAAGGACAATTTATGTCATGAATGATGTCAAATGTATCTAGATCTTTCTATGGTAGATGAAATGAGTTATCTTTGACAGAATACTCTTTTTGGGAGCTGTGTTTGAATAAGATAAATTCCTTATTAGGATTTGGTGTCTTCATAAGAATTGTAGATATGGAAGTCTAGTTTCATATCGTTCAAGAATCAACCAATTTGGATAAACCTACAGTGAGATATGATTTTTTTTCTATAAACACTCATTTCCGTCACAGCATCCTACCTTACAAAAATTAATTTATTTGACCTACTTAACCTCCGAATCTTAAAATATGGTCTTCATAAAAGTTGTAGGTAATGATCTTGTGGTTACTCAGAAATTTGAATCACTCAATTTGGATATTCCTATGAAAAGTTATGCCCAAAATACAGAGGATGTATCATGTTTAGGCGAAAATTGAAACAACGTATACAATGTTTTTAGGAGATATTACATTAACCCAACTCACTATTAAACTTGCCCTAGTTTGTAAAATATATTCATCCCCAAAAAGTTCAAACTATTGATTCTTTTTGCAGTCACAAAAAAATTTGCTAAATTAGGTTTCTTTGTGATTCTTCATGTGCTAATAGCGGCTTCAAAATCTGCCTAAAAGATAAGTTCTTTGTTATTTAAATCTTTATAAAAGCTATTTTTATTATGTTTTACTTTGTAACTTACATGTAACATTCACATGTCACAAATGAAACATAAAAATCAAATTAAAAAAAATTGAATACTACTAGAATATCATAGAGCCTTGCTAGAAAAATTAAAACCTTTCGTGAACTCAATTAATTTTTTTGAGTGCCGACCACGTGCAAGGTGAAGGCTCGAGGCATGGAACAAACCCCATTGTTCCTCCACTTGCAGTACCCAAACTCTCTTCTTCTAAAGAAGAAGATATTGATAGTGACTGAGATGTTTTCTTGCCCCAAAGTACACTAGGGATGAATCTTCTATCATTCTCGGGTAAAAAGAGGGTTGTTATCAAACCCCCAAGGAAATCACTGTCAAAACCCTCTATTAATTCTATACCCTCATTCTCTTTCCCACCAAGAAAATTCTTCCCAACAAAGGGGTTGCTAATGCTCAAAATGAGGTTGCGAAGAAGAGAATAGATCTAAATTGTTAGAAATACAAAATTCACACAAGCGCCAAATAAAAAATAAAGGTGGAGACAAGAGAAATTAACAGTTTAATGATAAATAGTACTTAAAGTTAGTTGGCAAGAAAAAATTTATTGAAAAAGTATCACGAGGAGTAAATATTATTTTCTATGATATATAAGGGTAAACTGACCCTTTTTTTCAAAAAAGTAATAAATAATTTTAGATTTGGAGAAATCAAACATGTTATAAGAGTTAACAAATATACCGCCAAACACATATCTTATATTTATGGTCTTGATGTATAAAATATAGTGGCGCCCACGTGAATTTTATTCTCCCCAATTTAAATTTTGGTAAATCACCTAAATGTACAGTATTCAAAAAATATTACCATATAGAGCAACATAATTATTTTAACCATATATAACAAATTGTTTGAATTAAATTAAGTATGGTCTTTATTCTTCTAAACGCTTACCCGTTATTTTTTCTTCCCTTGTTTCTCTCCAAATTTGTTACACCAATATTCTCTACAATCTTTTCACCCATAATTTTCTCCAAAATTAGGGCAATACTTAGTTTCATAGCTTCTCAACCATGACTTTCTATAATATTTGTACTCCAATTTTGGAATTAAGTGATGTGTATTTGGTGGAATCTCATTTCTCAGAAGAAAATTTTTTGTATATCCATAGCCAAAAAGAGGAAGAAGCAAACATGAGCAATGAATAGTACGATATTCAACAATATTTATGCGAAATTTTCTCCATAATTTTTCATTTTTATTACTGATTTTCATTTCTTTGATTGCAGCGATTACTTGTTCAAATTGTTGTTAATCGACGATTCTTCTGTCGGCAAATCCTGTCTTCTTCTCAGATTCGCTGTATGTTCATCTATTTAACTTTGATCTCCTATGTTTATAGTTTATTTGTAATGTGTGAATGAACGTTTTGTGTTGTATAATGATTAATGCGTATGTTATTGCAGAAGAATGACAAAATTTAGGTGAATATAAATTTGAATCAGTTGAAGAATTGTGATTTCTTAGTAGAGATCTGTGACTACTTAAAGGTTTGAATGGTTGAATGTTTAATTGTTTGAAGATTTGAATTAGATTGCATACCTAATTCATTAGCGATACACAATTTGTATGCAGTTGTGATTCAATATAAAAGTTTATTTTTGTTTCTACGTTTATCACAATTACTTGTTTACTTGTTTAATGTGTGTGTAATATAGTTTTTGTTCAAGTTTAATTCATTTTTTTGGCCTACAGATCACTGAAGGTTGGTTTCATTAGATACAAATTTCATTCATGTCTATTTCTCTTCTAATTCAAGTTTAATGTGTATGTAATACGTTTGTTGTTCAAGTTTAATTCATTTTTGTGGCCTAAGATCACTGAAGGTTGGTTTTGTTAGCTACATGTTTCATTCGTGTCTAATTCTCTTCTAATTCAAGTTTCATGTGTGTATAATACCTTTGTTGTTCAAGTTTAATTCATTTATGTAGCCTACAGATCACTGAAGGCTGGTTTCATTAGTAGAAGTTTTATTCGTATCTAATTCTCTTCTAATTCAAGTTTAATGTGTGTGTAATACATTTATTGTTCAAGTTTAATTATTCATATCTAATTCTCTAATTCTTTTCTAATTCAACAAAAAATATGCTGGAGAAAAACATGGTTAATCTGGATGTACTGCTTTACTTCAATGGCCGATGGAATTCTAGCAACAAGTATATTAATTACTTGGCAGATGCTGTATTGATAAATACCGATTCAACATTTGCTAGCCTCGTTTCTGTGATTGCTGCTCAATTGTCAATAGACACATCAATAAGTAAAGTTGAAATCAAATATAAGATTGATGAAAGGTCTCCTCCAATTCAAATTCATAATGATATGGGAGTAAAAGTGTATATTGAAACAAAAAGGAATATAGAGATATGTCAAAATACCCTTTATGTGTCACAACAACTGAATCAGTCAACTTGGAGAGTGATTCCACCTTAATTCCACTATGTTCAGACACTTCAGAAGACATGAGGATTACACATAATTCATACTTTTCTAATGCATTTAGTGGTATCGGTGATGTGCTAGAGTTAATTGGTTTTGGATCATGTGAGGAAGTTGATGAGCAAGAAAAAATACAACCAGACATCATTATTAACCCCAATCAATCTTTTTTTGAGAAAGATCAAGTTTATAAAAATAAATATGTCCTTACCAGTGCACTAAAAGACATTCCATTCTTAAACACTTCGAATTCAAGACATTGAGATCAAACTCAACATGGTAAGACTCAAATTCAAGTTAGTTTATACTATTGATTGTCTATTAATAATTTTTTTTCAACAGCTATTCAATACAATGCCTCGGAGAAAACTGTAATTGGAATTTACACGCTTCAAGAGTGAATAAATCTCAAATGTTCGCTATTAGATATTTTGAAAGCGAATACATGTGTTTGTTGCTACATAATTCATTATCGGAAAGACAAGCAATAAAGACAGTTGTTGGGAGTATTATTGTCACCAAATGTATTGATCTAGATGTCAACTACACAACAAGAGATATACAAAATGACATGTTACAGGAATATGGTGTGCGGCTCACATATATGCAAGCTTGGAGAGCTAAAGAAAAAGATCTTGAATTAGTCCGAGGTGATCCAGCTCAATCATATGCAAAGTTGCCAAGTTACTTTCACATACTAGAGGCAACTTACCCTGGTTTTTATATAAGATTGTATAAATTAGAGGATGACCATTTCCTATATGCATTTGTAGCTCTATTTACATCGATAAAAGGATGAGAGTATTGTAGATCAATTGTAGTTGTTGATGGAACTTTTCTAAAAGTAGCATACAAAGGGACAATGCTAACAGCTAATACCTTAGATGCAACAAGTGAGACTTTTCGAATACAATACTAATGCTTCTTTAAATGAAATTCTAATTTGTATTAAAAGTCTGCACAATGTATTAAAAGTGTATTATACATGAAATAAAAATGTATTAAAAATGTATTAAACATTATACACGATGCAGGGAGTATATTGCCTCTTGCTTATGCCATTGTTGATTCAGAGAATGATGCATCTTGGAGGTGATTTTTTGAATAATTCAGAGAGGCATTTGGTCAAAGATCAGAGATGTATATCGTTTTGGATAGGTATGCAAGCATTATTAAGGCAACTTCAACTGTCTATGATGAAATACCTCATTTCGCGTGTATATGACACTCGTTGCAAAACATAATAAAAAACTTCAGAAAGAGTCAGCAAAAGGTAACAGAATTGTTCTACTCTATGGCAAAAACATACACCATGGTAGAGTTTAATCAACATATGGCAATTGTTGAGAAGATAGACAAGAGGATTAAAGACTACTTGCTGAATATTGGATATAACAAATGGTCACGTGTTCATGCTCAGGTAAATAGAACTTGGATGATGGCATCAAACATTGCAGAATCAGTCAATTCAAGAACAAGACATGCCAAAGTTCTTACAGTCTTGCACCTCCTAGAATTCACGAGACAACTTGTTCAAAAATGGAATAACAATAACAGGTTAAAGGCAATATTTTCAGAATTTTACCTTGGGAAAAAGTATGAAAAAATTCTACAACGTAACAAAACTGCATCGGAGAAATTAAGAGTATGATATCTGTAAATTTTTTTTGCTAATATTTTTTCTTCTGATTCACATGTAACATCACTCTTGCTTATATTTCTTCTTATTTTTCATAGGTTAGGGAGACAAATGAATATGTGTATATAACACTTGATGGCATTACACGATTCACGGTGTGTCTTCAACAACGTACATGCACATGTGGGAGATTTGAATTGGATGAGCTGTCATGTCCATATGCTTTGGCTGTTTTAACAACAAAACACACTGGTTATGAAAAATATTACTCTGATTACTATACAAAAGGAAATTTATTGTGGACATACCAGTTTTACTTGAATCCCCTTCCTGATGAAAGCACCTAGAATATACCAACACATGTTCTTGAAGAGGTTGGACTTCCACCACTTTGAAAGAGACCTCCTGGGAGGCTAAAATATAAAAGACACACGCAATTGAGAGAAGATGGATTCAAAAAATCAAAAATAACATGCAGAATTGTGGACAACAAGGTCACAACAGGAAGACTTGCAAGAATGTTAGGCCTTTGAAATAAGAATAAAGAATGACATTTGAAATAAAGAATAAACTCTGTTTGTTTTAGGTCATTAGCTTGCTACAAGAATTCATTTTTTAGTTCAAGTTTTATTCATTTTTTTGTGGTCTATAGATCACTGAAAGCTTTTTCATTGGTTATAATTTTTATTCGTGTCTAATTCTCTTCTAATTCAACTTTAGTGTGTATGTAATTTATTTTTGTATTTTTATAGATCACTGAAGGCTTTTTCATTAGCTACACTTTTCACTCATGTCTAATTCTATTCTAATTCAACTTTAATATGTATGTAATTTATTTTTCATTCAAGTTTAATTCATTTTTCATTCAAGTTTAATTCATAATGCGGGTTTCAATTTGATAACACTACTGCAACACTTTAACATTAACGTAGCTATGTATTGCATTATAAAAGAAGAAGAAGATATATTTTACATGAACAAAAAACTATATTAAAAGTGTATTTTAAATGAACAAAAATTATCTTAAAAGAGATAGCACAAAACAATCTTCAAAACCTAACTAATACATCAGCTATAAAATGTTTTTAGACAACATAGTTTTCATAGACATTTAACTAATATAACTACATTTATTTATTTATGTGGTCTTTCGTCTTCACTTTGAAGGTTACTCTTTTGCTTCTTCACCGCATATTTCCATAGTAGAGCCCCAAACCTCTTTCGGAGACTGTCTGCACTTAGTTGTTGATTTACAATATCCTGGACATTGCTTACTAACTCCGCAAATGCAGCCACAAAAACTCTACAGTCCCTACAAAATTTAACATATAAAATCATTATAAAAATACTATTGAGTTTAATAAGATCAATACAAAAATACTATTCTAATTCAAATTTAATGTATGTGTAATACATTTTAGTTCAAAATTTAATTTATTTATATTTATTTATTTAAAAAAATAAACAAATTATAACACAAAAGATCTAACAATTCCTGGCAAAACTCCCAACAATCACTGATATAATAAACTTGAGAAAATAAATTTAGACTATAATAAAAGTATCAAATACACAATTTTTTCTTCAACATCTAGCACACAAGTTCGAAACAACAACAAACTAACAAAATACACATAAACAAATTGAAAATGCTACCAGTTAAATAATGTGTTGGTAGAATGACATACCGGATATAAACTTTCCGACAGAACCGTATTTTTGCACAATTGATTTCGAGTTTTTGAATTCTTCTCCTGAGCAACTGTAGGTTTCACATTGTTTGACTGAAATTGAGGAGGTAAATTCTCAAAATCATCATCACTGTCAACAACTTTCTTAGATGTCGATGCAATATCAACTTATTTTCTTTTCGATTTAGATTTAGAACTCAACTCAGTGATTTTTTTCTTACTTCTACCGCCCTTTTTCTTCACATGCATTGCTTGAAAATTTTGATTAACCTCACCACCAACTTCTTCTGGAGATTGATTTGCAGAAATTTCCAAACTAAAAGTGGATTGCTATTCACTTCACCACCACCGGTTGAATCAACAATTCGAATTCGTGGGCTTCTTCTAGGAGATTTCTGACATTCCATTACAATTGTGCACCTAAAACCTACGAATTTCGTCTGAAACAAACAAAAAGATGAAGGAATAAGGAAAGAATGAAGAAGCCCTAAGAGAAGAGAAAGAGAGAGAGCCAGAAAAATGAAGAGAAGCCCTAAGAGAAGAGAAAGAGAGAGAGCCAGAAAAATGAAGAGAAGCCCTAAGAGAAGAGAAAGAGAGAGAGTCGGAAAAATGAAGAAAAAACCCTAAAAGAAAGAGAGAGATAATGACGCCCTTTTTCTTTTCTCCAAATAAAAAAGTGTATCTAATGTCTTATTTAATTGAAGTATTGTTTGTAATTGTTAAAAATAGTAATAAAATAAAAGTATGTTTAAAAATGGTAAATATTTTTTAAAACACATTCAATTAAGTAATTTTTTCTTTAAATCTATCCCTAATTTAAACTATCTTAACCCGGCCCACTATTAAACTTGCCCTAGTTTGTAAAATATATCCATCCCAAAAACGTTCAAACTATTGATTCTTTTTGCAGTCACAAAAAATTTCGGCTTAATTAGGGTTCTTTGTGATTTTTCATGTGCTGATCGAGGCTTCAAAAATTGCCTAAAAGATAAGTTTTTTGTTACTTAAACTCTTTATAAAGGCTATTTTTATTACGTTTATTTCGTAAGTTACATGTAACATTCACATGTCACAAATGAAATATGAAAATCAAATTCAGAAAAAATTGAACTCTACTAGAATCTCATAGATGCCTTACTAGAAAAATCAAAACTTTTTGTTAAGCGAATTAATTTTTTTCAATATCAGGAATATAATGTTATGCAGTTTTATTTCACTTTGATTTACTACGAAAGTTTGAAGATTTGAACTAGAACTTTTTAAGCAATTAAATAATGTATGTATCTGAAAGAATATAGAGTCTTTCATTAGTGAAGTACAAGTTTCCATCTATTAAACTCTTATTTTATTGCAAAATGAAATTCAAACGATATGCATCACTTGTAATTAGGATTTCAATTTTTTTTGGAATGAGTTTATTTTGTCATTTGAGTCATATTTAATGATGGGTCGAATTAACATAATTTTAATTTATAATAAATTTAAGTTGATAGAAATAAAAATTTACTTAGACATCACAAAGAAAACACATGGGGAGATGAAGGAAACTAACAATTTGGGTAAATAATACTTAGTTGATTGACAAGCACAAATTTAGAATAAATAGTAGTTAAAGTTGAATGACAAAGGCAACTTTGTTGAAAAAGTATAATGATGGATAAATACAACTTATTTTCAATAGCATAAAGATAAATTCGACTTTTTTCGAACCCTTTTTTAGATAAATTTGGTCAAACATGTTATAAGTGTGAAATAGAGATGTACAAACATTCCACTGAAGAAGTGTGGGAAGTTGGATGTAGTAGGCATGAGAAAAGGTAGAGGTATACCGAAAAAACATTGGGGGGAGAGGTGATTAGACATGACATCTTCATATTATTGATGACATAATTTTAGATTGGAGGGTGTGGAAATCGCAAATTATGGTAAAATGTTAGTAGGTAATGGAGTGTTGCTTTGTTTTCGAGGGTTCAAGCTTGTGTCTGTCGTTATACTAGTCACATTATTGTAGTTCTAGTTTTTGATATATATCATTATCTGTTTATTGTGTTTCGGCTATTAAACTATTTTGTTATTGTTCATATTTTTTTGTATAGGCTTTGAATTACTTCTCTTATTAGTTATTATATTTTATTTTTTCTTTATAGCTGATATTGTTGCACTTGAAGTGTGAATTTTTCAAACACAGTCCCTCTATCTTTACAAATAATGATAAAATACTATTACACTTGATCTTGTTCCGACCCATTTATAGAATTTTACTGAATATGCAAGACATATACTTCATCTTCTTGAATAATATAATATGTTATTCATAAAATCTTTTTCTCCCACACACGACCCACCTACTCAGCCACTCACGTGCTGCGTGAGAGAGAAGGCTGCCAATACAGTAAACGCATACATTCAAACTTCTCAGTCTTTTCTTCCCTTGCATTTTCTAGAGAGAGAAACATAGCCCCACCATTTTTCTCTCTCTAAAATATACATATTTATATATATAGGTAACCCACCCACAATTCATAGAGAGAGAGACACAGAACCCCTTTTTCTCTCTCCTAACTCTAACTCTGGGGGTTTGTCATAGAGGAGATCGATTGTGGCGGATAACTTTACATAAAACCCTAGAATTTGGGGGAAAATGGGAGACTATATAGGTAGAAGAGTCAACAAAGAAGTCAAAGGGGTTGGAACATTGAGTGGTACAGTCAAATCATACAATTCTGGAACTAGGTTTTTCGAGATCGTTTACGATTCCGGCGATTCTGAGGTTCTTGACTTGTCCCAAGTCAATTGTTTGTTGAATGGATCACACCCACATCATCATCAACAGGAACCTGTTCCTTCTTCTACTGTTGGTCGAAAACCCCCCAAAAGGCAACGTCTTGCCAAAAAACAGCAGCTTCAGGAGGAGGATAAGGATAAAAGTCATTCAGGTAATAATGATGTTGCTGTGGAAATGAATTATGAAAATTGTAGTGAGTTGAACTTAAATTTGAGAAAAGGTGGTGATAATTTGAATAATGGGTTCAGTTTGGATTTGAATGATGACGTGACAGTTAATTTGAATGAGGGTGATGTTGATGGGGTAGTTGATTTGAATAGGAGTCAAGGGTTGAATTTGGATTTGAATGAAGGGGTGGATTTGAATGTTGAGGAGAATATGGGTGTAAATGAAGATAAGTTGGAAAATTTGGAGGGAAACTTGAATAGAAGCAATGTGATTGATTTGAATGTGGATGCAAATGGGGATGAAGGTCATGCCTTGGAGGATGTAGGGATAAAGAACTGTTTTGACTTGAATTTAGGGCTAGATGAAGTAAGTAAGAACATAGATGCTGGTGGTGGTGAGGAGACGTCAAAGAAAATGACTTGCTGTTTTGGAGAAGGAGGACCGCTGGAGAAAGAGGGTAGTCGGGATACTGAGAGAATTGATGGCGGAGATGAAGAAAAGGTCCCAATGAATCTGGAGACATGTTTGACTGGGAATGAGTTTGCAAATGGCACTCTGCAGGAAGTTGAGGTTCAGTGGACAACACCCGATAAAGGTACTGATGGGTTGGAAGTGCAAAATGGTGTTTCGGGGAGCTTGCCAAAGGGGAAAAGGGGTAGGAAGAAGAGGAAGCTCTTGGATGCTGGCAAAGGTGTTACAGAGACAGTGTTGAGAAGAAGTGCTCGCAGAGCGAGAATAGATTCCTTTTCTGCTGAAGATCATGTTTCTTGTGCAGTAGTGTCTGATGCAGCGAGTGATCCACTGTTGTCTCCTGCAGTTAGTGTGGTATCAGAGGAGAAAATTATTGTATCAGGTCAAGAAGAGTCTGAAAAAGATGATATTCTTCCTCCAAAGATGGATTTTCCTCCTTCTTCCAGTAGTTTAGATTTAGATGGTATTCCTGTGCTTGATGTCTTCTCTGTCTATTCATTTTTGAGATCGTTTAGTACTTTATTATTCTTGAGCCCCTTTGAGTTGGAAGACTTCGTGACATGCATAAAGGCAAATGCTCCTACTTTATTGTTTGACTCTATTCATTTCTCTCTATTGCAAATAATGAGGAAGCATTTGGAATCTCTTTCAGATGAAAGTTCTGAATCTGCATCTGGTTGTCTTAGGTAATGTTTTTAACTCTCTTAAAGTTGTGTATTCATTGTTTTTGCTTGAATTCCTTTGATACTCAAATTTGTCTGTACAATTACAAATTGTGGAAGTAGGTCTCTTAACTGGGATTTGCTGGACCTAATCACATGGCCTGTCTTTATGGTTGAATATCTACTACTACATGGATCTGAACTGAAGCCAAGTTTTGATCTCTGTCATTTTAAACTATTTGAGAGGGGTTACTACAAGCAGCCAGCTTCTTTGAAGATTGAAATGCTTAGGTGTCTTTGTGATGATGTGATTGAAGTAGAGGCCATACAATCGGAGCTTAACAGAAGAACTGTAGCAGCAGAGAACATGGATTTTGATCGGAATTTGAAGTTTGACGGTTCCAAGAAGAGGAGGGCTTCCATGGATGTAGCTGCAGGTTCATGCCTGAGTGAGGAAGCAGTCGATGAATCGACAGACTGGAATAGTGACGAATGCTGCCTCTGCAAAATGGATGGTAACTTAATATGCTGTGATGGCTGCCCTTCTGCATTCCATTCCAAGTGTGTTGGTGTTGCTAGTAGTCACTTGCCTGAGGGTGATTGGTATTGCCCTGAATGTCTGATTGACAGAAAGAATCCGTGGTTGAATTTGGCAAAATCAATTCGAGGGGCAGAGGTGTTGGCAACTGATCTGTATGGCCGGCTATACTATAGTTGCTGTGATTACCTATTGGTGTAAGTTCCATCACCCTGGCCTAAAGTTAGTAAGTGATTGTACCTTCTCTGACAGTCTGGTTGCTACTTGAAGCTTTAATCATTCTGTTTATGTTTTAACATTCATCTTTCGACACAACTCTTTGTAATGTTTGGGACAGTTTGTATTAGACATTTGGTATTAGTATATGGTCTAGGTTGCTATTGACACTAACATTTTCCACTTGATGTGGTGATGTGTAAAATGCAAAATTCATAAGCGAAGTAGTAATGTTTGGGGTCAAATGGTCAAATAATTGCAAGGGATTCCATATAGCCAACTTCAACATTCTTTAGGACTAAAATTGTGGTAGATTGCCTTTGATGTCCGTCTGATGTCATGACAAGTTTGTTACCATCTTCGTCTTCCTTTCATGCTTGAGTTTTTTATTCTTCGTATTATTTAAGATCACCATTTTGTTTGAAATAAGCTGAAACATGAACAACAATGACCAATAAAACTTTCCCTTTCATTTAGTAATAGAGTGTTGCACGGATACAGGTGTTGTAGAGTACTATCACCTTTTTCTACTTTGAATATCTTTATCAAAGTATAGAATAGTGAATGAATATGGCGGATGGCTTTTACATAAAAACAGCTAGTTTCTAGTAAGAGGAACTCCCACTTCTCCCTAACCTTGACTCGATCAAATCTCAGACAGTAGGTATTTGACTCTCCGGTGTGAATGACAAAGACTTTGTGTTGGGAGACTTGGAGCACTTGGATAGGCGTCGCGACTTTGGGTATTGTAGGAGAATAAAGGTTGAGGAGGTTAAGGGAGCTGTTCGTAGGATAAGCAGGGGAAAAGCGACCGGACCTGACGAGATCCCTGGGGAATTTTGGAAGAATGCAGGTAGGGTAGGATTGGAGTGGTTGACTGCGCTGTTTAATGTCATTTTCAGGACATCGAAGATGCCGGAAGAATGGAGGTGGAGTACAATCATTCCCGTGTACAAGAACAAGGGAGACATTCAAAGCTGCAACAACTATAGAGGTATCAAGCTGCTAAGTCACACTATGAAAGTGTGGGAAAGGGTGATAGAAATGAGAGTGAGGAGTAGTGTGTCTATTTCAGAGAACCAGTTTGGATTTATGCCGGGGCGCTCGACTACAGAAGCCATTCATATCTTAAGGAGATTGGTAGAGCAGTATAGGGAGCGGAAAAGGGACTTACACATGATATTTATTGACCTAGAAAAGGCCTATGACAAAGTTCCAAGGGAGGTCCTATGGAGATGCTTGGAGGCGAAATGTTTACCTGTGGCATACATTAGAGCGATTAAAGACATGTATGATGGAGCTAAGACCAGGGTAAGGACGGTAGGGGGGGACTCGGAGCACTTTCCTGTTACGATGGGGTTGCACCAGGGATCGACTCTTAGCCCGTTTCTATTCGCCCTGGTGATGGATCAATTGACTAGACAAATACAAGGTGAGGTGCCTTGGTGTATGTTGTTCGCGGATGACATAGTCCTGATTGGCGAGACTCACAACGGAGTTAACGACAAGCTGGAGGGCTGGAGACAGACGTTGGAGTCTAAAGGATTTAAATTGAGTAGGACCAAGACAGAATACTTGGAGTGCAGTTTCAGTGGACTGGCGCGTGAGGCTGACGGGGAAGTGAGGCTTGGTACCCAGGCCATTCAAAAGAAAAGAAGCTTCAAATACCTTGGGTCTATTATACAGGAAGATGGGGATATCGACGACGATGTTTCACACCGCATCAGTGCAGGGTGGATGAAATGGAGGCTCGCCTCCGGAGTGCTGTGTGACAAGAAAGTGCCACCAAAACTCAAAGGCAAGTTCTACAAAGTGGTGGTTAGACCGACCCTATTGTACGGGGTGGAGTGTTGGCCAATCAAGAAACTTCATGTCCAGAAGATGAGAGTCGCGGAAATGCGAATGCTGCGGTGGATGTGTGGGCACACTAGGATGGATAGAATTAGGAATGAAGATATCCGAGACAAGGTGGGAGTGGCATCGGTGGAGGACAAGATGCGGGAAGCGAGACTGAGATGGTTTGGGCATGTGAAGAGGAGAGACACAGATGCTCCAGTGCGGAGGTGCGAGAGGTTGGCTATGGACGGTTTCAGGAGGGGCAAAGGGAGGCCGAAGAAATATTGGGAAGAGGTCATTAGACATGATATGGCACAGTTGCAGCTCTCCGAGGACATGACCTTAGATAGGAGGCTATGGAGGACTCGAACTAAGATAGTGGGCTAGGTGGCCGATCGGTTCTCCATAGTTGTCGTAGTCGCGCTCATCTGTCTTAACATATGATTTTGCATGGGATTACTGCTTATATTAGTTGGCCCAGTCTACTTTGGGTATCCTATTTTATCTATAGTAGTTAATGCTCCTTTATCCCCGATCTTTCCTACCCTGACTTTATCGCTTTATCGCTCTCATTATTCATATCTTTATATTGTCTGTTATATGCCTGGCTTTACTGACCTATGTCTTGTTTTTCCTTGTTTCTCCTCCCTTGTTTCTTCTCTCTTAAGCCGAGGGTCTTTCGGAAACAGCCGCCCTACCTTTTAAGATGGGGGTTAGGTCTGCGTACACTCTACCCTCCCCAGACCCCACATGGTGGGATCACACTGGGTTCGTTGTTGTTGTTGTTGTTGTTGGTGTGAATGACAAACCCATCTCTGACATCCTAGATTAGTTCTATTACACCAGGTAACACAAGCTTAGTGTATTACAGAGAGAAAAATGGAGCAAATTCTATGATTGACTTATTGCAGTGTATCAATGACTGCGAGGAATTACAAGGGAGTTAGATGCATGACTACTTAGTGCTTAAAGGAGAATGAAGTTAGAAGCTGGCTAATGGAGTTTTTATATGATCAAGAGAGAAAGGTGAAAGTTGAAATCACTTTCTGGAGATGTGCATTGTTGGTCTCTTTGACTGCCAAGTTGCTTTCATCACTGGAGTCAAGGAGTGGACAGCTTGGTGGCGGAAGGTTATTGCTGACCTCAAGGTCTCTAGGTTAGTGGTATCATTAATGATGTTGCTTTGTTGGTCTCTTTGATTGCCGAGTTGCTTCCATCAGAAGAGTCTTGGAGTGAGAATGCGAGGTTAGCCTCGAGGTCTCCAGGTTAGCAGGTCCATTGATCATATTCAATTTTCTTCCCAAACTAGAAGCTGAATGAGTGTTGACAAGAGGGGCACTGTAGATGGTTGAGTCCTTTGCGTTATTGGATCACACTTGTAGGCTGTAGCACTGGTTGCATAGGCATACAAAGAAGAAATAGGGTGTCATTGGTGAGCTTGGTTGGGTTCTCAATTCATTTTGGAGTGTCAACCTCGTCAAGGCAATTGAAGTGGTGGCGTTGTGATCTTTTTGATCGGTGCAGTTCAGATGAGTCTAACTGATATGTCAAAAGCGAGGCTCATAGTTAAGGATTTTGACCTTTTTTGTTATCGGCATTGGTTGCACGGGCGTGCAAAGAAAAAATGGGATTGTAGGTGAGCTTTATTGGGCTTGCGTTTCATCTTTAGAGTGTCAACTTCTGATGGCTTTGTGGATAATGAGTGTGACTGCTATGTCACAAGTGAAGCTCATAGTTAAGGATGAGACATAGATTTCGGTCTTGTTGTCGACAATGACAATTTTGTTATGAAGTGTAAGTACACCTGGAAAGAAGACCGAGCTAGTTCCAGCTAATCTATACTCTACATCCTATTCATGTAAGTGATTTAGGGAAACAAGGAGAGGAAAGAACTCATAAGAGCCAGTTGCAAGGGACAAACCAATTGTTGGAAAGCCTATGTAATTTTTGAAATTTAAGAATACAATGAAGAAGGAGAAGCGCTTGCTTGTTTGGGTTTGGGCTTGATTCCTTGAGTTCAATCGGACCAAGAGGAGTTGGGCCTATTTAATAAAACCCATCCATTTGATAAAAATAATTGTTGCAGCTCATGAAGGAGAAGATATACATCATTGTTAGCTGGCGTTGTTTGAGCAAAATAACATCGAGAGGATGTGAGCCATCTCTTATTACACTACGATTTTTCATGGCAACTGTTCTTATCAATGTTTGTAGTGTTGAACATTCAAATGGGTGGAAGCTGGAGGCTAAGCAAGTTGGAAGCTCGAAACAAGAAGTTATGAAAGACCGTAACCTTTTGCAATTTTTGGTTATTATGGAGAGAAATAGGAGAAATTTTGAAAGAATTGAGAACCTGTTGAGAGTCAAAAGTTCTCTTTTGTTTCTTTTATATTTTTGGTGTAAAGTGACTTAGGTGTCTTCACAGTTGGATATAATCTAGCATGCTATTTGTGAAATAAAAAATGAACTTCCAGTTCTGCCCCACCCCACTCCATGTACGAATAAAGTAGTAATAAGTCATATTGAATCAATGGATTCATGATAAAAGTAAAATCCCCCGATGGCATTTTATCACAATTAATATATTTCGGCTGATAGAGGGATCAGATGGTATATATTTCGTTCGTTGGTCGCTTGGAGGATTAAAAGCATGACTTTTGCTTTGCAATGGGTTGTTTTTTACCATGGGGAGGAGGAAGAGAAGACAAGGGCGTGAGATGTTGCACCTCTAACCCTTTTATGGTTATATGAAAGGAGAGGAATAAGAGAGTTGTTGATGGGATAAAAAATGATTTTGGATTTGTACTATTGGGAAATAGTCTCATGTTTTTTTTCTCTCTTTTTGGTGCACCCACGAGGTTCATGTTTACGAAGAAGATTGTGGTCATTTATAGAATACCATCTTTCATGGTATGATATCTACTTTTTGGCAATACTGCTTGTATATGGAATTTCCCACATTTTAGTTTGTAAGTTCTACCTAATGTTCGGACACTGCTTCATCTGTATCGACTGTGCTAAAATATGATAGTTGTTTTTAATCTGGTGCACTGACTTGTGTTTTCTTGTTATGTTTTGTTCCTGACATTCTCTACCTTGAAAAGGTAAGGGTAAGATTTGTGTACATCCTACCCTCCTCACACCCCGTTTGTGGGGTTACCCTGGGTATGTTGTTGTTGACACTCTTATAATTTTTTCTCAGTTAATTTGTATAAAATAGTACTTAATTATTTTCACTCTGACTTGAGTTTGTGCTGTTGTTCTTACAGGTCAGATCCATGCGAAGATGAGTTCTCACCTAAGTATTACCATAGAAATGATTTGGTTCTGGTTATTGGGATGATGAAGTCATTAGAAACTGTATATGGAACTGTGTTAAGTGCGATTATGAAGCTTCGGGTTACAAATTGTATGGCTGCAGGTGCAAAATGTGATCTGGATACCCAGCTGAAAGCTATGCCCTCAAATTTTCCGGCATTAATTCTGTCGCAACATGAAAAGAAGGTAAATGAAGGAAAGCAAGCGGAAAAGCTCTTATCATGTTCCGATGATGTAGGATATGATGAATCAGTGACAGTTGACCCATCAATGAAGATGGGAAATATACTGCCAGGGTCTGAAGGATCTGAAATATCTCAGGTTGTTGCAGACAATCAAAATTACAAGGAGGGTGGAACTTTTGAAGATTCTAATCTTACCGCAAAAATTATGGAGACTAGAAGATCTCTCAGGGAAAGAGAGGGCAATGAGTCTGTGGACTTGGGGCTGTCAACAACGAGCAGTAAAGAAATCATGTCGGAAGAGCAGTTTGCAGAAAGTTATGTAAACTTTTATAGCTTTGCTCGAATAGCAGCATCAGTTGTTGAAGAGTTAACAAAGAAATCACCTGGTAAGTCTGGTGAAGCTGCTAAAAAAACAGTGGATGAAATAATTTCAGCGCAGCTGAAGGCCATATCTAGCAAATCTATCGAATTTTGCTGGCCCAATGTTCAGAACATGAAGATTGATGCTAGGAAAGAAGAGTGTGGGTGGTGCTACCCTTGCCAAGTTCCGGAGTGCGAAAAGGACTGCTTGTTCATCCAGAATAGCACAGGTCCTGCTCCTAAAAGTTTTTCTAGTGATGCATTGGGTGTTCATTCTAGGAGGAACAGGGAAAGCCATCTTGTTAACGTCCTTTGCTATATATTGAGTACTGAGGATCGTCTTCATGGACTCCTGTCGGGTCCTTGGTTGAATCCACACCACTCCCAAAATTGGCGCAAAGATGTTATTAAAGCACATGAGATAGATACACTAAAAGCTTTTTTGCTTACAGTAAGTATGATCATCCCTCTCTTTTTTATTTTTTGGGATACCCTCTTTTTTTTTTTTGTTTTTTTTGTTTTCTGGGATAAGTCAAAAAATATTTCTCGTTAATAAACTCAGAGTAGGTGTTTGAAAATATGTAGAGGAGGTGCATGTGACTCCACTAAAATCTTTTTTATTTCACTTGTCTACATCATTCTCACTATTATCATCCCGCTCTTTTTGCCATTTTCATTTGCAAAATGCCTTCTACTTTGATTTTGAAAATGATGGTGCCTTAGTTTCATTTGCTCTTTTATCCATCTAACATCTAACTTTATGTAGCTTAATCTTCCCAACAGTTCTTAATGCTTCATATTGAGGAAAATATACTTTTAGGCAGTTATTTGTTACTTTATAGCTTAAATAGGAAGTTATATCCTTTCTCAGTCCCTAGTTTTTTTTGAAGGGCGGAAAGGTCAGCTGGACAAGCTATTTCCAGTTACATGTACTATGTGGTCTTAATGTTTCACATAGTATGGTACATTAACAGTATAAACGAGGCTTCTTACTCTTTTTTTTGAGAATGGTAACTTGAGTATTAAAGAAAAACGCACTAGGATAGTGCCAAAACCATAAATACAGAGAGAAATGACAACAGATCCAACTCTGAAATCCTGACAGTTACAGAGCACCTATCAGATCTACTAAGGATGCTGCCTCCTCTACAGAATGTTTTTTACACCAAAGATGAAAAAGAAAAAAGCACTTCATCTTAAAATTCTGTGAAGAGCTTCGTCTTCCTTCAAAAATTCTTAATTTCTTTCTTTCTAAACTTCCCACCATATACAAGCAGGAACCAATCTCCACCATTTCTTCTGTCTGACTACACCCCTGTTGCAATGTCAACTTTTAAGCAGGTCACTAGTGTTGGAAGGCATACTACATTGGAGGCCCGCAATGTTAAGAAAAGTTGCTACAGAAGACCAGTAACAAAACAATGAAGAAACAGATGACTATTGGATTCTGTTTCTAAACCACAAAAAGGACATCTAGAGAATAATTGGAATCCCCTTCTCCTTAGATACTCTTGAGTCAGGCAAGCCTCTCTTGCCACTAACCAGGAAAAGCACAAAACTTTGGTATTTGCTGATCCAAATTACACAATGTGTGATAAGCTGACCCTTTACTGTAAAAAATACCATCTTTGCCAGGTTTCCAGTAAAGCTTATCACAAGACTCTGTTAGCCCTTTGAATTCTTCTAGAGTCTTCAAAAATTCCACAACTCCTTCTATTTCCCTGTCATTTAGAACCCTTCTAAATAGGGATGGCAATAGGGCGAATTAGGGTGAGGTGGGTTAGGGGAAGGCTTGACTCGCCCTACCCTGCCCGTTTAACATTTTCTCAAAAATTTGCTCTGTCCCAACCCGCCCTGCCCCATTAGACAGTAAGTTTTTTATTTTTGGGAGTCTAATTTGTAGGCTAATTTGACAGTATGTTTTCTGTTTTTTTTCTTCCCTTGTTTTACTGTTATTATTTTGGTATATTTTCTTATTAAAAAGTTGCAAATAGATTCTTTTTTGATTTTTTCACATTAAATTAGATCAGATTAGAACATCAATTAGTAGTTGGTGGTAAACAAATTAGTAACGAGCAAGGCAGGGAACTAAGCATAAGAACTACTAAACATTCAGCTATTTTTTTAAAAAAACTATGTTACTATCACATTTTACATTTAATTATTGTTATTTGAAGAGTCAAAGTATTTTATGGCTCATTTCTACATATTCTTGCAGGAAGCTAATATCTGAAATACAGACAACAGATTGGCTTCTTACATTTAAAGAAAATTGTCTACCTTTTTTTTTCCTGAGATTGGTAACTGTTTCTATTTCTGCAAATCAGTACATGGGTTGTACTGAAAACCATATTTACATAATGAACTCTAAAGACACTGTCCCATCCCTATACTGTCTAAAACATCAATGATAGAGACAGTGTCATTAGAGTAAATCCAATTACACCAAAAACACAAAGTTAGAATACAATTCAGTTTCACTTGCTGCATATTACCCTCTCCCTATTCTCAAAAACTCTTTAAGATTTCTCTCTTTCCAAATAGTCCACCAAATAGTACAGGAATTATTCTCTAGTTGCTTCTGTTCTTTGCTTGTGATCCTGCTTCTACCCAGCTGTATAAGGCCTCTGAAATTCTACCTGGCATGTCCATGAATGTTTTTGAGCCTTAGGAATAGACTCCACAATTGGCCAGTGACCTTGCACTGGATGAACAAGTGATCGACTGTTTCTGCAGTATCCCCTCAAAAAATAACATCTAGAACATAGTGGAATCCCCCTCTTCATAAAATTGTCTACTTTATTTTATGATGTACTGTTAAAAATTTTGACCTGTTACCTGCCTTGCCCCCTTAAATTATTTCACATAATGAGTTTTTCCCTGCCCTACTCCGCCCTGCCCTGCCCCGTCCGCCCTGCGCTATTGTCATCCCTACTTTTAGAAGTAATATTCCACCCTTGATGATGCCAGATTGCATCTAATCTTGCTTCCGGTCGGGAAGCAATGCTATAAAGGACAGGGAGTATATCTTTTAGAGTACCATGGCCTAGCCAGTTATCAGCCCAGAACAAAGTTTTTTCTACCATTTCCCACCTTGATGTTGGAATTGGCTGCAATAACTCCAACGTGATCTGAAAGACTTCCATACTCCAATCCCTTGGAGATAGCTGACAGTCTTTGAGCACCACATCCCATCTTGCTCATATTTGGCTCTCATTACCACCCCTTTCCATAGAGCATTTTCCTCCCAATTATATCTCCACAACAACTTTAGCAATAGACTGATGTTTTGAACCTTCAGTTTTTTAATGTACAAACCCCCTCTCTCCGTGGTAGTAGTTTCCATTTTACTAAGTGGATAGCTTGATTCTCTTTGTTGCCTTGCCAAATGAAATTTATTCTCAACGCATCAATTTTCTCCCTTGGACATCACATAAATGGGTAAAGCATCTAGAGCACTGTTGACCAAAACAACTCTACCATCTAGTGATAGGTATTGTCTTTTCCAGCTTGACAGTCTCTTCTCACACCTTTCTACCACCCCATTCCATAATTCTGGAGCAGTATTTTTAGAACCCAAAGGTAAACCCAAATAGATAATAGGTAGGGAGCCTACCTCACATCCCAGAATGGCTACCAAGGTTATCCTCCACTTCTTTGATTGGATAAATCATTCTTCCTCCAATTCACATGAAGCCTGGAGACTGCCTCAAACATGACTAGAATTAGCTTAAGATATCTTAAAAGGTTCTGCCTTTGCCTAAAAAAAAATCAAAGAATCAGCCGCATAGAGAAGATGTGTGATCTCCACATTTTCCCCTTGTTAGAAGCATTGAAACCTTTAACCAACCATTGCAGCTTGCACACTTTAACATTTGATTCAAACCTTCCATTACATAGAGGAATAAGAAAAGTGATAAAGGATCACCTTGTCTCAAACCTCTCTGAGAAGAGAAAAAGCCTTCAGGGGAGCCATTCACCAAAATAGAACACCTGACTGTCTTCTCAATAGGCCTTCTCAATATCAAGCTCACAAAGAATACCAGATTCTTGCCCTTTTACTCTACTATCCACACATTCATTGACAATCAAAGAAGCATTCATGGTCTCTCTGCCTCTTAAAAAAGCCAACTGATGCCCATTCACCAGCTTATATGCCACCTTCTTCAATCTCTATGTCAATAGTTTTGAAATAATCTTGTATACACTTCCTATTAACCTAATAGTTTTGGGGATGAGAGCATTATAAGAAGCATTTAAATTTTTCTCAAGGTACTCATTGCAATGTAAATTTCTGATGGTATTCACGACATTTTCTTTCACAAAAACCCATAGAGAATCCATCTGGGCTTGGTGCCTTATCGCTGCACAAAGTCTCAGACTCTCCACCACCTCTTGTTCTTCAAATTTACACTGTAGGATCCTTTTTTTTTCTTTTGAAATTATATGGCCACCTTGATAGGAGAATTGAGGTCTCCAGCTTTCTGTTTCTGAGTATTTTGATAAAAGGACACGATCTCATTCCTAATCCCTACTGGATCAATGATTAGGTTTCCTTGTACCTCCCGCTTATCTGTATGATTAAATCTTCTTTGGGAAGTTGCCATTTTCTGGATAAAACATGGTGTTTTTATCTCCTTGCTTCAACCATAAAGTTCTAGACCTCGTCCTCCATGAGATCTCTTCATTTTTTGCTTAATCCTGGAATTCCATATGTAATGATGCCCTTTCCAGCATTTAGTGGCCTTTGTTCCTGCAAAACATCAAAACTGTTAATTTGATTTAGAAGAATAGTCTTTTTCTTCTTCAGATTCCCTCCATAAGCAATGTTCCACTCATTCAGCTTGGATTTCAACAACTTAAGTTTGCCAGCCAAGATAAAATCAGGCCTTCCTGGTATTTCAAAATATTTCCACCACCCCTCCACTCTCTCCTTAAATCCTTCCACCTCCATCCACCAATTCTGACACTTGAAATAGGACTTAATAAAAGCCCATTCTCCACACTTTAAAAGACAGGTTAGCGATCAGATGCAATTCTAGGCAACAAAGTTTGTTTTATGTTATTAAATTCTTCATCTCATTCCGAGGAGAAGAGAAATCTATCTAATCTTGATGAACACTCATGAAGGCTTCTTACTCTTACTGGAACACAAGTTGAGCAGCTATTTTACTGGCAATTTGGAAGTAAAGAAGCAACACATTTTTTGAGGATAAAGAAGATTCTACACTTAAACTCGAGCACAATTGTATATTTTTCTTGAAGTTGTGACTGATGAGATACAGTTTTTGATGTTTAACTTTACAAGGCTCCATTATCATAACTGTTTTGTTTCTTCAGGGTTTTCACATGCCTGTAATTACAGAAACTTGGTCAGATTTTACTAAACTGGATGGATTTGGACTGCAAAATGTTTTTTTTTCTTTTTGAGGGCCGTCTTGTGAATCACAATTCACGACATCCTTGTATGATTGACTAAAATGTATAGCACACCGTACAGTCATAGGGAAAAATAAAGTGCCTATACAATTCTCAATACAGTTATATATGCATGACTTTGTTAAATATAGTCTAGTATTTGGGATTCCTTTCTTATATGAATTATGCTTAGGCCTCATTTGTTTGCACCTAATGGAGGTTTAGATCTGAATGGTGGCCATTAAGTGCATTTGTTTACAGTAGGATCTAAGCACTTATTTGGTCTGAATAGGTCTTTTTCATTAAGATCTTTAATAAAGTCTTAGTATTATTAAGAGATATTTTTGTATGAAGAATTTTCACCACTACCCTGTCCACAACCACCCGCCACCACAACTGTCAACCATCACCAGCCACCACCACTGTCAACCACCACCAGCCACCACCACCACCCATCACCTTTGACATCCCAACCACCACTAACAATCACCACTGCTATCAATCATTACTGTCAGTCGCTACAACATTTACTACCACCGCCGCCTCCGCCATCACTATCATCCATTACCACTGCGGTCAATCCCTACTACCAACCACTTCCACTATCACAACTATTACCACAACAAACTACCGCCAATACCATCGTTAACTGCCACCACCACTGTCTACTAACATCAACCATCTCCACCACCACCACTACCAACCGCCACTATCGTGCCAGTTACTACAACACCGACCGCCTCCACTTACTATCGACTAGCACTAACCATCACCACCCCCACCATCACTAGCAAACATATATGGGTTTTTAATCAAATAATGATTTTATTGTATTAAATTTATATTTTTTCTAATAGTTTACTACCTTTTATTTGAATTGTACATGTATCATGTTTAAAAATATGTAAATTCTGCACATTGAGATGTTGAAAACAACAATCTTAATCATTATGTGTATGTCAATATAAATTGCAAGAATCTCAAATGCCAGAGATCTACAAATTAATGAATGTTGGAATGAAGTGGGTCTAAATGGATGGTGAGCATTCATATATCTGACCCGACTAGCTTAGAATTGACACATAGTAGCAGTTGTAGTAGTTGTTATTGCATTACATATCTGTATAGATTTTCTTTACCCTTTTCTTACGTTATAAAAAAAAATTATCTGTATATATTTCTAACTGATGCTTTTGGTGCCAGTTAGAGTCGAACTTGCGGCCTCTAGCACTTACACCTGATTGGCTGAAGCATATGGATTCTTTAGCCAAAATGGGCTCTGGGCATCATATTGTTATCAATTCACCACGAGTTAGACATGGAATTGGCAAAAAGAAGGCTAGGCATTTGGATCTGGAGGTGAATCCATCATCAAATGCTGGAAGTGGGTTGAGCTTGTTTTGGTGGAGGGGGGGAAGGCTATCTCGTCGTCTATTCAACTGGAAGGTTTTGCCTCAATCATTGGCGCGCAAAGCTGCCCGACAAGGTCTGGGCATTTATTTTGTTTTCAAATGCAGCTTCAGTTTCTGGTCAACTGAACAGTTGAGCTTAATTTACCTAGATGTCTTTTTTTGGTAAGTCATTTACCTAGAATCATCATGTGTAGGTGGATGTAAGAAGATACCAGACATGTTATATCCGGATAGTTCAGACTTTGCCAAGAGAAATAAGTGCATAGCTTGGAGGGCTGCTGTTGAAACTTCAAGAACTGTGGAGCAACTTGCTCTCCAGGTGTGCTTTCCATGCAATTCAGTTTCTTCTACTAACATTAACTGGAGAGAAATGGTCTTCCTGTCTTCCTGGATCTGCTACCTTAATGTGGCACTTCAGCTGTCCAGATGATAGAGATATGGCCCTGTAGGAAGTATCCAAATTGTCTCTGTGGGACATAGATTGCTACTAAAAGCGTTAAATACAGTATAGCACTTCTCCTTGTGGCTTGTATTGAAAGGAGATCTTAGTTGTCTTTGTTATTGTTCACTAAGATGCATGCCTGAGTTTACAATTTATTGAGATTTTGGTTCATCATTTCTCTTCACTTTTCAGGTTAGAGATCTTGATGCTCATATTAGATGGGATGATATTGGAAACACCAATATCCTTGCAGTTATAGACAAGGAATTTCAAAAATCTGTCAGATCATTCAAGAAAGCTATTGTACGCAAGAAAAGCTCGGAAGGATCTGTAGTTAAGTATCTTCTTGATTTTGGTAAAAGAAGATTCTTACCGGACATTGTTGTTCGATGTGGAACCATACCAGAAGAGGCCTCAAATGAAAGAAAGAGATATTGGTTAGAAGAATCTCACATGCCGTTGCATCTTGTGAAAGGATTTGAGGAGAAAAGAATTGCTCGCAAATCTAGCAAGATAACTGTTGGGAAGCATCGTGAGACCAAGAGAATAATGGAAAAGCCTCTTAAGGAAAAGGGCTTTGCATACCTTTTCCTTAAAGCAGAGAGATCAGAGTATTATCAGTGTGGGCATTGTAACAAAGATGTCCTAATTAGGTATGCTTCTACTTGATATTTGTGAAAAAGCTCCAGTCAATTAATAGCATGCACAAAATATCTTAAATTTACATGGATGAATTAACACTTTCTTTCGTAATCTGAGTTATTAGTTGCTTCTGCTATTTGTATAAATATGGATATGGATTCTATGCTGAAAAGGAAAGAGAATAGTTGGTTATGAGGAACACATATGGTGAAGTAGCTTTTGAATAACCTTGCGCGTTTCAACACAATTTGTTTGTTTACTTATTCCTCTTTCATTCTCATTCTTCTTCTTTCACCATGTACTTAGTATTACCATTAATAAAGGAATAATTGTAGCAACTTTAGCAAATATTGTTTACTTTCAGTCACTTGGGTTCTTATCTCAGGTATCTAGTCTACAGTTAACTGACAAAACTTGAACAGCTTTTTACCGTTATCTTATATAAAAAAAGAACAAAAAATTAAACAGCTTGCACACGTCTTTTGACCTCAAGATCTTGATATCATACATGTGTATAAATCAATGTTGTTGAAGATTCGCTTGAGCCTTGAGGTACTTACTAAGGTGGCGTACTGCGGCAAACACTGTACTGTAGATCTCATTTTTAATTGGTGTAGATACATGGTTTGTTTGTCAGCTTAATTTGTAGTTATAAGTAACAAAGCTTGTGTATATAGGAAGATAAAGGGATGGTGTGTTTTATGCAGCTGCTAACCCCATAGGCATTGAAAGACAAGAAAAATTAATTAGAAAAAGAGATTGTAAATCTGTGATACTCTGACTGATAAAATTGTCTTTAAATGTGAAGTTTTATATTTGGCAATACTTGACTTTACTGTCAGACAAAGTAGATAGTATTTCGTGGCTATTTTTTTTTATAACCATGGTGCCCCGGCTAGTTTTGAGCCGAGGGTCTTTCGAAAACAACCTCTCTATCTTCATGAGGTAGTGGTAAGGTCTGCGTACATTGTACCCTCCCCAGACCCCACTTGTGGGATTTCACTGGGTATGTTGTTGCTGGTGTCCCGGCTAGTTTGCGCGCACCTCAACTAATATCACGAGGTACTTGTTACCTCCCACCAACACAGGGCAGAGTAACTCTATCCACCAAGGCTCGGAGGATTTGAACCTTAGACGTCATGGTTCTCAACTCACTTCATTGGCCACTTGACCACATCCTTGGATGCATCCTAGTTATGTCCATGAACTTTATTGCAATTTTGCTTTAGTAGTTGATATGGTTTCACCTTCCAAGGGGAAATTTTGTACCTCCTTGGAGATGCTGTTATCTTGTTGGTCAGTTTTCTGTCCTTGCTTTAAAACATTTTTTGTATGATTTTTTACTTTGTGGAAGCAAGCAAGTGTGAAACTATTGTCATCCTTGAAGTAATCCATGCGAGCTTTTCTGTTGAGGATCTATACAAACTTCCCCAGGAATAATATTGCACGAATAGTTTCAGATTTCCAATTTTGCGTAGATCTGATTTTTCGATAGTTTTTTCTTTTTCGATTGCTTCCTGTGCATGGGCATGTTATTTGTTGTCATTCGCCAGTTTCTGGCTGGCTTTCATTGTTCTGGTATGAGTCGTAACTAGGTAGATGATGTATTATCTTCTGTGTACAGTCAATAATGATAAGTATTTGGGACTTCCATTTTAGCTGGGTGTTTTACCTCTGAAATATTCTTAAGATTAATTTTCTTTTATAATTTGCAGGGAAGCTGTAAGCTGTCAGTACTGCAAAGGTAAGCACTTGGAGATTTTCTTATAGAACTTTCTTACTGATCTACCTGCTTGTGAACTGTCAACTGTCAAGTGATCATTATAAATATATTTAAATCCATCAAGTAACTATTGTCATTCAATGTCATGTTAAATATTGGAGTAAGAAATAATGATAAAATTGATCCTTGGGACCCCTATTGGTATCTACATGGTATTTTCGATCAAAATGAAAAAACTTATTTGCTTTTAATTGGTTGATTTTTTTCATGGCCCAGTGAATTGGTTTTGGGTGGTCATCTTATGAAGCACCTGTTATACCCTGCAGGGTTTCTGCTGTTCCACATTGTCAGATTTGAATCATACTCCCTAGCAGTCCTGAAATCTTAAGTGTTAGGGAGTATGATTCAAATCTGACAATGTGAACAGCAGAAACCCTACAGGGTACAACAGGTGCTTCATAAGGCGACCTGTCACATTGTCAGATTTCAGGACTGCTGTTCACCTGTTCGATGTTGTTTTAGTTTATGTTCTTAGTTTTGACAGAACTGCTTGATGTCGCATAGTAATTGTGTTCTTTTTATGATTCCAATCTGCCTTTGCTTTGTTTGGTGTGGACATCTCTATAAATAAAAAGTTTTTCATCTCAAAAAACTTCAATTAGTTGAGAAAATTACACAATTCAATAGGTATTGGGGGATGTAAAATAAATATATCATTGAATATCCACATGATAGCTGAAATCTCAGTCCACACATGAGGGGCACTCTTAAGACAAGTATGGATCAGTAACAGTGTTCCTCTAATAGTTAAAGCTACTAAATTGCTAGATGAGATGGTCACATAATTCAATACTAATAAGTTGGAGGAACACAAAATTCCATTGTTGGTTTGGTTCAGGCAAAAAGTCATCCCTTCAATTAGTGTCAAGGCTTCAATACTTTTTTGTTTGATTCCAAGACTTATTTCTGCCTTGAGTTTCCTGTATCCTTTCCATCGATTTTGTCATGCACTTTCATGTAGATTTTGGTTATTTGCTTCGTTTTAATATGTTGATTCAAATACTCAAAATTAAATAGGTCACTAATTTCATCTCCGCTTCCACATCCACCTTGTCTTTTGTCCACATTTTTACTGATCTGGTATTTGTCATTTCTTCAGGTTTCTTCCATAAACGACATGTTAGAAAGTCGACTGGAGTTGTTGCTGCTGAATTTGTGTATACATGTCACAAGTGTGTGGATGTGAATAATGTGAGAAAGAATGTCAAGAGGGGGAGGATAGAGATGCAAAAGAGTAAGGAAGCATCAAAATCCTTGAGGCCGCTCCGCTTAAAGGTTATATCTAGAGGCACAAAAAAAAAACAGCCAGCACAGTCACCGAGTAGGAAAAAGGAGCCTGTTGTTATACCCCTCAGACGTTCTGCTAGGAGGGCTAAATTTGTAGTTGTGCAAAACAAAAAAATAGGACACAAAAAAGGTAAACAAACTAAATCTGAGAGGGGAAGGGGTAGACCTAAGAAACAGGCAAAAGTTGACATATCAGAGAAAAAGAAACCCGCAGAAGTTGCTTGGCGGAGGAAGAGAATGCAGTTATGTCGGATTTACTGGCTGAATGGTCTATTGCTCTCACAAAAGCCAAATGATGAAAGAGTAACACTCTTCAGGAGTAAAAAGCTTCTTGTTCTTTCTGGAGAGTTGGCTGGCACAGCTGATCAGCCAAAGTGCAGTCTTTGTGGTGAACTAGAATATACACCTACTTCAAATTACATTGCATGTGAAGTTTGTGGAGGTAAGGAGGGTTTTATTCAGTGCTTATGTGTGCGATCCCTTTGGTTATCTTGTTAGTGACTCTGTACCATATATCTGGAGTTGTTTGTTGTCTCTTGTATTATCTTGAATTGTTTCCCTGCAGCAATGCATTCATATATTTTCTGTTGTTCATCATGTTTAACAAATGATGTGACATTCTCTAGTATAACATTGTTGCTCTTGGGTCTGGTCTCCTCTGAGCCTGCTGTCTCAGTTTGTAATTTTAAACTCGAAATGATAAGTGATAAGTGATAGTGTGAATACTTATTTTATAAACAGTTGAACTGGAGTGTGGTCGTGACGAGATTTTATAGGTAGTATTGCACAAGACAAGCTATCAATAGCTGTTTCTGTTAAATCCATTTTTGATTAAGCTCCCTTTCTTTTTCACGAGTTACATTATTTACTTTTTGTTCAGGAGTTTCTTGAAAAAGACATACTAACTTTTTCCAAGTATTCTTCTAATCAGGAGACTCATATATCTTCATTGCACTTAAGGACTCCTGTTAATGGGTGCATTTATATAATGTCCATGTTTTCTTGTTTTCTCTCCTCTATATCTTGTACCTTACCTTATTTTCACTTCTTGTTACTCCTTCCTGCAGACTGTTTCCATGGAGATGCTTTCGGTCTTACAGATGAAAGAATTGCTAGGCTAATTGGATTCAAGTGCCACAAATGCCGGCAAAGGACCCCTCCTTTTTGTGCTCATTTGCATTTGTTGGGTAGCAAGGGTAAGCAGGTTACGTTGGAGAGTACAGAGTGTAAATCTGCAGATGAAACATGTGACATTGAATCTCTCTCAAGTAAGAGACCACTAGAACAGAAATCTCATTTGAATGATGAATCAGGATCTTGTTTTACTGGTGATAGTCATGAGAAGTGTCCACAAAGGACTCTTCCTGATTCATGCCATGCAGAGAATGGAAGTTTGCCTTTTATTAGTTCAGAGCAGAGAGAAACCATTGATAGCTGTAGCGAGATGGATATTGTACTTCCAGATGAAGCGGGCTTATTGAATGTCAATGTTAGTCCCTATCAAGGAGGAGGATCAGAGAGGAATAAGTTGTTGATATCTAATGACAGCTCTTTGCTGAATGATAATGCTAAAGAGTTGAATCCGAGGAAAGACATGGAGTAAACACAATCATTGTGACAGGATGTGCATTTTTCCAAGTCTGGAATGGATTTTATAGAAACAGGATTAACAAATGATCAACATAGGGAGGAATGGTAGAGCAAGGGTCATTCCTGTATCTGTAGTAGATAGAGCTATTGTTGACGGACCTGAATTGTCCTCAGAGGAATTTCAGTTTCAGATCAATTTGTAGGTGTTGGAGGGAAGAATTAGGCTAGGGTTGATTGTGTTAATTAATCAACCTGATTTTAGGAGACTTTATTTTGCCTTTTCGGAGCGTAATTATAGGAATAGAATATTTATTTTTATTGGAATTGATGGTCTTTTCTTGCTTAGTTAGGTTTTACTTGTATAAATACCCCTTTGCATTCACATGGGATGCAAAGACATTGAAATACAAAGAAGTCTTCCTTGTTTAGAGTCATTGCTGCCTTATGCAAAATGAGGAAAAGCTTTCTCCTTCCTTGAGGTTGTCTGCAACTAAAACTTTGTTTCTAAAATCACATGTTCCAGTGATGATGACAACCATATCCCAGCTGTGTGCTGATGAAAAAGATGCTGGGCGTGTTGTCATGTGTTGGTCTGGCTCCAACTATGCGTGTCACAGGCCGAGGTGTGAGGCTACTTTTGGAGAAATGTTTTCGAGATCTCTTTTTTTTTTTTTTTTTTTTTTTTTTTTGCTTTTGGGTTTGCCTGTCAATCCTAAGCCTATACATGAAGTTTTAGATTTTTCTGATCACCGGAGCTAGGATTCCGATGAGGCAGACGTTACCTTTTGGCAAGACAAATATGTCTTGATAATTTTATCCAGTTTCTTCTTCTTCTTCTTTTCTTGAGGGAATATGATTTGATAAATCAAACTCCAAAGAAATATATTTGAGGCTAGCAGGAACCCAGTGACAACATTATTTAGATCAAGAATTTTAGATCTTGTCGATGTCTTCTGTTGTCAAACTCTACATAAATCAACAACCTTCTCTTCTTCTTCATTCAAATTGGCTATACCTTCATTGAGCCTAGTGTTCTCTCCTCTCGTTTTGCTACGTAATTGATATCAGATAGCCATTGAAGGGCCACTAGTTAAGGCATAATTACATCATAAACATGTATTTATGCACATATATATGTATGTATTTGGATAACGATATCTCCGTCTTCGTTTATAACGATATCTCCATCTTCATTTTTTTTTTCTATATCTATGCATATGTACACTGGATATATCACAAATTTGACACCAGTTAGACGTTTATATGCATAAATACTTTCCTTCTCAGAATCAATCTATAACTATGCACATCTACACGGATAATTTGCATAGTTACATTAGATACATCAATGCATTTTTATGTTGGATACATGAAATTGATATTGGATACATTGAATGAAATTGATATACACAGATACACTGGATCATCAATGCATATTTGATAATAAATACACTCTTACATGAAATTGTGAAAGGACAAGGAAGCGAGACAGACAAGCAAAAGAGGAAAGATGCGAGATATATTTGCTATATATAATATATCTAGAGGTAAATACAATGCATCTAGAGGCAAATAAGAGAAGTAAAAGGACAAGGAAGGGAGAGAGGCGAGATACATTTGGTAGATACACCGTATCTAAAGGCAATACACTGCATCTAGCAAATGCAATGTATCTAAATGCAACTCGAACAAGATACACTGTTTTTGAAACTATCAATGCATTGAGTAATAAGCACATATACTAGTGTGCTTTATGAAAGTTATTTTTTTTTTAATTTTTATTTGAGTCTTATTAAAACTATACGGGAAAAAATATGGTAGATAATAATTTTGTCCCACAAATAAGTGTTATAAAATTGGCTGGTAAATAGGATTGGTATGTATTTGCATCGTCAAGATTTTATTTGCTTTTTATTAAATTTTAAAAGGGAAAAGAGTCAAAAGTACCATGCAACTTTTATTTATTATAAGTTTATCCTTAGTTTTTATTATGGGGTCAAATATATCCCTACCGTTATGAAATTATTCAAAAATGCACCTTATTTGAATAGATTTTCCGAATCGACTTCAATTGCCCGATTTCAATTGAATTACTCGGTCCCTTATTTAAATTCGATCCGACCTACTAAATTAAACTCAAAAATAAAATTATTTATAATTTCAGTCAAATTACCCATGAACAGTGCGGTTTAGAAAGGAAAGATAAACTTGCTTGCTTCATCTTTACCAAAAATAGAGTTATCAAGGCTAACAATACATGCATCCAATGTAATATTTCTCATACAAGAAAAGAAGAAAACTAAGACAAGGAAAAGCAATAAATAGAAAATTATTAATGTAACAAATATGAAAACATATCAATTTGTATTGGATAACTCGATTGAAATTGAGGTTTAATTTGATAGAAACTACAAATAAATTTTATTTTGGGGGTTTAATTTAGTGAGTCGGATCGAATTTAAAAAGAAGACCAGGTAATTTGACTGAAATCAAGCAATTGAAGTCGATTTGAAATTCATCAAATAATTTTTTTAATACTTTCGTAATGATATGGATGTATTTTGTCCTATAGTATAATTACGAACTAATTTAACTAATAAATAAAAGTAAAGAGGTATATTTTTTTTTTATCCTTTTCCATTTTAAAACTATTTTGTTATATTTCTAGAGAAAACAAAGTACATGTCGTAATTGATGTAAAAGAAAGTACATGTCGTAAATTTGTAATTAATGAGAACTGTAGTAGTCAATGAGATTCTAATGATTCTCTTGTTATGACATGACTTTTGAATACTATGCATCCCTAAATTTTTAAGCAATATTTATTGTTTGATATTTGCTTAAAAGATCTAGAATTCAACTAAGCATATATGTGTGCAAGGGTAATGCTACCCAAAATAAAATGCATGTCATAAAATAAGGAAGTTGACTATCATTAATTTCAAACTAGATTGGGTATCCCGAGGGACAATATTGAAGCAATAGTCAATTTAGTGTTCAACTCTTGAAGAGGAAACTGACATTGAATTTGTTATAGAGTCACGGATTCAACAGACGACGGCACACAAAAACCCACACTTGCTCTTCCATTGATTTTCATTGGAATGGCTAGTATGGCCGCCGACCAGCTATCAAACGCTGGTCTGGTGTTGCGTTTATCGTCTAATGATATTTCTTTTTCAGTTTTAAAACAACCCAATCCTTGAATTTATCTATTCCCAATTCTCCAGTGCCTACTAAGTAAATGAATTTGCCTAGTAAAAGAGTTGCTACGGAGGTAGTCCCAGGTGGTGGTCGATGTGCTGATTTTCTTAAGCCATCTAAAGAAATAGTGATTACAAAATCAACTGTGGAACCTGTTCCAATCAAGAAGATATGCTACAACAATAGAGTCCCAAGAGTGGTTTGGACTGAAAAGGAAGTGAATAGAATGAATACTATTGAAAACCTTCAATATGCACTAGTGGAAAAGTTTTCTTATGGATGGCCTAAAATTGAAGAACTATGGATTCAAATTTCAAAAAAATGCAATGCTAAATTGGTCTATTAAGAAATAGACACATACTAGTGAGATTTAGTCGAGAAAATGATTTTATTAATATGATGTCTAAATTTGTGCATTACATACTGACAAAAGATGGATATTCTTATATGATGAGACCACTTATTTATGATGCAAAATTTAATGTACAGGAGGAAACAACACAAGCAATGGCATGAATTTCTTTTCCGAATTTAAAATCAACATTTTTGTTAAGGAATTCATTTTTTCAATTGCATTAGCAATAGGGAAACCTTTACATTTAGACATGGCCACTATTAATAAAACTCGACCTAGTTGTGCTAGGGTCAAGGTTCAAGTGGACTTGTTGGTAGATTTTTCTAGGTTTGTAGAAATAGAAGTGATCGATGAAGTTTCTAATACTTTCAGGGTGGAGAAGGTAAACATCCAATATGATATACTGCCAAAATATTGTACAAAATGTAAATTACAGGGCCATGCAGAAATATAGTGTAGGGTGCTTCATTCTGAGCTTAAAATGTCAATGCAATAAGAGGATAAAAATCTTGAAGGGAAAGTTAAGAAGGATCATATAGCACAAGTCTGAAGTTCCACTAATAAGAGTAGGAAGACATTTTAAGAAGTGACATCCCACCAACAAAATACTCCCAAGACAGGAACAAGAAACATATCAAGCAAGGTGAAAAAGCCAGTACAGATAATTCTTTTGCAACACTTAATAAGAAGGATCAAAGTAAGGAAAATCAACTTGTTGAAGAGTTCAAAAAAGCCAAATGAGAAGGAAGCAGGTGCAACAAAGATTACTCATGAAATTGATCAACAACAAATATCTATAAAAAAAAATCACAAAAGCTTTTAATCAGAAAGACAACATAGCAGATAACGTCAACAACAAGGTCAATAATGATAACTCCATTGATGAAGTGGGTAATGGAGTCAATGATCAGCAGAAGGTGCAGGGGGAGATGATGGTACTTAGAGGTAACAATGATGTCCAGGAGGTACAAGAATGTCCTGTTATAAAAGATAGAATTGTACTGCATAATAATCTTGAACAACTTAATGTTGATTCTAAACAGATAGAAGGTGAGAAAGACCGTTGTAATGCAATTGTTAATACCTGAAGCTCACATTCAGGAGAAGAAGCTATTAATGATGAATGGATTGAAAATTGCATCTTTCCATGAATCTCTTCATATGGTTGGACTATCAGAAGAGGGTAATATGCAAGTTCAATAACATAAGTTTCTAGAGAATGAAAACAGTGAAGGTGAAAAGGCAATAGCACCTGTTGTTGCTGGAAAGTCTGATCTAATAAAAACTTTGCAATGCCTTAGTTCTCATCAGGCCTTTCAGCACGATTCTGAAAAAAAGATAAAAAAAATTAAATATCAAAATTAGTAAAAACAGATTGTACAGAAGATAAAAAGAAAAAGGATAATTACAATAACATGCAAAAAATTATTAAAGAGACTGATTTATCTCCCAGAATGTTATCAAGAGTGAAGAAGGGCAAGATTAGGTGAGACGGTAGCACTATAGTGCCTACAAGAATACAAGCAAAAAGGGTGATCAAATCAGGTGCTAAATGAATCACAAAGCTTTATTTTGAAATATAAGGTCTGTTAACACTCAACAAGCTTTTCATATAGTACAAATGCTTCATAGACATCATAAGTTTCTAAAGATTGCTTTAATGGAACCATTCAAGATACTAGGTTGATTTAGAGATATAAAAGAAGACTAGGGATGCATTGTGTGAATTATAATGTTAATGGAAAGATTTGGGTGTTTGTTAGGCACAGTATTCAAGTAGGGATCTTATCTGATACTGACCAGCAATTGGCTTTACAACTTACTTTTGAAGATGGTTCTCAAATTGTAGTTACTGCTATGTACGGAAAATATGTAGTTAATGAGAGGTTGAGCCTCTGGGAGGATCTATATGCATTGAGTCTTAATGTTTCAGTTCCTTGGATGGTGAGAGGGGATTTCAATGTAATTTTTGGGGATGAAGAAAAAAAATGATGGATTACCAATTTATCCTCAAGAGGTTGAGGACTTTACTTGTTGTATAACTCCTGTAATCTAAATGATATTAATTTTTCAGAAAATCCTTTTACTTTGTGGAATGGTAGGATTGATGGGGATTGTATTTTTAGACTAGATAGGGTTGTTGGTAACCAATTATTACTAGATTTGTATGATAATATTAATTTACAATACTGAACTGGGTCAAATCATGCTCTATTACTGCTCTCCTATGAGGTCAACTTGTTTTTCAAAGTTAAACCTTTCAAGTTTCTAAAATTTTGGACTGGAAGGAAAGATTTCAAAGAGGTGGTTAAACAGAATAAGGTGGCTGAAAATTATAGGGATATCTTTATTCACACTAAAACAGAAACAGGAGAAGACTAGGAAGGCTTTGACTTTGTAGAGTAAAGATAAGTTTGGGATATTTTTCCAGTAGCTGGCTATTAGGGAAGAAATTGTAAAAATTAAGGAAGATTTATTTCAAGAAAATCCTTCTACTGCTAACAAAGCTATTCTACAGCAGGCTCGCTTATGCAGAACATAAATTGTATTTGCATTATGAAGAAGAGTTTTGGAGGTAAAAAGCTAGTGTTCAGTTGTTTGAAGAAGGTGTCAAGAACACTAAATTTTTTCACTGCTTAGTCAGAGGTAGAAGAAAGAGGCTTGCTTTAAAGAGAATTTTGAAGTTTGATGGCTCTTGGGCAGAATCAGAGGCTGAAATTGCTAAAGAAGAGATTAGTGTTTTCAAAAAGCAGTTTACAGGTGGGGAGACTAATAAAGAGTTATCTTTATTGTAGCCTATACAACCTCAGATCTCTCAAGAAGATAATGAAAAACTAAATGCACTTCCTCAGAGGTAAAGATAAGAAGAGTGTTTTTTGAATTAAATGATGATAGTTCTTGTGGTTTTAGTGATTTCTCTGGAGTTTTTTTATAATGACCTTGAGGGTCATTTTTAGAATTTTTTACAAAATTATCATTTTACCCATCTCGTTAGTGCCCTAAGTGTTATTTGATCAGTTTGTGTAGTTGGAATTATTTGAGACTTATTAGTTTTTGAATTGTGCAAATTCTTGAATTTTAAAGCTTAAGTGGTTCTAAAAGTGAGTTTTGATACCATTCGAAGTTTCGAGTCTTGGAATAGTATTCTGTCGATTTCAATAGTTTTGAAATGTGAAAATTAGTCTAGAAGAGTCTTCAGAATCGTATTTGGGGTTGATACATAAATTTTAGGTCTTAAGTTGAAAAGTGTGATTTTAAATGAGTTGACTTGACCTTGGTCAACATTTTGACATCCGAGCATCGGATGAGAATTCTGTCAGTTCTATTACATTCGAAACATCGAGTTTGGTCTATTTGAACATTGACTTAGAGCCCTGGGACATTAATCGTTCGTTTTGGTCAAAATGACTTCTTTCAAAAAATCTGATGATTTCATTGAGTCCAAAATATCAAATTCAATGTAGTAGCACATTCGGTTTATTTTTATCGAATCCCAAATAATTTTTAAAGGTCTAACCGTGAGTCTTTTTTTTAGACTTGACAATCTGCTGTGAACTAATTTTTGGTGCATGTCATTTTTTTCATCGTGATCGCGAAGTGTTCATCGCGATTGCGACAGGCTCAAATTTTATTCTATGCGATCGCGACCCTTTCCACGCGATCACGATGAGTTTTTTCCTAGTGCTTCGTGATCGTAAGAGTAACTGGCTCGTGATTGCGATGACCATATCATACGTGAATAATGTTAAGTCGTGAAAATAGTCCCATTTCCGAAAAAACCACCATTATTATCGATTTGGAGCTTCGAGAAGGCGATTTTGGGTAGATTTCTTAAGGAATATCGTATGGGTATGTCCCTTTTTCAATTCTATATCATTTATCTACGAATTGCTTTTCCTAAATCATTGGAAAGTGTAGTTTTAAAAGAGAATTATCAGGGGTTTTGTTCTTGAATTTCAATTCGGTCTTCATTGATTTCTACCTTATTTCTTTGCCTGTTTTTTGGAATTTTTATCCACAAACTCCCCTCAATGAGTAGAACATATTTTTGAAAGAAATTGTCAGATTTGACCCTTTTCGAAATTAATGGATTTTTGAACTATGTTACCCCTAGTTTCGAAACCTATCAATATGAGTGTTATTGGACTCCTTATGATGTGTAGATTTCATTCTTGATATTGGGTTGTCATTTTGGGTGTTGAATTCAAGAGTTGATCATCCGATGAAAGTATTCGGGTGCGGTTTTGGCTATTGAGGTAGGTTTGGCTATCCTTCTTGGGGCTGAGTTTGGGTGATTAGTCAAATTCTATATTGTAGACTTTAAGATGGGGTCGTAGTTTAGTTTGGGACTTGTAATTTGCTTTGAGATGCTCGTGTGCGAGCTTTTTTATATTATGATATTTGTGTGGAGGCTTATATGTGTCGTGATGCCCATGTAGGGGCCTTATTTGATACCTTATCTGTGTTGAGACTGTGTAATCAATGAATTAACTGAGTTAGAGATGTGAAATGGTTATTTGACTTGAAATGCCCATATGAGGGGTTGAGTTGGGGTTTTTGAGCATATATGATTATTGAAATATTATAGGGAATGGGTGAATGCTTAATTTGAGACATTTCTTTCCCATTTTGGTCCTTTGAGGGTGAATATCATGTTTAAGTTAAGTTTTGAGAACTTTGAACCTTTTATTACCTGTTGAGTTGTATATTGCCTCGATGCCTTATATGATGTGAATGCATTCATCCTCATTCATATTGTCATTGATCATTGAGAAGTTTAGAACTGTGAAAAATTCTTTTTGAGAAAAAAAATGTGACACCTTTCATATGTTCTTGACCATGAGTAGGTGGCAAGCGGAAGATATATTAGTATCATGAGTCCTTGGCCACAAGCTGGGTGGTAAGGTAGTTGATACATTGAGATTTTGATAAAGTATATGGTTTGCGAGACCCCATGGGTCCTGTTTTGTAGCACAGCTCAGCAGGTGTATACGACAGGTTGTGCGACAACCTTGATCCCACCGTATTATCATATCATCACATCATCATATTACATTGCATTGCATTGATATATGTGATACTTGACCTATCTATTTATCTATGATATTGAACTGTACCTATGTGTTTACTTTATTCGTGCTATTTAATATAAATTGGCTGCAGCGTAGCTAGAGTCAGACTTTTTTGCATGCAGGTGGATGCGTTTCTTAGTTTATTTCATAGTTTTGATTAATTCCTTGTACTCAGTCAGTTAAACCTAATGAGTACATATGGATTGTACTCACTCCTACTTGTGTGTCCCTTTTGGATGGTAGCTGATCTCTTTCTCTTACGGATATCTTACTATTTAGATCCATGGTGAGGTCTTGAGATTTGGACCGCCATTAGTTCTAGCTTTTATTTTCAGTCTTTACTATTATTTGAAGACTCATGATGTATATCAGATTCGATTATTTTGTTAGATGCTCTTTAAACTTATGACACTAGGTTTGGGAATAATTTCATTTTTGTCCTTTTATAGCATTTATTTGTGGCCTAACTTCCCTTTGAGAGTCTCGTGTGATTTTACTTTTAGACTTACACATCAAGATGGAGTTTAGAATATGTGTCATCATTACCTCGGGTTTTGGTTCATGACAAATTGATATCAGAGTGCTAGGTTCACCGTTCTTATAGGTTAAAGAGTAGGTTATCTAGTAGAGTCTCGCGGATCGGTACGTAGACATCCATACTTATCTTTGAGAGGCTATAAGATACTTGTTAGCTGAAATTCCTTCTTTTGATTTCTTTTGTGTGAGTATTTCATATCAAGTATTGTATATCTCTAATCTATTTTTATGCAAATGGTGAGGACTAGAGCCAGAGTAACTGAGAGTGAGACTGTACCTACTACCCGAGTCATAGGATGAGGCCGAGTAAGTGGCGTGACACTTATTTATGGCCGAGCTAGAGAGCCATCATCTGAGCTGGTATGTGAACACGAGGATGATTATGAGCAGCAGATTGAGGAGTAGAGACCAGCCCAGCCTCCTGCGGTCTCTGATAATGCTCCGATGCTTTATGAGTTATTGGTTAGACTATTGGCTAAATTGGATGGTGCTCCAACTCCTAATGTTCTCTCAAGTACTTCAGGCTATCCTATCGCAGTTAGTACTATGCCACTAATTCAGGGGCCTAGTGTTGAATTTCAGACTCTGGATTCTTCTAGTGTGCCTTCTATCGTACTCCGAGATTTATAGCTCCACCGGTTTCTGCTAGTTCTACTATGTTAGTAGCTGAGTAAAAGAGATTTTAAGAGGTTTTTTTGATCGGCACCTCGTAGATTTGATGGTACGACCGAAGAGAAGGCATGTGCCTTTCTTACTGAGTGTTAGGACAGGTTGTTGAACCTGGGTATTCTAGAGGCATATGGTGTAGCTTACACTTTATATCAATTTACAAGGGTGGCCAAGAAGTGGTGGAGATCGGTTATTGCTCGTAGGCCTGCTGGTTCCCCTATGATGAGTTGGGAGAAATTTTTAGAGGTGTTTCTTGAGAGGTTTGTGCCTTATAGCCTCCGTGATCGGCGTAGAAATATGTTTGATGGACTAGAGTAGGGATCTCTATCCGTATCTGAGTATGAGACTCATTTTCATGAGTTGTCTCGCTATGATATGTCGAGTATTTCCACTGAGTTTGAGCGGATTCACAAGCTGGTGAAGGGATTAGATGGTTATCTTTAGGAGGCTACATCCTCTCATATGCTATCTGGTGGTACCTTTCAGAGTGTTATTAACCATGCCAGGATGATAGAGAGAATTTGACATACTAGACTGGGCGGGGCCAAGAGGTTCCATCGGTAGGGATAGTTTAGTGGTCATTCCTCCAGAGGTAGGGAGTATTTGGGTTCAGGTACCCATGATTATCAGGGAAGACTGGTCTAGGCAGATATTCAGGGCTCAGATGGTACAGGTGGATCTAGATCAGGGAAGATTGGTTATAGTAGTTCTTTGGGCTCTAGAGGACATATTGATACTTCTGGTTATCCTCCACGGAGTTTAGGTCCTCAAGGTTTTTTTGTGTGTGATGAGTTTGGGCATAAGGCCTAAGATTGCCCAGACATGCTCCTTCTATTGGATGGCCCAGGACATCGACTTTTCGTTCTACTCCCGCTCCATCCATTCGAGGTACTACACAGGGCAGTATAGGTGGCACTAAGGGTTCCAATGGTAGAACTAGAGTGGAGTTCGTGGTGGCTCGCAGGCTAGAGGTGACGATCAGCTATGCTATGTTATACTAGGTAGATCTGAGGCAGAGGCCTCTGATGCAGTTATTACAGGTATTATTTCGGTTTGCTAGTATCCTGCTTCAATATTATTTGATCTAGGGTCTACCTTTTCGTATGTGTATACCTATTTTCATATGGGTAGTGATTATGTGTGTGAGCCTCTTTCTATGTCTATTATTATTTCTACCTCGATAAACGATTCCTTAGTGGTGGATCGGGTATATCGAGGGTGTTTTGTGATATTTTCGGGTAGAGTGACTCATGCAGACTTGATTTTATTTGACATGTTTTATTTTGATATGATATTGGGTATGCACTGGTTATCTTCTTATCATGTTATATTAGATTATTATGCAAAGACCGTGACCTTAGCTTATCCAGTTTTCCTAGCTTGGTGTGGAAAGATAATCCGTGTTCATATCTTAAAGGGGCGATATCTTATTTTCATGCTCGTTGTTTGATGGATAAGGGTTATTTGTCTTATTTGGCTTATGTACGTGATCTCACTAAGGAGTCATCTCCTTTAGATACTAGGAGGGTGGTGAGAGAGATTATGGATGTGTTTCTTACAGACTTGCTGGGTGTTCCTCCTGACTATGATATCGATTTTGTGATTGGTTTGGAGCTGGGTACCAAGCCCATCTCTATTTCTCCTTATTGGATGGCTACGGAAGACTAGAAGGATTTGAAAGAACAATTGGAAGATTTGTTGAAGAAAGGTTTTATTCGGTCTAGTGTATCACCGTAGGGTGTACCAATCTTATCTATGAAGAAGAAGGATGGTATTATGAGGATGTATATTGACTATCGACATTTAAAAAATTCACCATCAGGAACAAGTATCTTCTTCCTCTTATTGATGATTTATTTAACCAGCTACAAGGTGCATCGATGTTCTCTAAAATTGATTTGAGGTCAGGTTATCATCAGTTGAGAGTTTCGGAATCCGATATCTCGATAACTGTATTCAGGACTCATTATGGGCATTATAATTTTATGGTTATGTCCTAATGCTCTGACTGCTTTTATGGAGTTTATGAACTAAGTATTCCGGCCTTATTTGGTATCATTTGTGATTGTGTTTATTGATGATATCTTGGTTTATTCCAAGAATGAGGCAGACCATGTTAGTCATTTGAGAACCATCCTTCAGAGATTGCGAGAGGAGAAATTATATATAAAATTCTCCAAATGTGAGTTTTGGCTTGAGTCCGTGGCATCTTGGGTCATATGGTGACTAAGGATGGTATTATGGTCTATCTGGCCAAGGTTGCAGCGGTTCGTGATTGGGTTAGGCCTATTTTAGTTACCGAGATTCAGAGCTTTATTAGGTTGGAAGGCTATTATCGTCTTTTTGTTCAGGGCTTCTCGTCTATTGCAGTCCCATTAACTAGTCTAACACAAAAGACCATGGCATTTCAGCAGACTGATGAGTGTGAGGCAATCTATCAAAAGCTCAAGGAGTTATTGACTATAACATCTATTCTAGCTTTACCCGAGGAGGATGTGGCTTTTATTGTGTTTTATAATTCTTTAGGAGGTGGCTTGTGTGGTGTATTGATGCAAAAGGGTAGAGTTATAACTTATGCTTCTCGATAGTTAAAGGTACATGAGATAAATATCCTACCCACGACCTAGAGTTGGCGGCGGTGGTGTTTGTTCTGAAGTTGTGGAGACACTATTTCTATGGTGTACATTATGAGGTATTTACTGACCACCGTATCCTCAATTATATATTTTCTTAGCCGTATCTGAACATGAGGCAGCATAGGTGGTTATAGTTATTGAAATACTCTGACGTTACCATTCTTTATCATCCGGGCAAAGCTAATCTGGTAGCAGATGTCCTAAGTCGCAATTCATCTAGTATGGGTAGTTTGGCCTTTCTTAAGGCGGATAAGAGGCCTTTGGATTTAGAGGTTCAGTCATTGGCTAGGCAGTTGGTCCGACTTGATATTTCTACACATCATAGCATTTTGGCCTTGTAGAGGCTAGATCTACTTTGATGGACCAGATTCATACACACTTTTTTGAGGATGAAAAGTTGAGGGCCATTCAAGACAAATTGTTAAGAGGTGAAGCTAAATCAACCTCTCTTGATCTGGAGAGAGTTTTGAGGATTAATGGTCGCATTTGTGTGCCCAAGGTTGGTGATTGAGTATGTATGATATTGGAGAAGGATCATTGTTCCAAGTATTCTATTCACCCGAGAGAAGCAAAGATGTTACATAACTTGAAACAACACTATTGGTGGTGTAGAATGAAGAGGGATATTATTGATTTTGTGGCGAAGTGTTTAAATTGCCAAAAGTGAAGTATGAGCCTCAAAAATTGGGTGGTCCTATCCAAAGAATGCCCATTCTCGAGTGGAAGTAGGAGCGTATCACCATGGATTTAGTGTCTGGGTTACCCATGGCATTGGATAAGTATGACTCGGTTTGGGTGATTGTGGACCAATTGACCAAATCAACCTATTTTCTTTCGGTGATGACTAGCTACAATGCGGAGCAGTTAGCTAGGATCTATCTTCATGAGATTGTTAGGTTGCATGGGGTGCCTATCTCTGTTGTGTCAGATCTGGGTTCAGTGTTCACTTCTCACTTTTGGGAGGCATTGCAGCGTAGTTTGGGTACGCAACTAGACATGAGTTCAACATTTTATCCCTAGACTGATGGCCAGTTCGAGCGGACTATTCAAATGTTGGAGGTTATGCTTAGGTCCTGTGTGATTGATTTTGGTGCCTAATGGGACCAATATTTACCCTTGGCGGAGTTTTCCTACAATAATATTTATCACTGCAGCATTCAAATGGCACCGTTAAGGCATTGTATGGTCGTAGGTGCCGATCACCCATTGGGTGGTTTGATTTTATTGTGGTTGATGCATTAGATACTGACTTACTCATAGATGCTCTAGAGAGGGTACGCTTGATTCAGAGTTGACTATTGACAGCTTAGAGTTATCAGAAGAGCTATGCTGATAGGAGGGTTCGTCCCTTAGACATCATGGCGGGTGATTGTGTGTGGCTAAAATATCACCATGAATGGTGTGATGAGATTCAGAAAGATGGTTAAGGTTAGCACGAGGTTTGTTGGCCCGTTTTAAATTCCTTAGAAGAGTGGGTAGGGTGGATTATGAGTTGACCTTGCCCCTAGATTAGCAGTTGTCCATTCGGTGTTTCATGTCTCTATGCTTTACACGTATACACCGGATGAGTCCCATGTGATTTCTTATGATGCGGTAGAGTTGGGTCCACATTTGACTTATGATGAAAAGTCGGTAGCAATCCTAGATAGGCAGCTTCGTAGACACAGGACCAAAGAGATCACTTTGGTCAAGGTTCAGTGACAGCATCGGCCTGTTGAGGAGGCAACTTGGGAATTAGAGTCTGATATGCGGGCCCAGTAACCACATCTTTTTGAGTCTCGAGGTACTTTCCTTTATCTTATGACCTTGAGTGTTATTTGATCAGTTTGTGTAGTTGGAATTGTTTGAGTCTTATTAGTTTGTGAATTGTGTAAATTCTTGAGTTTTAAGGCTTAAGTGGTTCTAAAATTGAGTTTTGATACCATTAGGAGATTCAAGCCTCGTAATGGAATACCATTGATTCCAACAGTTCCAAAATATGAAAATTAGTCTAAAAGATCCGTCGAAATCGGATTTGGGGTTGACACGTGAAATTGAGGTCTTAGGTTGGGAAGTGTGGTTTTAAATGAGTTGGTTTGACCTTGGTCAATATTTTGAGATCCGAGCATCGTATGAGAATTTTGTCAGTTCCGTTGCATTCGAAATGTTGAGTTTGGTCTAGTTAAACATTGACTTAGAGCCCTTGGAGCTTAATCGTCATTTTGAGTTTATATGCCAAAAGTTGAGTTTTAGGTCAATAAGGGGTTTGGGAGGGTAATTTGGTCAAAATGACTTTTGTTTTTGAAATCTAACGATTCCATTTAGTCCAGAATGTCGAATTTAGTGTAGTATCATATCCGGTTTATTTTTATCGAACCTCGAATAATATCTGAGGGTCTAATCGAGAACATTTTTTTAGACTTGGCAATCTGCTGTGAATTGGTTTCTAGAGCAGGTTAGTTTGTTCATCGCGATTGCGAAGTGTTCATTGCGATGGAGACAGGCTCTAATTTTGTTCTACGTGATCATAACCCTTTACACGCAATTGTGATGAGTCTTTTCCCAGTTCTTCGCGTTCTCGAGAGTAAGTGGCTTGCGATCGCGATGAACATTTCATACGTGAATAGTGTTAAGTCGTAAAAACAGTCCCACTTCCGAAAACCCATCTTTTTTACCAATTTAAAGCTTGGAAAAGGCGATTTAGGGTAGATTTCTTGAGGAATATTGAAGACCCCGAAAATTTGGAAGGTCCTAAACCAAGGAACAAAGGAGAAAATCTCATCAATTTGCAGAAAATGGCACCAGGAGTTGTATGGAAGCCATCATGGGCCTTGTTAAGCATCACCGACCATGGTAAGATTCGGAGACTTATACTTGTAGGGAAGGGACCACGATGGAGGTCCAAAGACAGTGGTGAGCACCATGAACCATGAAGCCCTCCGTGGTGACCCCTCCCCAAGACCCTTAGGAAATTACTCAAGAAAAGGGTCACGGGCGGCCACCACGGATCTTGGAACCCTCTACGGACCGTGGTGTATCCCTGTGGTGGTCACTATGCAGGCCTCCTACAGGACCTGCACTACAACCATCTTTCACGGCCCGTCGTGCCCTTTATGGACCGTGAAGGGGTTCCGTGGTGAAACTTAGAAACTTAGCCTACAGGCTTTTCCAAAATATTTTCCAAGTTCCTTACCACGGGCGTGGGTGAGCACCAGGACTGTGAAGGGTCCTCGTGAAGTCAGTTTTGACCAAATTTTTAAAGGGACATTCTGGTCTTTTCCTGCATTTTAATCATAAAGAATTGTTTTGAGGGATGAAATCTAAAGACCCTAAAACCTTCCAAGATCTCATTCCCCACACTTAGACTCAAGATACTCAAATCCTTTCTTCTCGAACTCTTCCAAGAACTTCAAGCCAAGCTAGGGATTTATCTCAAGGCATCTTCTAGTCTCCATTCCTTCTCAAGTCTTCATTAGGGATTTCGTTTCTCCAAGGTATGTGGGTTTCATCCATGGGTCCCCTTCCACCTATGGAGCCCAATTATTTTCCTCAACTTGATAATTTAAATTCTAATTGATGAATTCTTATGAGCTTTTACATGATGACTCTAAATGCATAGATTATGATATATTTGAAGTTTATTTACCTATAGTGATGTATATTGACTCTCAATTTCATGAAAATAAGGATTTGTTAAGGTTCTTATATGAAGGCTTAAAGGTGGTTTAAAATGTATATGGTGGGTTGTTTTAAGATGTTTAAATTGATGCATTTCCATCACTCTTATGCATACAAATATTCTTTAAGGGTATTTGTAGGTTATGAAATGAACCCACCTAGTTTCCCTATGTTAAAGTAAAGTTGAAATGAAAGCTTTGACTCCAAATGAAAGTTTACGAAGCAAATGTTTATGTTTAAGGGAGTTATATGAAATGATTGAATGATGATGAAAGGGATTCTTAGCCAAAGAAAGGATTTAATGTGAAAGAACAATTCTCACATATTTGAATCAAATAAAATGTTTTAATGAGCTATTCTATCGAGTGATGATTTGATGTCTAAAGTTATGTAGATGCTTACGATACTATGATATCTAAATATTATTTCGTGGGAATGACCTAACACCGAATATAGCATGTAGATAGGGACTCGACCTAAGGGGTCTTTAAGTAAAGTCTCATGTTGCATAAATTATGCGCCAACATAGGAGCCCTTGTAGGCTATTTAGGCTAGTGGATCAACGGTTAGCCATTAAAGTTAAAGTTAGGGAAATGATTAAAGTTGACGGAGTTCTACTCATCAAATAGTCTCCCCGTGCCAACGCTGGGGGTTGTTAGATTCATATGGTCTAAAATGTCGGTTACAACCATCTTCCCACAAAATGAATGTTTTAAGGTCTCATATGATAATTTCTCATGCATGCATTCATGTATGCATATTGCTTATAAATGTCTTGCGTTCTTCATTGTATAGCATGCTCACTTAGTATATTTTAAGTACTGACACATACTTTTGCCTACATGATATCACCATGTAGGAACTGACGTTGCTCCACACTCTCCTTTCGGTGGCTAAGTTTGATTGTTAAAGGCTATCACTATTTGGTGAGTTCTCATGTTTCGAGAACAACACTCCTATTTTTCTAGCTTTTGTTTGTATAGAGTCTTGAGTTACTTTTGGTACTTTTGACTTATATCTTGAGGGTGAGCTAGGGACATATCTTAGTCTCCGCCAAGTCTTTAAAGTAGAAGGTATGGTTGGACAATAATATGTATGATGTTTAAATGACTTGACTCTTATTCTATGTGGATTCTCTTAATCCCGTTAACCCTTACATTTTTTCTTATGTAATTATCATTACCGATGAAAAGCTTAATGAAATGCTAAGAGGTTTGGATGAGGTACCTCCGATACTTCATTCTCTATTTCACGTCTAGGCCCTAGGCTTGGATCGTGACAAACTTGGTATCAGAGCTTGAGGTTTTGAAATGGTGTTTAGAGTCCAACATACCACGTTAAATAGGGTCTTGTTCATGGTTGTGAAGCGCGCCATAACTATAAATAGGAGACTATGGGACGTTTAGGAAAGTTTTCACTTCTTTCAAATTCATGTCGTGCCTTAGAGTGTCCTAAGCCTTCCTATAACTATGACCCATTTTGTATTCTCTAGATAATACCTCGAGGAAGAGCACCTCCAAGAGCAAGGGTTGACAATGAGGACTAAGCTCTTTCTGTTCCCGATTCCCCACACCATGAGGAAGGGGTAACCCATGTGTAGTTTCACAATATCATCACATTATTGGCACAAGCCATAGCCAACCAAGGGAATCAATGTGTTCTTCCTTCTCAAGTGCAAAATTTGGCTTCTAGGTTTTGGAATTTCCAAAGGATGAATTTGCTCGAATTCGATGGTTCTAAAATAGATGAGGACCCTATGGAGTTCATCGATGAGGTATACTAAATTGTGGCTATCATGGGTGTTCTTCCAAATGAGAAGGCCGAGCTTGTGGCCTATCAACTCAAAGGCGTGGCACGAATTTGTTACAAATAATGGATTATTGAGAGGGATGAAGAAAAGGGGCCAATAGGATGGGAAGAGTTCAAGGGTGTTTTCCTAGACCGCTTCTTTCCATTGGAGGTAAGGAAGGCCAAAATCCAAGAGTTCATCAACCTTTATCAAAGGAGTATGAGTGTGAGGGAGTATGCCCTCAAATTCACTAAGTTGTCAAAGTATAATCCTTTCATGGTCTCCGACCCCCGAGCAAGGATAAGCAAGTTTATTTCCGGTGTTTCAAGCTTAGTGTACAAGAAATGCAAAACGGCTATGCAGGTCAAAGAGATAGACATCTCTCGACTCATGACCTATGCTACACAAATTGAAGAAGAGAAGTTAAGAGAGAGGTCTAGGGGGTTCAAGAAGGCTAGAGTGGATGGTGGAGGGTTCAACCCTCAAAGTTCCAGTTATGGTAACATTGGCAAGGGCCTAGTTGGGAAATGGTTTGTGGGAAAAGGTTCCACCAATACTATTACACCCTATACTTTTGAGCTCGGAATGTCCCTTAAGTTCTTAGAAGTTATCATGTAAGCTGCATAAGCTACGACACTATCAAATAAATCTAAGAAAGGGAGAACGGGATACCCCATAGTAGGGAAGGTTGGAAATAGGGTCAAGAGAAGTCGAAAGGAGTTGGAGGCCAAGTAATGAGTCGTAGGACTCAATTTACCTATGTAGGCTACTAATTTAGAAATCTTACATACTTAAACTAGTTGAGTACACACCAAGCTTGTGTAGCAAGGATTACATGGGCTCTTAAAATAGAATGAGATTACAAACCCACGAGGAAGAGGAGAAGACGACACATGGCAGCCAATGGAGGAGTAACACGTGGCAGCACCTCAAGCAAGCAGGTGACCCACCTACTTAGGGTCAAGTAGGTGACCCACCTACTTGGCGGTGGTCCCCACCAAGGACACGTGGCAGCCCATCCTTGATGGCATGGATCTGTGGCCCAATAGGGGCTGGACACATGTTACCCTATGGGGATGACATGTGTCACCTCTTAAGACCACTTATATATATATATATATATAGGGACTTATACTTCAATTCCTATCCAAAAATCTGCAGCAAAAGCAAAGGAAAAGAAACCCTAAAAGCTAAAGGAAAAGGGTGACGACTTAGGGAGAAAACAAAGGTACATCCCGATTTCGCTCCATAAATTAATTATCTAAGGTATTCTTCTATAAAGCGGAGGTTTTTAATAATGTAACTTACCTATTTGGGGAATAAAAAATGAGTAACAAGCAGCCACAACATTTAAGCCGCGTCAAGGAGGTTCCGAAGTTAATTTTCAATAAGTTTGGGAAGCCGTTTGATAAGCTATGGATTGATTATCTTCTCCCACGTTTTGTTAAGGGTTTGTACATATTATGAGGGTGTTAATAATATAAATTTAAGGTTTGGAGAAGCACCAAACGGACAACAAATAGTCCACTCTGTTTCAGCACATCAAGAGGTTTTCCGAGGCGGGTTTTGGCCAATTTCAGGAAAGGTAAGGTCTTTCTTTTTAATTTGAAGTTTATAGTGTTGGTATAGGGTGTATTACATACCTTTTATGCTTATGGAAGTGTAAGAATGTCGTAGAAATGCTTGACGTTCAAAATGAACTAAATTGGAATTGCTATAGTTAAATTATAGTCGAAATGAGGCATTGTGCATGTGGGGGCTGATGCAGGTGTGTGGTGTTATGTTTCAGTGCCTAAAGGCATTCTAAAAGAGGTGTTAGATCTTCTGGTTACATCCACATGATCCCCCGCTTCATACGGTTAAAGGTTTTACGAAATAGCGACTAAAAACCCTATTTTGGTATCGTAATGTTAAGCAAGTTGTGTGGAGCTTATGTGGTGTAATGTTGCCATGTTTTATTTGTATATGAGATGCAGGTTGTTGTTTTTGGTTGTCTTTAGTAATTAGGGATCTAATTGGAAATTCGAATAGGGCACATTATAGGTGAGGTGTTGCCCGATTTTCATTAACTCCGTAACTAACTAAAAGACTAGTCGAGAAAGGCGAGTAAGGAATTGATTCTTATGGGTGATTATTTGTGGGTTTAGGAACGAGAAAGTTGAACGTCACTAACCTTAGTATTATTTTCGTGTTAAATAGGTTAAAGGAGTACCGAAGCGAGTCTGGATGCGACTAACCCATAACAGGTATGTAGAGCTACCCTTCTTTTCTTTTGGTATGTCTTAGGTATAAGTTATGAATGATTTTTATATGAAATATGGGGATAATTCCACTCATAAAACTCCAAGTATGATTCGTAAGTCTTGTCCACTTCTTGATGTTAGAACTCATGCAATAGCTGAGTTGTTGCCTTTAAGTCTTCTATGTGATGAAAAGTAGTACATGTAAAACCTATCTCTTCTTTCCTTTAGAATAGCTTAATTTTAAGTGAAATGATATATGAGATGGGTTTAGAGGTAATTCCAATTATGAGCTCTAAGTGTAACTCGTGACTTATAGTCACTTTTGAACATTAAGAGTCTGAAAGTAGTCAAACTACTATTCTCAAGCCTTCTATATAGTGAATGGTAAGTAGAGATGCCAGCTCCTCTTCCTAAAGGCTCTACAGTGATAATTGCTTTTGATTGCATAAGTTGGGTCTTTGTTTGCATGAGCAATGTGGTATTATCTTGATGCATGTCTGTGATTCCTGAGGCCCCAATTGATGTAATCCCTAATGACATCTAAAGGGCACTTCGGATAATTACCTTCCTGGTCTTCAAGTGACGGTTCACTTGACTGTTTCATTGAGTCTCAGAGGGTGACTTAGTTGCATATAGTTTCTCACTACTCTACTCGTGTATGCTGTAACCTTTCTTTCTTCGAGTCCTACGATGGGCCGGATATTATGTCGGGTGCAGCTTTACTACTTCTTTCACCGCATCTCAGGATGGAGGTGTATAGTTCCACGTATAAGGAAACGATTCCGTAGGTGATGTGTGATATATGTTATGACGATAGGTTATTCACCGAGTCCCGGGCCGACTATAATATGATAGTATGTGTGGAAAAATAAGGAAGGAACACCGAGTCCCTCCCTAGAGGGTCGGGTACAGTATGTATATTATAATGGTACGCTATAGACGTACACCACTCTATTCACCGAGTCCCTCACTAAAGGGCTGGATACTTTATGTAAGCATGCATATGAGATTAGAGTGATACATTTTTACCCCGAGCCCCATAATGAATCAGATGTAATACGATGACATACACGATAAGATTATACCTTATACGATGATAAAATATTGTATACGATGATATGATGAAGTAAAATATATGATTATACGATGATATGTGAATATGATAAAATAATTATGACACCAAGTTCACTAGAGGGCCGAGCACAGTATATGATGATGTATATGATTACATGTCCTAAGGTGCAGGTACAGTAATTTGTTAATTCTTATACTTGTCCCCTGCATCCTTATTTCAGTTATGGTCTCAGTTATGATGTGTTATGCTTTACATACTCAGTACATATATCGTATTGATTTCCCTTTTCTTGGGGGGCTGCATTTTATGCCCGCAGGTACAGATGTTCATTTTGAAGATTCGTCAGCTTAGGATTTCCTCTCAGCTATGTTGGAAGCACTCCACTGTTTTGGAGCCTAATTTTTGATACTGGTCACTTGATGTACATATTTATTTATTCAGAGGTATGGCAGGGGCCCTGTCCCACCATATGATGCAGTTATTACTCTTAAAGGTCTGTAGATATATGTATGTGGGTTATTTATAAGTTTGTTTCAGTTGTGCTCATACGACGTATTGCAAATGTTTTCGTGGTATGGCATCCTCGTTGGCTCGCGTGCCTTTTTCTATTATGATATATGTGAATGAGGCTACAGTTTTATGAAAAAAGTTTTTGACCCTTTGGAGTTTGTGTATAGTATCACATCACACACGGTTCAACTTAAGTGTAGCTGATAGATACGTACAAGAGGATCCAAGTTGGACCCAGTCGCGGTCTACGGGGTTGGGTTGTGACAAATACTCCTCCTTCCTAGTTCAACTAGGACAAATATGCTAATCCAATGGTCCCAAGAGAAAATGTTAGCGCCCAAGCTTTCCCCGCTAACAAGAAGTGTGAGAGGACTCACAAAGATGAGTGATTGGTCGAGTCAAATGCATGCTTCAAGTGCGGCAAATTGGGTCATCATGCTCGATATTATAGAGGTGGTGGTGGTGTTAGGCGTCAAGGCTAAATTACTTATCGCCTACAAGCTCAATGAGGTAGCTAACGCACCAATCGCTTTTATGCTTTGAATGAGAGGTAAGAGGTTGAGGAAGCACCAAATGTTGTTATTGGTATGTTAAAGGTCTTTACTTTTGACGTGTATGTATTGTTAGATTTGGGTGCAAACTTTTCATTTGTTACTCCCTTCTTAGCTAATAGGTTTGATATATTATCCAAAATGTTAGTACAGTCTTATTTAGTATTTACTCCCCATTGGTGAGTTGGTTATTGGTAGAAAGGTCTATAAGGGTTATTCCATTTCCATCTTACATAAAGTTGTCGCTAGTAACCTTATTGAGCTTGGCATGGTAGATTTCGATGTCATGCTTGGGATGGATTGGTTACATGCATCTTATGCTTCCATAGATCGTAGGACTCATCGAGTCAAGTTTCAATTCCCAAATGAGTCTAGTCTTGAATAAAAGGGTCATGATTCAGTGGTGAAGGGTTAGTTCATCTCTTTCCTTAAGTCCCGAAAGATGATTGCTAAAGGTTGCATTTACCATATTGTGAGGGTCAGGGATATCGACTCTAAAAGTCCTCCTCTTGAGTCAGTCTCCATAGTCAATGATTTTCTCAATGTCTTTTCCGATAACCTTCCCAATATCCCTCTTGAAAGAGAAGTTGATTTTGATATCGATCTCCTCCCTGATACCCAACCTATCTCTATTTCCCCTTATCGAATGGCCCCGGCGGAATTGAAAGAGTTGAAGAAATAATTAAAGGACTTATTTGAAAAATGGTTCATAAGGCTAAGTATTTCACCATGGGGTGCTCCCCGTGCTATTTATAAGGAAGAAGGATGGGTCGCTTCGAATGTGCATAGACTACCATCAATTGAAAAAAAGTGACCATCAAGAACAAGTACCCAATCCCTAGAATTGATGATTTGTTTGATCAATTACAATGGGCAAGTCACTTTTTCTAAGATCGACCTTCGGTCCGGCTATCACCAATTAAGGGTGAGGGAGTGTGAAATTCCCAAGACGGCAATTCAAATAAGGTATGGTCACTTCGAGTTTGTAGTAATGAATTTTGGGTTGACGAATACGATAGTGGTATTTATGGACCTAATGAATAGGGTGTTTAAACCCTACCTGATACTTTTGTTATAGTCTTCATTGATGACGTTTTGATTTACTCTCGGAGTGAGGAAGAACATAAGAATCACTTGAGAGTTATGCTCCAAACATTGAGGGATAGGCTATTATTTTCAAAATTTAGCAAGTGTGAATTTTGATTGAAGGAGGTAGTATTTCGTGGTCACATAGTATCGGTGATGGGATCAAGATTGATCCTAATAAAATAGAGGCAGTCAAGAATTAGCCTAGACCTTGTCTCCTTTAGACATTAGGAGCTTCTTGGGTCTAGCCGGGTACTATAAAAGGGTCATTGAGGGTTTTTCTTCCATTTCATCTCCTATGATGAAATTAACCCAAAAGAAAACAAAATTCATAGGAAAGGATGAGTGTGAAAGGAGTTTCAAAACCTTGAATGATCGACTTACCTCTGTTCCTATTTTGACTCTACCGGAAGGGTTAGAAGGGTTTGTGGTTTATTATTATGCTTCAAGATTGGTTTGGGTTGTGTCTTGATGCAAAATGGTAAAGTTATAGCCTATTGTCACAAACTTAGACTTCAAATAAGACCTCCGTACGGCACTTGACAACTTACACACAAATTTTTCACAATCTTGCAAGCTCAAGTAAACCTTTTAGACTAGATCGCTAAGGGAATGCTAGATTATAAGAAAGACAAGAGAGCTTTTATGAAGAAGGTTTTGTATTGCTTTGGAAGATTGCTTGATTTATTGATGGTTCATACAAATGAATGTCTCCCTCTATTTATACTACTCCTAAGGGGCTCAAGTGTAAATAAAATTTACTATACAACTCCCTTCATATTTACAAAGAAGTCCCAGTCTACAAGATTTTATATTTCTCTAAGTCTTTTTAAGAATTCTCTTGGACATTCTAGAGCCTTCTATTAACCTCTTCAACTCTCTAGATTCTTCCTCCTTCTAGATGATTAAGTGGCAAGTCATGACATTCTCCCCTACTTGATGTGGTGAAGACTGTGGTGCACTACTGCTTAAAAAGCTCTTGAATCTTGTCTTTGAACTGCCACAAGTCTTCATACTGTTCTTATGTGGCTTCGTCCGGAGACTGTCCCTTTTAGTGGACGAAGAACATGGCAGTGGCATGTTGTCCCTGTTTTTGCCTAGTTTAGTCAACACTGGCCTCCGTTTCTCTTGGTGTCTTACATTAGGTATCTTGGAAACTCCTTCGGCATCACGTCCTTCTCCATTCAAGGTGGCAATGCTTCTCTACATAATATTCTTCATTCAAACTTGTAATGGTGTCTATGAACGTCGGTACTCCCCTCTTTAGGCCTTTCAGAAGTTGCATGGCCAATAGTTAGGTTGGTCATTTCATCTTCGGCACCTTAACTAGGGGAACCATACAAGATCTCTCTTACTTCATAGCCAAGAGTTGTTGGAGGTAAGGGTCGATCATTGTGTGGCATTGCTGGAAGAACTCCTGCCCAAGGATTATATCAAATATATCTAACGGAGTGACGGTAAAGTTGGTATTACTTTTCCACTTTCCCAATGTGATTTCTACCCCATGGGCGACCCCACATACGTGTGTCAACAATGCATTTAGTGTCTTGAGGCGGGTGTTACTTGGACTGTAACTTAACCCCAACTTCATAGTCGCTGACTTAGTCATAATGTTGGCTTCTGCACCTGTGTCGACCAGAGCACAAGCGGGCCATCTATTGATCGTGATGTCTACATACTGTGCATCGTACTCCTTCGTCTTTCCTGATTGTTTTGCGATAGCTCTGCATAGTCCAATCAGGGCCAATTGCATCGTGTATGAACCTTGGTCTTGCTCTTGTGCATCTTTCTTCTATTCTCGTAAGATGGCACCAAGGTTCTTTAGTTTTGTACACCTTGCATAGCCATGTGGCCCTCTGCATATGTAACATCCATTCCCCTTTGTAGTATGTACCTTTCTATTGGATCACTTCATCATCCAACCTTTTTTCCATCAGACTTATATGTGTCATGGTTCTTGGGATGGGGTTGTTGCTCTATTCCTTCTCCACAATCTCCCCTACCTTGGTCATGATTACCTCTCGTCTCCTCTCCTCTTTCTCGGTCATGCTTGTTATGATTTAAGTCTTTTGTATGATGGCTTCATCGATATCCTGACTTGTCAGCGTTCCAACTCCATCTTTGCCTAATTTTGTACATCCATAAAGTGGAGCATCTCATCATCTGTGAGGTTGGGAATCTTAAGTGTGAGAGTAGTGAACTCTTTCACATAGGCCCTTATGTTACCCGTTTGCTTTAGTTCCCTAAACTTGTGCTTCCCTCATAGATTACATTATTGGAGAATAAAGCCTTCTTAAATTCGTCCCGTAACTGCTCCCAAGTGTTGATAGTGCATAACCCCTTTCCTATCTCTGAATCTTTGTACTTCCACCATAATATGGACATCTCTGAGAGGTATAGCACGGCTGTGTTGATTCTCGCATCGTCACTCTTCACTTTGTTGTACTTGAAATAATTTTCTAACTGCCAAAGGAAGTCTTCCACCTCTTGTGCATCGCAGGGGCCTTTGAATATAGGTGGCTTGGGAGCCTCAATCTTGGCCTCCCTGTCCGCACTGGATGTCACACATCTTCCCACTTCCACATCTCCCTTGAGCACTTCTATCTCGGTCCTCATGGTCTCTAGCATGCTTAGTACGTCTATGAGCCAACACTCCAAGGATGTGATTGTCTCTTTCATCTCGTACTTTGTAGCCTTCCGTGTATCCAACTCTTTCTGGATATTGTCATTCTTCTCAAGGGTGAATTCCTCTAGAGTCTTGAACTTGCCATCGAACTTTTTCAGGCACTTGCCCAATATCTCTATGGCCTACCAAGCAGCATCCACCATTGCAATCCACTCTATGCCGGGTGTGACGTCCATGGGCTTCTCACCTCGCTCACTTCACTCACCTCAGTGGACAAGAGTGAGTAGGATGTAGGGCCTCGCTTAGTGTAGGCTCGAGCGACACCTCTTTATTCCTCTTAGAGTCCTTCTTTCCCTTGCGGTGCTTTCTTCCAATATCTTGCTTGACGTTGGTGGCGGTAGTGGCATTGATGTCTCCCTCACTTGCTATTTCCCTTAGTAGAACCTTACTCTGATACCACGCTGTCACAGACTTAACTTCAACTAAGACCTCCGTGCAGCACTTGTGAACTTACTTATTAATCTTTTATGATCTTGCAAGCTCAAGTAAGCCTTTTAGACTAGATCACTAAGGGAACATTAGATTATAAGAAACACAAAAGAGCTTCTATGAAGAAGGATTTGTATTACTTTGGAAGATTGCTTGATTTCTTGATGGTTCATACAAATGAATGACCCCCTCTATTTATACTACTCTTAAGGGGATGAAGTGTAAATAAAATTTACTGTACAAGTCCCTCTATATTTAGAAAAAAATCCCCCTCTATAATTCCTTACACACTTTAGAGAAATCTAGGTATTTCAAGACTAATCTAAAAGGTTCTAGATTTTGTCTAAGTCTTTTTAAGAATTCTCTTGGACATTCTAGAGCCTTTTATTAACCATTCCAAGACTCTAGATTCTTTCTCTTTCTGGATGATCAAGTGGCGGGTCATGACGCTATGCTTCTAGACAATTGAAAGTGCATGAGTGTAACTATCCTATCCATGATCTTGAATTATCGGCCGTTGTTTTTACTTTAAAGGTTTGGCGGCATTACGTCTATGAGGTGCATGTGGATGTGTATATCGACCATAAAATTCTCCAATATGTGTTCACCCAAAAGGATCTCAATCTAACTTAAAGAAGGTGGTTAGAACTCCTCAAGGACTACAACATGAGTGTGTATTATCATCTTGGTAAAGCCAATGTAGTTACCGATGAACTTAGTAGAGTGTCTATGAGGAGTGTGACCCATGTTGATGAAAGGAAGATAGAGTTGGTAAAATATGTTCACCAATTGGCTAGGTTAGGGGTAAAGTTGAGTGGTATCGATTATGGTGGTATAGTTGTACATAATGGGTCCAAATCCTCTTTGGTGGTGGATGTCAACTCAAAGAAAAACATCGAACCAAAATTGGTGGAGTTAAAGGAGTTGGTGAAGGAAAAGGAAGTAGAGTTATTTTTACAAGGGGGAGATAGAGTGCTATACTACCAAGGTCGATTGTGTGTTCTAAATGTGGATAGCCTAAGGAGTTTAATCTTGAAGGAGGCTAATAATTTTTCATACTCTATTTATCCTAGTTCGATGAAAATGTATCGAGACTTAAAAGAGTTCTATTGGTGGGGTGGAATCAAAAAGGATATAGCAAGATTCATGTCCGAATGTCCAAATTGCCAACAAGTGAAGGCCGAATATCAAAGTATAGGTGGCCTAGCCTAAGATATTAAAATCTCTTCTTGGAGGTAAAAAGATGTGAATATGGATTTTGTTGTAGGTTTGTCTCACACCCGAAAGCATCATGATTTGATTTGGATAATTGTTGATAGAATGACGAAGTCAGCTCACTTCCAACAAGTTAAGATTTCCTATAGTGCCGAAGATTATGCTAGGTTGTATATACGGGAGTTAGAAGGTTTCATGGTGTGTCATTGTCAATTATTTCGGATTGTGGTACCCAATTGACTTCTCACTTTTGGAGGTCGTTTCAAAGGGGCCTTGGTACTAAGGTAAAGTGAAGCACCACATTCCATCTTCAAACTGATGGGCAAGCCGAAAGAACAATTCAAACACTAGAATATATGTTCAGGGCTTATGTATTGGAATTCAAAGGGAGTTGGGATGATCATCTACCGCTCATCGAGTTTGCCTATAATAATAGCTACCACTCAAGCATTGAGATGGCATCGTTTGAGGCCTTATATGAGAGATAATGTAGATCTTTGGTTAGTTGGTTCAAGGTAGGTGAGATGACCTTTTTGGGCCCCGATTTGGTACTAGATGCTTTAGAAAAGGTGATAGTTATTAGAGAAAGGTTGAAGATGGCCCAAAGTCATCAAATGACCTATTCCGATACTAGGAGAAAAGAGCTTGAGTTTAATGTGGACGATTAGGTATATTTGAAGGTTTCACCCATGAAAGGTGTGGTTCGGTTTAGTAAGGAAGGAAAATTGAGCCCTAGGTATGTATGACCTTATAGAATCTTGAGGCGTGTTGGCAAAGTCGCTTATGAGTTGGAATTGCCTTCCAAAATGGCCATGGTTCATCCGGTGTTTAATGTGTCTATGTTGAGGAAATGTGTGAGAGATCCTAATTCCAATGTGACTTCGAAGATAGTGAATGTTGAAGAAACTTTGACCTATGAAGAGGTTCTAGTTGAAATTTTAGACCGACAAGTCAAGATATTGAGGATCAAAAAAGTTGCATTCGTTAAAGTCCTTTGGAGGAATCAACAAGTTGAAAGTGCTACATGGAAAGCGGAAGCGGATATAATGAAATGTTACCCTCATCTCTTTCATTCTACTCAAGCCTAAGGTACTAAGTTATTCATACTCAAGTATTTAAGACTTTTATGCTTCAGTTCTCCTAAGCGTTCATATGCATGCATATTCATGAAGTTGAATTTTAAAGTTATGTTTTATGCTAAAGTTTAAAGATATCATGTTGAGTTGCTAGTCCTCGTGTCATGTTCTTTCATATGCTAATGATTCTCAGGAATTTGAAGAAAATGGCACCAGGAGTTGCATGGAAGCCATCATGGGCCGTCGTAAGCATCACAAACCATGGTAGAGATTCAGAGACTCAGACTTGTAGGGAAGGGACCACGATGGATGACCATGGATCGTAGTGAGTACCACGGACCATGAAGCCCTCTGTGTTGACCTCTCTCTAAGACCCTCATGAAATTTCTCAAGACAGGGGTCACAAACGGACACCACGGATGGTGGAACCCTCTACGGACCATGGTGTGTCCCCGTGGGGGTCACTTTACGGGCCTCCTGCAGGACCTACACCATGGCCACCTTTCACGGCCCATCTTGCCCTTCAAGGACCGTGAAGGGGTTCCGTGGTGAAAATTCAGAGATTTACCCTGTAGGATTTTTTAAAATATTTTCCAAGTCCCTTACCATGGGACCCCACTACGAGCTATGGTGAGCACCACGGACCGTGAAGAGTCCCTGTGAAGTCAGTTCCAACCAGATATTCTGGTATTTTCCTGCATTTTAAATCAAAATTGAGTTGTTTTGAGGGCTGAATTTTTCCATCTAAAGACCCTAAACCCTTCCAACACCTCATTACGCACACTTAGACACAATACACTCAAATATTCTCTTCTCAAACTCTCCTAAGAACTTCAAGCCAAGCTTGGATTTTATCTCAAGGCATCTTCAAGTCTTCATTCCTCCTCAAGTCTTCATTAGTGATTTTGTTTCCATAAGGTATGTGGGTTTCATCCATGGATCTTTCCACCTATGGAGCCCAAATGTTTTCCTCAACTTGATATTTCAAATTCTAAATAATGAATTCTTATGGGTTTTACATGATGACTCTAAATGCATAGATTATGATATATTACAAGTTTATTTACCAATAGGGATGTATATTGACTCTTTATTTCATGAAAATAAGGATTTGTTAAGGTTCTTATATGAAGGCTTGAAAGTGGTTTTAAAGTGTATATGGTGAGTTATTTTAAGATGTTTAAATTAATGCATTTCCATCACTCTCATGCATACAAATATTCTTTAAGGGTATTTGAAGGCTATGAAATGAACCCACCTAGTTTTTCTATGTTAAAGTAAAGTTGAAATAAAAGCTTTGACTCCAAATAAAAGTTTACGAAGAAAATATTTATGTTTATGGGAGTTATATGAAATGATTGAATGATGATGAAAAGGCTTCTTAGCCAAACAGAGGATTCAATGTCAAAGGACAATTCTCACATATTTGAATCAAATAAAATGTTTTAATGAGTTATTCCACCGAATGATGATTTGATGTCTAAAGTTATATAGATGTTTATGCTATTATGATATTTAATGTTATTTCATGAGATTAACTTAGCACCGAATGTAGCATGCGGATGGGGACTCGACCTAAGGGGTCATTAAGTAAAGTCTCGTGTTGCATTAACTATGTGCCAACATAGGAGTCCTTGTAGGCTCTTTAGGCTAGTGGATCCACGATTAGCCATTAAAGTTTAAGTTAAATAAATGATTAACATTGACGGAGTTCTACCCGGCAAATAGTATCCTCGTGCCAACTAGGGGGTTATTTTGGATTCCATGTAATATCTCGTATGGTCTAAAATGTCAGTTACGATCATCTTTCCACAAAATGAATGTTAAAAGGTCTCATATGATAATTTATCATGCATGCATACATGCATACATTCATGTATGCATATTACTTATAAATGTCTTACGCTCTTCATTGTATAGCATGCTCACATACTTATTACATTTAAAGTACTAACGCATACTTTTTCCTACATGATATCACCATGTAGGGACAGGCGTTGCTCCACACTCTCCTCCCCGTGGCTAAGTTTTATCATTGAAGGCTACCACTATTTAGTGAGTTCCCATATTTTAGGAACAACACTCCTATCTTTCTAGTTTATTTTTATATAGACTGTAGAGTTACTTTTGGTACTTTTGACTTATATCTTGAGGGTGAGCTAGGGACATGTCTTAGTCCCCGCCAAGTCTTTAAAGTAGAAGGTATGGTTGGACAAAAATATGTATGATGTTCAAATAACTTAACTCTTATTCTCTGTGGAATTCCTTAGTCCCGTTATCCCTTATATTTCTGCAGGTATGATTATCATTACCGATGAAAAGCTTAATAAAATGCTAAGAGGCTTGGATAAGGTACCTCCGAGTACTTCATTCGTCGTGTTACGTCTACGCCCTAGTCTTGGGTCATGATAAATATCATGTGGGTAAGTCCCTTTTTCAGTTCTACATCATTTGTTCTTTAATTTCAATTCGGTCTTCATTGATTTCTTTCTTGTTTCTTGGCCAATTTTATTGTTTTTTCACCCACAAACTCCCCCAATGAGTAGAACGTGTTTTTGAAAGAAATTTCTATATTCGATCCTTTTCTAAATTAATTGATTTTTGAACTATTTTACCCTCGATTTTAAAACTTATCAATATGGGTGTCATTGGACTCCTTATGATACATATTTTTCATTCTTGATAGTGGGTAGTCATTTCAGGCATTAAATTCGAGAGTTGATTATCTGGTGGAAGTGCTCAAGTGCGATTTCGGCTATTGAGGTAGGTTTGGTTATCCCTCTTGGGGCTAAGTTAGGGTGATTAGTCAAATTCTATGTTGTAGACTTTGGGATGGGGTCGTAGTTTAGTTTGGGACCATTAATTTACTTTGAGATTCCTGTGTGTGAGCTTATTTATATTATGATGCCCATGTGGGGGCTTATATGTGTTGTTTAGCCCATAAGGGGTCCTTATTTGATACCTTATCAATGTTAAGACTATGTAATTCATGACTTAACTGAGTTAGAGATGTGAAATGGCTATTTGAGTTGAAATGCCCGCATGAAGGGTTGAGTTGGGGATTTTGAGAATATATGATTATTAAAATATTATAGGGAATAGGTGAATGCTTAATTTGAGACATTTCCTTCCCATTATGGTCCTTTGAGGGTGAGTATCATGTTTAAGTTAAGTTTTGAGAACTTTTAACCTTGTATTACCAATTGAGTTGTATATTGCCTCGATGCCTTATATGATGTGAATGCATTCATCCTCATTCATATTATCATTGATCATTGAGAAGTTGAGAACTGTGGAAAATTCTTTTTGAGAAAGAAAATGTGACACCTTTCGTATATCCTTGACTATGAGTAGGTTGCAAATGGAAGAGATATTAGTATCATGAGTCTTTGGCCACAAGCTAGGTGGTAAGGTAGTTCATACATTGAGATTTTGAAAAAGTATATGGTCTGTGAGACCCCATGGGTCCTGCTTTGTAGCACAGCTCAGCAGATGTATACGACAGGTTGTGCGATAATCTTGATCCCACCGTATCATCATATTATTGCATCATCATATTGCATTGCATTGCATTAATATCTGTGATACTTGACCTATCTATTTATCTATGATATTGAACTGTACTTATGTGTTTACTTTATTCACACTGTTCTATATAAATTAGTGGCAGCGTAGCTAGAGTGAGACTTTTTTGCGTGCAGGTGGAAGGGTTCCTTAGTTTATTTTATAGTTTTAATTAATTTCTTATGCTTAGTCGATTAAACCCTATCCCTATATGAGTCATATGAGGCGAAAGCTATTTCACTCGGGCAAAGCAAAGAGGAAGGCCTCGTCCGCTAATTGGTAATAAGATAGACCAATGAAGAGTTTCCATTCTTGCGAATAGTTTAGCACTGTTGTGGAGTCCTGAAGCACAAGAAAAGTGCAAGTTTTAGTACATATGGATTGTACTCACTCCTATTTCTGTGTCCCTTTTTGATAAAAATCCTAGTCATGATAATCCTTGCGATAGCTGATCTCTCTCTCTCTCTTGCAGATATCTTACTATTTAGATTAGTAATAAAGTCTTGAGATTCAGACTGCCATTAGTTCTAGCTTTTATTTCTATTCTTTACTATTATTCGAAGACTTATGATGTACATCAAATTTGATTATTTTTTTAGATGGTTTTTATACTTATTACACCAGGTTTTGAGATAATTTTGATATTGTCCTTTTATTATGTTTATTTGTGGCCTGACTTCCCTTTGGAAATCTCGTATGGTTTTACTTTTATGCTTACATATTGGGATGAAGTTTGGGATGTGTGCCATCATGACTTTGATTTTTGGGTCTTGATATTGTTAAAGTGGTCCATTATTTTTTTAGGGTGTTATTTTACCCAAGTCCATAACTCACACTAATCTGGTTCTATTGCTTAAAAAGGATGTTATTCAATCCTTTTCAGACCTTAGTGTTATGACCCGCCACTTGATCTTGAAGAAGGAGGAAGAACCTAGAGTCTTGAAGAGGTATATAAAAGACTCTAGATTCTTGTAGAATATGGTAGAGAAGTCTTGGAAGACGTAGAATTCTCTAGAGTGTGTAGAGAATTCTAGAGTAGAAACTTCTTTGTAAATATGGAAGGTCTTGTATAATAATTTTTATTTACACTTAAGCCCCTTAGGAGTAGTATAAATAGAGAGGGTATTCATTTATAACAAACCATCTAGAAATTAAGCATTCTTCCAAGTAATATAAAGCCTTCTTTATAAAAGTTCTCATCTTTCTTACAATCTAGTGTTCCCTTAACGATCTAGTTTCAAAGGCTTACTTGAGCTTCTAAGATTGTAAAAGATTCGTGAGTAAGTTATCAAGTGCCACATGGAGGTCTTAGTTGAAATCTAAGTCCGTGATATTAGGCTAATTAATTTGAGTAATTTTATTAATACAATCATTTCTAGACTTGTTCATGATAGACTGAAAGGTTTTCTACCTAGACTGATATTCCATAATAAGTCTGGCTTTGTTAAAGGTAGAAATATTACTGAGAATATATTGTTGGATCAAGAGATTATTTTAGACATAATAAAAAGGGGAATCCTGATAATGTGGTTATCAAACTTGACATGGCTAAGGCTTATGACAGAGTTGACTGGAAATTCCTAATTAAAGTTTTGGAAAATAAGGGCTTTGGTTCTATAATTAATGATATGATTTGGAGGATTATTACTAATAATTGGTACTCTATTTTTATTAATGGTAAGGCTCATGGATTTTTTCATTCTACAAGAGGGGTGAAGTAAGGGGATCCTCTATCTCCTACTTTATTCATTTTGTCTATTGAGGTTCTGTCTAAAGCTCTAAATCAATTGTTCTTCACTTATGAATTCAAGGAGGATGGTTTACCTAAATGGAGTGAACAATTGAATAATTTGACCTATGCATATGATACAATCATATTTGCAGCAGTAGATAAAACTTCTCTACAGCTTATTATGGATACTTTAAAACTCTATGAATAGCAATCAGGACAACTCATCAACAAGGAAAAGAGTTCCTTTTTATTTATTTAGCAAAGCTGCTCAGACTTCTGTACATCTAGTTGAAGAAGTTACATGCTTTAAAAAAGGAAAGTTTCCTTTGATTTATTCGAATTGTCCTATTGGCCATGCTAAGATGAGGAAGGTTCATTTTTCAGTATTGGTCAAGAAAATACAGAATAAGTTGTAGCTATGAAAAGGAAAGCTATTATCTTTTGGAGGCAAAGCAATTCTGATTAATCATATTTTACAGAGCATTTTTGTTTATCTTTTATCTGCTATTAACCCTCTTAAATGAGCGATTTATATATCCATAACTTTTTTGCTAAATTCTTATGGAATTTCAAAGAAAAGGGTAGAGCTACACATTGAATTGCATGAGATGACATTTGTCTTCCTAAGGAGGAGGGTGGATTGGGTTTCAGATCTTTATTTGATGTTTCTAAAGCTCTGTTTGCTAAACTTTGGTGGAACTTCAGAACTATCAATACTTTTTGGTCTAATTTCACATGGAATAAGTATTGTAAAAGGCATAGACTACAAGTAGCAGAATGGAGGGGAAGGTCTCTTTTGTGGGAAGCTATGTTACAGGCTAGAGATTTTCTTGATCAAGAAATCTGGTGGGAACCCATAGAAGGACATGCTAGTGTATGGTTTGATAATTGGACTCAGTTGTAGGCTTTGCATTTTTTATCAACTATTTCACAGGATCAATCTCTAGAGGAATCTGTTTAGGAGTTGTATAATGAAAATGGTTGGAATTCTGAGGTGTTAGCAGCTAATTTCAGAGATAAGATTTGTTCTCATATTTTGAATGTTTTTTGTAATATCCCTATTGCTGATGGTAGAGATAAGGCATGGTGATGCTTAGTGGCAATGGTAAATTCAAGGTTGGTTCGGCATAGGAGTTATGTAGACACAGACAACTCCCCGTAGAGAATATTTCTAATATTTGAGAAAAAGAACTGCCTTTTAAGGTATCTTTTCTCATGTGGAGGCCGTGGTTTGGAAGAATTCCTATTGGGGAAGTTTTGATAAGAAGAAGGATAGCCAACTCTGTAGAGTATTGTTGTTATAATGGCCTGGTATAAGAAACTTTCTCACATTTATTTGTAATTGTCCTGATTCTAACTATGTTTGGAATCTGCTTATAAAAGTTGCATGGCTACACTTTCAAGTATTGCAAGTTAGACAAATACTAGAGGATTCGTGGAAAGCTGAATGTGTTGCTAAGTTAAAATCAGTGTTTAAAGTAGTTTCAGCTTTAATTATTTAGCAAATATGAAAAAGGAGGAATGTGACCAAACATGGGAAAATATGTCTAAACATGCAATATTTTTGGAGATTCATAGGAATATCTACTTATTCACTAAGTTCAGATATCCACGGTTGAAGGAGATTTCTAAATCTTGGCCTCTCATTGTCAATTTTTTTGAGGGATACACTCCATTGATAAATTACAAAATAGTAAGATGTAATCACCCTCCAAGGAGAGATTTTAAATGCAATACTGATGGTTCATACCATGGAAAAACTGGAATTGGTTCACTAGATTTCTATGTTAGGGATGAAGAGGGAGAGTTTTTATATCATGAATCTAGAATTTTGAAGAAGTGTGCTATTGTTGAGATTGAAGTACAGGCTATCAGGGTAGGGCTTGACTATTGCATTTAGAATAATTTTGCTCCACTGATCATTGAAACCGATTCTCTAACATCTCAAAAAGTTATAGATGGAAGTTGGGTTCCTTGGTTGATTGCTTGGGATGTGAGATATATTAAACTACATTTGTAACTTATTGAGGTAGAGGTGGTGTACACGTACAGAGAAAGGAACACACTAGCAGATTTTTTCACTAACCATGTTGTTCTTTTTGCAAGAAACAGGAGGCAACAATTTCATAACTTTTAGGAGATCCCACAATAATCCAAAGTAATTGTACAATTAGAGAAAGAGAATATCCCTAATTTGTGAATAAGAAAGCATCAAAATAAAGCATACAAGTTATAGGAAGAGGGATAAATTTTGCTTTTCAGATAATCAACACAATGAATTCTAGACTGTAGAAACTAATTAAGACTTCAACATTAGTAATACCTTTCCTCAATGAATTTGAGTACAACTCTTGAAGGTCATTGTTTTAAACAATGGTATTAACTCCTTTTGGGGTTCAACCTGTTGACATAATGAGTGAAAGGTTGCATTAGTTAAATTCAAGACGAAGCACAGGGTGCGGGTGAACCTTTCATAAAAGAGATTGAATTAAAAATCAGATTTTGTTCCAAATCAGCCTTTAGGAGCTTTAAGAAGATCAATTTTCTAAAGAGTTTCTTATTATTACATACCTCTATATCCAACTTACAACTGCATCATCCAAGTTAAAGAAGTCTTCATAGGTCTTAAATCATGGCATCAGTGAGAGTTTATATATGTATAAGTGATTACAATCCGAATTTGGGTTGATTTTGGTTGGTAGCTGCTAAATAGGAGGTAACTGTGGTATAGTGGAGGTTCTTCTTGGTAGATTTCTTCATCAAAGCTGAAGATTGGGTGCCCCTCGTCGGCCAGTTGAATATGAAGATGGAGAAGGACCAGATATTTTGTTTTTGTTCTTTCCTTTTTAGCTTTTTTCAGGTATTGGGCCACTTTTGGGCTTAAAACCATTGCAGTTTGATTGTGACTCTCTTTTTCAATAATAAATGGCCCAACTTGTTGGGCAACTTCAATAATAAAAAAAAAGATTGGGTATCCCAAATGGTTTGGTCCTTTGAGATAAACTTAGAGGTTATTTGGTAGGACGTATTCAAAAATCTAATATATATTAGTTATGTGTATTATTCAATTCTTTATTTGGTAGAATTTTAGTATTATAGTATGGATAATTAATTTATAGCAAATTATGTTATTAGCAATATATGGATAAACATGAGTAAAGACGGAACTATCATTAATACATCAAATCAAATAGTGAATAGAAAATAGTCTTAACATAACTAATCTCAACACTTCTAATCTCAACATTACTAATACATTTTAGGGATAGTTTCAAATATATATATATATAATAAAGTAATTAGTTTACAATATATATATATATATATATTCACGTTTTCATTTACATAAAAAATAGCCAAAAGTCACGGAAAGTATATACTGACTATACAACATAACTTCCCAAAAGTCATAGAATCTATACATTGACTATATAATATAGCTTACTTATACATGAGTTATATACTGACTATATATCATAATACTCTCAAAAAGGTAAATATAGCTTAACTATATATGAAGTATACACTGACTATTCACTATTCAATCTCGATCAACTCAAAATCACTTCTAAATATTCCTAAATTTTAGATATGAAATTATCTCGATGTTTTGAGTCTTTTAATATATACTTCGCTCGAAACAATTCACGTTTGCGGTACCAAATTTTAAAAAAACTCAATGCAGACGAAGAAGAAGCATAAGTAGATGATGAAGAAGAAGAAGAAAAAAAGCAGAATAGATATCTTTAATTTTTTTAAAAAAACACATTTGCAGAAGTTGTCAAACTAGCTGAATAAAGAAAATGCCATTTTTTTTGTAAATAAGTTTGCCGAAGAGCTATGTGGCATAATTATCCCTATATTTTATTTAATACTATTTTTATAGGGGAAAAAATACTTGTACTCCAAAAAGGAAAACCATTTACAAGCGGCTACCTCTTTACTTTCATATCCCCCTATTTTAACTGCTATTTCACATTTACTACTTGATACCATTGGAGTGTGTGTGTGTGTCTATATATATATATTATATGCATACTTTGATGGTATCAAAGAGAACATTACTCAGTTACTCCTTGATACCATTAGAATATATATATAACATACAATGTTGCAGTGAAAAGACTACTTAATTAATGCTTGATACCATCGGAGTATATACATACTCCGATGATATCAAGGATGAAAATAGTTTAGTGAATAGAACAAGGGAAAGATGGGTAAATAGTTTGGGACGTGAATCTAATTTGGATAAATAATTTGAGTTGGATCCAATTTGAGTAAATATTCTGCTGAATGAGTCCAATTTGTGTAATATTCCTATTTTTATACGCTTTACCAAAATTGTTTTGGTTTCAAAACATTAATTGGGCCCAAAATAAATCGTCCAACATATAGACAAAATGTTAAAGAAATAATTATTTTTGCATAAAAACTATTTTTAAGACGTTAGGAGGCGATCCTGAGTGTTTTTGATCACTTTTCTATGGATTTTTACACAAAAGGTAAGATTTCTACTCCCCAAACTCATAATTTAATTCCTAGAACCTATAATCTATGGTGGGTGATCTTGAAGGAGGGTTTTGACTTGAAAACTAATATAGAAATTAGCCCTAAAATAGGGGTTAGGATCATGGGGTTGTCCTAGGGTGAGAATTGTGTTATAATACATATTAGTTAGGCCATTTTATTGATCCTTTGTGTGTATTTACTATTTTTAGACTAAGAACAAACATAACGAACCCAAAAAGGGAAAGCTCTTGCATCTTATAGTGGTTGAAGCTCGAATTCGAGGTAGGTAATTGTTTTGTTTCCTGTATGAGTTTTATGTACTAGCTAAATTACTCCTGACTATAAGTCAATTGATTGTGATGAATATAAACCTAAAGAATAGATAATCGTTTAGATTCCGTAATATAATGTATTGATGATCTCTCCCTGACTATAAGTCAATTGATTGTGATGAATATAAAAGTGAAGAATAGATAATCGTTTAAATTTCATAATACAATGAATTGACGATCTCTCCCGACTATAAGTCAATTCAATGTGATGAATATAAAAGTGAAGAATAGATAAATATTTAGATTTTTTAATACATAAATTGATGATCTTTTCCGACTATAAGTCAATTGATTGTGATGAATATAAAAGTGAAGAATAGATAATCTTTTATATTTTATAACACAATGAATTGATGATCTCTTCCGACTATAAGTCAATTCAATGTGATGAATATAAATAGATAATCGTTTAAATTCTGTATTACAATGAATTGATGGTCTCGCTCGACTATAATTCAATTGGTTGTGATGAATATAAACGTAAAAAATGGATAATCGTTTAAGTTCTGTAATACAATGAATAGATAATCTCTCCCGACTATAAGTTAATTCAATGTGATAAATATAAACATGAGAACAGATAATCGTTTAGATTCCGTAATACAATGAATTGATGATCTTTTCCCGATATAAGTCAATTCAATGTAATGAATATAAACGTGAAGTATGGATAACCATTTTGATTCCGTAATACAATGAGTAATGTTTTATCTCAACTATAAGTCAATTGATTGTGATGAATATAAACATGAAGAATGAATAGTTGTTAGGGTCCATTGGCTTAATTGGCTATTATCATTAATAGAGTCTATTTTAATACAATTATATGACTTAAATTTAAAAATAGCCGAAGAAAAATTAAAGAGCTAAAATTAGATTTAATACAATTGTATGACTTGAATTTAGAGATGGCCAAAGAAAAATAAAAGAGTTAAAAATAGAATGAGAAATAGTATGGTTAAAGAAAGTAAACTTATTGAAAGAAAAAGAAAAGAAATAAGAAAAGTCAAAGGTGGTTTTGATTTTTGAGGAAAAAGTTGGATGGTTTTGAAGCCAAAAAGAGTATATAGAGTTGTGTCAATTTGTGCCAAAAAAATTATACCAAATATATTTATCCATATATATAAATGTTGTTTGGCATAAAATAAATATATATATATATAAAGTTATGAACTAAAAGATACTTCACGTTTTTCCATAAAGTAGTACTACTTAAAAAGGATGGCGCATTATTAAATAAAACATATTTTTAATAATTATCATCTAGTGCAAAACACTTTCTTAAAAAAGTAATAATTCATATTTCCTCAAAAGAAATAAAAATTACAAGCCATATTTCCTACTTATATGTTATTAATACAAACAGTTTTTCCTATTCATCTTCTTCAAAAATTTCTTAGAATAGCAAAACTATGCAAATCTGATTATTTTCATTCTTCTTCAAGAAAAATTTCAAGATAAATAAGATCACACAGATTTGTGTACTAATCAGTGTTTTGTGTCCAGATTTTGCAAATATGGAGCATTCAACCCTTGCTCTAATACCAATGAAAAATATACGTAACTGAAATGAAGTTATGTACCTATTAACAACAGCGGAATGTTAATCGAAAAAGAGTTGCTCCAAGTCCGACCTTGAACCACTAGGAAAGGAAGGTTGAATTTCACAAACTAAATATATGCTTCTATTTGGTTGTGTTTTTCTTTTCTTTGTAGTGTGTGTTTTTCGTATAGTTCTCTTGAAAAGAAGAACCTTCCAATTTAAAGAGAAACATGGGATAGTAGATTTTTTTTCAAAAAATATTTCTAATTGTTCCCCCTCTTTTTAGTCTTAAAAATGTTCCCCCTTTTATTTAATCCAGATTATCTCTAATCTAATTTTCTTTTCATAGAACAAAATGGATCGTGTCGGGTAGAAAATAATTCGGATCGTATCGGTTCACATGTGTGACCCATGAACCACAAAATTCAACAAAATCTTTAAGAAATATTTATTGTTGATATTGCTTAAAATATATAGAATTAAACTAGGCACACATACGCTTGCAAGGGTAATGCTACCCAAAATAAAATGCATGTCACAAAGTAAGGAAGTTGAGTATCATTAATTCCCAACTAGATTGGGTATCCCAAATAGTTTGGGGCTTTTGGGATAAACTTATAGGTCATTTGGTAGGATGTATTCGAGAATCTAATATATATTAGTTATGTATATTATTCAATCTTTTATTTGGCAGAATTTTAGTATTATAATGTGTATAATTAATATATAACAAATCATGATGTTAATAATATATGGATAAATATGTGTAAAGACAGAACTATCATTAACACATCAAACCAAATAGTGAATAAAAAATTGTCTCAACATAACTAATCTCAGCATTACTAATATATTTTAGGGATAGTTTCAAATATATACAATAAAATAATTAGTTTACAATAAATATATTCATGTTTTCAATTACATAAAAAATAGTCAAAAGTCATAGAAAGTATACACTGACTATATTATATAACTTACCCACACATGATTTAAACACTAACTATATATTATGATATTCTCAAAAAGTTAAATATAACTTAACTATACATGAAGTATACACTGACAATTCACTATTCAATCTCGCTCAACTCAAAATCACTTCTAAATACTCCTAAATTTTAGATATGAAATCATCTTGATGTTTCGAGTCTTTTGATGTATAATTCACTCGAAATGATTTACGTTTGCGATATTGAATTTTTTTAAAAAATTAATGCAGAAGAAGAAGCAAACGAAGAAGAAGCATAAGCAGATGATAAAGAAGAAGAAAAAAAGTAGAATAGATGTCTTCAAAAAAAAATTTAAAAATAACATTTGCAGAAGTTATCAAACTAGCCGAATAAAGAAAAGAAAAAAATTACATAAATGTACAACTTATTTTATCATATTTTCTAAAATTCCCTACTTTTTGAAAAAAATTACAAAAATTCCTACTCTCTCTTATTCTCGAATACATCACTTAACCTGGTGTATCGATCCAATACATTACTTTATGTGATGTCTCGGGACTCCGGATACATCATTTTACGTGATGTATCGATCGAATAAATCATGTAAAGTGATATATCAGAACGTCGGATATATCACTTTACACGATGTATCAGTCGGATACATTACTTACGTGATGTATCAGGAAGTTTTGGGATGTATCCAAATTCCACCAAATGTTAAAAAATTTTGTAATTTGAAAAAGAATAGAAATAAAATGTAATTAGCTCGTAAGATTTATGTAATCCTTTCCTAAAGAAAATGCCAATTTTTTTGTAAATAAATTTGGCGAAGGGTTATGTGGCATAATTAAGGTGAATTTTTAGGTCCCCCTTCTAATCACTGAATACTTCTTATCATGAAAGATCTTTGGGTTCAAAACATCAATTGGGCCTTTATCTTCTAATGGGCTTTGAGCCATTTCCTCTCTAAATAAAAATTCACCTTAAAGTATGAAATATGAAAATTTTCTCTCTCTTGTCCCTCTTTTCCCCCGTTGCAGCCACTGTTTTACTCTCGTTTTCAATGGCTACAGACAACAAATCAAAGCAAAAACCGAAGAATAACAACAAGAATAGACAACGTTATCGTCCAAACAATGTTAGCCTCCTTAATCCTTTTCTTTTTTTCTCCATCTATAGATGTAAAAAAACAACTGTAATTTTTAGCAAATTAATTGGTGACTGACTAATTATGGATTTTTGTTGCATAAAACAGAAAGCAGTAAAGAAAGGTGCATACCCTTTACGTCCAGGAGTTCAAGGGTTTTATATAACATGTGACGGTGGAAGGGAACGACAAGCCTCTCAAGAAGCTGTTAATGTTATAGACTCTGTATGTATAGTTTTAAAGTTACTTTCTTCTTTTTTTTCCCAAAAAATTGGGGGTATGGTAAATGTGGGAGGGAATTATAAGGTGGGGAATCGAACACCGTCCAATTAGTAGGTGAGAGTTTAGGTAGTTACTATGATTTCCCTTTAAAGTTGCTTTCTTTATGCTTATCTTGAAATTATTGTGTGTTTACTACTTAAATGTGTTTGACTAATTTTTGAAGATAATTAAGTCATGCTGATTTATGTTGTTCAGAAGTGAATTTAGAGCATACCTTGTCTTCTTTTTTCCCATCTTTTTCTTGAGCTGAGGTTCTATCGAAAACAACCTCTATACCTTTCATGGTAAGGGTAAGGTTTGGGTACACTCTTCCCTCCGCGTACCCACTTGTGGGATTGCACTGGGTATGTTGTTGTTGTTGTAAAAATGAAATTTAGATATCTCTAGAGTGTTAGAAGTTGGTATTTTACTTGATTGAACATCACATTTACCTCCTTTATGGACAAAGTACAAGTAACTAGATTGATAAAGACTCTAAACAAGTTAAAATTCGTCCCCTTCCACTTCTTTGTAGCACTGAGTTTGCCATAAGTAACAGTTTGATCTTTAGATGACTGATCCCCTATTTAAAAAATGACGAGAAAAAGAAGTTGATTTAAGCTAGTATTTTACTGTGAAAAAAAGGTTGTGGGCTAGGCTTCAAAAATCCATGCCCAAAAATCCAGAAAAATCTCATTGATTGTTGCTGTTGGTAGTGACTCCAGAAGCAGTGGCAGAGCTAAGTTTCACGAAGGGTATTGGAATTTTATATGGTGCAAATAGGGCAGAATTCATGAAACATCTTCTTTTTCTTTTCTTTTTTTGTATATATATAACTTTTTGAATCCCCTTGACATAAGACAAGTTTTAAATGTAGCAAAGGTGGTTCAAAAATTGAGATGTGGCATTCCTGCACTTTTAAACCTACCCCCAAACAGAAGGGATCATTTTTTTCATTTTCTCGCAATTCTACTTATGCTCTATCATGAATTTTTGACTTCATAATGTTCCAATGTCTTACATTTCTTTGTCTATACCACATAGATTTTGATAACTAAGGTAGTTTTATATATCAGCATTGAAGAGTATGTTGTCATGTACTAAGAGAACATGCAAAGAGGTTCTTACAGGTTGTGTAGAGAACTAATAAAGTCAATCATGGCCTCAACATCGTGAGTATCATGTAAATTTGCTATGTTGCTCCAAAAAGAAAGCAAAGAAATACCACATGTTACCCAAGCAAATCAAGGATGAGGATATGTACCCGTTTTTTCCATACTATGTATATTTCCTTATTTCTTGTAAAAGTTGATTCCGTATTTCTAACCTCACAAATAAGATAAATGTCACTTTGGACCAAAATAAGTTTCACTTTGAAGCTTTTTAAAGGCTCTTGGGGAACGTGTATAGTATGGAACATCACTGTAAAGTTTTATTTGTCCATATTTCTTTAACTCATTGTTGTCAAGCGAGTAGTTAGTTTTATTAATGCACGTCCTCAAATAAGTGCTCAGTTGCAACTGTGAGCTGATAATTATCTCTGACAAAGATCGAAGTACAGACTCAGCTGTGAATCTAGAGTAAGAAAAAATGGACAAAGTTGGTTATTGTGTAATGATGATTACTTCCTTGGACTTCAGTAAGTTGCAAAGGTTCCATGTCTGTTGGGAAGACGAGTTTTAATGCCTGAACACCAGAAAGGACAAGCTCATAAGGTTGCCTAGGAAGAGTCTAAAAGCACACGTGTACTTGACATTTTTGTTCATGAGACTTCCTATATTATTCCTGTTATCTAAAGGATGTCAAATTGGAAAACTCATCATTTAAGAATTAAAAATTGTTAAAGAAATTGACTTGAAATTTTTTTGGCCTCTTTAGTATTAGTTGTAAAGCCTTTGTTCAGATTTTAAGCCTTGGCTGATGTTTGATTTGTGGAGAAGTCTTAAAAGTTTGCTGTCTTGTTTTTTTGATTGGTTTACTGTTGCTGTGTAGATGTAACCCATGATTTTTTTAAAAAAATTTGTGCAGTTTTATGAAGAACTGATGCAGGGGACAAATTCAAAATTAGGACAGGGAGAATTATCAGAAAAACCTGTAAACAAAAAGACTGTTTTCAAATATTCTGATTCTTCTAGTAGTGATGATGATGATGATGAAGACGGAGACAATAAGAATGATGAGGACCAGACCAAGGAGGATACTTCAAAAATTGAGCAACATCAGGAGAAAGTTGATGAGATTGACAGCTTAAAAACTGGTAAATCCGGGCCTGAAAACAAGGATAACACCTCTACTGATGAACTAATACAAGGAAATACTGAGAATAAGGAGGAGCTAAAGACAACTCTTGAACAGAAAGATATTGAAGTTGGGGAGCCTCCTGCGAAGAAACAATGTGTGGAAAAAGAAGCACCAGAAGCTGGAAATAATGCAGTTGGTAAGACAGAGGAGAAATCTATTGATAAACTAATTGATGCTGAGCTTGCTGAGTTGGGAGACAAAAGCAAGGTAAGTGGAACTACTTTTTTCTTATTGTTTCAAGTAAGCTACAACTTTAATTCCTATGCTATGTAAGTCTATTACTTATGGCTTAGTTTCTTTACGTGTGTATCTGTGTCGTCTTCTGCTCATCCTTGGTAGTTCATGTTAGATGTTTGTTCGGTCAGGCCATTTCTGTTTGAGCACAATGGAATGCAATGCCTTTATAATCTCTCACTGAAAGGGGCTGGGATTGTTTGCCTCTCCTTTGATTTTGTGGTTGACAGTCTTATTTACTGGTATAAAGTTTTTTCTCTGTGAATACAGTAGTACTAAAACTTTTGTACAAAACTGCACTATCTTAGTGCTGATATATCTTTGGCAGTAATCCTACTATTATTTAGCTTCTCAAAAAAGTGAAAGAGACTCTTTTTGCCCTGACTTTGTGTTGTTTCTCATTTGATTTTATCTAAAAGCACCAACTCTGGCAGATATAACTGTCTGAGCCAGTTGACATAGTATTTGATTCCATATAATTCTTCGTAATTGTCTCAGGAGATATCTTTGTAACATGTTGCTTTCTTTCTGCAAACAGAGGCGTTTTAGCTACCTAGACTCAGGTTGCAATGGTGTTGTGTTTGTTCACATGAGCAAGAAAGATGGAGATCCCAACCCTAAGGAAATCGTTCAACATATGATGTCCTCGCTTGCCTTGACAAAGAAACATGTATCAAGGTTCTTTTATCTGCTTAAGTTTTATTCGTAGATCTCTACAAGTATATTTACTTTTGGAGTTTATTCCATATAGATTCCAAATGTGGAATATGCCATATAGGTTACTTTGTTTAATCTCTGTTACTCAAGAATGTCATAGCCTTCAACAGGTTTATATTGAGAGTGTTACCAGTTGAAGTAACATGTTATGCATCAGAGGAGGAAATTGGAAAAGCAGTAACACCTCTCATTACAAAATACCTACCTGCTGACAGCGACACTCCAAAGAAGGTATATTTTTACCTCCTGGACCATTATTTTCACTGTGAAGGCTCTTCTCTTGCCATTGATTGAAAATCTTTATCTAATGTTTGACATGTATACCTGGAAATGATATTGAAACTTTACAAACTACTGCCTTTGTGGATGTGTTATGCATTTGGAAGAGACCTTGCACTTAATTGATCCTGGATCTTTCAGCTGCACAATGGCAACTATTCTTTAGATATTGGAGTTTCGGTTTCAATTTTTTTCTGAAATATAAGTGTCAGAGATGTAAAATAGGATGGAATTATGTGCTGCACATTTATGTTGCAGTTAACGTGCTATTTTTGGCAGGGTGAATCAAGCTCCTAGCCTAATTAATTTTTTATCACAGTTTGCAGTGCTTTATGAAGCCCGAGCCAATACTGGAATCAATAAGATGAAAATCATTGATACTGTGGCTAAATCTGTTCCTTCACCTCACAAAGTTGATCTTAGCAACCCTGAAATAAACATAGTGGTTCAAATAGTCAAGGTACATATCATTGCTTTTAAATGTGCCCTATTGTTTTTTGCATTTCTCTGCCGTACAGTAACTCAGGTTCTGAGTGCCCTGGATTGGTCAGAATTTTTACTACTTCCATCTTATCTTTTTGTTGATATGCAAAGTAGTGTTGTCAATGCGCGTTTATGCCTTGAAGCGAGGCTCAAAACGTATTGAGTGTTTTGCCTCGCTTAATGTATGCTTCAGTGTTGTCATCAAGGTTCTAAGGCATACTTCTTTTTTTGTTTTGCCAATGAGCCTCTTCTAAAGAGGCGACACTAAACAATTGATATTTCACTTTGTCGTAATTTTTTTAAAAAAATTTCTTTGTTCATATATTTGCCATTCATGCTTATAATTATTAGTCTTGGACTAAACATATATATTTGTATTTTTCTCCCTTTGAACCTCTTTTGATTGAAGCCCACGCTCTAGTTACGCTTTGTGCTTAAAGCCCCAACAGTCTAGCTTTTTTGCGCTTTTTGTTTTTGATAACACTGATGCACAACATTATGTAAAAGATACTCTACTAGTCACTCAGAGCAAAAGAAGAAGAAACTGTCAAAGAGAATCTACTCTCGGTATATCACCCAAGAGAGTTCCATTCGATTTTGTGCAATCGAGCGATGTGCTTGAGAGCTAGATTGCACTCTCTTCCCAAGGTGCATGTGATCCATGATTTGGGCAGTGTCTGGAATGCAGACTAACCATCTTCCTACCCTGTAATGAAGTCCTCAATGAAACCTGTTTGGCTTTAGGCATTACCATAGCAATTTGCTGTAGCACATGCAGGGGCGGAGCTACACCTTAGCAAGGGTGGTTAGATGAACAACCTTCGTCGGGAAATTTTTGTGCGTATATATGTTAAATATCGATATTTTTGAATATATACTAATTGCTGAGCACCCTTGACATAGTAAAGGAAGATAACTCAATGGTTAAGGTTGTTCAAAGTTGCCTTAGCTGCCTGGGTTCAAGCCTAGACTTAGGCGTTTTGTTTAATTTTTTTAATTCCATTTTTTAACTTAAAAAAGAGAACAAAAAAATCAGTTTATGTTTTTACTTGTCCCAAAGTATGAACACCCTTGACGAAAATCCTGGCTCCGTCACTGAGCACATGTTGAACCTATTAACAAGGTTCAAATTCAGAAATGCTAAGATTGATTCATATCAAGAATTTTTTGATAGGAGATAATTGGATATATCATTAGAAAATAATGGAAAAGCTAGCAATGCAGGAAATGGCAATAACAGTTTGAGAATATATGCAGTCTAGTAACAAGGTAGCCTGGTGCAGTTTAATAAATACTCTCCTTTGTCACTATTTATTTGTCAAGCTTGGAATTTTTCCGACAGAATTTGATCTAGATATTTTCTTCTAGGTTTCTTTTGAGATGGTAACATGTACTAGTATATATAGGTGTGAAGGCTACACCGAGAGCCATCTTTATATTCTCAAAGAGAGAAAAAACCATCCTTGTTCTACTCACAAAGATCCTAGAAGTTATAAAATTGATTCTATATCTTCAGTGAATTCCTCTTTATACCAAAATAGCATAAAAAGGAGGCAATTTAACTCTATTTTGTGGATTGAGTTGCTAGAATCTTTTCAACTGTAGTACTTTGATGTTAGTGTTAGATTGTTCCAATACTAATTTACAATTTTTTATCCAAATCCATTTAAATAAATTGGAACTTCAACTCTTACCTTAATAATCATGCCCAAACAAAGTAAAGGACAACCTGTTGCAGTAAGCTTCTGCCATGCAATGGAGTCAGGTGAAGGGCTGGACTACATGGAGTTTACTTTACGCAATCTTAAATTGCATGTCTGTAAGAGACCGCTTCCATGGCTTGAACCCTGGACCACATTGTGTCCATTATGCTCAAACACCAAACTTGGGATGGAGGGAGTACGTTTGAAAGACCCCTACCATTTTGGGGCTTTTCTGCTGTTTTTTTCAATGACTTGAATCAAATGTGCAGGAGTTTAGGACTCAAGTTTGGTTTAGTTTATTAAAGAGAGGTGTAAGTTCAAAGAAATCCTTGGTGAGACCTTGTTTTTGTTGATTTGTCTTTATTTATTTTTTGCATCTCACCTTTACATCTATCTGAGTAAGGTGGTGGCACACCTATGAAGTCCAACATATGTTCTCATCTCTTTACTGATCGCAGAGTTAAAAGAAAAATCACTCATCTGATATTTATTTTCTTCATATTTTGCAGACTGTGTGCTTGCTTGGAGTTGTTGAGAAGTACAAGGAGTTGGCCAAGTACAACTTGAGGCAGCTTACCTCTAAGAACTAATTCTACCGAGACATCAGACAGAGTTTCAGTTAAAGCATCGGGATCAAAGAGAATTTTGTTGTGTGCTTTAAAATCTGCCATGTTTGATATAGTTTTAGAGAACTCTCTGAAGGAGTATGCATCCAATGATCATGTTTTAGTTAGGTTTATATATGTTTTAGGTTAGTTTGAAATTTTACTTGAAACTTTATGTTAAAGATTTGATCATACATTCAGCTTAACTTCTGGCAGTAATTAACACAGTTTAACGTTGTATCTGTTGCCTTTGCTCTATGCTTTTGTTTTCATGTTTCCAAACGTATCTTTTTGTAATTGTACATTGAGATTACTGGAATTTCCAACATAGCTTGTTCCCAGGTGGCAAATCCGCATAACCCGTATGTGTGTGTGATTTGTGAAGAACAAGTATAAGTGAAGTAACTTATATTTTTTCTGGTTGGCAGAAGGCTTTGCATAGATATCATGGTTTGTCATCCAAGAAAAACATAACTAGTGAAATTCCACAAGGTGGTATACAGGGAGGATAGAGTGTTTATGTTTTTTGGAGGTAAATAGATTGTTTCCAAAAGATCAATGGTTTAAGTGCAAATCAAAGTAATGTAAAAAAGGGCAGGGCAGTGTAGAGCATAGAACCGTAACATAAACTGATAACAAATACCAAAAACCACTAACATTACGCGATAGATACATTACTATAGACTACCACCAAGCCCCATCGAAAAGCAAGATAATGCTCAACTACCTATTGCCCTTCTACCCTTAACCAGGACCTTCATGCACTCCAATGTCTCTTGGAGGTAAAGAGATTGTTTCCAAAAGATCAACGGTTTAAGTGCAAATCAAAGTAATGTAAAAAGGGCAAGGCAGTGCAGAGCATACATGCAAGAACCGTAACATAAACATAGTAAACAATAGATGGTAACAAATACCAAAAACCACTAACTGTTATTACACATCAAGCCCCACCGAAAAGAAAGATAATGCCCAACCTACTGCTCTTCTACCCTTATCTAGGACCTTCATGCCCTCCAACAATTCAAGGTCAACTAAAGATGCACCACTCCTGCAACTTGCTAAGAGAGGCTTACCTAGCTTGGTTTGAGAACTAGCTACTTGGTTAACGAAGATGACAAGTCGAATCAACCAATCACACCACCATAAACGGACAAATTCAAAATGCATAGAGAAATAGGGAAGAAATCTGTAAAATCTGTTGGCAACAAATAAAGAGAAAAAAATAATAATGGCCTAGTTTCAGTATTTTGACATGATTTCAGTCAACACTAAGGAATTTGAGACACAAGAGATTAACACAAGCAGAAATAGTGCTCTATATTCTCATATTTTTGTGAGAGTACACAACCACCCTTCCCTCTTTCACATACAAATGAAGAGAGGATTCTCCAAAATCAACAGGAAATAGCAACTAAAACAATTCCAACTACATTTGTTCCATCCATATGAAAAAAGAATAACAATTCTTCACTAGAACCTAAGTTACTACACTACACTAGGCTTGTATAGCTTCTCAACCATCTTCCTGTATTCTGCACAAAAGAAAGAAAAAAAGAGGCAAAACAACTTGTTAAAAACAGTCGCGCTAAGTTGTATACTCGTAATTTCAATTTACAAGAAAGCTTAAGGATTGTTTCCAAAAGATCAATGGTTTAAGTGCAAATCAAAGTAATGTAAAAAAGGGCAGGGCAGTGTAGAGCATAGAACCGTAACATAAACTGATAACAAATACCAAAAACCACTAACATTACGCGATAGATACATTAGTATAGACTACCACCAAGCCCCATCGAAAAGCAAGATAATGCTCAACTACCTATTGCCCTTCTACCCTTAACCAGGACCTTCATGCACTCCAATGTCTCTTGGAGGTAAAGAGATTGTTTCCAAAAGATCAACGGTTTAAGTGCAAATCAAAGTAATGTAAAAAGGGCAAGGCAGTGCAGAGCATACATGCAAGAACCGTAACATAAACATAGTAAACAATAGATGATAACAAATACCAAAAACCACTAACTGTTATTACACATCAAGCCCCACCGAAAAGAAAGATAATGCCCAACCTACTGCTCTTCTACCCTTATCTAGGACCTTCATGCCCTCCAACAATTCAAGGTCAACTAAAGATGCACCACTCCTGCAACTTGCTAAGAGAGGCTTACCTAGCTTGGTTTGAGAACTAGCTACTTGGTTAACGAAGATGACAAGTCGAATCAACCAATCACACCACCATAAACGGACAAATTCAAAATGCATAGAGAAATAGGGAAGAAATCTGTAAAATCTGTTGGCAACAAATAAAGAGAAAAAAATAATAATGGCCTAGTTTCAGTATTTTGACATGATTTCAGTCAACACTAAGGAATTTGAGACACAAGAGATTAACACAAGCAGAAATAGTGCTCTATATTCTCATATTTTTGTGAGAGTACACAACCACCCTTCCCTCTTTCACATACAAATGAAGAGAGGATTCTCCAAAATCAACAGGAAATAGCAACTAAAACAATTCCAACTACATTTGTTCCATCCATATGAAAAAAGAATAACAATTCTTCACTAGAACCTAAGTTACTACACTACACTAGGCTTGTATAGCTTCTCAACCATCTTCCTGTATTCTGCACAAAAGAAAGAAAAAAAGAGGCAAAACAACTTGTTAAAAACAGTCGCGCTAAGTTGTATACTCGTAATTTCAATTTACAAGAAAGCTTAAGGATTGTTTCCAAAAGATCAATGGTTTAAGTGCAAATCAAAGTAATGTAAAAAAGGGCAGGGCAGTGTAGAGCATAGAACCGTAACATAAACTGATAACAAATACCAAAAACCACTAACATTACGCGATAGATACATTACTATAGACTACCACCAAGCCCCATCGAAAAGCAAGATAATGCTCAACTACCTATTGCCCTTCTACCCTTAACCAGGACCTTCATGCACTCCAATGTCTCTTGGAGGTAAAGAGATTGTTTCCAAAAGATCAACGGTTTAAGTGCAAATCAAAGTAATGTAAAAAGGGCAAGGCAGTGCAGAGCATACATGCAAGAACCGTAACATAAACATAGTAAACAATAGATGATAACAAATACCAAAAACCACTAACTGTTATTACACATCAAGCCCCACCGAAAAGAAAGATAATGCCCAACCTACTGCTCTTCTACCCTTATCTAGGACCTTCATGCCCTCCAACAATTCAAGGTCAACTAAAGATGCACCACTCCTGCAACTTGCTAAGAGAGGCTTACCTAGCTTGGTTTGAGAACTAGCTACTTGGTTAACGAAGATGACAAGTCGAATCAACCAATCACACCACCATAAACGGACAAATTCAAAATGCATAGAGAAATAGGGAAGAAATCTGTAAAATCTGTTGGCAACAAATAAAGAGAAAAAAATAATAATGGCCTAGTTTCAGTATTTTGACATGATTTCAGTCAACACTAAGGAATTTGAGACACAAGAGATTAACACAAGCAGAAATAGTGCTCTATATTCTCATATTTTTGTGAGAGTACACAACCACCCTTCCCTCTTTCACATACAAATGAAGAGAGGATTCTCCAAAATCAACAGGAAATAGCAACTAAAACAATTCCAACTACATTTGTTCCATCCATATGAAAAAAGAATAACAATTCTTCACTAGAACCTAAGTTACTACACTACACTAGGCTTGTATAGCTTCTCAACCATCTTCCTGTATTCTGCACAAAAGAAAGAAAAAAAGAGGCAAAACAACTTGTTAAAAACAGTCGCGCTAAGTTGTATACTCGTAATTTCAATTTACAAGAAAGCTTAAGGATTGTTTCCAAAAGATCAATGGTTTAAGTGCAAATCAAAGTAATGTAAAAAAGGGCAGGGCAGTGTAGAGCATAGAACCGTAACATAAACTGATAACAAATACCAAAAACCACTAACATTACGCGATAGATACATTACTATAGACTACCACCAAGCCCCATCGAAAAGCAAGATAATGCTCAACTACCTATTGCCCTTCTACCCTTAACCAGGACCTTCATGCACTCCAATGTCTCTTGGAGGTAAAGAGATTGTTTCCAAAAGATCAACGGTTTAAGTGCAAATCAAAGTAATGTAAAAAGGGCAAGGCAGTGCAGAGCATACATGCAAGAACCGTAACATAAACATAGTAAACAATAGATGATAACAAATACCAAAAACCACTAACTGTTATTACACATCAAGCCCCACCGAAAAGAAAGATAATGCCCAACCTACTGCTCTTCTACCCTTATCTAGGACCTTCATGCCCTCCAACAATTCAAGGTCAACTAAAGATGCACCACTCCTGCAACTTGCTAAGAGAGGCTTACCTAGCTTGGTTTGAGAACTAGCTACTTGGTTAACGAAGATGACAAGTCGAATCAACCAATCACACCACCATAAACGGACAAATTCAAAATGCATAGAGAAATAGGGAAGAAATCTGTAAAATCTGTTGGCAACAAATAAAGAGAAAAAAATAATAATGGCCTAGTTTCAGTATTTTGACATGATTTCAGTCAACACTAAGGAATTTGAGACACAAGAGATTAACACAAGCAGAAATAGTGCTCTATATTCTCATATTTTTGTGAGAGTACACAACCACCCTTCCCTCTTTCACATACAAATGAAGAGAGGATTCTCCAAAATCAACAGGAAATAGCAACTAAAACAATTCCAACTACATTTGTTCCATCCATATGAAAAAAGAATAACAATTCTTCACTAGAACCTAAGTTACTACACTACACTAGGCTTGTATAGCTTCTCAACCATCTTCCTGTATTCTGCACAAAAGAAAGAAAAAAAGAGGCAAAACAACTTGTTAAAAACAGTCGCGCTAAGTTGTATACTCGTAATTTCAATTTACAAGAAAGCTTAAGGATTGTTTCCAAAAGATCAATGGTTTAAGTGCAAATCAAAGTAATGTAAAAAAGGGCAGGGCAGTGTAGAGCATAGAACCGTAACATAAACTGATAACAAATACCAAAAACCACTAACATTACGCGATAGATACATTACTATAGACTACCACCAAGCCCCATCGAAAAGCAAGATAATGCTCAACTACCTATTGCCCTTCTACCCTTAACCAGGACCTTCATGCACTCCAATGTCTCTTGGAGGTAAAGAGATTGTTTCCAAAAGATCAACGGTTTAAGTGCAAATCAAAGTAATGTAAAAAGGGCAAGGCAGTGCAGAGCATACATGCAAGAACCGTAACATAAACATAGTAAACAATAGATGATAACAAATACCAAAAACCACTAACTGTTATTACACATCAAGCCCCACCGAAAAGAAAGATAATGCCCAACCTACTGCTCTTCTACCCTTATCTAGGACCTTCATGCCCTCCAACAATTCAAGGTCAACTAAAGATGCACCACTCCTGCAACTTGCTAAGAGAGGCTTACCTAGCTTGGTTTGATAACTAGCTACTTGGTTAACGAAGATGACAAGTCGAATCAACCAATCACACCACCATAAACGGACAAATTCAAAATGCATAGAGAAATAGGGAAGAAATCTGTAAAATCTGTTGGCAACAAATAAAGAGAAAAAAATAATAATGGCCTAGTTTCAGTATTTTGACATGATTTCAGTCAACACTAAGGAATTTGAGACACAAGAGATTAACACAAGCAGAAATAGTGCTCTATATTCTCATATTTTTGTGAGAGTACACAACCACCCTTCCCTCTTTCACATACAAATGAAGAGAGGATTCTCCAAAATCAACAGGAAATAGCAACTAAAACAATTCCAACTACATTTGTTCCATCCATATGAAAAAAGAATAACAATTCTTCACTAGAACCTAAGTTACTACACTACACTAGGCTTGTATAGCTTCTCAACCATCTTCCTGTATTCTGCACAAAAGAAAGAAAAAAAGAGGCAAAACAACTTGTTAAAAACAGTCGCGCTAAGTTGTATACTCGTAATTTCAATTTACAAGAAAGCTTAAGGATTGTTTCCAAAAGATCAATGGTTTAAGTGCAAATCAAAGTAATGTAAAAAAGGGCAGGGCAGTGTAGAGCATAGAACCGTAACATAAACTGATAACAAATACCAAAAACCACTAACATTACGCGATAGATACATTACTATAGACTACCACCAAGCCCCATCGAAAAGCAAGATAATGCTCAACTACCTATTGCCCTTCTACCCTTAACCAGGACCTTCATGCACTCCAATGTCTCTTGGAGGTAAAGAGATTGTTTCCAAAAGATCAACGGTTTAAGTGCAAATCAAAGTAATGTAAAAAGGGCAAGGCAGTGCAGAGCATACATGCAAGAACCGTAACATAAACATAGTAAACAATAGATGATAACAAATACCAAAAACCACTAACTGTTATTACACATCAAGCCCCACCGAAAAGAAAGATAATGCCCAACCTACTGCTCTTCTACCCTTATCTAGGACCTTCATGCCCTCCAACAATTCAAGGTCAACTAAAGATGCACCACTCCTGCAACTTGCTAAGAGAGGCTTACCTAGCTTGGTTTGAGAACTAGCTACTTGGTTAACGAAGATGACAAGTCGAATCAACCAATCACACCACCATAAACGGACAAATTCAAAATGCATAGAGAAATAGGGAAGAAATCTGTAAAATCTGTTGGCAACAAATAAAGAGAAAAAAATAATAATGGCCTAGTTTCAGTATTTTGACATGATTTCAGTCAACACTAAGGAATTTGAGACACAAGAGATTAACACAAGCAGAAATAGTGCTCTATATTCTCATATTTTTGTGAGAGTACACAACCACCCTTCCCTCTTTCACATACAAATGAAGAGAGGATTCTCCAAAATCAACAGGAAATAGCAACTAAAACAATTCCAACTACATTTGTTCCATCCATATGAAAAAAGAATAACAATTCTTCACTAGAACCTAAGTTACTACACTACACTAGGCTTGTATAGCTTCTCAACCATCTTCCTGTATTCTGCACAAAAGAAAGAAAAAAAGAGGCAAAACAACTTGTTAAAAACAGTCGCGCTAAGTTGTATACTCGTAATTTCAATTTACAAGAAAGCTTAAGGATTGTTTCCAAAAGATCAATGGTTTAAGTGCAAATCAAAGTAATGTAAAAAAGGGCAGGGCAGTGTAGAGCATAGAACCGTAACATAAACTGATAACAAATACCAAAAACCACTAACATTACGCGATAGATACATTACTATAGACTACCACCAAGCCCCATCGAAAAGCAAGATAATGCTCAACTACCTATTGCCCTTCTACCCTTAACCAGGACCTTCATGCACTCCAATGTCTCTTGGAGGTAAAGAGATTGTTTCCAAAAGATCAACGGTTTAAGTGCAAATCAAAGTAATGTAAAAAGGGCAAGGCAGTGCAGAGCATACATGCAAGAACCGTAACATAAACATAGTAAACAATAGATGATAACAAATACCAAAAACCACTAACTGTTATTACACATCAAGCCCCACCGAAAAGAAAGATAATGCCCAACCTACTGCTCTTCTACCCTTATCTAGGACCTTCATGCCCTCCAACAATTCAAGGTCAACTAAAGATGCACCACTCCTGCAACTTGCTAAGAGAGGCTTACCTAGCTTGGTTTGAGAACTAGCTACTTGGTTAACGAAGATGACAAGTCGAATCAACCAATCACACCACCATAAACGGACAAATTCAAAATGCATAGAGAAATAGGGAAGAAATCTGTAAAATCTGTTGGCAACAAATAAAGAGAAAAAAATAATAATGGCCTAGTTTCAGTATTTTGACATGATTTCAGTCAACACTAAGGAATTTGAGACACAAGAGATTAACACAAGCAGAAATAGTGCTCTATATTCTCATATTTTTGTGAGAGTACACAACCACCCTTCCCTCTTTCACATACAAATGAAGAGAGGATTCTCCAAAATCAACAGGAAATAGCAACTAAAACAATTCCAACTACATTTGTTCCATCCATATGAAAAAAGAATAACAATTCTTCACTAGAACCTAAGTTACTACACTACACTAGGCTTGTATAGCTTCTCAACCATCTTCCTGTATTCTGCACAAAAGAAAGAAAAAAAGAGGCAAAACAACTTGTTAAAAACAGTCGCGCTAAGTTGTATACTCGTAATTTCAATTTACAAGAAAGCTTAAGGATTGTTTCCAAAAGATCAATGGTTTAAGTGCAAATCAAAGTAATGTAAAAAAGGGCAGGGCAGTGTAGAGCATAGAACCGTAACATAAACTGATAACAAATACCAAAAACCACTAACATTACGCGATAGATACATTACTATAGACTACCACCAAGCCCCATCGAAAAGCAAGATAATGCTCAACTACCTATTGCCCTTCTACCCTTAACCAGGACCTTCATGCACTCCAATGTCTCTTGGAGGTAAAGAGATTGTTTCCAAAAGATCAACGGTTTAAGTGCAAATCAAAGTAATGTAAAAAGGGCAAGGCAGTGCAGAGCATACATGCAAGAACCGTAACATAAACATAGTAAACAATAGATGATAACAAATACCAAAAACCACTAACTGTTATTACACATCAAGCCCCACCGAAAAGAAAGATAATGCCCAACCTACTGCTCTTCTACCCTTATCTAGGACCTTCATGCCCTCCAATAATTCAAGGTCAACTAAAGATGCACCACTCCTGCAACTTGCTAAGAGAGGCTTACCTAGCTTGGTTTGAGAACTAGCTACTTGGTTAACGAAGATGACAAGTCGAATCAACCAATCACACCACCATAAACGGACAAATTCAAAATGCATAGAGAAATAGGGAAGAAATCTGTAAAATCTGTTGGCAACAAATAAAGAGAAAAAAATAATAATGGCCTAGTTTCAGTATTTTGACATGATTTCAGTCAACACTAAGGAATTTGAGACACAAGAGATTAACACAAGCAGAAATAGTGCTCTATATTCTCATATTTTTGTGAGAGTACACAACCACCCTTCCCTCTTTCACATACAAATGAAGAGAGGATTCTCCAAAATCAACAGGAAATAGCAACTAAAACAATTCCAACTACATTTGTTCCATCCATATGAAAAAAGAATAACAATTCTTCACTAGAACCTAAGTTACTACACTACACTAGGCTTGTATAGCTTCTCAACCATCTTCCTGTATTCTGCACAAAAGAAAGAAAAAAAGAGGCAAAACAACTTGTTAAAAACAGTCGCGCTAAGTTGTATACTCGTAATTTCAATTTACAAGAAAGCTTAAGGATTGTTTCCAAAAGATCAATGGTTTAAGTGCAAATCAAAGTAATGTAAAAAAGGGCAGGGCAGTGTAGAGCATAGAACCGTAACATAAACTGATAACAAATACCAAAAACCACTAACATTACGCGATAGATACATTACTATAGACTACCACCAAGCCCCATCGAAAAGCAAGATAATGCTCAACTACCTATTGCCCTTCTACCCTTAACCAGGACCTTCATGCACTCCAATGTCTCTTGGAGGTAAAGAGATTGTTTCCAAAAGATCAACGGTTTAAGTGCAAATCAAAGTAATGTAAAAAGGGCAAGGCAGTGCAGAGCATACATGCAAGAACCGTAACATAAACATAGTAAACAATAGATGATAACAAATACCAAAAACCACTAACTGTTATTACACATCAAGCCCCACCGAAAAGAAAGATAATGCCCAACCTACTGCTCTTCTACCCTTATCTAGGACCTTCATGCCCTCCAACAATTCAAGGTCAACTAAAGATGCACCACTCCTGCAACTTGCTAAGAGAGGCTTACCTAGCTTGGTTTGAGAACTAGCTACTTGGTTAACGAAGATGACAAGTCGAATCAACCAATCACACCACCATAAACGGACAAATTCAAAATGCATAGAGAAATAGGGAAGAAATCTGTAAAATCTGTTGGCAACAAATAAAGAGAAAAAAATAATAATGGCCTAGTTTCAGTATTTTGACATGATTTCAGTCAACACTAAGGAATTTGAGACACAAGAGATTAACACAAGCAGAAATAGTGCTCTATATTCTCATATTTTTGTGAGAGTACACAACCACCCTTCCCTCTTTCACATACAAATGAAGAGAGGATTCTCCAAAATCAACAGGAAATAGCAACTAAAACAATTCCAACTACATTTGTTCCATCCATATGAAAAAAGAATAACAATTCTTCACTAGAACCTAAGTTACTACACTACACTAGGCTTGTATAGCTTCTCAACCATCTTCCTGTATTCTGCACAAAAGAAAGAAAAAAAGAGGCAAAACAACTTGTTAAAAACAGTCGCGCTAAGTTGTATACTCGTAATTTCAATTTACAAGAAAGCTTAAGGATTGTTTCCAAAAGATCAATGGTTTAAGTGCAAATCAAAGTAATGTAAAAAAGGGCAGGGCAGTGTAGAGCATAGAACCGTAACATAAACTGATAACAAATACCAAAAACCACTAACATTACGCGATAGATACATTACTATAGACTACCACCAAGCCCCATCGAAAAGCAAGATAATGCTCAACTACCTATTGCCCTTCTACCCTTAACCAGGACCTTCATGCACTCCAATGTCTCTTGGAGGTAAAGAGATTGTTTCCAAAAGATCAACGGTTTAAGTGCAAATCAAAGTAATGTAAAAAGGGCAAGGCAGTGCAGAGCATACATGCAAGAACCGTAACATAAACATAGTAAACAATAGATGATAACAAATACCAAAAACCACTAACTGTTATTACACATCAAGCCCCACCGAAAAGAAAGATAATGCCCAACCTACTGCTCTTCTACCCTTATCTAGGACCTTCATGCCCTCCAACAATTCAAGGTCAACTAAAGATGCACCACTCCTGCAACTTGCTAAGAGAGGCTTACCTAGCTTGGTTTGAGAACTAGCTACTTGGTTAACGAAGATGACAAGTCGAATCAACCAATCACACCACCATAAACGGACAAATTCAAAATGCATAGAGAAATAGGGAAGAAATCTGTAAAATCTGTTGGCAACAAATAAAGAGAAAAAAATAATAATGGCCTAGTTTCAGTATTTTGACATGATTTCAGTCAACACTAAGGAATTTGAGACACAAGAGATTAACACAAGCAGAAATAGTGCTCTATATTCTCATATTTTTGTGAGAGTACACAACCACCCTTCCCTCTTTCACATACAAATGAAGAGAGGATTCTCCAAAATCAACAGGAAATAGCAACTAAAACAATTCCAACTACATTTGTTCCATCCATATGAAAAAAGAATAACAATTCTTCACTAGAACCTAAGTTACTACACTACACTAGGCTTGTATAGCTTCTCAACCATCTTCCTGTATTCTGCACAAAAGAAAGAAAAAAAGAGGCAAAACAACTTGTTAAAAACAGTCGCGCTAAGTTGTATACTCGTAATTTCAATTTACAAGAAAGCTTAAGGATTGTTTCCAAAAGATCAATGGTTTAAGTGCAAATCAAAGTAATGTAAAAAAGGGCAGGGCAGTGTAGAGCATAGAACCGTAACATAAACTGATAACAAATACCAAAAACCACTAACATTACGCGATAGATACATTACTATAGACTACCACCAAGCCCCATCGAAAAGCAAGATAATGCTCAACTACCTATTGCCCTTCTACCCTTAACCAGGACCTTCATGCACTCCAATGTCTCTTGGAGGTAAAGAGATTGTTTCCAAAAGATCAACGGTTTAAGTGCAAATCAAAGTAATGTAAAAAGGGCAAGGCAGTGCAGAGCATACATGCAAGAACCGTAACATAAACATAGTAAACAATAGATGATAACAAATACCAAAAACCACTAACTGTTATTACACATCAAGCCCCACCGAAAAGAAAGATAATGCCCAACCTACTGCTCTTCTACCCTTATCTAGGACCTTCATGCCCTCCAACAATTCAAGGTCAACTAAAGATGCACCACTCCTGCAACTTGCTAAGAGAGGCTTACCTAGCTTGGTTTGAGAACTAGCTACTTGGTTAACGAAGATGACAAGTCGAATCAACCAATCACACCACCATAAACGGACAAATTCAAAATGCATAGAGAAATAGGGAAGAAATCTGTAAAATCTGTTGGCAACAAATAAAGAGAAAAAAATAATAATGGCCTAGTTTCAGTATTTTGACATGATTTCAGTCAACACTAAGGAATTTGAGACACAAGAGATTAACACAAGCAGAAATAGTGCTCTATATTCTCATATTTTTGTGAGAGTACACAACCACCCTTCCCTCTTTCACATACAAATGAAGAGAGGATTCTCCAAAATCAACAGGAAATAGCAACTAAAACAATTCCAACTACATTTGTTCCATCCATATGAAAAAAGAATAACAATTCTTCACTAGAACCTAAGTTACTACACTACACTAGGCTTGTATAGCTTCTCAACCATCTTCCTGTATTCTGCACAAAAGAAAGAAAAAAAGAGGCAAAACAACTTGTTAAAAACAGTCGCGCTAAGTTGTATACTCGTAATTTCAATTTACAAGAAAGCTTAAGGATTTACCTTCTTGATTGCACCAAAGAGCTGCAGCTTGAGTGTTCAGAGGTGAGGTTATGTTTGGCTCTGATACAATATTACAAAGAAGGAAAACAATATATTAGAGAATGCTTAAGCTAATAAAGATCAAATTGGAAAAATGTAACTATAGCTTATAGTTCTTACCTCCAAGCAAACTCTGAATTGAAATAAGTATAGTCCTCACATCATAAGCAGATGACCACTTATCCTGCAATGACATGGTGGTATTCCACACATCAGATCAGATGTTACAAAGATGCTAAACCACACCAACTATAATACGAGACCACTAACGGATTCAGAATTTAAATCCAAATCATTACCAACAACAATAGCATGCCTTAATCATTACCAACAACAATAGCATGCCTTACCCCTACCTCGTGTAGAGATAGAGAGGTTGTTTTCCTATTAGACCCTTGCCTTAAAATAAAGGCATATCCAAGCAATTTGAACAAGACTCAGATGGGACTGTTACCTGAAGAATGTCTAAGCATATGTTGCCATACACATCAACATTGGGATGAAAGCAACCGGTCTCGAACTTGACCTTTGGTGGTTTAAAAGGGTAATCAGCAGGAAATGAAAGAGAAAGCTTGTATTCTGTTCCTTCAAAAACTGTATCTTTGCTACCAGTTATTGTCCCTTTCCAGCAGAATATATTGTCTTCTTCAGGAAATGCAGATATTCCAGAGTCACCACTCATCTAAAACATAATGAAAAACAACTTTAAGTTACAGGAAATTTCTCACAGAAATAGAAATGAAAAGTATAGAGGTTTCTCTAATTCCTTACCATTAGAGCCATCAATTCAGATTGCAACCTAATAATACAACCAAAAAAAACCTTAAATCAGATTTGTGAATAGCATTGAAATCTAAACATTCCCTAAACCTAAATCCATAAGCACAAAGATATCACGTAAAAATATAGCCAGATGACTAAATAGCAACCAAATGTGAAGATATAATTTGAAACTCACATAGAATGATCTTGCATAAGCACTAAAATCAATTTGAGCATATATCCGTATGAGAAAACACCTAAATAAAACCCAAGATTTCAACATTTTGACAAGCAATCTTGAAAATCAAATCGAAGATCTACAACCCTAATAAAACCATCTCTCAAAATCCAGATCAAAAAATAAATTACACAAGCACAAAATCAAACTATTAACATACCCAAGAACCATTAACACCCAAAATCCAATTTTTCAAAAAAGACTTGAATGAACCAATCCACACACACAGATCAAAACCCATATCAAGAAAATGAAATTCAAAAGCCCCAAATCAAATAATAAACATACCCAAGAACCATTAACACCCAAAATCCAAATTTTCAAGAAAAGACTTGAATGAACCAATCCACACACACAGATCAAAAACCCATATCAAGAAAACGAAATTCAAAAGCCCCAGATCAAATTACAAACACACCTAAGAACCAAAAACATCAAAATTCAAAGATTTGAAGGAAAGAAAAAAGAGACACCTTTTAAGAACAGATTGAGTATCAACAGTCTTTGCAGTAGTCTGTGCCTGCTTTGGTGAATGCATGACTTGAGCAGCAGTTGCAGGAGTGTTGCTGTTGTTTCCACTGTTCATTGTAGCCATCAAAAATGATGAAAATCAAGAAAAGAGAGGATTTTTGAAGTAGGACCCTTTCTTCTTCTTGGGTTTATTCAGAGGAGAAAAGGGTTGAAAGAGATTTTTGATAAAGAAGATTAAGAGATTGTGACAACACTATATAGAAAAAAACTTCTTTTTTTTTTGAACGTTAAAAGGTGTGCGGCGAAATTAGGGTGAACACATTCTAACGGCTACTTTCAAACTTATTGGGAGGGGAAGGGAATAAATTATAATTTTTTTTAGATTGTTTAAATTTTCAAATTATATTGTGAATTCTGAGTAGTAATGTAAATAATTATTTGGGTAGGGGAAGAAATAGGCCCTTACTATAGTTGATTCGGAGTCAAAAAGTTCATTTTTTCTAATTAAAATTTTATATTGGGCCATTTATTTTTATCATTTCATCAAAATAGATAAGTTGCTCAATTTATAACGGATGGCTAAATAGCCATTTATTTTTAAATTATTTTTTTAAGTAAGTTGTTGGGCTTTGAGCAATTTATCTTGATATTTTTTTAAAAAATAAAGTGTATTGTTGGATATTGAGCGACTTGCCTTTAATTTTTTAATTTTTTTTTATTGAAATAAGTCGCTTTGAGTTAAGTGACCATCCAATTAATTTGTCTTTTTGGATGTTAATTATCCTATATATAAATGTTCAGATTTATTCATTTTCATCATAAGAAAATTTGGTTTTTTGGTTATTTCATCTTTTTGTATTCATGTTGGGGGTGGTAATATTGTGCATGAAGTTGTATCTATAAGACATAATCGACCTTCTATAATGGTGCAAATGTTTTCTGTATCCCCTAAATATAAGCTTCAACACTTATTAAAAAACAAAATGACCATGCTTGCAATGCTTAAAAAGAAACAGAATAAGTATAAGTGATTCGCAAAATATAGTGGTTATTATTGGACGATATTCAACGTTCTTTACGTCTAATGGACTTCCAATATATGGTGAGCCGTGTATCCAATGATGACTGTTTGTCTTTATTTCTTTGTAGCGTTGAAATTTTTGCTAATCAAATTAACATAACAACGCTTAACATGTATGCGTCAATTGAGCGTTGTCCTAATGTTTAAGAACACACCAACAATGAGTTTGATCATTGAAATACTAAATATTTTCCACGTTCAAATATTGGTTCATCAAGGGCTGCAGTCCCACAACAAACAGTGGCAGGAACTGAAAGACAATCACAACATCATAATTTGGACTGGAGTGTGCACAATTACGATACGGAGGGATGTAGCAATGCTCCCATGCACTTGCATAGTTTGAATTTGAGCAATAGATAATGTCATTTTTCGTCAGAGTCAATTGATAAGTAAGTGAAATAATTTTTTTCTATTAAATTAAGTAATAATTTTTATACGCAATATATTTATATTTTTATATTTTATAGGTGGGATGATGTCAAGCCCCGAGTCTGCACCCTAGGCGTGGCCGGCACTCAGAAATCATTGTTGGTTCCAAGTGAATCCTTGACCTGGTTGACTACTAAGCGGAAGACTTAACTTGATACAAAAGTATAAAGGTAGTGAGCATTTAAATACTTAAAGTAGAAACTCATAAAGACTGTCTGAAAATACGTTGATTATGTAGAAGCAATGTTTAAAACACAATCTCTGAAAATACTGAACTAACTCTCTACTTTGTCTATGAAGCTTCTAAAATATTATAGATGGGTACAGGACAGGCACACGGCTACCCAAAAGAATTAATAATGTTGAATAAATGAACTAAAAAGGAGTTTCTCCGAAAGTAAGGAGGTCTCACCAAAAGCTGGAGGAATATGATATTCAACGATACGCTTGTTGAAGATCTTTAACATCTTTATCTACATTATAAAATAATGCAACGCCGAAAGACGTCAGTACATGAAATGTACAAGATGTAAAACTTTTGAATAGATAAATAACTGAAAGTTGAATACTCATGAAAGAAACACCGAAAGTAACTCGATTGAAGTGAAGCATGCAAATATAATAAAGTGTCAAGGCTTTACAAAAATATAAGATAGTAAATGCAACTCATAATTAAAGTAACATTTTCTCTTTTGAGGAGTTTCTCTGACTGACAATCATCACTATGAGCTTCGTGATGATACAAAATACTATTCACATTGCCAAAATCGTTTAATACCTTACCAGGATAAGGGATGTAAACTTAACTCATGGATCCATATAAAAGTCTATATCATGAAATGGAGTCTGAACCAACGGTACAGTCCTATCCTATACTGGCTACGCAGTTTATGAGGTTTGAGTTATCTAAACTCTTACTCAAATCGGTGCTCAATACTGATCCCAAAATCATGCAATAATGCTCATATAATAAAGTGCATAAGAGTAAAAGGGTCGTACTACACTGATAAGGGATTCAAATTATTCCTAAACGTCTAAGCTTCAACTTTGACAAGGCAGGGAAAATACGAAATTGCCCGTTATTAAAACCAATAGAAGTCATCTACAGGTACCTCATATGGTTTGTAGGAGCCCTCTCATAGAAATTAGGCACACTTTTGGAGCTCACAAGAATTGCAAGAGATTGGGTCTATGGGTTCCTTCTACAGGTTATAGACCCTACTCATAGAACCTGGATCAAGTTACTAGAGATACTAGAATCGCAAGGGTTTGTCTATGGATCCCCTCTACAGGTCGTAGACCCTAACATCCTATATGCCTAAGTTTTTCCTCTCTCAACCTCTCCTACGAGCATCACCTATGGTCCGTAGGAACTCCTACGGACCGTAGAAGCCACTCGTATAAGGTTGAAAGAAGACATAAATATTTCTAAGTCCAAGAGTGATTTATGAACTTCACCTACGACTCGTAACCCTTCTACGATGCGTAGGTGCTTCATCGTGGATCACAGATTTGAAAAGTTTTGCTCAATTTTTTCTGGGCTTTTCTAAGGGGTCTAAGCTAAGGTACCTTGGGATGTTACAATATCTCCTCCTTGGGATCATTCTTCCTCGAATAACCAAGCTAAGAATTTATAAAAGGCACGAACACAAGCAAGAATTGAAATATTAAGCACTCAAAAATACACTAAACATAAAATAGGAAAAAGATTATTACCTTCATCATCAACACTAGGAGGAATGAATAGATGAGGGTATCTATATTTCATATCCTCTTCATTTTTCCATGTAGCTTCTTCGACAAACTGATTTCTCTATAACACTTTGACTGAAGCGATCTCTTTGGTTCTCAACTTGCAAACTTGACGATCAAGAATTTGAATCGGAATCTCTTTATAAGATAAACTATCTTTCACGCTAATGCTTTCGGTAGGAACAATGAGAAAAGGATCTCCTAAGCACTTCTTAAGCATAACAGAGATTGAGATTCCATATCTTCCCAAATCTCATAACACCCATCATGGGTGAAACCTTTAAATATACCCAATTATTTACCTCAAACTCTAAGTCTCTTCTCCTAAATCAGTATAGGACTTTTGACAACTTTGCATAGTTTTCAACCTCTCTTGGATGATTTTCACCTTCTCTATAGCTTGGTGAACCAATTTTGGACCTATCAACTCAGCTTCACCAACTTTGAACCAACAAATTGATGATCTACATCTCCTCCCGTAAAGGACCTCATAAGGAGCCATCTGAATACTTAAGTGAAAATTTTTGTATTATACAAACTCTATAAGAGGCAAATGGTCATCCCAATTACCTTTCAAATCAATGACGTAAGCTCTTAACATATCCTCTAGATTCTGAATCATACGCTCTGCTTGACCATCTGTCTGAGGATAAAATATGGTACTAAAAATCACCTTTAAACCTAGACCTTTCTGAAATGACTTCCAGCAGTGAATTGAGCACCTCTATTTGAAATAATAGACACAGTGACTCTATGGAGTTTGATTATCTCACAAATGTACAATCTAGCATACTCCTCTATTGAATTTGTAGTTTTAACAAGCAGACGTGGGCTAATTTGATCATCCGATATATAATTACCCATATCGAATCATGTTGTCAGCGAGATCACGGTAAGCTTGTAGTGAAGTCCATGTTGATTATCTCTAATTTCTATTTTGGAAGCTCTATATTCTAAGACACACCATAAGGCCTTTGATGTTCCACCTTGACTTGTTGATAATTTGAAACTTAGAAACGAAGCCTGCAATATCTCTTTTCATGCCACTCCACCAATAGACTTTTCTCAAGTAATGATACATCTTAGTAGAACCCGGATGAATTGAATATCTGGATCTATAGGCCTCTGCCATGATTCTATCTCGAAGACCATCAATGTTCGGAACACACAATCTACCTAGATGCCTCAACACACCATCTCCCCCTTATGCAAAAGCCATAACTTTCTTCTTATGAACATCTTTCTTTAACTAAAATATGATAGGGTCTTGGTCTTGTTCTCCTTCACTTTTGCCACTAGTGATGATTCAGCCCCATTCTAAACAATGGCACCACCTTCATTTGAGTCCACAAGGCGAACTCCCAAACATGCAAGTCTTCCTTAACCAACTCCTTCCTTTCTTCCTCCACATGAGCAATACTTCCCATGGATAACCTGCTAAGAGCATCAACAATAACATTAACTTTAACTGGGTGGTAGAGAATAATTATATCATAGTCCTTGAGTAACTCAAGCCATCTTCTTTTTCCTTAGGTTTATCTCTTTCAGACTGAAGATATATTGAAGACTTGTGGCTGATAAACACATCTACATGAATGCCATAAAGATAGTAACGCCATATCTTTAAAGCAAATACCACCGCCGCCAACTCAAGGTCATGAGTCAAATAATTTCTCTCTTGGATTTTAAGATATATAAGGGAATAAGCTATAACTTTACCTTTTTGCATCAACACACAACCCAATTCGACTCTAGATGTATCACAGTAAAATAACAAAACCATTTGTTCCCTCGGGTAGGGACAACATTGGAAATGTAGTCAATCTAGTTTTCAATTCCTAAAAACTTTTCTCATAAGCTTATAACCATTGGAATTTAGTCTTCTTCTGGGTCAAATTAGTCAATGGAGATGACATGGACAAGAATCCCTCTATCAACCTTATGTAGTAACCAGCCAAACCCAAGAAACTCTTTATGTCGGTTGAGGAGGTAGGTCTGGACCAGTTCTTTACTGCTTCAATCATCTGCGAATTAACTCGTATACCTTCACCTGAAATAATATGGTCTAGGAATGCCACAGATACAAGATAAAACTCACACTTAGAAAATCTAGCATACAACTCCCTTTATTTAAGAGTCTAGAGGATAATTCTGAGATGGTTGGCATGCTCTTCCTCATTTGTGGAGTAGATTAAGACGTCATCGATAAAAATGATAAAAAACATGTTTAGATACTACTTAAACACTTTGATCATAAGATCTATGAATGTTGCAGGAGCATTAGTTAACCCAAAGGATAAGAAGGAACTCATAGTGACTATAACGGGTTCTGAAGGCTGTCTTTGGGATGTTATTTTCTCTCACTTTCAACTGATAATGGCTTGATCTAAGTTCTATCTTAAAGAAACATGTGGCACCCTAAAGTTAGTTGAACAGTTCATCAATTCAGGGAAGAAGATATTATTCTTTATGGTGACCTTGTTCAAATGACGGTAGTCAATGCAAATTTTGAGGAAACCATCTTTCTTTTGCTCAAAAAGGAAAAGAGCTCCTATGGTCAGACACTCATCCTAATGAATCTCTTATCAAGAAGATCTTTCAACTGCTCTTTTAACTCAGCTGGAGCATTCTATGTAGCAGAATAGAGATAGATTGAGTATTAAGAAGAATGTCTATTTCAAAGTCTATCTCCCTATTGGGAGGAACTCTAGGTAGATCCTCAGGAAGACTTCTAGAAACTCGTTCACAGTTGTAACTAACTGAAGGTATGGTGTCTCTACACTTTATCTCTAACTCAAACATTATGGTATATGTATCCCTTGGAAACTAACTTTCTGGCCTTAAGATATGAAATGAAACGATCTTTATGGACTGCTAGACGACCATTCCACTTTATGGCTGGCTCATTAAGAAATTGGAATTTGATAACTCAAGTTATACAATTGACTGAGCCATAACAAACATAAAGCCAGTCCATACCTAGAATGATATTGAAATCTACCATATCCAACTTAACTAAGTCGGTTGTAGTGTCTTTATGATAAATAGAAACTATACAATTTCTATAGACTATTTTTTCTAGAATAGACTCATCAACAAGAGTAGAAACATTGAAGGGCTCTAGAAGACATTCGAAATGGATCCCAAACCTCACGGCTATATATGGAGTCACAAAGGATAAATTATCACCTAGATAAAATAAGGCATACACATTAAGAGAAAATACTTAAAGCATACCATCTGGCGAGTTCTTCTGATCTTGGCGACTAGTCATTGCATACAGACGGTTTGAACCTTCGTCTGTCCCTGACGTAGTACCTCTTTGGGAAACTCTACCTAATGGTGTTATAGGTAAAGATTGGTCCTTGTTTCCCCCATTACCTTGCCTTTCCACTGGATAGTCTCTTATATAGTGACCCATGTGACCACACTTGCAACAACCACTAGTGCTATCACAACACTCTCCCAAATGGAGCCTACCACACTTACCACAAGGAAGCTTCTACGAAGAACCTGGGCCACACTTCCTTCAGACTAAGAACCCTGAGCTCTGAAATTTTGGTTACTATATGACCTTTTATCATTTCTATTGTTTGATGCTAGATCACTTGCTGATGATAGTGCATAGATAGAAGACCTCTTCTGAAAGAATGACCTGTTGCCATTGCTATTCTTCTAGTGACTAGGCTCATATCCTACCGACTTTTCCCTCTTATTCTATTGCTCCTCTCTTTCCTTTTTCTTATCCTCCTCAACCTACTATGTATAGACTATGAGTCAAGAAATGTCCATATCTGAAATCAGCAAAGTGGCCTTGCTCTCTTTCTTCACATGCTTGCCTAATTCAAAGATAAATTTTTTCATCTTTAATCTCCATCGAGGACCATCTCTAGAGCATACCTGGACAATTGAATGAATTTGAGGTTGTACTCATTTACTTTCAACCCCTATCATTACAGATTCATTAACTCTTCCACCTTTGCCTCTCTCAACTCTCTAGGGAGGAAATGGTCTAAGAACGCACCCTCAAAATAATCCCATATAGCTGGATCAACATCTTCACTTTGACTCTCCTCCCACTGATGGTACCATATTTTAGATACATCTTTGAGCTGGTAAGAAACAAGCTCGACTCCCTCAACCTCAGTAACATATATGGTTATTCTCAAGAAATCTCTGATACTTGTAGTAGCTGAGGACTCTTGGGAGCTAGACATAGTGACTGAAGTGCTTTGACGGCCTGACTGAGCAGCCATCAATTGAATGATCATGCTGATCTCTCATTTGAACTCTACTTCTGAATTGAGAGAATATTGTGGAGCAGGTGTCTGTAGAACCTCCTGCACCCCAATATCAGTAGCTTGGTCAGATAATCGAGCTTTATTCCTAGTTTGAATTCTCGATGGTGAAGGTATGGTAGTCGGTGGGATCTCAGTACTGGTGACATTCCTTTAGCTAACAGTGTATTTTAGAGGCATGATCTAAGAATGTGTAAACACACGAGTTAGAAGAAACTTGTGTAGAGTTAACTCTATTGCACGAATTTAGAATATGAAAGAAGTGAAATAATTCATAATGTCCTGTGGCCTCCCTATTATAGATGTGATGCACTTCACAACGATAAGAAGGACTCTACTAGACACGACTTTATAGACATCCTAGCACTATTAAACTTTGGGCTCTAATACCAATGTTTTCACACTCCGAGTCAACAACCTAGACGTGATCGCTACTCAGAAACCATTATTGGTCCCAAGTGAATAAATAGCCTGGTAACTACTAAGCAGAAGATTTAACTTGATATAAAAGTATAAAGGTACTGAGTAGAAACTCATAAAGATTGTCTGAAAATACTTTGATTATGTAGAAGCAATGTTTAGAACACAATCGCTAAAAATACTGAATAAGTGTCTATTTGGATTGGCTTATTTTAGGTGCTTTTAAGCTAAAATAGCGTTTAAGCAGTTTTGAAGTATTCGGGTAAAGTTAAAAATTGCTTATAAGCACTTATTTTGAAACCAAAATAACAAAAATAAGCCAAAAGCCAGAAGTTAGAAATTCTAACTTATCGCTTTTGTCTTACAAGTCATGATCCAAAAGCCAATCCAAACAGGCTCTAACTCTGTACTTTGTCTATGAAGCCTCTAAAGACCATATATGGGTAATGAGACAGGCCTACGGCTATCTCAAAAGAACTAATAATGTTGAATAAATGAACTAAAAAGGAGTTCCTCCGAAAGCAAGGAGGTCTCACCAAAAGCTGGAGAAATGATCTTTAATAATGCGCCTATTGAGGATCTCTAACACCGGTGAGGATCAAAAGACTATCCTCAAGAAGGTGAGGATCGAAAGATGTCAGTATATGAAATGTACAATATGTAAAATGACTGAATAGATAAATAACTGAAAACTAAATATTTATGAAAGAAACACAGAAACTAACTCGGCTGAAGTAAAGCATGCAACTATAATAAAATGTCAAGGATTTACAAACATATAAGATAGTAAATGCAACTCGGAATAAAAGTAATATTTTGTCTTTTGACGAGTTTTTCTAACCGAAAATCACTACTATGAGCCTCATGATGATATAACATATTGCTCACGTTGCCAGAGTCGTCCAATACCTTGCCAGGATAAGGGGCGCAAACTTAACTTATGGATCCATATAAAAGTCTGTATCAGAGACTGAAGTGAGGAGTCGCTCGAACCAACAGTACGATCCTATCCTGGCTACATAGTTTGTGAGGTTTGAGTTATCTAAACTCTTACCCAAATTGGTGATCAATATTACTCCCAAAATTATGCCATAATTATCATATAATAAAGTGAGTAAGATACTCAAAATACATCTCATTTAGTCTCATTGAACTTTACTTTGATTAACTCAACTCTTTCGCAAACTCTTAATGCTTTCTCTTTTTAAAATCAACATGCATTTGGGACTTCTCGTGTTCCCTAAAACTCATTCTCAATTATCATTTTTTCATAGAACTATATCTCATTTGGACTCTAAAAATCATGCATAAAACCAATAATGTAAAACTTCATAAACTCAAGTAACATAATGCACTTGGAACACTTGTGTTTCCTCTAAACCCTTCTTTTACTCAAAGCATGAAAATATTGTATCTTTATTCTGGAATAATACATAATAGTAATCAGTGTAGTGACTCAATTCAGGTTCATGTGGAAGTAAGCTTGAACAACAATTTTAAGAATTCGAATCATAGGAATATTCACAATCGCAATAGATATACATAAAACTCAATGAAAGAAAACTATAACTCATTCGAAAACTCAATAAAAATCAGGTTAAAACTCCAGCTTGAATTATTTCTAATGGAATTAAGATGTAGGATGTGAGGACAAACTCACTCCAACATTGTGATTAGCGAAAGATATTTTTGACAAAATCCAAAGAACTCAAAGGAGATGTTTGAACCCTAGTCTTTTCTCCTCTCTAGATCTTGCTCTAAGTCTTAGATGTGATTATGAGAGGAAAAGGGTCGTACTACATTGATAAGGGGATCAAATTAGTCCCAAAACTTCTAATCTTTGACTTGAAAAAGGTGAGAAAAAGAAGAAATTTCCCCTCACTAAAATTGGTATAAATCATCTACGAGTACCTCCTGCGGTCCATAGGATACCTCTCGTAGAAACTAGGTACACTTTTGGAGCTTAGTGGAATTGTAAGAGATTGGGTCTATGGGTCCCTTATATGGGTAGTAAACATTGCTCGTAGAACCTGGGTCAAGTTACTGGAGCTACTGGAATCGCAGGCATTGGTTGACGGATCCCCTCTACAGGTCATAGACCTTTCTACGGTTCGTAGACCCTGTTCATCCTTTTTGACTATGTTTTATCCCTTTGAACCTCTCCTACGAGCATCATCTACAGTTCATAGGAACTCCTACGGGCTGTATAAGCCACTCACAGAAGGTTGAAAGATGACTTAAATATTTCTAAGTCTGGGAGTGATCTACGAACTTCACCTATGACTCGTAGACTCTTCTACAGTCCGTAGGTGCTTGGTCGTGGATTACAGATTGGAAGAGTTTTGCTCATTTTCTTCTGGAATTTTCTAAGGGATCTGAGTTAGGGTACTTATGGGTTTTACAAATGATTTTGAAGGTACATCGACTTAGCTCACACAAATTATGAAAAACAATGATATAGGTAATGATCGACTAGGTGGATTGGATATAATGAACCTTTAGAACATGAATCGACGAACGATGACTAAACGTGTGATGATGATGATGATATTAATGGAGATGGTTATTCCCCCGGTGATATTACCATTTACTATGATTTTATATTTGGATCACACTGAAAAAAGCGCAGAATATTTTGTCTACATGAGATACGATGATTTTTCCAAACTACACTGTAGAATTTCAATAATCTTGAATTTAACAAATTAGGTTAGATTGTTGTAATCTTAAATTTTTTTAAGTATTGATTTTAGTATGTCTTATATCACTTAATGCTTATTTGTATATTATTTGTATATGCAACTAAATAAGTTATTTATAAAAAAAATGAAATATGTTGTGAGAGTATATTGTAATGACCACCAAGGTCATTTTCGTGCTTTTGTATGAAATTATCATTTTACCCCTTCTCTTAAATTTTTTATAGCCCTTGTGTGATGTTGGGATGGGTGTCACTCTCCCCGAGGTGGCTGGATGAACTTTGTGCTAGTTTTTCTCTTTTAAGAGATTTAAAGTGAAAAGAGTTGACTATAGTCAACATCCATAGATCCGGTCATTTCATGAAAATTCCAATAGTTCCATTAGCTTCAAAGGTCCATTTTGGTCTAGAAAAAAGGTGGGTTTGGTTTTGGAGTCTTCATTTTGAGTTTGTGTGGTTTTGCCGTTTTAACTTTAAGGTTTTGGCCAAGTTTGATTTCGGTCAATATTTTGGGTAAACACGCTCTGTCAGTATGGTCAGCTTCGAAATGCCATGTTTTTTCTAGAATGACCTTTGGTTCGGTCCCCGAGGTGCTCAAAATTAGTTTTTGGCCTTTTGGGCATTTTATGTATTTTCTTTAAAAGTGTTGACTTTGGTCAATATTTTAATGAAACGACCTCCACTGGTCATTTCTTCAATCTTGTTGAGTTTGAAATGTCATTTCCAGTCTAGTAGCATGATTTGTTTGTGTCGATGGTCCTCTGAATGATTTTTGAGGTTCGGTTAGAAGTTTTGATCCTAAGACTCAAAACTGAAGTGTAGGCCACTAGTGCGGTCGCTTTTGCGTCCCTTGGCCGTTTAAGCGATGGCCGTTTTTGCGACCAAGGGTTCGTTTTAGTGAAGGCCACCCCTGGAGCAGGGGTCGCTTAAGCGACCAGCCTATCGCTTAAACGGTAGTCGTTTTAGCGACCCAACTGGCACTTTAGCGGCAAGCGCCCCTACGTGGGTTTCACTTTTATGACCTAGATGTCTCTTTAGCGATAGCCGCTGTCACTATCCAATCTAGGACCAAGTCGCGATACTATGATTGGGATGAGAGGTACCCCAACCATAAGTCATCATAGCATACATCGCAAATATAAGAAAAAGAAACATGACGATATAAGCGGAAGTAATCAATATAAGGGAATGGGTATAAGGGATAACAACTCAAAAGATGTCAAACTCGGACTACATCATAAACCATCTAATCATTCCTCTACTCTAATCTTTGACAGGGGCTTAGAAAAATCTCCTAGCTCACCCTAACAAAAGAATAAAGTCAAAACAATAGAAATATGAATAAAATTCATGTCCTGGATAGAATAAGGACTCAACAACTTCTTTAGAATCTAGGTCAATCTCTAGCTATGAGTAGGATGATAGTGAGTGTCGTCCATCCCTACATTATGAGACAATGTAGGGAAAATATGTGTTAGTACATTTAAATATACTAAGTAGGGCTGTACAGGATAAACCGATAAATCGCATCAAACCAACAAACCGAACCAAACCGGAAAACAAACCCGACTAGTGGTTTGGTTTGACTTGGTTTGGTGTTTGGAAAAAAAAAACCGACCAGTATAGGATTGGTTTGGTTTTAACTAAAAAGAGTCAAACCGAATACAAACCAACCCGATTATAAATATATTACTTTTAAATTATGTTATACATAAAAATATTTATTAAAATGTAATTTATAAATATTTTTTAAATTTTTTTTATAATTTTTGTTTCTTTCTTACATTTAGATTTGGACTTGAGAAGCCCATCTAAATAATATACAAAAAAGCCCATCTTATAAAGTTATATTATAAAGTTAAAACTTCAAACAGTGTTCTACCTCCATCTTATATGTTGATATTTTATACTAGAACTCTTTTTAAGAAGAACTGCTCTGTGCTTTTTATTAGATACTATGAAAAACCCGAGAAACCCAAAAAAACCCAAAAAATCCAAAAAATCTTGGAAAACCTGAGAAAAATTAATATTGAAAAACCCGACTTTTATTAGTTTGGTTTGGTTTATAGATTTAATAACCCGACACAAATGGTTTGGTTTGGTTTGTAAAAAATCCAAACCAACCCGGTCCATGTACACCCCTAATAATAAGTATATAAGGTATGAATGAAAAAGTAAAAGAACATAATCAATATGTCATAAGATGCATGACCAGTCATAATCAACATGAATAGAGCTTAAAATCATTTTAAAACATACGGAACTCATGGTCAATGCATATCATAAAACTTCATCATAAACTCATAACTTGACAACTCAAAACTTAACTTCAACTTGTGTGGTATAAGACTTTTAACCGATATTTAAGACCATGCGAGCTAGTACATGGAATCCAATGACTCTTGCATCGAGATAGGGGAGGCTACCTTGCCAGGGCATACTCCATAGATAACTCAAATCAACTCAACAGTGCTATATGTGGATCCACTAGTTAGGCCATGAAGGCAACCTACGCGGGCAACGTAATTTGGGACTTTAGGCTGCTACTAGGATTTTCTTGGGTAACTAACTGCGTTACTTGATCGAACCCCACCTAAGAGTCCTCTTGCTGCTTAGTCAATATTCCAACAGAAAACTCATAAAACATGATCATACCATAATAGGAAAAAATAGTAACTACCTATCAATCCATCTTTAAAACATTTAGGAATAGCTCATCTAACTTAGTGATTCTCAAGAATCTATAACTTCGATGAGAATTGTCCTTATCACCTTATTTAAAATATCTTTGATCTTAACTTTGATCATTATCATATCTTCAACTTAAAATCATAATCCCAACTTTAGGTTATAGAAAGTTTCATTGAAAACCATTCAACTCATGATCAACTCATAAAATCATCTTTAACTCATGATCTTAGCTTGAAAATAAATTTATGCATAGGCATCTATAATTTAACTTGAAATCATGCAATTCATATGAGAACATGCATATAATGATCATTGATAATATCTAAAAATGAAATCAAATCATCCTAATGCAATTCATCAAAACTAGGGTTGATAATCAATTATAAATTGAATGAAAACTTGAGTAATATTTAGGACTTAATGGGTGAGAAGAGCCCATGAATCAATCCCCACACACCTTACTTGAATTTACTAAGAATTGAAGAAGAACCTTGAAGAAATTTGAAAACCCTAGCTTGAATTTGGAGAGAAACCTTGAGAGACTTTTAGTTCTTTGACTTAGAAAATTTTGGAAGAATGAATTGAATAGGAGAGGAATTTGAAGAATGGAATATTTATAGACTGAAATTGGCCATAAAAGTGTCTAGGTTAATTGAACTGAACCTTAGAAAAGACACAATTGCTCTTCATTAAACTTCGGATTTTAAGCCTACGAAACCTTTCCTACGGGTCGTCGAAGGGATGATGAGTCGTATAAAGGACTCATCCTGTAGGTCTGAGAAAAGTGCATAAAATTGAGTCTCTGAAGTTTTGGAATGGGTAATGTTTACGGCATGTCAACTTGTCTACGGATCATTCATAAGGCTCATCTTGTAGGTCCCAAAAACCTGCAAATTCTAGGGTCTCTGAAGTTTTGTGATGGGTGGTTCTTACGACCCGTCATTACTTCTATGACCTATTTTGGCAAGTCGTTGACTTGGCCTTGAGAAATCTTTGAATCAAGGCCTCTGAACTTAGGTTACGAGGGGTTTCTATGACCCATCAACAGGACGACGACTCAACTTTACGAGTCGTAGAGTGACTCGTTCACAAGGGTAGGTTCAAAATTTTGAGATGTTTCTCCTTGGTTCCAACTTTCTGTTTTACGAGGTCTTACAGACGCATGGGGATTTAATCCCTTTTCTTTCTCTTTTTCTCCAAAATGAAGACCTATCTTAGGAGAGCTCGGATCAAGGCTTCAATTCTCATTTCTTAATCAATTCAAGTGATTCAAAGGTAATTCTCTTCTATTTCATTGTCTTAACTTAATCCTAGCTTCAATTTTGTGATTTATTTCCATTCTCGACCTCAAATTCCTTAATTTCAAGTCTTCAAAGAATAGAATTTCAACCATTCGCGGTCCGAATTGAGTTTCGTTTGCACCCAACTTCCGAAAGTGTGTGATCCTTACTTCAAGAATAGCATAATGATGACTTTTGTTTTATAATTCTGTAATATCGATTCGAGGGTCAAATTTTAACCCGACATTGGTCCGAAATTTGTAATTTTAATATGGGTATTATTGGATTTATATTGACTTGCTCGTTCTATTCTTGATTATCTTGACAGTATTCTGAGGCTTTTTTCAGAAAGAAAACCTCCTGAATAGTGTTTGGGTGCGGTTTTGGCCTTGTGGAAAGTTGCGATTTCTTCTCTTTATACGTGGCTTAATTATAATTGGTATAGTATGAGTAGTATTGCATGATTAGGTTAGTTTCTAGGTGTTGGTAGCCCTTTTGAGTAAATTAGGAGTTGATGGCCATCGTTAGTAGCTAGTTTGAATTTTTTCCATTGGAGCCTTAGTTTAGGTGTTTCCTTGTCTTTTTTACACCACTTAGCATCCTTAGCCATTGCTCCTAGGTGACTTAAAACTTAGTATGCCTCTTGTTTGATTTGGTTGGTTGCGATTGAAATATTGGGCCCGAGGCCGTACTTTTGTTGCGTTGGGGCTCCAGGTTAGTAATTTGGTGCATTGGTTGGAATTTTTCCTCCGAATTTGAGTGATACATGACTATGTGACATGTTTTCTGCCTTGTTTCCACACCGATGATTAAAACTAAAAAATTTCCTTATAAATAGATTAATTGATGAAATGACTGATTTTGGTAAATGAACAGGCATAAAGATTGGGAGACACTGGTAATCTCATTGCTTATGGAATTTCATGCTTTTGATGAGCTCGAGGAATCATTTTGGGTGGCCCGTGTTATTGACTATAGGCTACATTGTTATATTCTCTATTAATAAGCTCAAGGTGTGAATTTTGGGCGGCTTGTTGATATCTTTTCGAGTTAGTTCTTCAATATTGATAAGCTCGAAGGCTATTTCGGGTGACCATGACATTCTCCAGGTTATTTATTTCATTATTATTGTACTCTTTTGGTGGTTATTCCTGTATATTGTGATTGTGTCGATTATTGTGGTTACTTATTTGCTGGTGAGTTGCCTTAGTTATTGTATATTCTTCCCATACCTTGATGCACCCATAATTATAGTCTATGACTCATTTATGTTATTATTAATATCATCGTGTTGCTTATTAAATAATTATTCTTTCTGAGTTTGGTCGGCCTATGGTTTCTACTGGTACCCCTATTTGATACTCATACTGTACTTCTGTATCTTTTTGATGCAGATCCCAGTTGGAGCCATCCTCAATGCGCGCACGATCATCCGTCGCTACGGTAGATTCGGATACTGGTGAGCTTCCAGCGTTTAGAGACTTGCTTCTTTCCTTGTTTTGTACTGACTATACTTGTATTTTTCGACAGTCAACTCTCTCTCTCTCTCTATCTATCTATCTATCTATCTATCTATCTATCTATATATATATATATATATATATATATATATTGTCAGCTTTTGAACTTAGTATCTCCTGTATAGGTGACACTAGGTCCAAAAATTAGTCTAGCGTTAGTTCGTCATTTTTGGTCACTTTCAGACCTTTTTGTATATTTTGTATCGTATTTACATATCTATACCTTGGCCCGATCTTTTTGGTTATATTATTCTTGCTTCCGTCTACTTTTGTTTTTCCTCTAATTATTTAAATTGATTTTTGACTTCCGTTTTTGGGTTGGTCTGGCTTGCTTACTCGGTGGATTTTAGTAGGCGCTATCATGGCTCGAGTTCGAATCGTGACATATATAGTTTAGCAAAAAGAAGGTGTTTCTTTGAGATTGGTCCAAGAATAAAAATTGAAGGATTTTTTACAAGCATCGTATGTTAGAATGTGATTGGATGATTTGCTTTACAGAGATTTTAATTGTTATGTGGAAGGGTGAGTTGCTTTTTTCAGGTTGCCATGGATTCATTACTCTCCCTAGTCTATTGTTTGAATTTAAATTCTTTTCATATGAGTGGTGTGAATTTTGGCTTTAATTAATGCAACTGGTTTTCTTGTTGTTTAGTTGGTTAAGTGTTGGTTTGAGTAATGGTTTTCTCATCGGATTTTAGTGTGAGTTTCTCTCACGGTTGTTTAAATCGTGACATATATTTCATTATAATGTAAGAAATTAAAGAGGGAGTGGTAAGAAATTTTCATAAATTTTGCTCCGGATCTTTGATCTCCAAGGTTTGATTAATGAATCCTTACTTTCTAAGCTTATGATTTAGCCAAAGATGTTGAATCTTTCATCTTATCTCAAATATATTTAGAGAAATTTTTAGAATAACATTCAGATTTACGCTTAGCCCAATGTAGTGTTATCATGTTAAAGCAACAGGATGACATACGAGAAAGTGTCTCAGTGTCATGCTATCACACTAAATCAACGTTTGTGCAAGAAAAAGTTTCAAGTGAAGTGACTTTGAACCTATACAACACGAGTGTGCTAGTGGGTTGATCAACTTTGACCTTATATTCTCTCTGTTATCACTCTCTAGTAGTGTTATTACATCAATTCACTGCATTTCTAGATTAATGTTATTCTTTCTCTTTTTGACTTGTCTGCACTTGCTTTAATTTCATTTAGATCACTTTTCATGTCCCCACATGTGAGCTTAGATATTGCTTCTTTTTTATCTTGGTGAACCCACCTTGAAATTGTGGATCACGTGTTGTATTTTATTTTTTTTCTCCATAACTTTATTGATTTATATGTTGTGTCATTTAAGCTTCATAGATAAACTTGTAATATTTTGGAATTATGAACTTTATGGCTTTACGAATGATTAATTCATTTCATGTTTTAAATTATGAATTGACTTGCTTCATTTTATAAAATATCTATTTTTCGCTCATTTAAATTTTTCATTTGATTAAATAAATCATGGTACACGAGCGCAAATGAGATAGTTTTCATACTAAATCAATTAGCTCAGTGCAAGTGGAAGTCATTCTATATTCCACTATATCACAACTCATTTTGGAAGATGACATATAATTCTTCTGTAGGTGAAGTATTTTTATCTTTCTACTGTATAAAACTAATAAGACTTATATTTCCTTTTATATTCCTCTTTTTCTTTTTCATTTCTTTTGGAAAATACTATTTAATGTTGTTCTTTTATAGATGTGGGTTTGGGAGGATGGTATAAATGTGATGTATGATAAATTGATGGTATTGAGATGGAGATTAAATTAACGAAAGTAAAAATAAATAAAAAGGTGAAATGGAGGTGCTTAAGTGGTTCTAAGATAAAGAGAGGAAGAAAATTCGTTACGATCCTGATCCAGTGTAAGTAGCACCTACACTAACCCTCTAGTGAAAGAATCATAACTAACCCAACAACAACTTTCAATAATCCCAAAATTATGCATTTTAATAAGTGGACACAGTTTAAAAGCGTTTAAATGCTGAGTTCCCATAAATTCAGATAAATTTGTCAAAACATGTGAAAATAAAATCCTTAAAATCTGAAAGTCATTATACCAAAAATCTATAAAAGTCTAAAATATGGGGATGCAACCCCATAAATAATAACTAAACTAAAGAGTCTAAGATTATCCGAGTTCGAAAAGAAAACACTAAGAACCAAGAAGAATCCATGGCAGCCTAAAAGAATTGGTTCACCCTTGAATTGGATCGATCAAGTAATTCTCAACTGAGGTCTCTTGACAGCCACCTGAATATGCGATGTACTTAACAAAGAAAGAGCAAGTGCAATATCACTATATAACCACAGTGTACTAGTATGATTACACGGCTAGTTCTAGTAATTGATATATGAATAAGAAACCACAACTTAGTAAAGTAGATCATACACAATCACATCATAATTAAACACACTGGACTCCCCGTCCTTACATTTGAATTAATATACACAATAAATATGATCAATCACATGACAACAACCAAATACAGTCCTCTCATGAAACCCATACCCAAACTGTTAGTGTACCAGAGTGGTATCTATTCTCATAGTCAATGTACCAGTGTGGTACCCATTTCAATTATACCAACATGATATCCAATCCAAATATACCGGCGTGGTACCCCATCTAAATGTACCGGCATGGTACCCAATTCAAATATACTGGCATGATACTCGATCCAAATGTACTGGCGTGGTATCCGATCCAACAAGAAATCATATATCACAATCATAACCACAATGATTAACAATCACACTTGTACAACCAAGTAAACACATTTATTGCATGTAATTTGATCACAAATATCATTTCAATTCATGTTCTTTTCTTTTCCCTATTCATGTATCATGCATGTAATACTAACGAAGTAGTTAACATGCACATAAACACAAATGGAAAGAACCAATCATCACCTACCTTGAATTAAGCCTAAATGTTCTAAAGAATCTGAGTTTTCCCTTTCTAGAGTATCTTGACTTGTTCTTGGTCTAAAACAAACGAAGAATACAAGAAACCAATGAAAATAATGATCTAAATTATCCGGAATATAGTCAAGTCCTAACCCTTGGCCAATTTCATGATCTTACCACCTAACTAGGACTTTTTCTACCATTAATTTCAAGTCAAGAACTCTCCCCTTAGTAATTCTCATGGATTCTAAGTTTTAATAATCAAAATACAATTTAGAAGAGTAGCGAACTTACCTTTAGCTCAGGAATTGATGAAAACTTGAAGGAAATAGCTCTAATTCGCTCCTTGCTCTCCACAGAATGAAATTGCAGAAATAATAATATTTTGGGACTTTTTCCTATTAAGTCCGCAATCAGCCATTATAACGACCCCCATCCCGCTATAGCAGCCCAGCCGTAGCGGGATTTTGCCCTTTAGGGTAGCTTGCACGAAAATAGAGCGTTAAAATTCTTTCTCCAAACCCCCATTTTGTAACACAACCTCAAACATTGGCGTTCTAAAATAACTCTTTCATGCCGAATTTGATTTCGGGAGTTCTACTCACCGAAATTCACTTCCGAAAGGCCCTACGGATTCCTTAACATCTTAGCTATCATAAAACCAAATCCAAGATTGGACATTAACCCTAATATGTTCCTGAATTGCCCTATATCTTACATCACTCAGATTTCATCTAAGACTAGCCTAGCCCAAAATTTCTAAGTTACTACTTAAAAGTCTTTCTTGCCCAAATCTTTTACTATTGGCTTTCCCATAATGATCGAAACATATTATATAGATACCAATTTATTCATCGCTTTTTTCCGAGTGATTAAATAAGAAAAGTGGTCTAAGTCAAGAATAAAGTAGCACCTGAATACTCAAATAAGTGAGGGTTCTTGTCCCACATGTCCTTTTCGGTTTTCCGAGTGTTTTCCTCAATCGGACAATGTTTTTATTGTATATTTACCAACTTTACCTCTTTAGTTCTCAACTTCTGAACATCATGATCAAGGATTGCAACCGGTTCCTCCTCATATTGAAGATCATTGTTTGACAAGATTGAATTCCACTTAATAATGTAGTATCCATCCTTATGGTACATTTTCAACATAGATACATAAAATAAGAGATGAACCCCAAACAAGATAAGTGGTAGAGCCGACCTATAAACCACTGGCCCCACACAATCAAGAATTTCAAATGGACTGATATAGAAAGGGCTAAGCATTCCCTTCTTGTCGAACCTCATAACTCTTTTTATGGGTGACACCTTCAAGAGGACTTGCTCACCAACTTGAAATGCCATATCTCTTATCTTATGGTCTGCATACTCCTTCTATCTGCTCTAGGCTGCTAAAAGCTTGGCTTGATTACCCCTTACTTTTTGCTAAGCTTCTCTTACCAAGTCAACTTTAAAAGGTTTCATATCCCCAGCCTCTAACTACCCTATGGGTGATCTACACCCCCTCCCACAAAATGCTTCAAATTATGTCATATCAATATTAGAGTGACAGCTACTATTGTAAGAGAACTCGCACAAAGGTAAGAATCGATCCCAATAGCTCCAAAATCAATCACGCATGCTCTCAATATGTCCTTTAACACTTGGATTGTTCTATCCGACTGAACATCAATCTGAGGGTGGAAAGTTATATTAAAAGTAAGTTGAGTGTCGAACTCCTCCTACAACTTACCCCAAAATTTTGAAGTAAATTGAGTACCACGGTTAGAGATGATAGAAAGGGGAACCTCGTGCAACCTTACTATCTCTTTGATATAAATCTTCGTCGACTCTTAAGCATTATAATCCACTTTGACTAGAATGAAGTGGGCTAATTTAGTCAACGTATCAACAAAAACCTAGATTGAGTCATACTTCCCAACGTCTTAGGAAGACCTACCACAAAATCCATGGATTTCCTCTCCAACTTCCATTCAGGAATGGGCATCCTCTGAAGCATACCTGCAGGCCTTTAGTGCTCATTCATCCCAGGACACCAATAAAGTTGCCTCAAATCACGATTCATTTTGGTCACACCAGGATGAATAGAATACCGGAAATCATGAGACTCTGTCAGCATCCTTTGGATCGAATCACCAACCTAAAGATCATAAATCCTTCCCTTAAAATTGAGCACTCCCTACATCGAGAGTGGTATGAGCCTCACCAAACACCACCTTAATTCTGAGCTTGTTCAAATCCTTATATTCGAGTTGCTTTATTTTGATTTCGTCAATAAAAGTGGTTCTCAATATTAGCTAACACCCCACCCTTCTCTGAAATACCCAACTGCATGAATTTGGACTCCAAGGTCTAGATCTCTCTGGATAAAGGTTTCTTGGACACCCCCAAGCAAGCTAAACTACCCATGGTAACTGTCTTCCAACTCAATGCATCTGCCACCACATTGGCCTTACCCGAATAGTATTGAATAGTCACATAATAATAATCTTTGAGAAACTATATCCACCTTATCTACCTCAGATTCAAATATATCTGGGTACTGTAGACTGAAATATTCTGTGAACACCTCACACTTAACACCATAAAGATAGTGCTACCAGATTTTGAGAGCAAACACTAACGCTGCCAACTCTAAATCATGAGTTGGATAGTTCCTCTCATGAATATTCAACTTCCTTGAGGCATAGGCTATGACATTTTTGTCCTGCATCAAAATAACACCCAAGCCTGAATATGAAGCATCACAATAAATAATAAAATCATTAACTTCAACTAGTAATGTAAGGATAGGCGTTGTAGTCAGAAGAGTCTTGAGCTTTTAAAGTTTTTCCTCACATTTATCAAACCACTCAAAAGGTACCTTCTTCCGAGTAAGCCTCATTAGATACATAGCAATAGCAGTAAAGTTCTTTACAAGCCAATGATAGTAGCTATTCAACCCCACAAAACTCTTAACCTAAGTCACGAAACTAGACCGGACCCAATTCTTAACTGTGTCAAACTTTTAGAGATCTATCATCATCCTTTCTTGAAATCAAATGCCCTAAGAAGGAAAGATCAACCGACGACTACCAGAATTTACACTTGGAAAATTTTGCATATAATTTTTGTTTCCTCGGGATACCTTGAACAACACAAAGATGATGTGCATGTGTTTCCTTACTTTTCGAGTAGACCAGGATGTCATCAATAAATACAATCACGAAGGAATCCAAAAATGGTTTAAGCACCCCATTTATCAAACTCATTAAGGTTGTAGGTGCACTAGTCAACCCAAATGACATTACCAAGAACTCATAGTACCCATACCTAGTTCTAAACACCGATTTAGGTACATCTTTAGACCTAATCTTTAATTGATGATATTCTGACCTTAACTCAATATTAGAAAAGACTGAAACACCCTATAATTGGTCAAAAAGATCATCTATATGCGGCAAAGGATACTTATGCCGAATGGTGACCTTATTCAACTATCGGTAATTTATACACATTCTTAGGCTAACATCTTTCTTCTTCACAAACAAAACTGGAACACCCTAAGAAAAAGCACTAGGGCGAATAAAGCCTTTATTAAGAAGTTCCTGGATTTGAATCTTAAGCTCCCTCAACTCTGTCGGAGCCATGCGATAGGGAGGAATAGATATTGGGCGAGTGCCTGACTCGAGGTAAATACAAAAATTTATATCACTATCCGGAGGCATGCCGAGAAAATTGGTAGAAAACACTTCTTGAAATTATGAAACCACTGGGATTGACTTTATAGAAGGTGAATTAGTGCTAACATCCCAAAGGTGTGCCAAATAAGATAAACAACCCTGCCCCACTAGCATTTTAGCCCAAATGAAAGATATAATTTTGGTTGACTTAGGCATGTACACTCTTTTCCACTCTAACTTTTACCTATTCGGGATCTTTAGAGCCACAGTCTTAGTATTACAGTTAAGCACAACATAATAGGGAAATAAATAAGTCTCACCTAAGATCACATCAAAATCAATCATATCCAATATAACCAAATCTACCCAAGTCTAAAAACCATAAACAAGACAGAACAAGTGGGGTGAATATGAGTGATATGACAAACTCTCCAACTGTGATAGACACATGGATGGAGGCCTCAAGAATATCACAGACCAAGTAAAATCCCAAAGCAAATTAAACTAACACATAAGAATAAGTAGAGATGGAATCAAACAAGACAGTAGTCATCCAGTCACAGGCTCTCTGGCCATCCTAAGTCACATTCTGTTGTGGAACACCTGAATAACCACTCGTAAAAGTGGGTATGGATGACTTAATTGGTCAGGCTGCAAATGCCTACTGACCTGAACCCCTAGAGTAATAACCATTATAGTTGCCTGCATTCCTAGGCTTCACAGCCAAAGTCTTGGCTTGCCCGTCTCGTCGAACTCTTTCCACTTTCTTAACAAAGTCAATCAACTCATTGAAGTGCCTACTTACAGAGGTCATGTGCATAGAAAAAACTTGCAATACAGAAGTCAAACATTTAACGAACAAATAAATCCTCTCTTTCTCAATATTCTGCGTAGCATAACAGGACTGAGCATGAAACTTAGCCTCATATGCGGTTATAATCATGCTACCTTGCTTGAGATCCATGAACTTATCCTTTTTATGATCCCTTCAAGTTCAGGGCACATATTTTTCTGAGAACAAAACATGGAACTCAGTTTAAGTGAGTGGAGGCAAGACTGATGATCAACATTCTACAAAATCCCTCTACTACTGTTTTGCCTTATCTTAAAGCTGGAAGGTCACAAACTCAACCCCATATTGGTGCATAATACCCAACTTATGAAGTTTATCATACATTCCAAGATGAATGTGTATGCATCCTTATTCTCAGAACCATGGAACTCAGAAGGTTTAATTTTAAGAACCTTGTCAACATTTTGTTCTTCATTCCAATCATCACAGGACCCAACAAAAGGCGGAAAAAATGCATCGGTGCCTAAAGCTCCTTCTATTCTAGAGGTTGTAGCAGCAAAATGCTAAGTACTCGAAAGTTGAGGAGTAGAAGCAATGGGTGTGGCTCCAGTGCCTGCTAACTCACTCAAAAATGACAAGACTTGCTGAACTACCACAGTAGACAAGGGAGGAATACCTGCACCCCCAGCCTGAGTGGTCATCTCTGGTTCAGCCTCCTCCTAAATATCAACCTCAACCTCTTCCTCAACATGGTCTTGTGGTGGGGGAGGGGTCACTTTCCTTGGTACCGCTCTTCTTTTGCCCTTTTCCCTACCTCAACCTCATCATCTACCTCTATTGTATCACCATGCTTTCGGCTCGACTACTGGATACATCGTGGGAGCTACTATCCTGGCGCCATTACGTCTCATGTCAATCATCTGCGGACAGAAGAGTGAAGGAGTTATATACCAATTTGGATTGCCAAATACCAATTGGAATCAAGTCATAGCACGAAAGAGGGGAAAAAAGTGAGAGTTTTCCTAAAGTCATGTAGCTTCTCAAAGAAAAGTACAGACGTCTTTGAACCATTTTGGTATAATATGATCAACGAACCTAGGACTTTGGTACAAACTTTGACACGACCCTGATTCGTCATGAGTGGTATCCACACTAACCCCCCGGTTGGGAAAACCAACACTAACCCAAAAACAACATTTCAATAACCCCCAAAATCATACATTTTAATAAGTGGAAACAATTTAAAAGAGTTTAAAATCTTAGTTCCTATAAACTCAGATAAGTTTGTCAAAATATGTGGAAAATAAATTCCCTATAATTTGAAAGCCATTGTACCAAAACTCTATCGAAAGTTTAAAATATGGGGATGCAACCGCAAAAACCATAACATAAACTAAAGAGTCTAAGATAGTCCGAGTACGAAAAGATAGGACTAAGAACTAACAAGAATTTATGGCAGCCTAAAATAACTGTCTCACTCTTGAATTCAATCGATCACGTATCTCTCAACTGAGGTCTCTAGACAGCCGCCTAAATATGTCATGTACTTAACAAAGAAAGAACAAGTGCGGGGTACATAACCATAGTGTACCGGTAGGATCACACGATAGTTCCAGTAAATGATATATGAACAAGAAACCACAACTTAGTAAAGCAGATAATACACAATCACAACAAATTTAAACACACCAAACTCGTAGCCCTTACGTTTGAAGTAATATACACAATGAGCATGATCAATCACATAACAATAACCAAATACAGTCCTCTCATGGAACCCATACCCAAACTGTTAGTGTACCGCGTGATACCCATTTTCATAGTCAGTGTACCAGCGTGGTACCATTCCAATTGTACCGACATGGTACCCGATTCAAATATACCGATGTGGTATCGATCCAAATATATTTGTATAGCACCCAATTTAAATGTACTGATGTGGTACCCGATCCAAATGTACCAACATGGTATCCTATCCAACAGAAAATCATATATCACAATTACAACTATAATGAATAAAAATCACACTTGTACAACCAAGTAAACACATCTATTGTGTGTTATTTGATCACAAATATAATTTCAATTCATGTTCTTTTCTTTTCCCTATTCATGTATCATGAATGCAATACTAACAAAGTAGTTAACAAGCATATATAACACAAACGAGAAAAACACAACCATCAACTACCTCGAATCAAGCCTGAATGTTTTATAGAACTTGAGTTTTCCCTTTCAGAAGTGTTTTGGCTTATTCTTGATCTAAAACAAATAAATAATACAAGGAATTAACGCACAATGACCTAAATTATTTGGATTATACTCAAATCCTAACCTTTGGTCAATTTCATGATCTTACCATCATACTGGGATTTTTTTCACCATTAATTTCAGGTCAAGAATCAAAATACAATCTATAAGAGTAATTAATTTATCTTTAGCTCAAGAATTGATGGAAAATTGAAGAAAATGGCCCTAAGACGCTCCTTGATCTCCAAAGAATGAATTTGCAATAATAATAATGTTATAGATATTTTTCCTATTAAGTCCTTGATCGGCCCACTATAGCGGTCCCCATCCCGCTATAGCGGTCTCGCCCTAGCGGGGATTTCACCCGCTATGTAACTTGCACAGAAACTGAACCTCAAAATTCTTCCTCAAGCCTTTATTTCGCTACATAACCTCAATCATTGACGTTCTAAAATAATCCTTTCATGCCAAATTCAATTTTGGGAGTTTTACTCACTCGAATTCACTTTCGAAAGGCTCTACGGGATTTCTTAACGTCGTAGCTTTCATAAAATCAAATCCAAACTTGGAAATTGACCACAATCCCTTTTTGGATCGCCCTAAACCTCACCTCACTAAAATTTTGCCTAAGACTGCCTAGCTCAAAATTTCTAAGTTACTACACAAAAGTCTTTCTGGCCCAAATCTTTCACTATTGGATTTTCCATAACGATCGAAACAGGCCGTTACAAAATTAAAGGAATTTGACGAAAGGAAAAATATTTCACCAAAAAAAGTCGTCAGTGTTCATATTCTTCGTATGAAAAGTAAAATAAAAACAACAGCAACATATCTAGTGGAATCTCACAAGTAAGGTTTGGAGAGGGTGTTGTGAACGTTGTCTTACCACTACCTTATGAAGGTAGAGAAATTATTTTTGATTAACCATCGGTTCAAGTAAAGCATATCAAAATCAAGTATATCGGGGTAAGGCATAAGGACCCCCTAAATTATGACCGAAATTTCAGCGACACACTTTAACTTAACTAGGGTTCTATTATAACCCCTTCCCCCACCCCCAACTCATTTTTTCTATATTTTTGTGTTGATGAAGCACCTTCAATTAGGTAAAGTTGGTTGGTTTGTATAACACACGCCGCCACGTGTGTGGTTTTTTTTTAAGTGTGTCGCTGGTACTTGAGCGACGTGCCCTATTGTATTTATTTTTTATTATTGTTTAAAATACTTGCCTTTTGAACTCAAAATCACGTGAAAATTTTGAAAGATCTTTAAAATAGGTAAAAAGAATCACATGAATTTTTTTCTTTTTTGAATCTGTAAAAATATTTAAAGACTAATAGCCTAGTTGGATTGACTTATTTTTAAGCAGCTTATAAGTTGAAAACTGCTTATAAGTTAAAAAAAAAAAGTAGGTGTAGGCCAACTTTTTTTTTTGACTTATAAACTATTTTCAACTTATAAACTGCTTAAAATAAGTTCATCCAAATAAATCCAACTATTTATTGGGCTTATTTTAAGCACAAAATGACTTTAAGTGGCCAGTCAAACACTCAAAAAAAGCTGAAAACAGCTTATAAGCCAATCCAAACGGCCTCTAAAATGCTTTCTCTAAATAGGTAAAAGGATCAAAAAACTTCTAAAAAGGTAAAATAATAAAAATACTTTTAAAAAAGTAAGAAATTTTCTGATTCACGTGAAAATATTTTACTAATAGATTTTTTTTAAAGAATCTAGATTTTCACTTGAAAAACTAAGTTTTATTGGAAACAAGCTCACATCTTTTGAATTTGAATTCATGTGAAAAAACTAACAAACTCTATTGAGAACAAGCTCACAACTTTTGAGTTCACACGAAAAAACCACAATAAACTAACAAGCTTTATTAGGAACAAGCTAACAACATCTGAATTCGAGTTCACGTGAAAATATTTTACTAATAGACAATTTTTTTTATTTTTTTTTGGTTTTCACATGAAAAAACTAACAAATTTTATTGGGAACAAGCTCACAACTTTTGAATTCGAATTCACGTGCAAAAAATAGCAAGCTTTATTTGGGAACAAGCTCACAACTTCTAGATTCAAGTTCATGCGAAAAAACTAACAAGCTTTATTGGAAACAAGCTCACAACTTTTGAATTCGAATTCACGTGAACATTTTTACTAATAGACAAGCTTTTTTTAAAAAAAGAATCTAGGTTTTCACGTGAAAAAATTAACAAGTTTTATTGAGAACAAGCTCACAACTTCTGAATTCGAATTCATGTGCAAAAACTAACAAGCTTTATTCGGAATAAGCTCACAACTTTTGATCGAATTCATGTGAAAAAACTAACAAGCTTTATTGGAATAAGTTCACAACTTCTGAATTCGAATCCACATGAAAATATTTTACTAATAGACAATTTTTTAAAAATAAAATCTAGATTTTCATGTGAAAAAACTAACAAATTTTATTGGGAGCAAACTCACAAGCTCTAAAATTTGAATTCACATGAAAGCTGCCTAATGAAGCGACAAGTCGCTGGCAGTTACACTCCTTGTAAGTCTCTAACAGTCGCACTCCAAGTAAGTCGCTGATAGTTACACACTTCCAAGTCACTACAGCCAATTTTTTTTTTTAAAAAGAATTTAGGTTTTCATGTGATAAAAACTAACAATTTTTATTGGGAACAACACAACTTTTGAATTCAAATTTACGTGAAAATTGCCTAGTGAAGTGACAAGTTGCTGACAATCATGCTCCTTATAAGTCACTGACAGTCACGTTTCTCGTAAGTTGCTAACAGTCAGGCTTTTTGTAAGTCGCTGGCAGTTATGCACTTCCAAGTCATTGTTGGTGCACGTAACCTATTTATTCAACTTCATTGGTTGAAATTACTCCACTAAATTTTCATTCATCTTTCAATAATTCAATAATCAACTTTCTCCATCTATCAAATTTATTTATTTAAAACACAGTACGCCGTCTCCCAAACTCATTTGTTCTGCATTTTCGTGCATCTTTTGTGCTAACGTGAAGCCAAGCCTCAATTTCAAGTAGTTGTAGAGACACACACGCCACCACATATATAAAATATTTTTTATTATTATTCTTTAATTTTTTAAAAATTTTTTGCTGTGAAGTTTACAAAGTCATAAAATGTTGACGTGAACAAGTGAAATTAATCAAAGTGCCGCAATCAGACACCACGATTATAAAAAAATCAAAAAATAATTTAATTATACAAAAAAAAAATAGTGTCTGATGGTCAATGTGAAATTGACTATTTATTTACCCACAATTTTATTTTAACCCAAGGTATATTCTTATTCCAACCTACCAAAAATGCATTGTTTTAACCCCAATCATTTTTATATACCTCTTCTCCCCTTCTGTCATTTTCCTCAAAAACCTTTGCAAAATTGCATCTCTCTTACCACCCCACCCCACCCCACCCTCCCTTCACTCTACCCCCTCCACTCTCTTCCTGGGAGGGCCAAACCCTAAAAGCTCCCGCCACCCCCATTAGCCCCCCACCCCCACCCCTACTCTCTCTGTGAGCTTCATTACTGTTTTCTCTGTAGTTTCATGTCTGAAATTGTTGTTTTGCTGTGTTCAACTCATTTTGCATGTCTCTGCTTCACCAGATTCAATCCTCAATACGGATTACTTTCGTCTTTGATTGCATCAACTATGGGTTTACTTTGAAGGTTTTCTCCAGTCTTCCAAGATGAATGATCAAAAGGTACTCAAAACCCTACATTTTTGGTGTGTGATTTTACAACCCTTTTGCAGGGATTTCTTAGAATTGGGAAATTTATGCCTTTTTTAGTAAAATGATTCCAAAACTTAAGTTCTGTTTGATGGGTTCTGTGCTGTAGCTTTATGATGTTAACTCACAGAAGAAAGAAAGAAATGAAAAAGTTAATTTTTTTTCCTGATTTTCTTTTGGGCTTGATATGGTTGTGCGTGGTGTTATTGAGATGAAGAGAGACTGAGGAGATCTTGAGTAGCTAGAAAATGATGGTAACACTTCACTTAAAAGGAAAATAAAAGAAAAGAAATGGATATGCCTGCTGCAGCACTCAGTGGAGTTCCATCTACTCCAGCCTTGGTGGGCTTGCTTGTGAGCTGTAGCAGGATGTCCAATGGATTGATTAGGTGTGTGCAATCTGGCTAGGACATCGCTCCACAAAATATAGAGAAAGTATAAAACAAAAATGAGATTTGGAGGATTTAATGGAGAAGTTTTGTTTTTGTGACCTGGGTTCTGTATGATAGCTTCATGGTGATAGAGAAATGGTGGAAAATTTGTAAAAAGCTAGGGTGGACTGGTGTACACTGCTTGTGGGCTATAGCAGGCTGCCCAGTGGATTAGTTGAGGTGCGCCAAGTTGGTTTGGACACCACTGTCATAAAAAAGGGGAAAAATGAAAAATAAAAGCAAAAAGAGAAACAAAAGATTCAGTGTTTTTTTTTTTATTTTTTTGCAATTTTGTTTCTCTGTTGATATGGTAGGTCCATCGTGTTGGAGAAATGATGTTTTTTAAAAACAAAAATCTAGTAACAATAGGTACAAACATTTAAGTAGAGATATTTTTTCTCAGTAGACATTGACTTTTGATAGATGAGTTTTGATCTTTTCCATGTTGTGAGTTGTAATGTTGAGCTGAAAATGAACTTTCAGTGAAGTTGAGAACACTGTTACCATGTGTAACTAATCTCCTAATGAATGTAGTCTTCCGTTCCGGAGTAGTAGAATTTTCTTTTATGGAGGAATAGTATTTGAAATGATCAATTTGGTGGTCCGAATCATTGTCCCTGTGGTAGCATTATTTCTTAAATCCGCTCAGCATATGAAGTATGTGATTTGAACAATCTTTTTTGTTTAAACATTTCTACTATTCTTACTTAAGAAAAGTTAATTATTGAGTTTCTTAAGAACATAGTGGCACGCTGCCTAAACAACTCTCCTATTTGACCTCATTTGGTGTGATTTCTTAATCTTGTTTGGGTTTCTAATCATTGGGAAACAGTTCAGAACAAGCCACCAGGCAATATAATTAGAGGTGATCCACGTCTTCTCCTAAACATGTACATATAAAGCACTCATAAACATATGTCATACTTATTTTCCTCACGTTCTCTGCTGCCAAAATTATCCCTTTAGCTCTCAGCCAAGCAAGAAAGCACACTTGCCTGGGTGCTCTATGAATCCAGACGCGCACACGTGATAAAATTAACTCCTCTCACCAAAAGCTATGCTAGTCTAATTTTACTGAAAAAATACGCCATCACTTCTTGCCCCCAGCTCCATGAATCCTTGTCAGCGAGTGTGGTATTTTGTTTGTAGAGCATTTCCATCAACCTCTGGAATTCATCCACCTCCCTATTTTGTAAATTCCTTTTGTATCTCAAGTCCCAGTGAACTCCTCCTCTTTGTAGCACCTGTTTTTCTTTTTTTTTTAAAAAGCGAAGGATAATATCAGAAAGAAAAGCCTCCTGAATTTGTTGCACCATCATCCTTTTCTGTCACAAATTTCTAAATAAGTTGGGGAAGGCCGTCCTCAACCTGCTCTCTCTGCACCACCTTTTATCCCAAAACTTACTCTATCTCCATTCACTTACCCCATAAATAACTAAGCTGCTGAAATCTTCACAATCCTTTATGATACTTACCCAAAGACTGCATTTGTAGGTCAGCTTAAAAAATACAGTTTCAAAAATGACTGTGTTCATAGGTTAATGTTATGTTCCAAGACCTCGTTTTCCTTCCACGACTGCATATTCTCCATGGCTACTTACCCAGTAGTGCCTTGTTGAAAGCTCTAAGGTCTTTCACTCCAAATCCCACAAAAAGCTCCCATGGAGCTCTCTGACTTCTCTGTCACACTAACTTGAGCTGGACCCCGGGAACAGAGATGTGTTAATATGTGATACATTCTGGCAAGGAAGTGATGACAACCTCCATCCAAAAGTGAAAAGGGAAAAGGAAAGCAAAATACGTAAGTTCATTGGAAAACGTCTTTTCTCCCTTTATTCATGGTTCTCCTCGGTTGCTGTCTCTATCACTAGGCTCACCAACCAACTTGGAGTTCTTTCTAGTGTCCCTTCCAAATAGCCCAAAAAAGGCCATTTTCCCAGTCATGAGTTCCCTATTGAATGTGTAGATGGATTTTTTGGATTCGTTAGGAAGGAAAGTGTAGTAGGTTGCTTGTTTGGTCTCTGTATGAGTTTTGTACCATTTTGTACTGTCTTGGTACTTTATCAATTAACTTTTACCTTATTAAAAAAAAGGTCCTGAGTTCCCCTATGACATAAGTTGATTGGAAAGCTTCTTTTCTCTCTTTATTCATGGTTCTCCCTGGTTTTTGTCTCTTATCACTAGGCTCACCGACCAACTTGGACTTCTTTTCACTGTTACTTCAAAATAGCCCAAAAAGGCCATTTTCCTAGTCATGAGTTCCCTATTGAATCAGTACATGGATTTTTTTGGATTCATTAGGAAGTAAAGTGTAGTAGGCTAAATGGTTGGTCTCTGTGTGAGTTCTGTACCATTTTGTACTGTCTTGGTACCTTATCAATTGACTTTTACCTTATTAAAGAAAAGGCCATGTGTTCCCCTATGACATAAGCACTCTTGTTGTGGGGCAGACAATTCAATCAACTCCTTGAGAACAGTAAGGGTGCACAGAGAAAGAATTCTATGCAGGAATATGATTAGCCAAGTTGGGACAAAGAAAGCCGCCCAGAGCTGTGTGATATCAAAGAACTAGGCTTCTATTAATTAGAGGAGAGAAGAACATGTTTGCACTTTTTCCAGTGAAGTTACATTGCAAGAACTCATCACTCATTAGCTTATGTCTCAATAAAGAGCAAAGTTCTCAATGCAAAATGAACACACTCTTGCATTGGTAAGATAGATGATAATGAGCTGGTTTGCTGCTGGCATATACACAATGGATATAACCAACTGTATTAAATTTTAGATTTACTTAATGGCTGTTCTGTTTTTCTGTAAGATGGAGATTTTCTTTTTTATTATTCAATTAGGTTTATGATTTTAGGTGACAAAAGCTATTATTGTATTGGATAAATAACTCTGAGCAAATCTCTACAATTTGGTGAATACTTCATTAGTTCATTGTATATTTTTTTTTTGGAATTGGTAACTTTGTATATTTATGTTAGAATCAGAATCTTACAAGAGTTTGTAGTACCCCTTATATTTACAAAGTACTACCTACATCTATGATCCTATTTCTATAATGATTCTAAAACATCAACAATAGAGATAGGATCATTAGAAAGTAACTGGTTACACCAAAAACACACTAGCAAGATGCAATTAAGCTTAATCTGTTGCATACTGTTCTCTATGCTCTCAAAACACCTAGAATTCCTCTCCTTCCATGTTGTTCACCAAATGCTTGCTGGGACTATCCTCCACCTGCCTCTATTCTTGGCCAACAAACCCAGCCTGTTCCCAGCTTGTTAAGGCCTCTGTAATCTTCCCAGGCATGCTCCATTCTATTCCTCTGAGGTTCAAAAACAATCTTCATAGTTGTCCTGTGATTCTACAATGTAAGAATAGATGATTCACAGTCTCTGCCTGCTCCCCATACAAGAAGCAACTGGGGCTTAAAATTATCCCCCTTTTCATTAGGCTCTCTTAGGCAAGCACGACCTCTTTTGCCAGAAGCCACACAAAGCATGCCACTTTATATGGTATTTTCGTTTTCCAAATGTTCTTCCAGGGCCAACTGTTTGGCTGCTGGTTGTAGTTTTTCATTTTCCTGTAAGCTTTGCTCACTTTGTATGTGCCTTTCTCATCTCCACGCCACCATAGTTCATCTTCATCTGCTCCCAATCCACTGAATTGCTCAATCCACCATTGTATATTTGGAAAACTATGCTTGTTTAAAAACATTGGAAATTGGGTAGCAGGGTAATCTTCATTCTAGATATGAACATATGTTTTTATTGTTATTTAGTTTTTGTGTTTTCTGGAGGAATTAGGATGTGAACAGTGTAGAAAGCCATTTCTTGTTTTTGATGTGAACTATTAAGACTGGATTGCAAAATTGCTCTGTCCATGCTATATCCCTCTATTTCTCCTCTCCCCTTTCATGTCTTCCAATTTTTTGGTAGATTAGGTGACAATTAGTTTCTATTCTGAAAATTGCTCAACTATCAATGCAACATCTCTCGAAATCAACGACTTCCCAAGTTCGACAATATTTCCAACTTAAAGTTCTTTTGAAGCCATACTTGTGTGAGTAGATTGTGTTTTACTGGCTTCTGCCCCCCTGTCCCCCCATTTTTTTTTCTTTTTGGAATCCACTAGTTTTTGATAAGAATTTTTCAGATGCTTTTAGTACATGTCCTGTAAACTAGCAGAATTTGGTGTTCTGGTTATGTTGCTTCTTGCGTCTGTTCTGTGGTTCTGTGTATTTGGTTTACCTATTTTATTTTATTTTTGAACTCTTTTTGTCGTCAGGTGTTGATCTTTGGGTCATTTACAGAAGATGAGATTAAAACTTTGCAAAGCCAGCCAACAACTGATGTAGGGATTACATTTGGTTCTTTGGATTCTGCAACTTTAAAATCTGTGGGCATTTTTGACACAAAATTGACTGAGTTTGATCATTCTAAGAAACCTCAGCCATCAGAGCTTGCTCATAGAGAGAATGTCACTGAGGGTCATAGCAATACAGGGAAAACCATAAAGTCGGTTGGCCAAATAAAAGAATATGGTAGTTCTAGTTTTACAAATCCTGCTTACAATAGGGGTGTGTTACATCCAACAGTGAATACTGGAAGTGGTTATGATTCGTCTGAAAAGTCAAGCTTGTTGCAGTGTGCAGCTGATAATGTGTCTGAATTATCTAGCAGTGTGCAAGATGTTCATTTGACTAATCAACTTAAAAACTATAACTTGGTGAATGGTAGACACAAATCTTTGAAGGCATTAAATGGGTCTGCTGTGGATTTCAGAAGTTTGTTACCTCGAGGGTTGGTCAACTTGGGGAACTTATGCTTTCTTAATGCAACTCTTCAGGCTCTTCTCTCTTGCTCTCCTTTTGTTCAGCTCCTGCAAGAACTAAAAACACGTGATATAACAGAGGTATGGTGATAACCTACTTATTAAACTTTTTTTTTGCTAACCTATAACAACTTTAAATTTCAAATTTTGGTTTTGCTTATTACAGGCTGGGTATCCAACTTTACATGCCTTTGTTCAGTTCATCTCTGACTTCAGCATATACATTGATTCAAGCATGAAGAAAAAGGAAACAATTATTCCAGAAATCGGGCTGCCTTTTCGACCTTTAATGTTTGAATCTGTCCTAAAGAACTTTACTCCGGATGTCGCAAATAGCTTGACAGGCAGACCTAGGTATGTTACTGACAGCATATAAGCTATATCTTGTTTTTCACTCGACTATTCCTTGGTGCTCTGAGCAATGTCATAGACTTTCCCCATTTTGTTCAACTGGATCTTGTCTTTTCTTGCAATAGCAATATGCATTATATTTTGCAATGCACTAGTATCATAGATTCTTAGTTGTCACGGTCAATATTTTTGGAAAGGCACCATTTTGATAGATTCCCGTCATTGTCAATCACCAACTTTTGTAGTATGACCAACTTTTGTAGCTATACATGCCGTCACAACTTTAACGTACATGCATAAGCTATGGGAGAGTCCACAAATTACTGCATCTATTATAATCTTGTTTCACACTGGCTTTACTTTAATTTGACTCTTTTTTTTTGACACTGGTAACATTTACTTTAATTTGACTTTCTCTCATTTATCACTCAAAAATTATTTTTTAATTTAGTTTTAGCAGTCTAAAAAACAAACAACATTTAATTTCCCCTTATATTCCATTTTGGGGAAGAGATGAATGTGGAACAATCATATCTTGGTCCATGGTGTCCTTTTTATTGATTTTGGCAGTTGGATCTCTCAGTTGAATTATAGGGAAAAAATTGGCAGAAAGGAGAAAAGTAAAAGTTAAGCTGAAGTATGTGTCTGTGATATATCCTTGAACCAGCCGTCAAACCACAAGTGGACACTAACAAATGAATCAATCTAAAGGAGGGCAGCGTACACGTGAAATTCCCCATCTTTTATTACTCAGCGTTTTTGGAAATGAGTTGTATAAGATGGTGAGAAAGAAATAAAATCATCTTTGAAGTCTATAATGAAGACGATGCACCCCAATCAATGGCGGAGCTAGCATATTAGGTAGATACAGTTTCAGCAGAACCCAGTAACTCAGGCTCAAACTCTGCATTTGTGTTTAAAAATTCATTTGATAATATGTATAAATAATTTTTCCAGAACCCAATAAACAAAATGAATTATGATTCAGAACCCATAAACTAGAAAACCATGGCTCCAATTAAAGTGAGTTTGGCAGGTAATGATAGTTTATCCTCTTGTCACATACTCGTGTTTACACTGGCTTTCTTTTGAAAATTTTACTTTTGTGCAGAGTGCACTAAGAAAACTGATAGGATTAAAGATCTTACCCCCCCAAATGACCAGATACTCATTTCTAGTCTAGTTCTTACCTATTTAGCTAGACTTTCTTGGCTGTATATATTATTACCTTTCAATCATTCTCCGTCTTTAAAGAACTTATCTATGCACACCCCCAACGCTTTTCACTCTTACAGCCATACCTTTTAGATTTCCTCCTCGACTTCCCTTTACCACTTTAATATCCCATTCTGCTTCCTTTTCAAAGAAAACTTGTCTTTCTTGTCTAATATCAACTGAAACTTCTTTAAGTGCTATAATTACCTTCTTTTGGTCCTCCTAACATCAAGCTCAGTTTATTTATTTTTTGAGAAAGCAAGTTCAATTTTTTTGGTTGAGTTGCATACCACTTTTATGGTCTTTTATTTTTCTTTTCATCCATTCTTTTTCTTTTTTTATGGACTGAAGGTGATTGATAGAATTATTTTCTTGCCCTCTAAACTGGGACTGCTTTGTCTGTTGCAAGAAATTGGGAAATGTAGATGTTCAAATGAGTTTCTTATAGTTAAATCGTACCTAGCAACTGCCATCTGAAGAGAAGTTTGATTAACACACAAATTTGATGGAACTGGTGCCCCGTTGTAATTCTCTCTTTATGTTTGGTTTTATTTGTGTGTCTGTGTCTGTAAATGCTGTTTTTCATTTTTGTTAGTGTAATGGTGGATTTTCTACTTACAGGCAGGAAGATGTTCAGGAGTTCCTCAGTTTTCTGATGCATCAGATGCATGATGAATTGCTAAAATTAGAGGGTCAAGTACCAAATGGTATTGGGAGAAACTCCTCTCTGGTTTCATCAACAGATGATGAGGAAGAGGATGATGATTGGGAGACTGTTGGCCCAAGGAATAGGACTGCAGTTACTAGAACACAGAGCTTTGTTCCATCAAAATTAAGTGAAATTTTTGGAGGTCAACTGAAGAGTGTAGTGAAGGCTAAAGGTAAACTGAATTTATGGCATTGGATCTAGATGACTTTATATTTGCTTAGTTATATCAGGATATTTGTTTGGATCTATCTTGATCTGTCACTACCTTATATGACTGTACTAACTAGGGCGTATCTGGCTACTTTAGAATAAAAGGCAGGATAAGAAAGAAAAAAATGAAGGGTGTGTTTGGTATGGAGGAAAACATTTTCCTTCATACCGAACACACCCGAAGAGTAAAAGCTAAGGCTTAATTACTCAACTGAGTAGAGAGCCTAGGTTTTTTGATCATTATAAGAGGGAAGATGAAATGATTTAAAGAAATGGGAGATTGGAATGTATCACTCTTGCAAACTATGTTTTGATCAGAATTTGTGGAAGGTTTGTAGGTGCTGCTCATCCAACTCTTCAATAAGACATGTTTTCAGTTGATCCTTGCAGTGTTTTGGAATCTACCATTGGGCCTTGTTTTGCAAGTATTTGTTTCTTTTCTTTTGCTGATGTATTGATACTTTCATTAGCCAGGCGCTTAGGTATTGCAATATATATTAGAAAAGCAAAGATGAATTTTTTTTAATTTTTCACCCGGAGTTGTTTAAGGTGCTTGTTAGTTGTACTTAATAAAATGAACATTGGGCTTAACCTAACCCCAAAAGCTAGCAAATGAGGTGAGCATTGTGCAAGACCGTATAAGGAGACAATAACTCGCCCCCTCAATCAATGTGAGACAACTTAATACCTTTCACACACCTTTGTTTGGACATATGAAGCTTGTACAACATAACATAGGAGCACAACAATGGGAGATCAAGAATTGGGATGGGTCCAACTCAAAATACTATGTTAAGAAAATGAACCTTGAACCTAACTCAACTCCAAAAGCTAGATCATAAGATGAGGATTGCACAACACAAAATCATTTAAGGAGACAATAGCTTAATTCTCTCAACCAATGTGGGATAACCTTGCAATACCTGCGAATGGTGATGATTCTCACTTTCAAACTTAAGCACTAGTTAGGAAGAGGAGTTAGTTTTTTCTTTTTGTACTTTCAGATTTTCAGATTTTGTGTTTTAACATATGGAATGGGGTGAGTCCGCCTTCTTGGCCAAAATTTAAGTGGTTCATCTTGCTAACAAGGCGTCTTTCTTTTCAAGAATGTACTAGAACATAAAAGAATCGATTATGTGTGCTTTACTAGATCCATGTTGCTGTATGTTTATGCATAAAAGATTTCAGTAGTATAAAGACGGAAGTCCAATCGTTTAGGATGATTGATCAAAGGTGAAGTGTTGGAAAAGGACCCAATGTAATTCTGAAGAAGTTTGGTAGGTTATTCAAAGGTATTTATCGTCTTCAAGCACTGAAGTAAATTTCGTATTGGGTATTCCAGAGAATATTGATTCCACCTGTACTTTGGGATTTGTAGAATTTGGACTTCTTATTTTCTTCTATTGTATTACTCCATGTCAAAAGGAGGGCTATTTTTGTGCCTGTGGCAGTAAGAGCATTTGTTCTTTATCTGTCCAAATCTATACTGACTTAGGTATTATGAAGACTACACCGGAGACTATCTGACATAAATTGGAAGAAGTTGTGTCAGCTGAAGTTGAGATCCTTCATTGGTTATATCCACTTATTTGTCTTAAATTTGGCTTATATTTCCTTTTTCTCACTAAGCTTGGCTAATAGATAACATAAAAGGATTAGGCAAAACTTGAAGCTGCTAAGAATTTAAACTTGTAAAGGGCTTAGCCTTCATCAGTTGGTCATTGAGCCTCTATGTTTCTTATTCTCTTTTGTTCATATAGGTTGTTTCCTGTTAGGACTCTCTTATCCATTTGTCTAATAGCTCTTATTCATTGATTTAACTAGGTAACAAAGCCTCAGCAACAGTACAACCATTTCTTCTGCTCCACCTTAACATTTATCCAGAGCCTATTTGCTCAATAGAAGATGCACTTCGGATGTTTTCTGCACCAGAGGCACTTGAAGGATATCGAACGTCCGCAGCTGGAAAGGTACTCTATTATGTTGTGTGAACTTTTGGACCAGTAGATGATTAAGTATACGAGTATGTAGTCATTCCGTGGGATACACCCGTTTTTGTACACAAGATTATCATACTCTGGGATATACTTTTTTTTCACCTAAAAGGGTTAATAAGAAGAAAATTAATGTATTTTCTTTCGACAAAGAAAACAAAGTAGTACTTTCTATTTCTGGAAGAAGACAACTAGAAAATAATTATATGCTTATGAGACTTCTTTGCCAATTTCACATTATTGATAAGCTACGTTGCTCGGACTTTACAAAAATGTTGAGGGGTGCATGTCGCATCCTCCAAAAGTAGTGCATTTTTGGAGGATCCGACACGGGTACAACAACACTTTTGGAGAGTCCGAACAACATAGCTGATAATAAATAATTATGCTTTTGGATGGGAAATCTTGCAAATATTTTAGAGAATGCCTCACAATTCTCTCAATTAATCATATCTCAGGCTGAGGTAGTCAGTGCCAGCAAGTCTGTTAAGATTCTGGAGCTTTCTGATATAATGGTGTTGCATTTAATGCGCTTTAGCTACGGAAGTGAAGGGAGTACCAAGTTGCACAAACCCGTGCACTTTCCTCTGGAGCTTGTGTTTGGACGTGATTTGCTCGACTCTCCTACTGAGGTGAGATTATCTCCCTCTTCTTACAAATGTGGCCCCTGCTAGTTACCATGGTTGCATGCTGTCCTGAAAATCCGATTATGCACTGAGATTGTTACGTTAATCTTAAATTCTGATCACATTGGATTTGATTTAGCTACATTCCAGTTAAATTGATTTTGATAAAACACTTGGTTTTATTCACTAGTAAGTTCACCTTCACCATTGAAAGGTATGCTCGAAAGCTTCTATAGGGCCATTAAGCTTCTAAAGATGGTCATTTCATTTGTGCTATGAATAGTAGTTTAGCTCTATCGACAGAGGCCCCGCCTAAAGTTCTGACCCTTGCTTCAAGCTCTGCTCTGGGAGAATGGCCCCACCCGATGTGATTGACGTCGCATCTCGACCTGTTCGTGCTGCGGAGCGAACACCTACTTTGAGGAGAAAGAAATCCTTTCCTAAAGTGAAAGTGAATTCAAGCCGGTACATCATAAATAAAAAGAGAGGCTTCAGTTTCTTGCTTATCTATGGAATATCGCATTGTTACTGGCCTTTCAAAAAAAGAATTTTATTGTTAGGAAATAAGGGAGACTGTGACTCTCCCCCTTTATGTGTTCTATATCAAAGTCAAAGAGGGTCTTGACATCTTTCTTAAGGGTTTCTTTCAACGCCTTACAATTTGTTCTCTGGCGTGTTCCTTCTTGTGTGGTAATCTGGGTAAGATTGGAACATTCTGTATTACTTGGTTACAGTTGCTGGTGAAGTGTCATGGCTAGGAATGAGACCAATTGAGGTTGAAAGTTAAGCATTCAGCTACTACGGCCTATTAATGAGGCTTCTTTTCTGTAGTCTTCTATGGACACCTGTGTGTCCAAACACGTTTATCTGTTCTATAGATAACTGTATAATATTTGTCTGAGATTAGCTTAAATGGAGCGCTATGATCAGCTGACCCCAACTTCCTTGGGATTAAGGCATTGATGTTGTAGATAACTGTATCTCTGAATCAGAAATGTATCAATCTAAACCTTGTGCCTACAGATGACATCTAGTAATGCTTATGCTTCCATTTAATTGCTACAGGGTAGGAGGTATGAACTTGTTGCAACGATCACTCATCATGGAAGGGACCCTTCAAAGGGTCATTATACTGCCGATGCCCGCCATCCAAGTGGCAAGTGGCTACGTTATGATGACGTGTCTGTCACAGCCATCCCCACAAGCAAGGTGCTGCATGATCAAGCGTACGTTCTCTTCTACAAACAGTTGTAACTTGTATGGTAATTTCAAGTTGCACTAATTGGCCAACAACGAAAAGAGATTAGGGAAATATGTTCTTGTACATGTATAAGAAAGTTGATAGATAACAGATGCAAATATAGGAGCAAAAGATGTAGAGGAGAACCTTGTTAAAATCAGTCACAACTCAGAAGAGTAATTTTGTGTTTGAGTAGATGTTTGAAAAGAGGTAGAGGTAGTAGAGTTCGAAATTCCCCCACCCCTGAGCACCCCATTTTTTCACCCAGTTTTTACAGGACTGAAGATTGTATTCTATGTTTTAAGATGAATTAAGCTGGAAAAACCCCGAAAAATTTATTGATTTTATTTTAATCATTGGAAACAATGAGATTGAAAAGAAAAAAAGATTGTCTTGTGTGTGTTGCAGGGTGATAAATGTCATACTAATTTTGCTAATTCATACTTACCTATGCACATCGTTTATACCAAATCAATAAATGCATGACATGTTTTTGCATATCGATTCTATTACTTAACAACGAATCATGGGAAGCTAATATGATTTATGTGAATACTGGGTGCAAATTCTGTCTCCCCTGCAGTTTGTTGCAGATTGATTGCTCTTGGTTTGTCTGATAATTGAAAGGCTAGAATGTATCCTTGAAATCTTACTTTATAGTTTTATGTCAATTTTTTCAAGAGATCTTTATTTTTACACGTAAAAGATTTGAAAATAAAATAATTGAAATTGTTGTAAGGCCATGTTTTTTTTATTCTACTTGTCAAGGGTTATGTTGAATCATTTGTCACAAACTAATATATAGGACTAGATTGCACAAATAAGGTTTTAACAGTGAACGTAATTGTGAATAGTCTTTTTCCAAAAAAAAAAACACAGCAATTAGGGATAGAGAAAATATATATATATATAATGCAAGATCCAATTATTGAATCCATTTTTTCCATTGCTTTTTGAAACATTTCGATAATCAATTCAGAGAAATTATTATATCTTATCCTCTTATGAGCAAGGTAGGTCACTTTTTAGGGAAAATTATTTTATTAGCTCAATTTATTTTTACCCACATAAATTGATTCATGAAAGTTCTTACCAAAATATTGTTTAAGAAAACCTTATGTTTGGTTTGTTATACATATTTTTATTATATATTAATGAGAAATTAGCGCTAGTTGTGCCCAAATTCACGAAAAGTAACGAGATTTTTCTTTATTATGAAATATAGCAATATTTAGGTTTCAACACCTATCGAGCACGTTATACGCACACATAATAATAGTAAAATATATTGTATATGTACATATATAATATCTGTAGCGAAATGCATTGTATCTATGAGCATAATAATAGTGAAACTATAGTATATCGACACATATTCAATAAATCTGCCTAACTATATATATTCCTAAGTATTTGCTAAAGAATTCTAAATTGTACCTATAACAACAACAACATATCCATTGTTATCTCATAAGTAGGTCTGGAGAGAATGGTGTGTATGTAGAAAAAGACTGTTTTTAATAGACAATCGATTCAAGTAAAACATACCAAAACATGTATGGGAAGGAAATACAAAAGTATAAAAGTCTTGTTGAAGATAGAAATAGTCATGACGAACAACATAAAAATACAATAATCAAGGCTAAAGGAGCGAAATAGGAATATGAATCTAAGAGTACGAAAATACAAAACTAATATTCAACTATCTACTACCCTTCTATACTAATCCTCTATCTCCAACCCCTCCAATCATGGATCATATTCTCGGTGAGCTAAAACTACATCATATCCTACCTAATCACGTTACCTCAATACATTTAAGCATGTCTCTCACATTTTTTTTTGCCATCACTATTTCAAATAAATATAAGAATCTTAGATTACCCATCCTAATTTCGCTTAATTAAAACATAAATTTTTGTAGGGGAATATAACTTTTTTTATAGTGACCTATTAAGATTCTATATATCATAAGCAAAATGACATGTTTAAAACCCAAAAACCTTTATGCTTTACTCTTATTGGTCCAAAAAAAAGCCAAAAAATTAATATATATAAAAAAATCATGTAACGCTTTCGGCAAAGTTGATCCCGTGGGTCCCACGTACCGTTGACGTAATGATGACGTGGATGATCACGTGACCATTCAGATACAACTTGATGATAATTGTGCCACGTGAAAGAAATGCTGATGTGGGCCCGGAGGGGCAAAATGGAGAAATAGTGGAAAAGTGAATTGGCTATGAGCTGTCAAAGCAGGGAACATGACACGTGTCAATCATAGATTATTTATTTCAAAATTATTGTGTTCTTTTTATCTAATATTAAAGATGAGACTCAAATAATTAATTCTGAAATAACTTATTCACAATCAAATGAGCTTTTAGGGATCGTTTGGTGTGAGAGATAATAATAAATAGTTCTCGAATATAAATATTAATCTAGGGATAAAATGTTGGTGCCTTGTTTGGTTGTCAAATTTGAAATAACTTATCCCATCATTTATATCATAGTGATGGAAGGATAGCTAATCCCAAAATAATTAATTTTAGAATAAATTGTTTCTAACTAAACGACCCCTTAATGTCTTCAATAGAATTTTTTCATAGAAATTATTGCACTTATGAGTAAAAGAGGATAAATTATTTTATTTCAATAAAATGAAATAAAAGTAGGGTCTGGAATGGATGATGTGTATATAATTTTATTTTTTATTTTTTAAAGATAGAAAAATTAATTTCTGATAGATCATCGGATCAAATAAAATATATTTAAAATGGTATAAAGAGAAAGTATAGTAGTGAAAAAGTCAAATAAAAAACAATAGAGAAAAAACAGGAATAAAAAGTAAAAACTAATATGACAAATGATGATATTGATGAAAAAAAAACTAGACAATATTTGATTATTTACTAATTTTTCACTCTAATTTTTGAATTCCATATTCTTTCATCTAAGTAAAAGTATAACACAAAATATCAATAAATAAAAAAAGTAAAAAAGTATTTTTATTTAAATTATAATGATAATATGAGATAATTTTCTCATACTTATTCTTTCACGTACTTTTTCCCTCGGTTACTATTGATGAGCTTACTTGAACAAAAAATATATTTCCTGCATTTTAATTTTTTTAAATTTGATAAAAAATATACTTTATACCTAAAATATTTAAGATTATAAAATTTAAAAATATTTTGATACTTTTAACATATTTTTAATTTAAAATTATTAAATTTTAAAATTTTATATTAGAAATTAAACTATGAAACGAACGGAATATTATATATGGTATAATTGTAAGTTAAATAAGTTGACTCATGTATTTTATTCTTTTATTTTATTTTATTCTGAACACGGTGCCGACACTAAGAAAAAATAGCAGCCAATCAGATTCTATTTTATTTTTTCCATTTTTTAAATTTATATTTGGACCACGTGTTGTTTACAGCTTAGAAGGTTTTTTTTTCTTCTTCTTCTTACTATATATTTTAGCTTACAAATCTAGAAAGTTTAAATTAAAAATAAATTAAAAATTTCCTTTTTTTATTATACTAATTTTTCGATATGTGCATTATATGTAGATGTCGAGTGGTGTAATATAATTTATTTATTTTATTAGATAATATATTTTTTTCTTTCTATAATTTTATTTGTTATAAATATGTAATTTATTTGGTACAAACATGTAATGGTGTATGTCACATAATTACTCTTTAATGCAATACATTTCACCTAATACTTTCTGCCAAGGGCCTAAAATGTTTTTTAACTATTTGAGTTGGTATAAAATCATCATTCATAAATTTTTCGGCCTTCAAATATCTCTGACATTAATTATTTGGCTAAAACAAATACTTGGATATTAACCTTTTGGTTCATATTTGTCCATATTTTTAATAACTCTCCTAAAGTAAAATGATTAAATATTTATTTATTATATTACCTAATTTGATTGATCTAAATTTATACCCTTCTCAAATAAATAATAAAAATCACATATGATTCATATTTTGATCCAATACGTATGAAAATAATATTTAAAAAATTATTAATTTCAAGATATCTTCTTATTGACCTATTTTAAATCAACCCCCAATTAATACAATCCAACTCATAACTGAGATTCAACTAAAACCTATACTTGCCCTGTCTAATTGTTCATTAAAAATGATTATTATTTTTATTAATATAATTTTTTTTTATCAATTATCCAATTGTCTTGTTCATATCTTCTTTTTATTTCTTTTTAGTCTCTTATTCTTAACTAGGATATCATGATCTCAAACTTGAAATGAACTTACATATTCATATTCATTTTAATTTGCATTATTATTATGGTGAGGTGGAAGTAAGGATAAGAAAAAAGGCTATAATTTTCATGTTTTTTTTTTAAATTTTGGGTACACACAAAAGAAAAATACAACATATGTATATAATTGCTTAATTAATTCATTTTATATTGAACTAATTATTTCTAAATGAATGTCATCATTATTTTCCTCATAGGAAAAAAAATGAAAGGGTGAGGAGGGGGGGGGGGGGGGTAGGTGAGTATAGAGATTAGAGGAGTACCTTTTTTTATTTTTAATTTTTCTATGGAATCCAAAATCAGGCTAATCATCTGAGTTCATTTATTAAGTAATTTTAAATTATTTTAATGAATAAGGGATTAAAATGCCCTTAAACTATGAGATTTAGTATAATATTGCTCTCGTCCCATTTTATGAGTATTGGCCGTTTGAAATAAATGTATTTGAAGGCCAAAAAATGGACGGAGGATAATTTTATACCAATTCAAATAATTGAGAGACATTTTAAATCCTTCTCCGTACTTTCTATAAACAATATTTTTGTGTATGACAATTTTTATTTGCTTTGTAAACCTGATTGGATAACATTTAAACATAATAAGATGAACAATCAAAATTTGATTAGAAACATAATTTTATTTTACTTATTTTGACTTTATTTAAATTAGTAACATGTAAGGAGATTCATCTACAGATGAAACGTGGTGGATGGAAGAAGGTTGGGAGAGAATCAGTACATAAGAATATATGTACATTTTAAATTATAAAGATATATTGATAACATCAACATATAATGTAAGATCATACATATGAAATTAAAACACCAAAAATACGATTTTGCTGAAAATACTATAAACTATGTTCAAAGTTAATAACATCTCTCTTCAAAATATTAAAATATTGTGAAATAACTTAAATTTATATGTGCTACATTGAGAGTCTAACTGAAGCTGGATGCATTACATGAAGGCCCATGTATTAATGTCTATGAGTTTAATTTTGGTGCACTGTAGTGTACAAGATTTTCTGCACCATCAGATAACTTAAAAAATAATTACTATAATTTTTTCAAGTAATATTTGCACCTTTTTAAGAAAATTATAATTATAAGTGAAAAAATATTAAAGGTAATTTGAATCCTAATTATACTGTAATCCAAATTCCTTCCTAATTTTTAGACTTTCTTTTCCTAATCCATCACTTTCTCTCTTTATTGTTTGAAAAGATAATTTCAAATAATTAATTTTGGTCTGTGAAATATCCTTGAACAATTTCTCTATAGGATCTAGAGGACAGGTAATAAAATATTCTTTGTTCTCGATTAAAAGTTGCTAAATTTTTCAAATCATTTCAAGTTAGTTCTTGTGTAACCTTAAAATTGCAACCAACTCAACCACACTTCATGATGAAGTTCTTGATATTAATTTTTATTTTCTGCATTACATGATTGCAATTTAACGTTGATCAATAACTTCATTTATTAAAATTTGCGTTGATTTGATTTTTTTAAAATATAAAATTTAAGAAAAAGACATTTAAAATTTACATTGGCATAGGGTGCAATCGTAGGAAGCTTTATTAGTGAATGTAATTCCCCGCCTGATAAGACTGATCGTTGGCTTGGAATCAAACTAGCCTATCACTCCCTTTCTTCATTCCTATATGGACCCATATTCCTAGGTTCTTTCAATGTTTACTGTGTTACTGGAATTCCTAGTTATTGAACCATAGCAAAGAAGCTATTTTTTCTGACTTTTATTCCTAGGTATAAAGGGATAGATAGTCTAAGAGAGTGCCAAGAAAGAACACATACTTATCACTTTTGGAAGGTTTGGAACCCTCGATTCATCCGTCTCAAATAGAACAATTGAATAGAGACTTAGATGTGACTAAGGTGTCACAACCCAAGCTAGACCCTAGACATGACACGATGAATAGGATCCCAAAAGACGTTAAACAACCTCTTAGCATATCATGACGTAAGATAACATGATAAATAACACTAGAAATAATAGAATACAATATTTAAGTCTTAAACCAAATCTCATCATAACGACTCAATCATAAAGAAAATCTAAGAATAACATCAAAAATGTGGAAGAAACATGATAGATCTGACATAGCCTCTAACTATCATAGAAGGGGGAATAGGATAGGCCCTAGCTCACCCAAATAATCTGAAACGAAAATAAGTCTAAAATGAAAGACATAAAGAACTCAAAATGATTGCACCCTCGAAGCATGAGGACTTACCAATTAATGCAACGCTAATGGAAACCTATACAAGCTACGAGAATGACGAGGAGCGTCGTGACCTAAATTATGAAACAATATAGGCAAAAGAGTATGCATCAGTACTATAGAATGTTCTGAGTATGGAGAATGTGCAATGCATGACATAAAATGTAATAATGCAATGATCAAGTTGGTACGTGTTAAAATCCTTTAAAAACATCATTGGAAGCATAAAATATGGTCAATGCAAATCATAGAAGGAACTCATAGTTAAATTATGAAATGAGTGAGAGAAACCGCTAACCGACATAAATCATGTGAGCTATAATATGGAATCCGGTGTCATACCTCCCACACCGAAAAGAGATTGTCCTACTTGTGAAGGTAAGGACCATAAACATGAGCTATTGTGGATCCACTAGCTAGAGTCAATTCAGACTAAGTCCTACGCGGGCACGTAGTTATGGAGTAAGAGATTGCTACTAGAGACCCGACCTCTACTAACAGGAGAGCCTCCATCCCAATATCTACTTGGTACTAGGTAAACTCTCAACGTAACAACCATAAGCATAGCATAATTTCATCATAGCATACTTGAAAACCATAAGAATAACTCCTTTAAAAATCATGATTTCATAACATTTTCATAAGATACTTATGTAAGCATCCAAATCATGATAAGCTCGTTCATAGAAAAATCATGAAAAACCTTCATTATAGCATTCTTTACAATGAAGCAACCTTTGTCTTCATAGAAATCATAATTTTATTCGTTTCATAAAAACATTTTTGAAATCATAGTCATAAATTCATGATGCATGCATAATTCTTCAAGCATAATTTATAATCATTAAATAGGCATAATGTATGGGCTCATGTAAATTTTTTCAAAAACATGTAATTAATATCAATTCATGCATAATAAGATCAATTGAAGTGAAATAAATAATAATTAATTGAACCCAATGCAAGATCATTAAAACTTAGGGTTTTGGAAGAAATCATAAAGAAGACTTGAGTTTACTTTGGTACTCCATGCATGAAAGAGGATCCATCGATGAAATTCCCACATACCTCAATGAAATCTAGCCTTAAACCTTGAAGAGTAGTCTTAAATTCTTGAGCCCCTAGCTTGTTGGAGAAGATGAATTTAGAGAGAATCCTTTAGTGCATTAGAGAAATTTAGGAGAATGAGGAAAATTTGAAGGATTTGGGTAGATATAGGTTATCCAAAATAGCTCAAAATGACATAGCTTATGTGTTAAAAAAATAAAAAATATCCAAAATATTCCTGGATTAATTCTATCGAAAGTGACCTATGGATGGTACCTACGGTCCATAGGTCCTCCTATGATCCGTGCCTTTATTTCGTAGAAATCATGTCCAAAAATTAGAGCTACTGGAACTGGCACTATGACCCTACTATCCTGGTCTATGGGTAATCAAAGACCCTATGGGTCATCAAACCCAATCATCCTGGAGAACCTCCAAACATAGTCTCTAATCCTTTTCCTACGAGCCATCGTATGACCCATCAAACTTTCTATGGTCCATAGGATCTCTCATCGAACATAACTTGAGCTATTGGAATTTGTAAAATCTCAGGAGTCTTTCTACGGAACCCATCTACGGATCGTAGGATCTCCTATGATCCATAGATGACTCTCGTAGGTCAACCCCTAAATTTCTAGATTTTCCCCAAGTCTTTGTCTCCCTATGAGTGACTTTCTAAGGGTCGTAAGACCTTGTATAGTCCGTTGATAGGTCTCGTCTGGACTACACTAGAAGACTTTCTGCAATATTCTTCCTTTATTCTGACTTTTCAGCTTTCGGGGTCTTACACAAGGTACTTGCACATTCTTGGCACAGATGATTTATTTAATCATGTAAATTACATATTATATTTAAAATAATCATAGTTGAAAGAAAGTACAAGACAATAAAATAATCTTCACATTATATACTATTTCTACTTGTATTCTATTTTTATGAAACGTAGCATAATTATGGTTGTCTTCGGTTACCTTTCTAGGTCATGTGGTTTAAAAAGAAGAGGTGATGATAGATCCTCACAAGATTGAGGCAGTTAAGAATTGAGCTCAGCCTAGTTCTGTGATTGTGGTTGGAAGTTTTATGGGCCTTGCCAACTTCTATTGATGGTTCATACAGAATTTTGCTGCTCTTGCTACACATTTGAATATACTGAACTAGAAGGAGGTATCTTTTGAGTGGAATGATAAGTGTGAAGAGAAATTTCAAAAGCTCAAGACCTTTCTAACTATAACACTTATTCTGACGTTGCCGATTGAAGATAAGGACTTTACTGTTTATTGTGATGCTTCACATTCAGGCTTGGAGGTTGTGTTAATGCTGGACAAGAATGTCATAGCCTATGCCTCAAGGTAGTTAAAGGTTCATGAGAGGAATTACCTGACGCATGACTTAGAGTTGACAACGGTAGTATTTGCTCTCAAGATCTGGCGATACTATCTCTATGGTGTCAAGTGTAAGGTATTCATTGATCATCGTAGTCTAGAACATGTGGAGTTACTCAAGTATTATGATATTACCATTTAGTACCATCCGATAAGATTAATATGGTGGCAGACGCATTGAGCTGGAAAACAATTAGCATAAGTAGTCTAGCTTGTTTGGATGTATCTAAGTGACCCTATGCTAAAGAGATTCAGACTTTGGAGATTAAGTTCATGCAATTGAGTATATCAAAGAGAGGTGGGGTGTTAGCCAGTATTGAGGTTAGACCATTTTCATTGAGGAGATCAAAGCCAAGCAGTTTGAAGATGATAGTTTGAGCGAAGCTCAGAAAGAAGACAATGTTAGGCAAGGCTCAAGATGTTGCTCTTGATGCTGGAGGTATGCTCAGTTTTATGGAAAGAATTTGTGTTCCCTAGGTAGATGACTTGATCCAAAAGCTATTGAAAAAGTCACATAGTTAGTGATATTCTATTCATCCAAGTATGACCAAGATGTATCGAGATTTGAAGTGACTTTATTTGTCACGATTCAAGATAGGATTAGGAGTGACACAACGATTAGAATCCCGAAGAAATACAACCAAGCATTTTAGCATATCATATATGAACATACTTAAGAAAATTAAGAAAAAATCATAAATGCAGAATAAAAGTTTCAACATGAATATCTCGATAAAGGAGAAATCAATTTCGAAAGATCATAAAAATATAGACTCCATAACAATCTAACATGCTTCTAATAGTCTAGACGGGGCGTGGGAAAAATTCCTAGCTCACCAACATAAGAAGAAAAAGTGATAGACATATAAGCATATCATAAATGTCACATCCTCGAAACATGAGGACTCACTGATGTACCATGGATTTACGGTACTTTTAATACTTTAAACTTGAGAATTTGCATGTTTTCTAAAGTGATTGTTAGCATATTTGATGTTAGTTGTGTTTATTTTGCAGAAAACTGAGTCGGAGAACTTATTGAGGAATCACAACACTGATGAAATTAGTTTTTGGAGATTATGGGGTTGTAGGTAGAAATCGTCTAAACAGAAAAGAGGAATGTAGTTAAAGTTGTTGACGAGTAAAGTCTACAACTCATTCTTATTCTTACGAGTTGTCATTTAAAGTCATCAAGTAGAAGTGAAAGACTGAAGTCAAAGTAAAGATGACTATTCAATTATATGACTCATTCACAATCCTACGAGTCGTAAATTACACTCATAGAGGAAGCTATAGGAGATGAAATCAGGACTAGGTTTATGACTCAGGATTAAGAGCCATCCTGGATGTTAGGATTCGTAGAAGTATTTCGTGAATAAGAGAAGCCCCTCAGTGCAGAGTGTTGGATTAGAGTTAGGTCTATGACTCGTCAAACTCATGGCAATTCATAGAAATGAGTCGTTAACCCAAACCTACTTACAATTTCCTATGTTTTCCAAATTTATATTTACTTAGGATTATTTGTCTATAAATATACTTCTTAGGTTTATTTTACTTTGTGCATGTTTTTGGGTTTGAGAATATAGCTTAAAATACTTTTGGGCTTTATTGTTGAATTCCAGTTTTTGTTATCGATATTTACGTTCAGATTTTAATTAAAGATTTTGGATTCTCACATTCGGTATTGTAAGTGCATAATTTTTTTACACCAAATATTCTTGATTGTGATCACATAATTATGAGTAGCTAATTTCACAACTAGGATTGTGAGAACCATGAAGAAATAACGACGTAGAACTTAATAAAAAATAATTCTTGAATAGTATGCATGCATGTATTGTCTTTTCCTTTGTTTTAAATTCTTTTTAACGGTGGCCAATATTAGAACTCGCCTTATATGTACTTACCGGATCAAGGAGGTACTAGATGGAAAAAGGGAATAAAAAATGAGATTTGGGGATTGAATGGATCAAGGGATAACTAAATCTGGGATCATTGGTAAGGGTTAGTAAAGCATACACTCATAGACGGATCAAGTTGCGTAGTGAAATTCACTTATTTGCCGGATCAAGGACTTAGGTAAAATTAACTTACCGATTCTACATGTAACACACTAGGAAAGGATTACTAATGAAAAAAGGTCTACAGAGTTAAGGATTCATGGCACATTAAACCATTACTTTGTTAATTGATGCTTGTTATTTAATTTGTTAATTATTTTTTTTATAAAAATCCCCCCTTCTTTCGGAAATAAATTGATTATTAAAGTAAATAATAAATGATTAATCTATAGTCTAAACCATATTCTTTGTGGGATCGACCCTAACCTTTGTTAAGTTCTATATTTGATCAACGATCCCTTTATACTTCTTTAGGGAGGTGTAATTCGAGCGTATCAAATTTTGCCACCATTGAAGGAGAAATTGACTTTTAGATTAAATTAATTTTTATTATTTGATTTATAGTCATTATTTGCTTATTTTACATTATTTTTCATTTTTTTGTGCTGAAACAGGTTTTGATTCCTAGTGCATGCAAATTACGAGAAGTCAAGACAATTCCTTAATTCAATTTAATCCCAAAATTGAAAGAGTATTACTTAGGATGGCGAACAACAATAATAAAAATGATGGACATGAACTTGGTGATGAAGCAGAGCATCTTAAAAGGAAACACGACAATGCACTATAACATTATTCACAACACCAACCATAAAATGTTTTTGACAATCAACCAATCTCAAAATGTCCTCCACCCAGACAACAACCTGAATTCGGCATATGGAATAACTATGGGATCAACCCTAATGCCATCAGAACTACTGGTGTCATTGTCTTACCTCCATTATCTCTTGGAACTAAGTTTAGCATCACAAGCGGGTTGATTCACATACTTCATAATAGAGGACCATTTGCTGACTTGGCATCCGAAGATCTGCAAGCTCATCTCTAGAATGTGGTGTACGTTTGCAAGAGTGGTGTTGGCGATCTTGGACTAACTATAGATGTCATTGAACTGTGTGTTTTTCCATTATCACTTACTGGCGAAGCTACAACTTGACTATCCAAACTTCCATACAACTACATCATAACTTGGGATGAATTACACAGGCATTCATCGAGAAGTATTTCCCATTGTCCTAAAAGTTGAAGCTAATAGACCGAATCAACAATTTTCAACAGATGCCCAGAGAGTTAATTAGTAGAGCTTGGGAGAGATTTGTAAAATATCTACGAAGTATACCAAATCATAGAATAGCCAATGAGTCACTTTTTGAGTTATTCTATCGCGCACTTGATGATAATGGAAAAGCTATTACAGACACCATCACTGGCAGAGCTCTTGGTCAACACTTTTCAAGAGGCTGCGGAGAGACTTAATCGTGGTGCAAAGACAAACCAAGCTTGGAGCACTAGGAATATTGAAACTTCAAAAAACTCCTTTTCTGTTCGCACAAATCAAGGTTCCAAGATACAAAATGAAGAATTACTACAAGACTAGCTTAATTAAAGACCAAAATCAAGCTGGCATTCAAAAACATGAGACTAAAGAAAATTAATGCAATCGACCATCAAGGTAGGGTGCCAAGTTATGGCGATTATGGATATGAGGAAGATGCTTATTATGTGACTGATCAAGTAGGGGGGACTATTAGGTTTCTTGATGCCAAGGTCAAGGAAATCACGATCGAAATTATAACAACTTTAATTGAGAGGGCTATTACAACCCTGACAATAACTATAATCGTGAAGGGAACTACAATCATGAGAACAAATAAGATCGGAATGGATATAATGATCCCAACCATGGGAAAGAAAGATAAGGCATTTGGGGAAGGAGAGACAACAATAAGGGTGGTTTATACATCCCAGCCAAAAATCGAGATGAGGGATCCATACTTACAAGAAATGAAGACATGATGATAAAGATGATGAAAAAGTATGACACAACAAAGGATAATATTAAGGAGATACGCACTGATCTTTTTGAATTAATCAAAAATTTGAGTCGCACTCTATATCCATAAAGCTTATTGAGCAACAATTGGGGCAATTTTCATCGCCTTTGAATCCACGACATAAATAAATTCTCCTAAATAATATAATTTAAAATTCAAAGAATGACGGGCAATGCATGACTGTGACCACCCAAAGTGGCATTGAAATAGTGGATCCACCTATGCTAGAACTTGAGGATGATGTACACTACTCGGCTGTTAGTGAGGATGAAACAGAAAATAAAATCGAGGAAGAAGCAGTAGGTGAAGAGATAAGTACCAAACAACCTAAAAAAAGAGATAAAAAGCATTCTGAGAAAGCAAACAATGAAAAATAAGCTACTCCAACTCCGACTCCAATGTCATGACCCCCTCCGCTTTTTCGGCAAAGATTGAAAAAGAAGGCCGAAGAAAAAAAGTTTCTTAAGTTTATTTCTATGTTGAAACAACTTTCAGTGAATTTTACCTTGATTGAGGCAGTAGAACAAATGCCTAGATATGCAAGTTTATGAAGAATCTTGTCACAAAGAAGAGAACGGTAAGCTTTGAACTGATCGATAACTTGTATCATTGTAGCGCAATCGCCACTCGCTCACTCGTGCAAAAAAAAGGCCTAGGCACATTCACCATACCATGTACCATAGGGGTATTCATCTTTGCAAAAGATTTGTGTGACTTGGGTGCCAGTATTAACTTGATGCCACTAGCACTGTTTTGACAATTGAGCTTGTGATCTCCCAAATCTACGTCAATGCAGTGCTTGATGGTAGATCGTACTATGAAAAAGCCTGTGGACATTATTTATGATGTTCTAGTGAAGGTTGAATCATTCATATTCCCTGCCGACTTCATTATTCTTGACTGCAAGGTAGATTTAGATGTTTCTATCATTTTTGATAGACTATTCTTAGCAACTGGACGTGATTTGGTGGACATGGAAATGGGCAATTGAAGTTTCGACTAAATAATAAAGAAGTGGTATTTGACGTATGTCGAGCAATGAAGCATCACAACAACCTACAAATAGTGTCCGTGATTGATGTTGTTGATGATTTTCAACCAGAAATACCTGTTGAAGAGAGATTAGATGTTGAAGCTCTAGCTGCTGTTATCATGAACTTTGATAAAGACCAAATCGGAGAGTATGATGAGATAGTTTGTGCACTAAACGACCTTGGAACTTTCAATCACGTACCAAAGAGACTCGACTTAGACTTGAAGAATAGAGCAACTCCACCTGAGAAACCATCTATCGAGGAACCTCGGACTTTGGAACTCAAAGTACTGCCATCTAACTTATATTATGCCTTCTTTGGGCCCAACAACACGCTGCCGGTCATAATAGCTATCGATCTTCACCAAAAGAAACTGGAAGCTATTACATCTATTTTGAGGGATTTCAAAAGAGCAATAGGATGGTCCATGGTCGACATCATAGGCATCCTCCCAGCATATGTACTCAGAAAATCCAACTCATGCCTTATTTCAAACCAAGCATTGAACACCAACAACATCTCAACCCACATATGCAAGAGGTAATTAAAAAGGAGATCATCAAGTGGTTAGATGCTGGAGTTATTTACCCAATCGCAGATAGTAATTAGGTAAGTCATGTCCAATGTGTACCAAAAAAGGGTTGTATTACTGTGGTGCCAAATGCAAAGAATGAGCTCATTCCAATGAGGTCCGTCACTGGTTGGAGGGTATGCATGGATTATCACAAGTTGAACTCATGGACAGAACAAATCACTTTCCAATGCCTTTCATGGGTCAGATGCTTGATCGTCTCGCTGGCAAATAATGGTACTATTTCTTGATGGTTATTCGGATTACAATCAGATTTCTATAGCACCCGAAGACCAAGAAAAGGCCACCTTCACGTGCCCATATGGGACTTTCACCTTTAAAAGGATGCCTTTCGGATTGTGTAATGCATCGAAAACCTTTCAATATTGTATGATGTCTATCTTTTCAGATATGGTGGAAGATGCAATCGAAGTTTTCATGGATGATTTTTCAGTGGTTAGTAACTCAGTCGATGATTGGTTGGATCATCTCCAAGATGTACTAAAAAGGTGTGAAGAGTTCAACCTTGTGCTCAATTAGGAGAAGTGTCACTTTATGGTGAAAGAAGGCATAGTGCTGGATCACAAGATTTCAAGCAAAAGCATAGATGTAGATCGAGCAAATATTGAGGTACTCGCAAAGTTACCCCCTCCCATCTCTGCCAAAGGCATTCGAAGCTTTTTGGTACACGCCATATTTTGTCATCTCTTCATCAAAGACTTCTCCAAAATAGTCCATCCTTTATGCAAACTACTAGAGAAGGAGAAGTTAAAGCAAATGTTAGTATCGGCTTCATTCATCATTGTACCGGATTGGGAGCAGCCATTTGAAATCATATGTGATGCAAGTGGAGTAGCATTTGTCATAGTATTAGGACAAATGCGCAAGAATATTCTACATCTAATATACTATGCTAGCAAATCCCTTAATATTTCTAAAAATAACTACATCTTGACCGAACAAGAGTTATTTTTCGTTGTATTCGCTTTTGAAAAGTTTTGCTCCTACTTGCTTGGCACCAAAGTCATTGTACACACAAATCGTGCAGCATTGAGATATCTTATAGAAAAGAAGGATGCTAAGCTGAGACTTATTCATTGGGCATTAGTGATACAAGAGTTTGATTTCGAAGTGAAAGGTCGAAAAGGAACTGAAAATCAAGTTGTTGACCATCTTTCTAGGCTTGAAGAAGAGGCAATGTTAAAGTTGGAAGATGGATTTGAAATTGACGACACCTTTCCGGATGAACAAGTATTGGCGGCATCACATGACTTAATTTCATGGTTTGCCGATGTTGGTAACTACTTGGTAAGTGATATAGTATCGTCCGAATTGAATGTTCACCAGCGCTGCAGTTCATGTCCGATGTGAATAAGTTATTATAGGAAGAACCACACTTGTTTTATGTTTTTGCCGATGGGATTATTCATTGCATTGTACTCAAAGTTGAGATGATGAGTATTTTAGAGGCATGCCATTGTCGCCTATTGGAGGTCATCATAGTAGTATCTGGATAGCCTACAAAATTCTATAATATGGGTACTACTGGCAATAATTCATCAAGACGCTCATGAATTTTCCAAGTCTTGTGATTATTGTCAAAGGGAAGGAGGAATTTGAAGGAAACATGAACTTCCAGTCACTCTTATTCTAGTCATTGAATTGTTCGGCGTATGGGGAATTGACTTCATGGGTTCTTTTATGAGTTCTAGTGGAATGAAGTATGTCCTTGTTGCGGTTGACTATGTATCTAAATGGGTAGAAGCTATCGCACTTCCCAACAATGAATCAAGGCGTGTCACCACCTTCCTCAAGCGAAATATCTTCTCACGATTTGGTACACCAAGGATAATAATCAGCGATGGAGGTTCCCATTTTTGCAATCAATTGTTCAAAGAGTTACTTGAGAAGTATGGGGTTCAACATAGTATAACAACTTCTTATCATCCACAAACTTGTGGAAAATTTGAGGTCTCCAATCACGAAATCAAGAAAATACTTGCAAAGACGGTGAATGCAAATAGAAAGGATTAGTCGAGGAAGCTTGATGGCGCTTTATGGGCTTACTGCACTACATTCAAGACCCCTATAGGTATGTCAACTTATCTCTGGGAAATATTTCCATCTGCCCGTAGAGTTAGAACACAAAGCTATATGGGCGTTGAAGAAGTTGAATATGAATTGGGATGCCTCATCAAAGCAAAGGCTGAATCAAATAAACGATCTTGATGAGTTCTGCTTAAATGCATATGAGAGCACAACCTTGTACAAAGAGCGAATGAAGAAGTACCACAACCAAAAGATTGAAAAGCGAATATTTGCACCCGGAGACTTAGTTCTCCTGTTCAACTCAAGGATGTATTTATTTCTGGCAAGCTCAAGTCAAAATGGTTAGGACCACTCCGAGTGAGTCAAGTTTTTCCACATGATGTAGTCCAGCTAAAGAAGAAGGATGGTACGTAGTTCAAAGTTAATGGTAAAAAAATCAAAGCATACATAGGCACATAAGATGAAATCAAAACTGTGGAAGCATGGAAGCTTAGTGAAGTCTAAGTAACTAGGCATATCTGTGTCATTCTGCGACATTAAATTAAGCGCTACTTGGGAGGCAACCCAACCTATTTGTTTATTTATTTAGTTTATTTTCTTTTGTCTCTTTCTATTCTCACTTGTTAGTTTTTAGGATAGCGTAGACTTTGTTAGGGTCCATTTCAAATTAGAGTCATAAAAAGTATTAAAAAATAGGCCAAAAGTTAAGTATGTGCCCATGTCGAAATGAAAATATTAGTAACTGAAAAGAAATCAAAGAGACATACGAGTCACTTTTATGAGTTGTAGCACTTTCTACAGCTCATAAACTTGACTCTTCAAACTTCATAATCAAAGCATGATGCAACTTTAAGTCTATGAGTGTACTCTATGACTCGTAGCCTACACTTCTAAACTCTACGACTCATAGCCTACACTTGTGGACTCCAGGTATATTTTCTAAATTTTTTTAACTATCAATGCTAATTATGAAGCTTGTTTACAACCCATAATAATTATTACGAGTCATAACTATCTATGTCAAGGTCGAGAATAATATAACCAACCCGACCCACGATAGAGAAATAAAAGGTTGGAAGTTCAAAAAAATCACCTCTAATGTTTCACTCCATGCCTAACGACCCCTATTCTTCTTCTTCTCCAACCAACCTCTCCAAATTCCACCTTCACCATAAACATTCAAAGATATCTCCTTCACCATTGAAGCCTAATGAAGTCAATACCCTAGGTCCTCAAGCGTGTCACAGTCCCAGTCCAACATAACCTCTAGGATTCAACCTTCATTTGTGGTAAGTTAATATCCCCAAGCTATTACATTTGATAGATGTTTTACTTAACTCTTTAGTATAGTGGGACTAAATGACCAGTTAGTATGAAGTTAGGGTTTAGCAATTTTGAAATTCAATTATTGAAATGGTTTTGTGAATTGAGGAACTGGAAAAATGTTTGAAATAAGGTTAAAATCAATTAATTTATGAAAATATAAAAATATTAAGGTAAAAGCTATGCTGACTTTGCGAGGGTATCATTGGAACATGAAGTTTTGCTAATCGGGGTATTTCTACAAGTCTTATATTCTTCTATGATTCATAATTACCCCTCGTAAACACAACACCAAGTGTAGTGATTCAACCGTCATAAGTAACAAATCTTACAAGTCTAATTACAATAACAACGATCTAGTGAAATCCCACAATGTGGGGTCTAGAGAGGGTAAAGTATACGACACCAAATCTAATTACGAGTGAACTTAACTTGTTGAACTGATTTATGAATTGGGGAATTGGATCTTTGATGAAATTGTCGTTTAAAATCAATGGATTGAATAAATGAGGGTTATTAAACTTTTTTTGCTGTGTTATAATTGTGAAGATCACTGATCTTGAAGTTATTTTTAATCGGGGGTTTTCTATGAGCCAACTGACCTTGACATCAGCGGTTCCGAGGAGGAGCACTCTATTAACTCTGAGGCACCACTTATTCAATCGCCGAAATCTGACCTCTCCAAATAGATCATCCCAATGACTGAACCAGGCGAAGGCTCTTCTTCTCCTCATTCGTCAACAATATCTACACCCCCAAGTCTAAAGAGGGGGATTCATCTGAGGTAGAAGAGAGCAACGAAGACTCCGTACCCAATTTGCTTCAGGATCAGTGTCCGAGGGCAAGTTAAAAGCTTCAAAATCCCTCCATACCATTCCACATCAAAGGAGAACCAAAGCGGTGGTATGTGGAAGGGCTATTTGACTTCTACAAAATAGGGCAAGAGAGGAACGACCACCAGAATTTACGATGACCCATTACTGAGAAGCCGCATATTATCACCACTAGGTTGGAGGCAGTCCTGGAGATTCATGACCTATTTCATCACCATAGGTTAGAGTGGATGGTCAACATCCTGGTATATACAGTAATTCTATGGTGTGCAAGTTCTATGCCTCATACGCGGTAATAATTTTTATACCCCGTGCTTTCGCACCTTGGGACATTATCTTAAGTCTCTTAAAAAGATCCATATGATCTAGATTATTTACCACGCTATCAAATAACTCTAAGTAAAGGAGAATGAGATATCCTATAATAGTGAAGATTGGAAATAGGGTTATAAAAATCCGCAAGGAGTTGGAGGCCATGTAATGAGTCGTAGGACTCGACTTACTGGCATAAGCTACTAACTTGGATGTCTTACCTATTTAAGCTACTTGAGTACACGCCGAGATTTTATAGAAAGGACTATACAAGTTCTTAGAGTAAGATGAGATTACAAACCTACAAAAGGAGAAAAGAGAACACGTGGCAGCAAGAGGGAGTGACACGCGGTAGCAGGAGGAAGTGACACATGGAAGCATGTGATGCACCTGCTTGGGGTCAAGTAGGTGACTCACCTGCTTGGGGTGGACCCCCACCTGCCACGTGGCAGCCCAAGAGAGAATGCATAGATGCGCTGGCCCAATGAGGGATGGACACATGTCACCCTAAGGGGATGACACATGTCATCTTTTAAGGGAGTGTATGTATAGGTCCCTTGATGACTAACAAGCCATTTCTTCAAGTTTAGACTTAGCCAAAATTGGAGAAACTTAGAGATTAAAAGAGAGGAGCTACAGAAGCCAAGGATCAAAGGTAAGCCCTCCTATTTCGTTCTATGAATTAATTATCTACGGTGTACTACAATGAAAGGAAGGTGTTAATAATGTAAATTTACTATTTGGATCAGCACCCAAAGGGTAACGAACAACCACTATATTTTTAGTCGTGTCAAGGAACTTCTGAGGTGAGTTTTAATGAGTTTTGGCAAGGTAAGGTTCTCCCTTTTGGGTTGAGTTAATGATGTTGTTATATAGTATATTACATGTGTTAAATGAAGCTGGAAGTAGGAAAATTTCATAAGTATACTTGACATGAGAAACAAACTAAATTGAAGTCATTCTAGCTAATTCGAAGTCGAGTAGTGTGTTGTGATTGTGGTGCTGTGGTTAGAGATGATTTGATCACGTGTTGAAGGGATAGACAGTGTTTCAAAAGGGGTGTGGGTTCTTTTGGTTTCATCCACACAATCCTCCGATACGTGTGGTCAAAGGTTTTTTTGAAATAAAGACTAAAATCTTATTTTGGTATCGTAATTTTGGGCGAGTCGTTGGGAACTTGTATTGTGTAATATTTTAGTGATTTGGTTGTAAATAGATGCATTTTTGTTGGTAATATGGATTAAATCATAAATTTGGATAGGGCAAGTTATAGAGGAGACGCTGCCCGATTTCCGTTAACTTCGAAACTAGTCAATAGGCTAGTCAAGAAGGACGAGCAAGGAAATGGTTCCTATAAATATGTAAATATTAATGTAGGAACTGGAAAGTTGAAGGTCATTAATATTAGTATTACTTTCATGATTAATAGGTTAAGGAGGTAACGAGGCGAGCTGGATTACAATTAATCCATAAGAGGTATGTGAAGCAACCTTTCTTCTCTTTTGGTATGTCTTAGATGTAAGTATTCTGTATGTGAAATTGGGAGTTATTCCATTCATAAAGCTCTAAGTATGAGTTAAGACTCTTGTTCACTTCCTACTGATTGGAACTCCTGTAATAAGTTGAGTCATTACCTTTCAAGTCTTCCATGTGATAAAAAGTAGTACATGTAAAGCTTGTCCTTTCCTACTTCTAGAAAGACTGGACTATAAGTAATATAGGACATGGATTTGGAGGTGACTCCATTTGTAAGTTCTGGGTATAACTCGTGACTTGTAGTCACTTCTGAATATTAAAGGTCTGAAAGTAGTTAAGCTACTATTCTCGAGCCTTCTATATAATGAATAGTAAGTGAAGATACCAGCTCTTCTTCCTAAAGGCTCTACAGTGATAAATATTTCCGATTGCATAAGTTGTGTCTATGATTACATGAGTTATATTTCTGATTGCATAAGTTGTATCTTTGGTTACATGAGTTATGTGGCATTGTCTTGATACATGTCTGTGATTCCTGAGGCCCCAATTGATGTAATTCCTAATGAAATTTAAAGGGTACTTCGGATAATTACTTTCCTAGTCTTCAGGTGATGGTTTACTTGACTATTTCATTGAGTCTCAGAGGATGACTTAGTTGCATATGGTTTCTCACTACTCTACTCGTGCATGCTGTAACCCTTCTTTCTTCGCATCCCATGATGGGCCAGATATTATATCGGGTGCAACTTTACTACTTCTTTCACCAAATTCTGGGCCGAATATGTATGATTCCATGTACGAGGAGAAGATTCCATACGTGAGGCGTTATATATGTTATGACAATACGATTATTCACCGCATCCTGGGCTGGCTGTACTATGATGGTATATATGGTGAAATAAGAAAGAAATACCGAGTCCCTCACTAGAGGGACAAGATACGTATATATATAATGCTGGTATGCTATAGATGTACCCCACTTCCTTCACCGAGTTCCTCACTAAAGGGCCGAATACTTTATGTAGGCATGCATATGAAAATATAGTGATACATTTGTGACCCCGAGCCCCATAATGGATCGTATATAATTTGATTACATATACAATAAGATTATACCGTATACGACAACATGATGAAGTAATATACATGATGAAAAGAGATGATGACACAATGATATGATGATATGTTGATATGATGAAATAATTATGACATCGAGTTCACTAGAGGGCCGGGTACAGTGTATGATAATGTATATGACTACATGTCCTAAGATGTAGGCACAATGATTTTTAATTGTCATATTTGTTCCCTGCATCCCTATTTTAACTGTAACTTCTTTATAAGGTTTTATGCTTACATACCCAGTACATATATCGTACTGACCCTTTTCTTCGGGGGGTTGCATTTCATGCCTGCAGGTACAGACACACGACTCGAGGATCCGCCAGCGTAAGGTTCCACCCAGCGAGTTTAAGAAGAGCTCCATTGTATCGGAGCCCAGCTTTTGGTACTGAACCTTGATGTATATATTTGTTTGTTTAGGGGTACGATCTGTCCCGCAATATGTCATCGTTACTATCCTCGGATGTTTGTAGACATACGTGTAGGTTGTATATACGTGTGTGTGAGTTATGTATCTATGTATGTTATTCAGGTTTGCCAATATGTGAGCATACGACAGGTATAGGGTATACGCGATTTTTCGGCTTGGGCACCCATCATGGCGTATGGGGTTGGGTCGTGACAACAATCAAGAAGAATGCCCCGTTCAAAGAAAAGAAGATGGAGCAACAAATATTGTTGACTATACTAGTCTGGGATGTCCCGATTGAATTATATGAGGAGACAATTCGACGAGTCATCCATGGCCCAAACTTTCCACTGATAGCCCCGACAACCGAATTTAATTATAAGATAAAAATGGTTTGGGATAAAAATGCCATGAAGGATTAGGTAAAGCATGGATAATTACTAAGATGGGTGGCTGTTTATACAATGGAGTAGGGCATGGCAGCTGATTGGGTATCATACCCGACCTTTATCAAGAAAGAATCTTTAAAGTTTGCAGCCAAGTTTTGGTGGGCTATCATTCGGCACCGTCTTTGCCTGACCTATGCCAATAATCACTTGACACCTGATCGAGCCGTGATCGATGCTAGCTTAATGGTGGGATATAAGGTGGACTTTGTGAAAATCATCATTGCCGAGATACATGAGCGGGCTATTCGGTGGAACACCACAATACCTTTTCCATGTCTTATGTTTGCATTGTGTCGAGAGTCTGTAGCATCCCCTTTGGGATGATGCCACTTACGAAGCAAAATATAGTTTTTTTTTATAATCTCAAATAGTCAACACATTTAGAAAACTTATTTTGAAATTCTATTTCCAATTCAACACCATTGCGGGTCCATAAAATACACAAAACTCAAACTAATAATTATCATAAAACTATTATCTTCCTTTGTATATAATGACAAGTCAAAGTATAAAACCAGTACATGGCATGACTTGAGTTAAAAGCACACTCTAAAAATAGCAAAACTAGTCACCCTTTTCAAGTTACAAGCATCTGATTTTATTTTCACAAGCCTTCAAAATTTTATACATAAGTGCCACATGTATCCTGTACAAGTCCCCAAAATATTTATAAAACTAGATGCATATGTAGATATGATCTTCACAAGGGCTCCAAAAGTCTACTCCAAATGGCCATCTTCACATCTCATCCCGCATATTACCTACGATAGAAAACAACTATCGATAAGCATAAAGCATAGTGGTGTATAAACTTTGGGCTTGGAGATATTAAACTCTTTAATTCCCTTGTTCGTCGAGGTGTCTCAATAAGGTAAAAGTAAGTCCAAGTGAATAAGTATATCAAAGTATCGAATAAAAACCTTGAAGAGTTTTAAAATATCAATATTAATATTCGAAGATTCAAGTATTAAGAAAGCTTACAATTCAATTCAAAAGAGTTGTCACATGATTCATTTCGCCCAATATATATGTCATGCCTTCACACTAAGCACAATCAGTACCAAGACGGACTAAATCACCAAAATCAAGAAGGAACGAAGCCCATATCAAGAAGGGTCGTCACCCAACATTAAGAGAATCAAGAACCATGTTGAAAGTGGCTTTCCACTCATACTTGAAAAAGGACAAAAATCCATCGTCAAGATAAAATATAAATTCAAAGTCAAGATGGGCAAGATCCGTATCGAGAGGCATGCCAATATCGATGACAAGTCCCTGTAACAAAAAGGACAAAGTTCCAACAAGAATACAAAATGATCAAGCAATTCGTACAAGTGGCGGTTTAGCAAAAGTTTTGCAATACTTGAGATAATGGTCATACATAATACAAGACAATGAGTATGGAAACAACCTGTTAAAATACTTCAAATTTCAGGAAAATAAAATATTCCAAGTTCAAATTTATACACAAACCTTAGCATTTTAGCACATAACAAGTTCTACCAGAACTCGGGGAGTTCAATTCATCTATGCCATAGACCAATCAAAGTCTACTTCATCAAATAATTTTCCTTAGCTTGTATAAGAGAATATACACCTTAAATACACAATAAAATACCTACGTAAGTTTAACAGTCTCATCATATCAAAACTAAACATGAAATCAATGAAAATTAGCTCAAATTATCAAAACAAGAGTTCTGGACAGCCTACTGTCTTGTATTGTTGCTCAGTTTCAAAGGGGTAAATGGAGGAAGTAGGCTTTGTGATCTAATGAAAGTTATAGACATGTGTCTTAGGTCCGTATACAAATTTGAATCACCCCTACAACAAATTTGTACAAAAAGATATGCTCAAAATACCAACAGCAGTCCATGTAGGATTTCCAAAACAACATCTGGGCAGTACCTCCCATATACTTCATCACCCTTTTTCAAGAAGATAAAAGCAAACGGGTTTTAGAGCCTAAATAAAAGTTATATACCTATTAAATATCTTTCCAAAACATCTTGAATCACTTGAAAGAAGCTTTACACAAGGAGTTATACTAATATTACTAATGACAGTCCTATCTAAAAACGGGTTTGCTAACAAGAAAAAGAACCTCAATCTTACCTTAACAGGTGGGTCTCTCAAGTTGGCTAAAATATGTGGTGTGCATGTAAATCTCCTATTGTTCTTGCTTTCTCTCAAATTTTCTCTAAGTTTCTAAGTATAAAAGATGAACAATGAGTACCCTTAGTCATTAGTTGCCTTATATACTTCTCCCTTGAGAGTGACACATGTGAGCCCATAAGGGTGACACATGTCCAGCTCTTAGGCCGCCACCTCATTCCATGCATCCACCCCATGGCTGCCACGTGGTGAGGTGGGATCCACCCAAGAAGGTGAGTCACCTATTTGGTCCAAGTAGGTGCATCGTCTCCTTATTCCTCTTTTGTGGGTTCGAAGTCTCATCTCACTTTAAGAACCCATGAAATCCTTGCTACTTAAGCTCGACATGTACTCAAGTAGATTTGTTATGTAAGACATCCAAGTTGGTACCTTATGCAAGTAGGTTGATTACCACGACCCATTATTTGGCCTCCAACTCCTTCCAAATTCCTCTAGACCTATTTCCAACTATCGCTACTCACATAGAACTTCATAGATAACATGGATCACATGGCAATCTTTTAGAAGAAAACATAAAAAGAAAATTAGGGTGTTACAACTCTTCCCCCCTTAAGAAATTTCATCTCAAAATTTACCTTATACTCAAAACAAATGTGGATATTGAATTTGCATATCCTCTTCTCGCTCCCAGGTTGCTTCATTGCTAGAGTGATTCCTCCAAAGGACTTTTACTAAAGGAACTTTCTTGTTTCTAAGCTCTTTTGTCTCACGGGCCAAGATTTGGATATGTTCCTTATTATATGTCAAGTTAGGACTTATCTCAATAGATTCGACAAGGAGAACATGAGATGGATCTGAGCGATATCTTCTAAGCATAGAAACATGGAAGACATTGTGGATCTTATCTAATTCTGGTGGAAGAGCTAATTTATATGCAAATGGACCAACTCTCTCAAGTAATTCATATAGTCTAATAAATTGAGGACTAAGTTGTCACGACCCAACTCTGTAGGCCGCGACGGGTGCCCGAACTAAAAACTCGCGTATACTCTTGCTAACCATAAGTAAACATGTCTCCTATTGGAGTCATAGTGTGCCAACATGCAAGATTATAAGCCGATGAGGCTATCGTAGCATATTGGCACAACTATACATACATACATACATACATACATACATACATATACACAACCCACATACATGTCCACAGACCTCTAAGAGTAAGAATAGTAACATAAGGCGGGATAGGGTCCCCGCCGTTCCCATAAACAAATAAATATATACATCAAGGATTAATACCAAAACTAGGTTCCAGCACTATAAAGCGCTTCTGAACTACTGAGTGGAACTCCTACGCTGACGGATCCCCAAAGTGTGCATCTGTACCTGCGGGCATGAACGCAACCCCCCCGAGAAAAGGGTGGTCAGTACGACATATCTACTGAGTATGTAAAGCATAGACATCATAAGGAATTACAGTTGGCATAGGGATGTAGGGGCAAGTGTGACATCTAATCATTTACTGTACCTGTAGCTTATAACATAAGGTTGTACATATTATCATCACGTACTGTACCCGTCCTGTTCGGGGACTTGGTATAATGACTACATCACTCTGGTATCATAAGCATCTGTATACTATTAGTGCTATCTCATATAATAATGTCGAGGAACGTTTGGTCCGATTTACATATCATATAGTAATACCGAGGAACGTTCAGTTCGATCCACATATCATATAGTAATACCGAGGAACGTTCAGTCCAATTCACATATCATATAGTAATATCGAGGAACGTTCGGCCTAATCCGTATATTATATAGTAATACCGAGGAAAATTCAGCCCGATCCATATATTATATAGTAATACCGAGAAACATTTAGCCCGATCCATATATTATATAGTAATGTTGAGGAACGTTCGGTATGATCTGTATATTATATAGTAATGCTGAGGAATATTCGGCCCGATTCGTATATTATACACCGTCCCTAGCCCTTTATGGGACTCGATGTTATCATCATTATATACCGTACCCGGTCCTTTATGAGACTCGGTGAAAGATGTATTATAGTATGCACGAGTAAGGTAGTGAGTAACCATCTACAATCTAAATCATTATCAGAGACTCGACAATGTAAGAAGATTAAGCTATCGTCTGAGGACCAGAATAGTAGTATAGCCATCTCGAGTGCCTTCTAAATGCCATTAAGGCATATACCACTTAGGATCTCGGGGACACTAGACATATACTAACGTAATATTAATAGTTCATAGAATCAGGGACACCCATCGTCACATTGTCCTTAGAACTAGGAGCTTATGTATCCAGTACTTCTCAACCTATGGAGTTCAAGGAAAGTAGTTCAACCTACTACAAGAGTTTGACATTCAGAAGTGAATAAGAGATACGAATTACATTTAGGACTTAACAGTGGAGTTACCCCAGAGATCATATCATATTTTACTTACAATTAGGACATGCCAAAGAAAGAGAAAGAATAAGCTTTACCTAGTCTCTACTTTTCCTCAAGGAGTCATCATTTACATATATCGTACCCGACCCGTCATAGGCTCGGTATCATAACCTTCTTATTGCATTACCTTACCACCCTAGCACCACACTTATGTCAAATACATATCAAGAGGAAAGAAGGGTAGCTTTACTTACTTATGCCAAAATATGCCAAGAGAAAGGAGATAACTTCACATACTTACTACTTTCCATCATATAAAAGCCTTGAGAGGAAATAACTCAACTAGTATAGAAATTCTACCACCGAGAAGTGAATAAGACTTATGAGTCATAATTGGAGTTTTATGAATGGAATTATCCCCACATTTCGTATATCAATCACTTAAGACTAAGACATGCCAAAAGAAAAGAAGGATAGCTTCACATACCTCTAATGAATTACTCTTACACGTTCGCCTCGTCGTCTCCTGAATCTATTTAACATGAAAGTAATACTAAGGTTAATGACCTTTCACTTTCCAATTTCCAACTCTACACCCAAGTACTCATAGGAGTTATTTCCTTATCCATTACCCTCGACTAGTTTGTTACTAGTTCCGAATCTATCGCAAATCGGGCAGCATCTCCCTTATAACTTCAACATCCCCGAGATTTCAACTCGGCCACAATATCAACAACCATACCATCAACAACAACCAGCAACATATTTATAAGTAAATCACTTTGACCTTACACAATACAAACTCCAAACTACGATACGAAAATAGAGTTTTTTAATCTTTAATCATACCAAATGGAGAATCGTGTGGCTGCAACCAGAAGCACCCACACCCTTTTTAAAACACTTTGAAGCCCTGCAACACGCAACCCAACCAGCTACACTTGCAGCACCACAACGACAACCCACTACTCGACTTCATTTTAGCTATAACCACTTCAATTTAGTTTATTTCTAATGTCAAGCATCCTTATGATATTTTTCCACTTACAACCTCATTTAAGACATGTAATATACCCCATAACAACATCATACACTTTAATTTGGATGGGAAAGCCTTACCTTGTCCAAAACTCGCCTCAGAAGTTCCTTTAGCGTACCTAAAATTTCGTGGCTGTTTGATAACGTTTTGGAATACTCCAAACCATAAAATTTCATTACTAACGCTTTTATAACATCGTGTTTCACCCTATGTAATTAATTCATTAAACAAAATTGGAAGACTTACCTTTTTTTTCTCTCTCTTGGCCGCCACTAGTTTCTCTAGTTTTCTAGGGTTTCTTTTCTTTTTCTTGCTCTTGAACTCTTTAGATGGATGTGGAACTAATGAGTCATAAGAGTCATATATATATATACTACTTTAGGGGTGACACATGTCATCCCCTAAGTGGTGACATGTGTCAAGCCCCTATTGGGCCAACACATCCCTTCCTACAATCATGGGCTGCCACATGGCATGTGGGGCTCACCCCCTTTGCTGCAGCTGCTGCCATGTGGAACTCTCTCATGGGATTCTACGTGGAACTCTCTCATGGGATGCCATATGGCACTCTCTCTTTCTCCTCGTGGGTTCGTAATCTCATCTTCTTTTATAAATCTATGTAATCCTTGCTACGTAAGCTTTGTACGCACTTAAGTAGGTTAAGTATGTAAGATTTTCAAGTTGGTAGCTTACGTAAGTAAGTCGAGTCCTACGACTCATTACTTGTCTCCAACTCCTTTTTTTCCCTTTGTTCTTCTCCTTTCTGAATTTCTCTTGAAGGTTCTAGAGGTTTATGACTAAGTGCCCCTTTTTATTCATTCATCCCATGGATGAATGACTTGGGCTTGGGTCTTTTGTTTGGGCCTCTCCTTTTTTCTTTTTTTTTGATTCTTCCAAGCCCAATCACTTAGTCCATAGGTTTTCATGAAACTAAGTTTTTTTTTTTGAAATTCTAATTTTTCCCTTAACCTTTTCTAGTATTTCCACATCCAAAATTTTCATAACCAACTTATGTATCAAATAAGATCAAAACATAGCATCCTTCTTTACTTGTTACAATTATCCTAAAATCTCCAAATGTGAAAAATACGGGTTATAACATCCTCCCCCTTAAAAACATTCGTCCTCAAATGTTAACTAAAACCTTCCTCAAGATCTTATATAGACCATATGGAGAGTTTTTCTGTTCCATTGCAATAACATATACTTTCATCGAGCAATCAATATCAGAGTTTCAAAGGTTAGGATTACTTGTAGACGTAGGGAATAGGTACGGATACTTGTGTTTCATTTCCTCTTTCACTTCCCAAGAGGCCACCCATCCTAGTACTACTCTCGCCCAAGCATGCTTAACTTCGGAATTCTGATGGGATTCGGTGCGTTAGTGCTGGTATGATCGCATCCATCCCTTAAGGTCTCCACCAATGGTTCCTCACACGATCTCAGATACCACAGCTTCTATCTATTTATTATTGGCCTCGAGATCCATCCATCCCTTATGGGATCTCATTTGAAGTTTAAACGTTCCCAACTAATGGTTTAGGGTTTTGTACTTTGCAACAAAGAGGAACTCAGTTGCTGGACATTTAGCCTTTCGACAAGAGTTTTCTTCTGAAATATGACTCCCCAAGTAAAAATGGTGCCCTTTTTCTGACAACGTAGAGAGACCCTCTTTCAGTGTTAGTCCAACATTATAAATTTTACCCTATCTGTATCAACTTCCAATACATCTTATAAACTTATGTCTCGGTCTCTTCCTTGTCTTTATTCCATTTTCAAGAAAAAAAATTGGGCAGAGTTTCCTCTGTATTTTGTACTATCTCAAAACCTGCACGTAGAAGATAGCAACCATGCCTCACAAGGCCAATATATATATATATCCCTCATAACACAGCCACCCAGGGCTTTCAACATCTTCTCATCTCACAGCCGCACAGGGCTTTCAATATCAATAACCATATGAAAATAATGGACATACCTCATGTGTTCCACTCAAACTGCATTTGTTACACTTTCTTGTCTACTTTCCTTTCAATTTACAATTTTACATTTCCAGATCACTACCTTACTCAACATATCTCTTTCATACCTTTGCTTACCTGCGTGCTTTGTTACTTCCAACATCGTCAATTACTTTCTTCTGTTGATGTCGCCCTTCTGTTCAAATCTAAGGTTAGTTTAAGGAGTTTTTCCTATGACTTGGATCTATTGCACGATCTTAGATGTAAAAAAAGGTAACATCCTAAATGTCTAATAGCCTCCTTTTTATAGATGTGGTGCACAACACACCGACCCAACTCCGTAAGGACCGCATCTCCCTTATAACTTAACATTCTCGAGATTTCAACTCTGCCACAATATCAACAACCATACTATCAACAACAACCATCAGCATATTTACAAGTAAATCACTTCGACCTTACACAATACAAGCTCCAAACAACTAGCTTCAAACTACGATACGAAAATAGAGTTTTTTAATCTTTAACCATACCAAATAGGGAGTCGTGTGGCTGCAACCAGAAGTACCCACACCCTTTTTAAAACAATTTGAAGCCCTGTATCACGTAACCCAACCAGCTGCACCCACAGCACCACAACGACAACCCACTACTCGACTTCATTTTAGCTATAACCACTTCAATTTAGTTTGTTTCTAATGTCAAGCATCCTTATGCATTTTTTCCACTTCCAGCCTTATTTAAGACATGTAATATACCCCATAACAATATCATAAACTTCAATTTGAAAGGGAAAGCCTTACCTTGTCCGAAACTCGCCAAAACTTGCCTCAGAAGTTCCTTTAGCGTACCTAAAATTTTGTGGCTGTTTGATAACGTTTTGGAATACTCCAAACCATAAAATTTCATTACTAACGCTTTTATAACATCGTGTTTCACCCTATGTAATTAATTCATTAAACGAAATTGGAAGACTTACCTTTTTTTTCTCTCTCTTGGCTGCCACTAGTTTCTCTAGTTTTCTAGGGTTTCTTTTCTTTTTCTTGCTCTTGAACTCTCTAGATGGATGTGGAACTAATGAGTCATAACAATCATATATATATATATACTACTTTAGGGGTGACACATGTCATCCCCTAAGTGGTGAAATGTGTCAAGTCCTAAGAGGTGACATATGTCAAGCCCCTATTGGGCCAACACATCCCTTCCTCCAATCACGGTCTGCCACATGGCATATGGGGCCCACCACCTTTGCTACAGCTACTACCACATGGAACTCTCTCATAGGCTTCCACATGGCACTCTCTCATGGGTTGCCATATGGCACTCGATCCTTCTCCTCGTGGGTTCGTAATCTCGTCTTCTTTTATAAATCTATGTAATTCTTGCTATGTAAGCTTGGTACGTACTTAAGTAGCTTAAGTATGTAAGATTTCCAAGTTGGTAGCTTATGTAAGTAAGTCGAGTCCTATGACTCATTACTAGAGGTTTATGACTAAGTGCCCTTTTTTATTCATTCATCCCATGGATGAATGAATTGGGCTTGGGTCTTTTGTTTGGGCCTCTTTTTTTTTTATTCTTCCAAGCCCAATCACTTAGTCCATAGGTTTTTATGAAACTAAGTTTTTTTTTTGAAATTCTAACTTTGCCCTTAACCTTTACTAGTATTTCCACCTCCAAAATTTTCATAACCAACTTATGTATCAAACAAGATCAAAACATAGCATCATCCTTAACTTGTTACAATTATCCCAAAATGTCCAAATGTGCAAAATACGGGTTATAACATAAGTTTTCCTTTTTGGCCAAATCTTATAATCTTCTTCCATTGAGAAACCTTTAAAAATACCTTATCTCCTACTTGATATTCAATTTCATGCCTCTTAAGATCAGCATAAGAATTTTTTCTATCTGAAGCCATTTTTAGACAATCCTTGATGACTTACCTTATCTTTAGTTTGTTGCACAATCTCAAGACCAACCAATTTTCATTCACCAACTTCACTCCAGCAAAGAGGAGTTCTACTCTTTCTCCCATATAAGGCTTCGTAGGGAGGCATGCCTATACTTGATTGGTAGCTATTATTATAAGCAAATTCTATCAAGGCTAGGTGTTTGCCCCAACTACCTTCAAATTCCATAATGCAAGCTCGAAGCATATCTTCTAATATTTGAATCACCCTCTCGGATTGACCATCTGTCTACAGATGGAAAGATGTACTAAAGTTCAACCTAGTGCTCAAAGCTTTATGCAATCTAGTCCAGAATCTAGATGTAAATCTTGGGTCTCGGTCAGATACAATAGAAACAGAAACTCCATGTAACCTCATAATCTCTTCAACATACAATTCTGCTACATATTCAAGTGGGTAGTCCATTTTGATGGCCAAGAAATGAGCACTTTTGTTAGCCAATCAATAATAACTCAAATTGTATCATGATTTCTTTAAGTGCGTGGAAGCCCAGAAATAAAGTCCATAGTTATTCTTTACCATTTCCACTCAAGTATCGATAAGGGTTGTAACAAACTAATCGGGACTTGATGCGCGGTCTTTATCTGTTGACAAACTAAGCATACAGAAGTAAACTCCACAATGTCCTTCTTCATACCATTCCACCAGTAGTGTTCTTTAATGGTTTGGTACATTTTAGTACCTCCAAGATGCATTGCATATGGTAAAGTATATGGTTCATCCAAAATTTATTTTCTCAAATTGTCATCTTTAGGGACACATAACCTATTTTGATAAAGTAGAACACCATTCTCCCTTAATTTAAAATTAAGCTTTTCTCCAATTTGAGCTTCTTTGATTAATTTCACCTGTTTCTTGTCTAACTTTTGTGCTTCTTTCACCTGTTCAAGTAGAACTGGTTTGACTTGCAAACTGGCAGCAATAAAGCCATCAGATTTAAATGTAAGACAAGCATTCACGGCTCTTAATTTAAAGAATAAAGGCAAGTGGCTTAGCGATAAACTAGCAAGGGCTTTACGACTTAGAGCATCTGCTACCACAATGGCTTTACCTGGATGATAATTGATCATGCAGACATAATATTTAATGAGTTCAAGCCATCTACGTTGCCTCAAATTCAACTCTTTCTGTGTACCCAAGTACTTCAAACTCTTGTGATTAGTAAATATGTGACATTTTTCGTCATATAAGTAATGCCTCCAAATTTTTAAGGCAAACACTATGGCAGCGAGCTCAAGATCATGAGTAGGATAGTTCAATTCATGTGGTTTAAATTTTCGTGAAGCATACGCAACCACTTTCCCTTCTTGCATCAAGACACAACCCAAACCACGATGAGAGGCATCACTATATATCAAATATTCCTTCCCTTCAGTTGGTGGAGTAAGTATAGGAGCTTGTGTTAATAAGGATTTGAGCTTTTCAAAACTCTCCTGGCATTTTTCATCCCATACAAACTTGACATCCTTCCTCAAGAGTTTAGTCAAAGGGGAGGCTATAATGGAGAAGCCTTTGACAAACCTTCTATAGTATCCTGCTAAACCCAAGAAACTCCTTACTTCAGTTGGACTTTTAGGTGGTTTCCATTCAATAATAGCTTGAATTTTACTAGTATCCACTTTCATACCTGCCGCTGACACAATATGTCCCCGAAAGGCCACTTCATCGAGCCAAAATTCACATTTAGAATGCTTCGCATAAAGCTTCTTCTCTTGCAGAATTTGCAAAACAATTCGAAGATGCTTTCCATGATCTTCACTATTCTTGGAGTATATTAAATTATCATTTATAAAAATCACTACAAATTGATCAAGATAAGGCTTAAACACGTGATTCATCAAATTCATAAATGCCGCGGGAGTATTCGTCAACCCAAATGGCATCACCAAAAATTCATAATGGTCATACCGAGTCCTAAAGGCAGTTTTAGGGACATCATGTTCCCTTACCCACAGTTGGTAATACCCAGACCTTAAGTCAATTTTTGAGAACAAACTAGCACCTTTTAATTGGTCAAATAAATCATCAATCCTAGGCAGTGGGTATTTATTCTTAATGGTTACCTTGTTCAGTTGTCGGTAATCAACACAAAGCCTAAAAGTCTCATTTTTCTTTTTCACAAATAGCACAGGATCTCCCCAAGGGGAACACTCGGGCGAATAAAACCTTTCTCAAGGAGTTCTTGCAATTGATTTTTCAACTCTTTCAGTTCTGTTGGAGCCTTTCGATAAGGCGTCATAGAGATAGGAGTAGTTCCAGGAACAACCTTTATAGGAAATTCAACCTCCCTTTCCAGGGGTAGTTCGGAAAGATTTTCAGGGAAGACATCAGGAAATTCATACACCACGGGTATATCCTCAAGGTTTGGACTTTCCAGGCGTGTATCAAATATATAAGCAAGATAAGCTTTACAACCTTGTCTAACCATCTTCCTTGCCACTACTGCGGAGATGATATTAGATGTCATTGATCTTTCACCTTGAACAATGATGTGTGAAGGTGAAGGAGCTCTAAAGGTCACATGCTTTGACCTACAATCAACTACCGCATGGTATCTATAAAGCCAATCCATACCGATAATGACATCATAGTCTTGGAAAGGCATTTCAATTAAATTAGCAAGGAAGACTAGATTTTGAATCACCAAGGGACAACCTCGATAGATTTGATTGAAAACAACTTGTTGACCCAAAGGACTTTGGACAAGAACCCCACAATCGAGTCTCATAGATTTCACATTTTTAGGAAAAGACAATGATGAGCAAATATACGAATATGTAGAACCATGATCAAATAATGTAACAACACATAAGTCGAATAAGTGAAATTTACCAACAACCACATCTGCTCTATCTTGGTCATCCCTTTGTCTCATCGCATAAGCTTGTGCTGTAGCTCTTGACCCACTAGCTGGATTGGTTGCACCTGCACCTGTTTTTTATGTGTTTCTGGATCTTGCACCTCTATTCTCTTGAGAGGGAGTGGTAATAGGTTTTTAAACTGAGCCTTCAGTACGCGGAGAAGAAGTGGGGTTAGGATTAGGATAATTCCTCACTTTATGATCGAAGCTCCCATAATTAAAACAAGCGCCAGAAGCTCTTCTACAAGTACCAACATGATTCTTTGCACATTGTGCGTAAGTGGGTATACGAGTCTTGCCTTGGCCATAGCTTGGAGTGTTGGCAGTAGAGAAACTTTATCTATTCTACTTATGTTGGGCTAACTTGCGAAAAGTATTAGCTTTGGAACTGTCAAACCTCCCTCTTTTTGATGGACCTCCTGAATCTGCATAAGCTTTCCTAAACTTGTGTTCATTTCTACCAGCTTGCTCCTTGTCGATCCTTTCCCAAGTAAGAGCAGCTGAAACTAATTTACAAAAGTTTTCATGTTGTAGGACCGCTACATATTTTCTGATAGAATCATTCAAACCGTCTTTGAATCACCTGCACTTATCTTTTTCATTATTAATAATACCCCCAGCATAGCGGGACAGCCAACGAAACTTCTGCTGATATTCAGCGATAGACATACTCTCTTACTCTAAATTTAAGAACTCTTTTCTCTTTGCATTATGATAAGTAGGTGGGACATACTTCTTATAAAATTATTTCACAAAATCATTCCAAGCAAGAACAGGAGATTTTGCTCTGGCATTCAGTACACTTACCCACCAATCATATGCATCTTTTGTAGCAGTGGGACAAAATACTTAAATTTGGCAGCATCAGAACACTCTAACTGCTCGAACACTCTTTCAATCCATTCCAACCACTATTCGACATCTGTAGGGTCAACAGTGCCTTTAAATTCAACTCCACCCATTTTTCTCATTTTCTCAAAGTTCATTTCATCAGGGTTAGGCACTCTTCTAGCCATGTGATGAAAGAAATCAACCATTTGTTTAAAAGGGGGATCAACAACGAGAGCATTATGACTCATTTGAGGGTGTGGCCCAACTCTCATACCCTGATTACTTCCCGCTTAAGATCCACTTGTACTAGGAGGATTAGAATCAGAAAAATGTTCTCCAACCCCTTCTTATAAGTGAAGTTGGGCATTAGAGGTATTTAAACCCTCACGAATGGCTTCTATAAGTCTATTGGAAGTATAAGATGCCACGACTTGATTCTTTCATAAGGGAAGATCACATTGCATTAGGGACATTTACATGATGCATATGCACTATATATAAAAACAACATGTAAAAAAAATAAGCAATACACCAACAAGTCACAACAAAAGTCCTAGAATCATAAACCTAGGCTCTGATACCAACACTTGTAGCATCCTCTTTGGGAGGATTCCACTTACGAAGCAAAATATAGTTTTTTTATAATCTCAAATAGTCAACACATTTAGAAAACTTATTTTGAAATTCTATTTCCAATTCAACACCATTGCGGGTCTATAAAATACACAAAACTCAAACTAATAATTATCACAAAACTATTATCTTCCTTTGTATATAATGACAAGTCAGAGTATAAAACCAGTACATGGCATGACTTGAGTTAAAAGCACACTCTAAAAATAGCAAAACTAGTCACCCTTTTCAAGTTACAAGCATCTGATTTTGTTTTCACAAGCCTTCAAAATTTTATACATAAGTGCCACATGTATCCTGTACAAGTCCCCAAAATATTTACAAAACTAGATGCATATGTAGATATGATCTTCACAAGGGCTCCAAAAGTCTACTCCAAATGGCCATCTTCACATCTCATCCCGCATATTACCTACGATAGAAAACAACTATCGATAAGTATAAAGCTTAGTGGTGTATAAACTTTGGGCTTGGAGATATTAAACTTTTTAATTCCCTTGTTCGTCGAGGTGGCTCAATAAGGTAAAAGTAAGTCTAAGTGAATAAGTATATCAAAGTATCGAATACAAACCTTGAAGAGTTTCAAAATATCAATATTAATATTCGAAGATTCAAGTATTAAGAAAGCTTACAATTCAATTCAAAAGAGTTGTCACATGATTCATTTCGCCTAATATATATGTCATGCCTTCACACTAAGCACAATCAGTACCAAGATGGACTAAATCACCAAAATCAAGAAGGAACGAAGCCCATATCAAGAAGGGTCGTCACCCAACATCAAGAGAATCAAGAACCATGTTGAAAGTGGCTTTCCACTCATACTTGAAAAAGGACAAAAATCCATCGTCAAGATATAATGTAAATTCAAAGTCAAGATGAGCAAGATCCGTATCGAGAGGCATGCCAATATCAATGACAAGTCACTGTAACAAAAAGGACAAAGTTCCAACAAGAATGCAAAATGATCAAGCAATTCGTACAAGTGGCGGTTTAGCGAAAGTTTTGCAATACTTGAGATAATGGTCATACATAATACAAGACAATGAGTATGGAAACAACCCGTTAAAATACTTCAAATTTCAGGAAAATAAAATATTCCAAGTTCAAATTTATACACAAACCTTAGCGTTTTAGCATATAACAAGTTCTACCACAACTCGGGGAGTTCAATTCATCTACGCCATAGACCAATCAAAGTCCACTTCATCAAATAATTTTCCTTAGCTTGTATAAGAGAATATACACCTTAAATACACAATAAAATACCTACGTAAGTTTAACAGTCTCATCATATCAAAACTAAACAAGAAATCAATGAAAATTAGCTCAAACTATCAAAACAAGAGTTCTGGACAGCCTACTCTCTTGTATTGTTGCTCAGTTTCGAAGGGGTAAATGGGGGAAGTAGGCTTTGTGATATAATGAAAGTTATATACATGTGTCTTAGGGTCGCATACACTTTTAAATCACCCCTACAACAATTCTGTAAAAAAAGATATGCCTAAAATACCAACAGCAGTCCATGTAGGATTTCTAAAACAACATCTGGGCAGCACCTCCCCTATACTTCATCACCCTTTTTCGAAAAGATAAAAAAAAACTGGGTTTTAGAGGCTAAATAAAAGTTATATCCCTATTAAATATCTTTCCAAAACATCTTGAATCATTTGAAAGAAGCTTTACACAAGGAGTTATACTAATATTACTAACGGCAGTCCCATCCAAAAATGGGTTTGCTAACAAGAAAAAGAACCTCAATCTTACCTTAACAGTTGGGTCTCTCAAGTTGGCTAAAATATGTGGTGTGTACATTAATCTCCTCTTGTTCTTGCTTTCTCTCAAATTTTGTCTAAGTTTCTAAGTATAAAAGATGAACAATGAGAACCCTTAGTCATTAGTTGCCTTATATACTTCTCCCTTGAGAGTGACCCGTGTCAGCCCTTAAGGGTGACACGTGTCCAGCTCTTTGGCCGCCACCTCATTCCATGGCTTCCACGTGGTGGGGTAGGTTCCACCCAAGCAGATGTGTCACCTACTTAGTCCAAGTAGGTGCATCGTCTCCTTATTCCTCTTCCATGGGTTTAAAATCTTGTCTCACTTTAAGAACCCATGAAATCTTTGCTACTTAAGCTCGACATGTACTCAAGTAGCTTTGTTATGTAAGACATCTAAGTCGGTAGGTTATGCAAGTAGGTTAATTACCATGACCCATTATTTGGCCTCTAACTCCTTCCAAATCCCTCTAGACCTATTTCCAACCATCGCTATTCACATAGAACTTCATAGATAACATGGATCACATGACAATCTTTTAGAAGAAAACATAAAAAGAAAATTGGGGTGTTATAGAGTCCATAGTCCTATTGATTGTAGAGGTTGACCCGCTGATTAGAGTGAATAAGACATAAGACATTAGACTCATTCGGGATAATATAAACCCCATTGGACAGCAACGTGCTCCACAACCGGAGGTGAGGCTACCTAATTTTGGAAGCATCCAACAGCCTGCCTAAGCTAATCCGGTATCTGTTTTAGATGATGATAAACCCTCCATGGAGCCATCTGAGTCTGCCAAAACTAACTCTGGAGTTCCATCTACTAGTACACTATGTTCACAGACCACAGGCTTGGTCACTATATCGGCCGAAGCACTCCAGACTTTGATATAGCAGCAAGTGCAGAAAGAGGCCCAACTTGGATAGTTGATTCAGCAGCTCAAACCATGGGTCCAAAAAACTATCACTGAATTGGAGAAGCATGCAGCGGAAAAGTTTGAGGCTGCCTTAGCTGATCTAGAGCAGCAAATTCATGCACGCATTGATGCTTTTGAGCTTAGAGTTAATGAGAGGCCACAGTCTTCTTCGAGTGCTAACATAGATGCTATCCGAGCAGAGTTTGGTTTACTACGTGCCGAGGTCACATCCCTAGCTACATCAGCTCCTATACCATTCATTATGCCAGTCGTCCATCTATGACACTTGTTTGATTTGTTTGCGGATGATGATTCAGAGATGGCAAGAGACAAACAGCCTCGTACAGATGATAAAACTCCAAACATGGTTGAGGCTAGCAAGAGGAAAAGTAAGGAGCGCCATGATTTAGAGGGGGCCAATCGGGCATCTATAGTGACTGAAGCAGCTGTGACATAAGGAGGAAATGAAGTGTGCTATTGGAGCTTTGAGCTCATAAGTCGACACTCATGATGACACACATACTACCATGGTTCCACATGCTACTGCACTGGGATCCACCCTATGGATCCGGATGCCACAATATAGATTTTGTCGCTTATGCGCCATAGGTTCTTTTCTTCTCCCCTATACTTTTTACTTATTATTATATTGTATTGATGATAATTCAAGGGTTTCAAGTAGGGGTGGGGTGGTTATGAATGTAAGAGTATCTAGGCAAAGTTTAAAATATCCTAAATACTTGATTAAATCCTTGGGTTTTTTTTTGCCTGTATTCTTTTTCCCATATGACTTTTTTAATTTATGTTAAACCGGCATGTTTAGGATGTAAATGTGAGATTAGAATAGGGATCTATGGCATGATAGCTATAAGGTTTAAAACAAAAAATTAGACCCCTCCAAAACTAATATAAAATATTGTGACTGTTTCTTTGATATATTGACTGTGTAGGATCTTTTTGTGACATGATGTAAACTGATACAATAACACATGACTTAGACAGAAATATGAATAAGAGATTGATAATTGATAATTGATTGTGTGAGGTATTTTGTATGTTCTGACTATTTATATCAATCTAGAACTTGCACCATTGGTTGTACTGTGATAATTGAACTATTTATTAGGAAAGGATCATAGGCCATTATTGAATTAGTCCATTTAGACTTAAAAGAAACAACCAAAGATTGCTTTATCTTTTGAATCAAAGATTTGAGCCTCTTAAAAGACCTTTTTCATTCAAAAATGCATACTTTAAATGTCCCTATCCCTAATTTTTATCCTTTATTTTATCCTTGGTCCGTCCTAGGATAATGTGCACCTCAAATTAGGCTAAAAGCCTAAGTTGAAGTAGCTACTATGAGAGGAAAGTAAGAAGAGAAGGGGTATGAGAAAATAAAAGAATTGAAAAAAGATGTATGATAATGAAGAGAAAAAAGAGGAAAAAGGGAGCTTGGCTGAGATGAATAAATAACTTAGCAAGATTTAGAAATGAAAAGTATAAATCATAAGAAAATGTTGTGAAACAAATAAACAAAAGTCACACCCAAAGCAAAAGCAAAAAGCAAAAGAAAAAGAGTTAAACAAGTTGTGGATTGCAAGATGTGGAATCAAGGTTAATGTAGTGTTTTAGGAGGGCCAAAAGTCACTAAAATCCAAATACGTCACACCTGTCTCTGAGCCTATGTTACAAATCGAAAAAGTCCTATAGTGATCCTAATTCAACTTTTCAAGAGTCTAAATATTGAAAATAAGGGCAAGCCTATGGTAATGTGCATGAATATCTGAATTTCTTTTGTGAGCATGAGTGTTTGTCGCATTCCTGAGCTTTTAAAAAATATTATGGTATGTGTGAAGAAAGAGATTTCTTTCCATTGTCATGAAAATGGTGAATGTTGATTTTGCATGTGAGGTTGTCTATAGTGTTGAAGTGTCTAATATTGATCCACATAAATTAGTTTGATTTGAAATAATGGTTGCAATGACATCATGGATGAAAATTAGAATGATACGGTAATCAATAGCCTTGTGATTGTCGTACATTCTTAATGTTATATTGCATTGTGTTGTTTTAGTATAGCAGTGTCTTGAGTACAAGCAACCATTTTAAGTTGAGGGTATTGATGTACCATAGATTTATGGTACTTTTAATACTTTAAACTTGAGAATTTGTATATTTTCTAAAGTGATTGTTAGCATATTTGATATTAGTTGTGTTTATTTTGCAGAAAATTAAACTGGGAGCTAATTGAGGAATCACAACACTGCTGAAATTAGTTTTTGGAGATTATGGGTCGTAGGTAGCAATCATCTAAACAGAAAAGAGGAATATAGTTAAAGTTGAAGTTGACGAGTAAAGTCTACAACTCGTTCTTATTCTTACGAGTCGTCATTTGAAATCGTCAAGTAGAAGTGAAAGACTGAAGGAAAAGTGAAGATGATGAGTCAATTCTATGACTCATTCATAATCCTACGAGTCGTAAATTCACTCGTAGAAGAAGATGTAGGAGATGAAACCAGGACTAGGTTTACGACTCATGATTATGAGTCGTCTTGGATATTACGATTCGTAGAAGCATTTCGTGAAGAACAAAACTCCCTCAGTGCAGATTGCTGGATTACGAGTTGGATCTAGACTCGTCAAACTCATGACGATTTGTAGAAACAAATCGTAGACCCAAACTGACTTACAGTTTCCTATATTTTCCAAATTCATATTTACTTAGGATTATTTATATATAAATATAATTCTTAGATTTATTTTATTTTATGCACATTTTTTGGTTTGAGAATATAGCTTGAACTACTTTTGGGCTTTTATTCTTGAATTTCAATTTTTGTTGTCGATATTTACGTTCGGATTTTAATTGTAGATTTTGGATTCTCACATTCAGTATTGTAAATGCATAATTTCTTTTACACCAAATATTCTTGATTGTGATCACATAATTATGAGTAGATAATTCCACAACTAGGTTGTGGGAACCATGAAGAATTAATGACGTAGAACTAAATAAAAATTAATTCTTGAATAGTGTGCATGCATGTATTGTCTTTCCCTTTATTTTGATTGCTTTTTAAAGCCAACATTAGAAATCGTCTTATCCTTACTTGATGGATAAAGGAGGTAATGGATGGGAAAAGGGAATAAACAATGAGATTTGGGGTTAATCATTCTCATCTAATTAGATTGAACGAATCAAGGGATAGCTAAATCTGGGATTATTGGTAAGAGTTAGTAAAGCATACACTTGTAGACGGATCAAGTTGTGTAGTGAAATTCACTTATTTATCGGATCAAAGACTTAGGTGAAATTAACTTATTACCGATTCTACATGTAACACACTAGAAAATTATTACTAATAAAAAAAAGTCTACATGGTTAAGGATTCGTGGGGAACACATAAACCTTAGTTTCATATCATATTTATTTAAGCCACATTAAACCGGTATTTTGTTAATTGATGCTTGTTATTTGATTTATTAATTAGTTCTTATAAAAATCCCCCCTTCTATACGGAAATAAATTGATTACTAAAGCAAAAAATAAATAATTAATCTATAGTCTAAACCATATTCTTTGTGTGATCGACCCTAACCTTTGTTAGGTTCTATATTTGATCAATGATCACTTTATACTTCTTTAGGGAGGTTTAATTTGATTGTGTGATAGTCAGACATAGTTAATATGAACATGGAATGCATGACCAATATCTTAAAAATATGGGAAAAAGTTGAAAACATTTAAAACATATCATATGGTCAATGCATCATAAACATCATGAGAACTTGCACCATTGTAGATACATTTGTGGGATAGGACCTTCAATTGATATTTAAGATTATACGAACAATAATATGGAATCTGGTGTTACTCCCACGCCGAAAAGAGAGAGGCTACTTGCCAAGGTGCACTCCGTGAGAAAATCATAACTTGAGCTATTTGTGGATCCACTAGCCAGTCCAATTAAGGCAAACCTACGAGGGTACATAGTTTAGGACTAGAGGTTGCTACTAGAGTTCCCTTGGGTGGATTTTTGAGCTTTCTGACCAAACCCCACCTCAAATTTCTCTCAGTTCTTAGTCAATATTCTAATAGAATTCATAAATCATAGTCATTAACATCATTAGGGAAGGAAATAATAAATATCAATCCTTATTATAAAAGAGTCATAACAGTAGCTCATTCACATGATGATTCATACAAGAATGAGAAAAACCTTTCAACTTTATGAATTCGTGAGTAGGTGAAAAAACCTTTCATCTTTAACATGAGTGTGTGAGAAAATCCTTTAACGACTATTGATACTTGCTTGACATGTCATTGAAAACATCATTCATTAATTTTATAAGTTGATAATCATTGATAAATCATTCATAAAATTCTTTATCAATACATGGTCATAATTCTATAAATTCATATTTGAAAATAGCATAAGGCATGCATCCATGAAAATCAGTTGAAATCATGCAATTTAACTTGAATCATACATAATAAGATCAATAATAATGAAATAAATCATAATTGAATTGACCCAATGCAATTTCATAAGAATTACGGCCAGAAGATATTTCATAAGAGAAGAATTTAGAACACCTTTGGACTCTATGGATGAATTTCCATATACCTTGGTCAATTAAAGACCTCAATGCTCTTTGAATTAGAAGACTTGAACTTGGAGATCCTTGGAACCTTGGTTGAGGAAGAAGATAAACTTAAGAGAAGAATTTTAGAGATATAATTTGTGTTTAGGGTGAATAAGAGCGAATGAGGGATTTAGAAGGGTTTGGGGTAGTTAATAAGTTAATATTTATTCTCAAAAACCATCCAAATACATTATTAAAATAATTGAAAAAGATCAGAATACTTCTAATAAAAACTGAATGGCAGCACTAGACGGACGCCTTTCACGAACCGTCAAATCCTCCATGGTCCGTGAAGAGGCTCGTGGACTAGAGGAGGAATCCTGACTTGGGGGGTCGACTTTCACGAAGACCACTCTAGTTCGTTGAGGATTCCATGGATCGTGGACCCCATCCTGGAGTGGTCCTTTCCATAGAGACCAATGGTTTCCTCTACACGAACCCTTCTACGGTTCGTGTAGCATTCAACGGCCCATATAAAGACTCGTGGTCATCAACGAGTTAGAGGGTCTTTGAGGGGTCCAGTTCATGGATGAGTCTACGTACAGTCTGTGGTGCCCACTACGACTCATAAACCCTTTCGTGAACTCTTCCCATTTTCCCTTTTTTTCTCAGTTCACTCCTACGGTGCCTTTCACGGCCCATCGTGAGTTATACAACCTGTCAAAATAGCCCATGAAAAATCATCTGGTGCAAAAGGTAAAAAATTTCTAATAATATTATTTTATCCAACTTTCTAATTTTTGAGGTGTTACATTATTGGTGACCTGGAATGAAAAAAAACATAGATGAGTTTGTGGCTAAGTGTCAAAACTGTCAACAGGTAAATTATGAATATCAAAGGCCTCCAAGTTTACTTTATAAAATGCCCATTCCTAAATGAAAGTGGGAGAGGACAACTATGGATTTTGTGGTGGGTCTTCTTAAGACCTTGGGAAAGTACGACTTGATTTGGGTGGTTATTGATAGACTGACTAAATCAGCCCCCTTTATTCTTGTGTCAAAGTGGATTATAATGCTTGGCAGTTGGCAAAGATCTATGTTAAGAAGATAGTAAGGTTGCACGGGGTTCCCTTGTCTATCATCTCAGATTATGGTACTCAGTTTACTTTAAAGTTTTAAGGGAAATTGCACAAGGAGTTGTGCACTCAACTCACTTTCAGCACAACCTTTCCGCAAACTGGTGGTCAGCCGAAGAAGATAATTCAGGTATTAAAAGATATGTTTAGGGCATGCGTGATTGATTTTAAGGGTCATTAGGATCAGTTCCTACCCTTGTGTGAGTTCTCTTATAATAACATTTATCAGTCTAGCATGGACATCGTAGCATTTGAAGCACTTTATGGGAGGAAATGTAGATTGCCCATAGGGTGGATTAAGGCTGGAGACGTGAAACCTTTAGGAGTTGATCTGGTAAAGAATGCTCAGGATAAGGTAAAGATTATCCAAGATAAACTTACAGCAACGTAGAGTCGGCAGAAAGAATATGCATATTCAAGGTATGAGATATGACATTTCAGGCTGGTGAAAAGGTACTCTTGAAAGTGTCACCTATAAAAGGGGTTATGAGGCTCGACAATAAAAGCCAAGCTTAGCCTATCTTGAGATTCTTGATTGTGTGAGGACAGTGGATTATCTATCAACTCCACCATAGCTTATCTAGAGTTCCTACCGTGTTTCATATATCCATATTGAAGAGGTACCACGGAGATGGAAATTATATTATTAAGTGGAATTTATTCTTGCTAGACAAGGATCTCTAGTATGAAGAAACATCGATTGCAATTCTTGATTATGATGTCCAAAAGTTGAGGACCAAAATGGTCAAGTCAGTGAAAGTACAATGAAAGCATCGTCCGATTGAGAAAGTTATCTGGTAAACCGAGAAGGACATGCAAGACAAGTACCCTCACTTGTTTGATGATTCAGATACTACTCTATTATTGCCTTAGCCCAGTTTTTCCTGTTTGATCACTCGGGGATGAGCGATGGGTAAATTAGTATCTATTATAATGACATGTTCCTATAGTTATGGATAAGACAATGAGGAAGAAATTTGGCCTAGTAAAATTTTAAGTAGTAACTTATAAAATTTGAGATTAGGCCAAACTTGAACAAAATCTGAGTTAAGTAAGATCTAGAGAAATCTGGTAATGGATTAGGGTAGATTTCTGAGTTTTGGTTATTTGAGCTAGTATCTAAGATATTAAGGAATCCATAGAGCCATATGAAAGTAAATTCGGATGAGTAAAACTCGTGAAATTAAATTTGGCGTGAAGGGGTTATCTTAGAATGACAAAGTTTGAGGTTGTGTTACGAAATAGGGATTTGGGACATGAATTTCAAAATTTTGTCTTCATGCAAGACATTGTGGTGGGATTTATCCCACTATAGCATGCTAGGGTCGCTATAGCAGGATAGATGTGGGTTTATCAAGGAAAAAGTCTCCAAAATGTTATTTCTTGCTACAACTTCGTTCTTAAGGAGCTAAGGGCAACTTAGGGTTGTTTCTTCTCAGTTTTCCACCAAATACTTTGGTAAAGGTAAATATATCATACTTTGGTAAAGGTAAATATATCATTCTTCTAACTTGTAATTCAATTCTTACACCTTAGAATCTATGGGATTTGCTTAGGAGAAGGCTTTGACCTGAAATTAATGATGGAAAAAGCCTTAATTAGAGGAGATGATCATGAAATTGGCCAAGGGTTAGGATTTTGATATAATTCAGGTAAATTAGGCCATTTTTCATTAATTTCATGTATTTTTTGTTTTTTTTAGACTAAGAATGAGCCAAGCATTGGAAAAAGGGAGCACTCCACTTCTTTAGAGTTTCCAAGGCTTGTTTCGAGGTAGGTGATGGTTGTGTTTTCCCATTTGTGTTATATGTACCTGTTAACTACTTCACTAGTATTGCCTGCATGATATAAGATCAGGGAAAAGGAAAGAACAAGAAGTGAAATAATATCTTGTGATACAATTGCATGCAATTAATATATTACTTGGTTGTATAAGTGTGTGCGCCTATTTATTATGATTGTGATTGTAATGTGTGACTTCATGTTGTATAGGGTACCACATCAGTATATTTGGATCGGGTACCATCCCAGTATAATTGGATCAGGTACCATATCGGTACATTTGGAATGAGTACCACGTACGATATAATAACTATTAGAATGTGTACCACACCGATACACTAACATTTTGGGTATGAGTTCCATTAGAGGAATATTGTTGACTGTTCAATTGTAATTTATTATGTTTTCCTATATAATGATTTAAGAGTTGGCATAACTATGATGTCATTACATATATTATTGCCTTACTATGTCATAGTTTCTTGTTCATATTTCATTTAGTGGAAATAACCGTGTGATCCAATATTGTGGTTGTGTACTGATAATATACTTGCTCTATCTTTGTTGAGTCCAAGACACCTATGGAGAGACCTCAGTTAGGAGATTAGTGATCATTTTGGATTCAAAGGTGAGCCACTTCTTTCGAGCTTCCGTAGATTCATCTTAGTTCTTAGTCATTTCTTTTCGGACTCAGACTATTAGACTACTACTTTATATTTATTAATTTCGGGGTTGTATTCTCTTATTCTAGAACCTTCGATAGAATTTTGGTACAATGACTTTCAGGTTCTAGAGAGGTTATTTCTGCATGGTTTTGATAACATTTGTTGAATTTATGGGAACTTAGTTTTAAGCTATATATTTATTATGTTTCCACTTGTTAATTGCATGTTTTGGGTTAATAACTATGTTCTAGTTTGGATTGTATTGGTTCTCCCACAGCAGAGTTATAATGGGTGTCAATCATGATAGGTCAAGATCGTTATAAAATCAAGAGTCAGATCCTAAGTTGAGGAGGGTTAGGATAGTAGGGAGTAGAAGTTAGAGTCAAATCCTAATTTGATTTCTAGGTTGGCCCAATTAGTTTGGGTTTCAGATCAAGGTCCTGAGTGGATCCAAGTCAAAAGTCGTGTACCAAATAAGGATCATGATCGATATTGAATTTCGAATCAAGGGTTGTGGTTAATACTAAGAGTCGGGTCAAGAATCAAAGGTACGATTGAATCCCAAATTTGATTTCCATGTTGTCCTAATTAGGTATGGGTCTCAAGTTAAGATCGTGAGTTGGATCGACATCGAGAGTTTTGTACCAAATTAGGGTCAAGCTTAAGGTCAAATTTCAGATCGAGGGCTGGGTTAAAGGCCAAAAGTTAGATTGGGGCCAGAATCAGGTCTAGAGTTGGGTTGAGTCGAGGTCGAGTTAGGATTCTAAGTTGTGATCGGGGTCAAGATAAATGAGGGATTATTGGCCTAAGTAGAGAGATGGGGTGGTTAGGGTGAGGTGAGAGGTTGAGGTGGTAAAGAAGAGGAGCAAGTGGTGAGTTAAAGGAGAGGGTAAAGGTCGGGTGGGTCAGTGACAAGGTGATTGATCAAGGGGCATCGATGACCTATGACTTCTGGGTGGATTAAGTGGTGGCAGTGAAGTTGAATGAGAGTTTTAAAAAATATTTTTCTTACTTTATGTAGAAAAATCATTTTTTCTTAAATTGGAGGAAAGAAGTCCATAAACATTTAAAAGTCACCCAAATATAAGAAAACTAAAAAATATTTTTATTGGTACCATACACTAATAGGTCATTTGGTAGCTGGTTAGGAGAAATATTATACATATATTTGTCATGATTCAATCCATCGGGCCGTGCGGGCACCTATTCTAACACCTAGAACCCTTACACCAATTTTGAAATCAAGTCAATATAGAAGTTATGAAGACGTGACAGATCTCTTTATTAATTAAAATAGTTAAGGAAATACACTAAAAATCCCTCTCAAGGAACTAGTCTAAGCAGGTACAGGAGCATCTAAGAGTATAGTTTATAAATAAGAACAAGAAACAGTTCCCACCATAAGGAAGGAAGAGTAGAACTAGTGGAAAATCATCTTCATCTTCGCATAAGAAGCATCATTGACCCTGCGACCAGACTATGTCAGGCATAGCAAGAGTAGTATCAATACAAGTAATATGTACTAGTAGACATCATCAGTTAACCCCATACCCACCGCATATTATACAATAATTTAACAAGACTAAGTATGCACTTAAGAAAACTACACTGCTCAATATTTTAGTACGAAATTTTTTCATTCCCACTTTTCTCATAATAACCCATGCCATTCGAGCCTAACACTCATCTCTTCTCCTGAGTTCGCTGCCAACTCTAATACAGATCAAGGCCTATCCCGACTATTATACTTTACATAAGTTTTCACTACCACGACCTAGTCTTTTGTCCACATGGTCTACCATAACATGATTAGTAACTAACTCGGACTGAACTCTCTCTTCCCAAAGTCTAGCCTAGTCACTTAGCTCCTATATCAACCCCTCTGGGTCTTACCGCACAACTTCCATACCTGAAATCCTGAACATATCTAAGCACCACAATATGATAAGCACAAGCATATGCAGGAATCATACTACTATTACCTTTCCCTAAGCGTCGTTCAATTTCAAGAGTCAGTCTCTATACAACAATTATCAATATCCCTCTCACCTTAATTATTACATAAGACTGGTCTGGTTAATTATGATAGTGACAATTTCCTTTACCACAGTCCTCCCATATGAAATCACATTTAATCACAGTCATATAATAATTGATCATCTTTAAGAAAATATAACACATAATTAATCCTCTCATGGGACCCATACCTAAACTATAGATGTGTCGGAATGTGACACTTGATCCCTATATATATGTATATGTGTCAGAATGTGGCACCTGATCCCTATAAGTATATGTATATGTGTCAAAACGTGATACCCAATCTCATATATATATGTGTTGGAATGTGACACCCAATTTCTAGGTACATTTTTATATCAACCACAACCATGATCATATTCACAAAACCATAAAATTTCACATGCTCGCACAATCGCGTAACAGGTTTATTTCGTACAATTGATCTCAAAGTTCATTTCATTAAGTTTGTTATATTTTTCCTAGTATCTCACATGCATGTAGTACTATCAATTACAGTAACAAGCATATGTAACATAGATAGGGATGTAAAAACCATCACCTACAACCATGAGAAATCACATAGGTTCTTGCATAAGGTTTATGAACACAAAGTCATTCATGTTCAGCCTTTATTTCATGATATGAATTACTCAAGTAGTTCACCAGAGAATAATCGGCGTAAACACACCATTATTGTATAAGCTTATCTCTATATGCACTTCAATTGCCATAACCCTCAAGTCTCAGAATTCCGTTATGACCCAACTATTATTTACCTTCAATCTCACAAGATTCACGATCCACCAAAAATGTTATTAATAGGGTCTACCTTCAAATTCTAGACCACTATCATCTCGCACAACCAATCAGGACCTCAATATATGCATATAATAAATCTACGCAGTAATTAATGACTTTTAGCCATCTAAACTCTGTTTCCGTAGGCCTAGGTATGAAATTTTCCATCAACTACGATATAAAATACGTGGGAACAGATTTATAACTACTCAAGTGACGATACCTAGCCTACCTGGATGCCAAGCGGCTATAGGAGGATTTTGTCGGATGATATTTGACTTCCAAGTGGAGGAACAGCGGAGACAACCTGAAATCAATGGTTTTTCAGCCACCTTTACGTTAGAAATCTCTTCCTCCCGTCTCCCTAGGCCTAGATCATCTTTCCTTAGGGTTTTTGGGTGTCCTTCGCCTATTTTGGCACTTAAGAGAAAAGGGAGGAAATAAGAATTCGCGTATTTTTAGTTCTGCCTCGACTATCCCGCTATGGCGAGATTCATGCCGCCATGGCGGCATTGTTGTGGTGGGAATTCTCCCGATTTGGTGGGATGACATAGGTACGGATAACTTAATTTCATGAAATTTTGATCCCACCTAACTTATGATGGTTTTGGGTTGTTACAGTATCAGATCTTGCATAAGTAATACCATGTTTCGTAGTTGGTTAGGACTATATATAAAATTAACTTAAGTTTGATTTACAATTTAAGAATCCGTATAACTAATATATGTATAAGTTATCTCAATTTCTAATAAGTCTGACGCGTAAAATAGAATACTAAAAAATCATAAGAAAAATATTGGAAAGAAAAGAGTAGACAAGTATTTTTTCTAGAATAAATCTTTCTCTTAATAGATCTTTTCTTGTTCCTCGATCTTCGGAGAATACAACATTGTATTATTGTAAGTAGTTTGTTCCAAACATCACCTAAAAGTAGACAACAAGTTTTAAATTCTATATCCGAAGTCACTTCCCTAGAGGTCTTGCCACCACGGTGTAGAATGGGAGCTTGTGTGGAACTTTTTATTTCGATCCATTGTTGGGTTAGGAGAACATCCGAGCGAGTGCTTTCGCGGATTCAAGCACACTAATCTATGTATAATTTATGGAGGATATAAGATGGAATAATCAATATATGAATAAGTGATTTATAAATAACTAAATCCTGCATAACTAATTCCTACATAAAATAATACACAAATTTTCCCATAACTAATTCATGTATTACCAATACCTACATAACTCTAGTCAACTACCAAACGACCCCTAGAGTGGGTAGCTAGGAAAATAAGGCGAGTTTGAAATTAATCTATATTATATTAAAAGCATGAAGGTCCTTATAAATGTTGTTTGAACTTTTTTTCCTTCATTAAAAGTCTCCTCTTTAGACAAAATTGTCTTTTCAACTTTTTTTAAAGTTATTATTTAATTTATCTTTATAATATCATATATTAAAATATATAAAAAGACTCCTAAAACCCATTGGAATGAGAATTTTAATATTGTGAATTATATATGAAGTTTTGCGTGAAAAACCTCCAAAAAATATAATAGGTTTTCTTTTAGTTTTTCTTTGATAAAATATTATAAAAAAATTAATTACAATTCCGGTTGTTTGGTTTGGCATTATAGCCTTAACAAGTGAGTTGTGTAATAACACTATCTTTTCAATTATTAAATAAATTTTCTTTAAAGTTTAAGAGTTTTTTGTTATTAAATTTCTAACGGATTATTTGGTGCACTTTCAATTCCATTAGGTCTTAGGAAACTATTTTAATAATAGGACAAATTATTAGGAGTCCTCTAATTTGGATTTTAAAAAAATATTTAGCGCGACAAATTATTAGGAGTCCTTTAGATTAAAAAATTAGTGTGTATTTGTTATATGAAATTGTATTATATTGTGAGGCCTCGGTAGTTGAAAAGTTAATTTTTTGAGCCAAGAAGAAAAATAAGTGGAAAAACTAGTCTGAAGCTCGCCAAACCTCTTATGCAACTCACCAAAGGGTTATAGGCTCGCCCTTTGACCCAAAGAGTATGCCCCGTGGTCAGGGACTTTTAGAGAGAAAAGAAATGACTTGGCGACCTGCCAAGTAGGGTAGGCGAGTAAGGATTCTCTCCAAAAGATCCAGAGAAGTTAGCAGAGAAGTGTGCTCGGAAGCAGGGCAAGTTGGCGAGAAGGAAGAGAGAACGGTGACTCGCCGAAGTGGAACACACAAAACTTTAAAAAGCTACTCGCTGAAATATTTGTGAGGCTTCTGATCATATTTTTGAGTTCAGTTGGCGAGATAGCCTGAAGGTCAGCGACTCACCGACTAGAAAGGCGAGTTTGACCTAACTCGCGGAAAGGTCCCTTGCCAGTTTTAATTGAGGGTATTTTTGTCCTTTTCGATTTATTTAATTCCTAGAATACGTCGTTTTAGTTTAAATCCTAAGACTATAACTACCTAAACCCTTTGAATTCCCCTTATTCACTTTCTAATCCCGAATTACAATATTTCTCTCTCTAAAATACTCTCCCAAGGGTTTCATATTCAAATCAAGTTAAGGTTCAAGAGAATTCAAGTTCAAGTTTCCATAATCTTTGCATTTAGGGATCAATTGATCAAGGTATGTGGGAATTAATCCATGGATCTTTCCATCCATGGAGTTTTAAGGTTTTCTCAAGATTTCTCATATTTAATTCCACTTCTAAGCCCTAATTCTTGTGAAATCGCATTGGGCCAATCTAATTATAGTTTCTATCATTGTCATTGATTTAATTATGCATAAATTGAGTTGGCTTGCACGTTTTCAAGTTGATTTCCAAGGACGCATGGATTATGTTATTTTCAAGTATGAACTTATGAAGCTATGATCATGAATTGATGAAGTATCTTACGAAAAGCTATCATTATAATAAATTATATTTCAATGATATTTCAAGCAAGTATGTATAGTGTGAAAGGTAATTCTCATACAATCATGTTAAATATGTGAAAGGATTTTCTCACCAAATCAAGGATTAATAAGGATTGAAAGTTTTTCTCATTCTTATATGAATCAATCATGTTTATGAGCTACTATTATGATTATTTTCATGATGATGTTAATGATTATGTTTTAATGTATTCCGTTGGGATAATGACTAAGCATTAAGAGGACTTTAAGGTGGGGTTTTATCCGGTAGCCAAGTAGCTACCCAAGGAAATTCTAGTAGCAATCTTTGGTCCCTAACTACGTTGCCTGCATAGGTTTGCCTTTATGACCTAGTTAGTTGATCCATGTATAGCTCATGATGTTAAGATATTCTCATAGAGTCTACCTTGGCAAGTAGTCTCTCTCTTCTCGATGTGGGAGTTACATCGGATTCCATGTTATAGCTCGCATGATCTTAAGTATCGGTTATGGTCCAATCCCACACAAAAGGTATATGTTATGGTGTAAGTTCTTATGTCTATTTTATGATGCATCGAACACATAATTATGATGTTTAAATGTTTTTAAGGTTTTACTTATGCTTTTAAAGATATTCGTCATGCATCTCACATTCATATTGTGTAAGTCCCATTATTATTTTCCATGTATGCTTCTCACATACTTAGTGAATTTCATGTAATAACGCATATTTTTGCCTACATTGTATCATAATGTAGGGACCAACGATCACGCTCATCCTTCCGCTCGTGGCTAGAGTTGCTTTGTTACTACCACTTGATTGGTGAGTCCTCATGCCTCGAGGGCGTAACCACTATGAGTTTTTATGTTCTTTACTATGACACTTTCTTCTTTCTTTGGGTGAGTTAGGAACATGTCTTATGCCCCCATCTAGAATAAAGTAGAGGCATGTTTAGACGTTCATGGGTTGTAGCTCCGATTATTCAGACATGTTGCTTGAGTTCTCCTTTCTATTGTGATTTCCTTTAGTCTTATCTTCCGCTTATGCTTTCATTGATATATTTACTTACCTTATGAATGCGATGTCTGCTAAGAGGCTTGGTTGGAGTCCCTCGGGGTTCAGATCGCCGTGTCATGTCTAGGACCTGGCTTGGGTCGTGACACATATGCTATGTATTATTCTTTGTATTGGTTGGTATTAGGATTTTGTATTGGTTGGTATTAGGATTTAATGTGTTTTTTTTTGCTCTGTTTTGATTAACACACGTGGTATATGAATGTTTAGGCGGGCTTTGAAGAACTTAAGGTTAGGTTTGATCATATTGCTTTGATATCTCAATTATCGTATTGTTTTATTATAGTTTCTATTTTATTGATATCTAATATTTTTGTTATTATTTGTTGTTTCTTGTACTTCTATAATTACTTTCTTTTTTGAACGACTTTGAATTATTTTTCCTTAAACCGAGGATCTTATAAAAATAATTTGAAATAAGCTAAAGTCTGCATATAGTTTATATTTCCTTTGTTTAAATGAAAAATTTACCCAAATATAATTTATTTGTATCATGGTAAATTTGAAGGTACAAATTTTATCCCTTTTATTTCTCTTTTTGTTGATTGTTTATTAAATATTGTAGCCAAATATTAGTGAATTTCCTTTGTTTTCATTCTATTTCTGTAGATTTAATCCGTTAATTTCCATCATGTTTATATGTTGTTGTATTTCTTATTGAATTTTATTAACGTTTTTTTCATTGTGTGAAAATATGAGTTTTGAGGGTTTTAATTTTAGCGTATTTATCAAGATAAAATTAAGTAAACACTTCATATTCTAATACAATAGTTTAAATATTATTAGGTCTTACATCTTACAAATTAGTAAAATTTATATTCGGGTATAATATTAATTTTTATTATTTAGATATAATATTTATCTTAATGTCAATTACTATCTCTAATAATTATATTTTTTATATATAATTTATTGATTGATATGAAATAAACATGCAAAGATAAGTACCTGAATTAAATTAGTTCTTTTTTAAAAAAAGAGGTAGATAGTAGGAGTATTTTTGGAGGGGAAAGTGGGCCATGGCATTAACCGCCCTACTAATATCCCTATCAAAAACTTTTGGAAAAGCTTTCAATTTATTATTTTTTTCCAAATCTATTCTTAGAATCCTACGATAATGACTTGTTTTGATTATGACAACTGAATGAATAAATAAATAAATTATTATTAATCTCTTAATTAAGAAATATATTTCCAGTAGACTTTGTAGAAATAGTATTACGTAATTGGCAAGGTCAAGCCCACCACTATAGTTTAGCATGCTTAAACCTTGACATGTTTGATTGTGACGTTTTCAATTATTCAAGTTTTCTTTATTTCCCATTATTTAACTAACTACAATAACAAGCCAAAATTTTCTAACATTATATATATATAATTTTAAATCTTATGTATCATTTTGATTCATTTATCTTTTCTTCACCGCCAGATGCTTTTGTTTTTATTTATAAATTATTAATTAAAATGTTAATAAAGAAAGTCAATCCTTTCGGATGATAAACTTTTCAGTAGTTTTTAAACAAACATATTAATTAGGAGAATAATAATAAAAAATCTTAGCAGAAGAGGATTTCCAAAAATCAAAATTTATGTTACTAATTCAGAAATTTTTACGAACCAAATGAATTTTCTTTGTCCACAATCTGAATATCGTAGCCTTGATAACCTGGAGATGCAAAAGAGTTTTCTTTTACTTATCAAAAAACAAATGATTAATAAGAACTTTAAGATGGAAGTTTTCATTGGTCAAAACAATGTCAAAAGTACATATATATATATTGCTAAAATATTTGACTCTTGAGAGGGACCACCCCACGCACCCCGTTACCCCTCCCCTTATTTTATAAATAAATACTATATATAAAAATAAAATAAAAATGAAAGAGGACACGAATATTCGAATTGCCAAACTATATATTGAGGTCCAAGAAATAATTAGTATAAAATTTCAACATATAAAACAAAGTTGATTATTTATTGTCTCTTCCTCTATTTTTCTCCCTTACTTTTTGTTTTTCCTTTTTTTCTCAATTAGAAAATTTTGATATATACGAATAATATTTGATAGTATTGAGTTCGTTCAAAATCGAATCTTAATACAGTCATGTCTTTTTATAACAATTATTTTGTTATAATAAATAATTTGATCATGCTTTATTGTGAAATTCAAAAAAATAATTTTTATTTTTAAAGTGAAAAAAATGATATTTAAAAATTATATATTTTCATGTAATGTTATATTATATATTTTCACTAATAATATTTCGTTATAATAACTATAAATTTCAAACAAATTAACAACGCTATTAGGTTTAACGTTATCTAACATTATATAAATTAAAGTTACATACATGTATATAAGTTCGACTTTCATTATTTATTTATTTATTTATTTATTTTTATGATTGTTTCAACGTTATCTAACATTATATAAATTAAAGTTACATACATGTATATAAGTTCGACTTTCATTATTTATTTATTTATTTATCTATTTTTATGATTGTTTCTCAATTGTCCTCTTTCTTCAATATTTCCTTCACCCCACCCCCTCTATTAAAACCTATACTACTAGTTTTCTACAATTTAATTATTGTAGACTTTACTATAACCTTTTGTATTATGGCTTAATTTAACTAAATAATTTAAAGTATGACTAAGCTACCTAAGGTACTTTTGTCGTGTAGTTGTTGCAAATCTAATTAATGTTTAAATATACATATTTATATATGTGTGTGTCCCTTTCTCCAAGGGTCTTTTCTTTTTCCTATTTACATAACATCTTATAGTAGTCTATACATCTAACCGTGTTTAAGTTTCATTGAAAAAAAAAAGAAGAAGATAGTTTTCATAAAGTGGAGATGGTGTATACATATATATATATATATATATAATTTGTTTAATGTAAATATTCTGAATGTTAAAAAAAGGTTAATGTAAATATTCTGAATTCCCTGGTTAATGCCTATCAATAAAAGTACAAAACTCAAAATCAATTGTTTTTCCTTATTTGAATTATGTAACATCACTAAAATACCTTTAGTTATTTTTCTATTATTTAAAACCAACTAAAATTTTTGTTTACTAGTTTTTTCTTAGGAAATTGTTGGGCTTAGGTGAAGAGTGAATGAAAAATAAGAATTGGGCAATATGGGATAGCCAAATGAACAAAAAATGAAAAGTCATTTCTCTGTCATTGGTAGAAGAAAGAAAATGTTTTGACCTTATATAAGGAAACACTTCCTTTAACTCTTAAAATGTTAAGTAGAGGGTGCCCTCTCGCGCCGCCGCCGTCATCGCTCGCTCAGCTTCGACATGGGCATCGGCTTTGGCTTTGGCAAATGATTAATTGATAATATTTTAGATAAAAAATATTTATTAATCTCATTAATTGATTTCCTTTTTCTGAATATTAATTCAAAATTATTGATTAAATAATTAATTAATTAATTTGTTGATTAATTGAATTAATTAAATTCGCAGAATTAACTAATAAATAAAATTTGAAATTCGCAGATTCAGAAAGGACCAGTTCCTTCCAAACAAATATTTTTCTTCGCGGATTCGGAAATGACTTGTTCCTTTTGAACATACACTTCCTTTCACAAAAGAAAACATGCCTGTTCTGAATAGATGAGACTGTTCTGAACATGTGAATTCGCACCCTTGTTGGCTATAAATAGAGAGGCCTACTCTCAGTTTTGAACATCGAAATTCTCCATCTTCTGCATATATTTTCTTTTAAAAAAATTGTGTCTTTGTGTGATTTGATTGCTACTTTCTGAGCTCGCTAAAATTATCAAAGTTTGTGGTACCGCTGCTTTTTTAATGTTCTATTCATTTTATCCTGGGAGAAAATAATCCATAACCTCGAGTACTGTGAGGGAATTAAATTTTTTAAGGACACACAGTGAATTATGTAGACTCGATACTGTATTTGAGGGTTCTGGAAATTAAAACCTTTCTTGTTTTCTATTCTATTTGAATTTTTTAAAAATAAAATAAAAATACTCTGTCTGAATCTAATAATAATTCAAAGAATATAAAATATTCATCAGTATGCAAGGTTCATTCGGTTAACGATTGAAAGAATATAAAAACTTCATCGTTAAACTAGAAATAAGTTGTATATTTCTATTTTATCTTATATTCTGTTTGGGGGCTGGAGACTAAATTCGAAAGACTTTCTACTCCAGTGATTAACTTGGTTCGAAGAAATAAAATCTCCATCAAGTTAATTAAGTTTTTATTTTTTTTAGTTTGAAGAATATAAAAACTTCATCAAGTTGAACAAAAATTTCTATTTGGTCATTCTGTTGTGTAATACTACTTTTGTTTTGTAAAACAGAATGGGAGATACAAATGTATTCAGTTTTGAAGCAAACACAATGTCATCAACTAGTCGAACACTAGTTTCTACAACAATGGCTATTACAGAAAAACCTAGAAAGTTCATCGGTATTGACTTCAAACGGTGGCAGCAAAAGATGTTCTTCTATATGACTACCCTGAGTCCACAATATTTTATCAATGAAGATGTTCCTGTATTAGAGGAAGGAACTCCTGAAAATAAAAAATTTATTGTGATTGAGGCATGAAAATATTCTGATTTCCTTTTCAAAACCTACACACTCAATGGATTGGAAGATGGCTTATATAACGTCTTCAGTGTTTGTAAGTCCTCTAAAGAACTCTGATATGCTATTGAGAAAAAAAAATACAAAACTGAAGATGCAGGCTTAAAGAAGTTTGTGGTTGTAAAATATTTGAACTATAAGATGGTTGATAACATGACTGTCATATCTCAAGTCCAAAAACTAAAAGTCATTATTTATGATCTATTGGCAGAAGGTATGATCAAATTCAACAGTTTTACTGTTAAAATTATTGAATGTTTTATTAATTTAAAATTATCCATTATAGGTATAATCATAAACGAGACATTTCAAGTAGCAGCATTGATTGAGAAACTGCCTCCTTTAAGGAAAGATTTCAAAAATTATTTGAAGCAGAAGCGAAAGAAGATAACTCTTGAAGACTTGATTATACGTCTAAGGATCGAGGAAGACAACAAGGCTACCGAGAAGAAGGCTAAAGGAAACTCAACAATTATGGGAACAAATATAGTTGAGGCTGGTCCAACAAAATCAAAAAAGAGGAAGAAACCTTCTAGACCAAAGAACTATCCTAGTAAAAAGAAGTTCAAGGGAGACTGCCACAACTATGAAAAAACTGGACATAAAGCTATGAAATGTAGTGCTCCCAAGAAGTAAAAGGAGAAAGGTCAAGCCACCATGATTGATATAATGGGGATGTTGAAAACTTGTGTACAATGCTGATCGAATTCAACCTAGTAGAAAATCCCAAAGAATGGTGGTTTGACTCAAGAGCCACATCACATATTTGTGCAATTCGAGAAGCATTCGCTACTTATTCCCCTACTTCACCTGATGAGATTATCTATATGGAAAATTCTGCAACGGCTAAGGTTGAAGGATATAGTAGAGTTTTCCTGAAAATGACATCCGCCATGGTGGTGACTCTGAACAAAGTTTTTCATATTCCAGAAATGAGAAAGAACTTGATTTTTCCGTTCTTTTAATCAAAAATGGATTCAAAAGTGTTCTGGTTTCAAACAAAGTAGTAGTTAATAAGAATGAAGAGTGTTCTGGTTTCAAAAAAAGTAGTAGTTAGTAAGAATAAAATGTATTTAAGAAAAGGCTACCTCAATGAGAGCCTTTTCAAATTGAATGTAATGGTTGTTGATAATAATTTATGGCATTCACACTTAGAACATGTCAATTATATAACCTTGTGAAAACTGATCAACTTAAATGTATTGTCTAACTTAGAGTGCAATAAATCAAAATTTCAAGTGTGTGTTGAATCTAAGTATGCTAAACCTCCTTATAAATCTGTTGAAAAGAATTCCAGTCTCTTAGAATTGGTTCACAGAGACATTCGTGATATGAAGTCAACACCAACTCGTGGTGGGAAAAAGTATTTTATAACTTTTATTGACGATTGCACTAGATATTATTATGTCTATTTATTTAATAGTAAGGATGAAGCAATAGAAACATTTAGATAATACAAAATTGAAGTTGAAAATCAGTTGGATAAAAAGATAAAAATGATAAGAAGTGATAGAGGTGGAGAGTATGAATCTCCTTTTGCAGAAATATGTTTGGAAAATGGAATCATCCATCAAACTACTGTCTCTTACTCACTTCAATCTAACGGAATTGCAGAAAGAAAAAATTAAACTTTAAAGGAAATAATGAATGTCTTTCTTATAAGTTCGGGTTTACTATAAAATTTGTAGGGGTAAGCCATCCTTACAGCAAATTGAATACTCAATAGAGTTTCCCACAACAAAATACAGTCTATTACAAAATGAAAAGGAAGAAAACCAAACTTAAAGTATTTCAAAGTGCGGGAGTGTCTAGCCAAAGTCCAAGTTCCTAAACCTAAGAGGGTCACAATAGGATCTAAGACTGTGGACTGTGTTTTTATCGAATATGCTACTGACAGTAAAGCATGTCAATTTTTAGTTCATAAATATGGACATCCAGATATTCATGACAATACGGTAATTGAATCGATAACGCTAAGTTCTTTGAACATATCTATCCATATAAAATTAAACTTAAATTGTCTAGTGTAGGATCTAAATAACCTCGAGAAGAATAAAAGGAGAATATACCTAATAAAGAAATTCCAAGGCATAGTAAACATCTAAGGACATCTACTTCCTTTGGATCTGATTTTGTAATTTTATTTTTTGAACATGAGCCTCAAACATTCAAAGACACTATGTCCGCTACGGACTCATTCTTTTGGAAAGAGGTTGTTAATAGTGAGATTGATTCAATCTTGAGCAACCATACTTAGGAATTGGTTTATATTCTTCCATGAAACAAACCTTTGGGTTCAAAATGGATTTTTAAAAGAAAAACGAAAGTTGATGAAACTATTAACAAATACAAGGCAAGACTTGTTGTCAAAGGATTTAGACAAAAAGAAAGCCTTGATTATTTTGATACATACTCACCTGTAACTAAGATTACATCCATTCGGAGGTTAATTTCACTAGCTGATGTGTATAACCTTGAAATCCATCAAATGGATGTAAAAACAACTTTCTTAAATGGAGAATTGGAGGAAGAAATTTACATGAAACAACCTGAGGGTTTTGTGGATCCTTCTAAAGAAAATAAAACGTGCAAACTTGTTAAGTCACTTTGTGGACTAAAATAAGTACCCAAACAATGGCATGCGAAATTTGACCAAACCATGTTGGTAAATGGATTTAAGATTAATAAGTGTGATAAATGTGTTTACATTAAAGACACTCCAAATAAAGTTGACATTTTTTATTTATATGTGGATGATATGCAAATAATGAGTAACAATATTGCAAACATAAATGCTACTAAATCTATGCTTTCTAGTAAGTTCTATATGAAAGATCTAGGAGTTGCCGATTTAATATTGGGAATTAAGATTCACAAAACTCCTTAAGGTCTATCATTATCTCAAACTATTATATCCAAAAGGTACTTGAAAAATACAAGTACTTAAACTTCAAAAGTGCAAAAACACCAATTGATGTGAACCTTGATCTTGCTAAGAATAAAGGTTAAAGTCAGGCTCAATTGGATTGTGCAAGAGTATTGGGAAGTTTGATGTACATCATAAAATATACACAACTAGACATAGCTTATGCTATAAGTAAATTAAGTCGATACACAAGTAATTCCAACCACAATCATTGGATGGAAATAAAACGAGTTTTGTGGTATTTAGAATACACTCAAAACTTTGCTTTGCATTAAATAAGTATCTAGCAGTTGTTGAAACATATAGTGATGCAAATTGAATTATTGGGTCAACTGAAATTAAGTCCGCAAGTGGATACATTTTCACCATTGGTGGAGGAGAGATATCTTGGAAATCATCCAAACAAATATGTATAGCTCGCTCTACAATGAAGTCTGAGTTCATAGCCTTAGACAAGGCCGGTGAAGAAGAAGAATGGCTCCGAAATTTCTTAGAAGATATTTATTTTAGCCCAAATCAATGGCTCCTATATGCATACATTATGATAGTCCAACTGCAATACGAAAAGTTGAGAGTGTTATGTATAATGGTAAGTCTCATCACATAAGATGAAGACATCATACCGTTAGGCAACTATTCTCTAGTGGAATTATCACAATTGACTTTGTAAATTCAAAGGATATTGTGTCAAATCCACTTGCAAAAGGCCTAACTAGAAAGGAAGTTGAGAGATCATCAAGGGGAATGGGACTATGATCGAGGACAAATCATCATGGCGGTAACTCTACCTAGAGGAACGAAGATCCCAAGATCTAGGTTCAAGGAGATCAAACAAAGTCATTGATGATGGTTCGACATTGTCAAAATAACTTTTATGATTCATTCTCATGATGCAACAATGTTCACTAACAAGGATAAGACATTAGGACCTTTTAATGATATCTAAGTTTGATACATGGCATATCAAATAGTGTTTCTATGGGATAACACATTTAGATATCACCTATGTAAGTGTGAAGTGCAAGCCGCTTCAAGAAAAATCTGGTAAGACTAGTTTTCTACGCACTTATTAACCAGGAAGTGTTCATGGCTAAAACGAAAAAAACAATGAGAACCAAAAATAGTTAAAGGGTTAATTGTGTGACTTATGTTGTCTAGGTATACACCAAAGCTCGACGGTTCAAAGATCAAATCTACCGATTAACCGAGTATATCTGATAAATGTTCACATTGGAAAGTTCAAAGAGAAACCTACTTATCCAGATGTAATTAATCCTTACTTATGAATCACATAATTTTTCATGCATATATTTTAAATAATAGTCATTCTCTATTCATATGGGGGATTGTTAGGCTAAAGCGAAGTGTGAATGAGAAATAAGAATTGAGAAATATGGGGGAGCTAAACGATGGAAAAATAAAAAGTCATTTCTCTTTCATTGTTAGAAGAAAGGAAATATTTTATCCTTATATAAGGAAACACTTTCTTTGACTCTTAAAGGGTTAAGTAAAGGGTGCCCCCTCGAGCCGCCGTCGTCGCTCGCTCGCTTGGCTAAGCTTCAGCTTCGGTAATGATTGATTGATAATTTTTTAGAAAAAATTTATTTATTAACCTCAATAAATAATTTTCTTTTTCTGAATATTAATTCAGAATTATTGATTAATTAAATAATTAATTCTCGAATTAATTGATTTAATTAAATTCGCATAATTAAATAATTACTGAATTAACTAATAAATGAAATTTAAAATTCGCGGATTCGAAAAGGACATGTTCCTTCCGAATAGATATTTTCCTTCGCAGATTCGGAAAGGACTTGTTCCTTTTGAACATACACTTCCCTTTCTAAAAGAAACCATGCATGTTCTGAACATGTAAGCTCACACCCTTATTAACTACAAATAGAGAGACATCCTCTCAGTTTTGAACATCAAAATTTTTTCCTCTTCTGCATATATTTTCTTATAAATAAAGTTGTGTCTTTGTGTGATTTCGTTGTTATTTTCTGAGTTCACTGAAATTATCAAAATTTGAGGTACCGCTACTTGTTTAATGTTCTATCCATTTTATCTTAGGAGGAAATAATCCATAACCTCGGGTACGGTGAGAGAATTAAATTCCTTAAGGATATACAGTGAATTTTGTGGACTCGAATATTGTTATTTTTACATCTTTATTATTTCAAGTTTACTAATTTTAATACACGAGATAACATAAACTATGTAAAAAGCCTTAAAGTTTAGAAATTTAAAATCAATTAACATTTTAATTACCTTATATAAATTATTTTCTTATTTGAATATAACGGGGAATGCTTCTATATATGTGACTCTTGAATTATATACATGAACACATTGGCGGAGCCAAAGGTTTTGGTAAGGGGATTCAAAATCTGAAAAACTAGACTACTGAACTAGCCGAATGGATTCGACATCTACTATATATACATAAAAAAATATTTTAATCATGTATAAATAATATAATTTTTCATCGAAAGGGGTTCAGATGAACCCCATGACTATAAGTTGTCTCTACCCTGCATGAACATATTATATTTACAAGTGATATTCCATGATTATGTAGGCGGAATGAAAAATATACTACAACAATTATGTACATTATACAACTTCAAGTATACAAAGGTATATAATCCATATTTAAGAATAATTGAATCATATTATAGTATATTATACACCATGTGAATTATGTATCCTAAAGATATAACATACATACATGTTGGGTATTTAAAATAGGTATAGAATGTATGTAATTTTACACAAATTTGATATTGTTAAGAGCTAATTACATCACATCTTTGCTTTTTTTCAAATTACAAAAATCCCTTAAAAATTTAAGGATTTCTGATACATCACTCAATGTTCTAATACACCTCATCCCTGTTTTAGATACATCACTCAACATTCTAATACATCGGATTTCAACTTCAAATACATCACTCAATGTCCCGATGCATCACATTTTGATACAATTATCATTATTGATACAAGACACACCGACCCTGATATATCGCTCAGCGTCCTGATACATTACCTTTATTAATACAAGACACACCTTTCCTGATACATTGTGTATTGTTAGCTTTCATAGATAAAGCTCTTCTACAATTCTAAGATGACTGATAAGCAGTTTCTAGAAGAAGGAGATCGGAGAAAATATCTAACTTCAATTCATTCATCTTAATTTTTTTAAGTGGCTTACATGGGGGATATTTATAAGAATGGATACATCACATGCTTAATCATCTTGGTCGTTACTCTAACTGCCTGACAAACTTCTTAACTACTTTCTAACAAATTGAGTTGGACTTAACTAACTATGGTTACATCAGCTTGTAACCTATCTCAACACCCCTTCTTAAGTTGATGGCTTGAATAGGTCCTTTAGTCCTAACTTGCTTAATAAGTATTCATGTTGTACTCTTCCCAATCCCTTTGTAAGTACATCTACTAGTTGTTCTTCAGTGGATACATGATTGATTTTAATCATTCCTTGACTGATTATTTTCCTTATAAAGTGCAAATCAATGTCAATATGCTTAGTCCTCTCATGGAATATAGGATTTGCAGCAATTTGAATTGCAATATTGCTATCACACATCAAGTCTATAGGTTGTTGTACATGAACTTCCAATTTTTTGAACAATCCAATCAGCCATGTGATCTCTACAATGTAGGCAACCATACTTCTGAATTCAGCTTATGTTGAGCACCTGAATATAGTTTCTTATTTCTTTGACTTCCAAGAAACTACAGCCACAAACTTCACTAAATACCCTGTTACTGATCTTTTGATTTCTAAACATGCACCCTATTTTGAGTTACAATAGGCAGACAATTGGTTGGTGTTGTCAGCAGGCATTAGTAATCCCAATCATGGTGTGCTTTTGATGTATCTTATCACTCTTAGGGCAGCTTCCACATGTGACTTCTTTGGAATATGCATATATTGACTGAGTACTAGTACTATAAATGTTATGTCAGGTTTGATCATAGTAAGATATAGCAACCTTCCCACTAATATTTGATATGATGCAGGATCCTTTAGTGCATCATCAACTATTGCTTCTCTATTTGGTATGTGGATATCATATTCTACAGAGATTAGTTTCTAATTAACCTCTAGTGGAGTCCTAGCTAGTTTTGCTCCACTTAGACCAATTTCTGATTCAATTCTAAAGCATATTTTTTGGCACATTACTATTCCTTCTTGTGATCTAGCCACCTCAATTCCAAGAAAGAATTTAAGTTCTCCACGGTCTTTCATCTTGAACTTGTGTTGTAGATCCTATCTTACTTGATTGATCATTTTCTGATTGTTTCCAGTGACCAAAAGGTCATCTACATAGACCAAGATAATTACTAGCTCCCCTTCTAACTTTTTGGTAAAGAGAGAATAATCATAATGGATTTGGATAAATCTCATCTAGATAAGAGTATCAGTCAGTTTTCCATTCCATTATCTTGGGGATTGTTTAAGCCCATATAATAATTTGTGAAGTTTGTAGACTTGTTTTGTCTCCCTCTGTTTTGCAAATCCTTAAGGAATGTTCATAAATACTTCCTCCAATAGATCAACATTTAGAAAGGCATTATGGACATCTATCTGATAGATGAACCACTTATTGGAAGCTGCCAGGGCTACAAAGGACTTAACAATTATGCATTTTAGAAACTGGAGAAAAAGTCTTAGAGTAGTCCAAACTAGTCTTCTGACTCTATCCCTTAGCTATCAGTCTTACCTTATATATTTCAACTTTCCCTGAAGTTTTGTACTTCACTTTATATATCCACTTATACCCAATAGGTTTCTTACCTACTGGAAGATCTACAATGGTCCATGTATGATTATCTTTCAGAATAATATTTTTTTGCTGCATAGTATTGATCCATGTTGGATCTTGGGAGGCTTGTTGGAATGAAGAAGGTTCAGGGATAGAGGAATATATTGAAAGGGCATATTGATAGGAAGAAGAAAGAAAGGAGTAGATAATATGAGAGGACATGGGATAAGAGCATGTTTGGAAAGTGGAAGATTTGGGAGTGACAAAGTTATGCAGCCATTAATGAGGATGTTTGGTTCTAGTAGATTTTCTAAGTTCAGTCTGAGGGAGAAGTGCAGGCTGAGTAGAGAGCTCCTGAGATACTTATGGTGATATAGGAGGTGATGGAGTAGAGGTAGGAGAATATGTTAGGGAAACTGGAGAAATAGCAGACCCAAAAGAAGAATAAGACTCCCTCTGGTAGGATTAGGAGGAGGGACATTATAAGATGAGGAGGAAGATGGATCATTTAGAATAGGTAACTGTAGGACAAGAAAAATAGGAGAACTAAAGGACTTGGCATGAAGGAATGGAAAGATAGACTCTTGGAATACTATATTTCTAGTGATGAAAAAGGATTTGGAGTGAATGTTATATATTTTATAACCTTTTTGAGTTAAAGAGTACCCCATAAAGACACCAGGTACAACTCTAGCAGTAAATTTATCTGAGGATCTTATGATGGAGGCATAGCTTAGACATCCAAAGACTCTGGTATGGGAAAGAGAGGGAGGATGGTTATATAATATTCAAATAGAGATTTGAAATACAAGAGTTTGGAGGGTGCTCTATGTAGAAGATACACAACAGTAGTGACACATTCTCTCTCAAACTGTAAGGGAATAGCATCGGCTTAGAATCTAAGAGACTTGGCTACACCTATAATAATTCTGTGTTTTCTTTCTACAACTCCACTTTATTGTAAACTGTAGACACAAAAATGATAAAAAGCTTAACACCTCTCATTCTTCCGTCCTTCAGAATATATAATCCATGACCTTCCCTACCAATCCCATTCACCATGCCAATATAAAGATCCTGAAATATGCATAAGTCAGAAAAAATGCTACTGAGAATTGTAATTTCTTAGTTAATTTGGAGAATAATAGCAAGTTAAATTTAAAATCTGGTATGAATAGGACATTAGAGATGAGGTTTGTTAGCACTTTAGAACTTCCTGTATGTGTTACAGGCACCACACTACCTATAGGAAGATGAATTTTACTTTTCTTCATTTCTGGAATCGCATGATGGCTATGCAATAACTTAAGATTAGAAGTCATATGATTAGTTACACCTGAATCAACTATCCAACTAGTACTTGCATTAGTGGTAGTTAAAGCTGTCATAATACCTATATTAGTAGCTTGAATGGGGGATTTCTCTTCATTACCTCTACTCAACATCAAGAGGATTTGGTGGTACTGCTCCTGAGTAAAGTGAGGAGGAAGTTGTGGTGTAGGTTGAGATGTGCTAGTGCTGGCATAAGAGGAGGTTCCCTGACTATATTAAGTAGGTTTTTCATAGTTAATGGAGCGATCCACATCATAGTCTAGATCCTCATAATTTTCTACTTGTTTTGCATATTGAATTATCCCTTTATTTTTAGACTTAGGCCAATCAGGAGGATATCCAATCAACTTGAAAGAATTCTCCATGGTTTCCATTATAGCTGTAGAATTCACATACCAATGAGCTCTTCTTTAGAGGCCTAAAACCGTTGTTTGACTGTTGTCTACTAGAGTAGTTACCTCTTGAGTTTGAACCACCACTAGAGAAGTTGATGCTAGAGTTCACACCTCCTCCACTATAAGTATTTCGAGATCCATTGCCTATACTTTTACCAGTGCCTCCCTGAAATCAGAGTTAGAGCCTCCTTTGTGGCTGAAGAAAGTTGTTCTTTTTAATAAATCAGCTACCTAACTTACTGGTGATGTATTAGCCAAAGATATTTTGCTCTCATGATTTATGATCATGGAATAGGCTTGGTTGATTGTTGGTATTGGGGACATCATTAGAATCTGGCTTTTACAATGAACATAGGTCTCATTGAGTCCCATTAGGAACTATAAGAGCCTTTGATGTCCATAATGTTGAGAATAGTTCCTTGACTCAGGACAATTACAATTTGGACAGGGCATAAATGCATCAAATTCATCCTACAGAATCCTCATTCTAGAAAAATACTCATAAAAAGAATGAGTTCTTTGATTTAGATCACAATTTCTCTTTGGAAGAAGAATTCACTTTTCATTTACAGTGTCAAATCTCTCTTTTAAGTCGAGCCATACTTTGTGAGCATTGGAGGCATTTATTATACTATTTAACAACTCCTTTCTAACTGCATTCATGATCCATGACAACACCACTGCAATCACCTTTTTCCCACTGATCATGCGTGGAATCATCGAATATCTTTGGTGTGTCTACCATCAATAAATCCTAACTTGCTATTGCCCAACAGACCTAGTGCCATAGACATGCTCTATAATGCATAATTTTTAGATTCAGTTAACAAAAGAGAGATTAGAGAGCTACTTGGAGTGTCATTTGGTTGAAGGTATAGGGGATGATTGTGATCTATTTCAACTCTGCCATTGCTGTGAGATGTAGTTGAATTCGGAGCTCCAGCTATATCTTCTATTGCATTGATGAATCTCCTTGAATCTAGTTCTTCTCTTTCTATTAAGTTTGATTGAATCGAAGCTCTTTCGATGATTGCAACCTTTAGAGTATGTGAATCTCTGATCGAGGCTCTGATACCGTGTTAGCTTCATAGATGAAGCTCTTCTACAATTCTAAGATAACTGATAAGTAGTTTCTAGAAGAAGGAGATCAGAGAAAATATCTAACTTCAATTCATTCATCTTATTTTTTTGAGTGACTTGCATAAGGGATATTTATAAGCATGCAAACAACACTGACAAACTTTCTTAACTACTTTCTAACAAATTGAGTTAGACTTAACTCACTATGGTTACATCAGCTTGTAACTTAGCTCAATACGTACGAGTGATGTATCCGAGAATAGGAGAGTGTAGAAATTTTTGTAATTTTTTCAAATGATAAGAAATTTTAAAAAATATAATAATATAAGTTGTGTATTTAGATATTTTACCTTAGAATGTAATGCTTTTTAAAATAAACTTTTCGCCTAATTTTTTAGTTGTCTGGGCATATGGTGTCCATATATATAAACTACTCTCTTACTCAAACAATAATCTTTTATTCATTAAGTTTTTGTATAATATTTATGAAACTACACTCAATAATTAAAACAAGTAACTAAGAAAATATTTAAGAATCTAAGAAAGAGAAAAGTTGGCATGCCCCGATTTTTGGTGGAATGAATTTGTACCTGATGTCTTTAGTTTGACAGATCGAACCTTCTTAATATGACTTATGAGCATGATTTATGAATGAGTGAAAAAACATAATTTTAGAAGATCTTCTTCTTCTTTTTTCTATTTTCAAGGAATACATCTCTAACGTAAAATATTTTCCTTTTAAGAGCCCCTTTGGATGGGCTTATAAGGTGGTCAAACCAACTTATAAGCCATTTTTAGCTTATTGTGGTATTTGTCTAATGCTAACTTTAAGCCATAAAGTTCTTTAAGTCAGCTAAAAATGAAAAGCTAGGATTCCTAACTTTTTTTTCCTAAGTGCTTAAAGTCATTTTCTTTGACCATGGAAATTACTTTTATATCCCTTATATTTTAACTAAATTCCCAAACTACCTTTTTTATTCTTTTAACCCTAAAATTCACATTATTTTTTTCATTTCTTCGGCATAAGCACTTTTATTCAAACATTCAACGGCTTATTTATAAAAATAACTTTCAGCACTTCAAAGTTTTAAAAGCACTTCATATGTAAAAGTTATTTTTTTAAGCCCATCCAAACGGGCTCTAAATCTTGAAATATCATATATGTTCAAAATAATAATACATGCATATAAAAATGCGACGTCAATAAAAAAGATCATGGAGGATCAATAGGATATACGTAGGCCCTTATCCTATCCTTGTAAGATAGATAGACTATTTTTGAAAAATTCTCGACTTAAAAGAAAAAAATATCCGAGTGGGATTGTAAGAAAAGAGACAAAGTAGCAAAAAAATAAATTAATGCAACAACAAATAGTAATGCACACAGAAGAATAAGAAAATACGTGATAACTAAATACTACTACTAAAAGGATAACATGAGAGCAGGAGGCTAGCCCTCTCTATCTCACACATAAAATGCAACAACACCCACCTACTAATTACCTTATACCATAATCCCCGACCTTCATACCTTCTTATCTAAGTCATGTCCCCAATCAGATGAAATTATGTCATGTCTTGTCTAATTACCTTTCTCCAGATCTATTTTGTCCTACATTTACCTTTTACTAACTCATGGTACAACGAACCTCTAGCAATTGCTTATTGGCGCTTCCTCGCATCTCTTCTTTACATGCTCGAATCATCTTACTCTCACTTCCCTCATTTTTTCTGCCACTAATGTCACTCCCACCTTGCTCGTATAACTCTGTGCCAATAATTTCTTTTCAAATCTGCCCACACATCCATCTTCACTATTTTATCTTCTGAATATGAGCTTTCTTGACTAACCAACACTCTACTACATACAACAATGTTGATCAAACCACTATTCTGTAGAATTTACCTTTAAGCCTTAGGGATACATTCTTATCACATAGTACACCAGATGCGAGCTTCTCACCCACTCTATTTCAATACGATATGTAATATCATTGTCAATCTCCCCATCTCTCTAAATTGTGGATTCAAAATACTTGAAACTTCCTCTCGTAGGTATGACTTGTTCCTCAATCTTCACTTCCACATTCTTATTGCATAGTACATCAGATGTGAGCCTCTATATATATGTGTTATTATTTGAGTACCAGATTTTAACTCAATATTAATTATTTAGGCTTTACATTGTCACATATTAATCTTTTTCTAGGAGCTATAGGGTCAACCTCTTTATTTGTAAATTTCTAAAAGATTAAAGATTCAATTTATGAATTTGCGACATTAGATAAATTTTTTCTCATTTGATATTCGATACCCGCATTAAAATCTGGCATATGATAGATTTTTGAAGAATCGTGATGAAAGTTATTTTGTGTTACTTGCTTGTTTTTATATTAGATCATAAAAATATAATAATTTTCAAGCTAAGTGTCAAACACACATGTAAACTATCACTTTTTTTGAGTTCCATACCTAAACTATTGGGAGTGTTAGTTTCATAACAAAACTATCAATCATTAGTTTGAAAAATACACTCTCTCTTTTATTTTTAAAAGAATTATCACATCACTCTTCGTATGGACAAAACATTCCACCTTGACAAAATTAAATGAATTATTAGTATTAGTTAAAAATTTAATATTAAAGTATTACTATCCCCTCCAAAATTATTATTTTTAAAAAATAAAATATAAAATATTTTCTTACCCCACTCCACTACCTCCTCTCACCTTACCCCCCTGCCCCCGCATTTTTTAATTTAAAAAATTCTTCTATATAAGTTTTTTTAAAAAATCTTACATCAACCCCCCCCCCCCCCTCAACTTTTCAAAAAATAATTTTAGATATTATTTTTATTTTTTAAAATTTTTTTACCCCACCCCACCTAACCTCCGCTACAATTTTTTTCTCGTTTTGTGTTAGATATATACATATATATTTTAGGAAAGTATTTTCTACTTTCCGAAAATATCCTTTTTAAAAATAAAATTTTAATTTTTGTTATATTCGGTACACAAGTAGAAAAAAATACTTTCCTAAAAATATATGTACATATTGAACAAAAAAATGAAAAAAAATGTAAAATAATAAAAAAAAGAAGCGGAGGGTTAGATGGAGCGGGGTAGAATTTTATTTTATAAAAAATAAAAATAATATTTAAATTTTCTTTTGAGAAGGAGTGGCTTATTATGTGCAGGCACATAAGAAACAACTACTAGTTAATAGTACTAGTTACAGTAGTTTGCAGATTTGTTTGGTTGTGTGGTTTGTTGGTTTTGTTTGTCTGTGCAGGTCCATAAATCCTCACACTAAGGGAGACAACTACTTGGCTTACTTGGACCTCATCATCACAGCAACACTACTACATACCAGGTTCCTGGTCTCAATACCTGCAACAACTTTTGTGCACCCCAGCTACAACTTCAAAGTTGAGAATGCTTGGGTTCTCAGAGCACCAGCAGCCATCAGCATCCAACATCTGTACCAACAATTTGCAGCACTCAATGAGCAACTACAAGTCATTACTACTTCATACATCAGCTTCCAGATTTGCTTGTTGGGAGAGGCAATAAGGAGCTGGTTACAGGAATGCAGCAACCTTCCTTGGCTACTTGTATCAAGAAGCTGCCTGCAGGTTTGCAACAGCCATCACACCTCCCATACTTGTTTGGCTCTTTGGTTGCTTGGTTGTGCAGGTACACAAAGTCTCAGACAAAGGGAGACAACAGCCACACAAGCAAGGGCCTCACCTACTCCCATCACCTCTCCATGCATACCAGATGCATTCTTTCAACACCTGCAACAACTCCCTTACATTCAAGACTCTTGGAACTCCTTCTTGGTTCATATGTGGATGTGCAGGTACACCCCTGATCAGCTTCTACAGCACTGGAACTATGCAAAATGCAAGGCACACAATGGTGCACATCCAATCAGCTGCTCAAGTCAGGGAGGCATCACATACAAGTTGCACTACACAACTACTCTATCTTTCATGATCCTCAACAACAACCCCAAGGCTACTGGCTGCTATAGCTCCATTTACTTCCTATCCTTTCATCCTCCTTAACTACTCATCCTTATATTGATGTTGTTGCATATTTCCTTGGACTTACTTGGTATGACAAGACTAAAAAGGGCAAAGATGAAAAGAATTTTCCCATCCCATGCTAGATAGAAGTTTCATATACTTTTTTCTTCTTCAATTTAGCTATGTCTGATACGTAGCATAGTTGAATAGGAATAGTGTAGGTTACTCTCTTTTTTCTCATGGAAGGGGAGAGTCTCCCTCATTTATGCTTTCCTAGTCGATTTGTACCGGGAGGAGTCCTCTCATAGGTTTACTGCTTTCTAGTTATAGTTAGCCTCTCTTTTGTATCGGGAATGAGTTAGCTGACCTTAATAGGTTAGCCGACTTATGAACCAACATAAGATCGGAGGTAAGGTTTATGTCTCCCTCCTTGTATTTTTATTTTGTTTATTTATGTTAAGGCTTGGGGGTGCTGCTCAACCCCTGACTGTGCACGAGAGGTGAGAGCCTCGTGTAGGGTCTGTTCCCTTAAAAAAAGAAAAGAAAGAGTGGGTGGTTTGGGGGATGGGGTGGGGTACAAGGGAGGAGGTGGGAGTAGGGTAAGAAAAAATATTTCAAATTTTAGTTTTAAGAATAATAATTTCTTTTTCTTGGGATAGTAATAATCTAATCTTTAATTTTTAACTAATACTAATAGTTTATTTAATTATTGTCAATGTAAAATATTTTATTCGTGTAAAATGAGATGTAGCAAGGTTTTTTCAAATAAAAGAGAAAGTGTATTGTACGGATCACTGGGGTGTGTTTCTTGAATTGATGAGTGATAATATAAGAATGAAACTACCACTTCTAATAATTTAAATATGATACTAAAAAAATGACAGTTTAAATATGTTTTTGACGCTTAACTCAATAATTCTCGTAAGATATTTCCATAGAAGTTGAAATCAAAATAGGTATTTCAGGACTTCGTTGGACATAAATTTCTTTCTTTATTGAGCTAGTAAAATGGAACAACATTCATCATTTTCAGAAATATATAATTTCTTTTAAATTAAATACATTACTTAATAATAAAAACTCTATATACTTATGTATTAATAATTCAAGTTACATGTCCAAAATGCCTACCCAAAAAACTAATCTAGTTGTATCCCAATAACCAATCTGATGAACCACTACTTTCTTTAGAAAGTTTAGTTAGTATTGTTGTGAGGATAACTTCAATTTATTATATATGAAAAGCCAATAATTTCGAAGTAGATATCTTATGTATACTTTTTGTTAATGTATGTCATTGCCCATACTAATAAATGGATTTATTGTATTTTTTAAAAATGGATTTACTTTTTGGCAAGACTACTTTATATTGTTTAAGAGAAAAATATTGAAAAAAGTGCTCAACTTTATTATTGTTATTGATTGAATATACAAAAATTATATCACATGCTTTAGCACTACATAAAAACTTGCTCATATTATTGATTTCAAAATGAAATATGATACATTGAAGATTTTTCTACATATTTGGTAAATACCCAAAATTAGTTATTTCTAACTTATGTTCTTATTAGCTTATAAATACTTTTAATTTGATCAAGATTTTTATTATTGTTTCTTATTTTATTTTATTTTAATTCTCTAAATATTTTTTTAAAAAATAAAACCTCTATCTTCATATTCCTTCTATGTAAGTTGTTTCTCATTTTCTTTTAAAATATATTATTAAATTGTATTTTTAAAATGTATCTTAGTTATTTTAAGTAACATTTCTCTTATCAACACTTCTTTTAAAATTTTACGAAATACGTCAATTGTTTATTATCAGTTTTAATATTTTTATTTTAACACGTAACTATTTATTTTAAAAAAATTAATTTCATCACTTAAAATATAATCCAACTAATCCAAATAAGCTCATAGATTAACTAGATTAAACCTTAGTTATGATATCTAAGAGTAGTTATAGCATTTATAGAATTTTTTGAACAATGAAAGTTAATTGAGAAAAGGGTAAATAATATCACCGTGGGAAATATAACAAATTTGCTAATTGTTAGAATTTGATTTCGGATATGTCATTATTGATAGTGAACTAACTCAATTTTTTCCCTTAATTATAGAAAATATTACAAATTTGCTCTTTGTTTAAATTAGTCTCAAATATACTCTTACCTTAGTAGACTGACACAAATATACTCCTAAATTAATAGACTTTCAATATTTTATTTTTATCTATTTAAAGTAAATTTTATCATTGAGATTTCGAGGATCAATAATTTTAACCAATTTTTTTAATCAAAAGGATTACACGTAAATAATTAATAAAGTATCTCACGATTACAAAGATAAAAAATATTGATCTTTACAAAGACATGCACAGAAAGAGAGAAGACCACTTATCACTCAATTATTGAGAAAAATGGAAGGTTTTGGAGAAATATTTTATTTTGGTTCTCCTCTTAAAAATAAAAGATTGATTTTAAAAAAAAAGTAAGTTAGCATTTGGTCATGAATTTTTAAAAATCTTTGGGAATTAGATTTTGATAAAGTTTAGATTGAAATTTCAATATGTGTTTGTCTATAATTTTTGAGAACATATTTCACTTTTTTAATTTAAAAATAATAATAATATGAAACATGATTTATACCTATAAGTTTTAAAACTATCTAAAATACCATAATTTTGTAATGAACTATATAATAATTATTCAAAAGTTATCACGCAATTTCAATCATGTCTACATCACAACAAAGTACAGTGAAAAATAATTAGTTTCATCGTTTAACGTATTAGAGTACAACATAAGCAAATAAAAATAACGATTTACTCAATTTTTTATTAATCGTTAAATCAATAATTTTTTTTTATAGTCATATAAACGAATAACTTGTGAAAACTAGGGTTAAGCAAGTAAAACATTGTCGATAAAACAACTTTGATATTAATTTTAGGAGTGCATTTAATGATGGGAAATGATAGATGGAATTATTTGTAGAAATAAATAGATGTTTTTTTTATATATAAAAAATATAAAATTTGGGGTAAGTTTTAAAATTTTAAAAAATTGAACAATTACATTTTGGCTGAAACAAGTATTTTTTTGGTGGATTTTGTTTTTGTTTTTTTAATCAAAAAAAATTCCCAAAGTAAATAAATTCTTTGGCCAAACAGATTTTGCCAAAAAAAAATTCTTCAAAAAATGCTTGCAATATCTATGATCAACTGGTCCTAAATTTCATTAGTTTATGTGACAAATGTGAACTACTATATGAATGATAAACACATATTTGAAATTAAATTCAAGGAAAGGGTAAATTTATTTTAATTATAATTATTTTTTGGTCTTTTTTCCTAATAACTTTTACCATTTTTTTATTTGAGAAAGTTTAGAAATTTCACATTTTTGTTCACTTCCTTTTCTTGGAATCTTGTTTGGTAGTTCATGTATATGGTGGAGGAGTGTGTGGAAGACATAAGAAAGAGAGAGAATAGTACAACTATGGCTTGCATTCTATTGTCTTTTGTACTGTCTACTGAAGAGAAATGTAATAACCCTTTTTTATTTTATTTTTATACATTATGCATCTCAATTTACGTGACATAATTTAATTTAACATAAAATTTAAAATGTTTTTATTTTATTTTTTAAACTTATAATTTAAGAGTCCGTTTGAATTGACTTATAAGTTACTGATAAATTATTTTTATTTTTTTGAGTATTTATTTGGGTAATTTAAAGCTATTTTGTGTTTAAGATAACCCTAAAAAAATAATTGGATCTGTTTGACTTAACTTATTTGAAGCAGTTTATAAGCCAAAAATAAATAAATTGGGCTATCCGAATTTATTTTTTGACTTATAAGCTGTTTTAAATAAGTTAATTCAAACAGACACTAAAATAAGTTATAAATATTTTTATATAATTATAAATCATTTCATTAAAGATAGAATGAACATTTTTGAAGTTAAGTTGTTAGTATAAATATAAACGTGTCATTCATTTTTAAAAACTGATTTTAAAAAAAGCTAGTCATATAAATTAGTAAGACGGAACTACTCCCTTTCTTCACTTGTCCACTATTTTCAAAAATAATTTTAACTTTTACTTTTCATAGAAATAATTATTTTTTTCCATTTTTAATCTTAATATTAATTATTTATTCTTCAATTATTTTTCAATATCCAATACTAAACATCAATTAATATGTGTAATACAATAAAATAATCATGTTGATTATTATTTTCTTAATGAGTGTATCAAATTCAAACGTGATAAATAAAGTTGATTATTTAAAATATTTAAAACCTTTTTAATGCTTAGCTGGAATTAACGTAACACAGCTGTCATTATGGTACGGTCCGCAGCGTAACCGCACCTTCCAACGTCGCCGTTTTTCCACATAATAATTATTTCTCTTTTTTTTTTGTTTTTTTTATTTTCTTCTGGAATTTGCTGTCTTCTCTACCTACCTACGCCCCAACCCACCCCATCCCACCCACCCCACTCCTGTAAATTTCAAAATGTCCATTTTGTCCAAGTCCTTTTATTTAAATGACACTTCAATCCCTCATTTTTATACTTCATATGAATTTTATCCAAGTGGAATCTCACTTTGTTGGTTCTCTACATAAAAACTTGTGGGGTTGAAGGGGTATCTCAACCAAATTTACTCCAATACCCTTCTCTCTGTTAATTAGAACGTTTTTGTTATAAATGCAACCTACTACAAAATAAAAATCATAAATTACAAAATGCTTTACATAGATTTGAGAGGGATATTTTCATAAATTTTTGGAATTATTACCCGATGCATTTATATTGATTAGTTTTAATTTAATTTTGGTTTATCCTATTTATTTGAATTTGTTAGATTACCTACAAGAGAATACTCATTTTAATTAATTAAATGAATAGAAATCTAAAGTAAAATGGTCAAATAAGATTTAAATGAAAAAAGTAATCAAGACATATTCCACATAGTAATAATAAATTTTTTTTAAATTCATAAATATCTCAAATAAGTGACATAATGCTATTGTAAATCGCGATTCAATATATCAAATTATAATTTTTTTATGAACTCACATTAACTCATTACGAAAAATTTATCTTTATTTACACTTCAATGAATAGAAATATAAAGTAAAATGGTCAAATAAGATTTAAATGAGAAAAGTATTCAAAGACCTATTCCTCATATTAATAAAACGTGTGTATATATATATATATATATCTTAAATTCATAAACATCTCAAGTAAGTGACGTATAACTAAAATAATGCAAGTTAAAATTTTAATTTTTTTAAAATATAAATCATGATTAAATATATTAAGTTAAATATAAATCAAATTTCCATTATTGAAAGTTTACTTTTCAAATATATTCAAATTCAAATCAAACACGTCAAATGTTCTAATCACTTTCTTTTTCTATTATTGATAATAAAGACGAGAAAAATAAATAAATTCTTTGAAATTGTTTAAAAATTTATAAAAACTTAAAAACAATTACATAACATATAAAAAACAGTTTAAAAATACAAAAAAAGAAAATGAAATATAAAAGTAATTACTTTTATGTAATCAAAAACATAAATATAAACAAACTATTAATTATTGACAAGTCTAGATTTAATTATCTTAAAGTCCATATCAACCAAGTCAAAAAAGTAGTCCACTATTTGAGAGAAAAAACAAAAGTCTCTATCAAGGTTATAATGTACCAAATACTTTTTAAAAATTAAGGTTAATCCCAATTTCAATATTCTTAAAAACAGTCAAACCTAAATGGCAATAACCGTAATTACGCCTCAATCTAGTGCCCTATTTTCTCACAAAATTACAAAATCTGTTAAATATTTTTTCCCATTTCTCGAAAACAGTCAAAATAAAAATCTCATTTTTTACAAAAGTGAACAAGTACAAATCCGTCATTTCAATAATTCATCAAGGGCAAAATAGTCTTTTCGATTTCGCCTATAAATATCAGACGTTCGCTTTCACAAATAACACACTCTCAGTACAAAAGCGCAACACCACCGCCTTTTCTCTCTCTAAAACATTACCGGTCGTCGCCGGAGACAATATCCGTCGACGTCACCGGAGAAAACTTTCGCCGGAAAGTAATCTCTGTCACAGTTTTTCACTTTTATTAAACTTCCGTATTTGTTTCCGGCCACATCAATAAACCGACGACGTACATACTGTGGCCGGAGGAAACATCGGCGGAGAAGGAGAAGGAGAAGGAGGAGGAGGAAGTAAGTTCAGTTTCAACTAATTTAATACGACATCACTTCACTCGCAGTGGTTGATTACCGGAAAGTACGCCGTGTTTTTTAGTTTTGTAGAACAGTGAGCTTATCGGGAAAAGGAAACGACGTCGTTTAATAAGTCGGAGAACGTTAAACGACGTTGTTTTAGTGATTTAATCAGCGAAGTTAAAAGGAGGGAGTTTTAAAACGGGGTTTTGTTTTAAAACGGTATCGTTTTTAAAAAAAATGGTTTGACTGATTCATCCTCGAAACGGGAGAAAGAATAAAGAAGAAAAGCAGAGGAAGGGAACGGTGTCGTATGGGGAGGTTAGGAGTTGGGTTAGCGGTGGGTTGTGCTATGGCGGCGTGTATTGTAGCAGCAGCTATGGTGGGTAAGAGGGTTAGCAAGAGGAGAAAGTGGAGGAAAATGGTGAAAGTTTTGGAAGAACTGGAGGAGTCATGTGATACAACTGTTGGTAGATTAAAACAGGTAGTTGATGCTATGGCTGTTGAAATGCATGCTGGACTTGCTTCTGAAGGAGGGAGTAAACTCAAGATGTTGCTTACATATGTTGATAAACTCCCAAATGGGTATGTATGCAATCCACACATTTGCATTAAAGTTTTTAACTTTTGTTTATCAGGCAACTGTTACAAATGCTAGCAACTTTTAGTTTTCCATGTCATGTTTTTTTTCTCTCTTGCCTCATTTGATTTGTGCTTCATTTGCTTAGCTGTTACGTTTTGAAAATTTAGATGAATATTTACTTACGTACACATATGGATGCTTTCTTTATGATTATTTTGTTTTCTTTTGATAATTTCATTCGTTCACGCGTTTATTGCTAGGCTTAATGTAGGCAAAGCATTGGTAGTTTCTTTTGAGGTGGGTGGGTAGGGTGGGGGGTTTACAAGTGTTTGCCCTTGAAAGGGAGGGTTTGTGTGAAAGATTGTGCTTTTCTGTTATATGGTAGTAGATCTTTTGTCTTTATGGTTGATTAGGGGGGTTTGTATTTGGCTTTTTTTTTTTGGATGTATTATGTGTTTAGGGTCGTGAAGTACGAGGAACAATGCAATGTACTTAATACTTTGTTGAACTAGTTTGATCACGGATAGAATTTGAGTCACTAGCGAATGGTTTTTTACTTCCTCCTTCAGTGACATAAAGGGGTCCTATTTTCAAGTTCCTGTTGTTTTTTAACCATGGTACTGATTTTCTTTCAATGTACAAGACCAGAGACGATGTTTTTTCGACTTTATGTTTCTCTTTTTGTTTCCCTCTTCTTCTTTTGTTTTTCTCTAAGGGCTTTCATGAACTTTATTCTTTAGATTTTTTGATTAGATGGAAGGTTGAATCAGATATCAGGTTCATTTTGATCAATATTAATAGTCAATCCATAACATCCTTGAATGCTATAGTAACTAATTCAATGTTAACATGCTTCTACTGCTTGTTCCCCCCCCCCCCCCCCCCCCTATTTATCCTCTTTGATTGCATGTGCACTTGTTTGGTAATTTCATGCAGGTGTTGGCCCTTAGCATATATAATGAAAATTAGGCATTGGAATCTTACTGAATTATCTATTTTGTTGGACATAACTGTATCTATTTTATTATTTATTTCTTTGGTGTTAACATATAAGGGGAGATGTACTTTTAAAAGTTGAGAATGCAGTACTAGAGAAATATTTACTTATCTTGTCCTAAAAAGAGAAACTTTAAAATGGATTTTCTTCAAGATCAAATACAAATTAAAAGAATGAGGCTTTTCGGTTGAATCGTCACTTGAGCTAGTGAAACACAAGAGAACTCCTCACTCTGTGTTGCAGTTTTAATGTTGGCTGACTGGTAGCTACTTTGTTAGTTGTCTCTAATGATCAACTTTTGGTAACTTGATAACTAATTCTGGGCTTATGATTTTAGTAGTGAGAAGGGAACATATTATGGTCTAGACCTTGGTGGCACAAACTTTAGAGTTTTGAGAGTCCATTTAGGAGACCAAAGGTCTTCTATTCTTGGACAAGACATTGAACGCCAACCCATTCCGCAACACCTAATGACAAGCACAAGCGAGGTAGCTGAGTTTGTGCTTCTAATTTTTCTGTTATCTTCCTGCAAACAGCAAATTTTTAATTTGATTTGATAGAGATCAACAGTCTTTACCTTTTTTGTTATGTGTAGGATCTGTTTGATTTTATTGCATCATCGCTAAAGGATTTCATTGAAAAGGAGGGTAGTGTCTCGGAGCAGCCTTCACCTAGGAGGAGAGATCTTGGCTTCACATTTTCATTTCCTGTGAAGCAATCTTCCGTGTCATCTGGCATTTTGATGAAATGGACAAAAGGATTTGCGATTGAAGATACGGTTAGTTAACAGGAGTCCTTGCTCTTGGATTCTATATAATTCAAAGTTTATAAATGTCTATCACTTACCTTTTATGAATAAAATCATAATTATCAATCTTGTGGGATGTGACACTTTCCTTTTTAGTGCTTGTGTGCGATATTTTGATAGGAAATTTAGTACTGCTTGTGTGTGTTACTTGAACTGTATAATATGACCATGCAAAGCTAACAGCTTGAAGAAGCTGTGTTTTCTTTTCTAAGCCGTCTCAATATTTCCTTTATATTAAAAGTGACAGCAAATGAAAAATAGTTATCAGTGATGTGAATATGTGGTACAGATTTATGAACCTCCTATGCATGCCCTTTTTTTTTTTTAAAGGTCATTGATATGGAATTGTCAATTTACAATATATCTTTCTTTCTGCTCTCACATTTCTTTATTTGTAGATTGGAAGAGACGTTTCTGAATGTCTGCAGCTAGCACTGTCCAGGAAAGGTCTAGATGTGCGGGTTGCAGCACTGGTGAGCACTTCCATTTTCCAGCTTCTTGCTTCTTCGCAACTTATGCTAAGACATATTTCCTTGCTCATCTCCGTGAGACTTTCTTTTGGATTTTTGCTATCTTCCACTAGGCTCATATTACATGGTTTAATGCCCCTTTGTTTGTGCTTTTAGGTGTTACTTAGAGCTGTATGACATGTATTTCTCCTCATAATAGGATAGTTAATTGTAGAACTTATTTCAGTGAAGCTGTACAATAGACGTCCTAGCACTTGTTTTTTGGTCTCTGTGGAACATTAAAACAAAGGAAATGGGCATATAGAGAAATGAAATTTTTTCTACTATCATGTATCTTGCCTTCTTTGAGTGTTCAGTCAAGGTTGATATTGGATCATTCCGTTCGGAAGACACAGACAGGTGGCTTACAAAGAAAATTTCAGTTCTATAGGGAATTTGATGTTATGATTAAATTTTTATGTAGTATTAGGACAAAAGTAGTTGGTTATGAATTAAATCATCCGTAGTGTAAGTGCAATATCATTTCTACATTCAGGAAAACCATTATTTTGTCACTAGTTTATAAATGTCTTACCTTGTGTATAAGTTGGAGAAGTACTGTGGTTAATATTTTTCTCTGTCTTATGTAGTGTTCTCCTTCAAATTTTAATAGAGGCTTGATTAGTTTTAGCTCTTGTGCAATGGGTGTTAGAGCTTATTGTTGTTGCATTATGCCCCAGATAAATGACACTGTGGGAACTCTAGCTCTTGGACATTATAATGATGAAGACACAGTTGCTGCGGTTATAATTGGGACTGGCACTAATGCATGCTATTTGGAGCGGGCAGATGCAATTATTAAGTGTCAAGGTCTTTTAACAACATCTGGAGGCATGGTATATTTACTTGCTTATGTTCATTTTTTTTCTAGTCTTGGTTTTTTTAATAAAAGTTTGCTTATGTCTTCCTACTTTCTTTAAATAGGTGGTCAATATGGAATGGGGAAACTTTTGGTCATCTCATTTACCAAGAACCTTTTATGATATCGACTTGGATGTTGCTAGCTCAAATCCAAATGATCAGGTAAAGTTTCTATTTCTTGGAAACTCCGTGTATTTCATGTGACTTGTTACACACTTCAAGCATCATATTCGAGGATTATGCTGCAGGGCTTTGAGAAAATGATATCAGGAATGTATTTGGGAGACATTGTCAGGAGAGTGCTCCTTAGAATGTCTGAAGAATCAGATGATTTTGGACCTTCATCTTCAAAATTAGCAATTCCTTTCGTCTTGAGGTGCAACATGTTTTCTGTTCAGATTTTGTTTTCAAGTTCAGCTCTTTGTTTATCCTAAGTGCATTTTATATTGATACATTTGAGATCTTAACTGCATCTTCTCACTTTTTCGCTGGATATTTCTATGTGATGTTTGCAGTTTAGTACTTACTACTTTAACTGGAAATAATGACAGGACACCGTTGATGGCTGCTATGCACGAGGATGATTCACCCGACTTGAGTGAAGTAGCCAAAATCCTAGAAGAAGTTCTGGAGGTAGACCCTTTTACCTTCCTATCCTACACTTCAATATTGTAACTCAATGATTGTGACATGATATTTGTCCACTTCTTGTTTAATACTACTTGGCGTGTTGCTTGGTTTCTTACTGTCTGGTTCTTGGGGCTCCCGACTTTCAGTTACCTGACGTGCCAGTGAAAGTCCGGAAGCTTGTAGTGAAGGTATGTGATGTCATTACTCGAAGGGCTGCTCGACTAGCAGCTGCTGGTATCGTAGGAATTTTGAAGAAGATCGGTCGAGATGGGAGTGGGGGCATAGCCAGTGGAAAATTAAGGAGTGATAAGCCAAGTCGGATGAGAAGAACAGTTGTGGCTATCGAGGGTGGTCTGTACACAAGCTACACCACATTTAGAGAATACCTAACTGAAGCAATGAAGGAAATTTTAGGGGAAGATGTTTCCCCTCATGTCATTCTTAGGGTCATGGAAGATGGATCAGGCACTGGAGCAGCTCTTGTTGCTGCTGCAAATTCACCCTCTGAGGCGGATCTGGTACAGCTGCAGTGAATAGAAGCAAATACTAATATATATATATATACATATATATATATATAGATATACACAGCTTTGTAAATTGTAGAAAATATCTCAATCCATCAAAATGTAAAAGGGAGGAGGTTGTGTATATGTGTCATAGATGTCAAATATGATATTACATAGTCTAGGATATCCCCATTGCTGTCTTAGAATGATATTGGCCCATTACAAGTTGAAGAAAATTAAATGGTATTGTTGATTCCAGTAATTTATCTCATTTCTCTATTTTGTGTATGTAAAGAGATGATCTTTTCAAATGCTCTCATTTAATTATTTATTCATTTGTTCTCAAAACACAAGTTCTTTTCCACTTGTATTATATTGTTTATGCTTTCAGCGGTTCGATGATCTCGTATGCTCACTATTTGTAATGAGCTACAAAATCAAATCTTAGGTCGGACCGAGTAAACATTAATGGAAAAAAAAAAAGGAGGCATTTGGCCATGCAAAGCTTTTCCAGAAAAGCTTATAAAGCAAAGGGATTCTCTAAGGAGAACTTGATTTCAATTCTTTTAGTGTTCCTTTATTCACATTCCAGTAAACATGACATCATTTTGAAGCAAGAATATATTATCCCCCTTACAATAGGGGAAGGGAACCATTCTCCTACCTTTTTGTCCACTCGTTTCACTTTATGATACTAGTGGATATGTTCGCGCTTCACACGATTTATATCTATTTTCTTGTTAATTTTGTTGATATAGAATTGAAAAATAATAATATGAATCTTAATTATATAATGTAAAGATATACATACAACAACAACAATCAAGTGGAATCCCACAATGTGGGGTCTGGGGAGGATAAATTATACGCAGACCTTACTCCTACCAAGGTAGGACGGCTGTTTCCGGGAGATTGGAAAAAGTAAATACTACAAGAAAAAGATTGGAAAAAGAAGGTTGATACAGATGACAAAACATGCAGAAGAAAAAAGAAAAGTTAAAGAGAGACAGTACAATAGGGGTATCTATGATATAAAGAATTCCATATGCTATTAGGTTATGTTTGGTAAGGAGGAAAACATTTTCAGTAGGTCAAAATTTTTGGAATATGTTTTCTCTAAAAAATAAGTTTCTTAAAAATGATTTCCGTAGTAAAAGTAGGGAAAACAAATTTCACGTGTGACATTTCACATTAATTATATCTTTTCATTCTCTAACACATCTCATTTGCACATCTATACCCCTGTAGCCCCTTGCATTTAAAGGCTGATATCAGCCTGAGAATTATGAGAGTATATTATATTTTTCACTTCTAATTTTTTTTATCACAATAAGAAAAGAACTGAAATTTTTTGTTTGGAAATAACTTGCAAAAGAAAAAATATTTGATAGTATTTCTCTTTCAAGCCAAAAATTTACTGTTTCTATTTTGTGTTGTGTGAAAATCTGTTTTTCATTTTCATACTCCATATTTCGATAATTTGTTTTAGTGACTTGAACACTAATTAAGAAGAATATTATATGATGCGAAAATGCTTACCGAATGAAAGGACTTTCACTTGACATCAACAGTTTAGAGTGTTTCAAAAAACTACGAAAATCAATAACCAATTCAAAAAAATATTAAAATTATATTTTAGAATCGTTTTGATCATAGTATGGTGTACATATAATTAAGGGTATATATGCATTTTCTTATCTTAGTTAATCCAATAGTATAAATAGAACAAAATGGAGATCTTTTGGTTAGACAATATTTTAGATAAACACTTTTACTGAGTTTTGTGGGTTGTATCTCTTTGCCTCTATATTGGGTCTCTCTTGAATATTTTTTGATAAGATTATTTATGTATGAGTTCAATTCTCCTTTTTCTGGAATTTAAGCTTGTAGTTTGTTCAAATTAGAGAATTACAAATATATATTTGTTGGTCTCTAATTTACTTCAATTGTTCTTTCTTTCTTCTCTATCCCCCCTCAATTTCTTATGGCATAATACATAAAAGACATAATACATAAATATGCAATTTAACTTAACCTCAGCTGATATTTATGTTATTCAACTTTGAATATTTACAAGTAGACACTTAAATTTGTATAAAATTGAACAACATACATACTCGTCCTATATGATCTCCTACATGACAATTTTGTGTCCAATGTGACTTCCTACGTATATTATGATTATGACTTAATAGTAATCTTTTTTGACAAATAAATAAGTAAAGGAAATTTGAAAAAATAAACTTGTCAACTGAAGGCTCTTTATGACTTAAACTTTAGTTATTTTAATTCAAATTAAATAATAATTTGGTCCATGGGCCGACCTCGGCCCGTACCCGATAATCCTTCAATGGCCAAGAGCTTACTTGGATTGGGCTAAAAAGGTCCAGTTTTAAATATCAGGGATTACATAAATTTATACGGTTAAGAACTAATAACATTATATCCTTACTCTTTTTCAAATTACAAGAATATCTTAAATTTGGTGGAATATAGATACATCCTAAAATGTTTTGAAACATCGCATCTAAGTTTCGAATACATCCTTCAACATTCCGATACATCACGTCTCGGTTACGGATACATCACTCAAAGTCCCCGATACATCATGTAAGGTGATTATCCAACTGATATATCACGTAAAGTGATGTATCCGATCGATATATCGCGTAAAGTGATGTACTCGAAAATACAAAAGAGTAAAGATTTTTAAATGGTAGAAAATTTTATGGTATGGTAAAATAAATTATATATTTAGGTAATTTTTTTTTAAATGGACTTAAAAAATCTTACCCCGACTCTACTCAATAACGGGTTAGATTGGACTGACCCCAAAGACTAAATCCATTTTGACGACTCTACATTTATATATTATACCTTATAATAACTATCATCAACAAAGTCTTTGAATCCAATTAGTTAGTTGTTGGACGTTTTCCTTAATACATTTATAGTGACATTTATGAAAAAGACTTGGTCAAAAGAATTAACAAGTTTTTTTTTGTTTGTTTGAAAATAATTATATGTAAATTTTTCATTTTTCTTTTAATGGACGTGCTTCTATAGTAATAAAAACCGTGACAGCATTTTAATACCACCTTGAGCAATTAAACACTACCACGTGAATTAAAACAACAGAAGTGATTTCTTGTTTTAATTTATTAGGTCAATCTAATATTATAACATAAATTTATTTATTTATTTAAAAATATCAAAATTTGAATTATAATACTTAAATTCAACTATCCATTATATTATACCATCCCAAATTCAGTTGAAGCTACATTATCCCTTTGGATGTGACTTAACATTGTGCAAGACAGTTCCTTTGTTAATGATGTATAAAGTATTTCATATTTAGAGAAGATAGCATCTTAAGAGATGTAACATCAACAATTTATTTTACTGCGAACTTGCATTTGGGACGTTGGCTATCTATTAGATATGAAATAAATATAGTGGAGCTTAAAATCAAAAGTAGCAACTAATAATACATGACCTAATTGTGTAAATAATCACAACAAATGCATATTAATCCGCATTTCAGCATCACGGTACTTTTTGGAAAATGTTTTCCGATTTTCTCCTGTTTGGTTGACTTAAACTTATTTTCCTCAAATTTAAGAAAAATAACTTACATTTTTCAGAACTCTCCTCCAATCTTAAATTATAATTTTTTACTTACCCCATGCCCCCCTCCAAAAAAATTTAAACTTTTAATTTTTTTTAAATTTCAATTTTTCTTAAAAATACTTCAAATTTTTTAAAAAATTAATTTTCCCCGCCTCTAGGACCACCCCTACCCCCTCCCTCCACACAAAAACAAACAAAATAATAATTAAAACTTTATTTTTGAAAATGTAATGACACTCCAAATCATATTCTTTGTTTTACGTTCTTTTCATCATTTAGTGTTTTCTGTAGCGAAACCCCATGTCATTTATGACTTGCTGGGACTGACAGTTTGGTCATCTGGTTGTTCGTTTAGATTTTATGCTCGTTTGAGGTTTGGAGCTTTAGGAGTTTAAACGGTTGACTTCGGTCAAAACTCCAGGAAAATGACCTCAGAATGGAGTTTTGACGATTCCATCAGCTCCGAAAGGGTCAATTTAGTATTGAGGCGTGGTCGGCTCAAATCTTGAGGCTTTCGGTGCAAGTCTGTGCCATTAGATGTTTTAACTTTTGACTTTTGGCCTAAGTTTGACCTTAGTCAATATTATTGGTAAACATGCTCAAATGAGAATTCCATCAGCGCGATCAGCTCCAAAACGTCTATTTTGGTCTAGAACGACCTTTCATGCGAGTCTCGAGACTTTCAAGTTCATTCCGAGCCCCATTGTAGAATTTGACTTAAAATGACGCTTGGGCGTGGGACCTACTCTTTTTTGAGACGACCTAGGTTGAAAATTTCAACATCGCTGTGGAGTTCAAAACATCGAATTTGATGGGATAACATAGTTCATTTGGGCACACGGAGTTCCGAACGAATCACGAGCATCTCGTTGGAGACCTTGGCACTAGACAAAATCAACTGATGCAACTCAACTAGTGCAAGGCAAAAATGGCCTTTGTGTTTGCGAGCTCTAGAGGTTGTGTTCACTAAGATTGGCCGTCCATGCCTACGTTATCACGAGGTGCCCTCTGTGTTAGCGATGGTCTCTTTACGTGTGGGCCATGATGCAAACTTGGACAGTCTTTTAATTAATACCAACCCATTTTTCAGATGTTTACCAAATCTTCAAACCTCAATATTTTGAGTTAGGAGACTCCATTTTGGGTGATTCGAAGTCTAGTGTGTTTGAGAAGTTCTAGGCTACACATTAGAGTATTCGGGAGTCATCAAGGACTCATCGTTTGAGGAAAACTCTATCCTGAAGGGGCTGCTCTTTCTCCTTTCTTTACTTTAATGGTAAATTTCTTGTATGTTGTAATTTCAGGCTGTTTTGAGCCTCAAATTATATTTCATTTTGGGACACAAGTTTGGAGAGGTAAAATAAACTTTTTTATGAAGTCGATTTAGGGATTCCTGCCTGATGTCCCACAATCCCATTTTAGATCCAATTTTGGGTCTGTTTCTCTGATTATTGCATATTTGGTGAAGAAACGTCCGTAATAACGTGGTCATCGATATTTTGCTAGCATGGCAGAATTGAAGGTGATCCGAAAGAGGAAAACTTTAATTCAATGGATTCAGAGCACGTGTAATCAGCCTTGAGGTAGGCTATGATCTCCATTCTTGATTGAGTTTTATTAGATGTTGTTTAGTATAAATTACATGTTATTTAGGTGGGTAATTGCTTAGTATTAGGGTTGCTTCCCCTTATTCTTTTTATATTGATTCTCGTTTGAACCTTAGACTAGCGTAATCTCTTGAAATTCTTAGTTTAAGCTATGAGCCTTGCTTCTGGAATGACTTAGCGGGGTTGTCCTTATTAAGAATGATATTGGTGCTATGTTTAAGCCTTATATGCCTTAGAGTGCGTTTTATTGCCAATTGTAGCTAGGTGTGGCTTCGGATAATGCCTGTTTGGGGTGATATTCATTGTGCTAGTGCTTGAGACCTTAGTGGCTTGTTGTAGCCGTAGGTTTGTCTTAGCTGTGTTTGGTTGTGAGCTGGAGTGAAAAGTTTAGGGGTAAGGCATCCTTCTTGAGTTTTCTCCCCCTATTTATTTTGAGCCGCTTCTTGATCTTTTTTGCTTCATGTATAGCAGTAGTTTTTAAAAAATAAATAAATGTGGGTATAGAGCCCATTTATTAAGAATAAAACAAGGTTAAAAAATACACAGAAAATGAGTCACATGGCCTAGCCCAAACCAAAAGAAAAGGAAAGCTAGACCACACTTTCAAACAACACTTTCTCGAATCTTCTCATTGAAGATTTGACTCTTCACTTCCTTTGTCAAGTTTCTTCATCTGGGTTCTCTCCTTCTACGATCTCAACGATTGTTCCTTGGCTTGACTAAACACAAAATCAAGTAATATAGAATACAGGTACTCCTATCACTCAAACCGTACCTCCACAACTACAAACTGCACAAACCATCCGAACCTAACAGTTCACAATTTACATAGCACACAACTCAATAACAACATTTCAAAAATTATAGATCCTTAACAACAAGCACAATTTCATCAATCACGAGTTTCAAAGAAAGATACTCACAAGTTTAAAATGATAAGGATATGTAATACAATGAAATGCAATGTCAAGTATGATGATGCATGCCTGACCTGAGGATACACACCAGTTGTCTCTCAGTCCGGGACCCATGGGGGACTTATCAGTCCATGAATCAATTACGACGTCCGACATGATCCTCGATAATATTATTCATTTCTGTATGTAACACATCTCTCTGAACATAATATCCATCCCAGTGTGTGACATATCCCTCGAAATGGTACATCCTCTTTGATTTAAAATCTTTGTTAGTTCATATAACACTTGTCACAATCTTGTTTCAGAACCAATGCAAATAGGCATGTTCAAATAAATAATAAGGTGATGACCATTTCCATAACAATGCACAATTAACAACAACACAATTGTGATACAACACTAACAACGAAACAATAAATATTTCAAATCATTATCAACAAATCACACATCAATACATAAGCAGGTTGTCTTTATTACTCTTTTTTCATTATTAAGATTATTCAATATGAACAAGTCAATCCATCACCAAGTCACATTACTCCCAACATATACAAAAAGGAAGAACAAGATTCTATATACTTAACAAGGGTCGACAAATCCACTTGCCTCAAATAATCAAACAATCAATCCAGAATTTGAGTCTTCCCTTTTCGTTCGGCTTCCTAATCAATGTAATCTAATTAAATAAATAATCAAAATAAGATTTCAGAACTAACAACAATCATATTAATATATGTCTATTTTAGACTTAAAAACTCACCCAAATCTATAATTAGGTTCCTAATCTTGATGCCAATTAACATGTCAACTTTCATATTTTTTCAAATTTCTAGGCTAGGGTTATGTATTAATTCCTCCAATAACATAAATATAATAATATTAATATGATATAATACAAAACAACAACAACAACAACAAACCCAGTATAATCCCACAATGTGGGGTCTGGAGAGGATAAAGTGTACGCAGACCTAACCTTCACCTTAAAAGGTAGAGCGACTGTTTCCGAAAGACCCTCGGCTTTAAGAGAGGAAAACAAGATAAAAGGTCAGATAAAGGCAAACATATCGAAAATAAGATGAAAAAAATAGCAAAAAAGAGAAAGTCGTGGTAGAATGGTATGGAGAGAAAGAGGCATCAACTACTATAAATAAATAAGATAAGATAAGATAGTCAAAGTACAATGGCGCCACAACTATAAACAACAATACAATGCAGAAATCAAAAGGCAATAAACAATGAGCAGAACTACAACTACTATGGTGCAAAGGATGAATCACCTAGCCTTTTATCCTAATCTGAGTCCTCCATAAAAGAAATTATAGTGCGCTAATGTGCCTACTAATAGGGTAGGATAAAGAGACTATGTACTAGCCTTCTACCCTAATGTGGGTCCTCCACACACTCCTATTTAAGGTCATATCCTCGGTAAGCTGTAACTGCGCCATGTCTTGTCTAATCACCTCTCCCTAATATTTCTTTGGCCTACCCCTACCTCTTCTGAAACCATCCATGGCCAACCTCTCACACCTCCTCACTGGGGCATCTGTGTCTCTCCTCTTCACATGCCCAAACTACCTAAGTCACATTTTCTACATCTTGTTTTCCACTGAGGCCACTCCTACCTTATCCCGAATAGCCTCATTTCTAATTCTGTCGCTCCTGGTATGCCCACACATCCATCTCAACATTCTCATCTTAGCTACTTTCATCTTTTGAATGTGAAAGATCTTAATTAGCCAACACTCCGCCTCATATAACATAGCCGGTCTAACAACCACTTTGTAGAACTTGCCCTTAAGTTGTGGTGGCACCTTTTTGTCACAGAGCACCTCGGAAGTGAGCCTCCATTTCATCCACCCTGCCCCAATATGATATGTTGCATCATCATCAATCTCCCTACTGCCTTGTATGATAAACCCAAGGTACTTGAAACTACCTTTCTTTTGGATGACCTGGTCACCAAGCATAACTTCCGCGCCAACCTCATGAGGTATCTCACTAAAAATGCACTCTAGGTAATCTGTCTTGGTCCTACTCATCTTAAACCCTTTAGACTCCAGGGTGTGTCTCCAATCCTCCAACTTAGCATTAACTCAACCACGAATCTCATCGATTAGGACTATATCGTCCGCAAAAAGCATACATCATGGCACCTCACCTTGAATTTATCGCGTCAATCCATCCATCACCAAGATAAATAAAAACGGACTAAGAGTTGATCCTTGATGTAACCCCATCACAACTGGAAAGTGCTCTGAGTCCCCTCCTACTGTCCTTACCCTAGTTTTGGCACCCTTATACATATCCTTGATCACTCTAATGTACGCCACCGGTATATTTTTAGCCTCCAAACATCTCTATAGTATTTCTCGTGGATTTTTATCGTAAGCTTTTTCTAGATCGATGAATACCATATGCAAGTTCCTCTTTCTCTCCCTATACTACTCCACTAGTCTCCTCATAAGATGGATGACTTTAGTAGTTGAGCGTCCCGGCATAAATCCGAACTGGTTTTCTGAAATAGACACACCTCTCCTAACCCTCATCTCCACCAATCTTTCCCACACTTTCATAGTATAGCTTAGAAACTTGATACTTCTATAGTTGTTGCAACTCTGGACATCCCCCTAAAATTTAATTAGATATAATAATATATCAAAACTTTAATCATAATTTGATAACCAAAGATATAAAATTCAAACCTAACTAATTTACGAAATCAGCAACGCACTGCAAAAAAAACAATTTTGAGAAAAACCTAACCTAATTGCAATGTTTCATTCACTATGTATAATTTCTCCCAATCATTGTCCCATGACTATCATATAATCAATGCAGTCCTCAACTAATGATTGGCTATTGAAATTTCTCTCACGACTTGAACAACCCTACAACGCAGTAATGACAATTGAATGATTCAATTGCTTATATATAATATTTCCTTTTAAGATTAGTACATCACTTTATTCATATACCTAGTAATTTAATTACCTACTCAGTAGATTAAAACTTTTAAAGTTCTCACCTAAATTGTTGTTGCTCATATGTTGATGCCATAGGTAAGTTTTTTTTTCTTTTTTTGCTTCCCCTTTCTTTTCTTTTCTAAATTACTTAAATATTAAAAGCGACAAACTTTCACTAACATATTTTAATATACAGGCCAAGTGACATAGGTTATTAAATAAATTATGGACTTGGCCCATTAACCATTTACTAAATTAAATATTTAAAATTTATCCGCTAATAAAATAACCTTAGTTAAATGAGTAATTCAAAATTTCAATTTAAAATTTATGAAAATGGTTTTTTATGAAAGGGAGAGGAGTAATTCTCAAAAAGACCTAACGAGTCATTGAAGAAGACTTGAGATCTTTTGGGTATTGAGTGAATAAGAGGGAATAGAGAAATTTTGAAGGGTAAAGTTAGTTATACGACATAGGAGTAGTCTAGATACGATATAGTTTAAGAATTAGAAGAATAGAAAAGACTAAAATAACCCTGGAAAATAACTGTGGGACTAGTTCTGCAGATGCCTATACGAGCCGTAGAACCCCTTATGGGCCATTGATGGTCTTCGTGGAAATTAGGGAAAAAACAACTCTCTGAAGTTTGGTTGATAACCACTCTCTATGGACCGTAGACATACATATTGGTCATAGTCCATTTCGTACAATCCCAACAATTTTTAAAATTTCACCAAGTCTGGAATCATAACTATGGACCACTTCCTACGTGCCATAGGTCTTCTTTTCCTGTCGAAGCCCTGAACCCAGCTCTCTAAATCTCATCGTACGACCACTACTATGGTATTTAGGACCTCATACGGTCTGTAGGTTAGTCCGTTTACACCAATCTGAGACTTATACCTTATCCCCACTTCAGGACTTATCTATGATTGCCTTCTACGTATCGTAGGGCCTTGCATAGTCTATAGGTCAGCTCGTAGAAACTGGTACTAGCAACATTTTTTGAACTTTTATTTCCAATCAAACTTTCTAACTTCCAAAGTGTTAGAATATCTCCCTCTTGAGAATATTCATCCTCGAATGGAACTCATACTAGCATTAATAGAGTAATGAAAGAGATCTCATAACCCAACATGAATGCAAAGCACATCAAAATGCATAAAACAAAGGAGTAATCGACCCCACGAAAAAAGATAAACTTTAAAAATTGATTTTATGAACATGCATGCATATGGAAACATGGGAATTGTTGAAATGCCTAAATCCGAAAGAGTAAACATGAGGAGCTAATACTTTAAGATAAAACTAAAATGGAGGGAAATATATGAGGATATCGGGACATTATATCATCTTTGGCCTCCCAAGTAGCACCTTCAACTAACTGACTCCTAAAAAGAACTTTAATGGAAACAACTTCTTTATTTTTTAACTTTTGATTTGATGATCTAGAATCTCAATCGGAACCTCTTCATACGATAGACTTTCATTCACTCCAACACTCTCCAATGGCACAACCAAAGTAGTATTACCAATACACTTCTTCAACAAGGAAACATGAAATATTGGATGCATTGATCCAATTCTAAAGGAAAATCTGACTCTTAGGCCACATTGCAAAAACTCCTCAAAATCTGATAAGGGCCAACATATCTTGGAATGAGTTTTCTTTTCTTACAAAATCTCATCACACCTTTCATAGATGAGATTTTTAAATAATTCTAATCATCAAATTCAAATTCAAGCTCTCTTTTCCTTACATCTTATAGGATTTTTATCGACTTTGGGCTGTCCTCAATCGATCCATAATAAGTCAAACCTTTTTCATAGCCTCATGAACTGACTCAAGCCCTATAAAAGTTACTTCGCCAACTTCAAGCCAACCAATAGGAGACCTACACCTCCTTTCATAAAGAGCCTCAAATGGAGCCATCTGAATACTCGAATGATAACTATTATTATAGAAAAAATTAATCAAAGTCAAATGATCACCCAGTTACCCTTGAATTCAATTGCACAAGCTCTCAACATATCCTCTAAAGCATAATAGTCTACTCGGCTTGACCATCATTCTAGGGGTATAAAGTTGTACTAAGCTTAACTTGAGTACCAAGATATTTCTTGAATGATCTCTAGAATTGAGAGCTAAACTGATACCCCTATCCAGAATGATAAACAATGAAACACCATGCAACTTAACCAACTCCTGAATGTAAAGTCTGGCATAATCCTCAGTTGAATAAGAAGTCTTAAAAGGAAGGAAATGTGTTGAATTAATCATTCGGTCTACAACCCATTCATGCATATATGTTGACATCCGAGGGTGGTCACACACATCGTGGATCTTATAGAGCTGGTCAAGACTCTTATGGTTCACAATAGTAACATATAAGGTGAGACAGTTATAGTTGTTCTTTAGGATCAGCACAACAATCCCCAAGTTAGAGATTTTGATTTAGTTGTGGATATCCTAATCATATGATACTATAGTATCTTTTGCATAGAGATCAAGGAGGATTGTAACCCACTTTTTAAATTCAGACTAGACTACCAGCACCACAGGCCAGAGGACGAGACAAAGTTCAGTTAGGTAGAAGGAGTAGAACTTTTGATAATGGTACTACAATTCAGCATGGAAGAGGTAAAGGTGTCATTCAAACTAGTAGTAGCAGAGGGGCCCAGTTTTATTCTTTCTAGGGGAAACCCAAGGCAGAGACTTTTTATGTGGTTATTACAGGTACAGTCCAAGTGTACCATTGATCTTCATCTGTGTTGTTTGATCTAAGATCTATATTTTCTTATGTGTCTACCTATTTTTCTTCTAGATTTTTTTTGATATGTGATCGCATGCCTATTCATGTTTTGACACATGTGGGTGAGACCTTAATAGTGGATCGAGTATATCAATCATGTCTTTATTCTTTGGTAGGGTATGACATTTGGGTAAACATAATCATTTTGGGAATGGAAGATTTTGATGTTATTTTGTGTATGGATTATCTCTCTCCTTATCATGCTATTCTTGAGTACTATGTTAAGACCGTGACTTTAGCAATATCGGGTATTTTAAGGATTGAGTGGAAATGTACTAGTGGTTCTTACCGTAGTAAGACTATTTCCTTCATCTATGCTCAGAGATTGATTAATAAAGGGTGTTTGTCTTATATAGCTTTCATCGGGACACTCATGTTGAGCCACCTTCCATGAAATCTATTCCCGTGGTTCAGGAGTTTGAAGATGTATTCCCTACAAACCTTCCAGGTTTTCCTCCGGATAGGGATATTGATTTCTATATTAATTTAGAGCTAGGTACTAATCCTATTTCTATTTCTCTATATCATTGGATCCGACGGAGTTGAAGGAGCTGAAAGAGAAGTTACACAATTTACTGAGCAAGGGATTCATTCTCCCTACTGCGTCATAGTAGGGTGCACCGGTTCTATTTGTAAAGAAGGAGGATGTGTCTATGAGGATGTGTATCGACTATAGAAAGTTGAACAAGGTGACTATCAAGAACAAGTATCTTCTTCCCTACATTGATGATTTGTTGATATGCTTCACGGAGTGATGCTATTTTCCAAGATAGACTTGAGGTATGGTTATTATCAATTGAATATTAGGGCATCAGATATCCCTAACATAGCTTTTTGAAATCATTATGGCCACTATGATTTCTTGGTGATGTCCTTTGGGTCAACTAATGACCCTGCAACGTTCATTGAGTTTATGAATGTGTGTTTTTACTATACTTGGATTCCTTTATGATAGTATTCATTGATGAAATCTTGGTGTATTCTAAGACTGAGGGTGATCATGTTCACCATTTAAGGTTGGTACTTCAGAAGTTGAGGAAGGAGAAGTTATATGCAAAGTTCTCTAAATATGAATTTTGGCTCAATTCAGTGGCATTCTTGGGACACATGGTGTCCAATGAGGGGATTGCGGTGGATTTGGCTAAGACTGAGGTAGTTAGAGGTTGGATGAGCCTTACTTTTCCTTCTGAAATTTATAGTTTTATAGGGTTAGCCAGTTATTACAAGAGGTTTGTGTAGGGTTTCTTTTATATTGCAGCCCCATTGACCATATTAACTTAGAAGAGTGTGGGTTTTCATTGGTACGATAAGTGTGAGGCAAGGTTTCAAAAGCTCAAGACTTTATCGACTTCGTCTCTTGTTTTAGTGTTATCCAAAGAGGGTGTGGGATTTATTCTGTATTGTGATACTTCAGGAGTTGGTTTGGGTGGTGTCTTGATGTCTAAAGGGAAGGTGATTGCTTATGCTTTTAGGAAATTGAAGACTCATGAGAAGAGCTAACCTACTCATGATTTGGAGTTAGAGTTATTGGTCTTTGTGCTTAAGTTATGACATTATTACTTGTACGATGTGCATTATGAGGTCTTCACCGATTATAGGAGTCTTCAGTATATATTCTATTAGAGGGATCTGAACTTGAGGCTGTATAGATAGCTTTAATTGCTGAAGGACTATAATATGACTATCTTATATCACCTAGGGAAGGCTAATATAGTGGTGGGTGCCTTGAGTAGGAAGTCCTCCAGTATGAGAAGTCTCGCCGTGATTTTAGTTAAAGAGAGACCATTGGATAGAGATGCTCATAGGCTGGCTAATAGCCTTGTTCGATTGTGGATTTCATAGGGCGGTGGTGTTCTTGCCTCTGTAGAGGCACATTCTTCCTTGATAGAGTAGATTAGGGAGAGGAAGATTGAGGATAGAAAGTTTTATATTATTTGAGGCAAAGTTTTGAGAGGTGAAGCTAAGGAAATAGTGCTTGATGTAGAGGGCATATTGAGGGTTGGCTACATGATTTGTGTGCCTAAGGTGGGTGATTTGACTAGACTAATTCTGGAGGAGGCTCACTGTTCTCTATATTCTATCTATCCAGGAGTGTCTAAGATGTTTCACGATATGAGTTATCATTATTGGTGGTGCGGCATAATAAAGGATATTTCAGAGTTTGTGTCTAGGTGTTTGACTTGCCAATAGGTCAAGTGTGAGAATCAATGACATGGAGATATGTCACAGAGGATGCCCATTTCTACTTGGAAGTGGTAACATATTATCATGGACTTTGTTGTGGTCTTGTCTACCATCATGGGTAGTTACGATTCTATTTGGGTAGTTTTTGACAGGTTGACCAATCTGCTTATTTCATCTCAGTTCAGGTCAAGTACACAATGGAGAAGTTAGCTCGACTCTATATCAGTCTAATAGTTCAGCTAATGGGGTGCCTGTTTCTATTTTCTCTGATCTGGATTCATTATTAACTTCTCACTTTTGAAGGGCCCTACAGGACGATTTTGGTACTTGGTTAGGTATGAGTACTACCTTTAACCTTTAGACAGACGAATAGTTTGAGTGGATGATTCAGTTGTTAAAGGACATGCTCCAAGAGTGTGTGATTGAATTTGGTTCTTATTAGAACCAACACTTGCCCATAACATAGTTTACCTACAATAACAGTTTTCACTATAGTATTCAAATGGTCCCATTTGAGGCATTGTATGGTAGGTGGTGTAGATTTCTGAGTAGTTGGTTTGATTCAGCTGATATGAACTCATTAGATATAGAATTTCTTAAAGATGCCATGGAGCAGGTCCATAGCATTTAGGGTAGACTATTGATGGCTCAGAGTCGATAGAAGAGTTATCCAGATAGGAGGGTTTGATGCATATAGTTTATGGAGCACAATCATATTTGGCTCGAAGTGGCACCCATGAAGGGTGTGATGCAGTTCAGAACGAATGGTAAGCTTAGCCATTGATTCATTGGGCCATTTGAGATTTTGGGACAAGTTGGAGAGTTGGCTTATAAGTTGGACTTATCACCTAGTTTATAATTGTACATCCTTTTTTTTCATGTCTCCATGCTTTGGAAGTATGTTCTGGATGAGTCGTACGTTCTTTCACTTGATTCAGCAGTATTGGTTTAGAATTATCATTTGAGGAGGAGCATATAATTGTTTTAGAAAGGCAAGTTCGGAAGCTTAGAACAAAAGAGATTGCTTCAGTGAAGGTGTAGAGGAAGCATCGTTTAGTCAGAGAGGAAACTTGGGAGACAGAGTACGACATGTGTGCCAAATATCCTCAACTTTTCGAAACTTCAGGTACTTTCTTTTACTTTATGTTTGAGGACGAATATGGTTTTTAATGGAGGATAATGTTATGACCTATTAGGTCATTTTGAGAATTAGTCCTTTCTCTCTTTCATAAAAGATCCTTTCCAAAAATTTTAAATAGAAATTATGAATTACTCGTTTAACTAAGGTTATTTTATTAGTAGATAAATTTTAAATATTTAATTTTAGTAAGTGGTCAATGGGAAAAGTCCATAATTTATTTAATATCCTATGTCACTTGGCCCGTATATTAAAATAAGTTAGTGGAAATTTATCACATTTAATACTTAAGTAATTTAGAAAAGAAAAGAAAAGGGAAGCAAATAGAGAAAAAAAAATTACCTACGACATTGGCATTCAAGCAACAACCATTCAGGTGAGAACTTTAAAAGTCTCAATCCAGTGACTACGCAATTAAATTATTAGGTATATGAATAAAGTGATTCACTAATATTAGATAGAAGATATTATATTTAAGCAATTGAATTATTAAATTGTTGTTGCTGCATTGTAGGGTTGTTCAAGTTTTGAGACAAATTTTGATAGCCATTCATTAGTTGAGGATTGCAATAATTATATGATATTCATGGGACAATGATTGGGAGGAATGATACATAGTGAATAAAACATTGCAAATAGGTTAGGTTTTTCAAAATTATTGTTTTGTGCAGTGTGTTAATGATTCCATAAATTACTTGAGTTTGAATTTCATATTTTTGGTTGTCACGTTATGATTAAAGTTTTGATATGTTATTATATTTAACTAAATAATTGGTGCATTATATTATATGAATATCATTAGATTTATGTTATTTGGATGAATTAAGACTTAACACTATGCTTGAAATTTAGAAAAATATGAGAGTTGACATGTTAATTCGCATCAAGATTAGGAACCTGATTATAGATTTGGGTTGAGTTTTTGGGTCTAGACTAGACATATAGTAATATGGGTATTTTTAGTTTCAAAATATTATTGTGATTATTTATTTTGCATTGATTAGGAAGCCGAACAAAAGGGAAAGGCTCCTGTCTCGGAGTGATTGTTCGATTATTTGAGTCAAGTGGATTTCCCGACCCTTGTTAAGTATATAGAATCTCGTACTTCCTTGTGTGTATGTGTTGGCAAGTAATGGGACTTGTTGATGTGTTGACTTGTTCATATTGAATAATCTTAATAATGAAAAAGGGGTAATAAAAGACAACTTGCTTATGTATTGATGTATGATGTGTTGAGAATAAGTTGAAAGGTTTATTCATTTATTGTTGATGTTGTATCACGATTAAGTTGCTTTGAATTATGCATTGTTATGGAACTGGTCCTCTTCTCATTATTTGTGTGAACATGCCTACTTGTATTGGTTCTAAGACAAGGTTGTGACAAGTGTAATGTGAACTAAGGAAGAATAAGAAATCAAAGAGGATGTACTATTTCGAGGGATATGTTGCACGCTATGATGGAAATTATAATTCGAGGGATGTATCGTACGCTAAGATGAATTCTATTATCAAGGTTGTGTCGCACATTGCGATGGATGCATGGACTGATACATCGCCCAAGGGTCTCGGACTGAGAGACAACAGGTGTGTATTGTTAGGTCAGACATACATCACCATACTTTACATTGCATTTCATTGTATTGCATATCCTTATCATTGTGAACTTCCGAGTTTCTTTCTATGGAACTTGGGATCGCTAAATATTGTGCTTGTTGTTGAGGATCAGTAATTATTGAAGTGTTGTTGTTGAGTTGTAGTCTATGTAAATTGTGAACTGTTAGGTTAGGCTGGTTTGTGCAGGTTGTAGTTGTGGAGGTTCAGTTGGAGTGGTAGAAGTACATGTATTCTATATTACCTAGAATTATGTTTAGGAGTTTACTTGATGGGTACCATATTGTTTAGTACTCACCCCTTACTTTTACATTTGTGCAGGTTACGAGCCCGGATCTTCATGATACTCTTTCTTCTCTTCTTGTCCGAGGCTTCCTGTGGAGATTTATGAGGTATTTATTTTTCATCTCAACAGACCTTCTCACTCCTATTTAATGTATTATTCTACTTTAGAGACAATATTATTTGAGACTTGTGGTTTTCTTTCAAATCTATTGTAATACATTAGAGGCTTGTACATGTGACAATCACATTTTAGGGGCTTAATTAATTTGACTTTGTTATCCGTGTTACTATTTTCTTATTAAATATATCATTATTATTATACTTTCACACTTTATCATTATAACAGGGTTTTAAGCTGACTTGTCTTAGTGGAATAAGACGAGTGCCATCACGCCCATTTTGGGTCACCACATAATATCCCAAGGTGAATTAGGTTTCTTCAAGCTTTAAGTCTCCTCTTCCAATTTCAAAGTTAGGAATCATCAAGGTATATAGGAATTTCATCCATGGATCCTTTCCATCCATGTAGTCTCAAAGAGTTCAAACTCTCTTTATGATTTCATCCAAAAATTTAGGATTTCTATTATTATGCTATGTGTTCAATCAATTATTATTTGATTCATTCCTATTGATCTTATTATTTTTGATTTGATCTTAATTACATATTTTCAGGAATTTTTACACGAACCCATACTCTATGAATATGTTGATTCTGAAATCAAGTTTTGAGACTCTAAGCATACATCATAAATTGAAGAAACTATGATTTAAGGATGCTTTTTGAATAAGTATAAATATGATTTTTTTTTATGAAAACAAGGTTGCTTTGAATTGAAGTATTTTCATTATGAAAGATTTCTATGAATTAGCCACTTCCGATTGAAGTGTGATTTTCTATGAAAAGCTTATCATGATATAGATGCTTTCGATTATGTATCTCTTATACTTTGACTATGTTATGAATCATGATATATTGAAAAGAGCTATTCTTATCATTTAAATATATTATGATGAATTTGGTATTACTAGATTCTTACCATTTCAAATACTATGATATATTTATGTATATATTACATTGAGAGTTTACCGAGTTTGTCTAGTGGTGATTACCCAGGTCCCAGAATTATGTGACTCCATAGGATATTCCGATTGGACAATCAGCTTAAGCTTAATAGATCCATAATAGCTCATGTTTCATGGTCCTTATCTTGGCAAGTAGGAAAATCTTTTTTCAGTGTGCGAGTAAGACACCAGACTCCATGTTATAGCTCACATAGTTTATTCAGTTAATGGTATCCCTCACTTATGTTATGATTATGATTTTCTTATGATTATTGCATTGACCAGGTATCATGTTTTAAAATATATTTTGAGGAATTTATTTTATATTTTAGCTTGGCCATTACATTATCATGTTTTATATTATGCATTAAACATTCTCCATACTTAGTACATTCTATAGTACTGACCGCATATTTTTTCCTATATTATATCATAATATAGGTTCGTTTTGACATGTATTCTTCGGGTTGGGGTTAGTATTGTATCCTATCAAATTGACTATCAATTGGTGAGTCCTCATGCTATGAGGACATGATTCATATGAGTTTCATTCAGGCTTTACCTTCAGTTTTATACTTTTGAGTTAGCTAGAAACATTTTCTAGCATCTCATCTATGATAGAGACTTATTTTCGGACTTAGTATTTCCACTTATGGTCTTTCATTCACAGATTCTCTTTATATTGAGATGATCATGTCACGCCCCAGGAGGGTACTATAGATGTGGCCGGCACTCGAAGATTATTGCTGGTCTTCAAGCGAACCACTTGATCCAAATACATATCCATTCATATCAATCAATCAGTGGAAAGTTTAAAATTAAGAAATAATTTAGTGGGCAACTCAAATCATTAATCTAACTCAAATAATAAAGGCCATGGGCCAACAAATCAAACTCCAATCTATGTCGTTAAATAGTTTGACAAGAATAATTCAAGAAATAAAATACTCAATTGACCCATCACTATCTAGTCTATGAAGCCTCTATCACTACTATCTAATTGGTGCTAATGACAGGTTCATGGCTACCTCAAATCAGAATAAAAAGACTAACTCGATGCAAGAATAACTTAAGTGGTATCCTCTGAATGTAGAGGAGGACTTACCAATAAGCTGAGTGTGAACAAATCCTCAATGGTGTGCCTATTGATGATCTCTTAAACCTATCTCTGTATCATGAAATGATGCAGGTCCAAATGGACGTCAGTACGTGGAATGTACGAGTATGTAAAATGGCAGAATGAAATAATACCGATTCAAATATCTTAAGTCATAAAGATAAGAGATACTTAATCAAGGTGTCATAAGTCTAAAATAAGAATACATTTTAGACAGAGACCAATCATATACCATCCAATCAAATCCAATCATGTACAATATAGTTCAATCAAATTATATACAATCTGATCCAATCCAATCATATACAATCCGATCCAATCCAATCCAATCATATACAATCGGTTTAATCTAATCATATACAATCTGATCCAATTCAATCATATACAATCCAATCTAATCCAATCATATACCATACGATCCAATCCAATCATATACCATTTAATCCAATCCAATCACATATCATCTAATCCAATCCAATCACATATCATCTAATCCAATCCAATCACATATCATCTAATCCAATCCAATACAATATCATCTAATCCAATCTAATCACCTATCATCTAATCCAATCCAATCACATATCGTCTAATCCAATCTAATCATATACAATCAACTCAACAATTAAGTCAAAGGACTCAACTCAATAGATATGCAAATTAGAATTTAACAACTTTTACCATTCAACTCAATCTTCTATAATCATAATCAAACCAATCATATCATGCATAATTCACTCAATTTGGGAGTTTCTCTAACCGATAAATATCACCTGTGAGTCAGTGATGTACAACAAGCCGATGTTGTTACCACGTCCGTTCATACTTTGCCAGGGTATGAACGAATCAACCAATCATGGATCCATCAATCAATCAAGTCCTATCATTTCAGGACAATAAAATGAGAAACATCCGACTTTAATGGTCTAATCCCTTCCTACGTTAGCTACGTAGTTCATGGGATTCGAGTATGGATTATACTCTTACCCAATTCGGTGCTCAATACTCCTTCCAAGACTCAACATGCTCATTTAGTCTCATTGGACTCTTTCAAATCAACTCATCTCAATCATCAAACTTTTCTCTTTAAATATGATACTATCTCAACTCAATGAATGCCGAAAATATTAGATGCATTTAAAACATAATTTTAACTCCTCAAATCAAACTCAAAATAGACATTTTTATGTAAAAATACTCAACTCATTTATATTCAAAATACTCATGTTGAAAATAATAATTAAAAGACTTCTCAAACTCAACTCAAGCTTAAACTGTTTTTAAATCAAAGATGAAAATAGTCATTCTTTAAACTTAAAATAGTGTATAAATAATTTATACAAAAATATTCACAAATCATTTATTTAAAACTCCTTCTCAAATAATCATTTATACTTATATGACTCCAATCAAATCAAATTATGCAAATCACATATCATGTAATTACATTAGACTCTAATCCATTTCATATCAAAACATCATCATCAACATAACCTCTTCATCAATCATTTACCTCTGTTAAAGATAAACATCATTCACATAATCATCAATCATCTTGCTCCAAAATCCTCATTTTACTCAATATTCAATTTTATCAAACTCATATAAAAGAATACCTCATTTAACTTTGAAAGCAATATTGTTTTTATTATACATGAAAACCATCAATCTCAACCTCAAGATAAATTATGACCAAAAAGAAAATCTCATCTTGGTTTCATGTGAATGAATACATGAATCCATAATCTCAACAAACTCAACTCAAGAACATCATTAATACATATGGATTTATATACAAAAATTCAAGAAACATACATAGAAGGTTCAATCTTTCACAATTTCCATCCAACACATCTATGAGACATATGGAAGAACTCAGTATATATTTTAGGTTAGCCTTACATACCTTAGAGTAGATTTTGAAGAAACCTTGATGTTAGGTCATCAATGGGAAGCTTGAATCCTTGGGCTTTTGAGAAGAATTTTTATTGGAGATGATTTGAGAGAGAAGAGGATAAAGATTAGGGTTTTTGGGAGGTGAAAGACTAAAAACAATGACCCCCAAACATGTCCAAGTTTGTGTATATACATTTAGAGAAAATGTCCAAGTTGCCCTTCATCAAAAATCAGGAAAATGGGCTAAAAACCCTGCTGGCGCTATAGCTGGCGCACCGCGCCAGCACCCAAACTACTGAGGCTAGTTTCGGGCACTATAGTGGCGCCGGGCGCCACTGGAGTGCCAGGCCTAAAATTTCTGTAGTGATAGTTTATAGTAAAATAGTCATAACTTTGACTTCGAACTCCAAAAAATGCAATCTTAGTGGCGTTGGAAAGAAGACTCAAAGACCATTAATTTTTTAGGACACGGGACACATAACTCTTAGTATACCTAAAGTTATAGTTATTTGAAGTTGACCCTTATACAAACTCATTCGGAAATTTAATCGATAGAAACTCCTTAGACTTGGTTTGGTGTTAGAGATCCCTTATGATCCTAAAATACCTTTAAGACACTTCAAATATTTAGCAATTGATCCTAACTCATATATAAAACTATAAGTCATCGAGTTCGATCCTACACGCATAAGAAGAATGAGTCGAGTTTTGGCGGAAAAAAATCTGGGGTGTTACAGATCATTGAGGCGTATTTTCCTCTTTTCTATTTACTTGATTATGATAATTGTGTTAGTGTCATGCTTATGTCAAGTTTATTTAGGGTCTTTAGAGATCCTATTCGCCATGTTACGTCTAGGGGACAGTTAGGGTCGTGATAATGTATCTCTTCCAAGATTATGTGGAGTTCTCCCTTCCTCCTTTTATATGGTTATTCAAATTCACATAATAAGTCTCAGCATTTTCATTACTGCCCCAAATCCACCTACAGATGGCCATCCATTCTCAGCAATAACCATATTTAAATTACCTCCCCAAGCTTTCTCAAATGTGTAATAAATTGTATCCAACATAACAACAAAAATATTAGTATACCCTATTTGGTTAGGATTTTATTGCTGAAATAATACATAAAAGAGTGGTACATGATCCAGATCCCCAGTATACGCAAAATAAGGACAAACATTTGCTAACAGGGGTGAATTATTATTTTGTACAAGAAATTGTATTATGGTGTTGATGAATTCTTTTAGGTCTTCTCGAAAATACCATGTTCCATGGGGGATAGGTGTTTTCTTAATCTCCAAAGTTAATAGATGTTGATTTTGTAATTCATATATCATTTATGCTTGTTTCACATTTTTTATAGCATGGAGGAGTAAATGGAAAAATTGTGAAGTTTGATTAAATCCTAGATATACTTAATTACCAACAGTTATATTCTAAATTTGCCCCTTTACTCCTCCATAACTTCCCAGGTCCTTTCTGAGTCTTCCTTCCTTCATTCGTCTCCACAGTCCTCTCAAGAACCTTGTTCTTCTTCTCATGCCCCGATCCTAAAAAGTCCCCAAGACCATGCAAAGTTTCTTGACCTTGATTCTGAAAATATACTTTGCTAGTCAACGTGTCTTAAAGGGTCAAATGTTGGATCCTACTATTACCAAGAACCCTGGAATTGTGTAACACCCCAAAATTTTTTCACTAAGATTCAGACCCTTCTTCGCGTGCGTGTATGATCGAACTCGACTATTGTAAAGTGTATGCATGAGTTAGGATGAGTTTCCAAGTAATTGAAGAGTGTTAGAGTTGATGTAGGGTCATAAAGGATCCCTAAAACCAAGCTAAGTCCAAAGAATTCATCTTGGCTAAGTTTTAGAATGAGTTCGTATAAGGGGTCGACTTCTAACGACCATATCTTTTAAAATATGACGATCTGGGTGACCCGCTATTAAATTAAAGGTCTTCGAGTCTTCTTTCCAACGACGCCAAGATTGTAATTTTTGGAGTTTGGATTCAAAAGTTATGACTATCCTAAGACGAACTAGTACTGCAGGAATTTCAGGCCTAGGTTGTAACTACAGGAAGCCTGGGCTTGGCGCCGCAGTGGCGCGACGTGCCACTATAGCGTCAGGAACTAGCCTCAGTAGTTTGGTCCCTAGCGCGGCGCGCCACTATTGGATGTGCAGGGTTTTTAAGCCTATTTTCTAGAACCTAGAAAATTTAGGTTTGGCGCTGTAAGGGCGCGACGCGCCACTATAGCACCATAAAATAGCCTCAGTAGTCTAGTCCTTGGCGCAATGCGCCACTATCAGATATGCAGGTTTTAAGCTTATATTTGACTTGGCGCTGCAGTGGCGCGGTGCACCACTATAACGCTAGGAGTGTTTTAGCTAATTTTTCCAGATTTTTGGAGAAAGGGCAAATTGGGCATTTCCCAATTTATATATACATTAGCCTTGGGACGTTTTGGACCATTATTTTCAGTCCATTCCTCTCTTTAAAAAGCTCTAGAAATCCCCTCTCTTCTCCTTCAAATCTATTTCCAACAAGGATTGCCTTCAATAACTTCAAGAATTCAAGCCTTCCATTGAAGACCTAACATCAAGGTTTCTTCAAAGTCTTCACAAGGTATGTAAGGCTACTTAAAGCATGGGTTGAGTCCACCTATGTTCCCTACACCTTATTTGAGGTTAAATGTTCATAAGAATGGAGTTTCTTGATAGGCTTGTGTCCAAATGAGTCTTTTCATCTATTAATTTGATTCTTGTTATGTTGATGTTGTGGAGTCAAGAAATTTCTAAAATCTTCATGTTAGTATGAGTCGATAGGTATGAGTTGTTAAACATACTTTATTGATTTTCTTAACTATGTTAATTATGTTAAATATGTTAATTTTCTTAAATATGTTGCTCATCTTGAATTGTTGATTTAGAATCTTGGAGTTGTGATGAGTCCCAAAGGATGTGTTAAATGAATAGAGAAGTGATTGGATAGGTTTGTATGTTGTTATAAATGCATATTTAACTACTCATGAAAGATATGATTGGGATTGATCGGATAGTATGATTGGGAGAGGTTTGATTGTGATAGAATTAATGATTTGACAAGGTTCCAAATGAGACTTGTTTATATAATTTGATTGAGTTGATTGGATGGAGTTTTATGAGCATTGAGTCTTGGGAGGAGTATAGAGCACCAAATTGGGTAAGAGTAAGTAAAAACTCAAATCCAATAATTACGTCGCTAAACGTAGGAGGGGATTGAACCGTTAAAGTCAGATGTTTCCCCAAAATTATTATCCTGACATTATAGGACTTGGTTGGATTGGATCCATGATTGGTTGATTCATTCATACCCTAGCAAAGTATGAACGAATGCGGTAATAACATTGGTTTGTTGTACTGTCACTGGCTCATAAGTGATGGTTGTCAGATAAGAGAAACTCCCATAAAGGTCTTGATAGTACTCTGAGTCGGATTGGGTTGAATTGTATATGATTTGTCCCGTCTAAATCATATCCCTTTTTAGACTTAGGACACTTGATTGAGTTGTTCTTTCTCTTGAGTTGAGATTTCGAGTTGATTTGATTCTTCCTTGATATTTGTTTCATTTGGCCATTTTACATACTCGTACATTCCATGTACTGACTCCATTTGGCCTGCATTATTTCATGATACAAAGACAAGTACTAGAGATCATCAACCGACGCACCGTTGAAGATCTTCTCACTTCCAGCTAGTTGGTGATTCCTCCCAATTTCTGGAGGATACCGAGATCATCTTTATAGCTTTGTTTTGTTTCCTTTACTTTGATCGTTGGTAGCCATGGACTTATCATTGAAATGTCCTGGATTGTTGATAGAGGCTTTATAGACGAGAGTGTAGAAATATTGATTTGTTCGTTTTGACTAGTTTTATTCTAGCTGATTATTGATTTGATAGTTGTTTGGCCTTTGGCCCTAGATTATGGATAATAGTCCTATAATAGAGTCTTTTGCCAATAGAATGTGATTGAATAAAAGTGTGACTGGACCAAGTGGTTCGCTTGAAGGCCAAAAATGACTTTCGAGTGCCGGCCACATCTAGGGTACCCTCTCTGAGCATGAAAAACATGGTATCAGAGCACAGAGTTCAAGAGTTCTAGGGAGTCTATGAAACCATGTCTAGTAAAGTCTTGCTTATGGGTGTGTTTTGCACCACACTTATAATCAGGAGGCTATAAGATATTGAGAATTGTTTCACTTCTTTCATACTCTGAATTCATGCGATAGAGTTAAACTTTATAAAACTTTCTTTCTAATTCGTGCGTTTATACATTACAGACAATGCCTCCTAAATGTACTACCAGCCAGAGAAACACTGATAACGCAGAGATGCCACTGTCAGAGGTACGCCCATCGAGGACTAGGGGCAGACCTGCAAGGATGCTAAGGCACCTCAAGTGCCTACTACTCCGCCTGCACCAACCTCAGAGGCAAACTTTCGAGGAGCGATTACCCTGCTCACTCAATTAGTGGCTGCCCGCAGTGGTAACCAAAGGTCGCCAACTCTTAGCTCTAGTTCCCAAGAGTCGTCTGCTGCTACAAAAATTAGAGACTTTCTGAGAATAAATCCATCGGCATTCATGGGTTCTAAGGTTGATAAAGACCCCTAGAATTTTATTGATGAGATGTGGAAGATCCTAAAAGCTATGCATACTACGGAGATCGAAGGGGTTGGGTTGGTGTCTTATCAGCTCAAAGATGTGGTAAACATCTGGTATAACCAATAGAAATAAGGTAAAGGTGAGAATGCTGAATCTGCTATGTGTGATGAATTTGAGGGAGCCTTTCTTGACCACTTCTTTCCTAGAGAATTAAGGGAAGCGAAAATGGAAGAGTTTGTAAATCTGAAACAAGAAGGTATGACTGTTAAAAAGTACAGTCTGAGGTTCATCCAACTGTCTAGATATGCTCCAGAGATGATCCTAGATATGAGGAAATTTGTCTCCGGATTGGGAAGACATGTGAAGAAGGAGTGCAAAGCAGCATTGTTAATCTCCGACATAGATATTTCAAGATTAATGGTGTATGCTCAATAGGTGGAGGATGAGAAGAGGAAAGATAGGGAGGAGCATCTAAGCAAGAAGGCAAAATCAGTGGGACATGAGAATGAACAAAGGCAGAACAAGGGCAATAGGTCATTCTTCTAGAAGAGGCCTTCCAACTATGCCTCATCTACCATAAGTGCACCTACGCTGCATAACAGGTATGATCGGCAGGGAAAAAGTCACCAGAATTTTAGATCTCAGGGTTCTCAATCCCAGGCTAGCGTGGGTCAAGGTTCGAAAGAAAAGCCACAATGCAAAAAGTGCAGTAAGCTCTACTTGGGAGAGTGTAGAGCGGGAAGGGTTGGTTATTATAAATGCGGCCAAATAGACCATTTTTAGAAGGAGTGTCCAATATGGGGAGACAGAGCCCTGTTTTCTATTACCGCACCACCAGCTAGAGGTAATCCGAGGAGCACTACTTCAGATACAAGTGGAGGTACAAATCGTCTATACGCCATGGGTAGTTGCCAAGATCAGGAGAACTCCCCAAAAGTCGTGATGGGTATGATACGAGTCTCTTCTCTTAACTGTTATGTTTTGATAGATCCGGGTGCCACACTATATTTTGTGACTTCTTACGTGGCTAGTAAATTCAATAAAATTCCTGAATGTGTTCTTGAGCCTTTTAGTGTAACTACTCCTGTCGGTGATTCTGTCTTGGTTGAGAGAGTCTATAGAGATTGCACTGTGTTAATCCATCACAGGGATACCTTGGCTGACTTAGTTGAGTTGGACATGGTTAATTTTAATGTGATCCTTGGCATGGACCGACTCTATGTCTGTTATGCCTCTATTGATTGTAGGACTCAGATTTTCAAGTTCAAATTCCCGAATGAGGCTGTCATAGAGTGGAAGGGTAGTCCTATCGTGCCTAAAGATAAGTTTATTTCCTACCTTAGGGCTAGAAAACTAATCTTGAAAGGGTGTATCTACCATATTTTCCGAGTGAAAGATGACAGTATTGAGTCTTCATCCCTTGAGTCTGTCCCAATTATCAACGAGTTTCCTGAAGTCTTTCCTGAAGATCTTCTCGGAGTACCTCCTGATAGGGAGATCGACTTTGGGATTTATGTCCTTTATGGTACCCAGCCTATCTCTATCCCTCCATATAGAATGGATCTGCTGAGTTGAAAGAGTTGAAAAAATAGTTGAAGGACTTGTTAGATAAGGGATTCATTAGGCCAATGCCTCACCATGGGGTGCTCCCGTCCTATTCGTGTGAAAGAAAGATGGGTCCCTTAGAATGTTTATCGACTATAGGCAACTAAACAAGGTCACCATAAAGAATAGATACCCTCTCCCCAGAATAGATGATTTATTTGATCAACTTTAAGGTGCCACTTATTTCTCAAAGATAGACCTAAATCGGGTTACTATCAGTTGAAGGTGAGGGAGTGTGACATCCCAAGGATAGCATTTCGGACCCGTTATGGCCATTTTGAGTTCTTGGTTATGTCCTTTGGGTTGACCAATGCCCCTGTAGCTTTTATGAATCTCATGAATTGAGTATTTAAGCCATATCTTGATATATTTATGATTGTATTCATTGATGATATTTTGGTGTACTCCAAGAATAAGGAGGAGAACGCCTATCATCTTAAAGTCGTCTTGCAAACTTTGAAAGACCAGGTATTGTATGCAAAGTTCTTCAAATGTGAATTTTGGCTTGCATCAATGGATTTTCTCGGCCACATTATATTTGGAGATGGTATTCAGGTTGATGCTCAGAAGATTGAAGCAGTGAAAAATTGGCCCAGGTCTACATCCCCAACAGATATAAGAAGCTTCTTGGGTTTGGCTGGCTATTATCGAAGGTTTGTAGAGGGATTCTCATCCATATCATCACCATCGACCAAGCTGACCCAAAAGAAGGCTAAGTTCCAATGGTCCGATGCTTGCGAGGAGAGTTTCCAGAAATTGAAGACCAAACTGACCACTGCTCCTGTTCTAACCTTGCTCGAGGGAACAGAGGATTTTATGATCTATTGTGATGCGTCTAGAGTTGGTTTGGGCTGTGTGTTGATGCAGAGGGGAAAAGTGATAGCCTATGCTTCAAGACAACTTAAGATTCATGAGAGAAATTACCCAACTTATGACCTTGAGCTGACAGCTGTGGTATTTGCTCTTAAAATTTGGCACCACTATTTGTATGGAGTGCATGTTGACGTGTTCACTGATCATAAGAGTTTATAATACGTCTTCAGCTAGAAGGAACTCAATCTGAGGCAAAGAAGATGGCTCGAGCTACTCAAAGACTATGATATGAGCATCCTTTACCATCCAGGTAAAGCTAATATTGTTGCTGATGCTCTTAGCAGGTTGTCTATGGGTAGCACTACCCATATAGAGGAGGGGAGGAAAGAATTGGCTAAAGAGGTGCATAGACTAGCTCAATTGGGAGTTCGACTTAAAGAAAATAACAAAAGTGGAGTTAATGTTCGGGATGGGTATGCATCCTCACTCGTGGCAGAGGTAAAAGAGAAGCAAGACCAAGATCCCATCCTTCTCCAATTGAAGTAATTTGTTCACAAATAAAAGGTGATGGTTTTTACCAAAGGGGGAGATGGTGTGTTGAGGTACCAAAATAGATTGTGTGTCCCAGATGTTGATGATGTGCGAGAAAGGATTATGGCCGAAGTGCATAATTCTAGATACTCTATTCATCCTGGCTCTAAAAGATGTATCATGACTTGAGAGAAGTTTATTGGTGGAGTGGAATAAAGAGAGATATCGTAGAATTTGTTTCCAAGTGCCTGAATTGCCAATAGGTTAAAGTTGAGCATCAAAGGCCATGTGGGTTAGCTCAAAACATAGAAATTCAGGAATGGAAGTGGGAGATGATCAATATAGACTTTATTATAGGTTTGTCGCGGTCCCAAAAACAACATGATTCGATTTGGGTGATTGTGGATAGGATGATAAAATCGGCTCACTTATTGGCAGTTAAGACTACTGACACCATAGAAGATTATGTAAAATTATATATTCAGGAGATCGTTAGATTGCATGGGGTTCCCTTGTCTATCATCTTAGGCAGAGAAGCTCAATTCACTTCCCAATTTTGGAGATCCTTTCAGAAAGGACTGGGTTCAAAGGTGAACCTTAGTATGGCCTTTCATCCCCAGACAGATGGCCAAGAGGAGCACACCATCCAGACGTTGGAGGATATGTTGAGGGCATGTGTACTTGACTTCAAAGAAAATTAGGATAATCACTTACCTCTCATAGAGTTTGTATATAATAATAGTTATCATGTAAGCATTCAAATGGCTCCTTATGAAGCCTTGTATGGGAGGAGGTGTAGATCACCAATTAGGTGGTTTGAAGTCGGTGAAGTTGAGTTGATTGGGCCTGATTTTGTTCACCAAGCTATGGAGAAGGTGAGAGTTATTCAAGATAGGCTAAGGACAGTCCAAAGCCATCAAAAATCTTACACCGATGTGAAGAGGAGAGACTTAGAGTTTGAGGTGGATGATTAGGTGTACTTGAGAGTGTCACCCATGAAAGGCGTCATGAGGTTTGGAAGGAAGAGAAAGCTTAATCCTAGATACATTGGTCCTTACCAGTGTGTGAGGAGGATAGGGAGTATCGCTTATGAATTGGAGTTACCCTCGGAGCTAGCCATCATTCATCCGGTATTCCACGTTTTGATGTTGAAGAAATGCTTGGGCGATCCATCATTGGTAGTCCCCATTGATAGTATTAGAGTTAAGAATAGCTTGTCCTATGAAGAGGTTTCAGTCCAAATTTTTGATCGCTAAATTCGCAAATTGAGGAACAAGGAGATCGTCTCAGTCAAAGTCTTATGGAGAAATCAATTCATTGAGGAAGCCACATGGGAAGCAAAAGAAGATATGAAATCTAAATATCCACATCTATTCGTGCCCATCGATGAGAATGTTGAAGGTAATGCCCATTTCTAAATTTGAATTTGTATGTGCATTTTAAGTTCGGATAGTAAATTATTTTGAGAATTTGATTGGTTGAATGACTGAATTCTAATTGTGATTTGTACCTCGAGTCCATCCTTGGTTTACTCATCATTTGAGGACAAATGATCCCAAGGGGGATATAATGTAACACCTCCAAAATTTTTTCACTAAGATTCAGACCCTTCTTCGCGTGCGTATAGGATCAAACTCGACTATTATGAAGTTTATGCATGAGTTAGGATAAGTTCCCAAGTAATTAAAGAGTGTTAGAGGTGATGTGGGGTCACAAAGGATCCCTAGAACCAAGCTAAGTCCAAAGAATTCGTCTTTGCTAAGTTTTAGAATGAGTTCGTATAAAGGGTCAACTTCTAATGATTATATATTTTAAAATATGATGATCTGGGTGGCCGATGACCTATTAAATTAAAGGTCTTTGAGTCTTCTTTCCAACGCTGCCAAGATTGTAATTTTTGGAGTTTGGAGTCAAAAGTTATGACTATCCTAAGACGAACTAGTACTGCAGGAATTTCAGGTCTGGTTTGTAACTGCAGGAAGCCTGGGCTTGGCGCCGCAGTGGCGCGATGCGCCACTATAGCGCCAGGAACCAGCCTCAGTAGTTTGGTTCCTGGCACGGCGTGCCACTATTGGATGTGCAGGGTATTTAAGCCTATTTTCCAGAACCCAGAAAATTTAGGCTTGGCGCTGTAAGGGCGCGACATGCCACTATAGCGCCATAAAACAGCCTCAGTAGTTTGGTCCTTGGCGCGACGTGCCACTATCAGATGTGCAGGTTTTAAGCTTATACTCGACTTGGAGCTGCAGTGGCGCGGTGCGCCACTATAGCGCCAGAAGTGTTTTAGCCCATTTTTCCAGATTTTTGGAGAAAGGGCAAATTAGGCATTTCCCAATTTATACATACATTAGCCTTGGGACATTTTGGACCATTATTTTCAGTCCATTCCTCTCTCTAAAAAGCCCTAGAAATCCCCTCTCTTCTCCTTCAAATCCATTTCCAACAAGGATTGCCTTCAAAAACTTTAAGAATTCAAGCCTTCCATTGAAGACCTAACATCTAGGTTTCTTCAAAGTCTTCACAAGGTATGTAAGGCTACTCAAAACATGGGTTGAGTCCACCCATGTGACCTACACCTTCTTTGAGGTTAAATGTTCATAAGAATGAAGTTTCTTGATAGGCTTATGTCCAAATGAGTCTTTTCATCTATTAATTTGATTCTTGTTATGTTGATGTTGTTGAGTCAAGAAATTTCTAAAATCTTCATGTTAGTATGAGTTGATAGATATGAGTTGTTAAACATACTTTATTGATTTTCTTAACTATGTTGATTATGTTAAATATGTTAATTTTCTTAAATATGTTGCTCATCTTGAATTATTGATTTAGAATCTTGGAGTTGTGATGAGTCCCAAAGGATGTGTTAAATGAATAGAGGAGCGATTGGATAGGTTTGTATGTTGTTATAAATGCATATTTAACTACTCATGAAAGATATGATTGTGATTGATCGGATAGTATGATTGGGAGAGGTTTGATTGTGATAGAATTGATGATTTGACAAGGTTCCAAATGAGACTTGTCGATATGATTTGATTGAGTTGATTGGATGGAATTTTATGAGCATCAAGTCTTGGGAGTAGTATCGAGCACCGAATTGGGTAAGAGTAAGTAAAAACTCGAATCCAATAACTACGTCGCCAAACGTATGAGGGGATTGAACCATTAAAGTCGGATGTTTCCCCAAAATTATTGTCCTGACATTATAGGACTTGGTTGGATTGGATCCATGATTGGTTGATTCGTTCATACCCTGGCAAAGTATGAACGGACGCGGCAACAACGTCGATTTGTTGTACTGTCACTGGCTCATAAGTGATGGTTGTCGGATAAGAGAAACTCCCATAAAGGTCTTGATAGTACTCTGAGTTGAATTGGGTTGAATTGTATGTGATTGGTCCCGTCTAAATCATATCCCTGTTTAGACTTAGGACACTTGATTGAGTTGTTCTTTCTCTTGAGTTGAGATTTCGAGTTGATTTGATTCTTCCTTGATGTTTGTTTCATTCGGCCATTTTACATACTCGTACATTTCATGTACTGACTCCATTTGGCCTGCATCGTTTCATGATGTAGAGACAGGTACTAGATATCATCAACCGACGCACAGTTGAAGATCTTCTCACTTCCAGCTAGTTGGTGAGTCCTCTCAATTTCCGGAGGATACCGAGATCATCTTTATAGCTTTGTTTTGTTTCCTTTACTTTGATCGTTGGTAGCCATGGACTTGTCATTGGCACCTCCTGGATTGTTGATAGAGGCTTCATAGACTAGAGTGTGGAAATGTTGATTTGTTCGTTTTGACTAGTTTTATTCTAGCTGATTATTGATTTGATAGTTGTTTGGCCTTTGGCCCTAGATTATGGATAATAGTCCTATAATAGAGTCTTCCGCCGATAGAATGTGATTGAATGAAAGTGTGACTGGACCCAGTGGTTTGCTTGAAGTCCAGAAATGGCTTTCGAGTGCCAGCCACGTCTAGGGTACCCTCCCGGGGCGTGACAAATTGTTAGTCTCAAGAATCTGCTTAAGTTTCAACGTTGGGTTCACTTTCTCATTAGACCTGTCCCTGTTCAAGGAGGAAGTGATAGACTTCTACTCAAATCAGGTTGCCATTGAGGTTGGTACAATCAGAAATATTGTTAAAGGGGGTCTAATTGTTGTGGACTCATCCAAGCTTGGTAATATTCTTCATATTCTTGCGACTGGATACTCCAACTATGATATTGATTCTCACTTTTTGGAAACACTCATTTACAAATACTCTCAAGGACTGATCCTACTACTTCTATGGTCGTTCTTAAAGGTTCTATGATCCCATGCCATAAGTTGTTGTTTGAGCTGGTAACAAGATCTTTCTGCCTCACTCTGAACATCATCATGAGGCTTTGCAGCGTGACTTATGCCTCATGTAGGCCCTTGACACTAATCAGTTGGTAAATCTTCTTTCTCTAATGATACATCACATGTCTTGGGTTATCAATGCTACTCGTAGGGAGTATTGGCTTCCCTATGGTTATATGTTGTCTCGCATTTTTGCAGCCTTTAAGGTCCCCTGTGAAAAAGGTCAATTGTGAAGTAGGCATGATATATTTCATGAGTGAAAATTGCTGGAATGTTGTTTTGGGGAACCTGGTACTCAAGGCAGGAAGTCTATGGCCTCTTTACTTGTGGATCTTCAAACTGCTCAAGTTCGTAGTGTCAATTCAGATTTATGCCTTGCAGTAGGACTTTCAGGCTTCCCAGACTAAGAATGCACATCTCTGTGCTCAAATGCTCAAAGAACAGATTGCTCTAGGGAAGCATTTTGAGCAAATGTTGCCATTGGTTACTTGTGCAAGTCCTTTCTCTCCTCCGTCCTAGTTCCCAATGCTTAAGTTTTGCCTTTTCCGGTGTTGTTGTTTTTGTTATCTTTTTAGACATTTTGTTTTTATGTTGCACATATGGTGCTTGATGTGATCGTACATTACTTTTGGTGGTAACTATTTTATTTTTCTCTCGATTGATTTATGTCAATGCTGGATGGATAACATAAATAGACTATCTTTTACTTTCTGTTGAGATGTTTCTAGTTTTGTGTTGTCTATATGACTTTAAATTCTGTGTTGATTCTATTTCTTACGTTGCTTACATCTTGTCTTTTTTCAATGATTTCAAAAGGGGAAATGTTGGATGGTATTATGGTATTATACAAGGGAGAGTGACTATGTCACTATGCGCGTGTGTAAAGTTTGTCAGCAGAGGAAAAATGTGGAGTCCAAGAGATACAAAAATAGAGTTTTAATGACTGACTTGAAGAATCAGGTTCTCACTGTAGTAAGTCAAGATCAGACCCTAATGTAAATATGGGATGATATTTCTACTTATGACTACGTGGCATAAAATAATCAATAATGACTCATTATAAAGAAGGTGAATACAAGCAGAGTCCAAATCTACAATAAAGAACTTGTTTACTATGAAAAGGTTTCGTTATATTATAGGAAGATGTCGATTATGGAAATATTTCCTTACATGAGTTGGACTCATACTAGGAAAGCGCATGATGAAAATTAGGGTGTAATTGGTTGTCATACATATTGCAAAAGTGTAGACTTCAGCCAACCAAATCTTTTTGAAGATGCTGATCGACAAAATTGCAAGATAAGAAGGAGCAAGAATTTTAACTCAAAGTAATCTGCATTTATCACTTAGTGATAGTTGGGGCTTAAGAGTAGTTCTTGTAATAGGAGTGTTAGAGAGTTGTAATAGCTTCTAGGTATTGCTTAAGAGTTCCATTGATTATTATGAGGTTTGCAACAAGAAGCGAGTTTGATTTCTTGGATTAGTTAGAAAAAATTTAGTGATTTTTGGGTTGAGGTACTAGAGTCAGTCCTTTAGATTGATGAGTTGTAATATAAAACATTGCTCGTGAAAAGTTCTTGAAGTTTGGGGTTGAAATCTTATGCTGTGTAGGTCATGGTTTTTTACTCCCTTGAGCAAGGGATTTTCCACGATAAGTGTATGCCTTGTTATTTCCGTCTTTATGTTATCTATGTATTAAGAACCATGTTCTTAATAGTTCTTTCAAAATTTCATCAAACATAGCAAACAAATATGTTTGTGTATCTCTTCCAGGTTTGTGTGTAGTACCCCTTCCTACCCTAACATATATTATTCAAATTCACATAATAAGTCCCAACATTTTTCATTATTTCCCCAAATCTGCCTATAGATGGCCATCCACTATTAGCAACAACACCTCTAAATTACCTCTAGCAATTTTTTGAAGTGCATAATAAATTGTATTCAACATGGCGTCAAAAAGGTTGGTATAACCTATTTGTTCCAAGTTTTGTTGCTAAAATAATGCATAAGAGAGTGGTACATGATCCGGATCACCACTATACGCAAAATAAGGATAAAGATTTGTTAACAACTGCGAATTGTTATTTTGTATAACAAGTTATATTATGGGGTTGATGAAATCCCTTAGCTAGGTCTTTACGAAAAATCGTGTTCCATGGGCGAAAAAACTGCAAAAAATAATTAGTTAAATATTTTCTCTTTCTATTAAAAGGGAAATATAAAATTAATAAACATTTGGATTTATATGAAACAACTTTTGTTAGTATCGTTCATTATACTTTTTTTATAGAAAAATAATTAGGATCATTCCAAGGGTTGACATTTGATGATAAAATAGGAAAAAGGCAAAACACAATGTTGAGGTGGATTAGATTGAGACCTGAGAGAATTTTGAGATAAAAGGGCATGCCTTTGAACTAGATCTATGTTATAATTTAACTAAATCATTGAAAATTATTGGGAAAAAAACTTATAAAAAATTAAATTATGCTACTTGTTAGTATAAATTGGAGAAAAAAAATCATATTTGCATAAAGTAGAACAAAAGAAGAAAAAATATCACGAACTTAAAGATTTCACAATTCACGTTTAAAAAAAAGATAATATTACGTTCTAAAGAAGTGAGAAAATTCTCAGAAAAATATCTAAGAACTAAATAATGAACAAGCAAAATACATGATTAAAATAAAATTTAACATTTGATTGAACCGCAATGCCTCCTTAATTTAAACCAATAGACCTCGAGATTTTTCTGACAGTCCTTCTTGATCATTCTTCATTTGCATGCCCTCAGTTACGGGCGTAAGACTTTAGCACCTTCTCCAGAACTGCTATGATCACCCACAATGAGACCAATCAAACCATTTTTATTAATATCATCATCAATATCCTATCCCAACCTGTAGGAATGATTTCCTCAATTGGTGTCCTAATTGGAATCAAATCTTTTTGTTCCTCTTTCATTAATAATGTCAATTCCAACTCTTCAAGTAACTTTGAATCAATTTTTGGATTCCAATCAATTTCATCAATATACAGATTAGGATTTGGCTCCGAAGTATCAAAATAGGATGGCAAGTTATGAAATTTATCCCAACTCAGTATTTTCTCCCAACTCAGTATTTTCTCAAAATGAATAAGAGTATTATCTTTGAAACCCAAGAAATTTTCCCATGATCCGAATAAACTCATCTTTAAGAAAAAATCCTTCTCCCATGAAGGAACTAATTCTACTGGCCACCAAACCCCTAAAGAAGAAAAAAATTAATTTCTAAATGTAGATTTTGTAAAACAAAAAAAAAATTAAGTTATTCGATCATGTAAAAGATAATAGCAAGTAAATAGAATTGGAATTAAAAAAATTAATAAGATAAAATGTACTAATAGAATAAAATAATATTAAACCCATAATAAAATATGCATAAAGAGTGATTTGAGATGAAAGAACTTTTTTCGTTAATTAATTTTTTAATTTTCTTGTTTTTCTCTTTTGATGTTCTGATCAAACTTTCATGTTTACATTATTTATTCAATGTAACTGATAACACGCTATCCACAAATTTTGATAAAGGAATTCAATTGAATTCACTTTTGATTGTGTATCTTGAATCCTCTTTGAATTATATAGCTTTTTCCTAATAATAAAAGAAAAACAATAAAAGTGAACAAAAAAAGATACCATCGTCTTTATATAACACAAGTTCTGATATAAAATTAAATTAGAGACATTGTTTATTTGTTGTTATCAACAATCACAAAATAAAACTTTAGATAAAAATATTTCTTTTGTTTATGCGTCTACCAGAGTGATCGTCTTCTAGTTCTTGTGTCTTTTATAATTTTACAGCTCAATTATATACAAATTACTGCTAGAAAATATATTTTTTTAATATTTGTACAAAACTTATAAGATTAACAAAAAAAAAAACAAGAAATTTTTATCTTTGAAAAGGAAAAGAAATCTTACATTTTTGAGTTTTTCTTATGCTTTGCCTTAGCCCGTAGCTTTGCCTACTAATTCTTTCTTCTGAAATTTTTCTATGATAGCAAGTTTGATCTTGATATTTTGATTTAAAACCCATAATTTTTTTCTTCTATTATTTTTTGGGGAAACAAACAAAGATAAGAAATCAAGAAAGATCAACAACTAGAGTAAAAGAAAAACAAGAAATTGTATGTAGGGAGTAACAAATTACGATTTAAGGAAAGGTCTATAAATAAGAGCACAGTGTGAACTGTCTTTAATATGAACTTTATCCATTTAGGAAATACTACCAATAACAAAACGTTTAGAATTCAGATAGAATTTGGAGTTCAAAATTTGACCCGGAAAAAGTAATAAATCTAATTGTATATAATTTTTTAAGGAAAAGTAATAAATCTGTTATAAATCTATTGAATTGGCGGATTGTGCATTTGCTTGATACATGAATACTTACATTCATGCATACATATTTTCTAGGTTCTATGAATTATATTGGATAAGAATGTAATTATTAATTATGACATTTAACATAGTGACTTTTGAAGTGATTTCTCAACCAATAAATAGGATTGTCATTCAGCATTGTAAGCAACACTTGAAGAGATTAAATAAGACTCTCTACATTATACTCTGCATTACCATTTGTCTTTCTTTTTAGTTTAGTATTTTTTTTCTTTTTATTTCTGTCACGACCCAAGTTAGGTCCTAGGTGTAACACGTCGATCAGAACCCCGAGGGACTCCAACCAAGCCTCTTGGTATACATCACATACATAAGGTAATTCAAAACATCAAGGAAAGCGTAAGAGAAAGATAAATCTCAACGAAGTCTCAATAAGAAGAAAGCTTTAAGCAACATGTCCAAACAATCGGACTACAACTCAATGAACATCTAAACATGCCTCTACTGTAGTATAAATGGGTGCATAAGAAATGTTCCTAACTCACCCATAGAAGAAAGAAGCATCATGATAAAAGAACATGAAGTTATATAGGTTACGCCCATGAGAAATGAGGACTCATTAATCAAGTGATGATAACAAAAGCAACTCTAGCCACAAGCGGAAGGAGCGTGATCTTCGGACCATACATTAGATACAATGTAGACAAAAAGTATACATTAATACATGCAATGCACTAAGTATGTGAGAAGTATGCATGAAAAATAATAATAGGACATACACAATATGAACATAAGATGCATGAACAATATATTTAAAACATGAGTAAACCTTGAAAATATTTAAACATCATAATCATGTGGTCAATATATCATAAAATCAACATAAAAGATCATATCATAGTATATACCTTGGTGTGGGATAGAACCTTAACTGACACTTAAGACCATCTAAACTATAACATGGAATCTGCTGTAACTCCTACATCAAGAAGAGAGATACTACTTACCAAGGTAGCCTCCGTGAGAATTTCTTAATCATCATGAGCTATACGTGGATCCACTAGCTAGGTCATAAAGGCAAACGTATGCAGGCAACGTGGTTAGGGACTAAAAGTTGCTGTTAAGACTCCCTTGAGTAGCTAATTGGCTACCGGACCGAAACCCCCCTTCCCTTTAAAGTCCTCTCAGTGTTTAGTTATTATCCCAACGGAATTTATTAAAACATAATCATTAACATTATCATAAAAATAGTCATAAGAGTAACTCATAAAACATGATTGATTCATATAAGAATGAGAAAACCTTTCAATCCTTATGAATTCTTGTTTTGGTGAGAAAATCCTTTCATTTATTTAACATGATTGTGTGAGAATTACCTTTCTCACTATAAATGCTTGTTTGAAATGTCATTGGAACATAATTCATCATAATTATAGCTTGTCATAAGATATTTCATCAATTCATGATCATAGCTTCATAAAGTTCATACTTGAAAATATCATAATGCATAGGTCCTTAGCAAACAACTTGAAAACATGCAATTCAACTCTATTTGTGCATAATTAAATCAATGATAATGAGAGAAATTATAATCGGATTGACCCAATGCAATTTCATAAGAAATAGGGCTTAGACATAGGATTCAATGAGAAGAATTTTGGGAAAACTTTAGAACTCCGTAGATGAAAAGATACATGGATGAATTACCACATGCCTTGGTTAATTGAGGCCTAAGTGAAAAGATTATGGAGACTTGAACTTGAATCCTCTTTAACCTTAACTTGTCTTGAAGATGAAACCCTTGGAAGAGTGTTTTAGAGAGAGAAATATTGTATTTAGGGATTGGAGAGTGAATGAGGGGAATTCAAAGGGTTTGGCTAGTTATAATCTTAGGATTTTAGACTCAAGATGACATAGCTTAGGGAATAAATGAGGTGAAAATAACTAAAATGACCTTAATTAAATTTGTCAGAGGTGAAATGGGAAAGCTTGGTCGTGCTCGTCGATCTAGTCGGTGAGTTGTCAACTCATCCTTTCCCTCATATAATCTCCTCTCAAACATACCAACTCTTCTAAACATTTTTGTGAGGATGGTTAGCTTGCCTTTCCAACTCAGCGAGTTGTCATTCCCTTCTACTCCTTGCCAACTTGCCTTATTTCTGAGAACAAAATTTTAGAACTTTTGGGAGATGTTAGGTGACCCTTGGCAAGGCGCCAAACCCTTTTGTGAGTTGCCAATCCCTTTTAGCAAGCCTCAGACAACCTTTTTCCCTACTTTTCCTTTTTAAATCAAAATTCCAATTTTTTAACTTTTGCGACCTCATAATATCCCCTTCTTAGGAACATTCGTCCTTGAATGGGATTCAACTAGCATGAAAGAGGAAAGAGAAGAAAATAGAATCCCAATATGAATGTAATAACATAATTTCAATGCATAAACCATAAGAATTTCAACTTAATCATAAATCATAGCAAAAAAAATCAATTTCATGAACATGTATGCATATGAAAACATGAGAATGACTTAGACACTTGATTTCAAAGGAGTGACCATGAAAGAACTAAATACCTCAACTAGAAACCGAAGGAAAAGGATGAGGATATCGTTATATCTTATCGGCTTCGGCCTCCCACGTAGTACCTTCAACCTCTTGGTTCCTCCATACCACCTTAATGGATGCAACTTCTTTATTTCTCAACTTCCTAACTTGCTAGTCTAGAATCTCAGCTGAAACCTCTTCATAGGACAAACTCTTCTTTATACCAACACTTCCCAAAGGCAAAATTGAGCTAGGATCACTAACACATTTCTTTAATAATGACATATGAAACACCGGATGCACCAATGCCAACTACGAAGGTAAATCCAATTCATAAGCCACTTTGCCAAATCTTCTCAAATTTTGGTACAGGACTACGTACCGAAGACTAAGCTTCCCTTCTTTCCAAAATGCATCACACCCTTCATGGGTGAAATCTTCAAGTAAACCCAATCATTAACTTCAAATTCAAGTTTCCTCCTTCTTACATCCGAATAGGACTTTTGTCGACTTTGAGTGGTCTTCAATCTTTCCCTAATGAGTCTAACCATCTTCATCGCCTCATCTCCATCAAAAATACTTCACCCACTTCAAACCACCCAATCAGAGACCTACACCTTCTACCATACAAAGCTTCAAATGAAGCCATTTGTATACCAAAATGGTAACTATTATTAGACGCAAACTCAATCAAAGGAAAATAATCATCCCAACCACCCTTGAAATCTATTACACAAGATCTCAACTTATCTTCTAATGTTTTTATAGTATGCTCGGCTTGACCATCGGTTAGCGGGTGAAAAGTCATATTAAGCTTAACTTGAGTACCAAGATCCTTTTGGAAAGATCTTCAAAACTGAGAAGTGAATTGCGTACCTTAGGTTGAAATGATAGAAAATGGAATATCATGAAACTTTACCAACTCCCAAATATAAAGTTTAACATAATCCTCAGTCAAATAGGAAGTCTTGGGAAGAAAATAAGCTGACTTAGTTATTCTGTCAACAATAACCCAAATCGAATCATGTTGCCTACGGGGTACGAGGCAAACCCCTAATGAAGTTCATATTCAAATCATCCCACTTCCAAGTAGGGATCTCAATGTATTGAGCTAAGCTTCCCAGCTTTTGATGCTCAACCTTCACTTGTTGACAATTAGGACATTTAACCACAAACTCCGCATTATCCTTCTTCATGTCATTCCACCAATACACTTCCCTCAAATCTATATACATCTTTATGAAACTCGTATGAATCGAATACCGTAAACTATGAGCTTAGAAAATATCGTTTCCCTCAAACCATCAACATCGGGAACACATAAATGGCCATGATACCTTAATACACCATCTCCCCCTTGGGAGAAAGCCTCAATGATTTTTTAGGAACCACTTTCTTCAAGTCAACCAAGGTAGGATCACTCTCTTGATTTGCCTTTACAAGTGCCACAAGAGATGATTCAGAATCATTTTGTACAACTAAACCACCATCTTCCGAATCAACCAAGTGAACACCCAAATGATCTAGTCTATAAACATCACAAACCAACACCTTATTTTCATCCTCAACATGGGCAACACTATTCATAGATAATCTACTAAGTGCATTTGCAGCCATATTCACCCTAACTAGATGGTACAATACATTCATATCACAGTCTTTCAATAATTCAAGCTATCTCATTTGCTCATCGTTCAAATCCTTTTGGTTAAACACATATTATAAATTTTTCTGATCGGTGAACACATCAATATGGACACCATAAATATAGTGTTTCCAAATATTTAAAGCAAACACAACTGTCGCCAATTCCAAATCATGAGTCTGATAATTCTTTTTGTGAACCTTAACTTGCCTAGAAGTATAGACTATCACTATAATGTTTTGCATCAAAACACAACCAAGACCAACCCTCAAAGCATGAAAATACACAACAAACCCATCGGAACCTTCTGGTAAGTTCAACACCAGAGCAGAAGTAAGTCTATCCTTCAACTCTTGAAAGTTTTTCTCACATGCCTTGGACTATTGAAATTTCACCATATTTTTAATCAAAGTAGTTAAGGGCGATGAAATGAAATAGAAGCCTTCCAAAAATCATCTGTAATAACTGGCTAAGCCCAAAAAACTTTGAATATCAGAAGGATAAAATAGTCTAGGTCAATTCTTAACTACTTCAATTTTCTTAGAATCAACTGTAATACCTTCACCAGATACAATATATCCAAGGAAAGCAATCGACCTTAACCAAAACTGACACTTACTTAACTTAGCAAACAAATGAAAGTCTTGGAGGACTTGAATACAACCCTTAAATGATAGGCATGCTCTTTATCACTCCAAGAATTCACCAAAATATCATTAATGAAGATAATCAAAAACATATTCAAGTATTTCTTGAACACCTAATTTATCAAATCTATAAAAGCTACAGGAGCATTCGTTAGTCCAAAAGGCATAACCAAGAATTCAAAATGATCATACCAGGTTCTAAAAACCATCTTCAAAATGTCATATTTCCTTACTTGGAGTTGATGATAACCCGATCGAAGATCAATCTTTGAAAAGTAACTCGCTCCTTGAAGTTAATCGAATAAGTCATCAATCCTAGAAATAGGGTACTTACTCTTAATTGTGACCTGATTTAATTGTTGATAATCAATACATATATGAAAAGAACCATCCTTCTTTTTAACAAAGAGAACCGGAGCACCCTATGGAGAGATACTCGGTCTAATGAAACCCTTATCCAATAAGTCTTTCAATTGGTCCTTCAACTCCTCAAGTTCCACTGGGGCCATACAGTAAGGAGGAATGGAGATAGGTTGGGTATCAAGGAGAAGATCAATACTAAAGTATATTTCTCTCTGGGAGAGATACCTAGTGGATTATTGGAAAACACCTTCAAAAACTCACTAACAATCCAAACTGACTAAAGAGTAGGATCTTTGGAATTCATATGCCTAATTCGAACTAGATGAAAGATGCAACCCTTGGAAATCATTTTTTTAGTATTAAGGCACGAGATGAATTGAACATTAAACAGAAAATTACTACCCTTCCATTATAGGACCGACTCATTAGGAAACTGAAACTTGATAACACGAGTTCTACAACATATGGAAGCATAACATGCATGAAGCCAATCCATACCAAGGATAACATCGGTATCAATCATATCAAGCTCTACAAGATCACATAAGGTAACTTTATGAAAGACCAAGACTGAACAATCTCTAAAGACTCTCTTAGTCATAACCAAATTACCAACTGAGGTATAAATTGAAAAAGGTTTTATCAATATCTCAGGATCAATAAAAATCTCATAGCAAGAAAAGAAGTAACAAAAGAAGAGTAGTACCTAGATCTAATAAGGCATAAATATCAAAGTCAAAGACTTTCAAGATACCCGTCACAACATCGACAGGTTCCTCTAAATCTCGCCTAGTCTGAAAAGCATAGAATCAATTTTGGCACTAACCGCCACCGACACTATTAGTAGTACCCCTGCTGAACCAAATGGCCAATAGCCCGAGTTTGAGTCTGAAGTCGACCACCACATTTAAAATCCTTTGCTTGATGAGCCATCTTACCATACCTAAAATATGTATTTGAACCCGTCAAATATTCTCCTTTATGGTTTCTTCCATACTTCTTACATGAGGGGATGACTTGACCATTCGAAGCTCCTCCTTGAGCCTTAGGGTTATACACCATTTTTATTGAATTTTGGAGATAGAGTGTTTTAAGAATTTTGGCCCGAATACCCTTGGTGAAATTGAAGAAGACCACCATGTTCGGATCTAGAGTGTTAAAAGTTACCACCATTGATCCTTGCCCTTTTGGACTCCCTTGCCCTCTCCCTAAGCTTTTTATACTCAATATGGTTGTATAGGTCATGAGCCTTGAAATATCCATCTCTATAATTAGAATGGCATTCTTTCACTCCTTGGACATCAAGTACAATAACCCGACACAAACTTACTTATTCAGGCTCTTAGGTTGGATACTATAAATGGTGCATACTTTGATAATTGTGTGAATTTGAAGGCATTCTCCCTCACATACATGTTACCTAGATGCGAGTTGATGAAATCTTGGATCCTAGCCTCCTTTAGTTCAAGGGGAAAGAAATGGTCAAGAAACACATCTTTAAAATCATCCCAAGCAATAGCATCCACATCTCCAACTCGCTCCACCTTCCATTGGTTAAACCAAATCCTAGGTTCTTAAGAGAAATTCTCAAAATCTTATTTGAGATTTTCTTAGTCTATACTCTTGTTGGTGATTTAGTTTTGTCTAAAAAGATCTATAAAAAAATTCGGTCTCAATTTTTGAAAAAACCAATCTTGTAGAGCTTGATATGATTGATTTTGAAGTTATTCTTGGTATGGATTGGCTTAATTTATTTTATTCCTCTATTAACAGTAGAACTTGAGTGTTTAAGTTTCAATTTCTAAATGAACTAGTTTTAGAATGGAAAGGTAGTAATTTCATGGTCAAGGGTCAGTTTATCTAGTTCCATAAAGTTTGAAAATTGATTTCCAAAAGTTGAATTTATCATCTAGTATGGGTTAGGAATGTGAATTTTGAAGTCCCTACTCTTGAGTCAGTTTCTACGATGAATGAATTTTTGAAAGAATGTTTTGATGATCTTTTGGGTATTAGTAAAGAAAGAAAAATAGACTTTGGTACTGATGTTCTTCCTAGTAGCCAGCCTATTTTTATTCCTTATTATAGAATGGCCCCGATAGAGCTTAAGGATTTGATGGATCAGTTCAAGGATTTGTTGGATAAGGGCTTCATTAGACTAAGTATCTCTCCATGACGTGCTCTGATTCTCTTTATTTGAAAGAAGGATGGATCTCTTTGCATTCGTATTGACTATTGACTATTGAACAAGGTTATAATTAAGAATAAGCATCCCATCCCACGGATTAATGACTTCTTCGATCAATTTCAATAAGCTAGTTATTTCTCAAAGATTAATCTTCGATCGGTTTATCATCAGCTTCGAGTGAGAGAATATGATGTAGCAAACACGACTTTCAAGACTTGTGTGGTCACTTTGAATTTTTGGTAATATCTTTTGTACTAATAATTGTTGCAGCATGTTTTATGGACTTGATGAACAATATGTTCAAGCAATATTTGGATACTTTCTTCATTGACTTCATCGATGATATTTTGATCTCTTCTTAGAGTGAGGATGAGTATGTTGATCATTTAAGGATTTTCTTGCAAGTTCTCAAGGATCGTTAATTATTTACTAAATTTAGCCACTGTAAATTTTAGTTGAGGTCGGTTGCGGTCTTTGGTCATATTATTTTTGGTAATGGTATTCAAGTTGATCCTAAAAAGATCGAGGCAATTAAGAATTTTCCTAGACCTCTTTCTCTGGAGTTTCCTAGGCTTAGACGGTTATTATAGATGGTTTATGGAGGTATTTTCATCTATTGCTTCACCTTTGACTACGCCGACCCAAAAGAAGGTGAAATTTCAATAATCTGAAGCATGTGAGAAGAGTTTTCAAGTTGAAATATTGACTCACTTTAGCCTTGATTTTTATTTTACTAGAAGGATTCGATGGTTTTGGTGTGTATTATGATGCCTCGAGAATTGGTCTTAGTTGTGTATTGATGCGAAATTGTAAAGTGATAGTCTATGCTTCAAGGCAACTGAAGTGCATAAAAAAAATTACCCGACTCATAAATTAGAGTTAGCGATGATAGTGTTTGCTTTGAAATTTGGAGACATTACATCTATGGCATTCACGTTGATGTGTTCACCAATTATAAAAGTTTACAATATGTGTTCAAACAAAAGGATTTTAATATTCGCAAAGGAGATGGCTTGAGTTGTTGAAGAATTATGACATGAGTGTATTATACCATCTGAGAAAAGCAAATGTAGTTGTTGATACTCTTAGTAGATTTTCCATGGGTAGTGTTCCTATATTGAGGATGATAAGTAGGAGTTAGTTCATGATATACATAGACCAACTCATTTGGGTGTTCTCTTGGTTGATTCTAAGGATGATGGTGTTGTTTGGAAAAATGCCTCATAATCATCTCTTGTGTCAAATGCAAAGGAAAAACAAGATAGTGATCTAACTTTGGTTAAATTAAAGAAAGAGGTTTCCAAAAAAGCTATTGAAGCTTTATTTCAAGAGGGAGATGGTGTTCTTCCTTATCAAGGTCGAGTATGTGTCTCCAATGTTGATGCTTTAAGGGATATGATATTGTTCGAAGCTTATAGTTCCTGATGCTCTATTCATTCAGAATCCTCTAAGATGTATCGTGATTTGAGGGAAGTGTATCGATAGAATGGCATGAAGAAAGATATTGTAGAGTTTATGGCTAAGTGTTCTAATTATCAACAAGTGAATGTTGAGCATCACAAAGTCTGAAGGTTTAGCTCATGACATTAAGATTCCTACTTAGAAATGGAAAGACTTGAATATAGGATTTATTACATGTGTACCACGTACCTGTAGGCAACATGATTTGATTTGGGTTATTATGGACCAAATGACTAAGTTGGTGCATTTTCTTCCCGTTAAGACTTTCTATTCAGTTAGACTTTCTATTCAGTTGAGGATTATGCTAGACTTTACATTCAAGAATTGGTTAAGCTACATGGAGTTTTATTGTCTATCATATCAAAATGAGTACTCATTTTACATCACAGTTTTGGAGGTCATTTAAAAGGTTTTTGGTACTCAAGTCAAGCTTAGTAGTGCTTTTTACCCTCAGATTGATGGTGAAGCTGAAAGGACTATTCAATCTTTGGAGGATATGTTGAGGGCATATATGATCGACTTCAAAGGAAATTGGGATAACTATTTGCCATTATTGAGTTTGCCTGCAATAATAGTTATCATTCGAGTATTCAAATGGCTCCATCTGAAGCTCTCTATAGAAAGAGGTGTAGATCTCTTATTAGGTGGTTTGAGATTGGCGAGGTTGCTATGATAGGTCCTAAGTTTGTGTATGAATCTATGGAGAACTTTTGACTCATTAGAGAGAAGTTAAAGATTTCCCAAAGCTGGGAAAGGCCTATTCAGATGTGAAGAGAAGGGAACTTGAATTTGAAGTTGATGATTGGGTTTACTTGAGAATCTCATCTATGAAGGGTGTGATGCATTTTGGTAAGAAAGGGATGCTTAGTCCCTGTTATGTATTCCCATATCAAATTTTGAGGTGTTTTAGTAAGGTGGCTTATGAGTTGGATTTGCTTTCGGAATTGGCTTCGGTACAATCGATGTTTCATGTCTCTTTGTTGAAGAAGTGTGTTGGTGATCCTACTTCTAATGTGCCATTGGAGAGTGTTAGTGTGAAAGAGAGTCTATCTTATGAAGAGGTTCCAGTTGAGATTCTAGATCATCAAAAATGGAAGGTGAGAAATAATGAAGTTGCTTCTTTTAAAGTCCTTTGGAGGAACCAACTAGTTGAGGGTGCTACATGGAAGGTCGAAGTCGATAAGATGTCTCTTCACCCTCATCTGTTTCCCTCAGTTTCAGCTTGAGGTATTAAGTTTCCTCATGATTCACTTTTTTGGATTCATGCGTTTCAGTCATTCTCATATTTTCCTATTGATGCATGTTCATGAAATTGATTTTAAGACATGATTTTATCTTGGGGTTGATTACTCCTTGGTTTTATGCATTTTGATGTGTTTTGTTTTCATGTTGGTTTGTTATATCTGTTTTCCTACTTTATTTAGGCTAGTTTGAGTCATGTTTGAGGATGAATATTTCTAAAGAGAGTTATTATAATACCCCAAAAGTTGAAAAGTTGAAGAAATGAAAAATGGTGCAGAAATGGTGATATAGTGCCAGTTCTACGAGCTGACCTACGGGCCATAGAAAGTGTTACAGATCATAATAGGGACTATTAAGAAAGTTCTAGAGGTTGGAAAATTTAATAAGTGTTGGGTATAAGTTATGGGTGACTTCTACGGACCGTATAAGGTCCTACGGTCCATATAAGGGGATTGTAGGACGGACCCTGAGAAATGTCAATTTCTAGTCGCTCAAGTTGAGTTTCACAAAAGGTCCTAAGAATCGTTGGAAGTTATACGGTTCATAGGATGAATCGTAGAGTGAGGTTCAGAGTTGGATGTTTGGGGTTTTGAAGTTGTGTAGGATGAAACCTCCCTATGAGCCATAGGGCAGTCTATGACCTGCAGACTTGGGTTGTAGGATTGAAGTCCAATTCCACTAGCTTCGGTATTCGGTACATGACTTTTATGAATGTGTTCTACAAATCATATGACTATCTAGGACCCATAGGACAAGGATCGTAGGACTAAGGTTCAATTCCAGTAGCTCTAGAATTTGGGACATAGGTACTACAGATGACTTTAATGAACCATAGAGGATCCTACGGATTGTAGATCCTGTTCATCGATTCACTTCAATAGATTTAATCCAGGGTTAATTTTCACAATTTGGCTTATTTTAACTACTAAACTATGTCATTTTGGGAATGATTTAGGCGTCCTAAAACTACTTGAATCCTTCAAACATTTCCCATTCCCGCACATTCTCCTAAAATCACCTTAGACACTCAAGGGTCTTCTTCTCAAACAAGCTTGGGTTTCAAGGAAAGTCAAGTCTCCTCTCAAGTTCCAAGCTAGAATTCAGTGATGTATGTGGGAATTTTATCTATGGATCCTCTTCCATCCCTGGAGTCCCAAAGATTTCTCTCATTTTCATATAAATTTTAATTCAATGGTCCTAGGATTTTGATGATTTTAGCATTGGGCTCATATAATTTTTCTTAGCTTCAATAATCTTATTATGCATAAATTGATGTTAATTAAATGATTTTAAAAAGTTTTACATGAACCCATGCATTATTCCTATTTTATAACTATGAACCATGATTTGAGATTTCACATGCATTATGAATTTATGATTTCAAGGATGCTTTTAGATAAAGTATTAATATGATTTTATGAATCCAACGTTTGCTTCGAAATGGAAATAATCTCATCATGAAGGTTTTCCATGATTTAGCCACTTTTAGTTAACTGTGATTTTATATGAAAAATTTATCATGATCTAGATGCTTTTAATTAAGTATCTCTTATGGCTTGATTGGGTCAAGGTTCATGATATGGTTTAAGGATCTATTCTTTTTATTTTCAAAGTATCTTTGAAGAATTTGGTCTTATAAGCTATTACCATTTTCCATGACTATGTTACGATTATGATTGATATTCTTGTTGAAAGTTTACTTAGCACCAAGTGGACTAGGAGCAATTACCTAGATCCCATAACTATGTGTCGCCATAGGATGCCCTAAATGGATAACTCAAAGTTAAGCTAGTGGATCCACATATAGCTCATGTAAATGATACATACCTTAGCAAGTGGGACAACCTCTTTTTGGTGTGGAGAAGATACTAGACTCCATGATATTTCTCTCATGGTTTATGTCAGTTTAACGTTATCTCTCACAAAGTTTTATGACTCCTTTATGCTATGTTTACTTGATGAAATTTCTTATGAGTTTGCATTGATCATGTCTTATGTTTCAAATGATATTTTTTCCTCAAAGTTTTTAAGTATGTTTAGCTTGGTCATTGCATTATTATGATTTGCGTTATGCATTGCATATTCTCCATACTCAATATATTCTATCGTACTGATGCATACTCTTTTTTCTATATTATTTCATAATATAGGTCACGATGCTCCTACCCATTCTCGAGGTAGTACAAGTTACAGTTGGTGTTGCTCATTTTAGTGAGTCCTCATGATTTGAAGGTGCTACCACTATGTCATCTTTTATTTTTCATACATAGTTCATTTGCATATGTTTTGAGTGAGTTAGGACTTGTCCTATGCCCCCGTCTATATTATTAGAGGCTTGTCGTACTAGACTAGTGTGTTTTACCCTATTTTGGATGTTATGTTTGGATTCTCCTTTATCAAGATTTCTACTTTTGAGACTTATATTTCACATTTAATTTTTTTTCTTAATTTTCATGCTATGGTATGTTAAGAGGTTTGATTAGGGTCCGTCGAGATTCTAATCGCGGTGTCACAACTAGGATCTAGCTTGGGTCATGATAGAAAACTTCTGAAACTTGATATTTTTCAACTTTTCAGGATCCCTTCTATGGTGGCCTTCTAAAGACCGTAGGACCTTGTAAGGTTCGCAGGTCGGCTCATAACCCATTTGTAAAACTCAATATTTTTTCAAGTGTCAGAACACACTTACGATTTCCTTCTAGGACCATAGGTCCTTTGTACGGTCCTAGGTAGGTCATACAATTGGTACCAACAAATTTTCTACAACATTCCTTTTCTTCTTAACTTTCCAACTTTTGGGGTGTTACACAAGTTCCTTCCTTTCTTGGTTTGGACTTAATCAAGTTCCCTTCTACTTCACACATGTGCATCTTCCAATGTCATCTCCATTAAGGTGCATTGCACCAGTGAAATGTAGGTGCACATTTGCTATACACAGGTTCCTCACCGACTTCAAACTGTTAGATTTTAGTTCCAATCCTTCATTCTTTTCATTTCTGAGAAATGTCTACATATAAGACAAGAAAGGAATAAAATCCATTGAATTATCATCAAAAAATGGAATAACTTGTGCTTAAGAGTCTAATAAATTAGTAAAACATCGACTTATCAAAGCATAGGTCTGCCCTAATATCATCCTTTCATATATCCTTTTTATGTTTGGTTTTCTATGTTTATCAAAGTGTCTAGACAAAACCCCAATAATGTATGATGAAGCACATGCCCAATACTAAATTGATAGAAAACCAAAGGACTAGGGCAAGAAGTAGGAATAGTAGCAGAATAAACCTTGAAAATTTAATAAAAACCGTACCTTGAAGTTTGTTATAGTAGATTCAAGGAATTTGAACTAGCTTTAAGATTTTTGTGAGAGAATTAAAGAGGTGTTCCATAAAGGGGGTGTAAAAATAATGAATTTCATAGTTTGGGGGATATAAAATAAGGGATTCAAGTCGAGTTGACTAGAAAATTTAAGTGAAAATTCTACTTGGACCATGTCAGGCGTAGCTCGAGATCCATTATGGACCCTATGGGGGCATGTCGTAAGTCTTATTGCAGGTATTCTCTTATTTTACAATGAAATTTCAAAGGCAGTCGCAACACGAGCCTCTATGCAAGGACATAGGGTCCGCGACATAAGGATTGTTTTTTACCTAAATATTTTCATTTTTCAAGACTTATTCACTTTTGTGCACAATTCCTTTTTTTCGTACTTCCTCAAAACCTGCAAGATCACTCAATCTAGTTGTTAGTAGGGTGAGTTTTCTCCCATCAAGCGCCTTATTTTTTATCATGGCATGACTCATATTTTTGTATTTTTATTTATATGTCCTAATCTATTACAAATCTTAGGTTGCCTCCCGAGCAAAATTTGATTTAACTTCGCGGCACGACAAACCTTAGCTTAATCAGTCGGTTCATAGATGAATGTTCCTCACAATAGTGACATATACGTATTTTAGTTCTATGATCTCTATTATTTCACCCACTACATTTCTTTTCCACTCATGCCCAAGTTTGGTTGCATCATTTAGAATATCTATGACCTCCTACTTTGACATGTCATTCAGTTTCTCTCTAGCTACTGCTATTTCAAGATCTTGATTTAGTAGATCAAGTGAATTCCAAAATGTGTGTAGAACTATAGATTCATGCAATCCATGATCATGTTGCCTCTATAAATTTTTGAATCTTACCTATGCATCTGTTTATAGCTCATCCTCCAGTTGCCTAAAGTAAAATATACTATTGACAGCTTACATTATCCTAGATACTAGACTTCACTCATAAATGAAGATGTGAACTAGTTTAGGCAATGAGTCAATCTCATCTAGTTGTAATATTTTGAACCATGCTTCCTTTTCACCTATAAGAGAGTACACAAAGATGTTAAGCTTTAACAGTTCATTAGATATTAATGTACTCTTATTATTAACATAAATTCTCATGAAATTTCTTAAGTGTTGGAGAGGATCGTTCTCCCAAAGATTGTAGAACAGCCCTCAACTCTTGCGATCTCTTTCAATTGAATCCTGTAAAGAAAGAAATAGTATCTTAAGTTTTTCAGATTTTGTAACCACTTCTATAATCAAGTATAAATCCCCATAATATGAAAGATATGAAGATGCTTTGAAAATTTTCAAAGTCATCTCTTTGTTGTAGACTCTCATAGTCATGTTCCCTTCTTTTACGTCCATTAGTGTTCCACCAATAGCTATAAAGGGACGTCCTAGAATGACTAGCATCCTACCATCTACTTGAAAGTCTAAAATTACAAAGTCTGTAGGAAAGATGAATATCCCAACTATTATGAGCACATCCTCAATGATACCATCTAGTGCTAATTAGGACCAATTAGACAGTAATAAGGTGACGTTGGTTGGACTTGGTTTTCCCAGGCCAAGAGCTTTGAACATAGATAGTGGCATTAGGTCTATGCTTTCTCCTAGGTCACACAGTGCAAGTCCAATATCCCTATCACCAATTTGTATCGGAAGGGTAAAACTCCTTAGATCCTCAAACTTTTTGGGAAGCATGCATTTTTCTCTTACACTATACTCATTAATAAGTGATATTTCTTATTTTTTCCAATTTCTTTCTTCCAATAAACTATCTCTGGAAATACTTTGCATATTTTGGCATGTCTATCAATGCATCAATAACTAGAATGTTGATGTGTAGTCCTTTGAATGTGTTGAAGAAAAAGTTGAAACTAACCTCCTCCTTATTATGTTCCAACTTCTTGAGAATTGGTAGAGTACTATTTCGAGCAGGGGTAGTTGCCACCGGCATTCTGACTTCTTTATCTATGCTTATATGTTCATCAAAAATACTTATTTCATGTTTACTTACAACTTCCTCTTCTAGATTTTCACTCAGCAGTATGTGACTTCATCATGCTCTTGTGTAGCATCAGCTATGCATTGATTTAAACTTAATCCGACTGCTTTTTGATTTGAGATTGTATCACTCGGAAGATTACCTTTCTACTATTGATATACCTTTGCTAAGATTTGGCCCAGCCGAATCTCAATTTGCTAGATGGATGTAGCATGTGAGTTTACCACCTATCCAATACAAGATATATCATTGCATAGTTATTGCATATTACTCTCAGTAATTTTTACTTTCTTGAGTATGTGAGATATCATGTCTTCTATTTTAGACATTTTAGGGTAACTGATTGAGGGTTGGTGATATTCCGATGAGAAGAAAAAAGAAGGCGTTAAGAGACCCTCCTACCTTGCTCTGGGTGGCATTTATAAATTAGCACTCTTGTGGTTAATGATTTTGTACCAGTTACCTTGGTTCTTATCTCGCTAAACTGCATTTTGATCTCTTCTCCAATATTAATTCCCTTGTTCTTAATACCAAGGTCCTTGGTTAGAGTCCTGTTACTTTGAACAGGAACCCCTCATCTATTTATTGATATAATGAGCTTTCTTCTCATAATTATGGTAGGCATCCTCATGTCTGTACCATTGATCATTGAAATCTACAACATTCATCTTCTACATAGGGGAACCCATTACATACTTAGTCAATAACTCCATTTGCGTCATCAACTTTGTCATCCTTTTCTCTTTAGCTTCTTCTTTGAGTCTCTCTTCAGTTGAAAACTTGTGGGTTGATGTAATTCTTATGCCTTAGCTTTTTTAGTATGCCAAGCCATGTTCATATTGGTCATTTGGTCAAGAAAAGTATTGTCCTAATCATAAGTGTGTTCCATTAGAGAACTCTCTGCGACATTATTAGCCACAGACTTATTAACTATATTTAGCGATCTATAGAAGCTTTCTAGCAACACTTCATCTGGCAGCTAGTGATTCAGATACTGAACTACCTTCATTTTAAATCTAAGCTAAGCTTTATTTAGAACTTCACTTGCCACCAGTTTGAAGTTGTTAATCTCATCCCTAAGTTGCGTACGTCTGCTTGGAGGAAAGAACTTCTTCAAGAATTCACCCATAAGTTCTATCATGTAGTAATGAATGCTTTTAGTAACTCTGCAAGCCATGTAATTGCTTCACCAATCAAGGAAAATGGGAACAACCTCAGTATAATTCCTTTTTGGGATACACCGGGTAGGTTGTAAGTTAGGCATACCCTTGTAAAGTCTTTGAGATGTTTATTCAGGTCTTCAAGAGATAAACCACCGAATAAACCCTTCATACCCAATAAATACACTAGTGTGATGGTGATGTTTAAAGTAGCATTTCCCACCAGTGGTAGAAGTCTAATGGCATCAGCATGGTCTACTTGGAAAGCAGACTCAATTACTAACCAATGATCGTGTTCATCACCTATTGCAAAATTTAACCTTCATCGCATAAATATTCTCTCTATTTTTGAGTCAATTAGAATTAAGAGAGATCCTTGACTCCTTGTATGGGGCATAAACAATGGAGAATCCTTTAATAGATAAAAACAATAATCAGTATAAATTAACCCACTAAGTTATTTTCCTCATATCTGTTAATTTTGATGTGTAGAGCTTTCTTATAGCCCCCAAGGCATTTATAACTTGTTGGGACTGAATTTTTGGTCATCTAATCATTCGTTTGATTTTTATGCAAGTATTTATATTTTGGAGCTTTTGAAACTTGAATGGTTGACTTTGGTCAAAACTTTAGAGATGACCTCAAAATGCAATTATAACGGTTTAGTTAGCTTCAAAACATCGAGTTTGGTCTAGTAAGACCTTTCATGTAGGTCCCAAGGCTTCCAAATACATTTCGAGCAATCTTGTAGTTTATGGCTTAAAACAAAGTTTTGGTGTTTGATCCACTTTTTATCAAGATGACCTCGATTGGAAGTTTTGACATCTCCATTGAGTATGGAATGTCAAATTTGGTGGGTTAGCATAGTTCATTTTTGTGCACGGGGTTCTGAACCAATTCTAAGCACCCGAGCAAGAGTCCGTTAGGACTTAGCTAGAATTTCTAGTGCCTCATGCTAGTGTAGCCATTTTAGTAGCCTTGGCACTGCTTTAGTGGTCACCACTTTAGCGGTCAGGGGTCCTCTTTAGCGAGTTGTGTTAGTGAGGGGCCAACCATTTTAGCAGCCCTGGCTTTGCTTTAGTGATGGTAGCTTAAATGGTCATGGCCTACTTTAGCGGTAGCCTGCCTGTATGCCTAGGCCACTTTAGAGATCAGGTCATTGCTTTTACATGCCGCTTAAGCGGCCAAAGGAACCGCTCTAGTGGCATCTGCAGGTAGTTATACCCATTTTGAGCTCATTTTTTCCAAAGTTCAATTTTATATTTGGATCTTCGAAACTCTTTACTATGAGGGATTTTGCTAGTTGTTGTAGGAATTGGTTGGAGTATTGCTTCGAGAGTTTGGTTAACTCGTTGTTTTTGCATTTTACCCATAAGTCTTCTCTCTTTCTCCATTTTAACTTCAATGGTGGTTTGAGCTTCTTGTGAATACAAGAACTTTTTAGGTGCGATTCTGAGCTTGAATTGTTCCCATTTTCTAGGCACAAGTTCCTAGAGCTTTAAGGACCAAATGAAGAAGTCAATTTCAAGATTCTTTCTATAGGTCCCACAATTTTGCTTTTAACCCAATTTTGGGCCTATTTCCAATTTTGTGATTTTGGTGTCTAAATATTCCTATTGACTTTATGCTCATGTTTTTGACAGTATGGTAGTGTTTGAAAGCCATTTGTAAGGGCAAAGCTCAGGAATTGTAATTTGGAGCATGCACAGTCTACTTTGAGGTAGGTTATGGCTGACTGGTCTTTAGATTGAGCTTGTATTAGTGAACTCATGTTGATTAGCTAGTTTTGGATTGGGTTTCTAAGTTGTATCATGTTTGGTTAATTGGAAGCATACCTTAGCCTTGTTTTGGATAGTTTTGGGTAAAATGTGCATGTCTATCTTGTGTTCATTGATGTATATTGCTTGTATAAATCGTATGTCGATTTATATTTATGTCGGTAGCTTGTTCTTGGCCTTATTGTAGGCAGAGGATAGTGATTTCCTTAGACTTTTATTTTGGAGCCTATAGGCCTTAAAAACTATCTGATGTTGCTTTGAACAGTTTAGCTTCATGTAGACTGATGTATGAGACTTAGATAGGCGGTAACTCAACTTTCATTGACCTTTCATCCATAAATTCCCTTTTTATGTTTGGCTAGGTATTTATTAGTCATGACTTCGTGCTTCGTTCGACTATTTGGGAATGGATTTGGTTCAATCTTGGAGTGATGCAATGGAAACTTTGGGAGTAAACTCTGACCCACGGTGGCCCTATGTTGGTGAATTTTGATATGGGAATCTTCCCTGACTGATCGTATAGTTGTCGATTCAAGGTCTTGGTATACCATTCTTACAGCCGTAGATTCAAGGTCTAGCATGATCTTTAACCACAGTCCGAGTTATGAGAACATTACCCTCTGTTGGGTTGAAATTTGGCAGCATGGTTTTATTGAATTCTTTGAGTGTTCTAGGTGTGGTTCGAGGTTGGGGTTATGCACTCCCTTTTTTTGGATTCACGGGTTCTTGTTCACTAATATTTGTAGCTCTTATGTGTATCCATCGGGCTTATGGAGTCTGTTTGGGTTATTTACTTTTAGTTGCACACGAGTGTACCTTCTAAGCTTATGGGGTTCAGTTAGATTGTAGATAGTTGTTTTACTTTACTACTCCATTCTTCTAGACCCGCGTGCTATAGTTAGACTTCCATTATTGCTTAGCTTAGTAAGATCTCTTGTATGTGTTACTTACTCTCTTTTGATATTGTCTTTAGTCTTCAAGCTCAGTAGGCCTATGATGCCTACTGGATATCCATTATTTTGGTATTCATACTACACTTTGCATCTATTTTCTTGATGCAAGTCCGAGCGACAATAGTCAACGTTGATTTTGAACCTGTTGCAGGGATATCAGAGACCAAGGATGAGTTTATGGAATCCTAGATCATCCTGTATTCTTTTGTTTACATTTTTGGCTAGTCTTTTGTATTTTAGACAAGTCTGTATTTTGGTCCACTTTTGGGACTCATACTCTTTTAGCAGCTCTGTACTTGTGACCACCAGATCGTGGAATTGGATCATTTTATTTTGGATTGTATATATATCGCCTGTTGTGCCTATTTTCCGTTGCTTTCATTTCATTATTGTTTGAGGCTTATTTTTTGCTACTTGATATGTGTGTTACTTTACATTCCAAGATATGGGTTGGCTTACCAACTGGTGGATTATGGTAGGTTCCATCATGACTCAAGATTTCAGATCGTGACATTGGTAGCATCAAATTCTTGTTAATGGACTTTTTTTCTAATTTGTACCTCTATAGTCAAGCAAGTTAGAATACGCCGGCGATTTTCTTTATTAATGGATGTCAATCATATTTAAAGAAAGCGTCCAGTATCAAAGGAACTTAATACACAATGATCACTCCTTTATAAATGAACATGTTATTGTAGAGCATTCATCATCATCATCCCTAACTAAGTTCCATAAGCCTAGTTATTAATTTAGCTACTCATAACTAGTGTAAAATAATAATTATAATAAATTAAACTACTGAAAATTATGAATGTAAAAGAAAATAAGAGAAACCTTTGATTGAAGAAACACTTGCAAGCGAATCTTGTTCATTCCATAATAATTATCTAAAATTATAAAGTCATCCCTATAAACTAAGAACAAGAAATTCTATTCTATAGTTCTAAGTCCTAATAGTTATTCTAAATTTTGTTACCCTTAAAAGTATCATAAAAAGACATATATATAATAATAGGGTTGGGATTCTAATTCTGATTGAACTCTGCATTGATTGGGTCAAACCTCGTTTGACAGACAAGGGGCTCGCAGCGCGAGGAGCATCGCAAAGGTCATTGCCTCACAGTTCAGGGCCCATCTCACATATGGCCTATTTTTTGAGTCTCTGAAGTTCAGTTCACATACAGGTGAGACGCGAGACTCATGTCATAGTCCTTTCTAGAGCTATTTTTCCTTCGTTTTAGTCCGGATTACTTAGCCTCGTGCTCCAATGACAGCATATCATCAATAAATACAAGGATATTCACAAGATTGAATGAGTAAATACACCCCAGATTATTGGTCCTCACGTACATATAACATATACTTCACATACACTTTATATACACTTCACATTCAGTTGGTCTCCCATACAGTTGTCCTGCACTTATAGTTTGAAAGCACATATTGGGTCCAAACCTAATATTGTTGAACTTTCAAATTCAATACGTTCTTAATATATGCTGATTAAAATTTGATTTCCAACACTTGTAATGAAAATTAAGGTTCAATTGTTCAAAATAATCCAATCTTCAATTTAATTTAAGGTTTCAACTATAATTTAAAGTTCATTTTTATCTGTGGTTTCAAGGTTCAATTCTAGCTCGGTGAAAAATTCAATTGAAAGTTCTAACTTAAAATAACAATATAGCAAATCAAGGTTTAAAGTTCAAACTAACAATTTAATTACTCAATTATTATTAGTTCAAAGTTCAAAACTAACAATGTAATTAATTATAGATTCTTCATAGGCATACGTTTCAGTTGAATTAATCTAATCTAACATAAAATGCATTCCTAATATAGGAAACGAAAAAAGAAAAAATATACGTCTAGTAGAGGTATCCGATTGTGCAACGACTACATCTGGATTTGAATTTATTGTTCGTCGTAAAATTTTCAATCTCTTGAGGTCGGTTAGTATATATGTTTCTTGTTGTTTTTGTCAAGAGGTCAATTTCTTTAAAAGAATTTTTTTAAAAAAAAAGACTACAGAAGAAAATCATTCTTCTGAGGTTTGATTTTTTCCTAGAGTATTATAATAAGATAGAGAATGTGATAGTTGAAATTCCAAATAAGCCCACAACCATATATACTTAACAAGAACAAAATATTCTACTAGAAGTCACTCATGAATTGAGTCTTTGTCTTTCTCTATCCTACTAATACATAAAGAAGAACTATCTCAATTAATTGAAGTTAATATTATACTTCTTTACTTGATTAGGATAAAACAATCCAAAATGCCTCTCTTTCTCATCCCCTTCCTTCAATTTTTCATTAAACATTTTTAGGGCTTTTAAAAACTAAAGCACCAAGCCCAATTGGAAATGCAACATCGCCGAGAGTTAGTTGAGTTATGAAAATCCCTTGAGAGAAGGAAGGTAAGTTTGTGTATCTCTTCCAGGCTTGCGCGGAGTTCCCCTTCCTCCCTTTACATGATTATTCAAATTCACATAATAAATCTCAGCATTTTCCCTGGTTGTCCCAAATCCACCTTCAGATGGCCATCCACTCTCAGCAACAATCACCTCTAAATTACCTCCACCAGCTTTCTCAAGTGCATAATAAATTGTATCCAACATAGCATCAAAAAGATTGGTATAACCTGTATTTTAATCAGGATTTTGTTGTTGAAATAGTGCATAAGGGAGTGGTACATGGTCCGGATCACCACGATACGCAAAATAAGGATAAACATTTGCTAACCATGGTGAATTGTTATTTTGTACAAAATTGTATTATGGGGTTGATGAAATCCCTTAGGTCTTCGCTAAAAACCGCGTTCCATGGGGGATAGGTGTTTGCTAAAACTCCAGAGTAAATGACCGTCGACACCTTAATTTGATTTTGCATAGCACGTAGGAGTAAAGGGGCAAATAGTGAAGTTTGATTAGATTTTGGAGATACTTCATTACCAATAGCTATGTACTTAATTTTGACATTAGGGTAGTATCTAACAATGTTGGCATAGACCCAAGTAACAGCTGGACAAGGCTTATTTAGGGCTTTAAGAAGACGATTGGGAAAGTCAAGAATGATTTCAATGTTACTATCCCTAAGAGCATCAAGCACTTCATGATTTGGATCATATATTCTTAGGCTTTTTATGCCATTAGCTTTATAAAGATTTATCACATCAAGAGGTAATGGTAAGTTGTTGCCCAATCTCCCATAGCATACTCCCATTGACTGCAACCCTACATAATGAAAATAAAAAGGTTATTAATATTTGAATTGATCAATAAATCGGAGTTGGATTCATGGTTTAAACTCGATAATGGATTGGCCTTTATGGTGATTTTTCCATGTTCATTTGATCAAAAAATTTAAAAATTATTTTCTCTGAGAAAACAAGGTCTTAAAAGTGAGGAAAATGGTTGTTCAGATTTTTTGTTTAAGTATCGAACATACCCTTAAAGTGGTCTTAAAAAGGAATTAAAACATGATACCTAATATCAGAAAATGTGGCAACAGTACTCCAATAAGCAGAAGCATGGCCATGGTAGAAGAACTATAAGAGGAGGAGAAAATTCTAGCCATCTAGAAATGAAAAAAAAGAGGGAAAATGTGTTTATATGAAATATAACGATCTGATTGTTCCTTATACATTGAGAAAAATGATGGCAATAAATGAAGATTTTAATTTTGTTATTTGTGTGCAACTTATGTCTCATCTACATTTATGTGTCACTTATCTATATTATATGTTATTCCACTATGTTACATTAAATATTATGTGTCAATTTATATACTCTATGTCTCAATTTAGGTGACATAGTTAGAATTTCAAAAACTAATCAAATTTATGACATTTTGGTAGTAGTATGAAAAAAAATATTCTCATTGAATTTCTTTTGGTGTTATGTAAAAGAAAAAATAAAATGCACAACATGAGGAGAAGTGGTCAACTAAAATGTACAATGGGGCAGTGCTAATAAACCAAAATTTAAGGATCATCTAAACTAAATTAGCATCACGAAAAAAAAATGATGAGAATCTACGGGAGAGGAAAAAGAATTTACATTTGGTCTTGTATTGACCTAGGAAAGTCTTAGTGAGTAAATGCAAAACTTAGAGCAAAATAAGACAATAGAAAAAAAATTATATATGTGAAACTATTATTTGAAATTAATATTTAGTCTACATTTATACTACGTAAAATTAAAAATCTTTATTGTTATTTTAGGTACTCATCAGACCCGGTTCTTCAGACACCAAACAAGAAGTAAATTGAAAAATGTAAGAGCACAAGAAATTTTATCTTGGAAACTCCTTACTCAAGAAAATAAAAGAAATTGCGACCTACCTTTGTACTTAGTATTTCTAGTCTCTCTTGTATTTATACAACCTGATTTTGGAGGTGCATTTCTGCTATTTTTGCTTTAATGGCATTTGGCTCGTAGTTTATGACTTATTATTGTTTGGCATGTTTACTTTCCACTCTACAACAACAATATACCCAGAGAAATCTCACAAGTGGGATCTGGAGAGGGTAGAGTGTGTGCAGACCTTACCACTACCTCGTGGAGGTAGAGATGTTTTCCAAAGACGCTCGGCTCAAGTATAGCAAATCCAAGTATAAAAAAGAAGAAATTAGTGCATAAAACATAGCAATTTACACGGGAAGCAATGCAAAACTTACGAGAAAGGAACAAGAATAACAAAATAGTGTAATAATCAAAACATATTAAACAGTTGACGATACTAGATATCAAAAGCAAGAACTACAATAATACATCTAGTAAAAAGCAAACGAGACATATAAGCAAGGAATTGTAACAACAACAAGGTGTGATCACCTAAACACATGACATCAGATACCAAAAGCTAAAGACTATGTGAATAGGCTAATACTACGATAGGCACAGTGCTCTATACTATCACTAAGATATAATAATAAGCTAGTAATAAGACAACTCTTTACTACATACTAACCTTCTATTCTTATCCACGACCTCCATACCATCTTATATAAGGTTATATCCTCGGTAATCAGAAGATGCGCCATATCCTATTTAATCACCTCTTTCGATTTTTTTCTACCTACCTATGCCTCTCCTCGACCCTACTATAATCAACTTCTTATACCTCTTCACTGGGGCATCCTCACATAGCCTCTTCACATACTCAAACCATCTCACTCTCCCTTCTCTCATCTTGTCCACCAGGGATTCCACTCCTACATTATCGTGGATATCCTTACTCCTAATCTTGTCACTCTTAGTACGTTCACACATCTAACTCAATTTCCTCATTTTCTCTACTTGCATCTTCTGGACCTAGCAGTTCTTGACTAGAAAACATTATGCCCTATACAATAAAGTTGGTCTAACCACCATACTAGATAACTTACATTTAAGGTTTGGTTGTACCTTCTTGTCATACAAAATGTCGAATGCAAGACTCCACTTTATCCATACTGCACTAATACGTTGTGTGATAATTTCCTTGGATAAAAGACCCCAAATACCTAAATCTTTCTCTCTTGGGGGATAACTTGTGTATCAAGTCTTATTTTTACGCTTGCCTCATATGTCACATCACTGAATTTACACTACAAATACTCTGTCTTGATCCTGCTCAACTTGAACTCTTTAGACTCAAAACCTTTCTCCGTACCACTAACTTATCGTTAACTCTCCCCGAGTCTCTTCAATCACAATAATGTCATATGTTAATAGCATACACCATGATGCCTCACTCTAAATATCTTGTGTCAATTCATCCATCACCAAGAAAAGAGAGACGGACTAAGTGTTGATTCCTAATGCAACTCCATTTTGACTAGAAAGTATTTCGAGTCTCCTCCCACTATTCTTACTCGAGTTTCGTCTTCCTCATACATGTGCTCTATCTTTCTTATGTAAGTCACTAGTACACCTTTAGATTCCCTACTTCACAAAAGAACTTCTTTTGGGACTTTGTCGTAGACCTTTTCAAGGTCAATAAACACTATATGCAAATCCTTTTTTCTCTTCATATATTTCTCCATATATCTCCTCACAAGATGAATGACTTCAGTAGTTAAACTCACTGGAATGAAACTAAAATGGTTATCAAATGGACACATCTCTTATCACCCTCTCCCAAACTTTCAGAGTGTGACTCAACAACTTAATACCCTTGTAGTTGTTACAGTTTTGGATATGACCTTTGTTTATATACAACAGAATTATAGTGCTCCACTTTCAATCATAGGGAATTTTAGATATCTTAAAAATGACATTAATCAATCCAGTCAGCCATTCCAAACTTTTTATGTTAGTGCTCTTACAATACTCTACATTTCATCAAGTCTATTTGCTCTACCCTGGATCATCTTACGTATAGCACCCTTAACCTCCTCAATATTAAAATACGTATAGTATCCAAAATCCTATTGACTTTCTGAGTTTTTAAAATCACCCAACATGATGTCCATGTCCACTTATTTGTTCAAGAGTCTACGAAAGTAAGCTCGCCATCTTCGTCTAAAGTGTGCCTTTTCCACTAGCACTTTATTGTTCTCATCTTTAATGCACTTAGATTGATCCAATTCTCGATTCTTCCTCTCCCTCGTCTTGGTGAGCATCTAAACTTTTTATCCCCCCCCTCTTTATCCCCTAACTTGGCATACAAGCATTTGAAAGCTTTCATTTTAGTTATCGTAACTGCTAACTTTGCATTCTTTTTTGTCGCCTTATACCTTACCATATTCATCCTCCTCCCTTCCTCAACTTTTCTCCCCACCAACATAGCATAAGCAACCTCTTTGCTTTCATTTTGCCTTAAACTTCTCCATTCTACCACTAATCTGCTCAATGATCGTCAAAGTTGCCCCTCGAAATCCCTAATACCTCTCTGGTTGCTTCCCTACTTTAATTGGTTATCTCATCCCATATGTTGTTCATATCTTAACTAATCCTCCAAGACCTCATCGCCATTAACTTCTCCCTCATCTCCCAGGATCGGGTAGGGGTCAAGCCCTCCTATTTGATCATCATCAGCCATACAAAGTCTTCTCCTCTTCCCCTCCCTCTTAATCCCCAAGTCCATTCTCATTGAATTTATGTTGGGTAGTAAGATTCGCACTTGGAATAACCTTGTAATTCTTACAAAGGATTTTATCGCCCTTTCAAAGGAGTAAGTAATCTATCTGAGTTCTATCCATCGCACTATAGAAGGTAACCAAGTGATCCTCTTTTTTGTAAAGTATAAATTAGTTATCAATAACTCAAAAGCTTTAACAAAATCCAGAAGCTACATTCCTCCTCTTTTTCTCACCCCAAATCCAAAACCTACATGCATACCGTCAAAACTTCTAGTGGTTGATCTAATGTATCATTAAAAGACTCCGTCCAATGAATAGCTTCAAGGAATGTAGTATACCCCTCATCTCCTTATCCAAATCCCTTCAGAAGCGCTTCTTGACTTTCGTATTCAAGCCTACTTACAGCGTATAAGCACTAGTAATGTTCTACGAAAGCCCTCCAATGCTGAACTTAGCCATTATACTCTTGTCATTAATCCTCCTAACCTTCATCACCACTTCTTAATCTCCCCATCTAATAAAATGCCTACTCCATTTTTATATCTCAAGCTTCTTAAGTACCACAATGTAAACCTGTTAATATCCCGAGCCTTGGTACTTACCCACTTGGTCTCTTGGATGCCCACTATGTTAATCTTCCTCTTTTGAAGAATTTTTACTTGCTCAATGGACTTACCCATCAAAGTCTCTACATTTCAATACCCTACTCTTAGCCTAGAGAAATCCTTAACCCACTTCACACTCCTACCTTTCATCCACTACCCCAACCAAAGATATGACCCTAGTTCTACATCATTTACTAACGCCACTAAAGAGTATGCAAAACTAAACAGGGAAAAACTAAACTACATACCAACTTAAACGTAGGCCGGGATCGATATAGAATACAAGTTAACTAACAAAATAAAGTGAATGAACAAAAAAAGTAAATAAACTTGAAACATACAACACAACACGGGAAACAAACTAAGACTGACTAAATTATATGCCAATATGCCAAGAAACTAAAGGCAAGAATCAATAAACCAAAGTTAATAAACAACGAGTAAATATATCAATTAATCTAAATGAAACAAATTATATTTTGTATAGCACCCTAAACACAACTAGTAAGCAATAGATGATCAATATAATACACATAAAGACACCAATTGGAAGAAAAAACAATCAATGGAAGAAATGCAACAAACTTCAATCGAAATAGTCTACCAAGAATGTTATTAAAATCTAAGCAACTGTACAATAATGAAAGCGACATCAAAATTAAAAATTATGGAATCGAATGCACCAAAATTAGAGTTGTTTTCTTGGTTGATTTGTTGTATTCTAGAAAAATTAAGTATTGAAATTGATCATCACAATCTTATGTCTAGGTCTGTCTCATAATAGTATGTACAAGAAAATACAAGAGAAGAGAAAGTGAGAAACAAAGTGGAAAAGGAAAGAAAAGAAAAGAAGCAAGGAAGTACAAATAGTATGGTCAGAGTCGCCGATCGTACTTTTCAATTTCAGCAAACGAAAAGGCAAAAGGGAATACAACAACAAAAATGGACGACGGAGATGAAAGTGCAAGAATCAATAGTTTCTCAAACTCCGACGATCTCTTGTGAAACCTTTATATAGGGAATTGGTTGAGATATGAAAAGTTGAGTAAATTAATAATGAATAGTAAAATTAAAATAAAATTGAATATGATTTTTTTTAAGGGAACAGACCCTACACGAGGCTCCCACCTCTCGTGCATAGTCAGGGGTTGAGAGTCACCCCCAAGCCTTAACATAAGTAACAAAACAGAAAATACAAAGAGGGGGACATAAACCTTACCTCCGATCCTATGTTGGTTCATAAGTCAGCTAACCTACTAAGGTCGGCTAACTCATCCCCAATACAAAAGGTGCTATCTAATAACTAGAAAAACAATAAACCTATGAGAGGACTCCTCTCGATACACTTCAACTAAGAAAAACGTAAATGAGGGAGACTCTCCCCTTCTATGTGAATACAATAAAGTAACCTACACTAGTCCTATTCAAGTAAGCTACATATCATACATAGCTAAAATGAAGAAGGGTAAGTATACAAAACTTCTATTTCGCATGGGTCGGGAAAGTTATTTTCATCTTTGTCTTTCTTAATCTTATAATACCGAGGTTTTCAAGTTGTGGAAGAACATTGTTCCTGCAGACTTGCAACTGCTATGTCAAGGGGCTGTGAGTGCTCCTCTTGTTGAAGAGTGAATGTTGAAGAAGTTGATGACCAAAAGATGGCCTACCTGCAGCTTCAGTTCTTGTCCCACTGTAGCTAAGCAGCTATGGATGTTGTTGGTATTGCTGCCTGTTGGTGTTGCCTGTAGCTTCTTGTGTTGTAGCCCATCTACCTACAGCTTCATCTTCAAAGTCTGTAACTTCAGGTTCAGCTGTGGGTTGAGTTGTTGTTTGGTGTTGCATTTCTGCAGTGTATATGAAATTGTTGTAGTTTTGAACTTGTTGCAACCACTCTTCTTGTTGTTGTTGGTTCTTGGATATTGTATAATGAGCGTTGTACTCATTCTTGCACCTCCAAGGCAAACTCCAAGCTGTCAAAAGTTGTACCATGCCACTGTTATACCAAGAAGCAATTATGGATGGTGTGGTACATGTTTGGCTTATTGTTGCATTCTGCAGGTTGTTGTAGGGTGTTGATATTGAAGATCCTGTTCTTGGAAGCTGCTGCTGTGTAGAGTACCTACACAATTAAACAAACAAGAGGATAATTCTAATTGCTGGTTCAAGTGTTGTAGCTTTGCATCAATCTTGCATCTCCAAGGCCTGCTCCAAGTTGTCAACTGATGCACCACGCTACTGCTGCTCCAAGGGCACAATGAATTGCTGATCTCAGCTAATAGCAATGCAACCTTGTACCTACAGAGAAAAAGCAAAGCAGACACCACTACTCTAGCTCTTACATCTAAATGTAAGTTGGTTGTTCTATGAAAGCAATAAACAAGGGAGACTCTTCCCTTACAATAAGAAATAAATAGGTTGAATACGAAAGAATAAACTAAATTATACATAGAAAGTCTATTACACAGTGCAAGGGAGATCAGTCACGGAGGTTGTTTAATTCTTTTTAGGCTTTTCCTTCTAAAACTTGCCATTTCTAGCTTGTCCATCTTGATGTAGCCCTTTGTTTCCTGTGGTAGCTGCTGGAAGTTGTGGAAGTGTTGTGTATAATTGAACATGTGGCTGTATTTAGATAAGGTATCTGCAGGATAGTTTGCTTCTCTGAATATATGTTTGCAATGAAATAGTTCCAAATGCTGGACCAAAGACTACAATTTTGCAACATATCTGTGAATGCTCCAAGGTGGTTTGAGGTCTTGTTTCAGCCACTTAGTTAATAATTCTGAATCAACCTCCAAAATCACTCTACTATAGCCTTGTTGGAGACACCAAGTGATGCCAATAGTTGCTGCCTACACTTCTGCTTGGTTGTTAGTACCCAGTCCCAATGGAGTTGCAAAGGCATATATTAAATTACCATTGTGGTCTCTTAATATTCCTCCTGCTCCAATTTTCCCAGGATTGTCTAATGCACTCCCATCAGTATTCAACTTCACTGTGGAAGGTGGAGGTCTGATCCATATAACTTTGGTCACTCTCATGTCATGTTGGCAGTTCTCTACCATAGTAACCAGCTCTTTCCAGCTCTGTGGCCATTTAATGTAAGGGTAAGCATTGCTTATCAACATGTAGAGATCTTTGACTATGGAGAACTTAACTCTAGTAACACTAGATTTCTTTCCTCCATATTTACTTGCACATCTATTCTTCCATATATGCCAACAAACAAAGATAGGAGTGGCCTGCAACATGAGTTTATGAGCATCATTATTAGACTTGGCAGTCCACCACTTCATCAGGATGCATCTCAATGGGCAGGTCCCTTGCAGGATCCCCGAGGAACTGGAGAATTGTTGCCAAATATGCTTGGCAAAATTTCCAAAAACAAATATATGATCTACATTGTCCAATCCAGGCCTGTAACAGCAAGAACATGCTGCTGGTGCTGCTCCAAATTGGATAATTTTATCATTGGTTGGAAGCTTATATCTGAGGGCTCTCCATAGTAGAAAAGAAACTTTGAAGGGAATATTGATGTGCCAAGTGTTGCCACCAGTTAAGGTCTTAGGCTTCTTTTTTCTAATTAGTTCACATGCAGATTTACAAGTAAAACCACCATGAGAATTCAATTTCCAGCAAGGTTGATCAGGTATGTGAGGTTTGTACATAATGTCTGTGTTAAGGATCTGCTGCACCAGCTGGGGAGGGGCTTGTTGTCTGGTTTTCTGCACATTCCACTCCCCATTCTCAAGGAATTCAGAGACTGTACTATTGTTGAGTCTTGGAAGATAGTTATTGTGATTAGCTAGTGGGCCAATACCCAGCTAATCATCCCACCAAAAACTGCAGGTACCTGAGTTGATGTGCCAATATATATGTGGCTCAATATGAATTGTATTTGCCATCATATATTTCCACATAATAGACTGACCTGTGTCCCATTTTTTGATCACTGGGTGTGCCCTTTGGCAATACTTAGCCTTCAGAAATTCTCCCCATAAAGTCTTCTTGGACCTGAAGGTCCACCACTGTTTGTATTGCAAAGCTAAGCACGCCTCTTGTATATTTTTCATGCCAATTCCCCCTTCCTCAACAGGATAGCTGAGAATCTCCTAGGATGCCCAATGGTATTTTCTCTTCTCTTTGTCCCATCCCCAGAAGAAGTCTGCAATAAAGGCCTTGATCTACTTCATAGAGGTAGTAGTAGGTCTGATTGCAGACAACAAATGGATTGGTAGTGATTGCAACACTGACTTTACCAATGTTGCTCTACCTCCATAACTTAACACTTTAGTCTGTCATCCTCTGATTTTGCTTAGAACTTTGGACACCAAACTTGTATAGTATATGATTCTCTGTCTTCCAATGTAGAGTGGACATCCCAGGTAAGTAATGGGACCATGTGTACACTTAAAACCTGTGATACTGTTGATTCTATCAATAACTTCTGTAGGAGTGTTCATAGGAATCATGAACTGACTTTTATCTTTGTTAATAAGTTGGCCTGAATTATTTTCATACACCTGTAGAGTCTTGGTGATAAGTGTTAGAGAAAAGTTGTTGGTAGATGTGAATATAATCACATCATCTGCAAAGCTCAAGTGATTCACTTGAGGACCCTTTCTTTCTATTTGGAAACCAGTATATAGGTAGTGTTGGTGAAGATTATTCAGCATCCTGGAAAGAACTTCAGCTCCTATAATGAATAAGACATGTGATAGGGGGTCTCCTTGCTTAAGACCTCTTGTAGAATGGAAAAAACCATGTTTTGCACCATTAATGATCACTGAATACCAGTTGTTTGACATGATCCTCCAAATCATATCAATAAAGACTTCCCCAAATGCCATCCTCCTCATGACCATACAAATGAATGACCAAGAGACCCTATCATAGGCCTTGGCCATATCTAGCTTGATCACTACATTGTCCCCAACCTTGGGCCTCTTAATATTGTGAATAATTTCCTAGGCCAACATTATGTTTTCAGATATACTCCTGCCTTCAACAAATCCTGATTGATTATCACAGATGAGTTAAGGTAGAATAGGAGTAAGTCTGAGGAAAAGAAGTTTGGATATAACCTTGTTAGTAAAGTTACTGAGGGAGATGGGCCTGTTATCTGAAAGTTTGTTGGGCTGTCCAACCTTAGGAAGTAGAACCAAACAAGCATGTGATATATACCTGGGAATATAGTGACCATTGAAGAAGTATTGCACTAACTTCAGTAGGTCATCACAAATGATATCCCAGCATGAGTGAAAGAACTTGCCACTCATGCCATCTGGCCCTGCAGCTGAAGTAGGACTCATAGAAAATACTACTTCCTTTAACTCATCCTTGGTAGGTAGGGAATGTAGTAATTCATTCTGTTGATCATTAACTAGCCTTGGGATGCATTTAAGCACATTTTCATTGATTTGTTTCTCCTCAGCAGTAAATATTTTCTCAAAGTGCGCACATGCTGCACTTGCAATATTGTTATCACCCTGGATAGAATTACCATGTTCATCACTGATCTGATGGATGAACAACCTTCTTCTTCTCCCTCTGATGATGGCATGGAAATAATTGGTATTGACATCTCCATCTTTGAACCAATGTAACTGAGTTTTTTGTTTCAAAATAGACTGCTCCATCTTCAGGTACATAATATACTGGGCATTGATCTGATTTAGCTTGGCCCTATTATCTTCATTGTTGTCACTGATGATATCTTCTTCATCTTGTCTCACTTGTTCCTCAAATTGTTTGACTGAGGCAAATATATCCCCATACTGATTTCTGGACCAATGGCTAAGAGTATTAGAAACTCTTTTCAGTTTTTGATGAAAGATCCTCATTGTATTTCCATCCATAGGTCTTTCCCAACAAGATCTCACAGTAGCAAAGAAAGTTTTCATTTTCAACCCAACAGTGTAAGAACTTGAAATATTTGATAGTATTACTTTGTCTTTCAGTGCATTCCAGCAGAAGAGGACAGTGATCAAAACCTGTAGATGCCAGGTGATTAAGAGTGGTCACAGGCATAACCTCCAACCAAGCATCATTGACCATGGCCCTGTCAAGTCTCTTCCATATTCTAGCCTCTGCATCTCTTTTGTTGCACCATGTGAATTGTTGTCCATGAAAACCAAGATCAGTGAGTCCACAAGCTTCAATGACACTAATGAACTCAAAGCTCTTGTTCATGTTATAAAGCTGCCCCCCCCCCCCATCTTTTCTTCAACATCTGTGATCACATTGAAGTCTCCAATGGTACACCAAGGTTCCTCCATACTAGAGAATTGAAACATCTTTTCCCATAACTCTCTTCTCATATAGTCTTTGCATTTGGCATATACAAAGGTAATAAGATATTGATTAGGCCAAGATGAATGCTTGAACTTGCAAGTGATCTGTTGTTCATCCTGATCCACCAGGTTGCACACAATGTCTTGGTTCCAGAATAACCATATTTTGTTGTTGGAGTTGTTCATAGCATTATCCATACCTAACTGAATTCGGTGGAAGTGAAGCTGAGCTTTGAATTAGGGTGTAGGTGTCATCATAACTTAATAATTTTGGATCATGATATGGTTATATTATAGGTGAAAAATGAGTAGGAGGTGTCTAACAAGTCTTAAAATTAATAAAGGTGATAACTTTGACTAGCCAAAGTCAAATCTTCTACTAATTAGGGATTAAATTATGTAGGGAGTAAAATGTATATTTTAAAACTTTTAAAACTTTAATAAAATACAAAAATAACCTAACCCTTTCTCATTTCAAATTTATTTTCTCTTTCTTCCTTCTGCAAATTTTGAAACTCTTTGTCCCCCCCCCTCCCCTCTCCCCCCTTCGAAAAAACTCAACTTTTCAACTTCTTCTTCGTCTCTTCTTCTTCTCCATATTTTTCTTCTTCTTAGTACTCACGTAGTCGTTCTCTTCGTCTTGCTCCTCTCATTGTTAGGGTGTCAACAGTCTTCAACGATAAAGCTTTTTTTTCTTTTTCTCATGGTTAGGGCTTCAATTTTTCTTGTGAAAATGATGATTTAGGTTAAAGAAGATGAAAAAGTGTATAGATTTCACAAATTTTGTTGTTGCATGCCCTAGTAAATATATTCTTGGATTGTTCTTAAATACATTGTTGTTCTTGGATTTTTGTTGTTGTATTCTTCATGAGAAAATATGTTGTTCTTGAAGTTGTTTTACTCTTTGAGAGAAAAAAAATATGTTCTTGTAATTGTTGTTGGTGCTTGGCTACTCAGATCTTGTTATAAATAAATAAGCAGTTGCTAAAGTACTTACAGAAACTCCTGAAGTACTTACAACAACTGTTGAATTTTTTGAAAGAGTTTAGTGAATCAGTTGCTGAAGTTTCTATATCAGTAGTTTTATAGAAACTTTAGCAATTATTTCACTCAACTGTAGTAAATTAAAGATGAAGAACATGATTGATGTATTCTTGAATATGTTGTTCTTGGTAGTTGTTGCACTAATTCTAAGAAAAAAAATATTCTCTTGTAGTTGGTGTTGATGTTTGGTTGGTATTCTGATATTGAACATGAAAAATGTGCATATGTTGTAACAATCTCAGACCTTGCTGTGAATAAATGAAGCAGTTGCTAAAATTTTTATAGCAGCTGCTAAAATATATATAACAACTGCTTAAGTCTATGACACAACTGTTTAAGTATTTTACAACAATTTTAGAATTTGTTGTAATAGTTGCTTAATCAACTTTACAAATTAATTCATTTTTCTCTTTATTTAAAACGGTTGATTAAACTAACAAATTATTTATATTTTGTCTCAGGTGTGCAGATTAAATGGTTCGAAGTAAAAAAAAAATTGTAGAGTTGATGTTCCTACTAGAAGCTCAAAAGGAAAGCAAAGTAGTACACAAAAAGAGGTTGAAAAATAACAAAATAAAGATATTAATGAAACAAAATTGACTAATCTTGCTGAGATTTCTATTACTGATTGTAAGGTAGTGTCAAGCCCTAGGTAACTGGATCATAATTTAGAGCAGCCTAGAGAAAAAGAAGAAGATGAATCTGGAAAAAAAAATCTTCCAAGGATGTACATGATTCTGATACTACCGATAATTCTAAAAAATGAAGATAATGGTTAGGAAACAAAATATGAGAATGATGTACATAATTCCGATGTTGCTGATAATTCAAAAAAACTGAAGATAATAATAATGCTTCAGAAGATGAGATTGAGAATGAGGAGGAGGATAGAGAGAATGAAATTAGATCAAAAAGGCTACATGATAAACCTGTACCGGAGTCTCCACTAGCCAGTCCTTCTGTTGCCACTCCTTCAACTGCTAGTCCTTCAGTTGACAGTCCTTCCGTCGTCAGTCCTTCAGTTTCCAGTCCTTCAGTCAAGCCTATCAATTATATGTCTTATGACTTTAAGACACGTATGAATACCCATCCAGATATAATATGTGATCTTGTGGTAAGATCAGAATTGGGAAAACCATTTAAATATTTTAGAGAAATACTCCAAAATTAAAATTTGAAAAAAATTCTCTAGGCCTATGATATTTGGAAAATATCTAGATCTAGATGAAAGTGTGAACGATCGATTTCAAATAAAGTTGGTATTTCAACTTCTTCGGTGCTGGATTAAAAGTGAGAGAAAAGATAAGTTTTTGATAAATTAGTGCACCATTCCTGTTTGCTTTGGCATGAAAGAGTTCGCCATTGTAACTGGTTAGAACTGCCATCTACCTCCTCACTATGCCGCCAAGTCAAGCAAGGTAAACAAAAGATATAAAAAAATTGTTGATGTGTTGAAAAAGAAACATTGCAAATGGAAGGAGTTGCTTGAGTTTTTGAAGTATCAGAAAATCAAAAGAAGTGTGAAAAAGCCACTGTGTTTATTTTTTTGACACTGTATTCTCTATGGTAAAGATCTAAGTACAAATGCTCGTGCTTCTTGATTTAAACTCTAATGCTCGTGCTTCTTGATTTAAACTCTCAGCTGATCGGAAAGTATTTTGTGCCTATCCATGGGGTCGAGAAAGCTATACTCTCATATTAGAGTATTTGATGAAGGCTGCAAATTCATCTACTAAAATCAACAATCTTTGTGGCTTTCTGTGGACTTTTATGGTAAATATTATTTAGAATTTTTCTTATTATTAATCTGTCTATATTTTAGTTATTATTTTTTAAATCATTTGTGATTAGGCTTGGGTATTTGAAGCCATTATTTACCTTCAAAAGCAATTTAAAGAGTTTGATGAAGAAGTGTCATCTCCAAGGATCCTTAGATGGTTGACAACGAGTATTTACGATAAAATTGAGATTCATAAATTATTTAATCCTTCGAAAAACTTGGTAAACCTCATTTTATTAAAACAACGGCTGAAACATATGCGAAAATTGTTGCAAATTAATTTCTGAAAAATAATATAGCTGCAGTTTCTTGTAGCATTTGTTGTATTTTTTCAACCGCTGCTGCATATTTTTTAATTGCTGAAGAATATGCAGCAACTGTTGCACACAACTACGGCTATAATATATTTTCATTAGTCAACTGTTGGTTGTATTTTGAGAAGCAGATGAACTTTTGACTAAATTTGTATCTTTGAAAATAGAGAAACAAGATCCAAAAATTGAAAAATTAGTAAAAGATTTGATTGAAATGACAACCATTAAAAGAGATTTTGTTGTGGTTGATGATGAATTCAATGCTCCAAAGGTTATTGATGATGTTCTAACAGGTGTTGCCGGTGGACGAGGAGGATCATCTCCAATTATGAATACTGATTTTGGTGATCTTAGTGGTAGCACTGAAAGAAGAGGATCTTCTCCAGTTGTTGGCACTGATTTTGGTGATCGTGGTGTTGGCGGAGGAGATATTCAAACTTCATTTACAATAGTTGTTGACATCCAATTTTGATCATCCACAACGTAAATTAGCTATCGAATTTCTTTGAATTTTGAATATTTTTGAAATAATTAGCTTTTATAAAAACAAAGATATTTTCATGTTATTCTTAACTATTTTTATCTTTTTATAAATTTTAGTATAATATACATATTACTATATAACTATATCTTTGATTACTATTTATGTGGTTATTTGAAAATCATCTCAAAAAGATTTTATTTTTAACTAAATACAATGTTAGTTAGGTTAGTTTAATTATAGTTTGTATTTTTGAAATTTTTAGTTTATTCTAAAAAACAATCTCAATTCCACGTCAAAAATCCTTGAGGAATTTGGGGTTTTTGGAGCCTATATAAAGTCTCATATTCTCATTAAGAAGAAGGAAGAAGTGGAGGTTTTTTAGCCACCCCAAAGTTTGAAATTTTCTTAACTTGTCTAGGATTTTTGACTCTTGTCCCCAGCCTAAAAGTTGTGAAAATTTCTAGCTTTCAATCTATATTTTTCTTCGAGAAAAATAGGAGATTGAAGTTGAAATTTAGGCTAAGAACGGATTTCTTATAACGTCGAACCCACAAAGGTTCAAGTCTAAATTTTCAATTTTTCTTTTTGTGGATTGGAGTTCCGTCAAGCTCTTGGGTGGTGGTGAAGTCGTCTTTCACTCGCCGTCTTCAGTCTCGCTGTCCGAAAAGAGGTTAAATCTTTTCTCAGCTTTATTTAATTTAATTATTTCATGTTTTTTATTTAGTTGATTCATAGTCTTTTTTTAAGCCTGTATTAAGAATAGTTAGATTAATGATAGAAATTTTTTATAGTTAGCATGTATTATTATGATTAATTAGCTAGCATGTGTTAGGATTATTTCATAAAAATACTTAGTTTTGTTCATTATTTTTTTTTAAGTAGTTTTCTTTGACAATATAGATTTTTATGTTTTCAATTTCTTCTTTTAACATGATTTAGATAATAAAAGTATGCTTAAGTTATTATTTAGTAAGAACTTTCATGGCCTAATTGATTAATTCTTTCTTTAAAATTTGAGTTAGTATAGCGTATATATTAATTTCGTATCCTTTAGTTACTTGAATATATTTTTCTTTCCTTTTATTTGTCTACATATAATATATGTTGTTAGTCACCGCTAGAATACCCATTAATTTAATACATTAACATATCATGATATATTCCTTGATTTAGCTTAAAATGAGTAGATGCTTATGTAATTTTATTTTGGTGCATGTGATATTGATTCGAGTCCATCTTTGGATCCCATCCTTGCATGTTGTTGAGTTTTGAGTCTTCCATTATCTTGCTCAAATTGTTGAAAAGTTGATACCTAGAAAGGAAGCTAATATTCGTGGTTTGAATAATGATATTGGGTTGTATACACGGAATACAGGTGGAAATCAGTATCGTATACACTGATATACAGCATATATATAGTCTGATATGCAAGAAAACAATATTATATCAGTGTATATACAGTATGTTATACAATGATATACAACAGATACATGGAACAAACATGTGGTATACAATATGTATACAGTTTGATATACAGAAATAATATTATATACACTGTATACAATGTATATACAGTCTGCGATATACAGTGAAATTGTACTTAAGGCCCAAAATGCAGATGACCCAACAGCTTAGTCCAGACGTACAGAAACTAAGTGTCGGGCAATATTTTCATGTGTTATTTATTATTTATTTATATTGGTTTATTTATTTATGTTATTTATGCATGCTTAAATATTAATTTTAAGTTATTTAACTTAATTAGATTCCCCTAAAGATAAATCAATTCATGTTAATTTACTCTTTAAATAATTTTCTACCTTTACTTTAGTCATGTGATAAACTTTTACTTTTTTTAATATAAATGTATATTATTTTTAATGTTTAAGTTTGATCATTCTTTCTAAAAATTAATTTTAAAGTCTTCGTTTCCTTTTAAATTAATATTTTTAAAAGTTAGTCAAAGAATTTTTCAAATCGTCGGATAACCGTGCGTTAGCGGCCACTTTGAATACTTAACACCTTCTCAAAGTGGAAATAAGAACCTCATACCATTTTTTTTGAATTTTTGAGACTTAAATCTGTCAGGGTCTTTTAAATTGAGTTTTCTTAATTTCTTTAAAAAATTAAGTGGTGACACTTCTTTTCTAAAATTGATTTTTTCTCTATAAAGTTGAAATTAATTTTAAATCATCTTTTTCCGACATAACAATAGGTAAATCTTTTACTACTATCACAAATTACCCAAATTGAGTCATGACGCTTCCGGGTATGAGGCAAACCCACTACAAAATCCATCTTCACATCTTCCCACTTCCAAGTTGGGATTTCAATGTCTTGGGCTAGGCCACCCGGCCTTTGATGTTCGGCCTTCACTTGTTGGCAATTCGTACATTCGGACACAAACCTTGCTATGTCCTTCTTCATGCCACCCCACCAATACAACTCCTTTAAGTCTCGGTACATTTTCATTGAACCGGGATGAATGGAGTATGTAGAATTATAAGCCTCCATCATGATCAAACTCCTTAAGCCATCAACATTTGGAACACATATCCGACCTTGATAGTACAGTACCCCATCTTCCCCTTGGGAAAAGACCTCTATCTTCTTTTCCTTTACCAACTTCTTTAACTCGATAAACTTTGGGTCAAGATCTTGCTTGGATTTAACATCCACCACCAAAGAGGATTCAGACCTATTTTGAACAACCATACCCCCATCATTAGTACCAAACAATTTCACCCCTAATCTAGCCAATCGGTGAACATCTTTCACCAACTCCCTCTTACTTTCATCCACATGGGCCATACTCCCCATAGACACTCTACTAAGTGCATCAGCAACCACATTAGCTTTACCCGGATGATAGTGCACACTCATGTCATAGTCCTTAAGGAGTTCTAGCCACCTCCTTTGCCTTAGGTTAAGGTCCTTTTGGGTGAACACATACTGAAGACTCTTATGATCAGTATACACATCCACATGCACCCCATAGAGGTAATGCCTCCAAATCTTCAGAGCAAAAACAACGGCCGCCAATTCAAGGTCATGGGTAGGGTAGTTACGCTCATGCACCTTTAATTGCCTAGAAGCATAGGCTATGACCTTGCCGTTTTGCATTAAGACACAACCTAAACCAATCTTTGAAGCATCACAATAAACTACAAACCCCTCTAATCCTTCTGGGAGAGTTAAAATAGGAGCAGAGGTAAGTCGATCTTTTAAGGTCCGGAAACTCTTCTCACACTCATCTGTCCATATGAATTTGGATTTCTTTTAGGTCAATTTTTTCATAGGAGATGAGATGGAAGAAAAGCCTTTGACGAATCTTCTATAGTACCCGGCTAGACCTAAGAATCTCCTAATGTCTGAAGGAGATAATGGTCTAGGCCAATTTTTGACTGCCTCTATTTTCTTAGGATCAACCTTGATTCCATCACCGGACACTACGTGACCAAGAAATGCTACCTCCTTTAACCAAAATTCACACTTACTAAATTTTGCAAATAATTGTCTATCCCTCAATGTTTGAAGCACAACTCTCAAGTGATTTTTATGTTCTTCCTCACCCCGAGAGTAAATTAAAATATCATCAATGAAGACTACTACAAAGGTATCAAGGTAAGGTTTGAACACCCTATTCATCAAGTCCATAAACACCGCTGGTGCATTTGTCAACCCAAAACTCATCACCACAAACTCATAGTGACCATACCTTATTCGGAAGGCTGTTTTGGGAATGTCACACTCCCTTACCCGTAGTTGGTGATAGCCGGACCGAAGGTCGATCTTGGAGAAGTGACTTGCCCCTTGCAATTGATCAAACAAGTCATCTATTCTAGGGAGTGGGTACTTGTTCTTAATGGTCATCTTATTTAATTGCCGGTAGTCTATGCACATTCGAAGTGACCCATCCTTCTTTCTTACAAATAGAACGGGAGCACCCCATAGAGAAATACTTGGTCTTATGAACCCCTTCTCTAACAAGTCCTTTAACTGTTCCTTCAACTCTTTTAATTCTGCCGGGGCCATACGGTAAGGAGGAATAGAGATAGGTTGGCTATCAGGGAGGAGATCGATACCAAAATCAACTTCCCTTTCGGGAGGGACACCAGGAAGGTCATCGGGAAAGACATCGGGGAATTCATTGACTATAGGAACTGACTCAAGAGAAGGACTTTTGGAGTTGACATCCCTAACCCTCACAATGTGGTAAATACATCCCTTAGAAATCATTTTGCGGGCCTTAAGATAAGAAATAAACTGACCCTTCACCACCGAATCATGACCCTGCCATTCAATAACAGGCTCATTTGGAAATTGGAATTTGACTCGACGATTCCTACAATCTATGGAAGCATAAGATGCATGTAACCAATCCATCCCAAGAATGACATCGAAATCTATCATGTCAAGCTCAATGAGATCACAAAGAATAACTTTATGCAAGATAGACACAAGGCAACCCCTATAGACCTTTCTAGCAATAACTGACTCACCAATGGGGGTATACACCAAAAATAAACTTACTCATTCTAGCTCTTGGGTCGGAGACCATGAAGGGAGCATACTTTGACAACTTAGTGAATTTGAGAGCATACTCCCTCACGCTCATACTTCCTTGACGGAGGTTGATAAACTCTTGGATTTTGGCCTCCCTTAGCTCCAATGGGAAGAAGCGATCTAAGAAGGAACCTTTAAACTCTTCCCATCCTATCGGCCCTATTTCTTCATCCCTCTCAACAACCCATTGTTCATACCACACTCGAGCCACACCTTTGAGTTGATAGGCCACTAGCTCGGCCTTCTCATTTGGTGGCACACCCATGATGGCCACAATCCGGTACACCTCATTAATGAACTCCATAGGGTCCTCATCTAGTTTAGAACCATCAAACTCGGGTGGATTCATCCTTTGGAAATCCCGAATCCTAGAGGCTGCATTTTGCATTTGGGGAGGAGGAACACCTAGATTCCCTTGGTTAGCTACGACTTGGGTTAACAAAGTAATAACACTGCGAAACTCGGCATGGGTTACCCCGTCCTCATGATGTTGGGCATTAGGAATCGGAGGAGTTTGGTCCTCATCGTCAACCCTTTCTCTTTGAGGTGGTCTTCCACGAGTCATTATCTAGAGAACACAAAATGGGTCGTTAGTTAAAGGAAAGCTTAGGACACTCTAAGGCACGACATGAATTTGAAAGAAGTGAAAATTTTTCTAAACGTCTCATAGTCTCTTATTCATAATTGTGGCGCGCTTCACAACCATGAACAAAAACCTATTCGACGCGGTATGTTGGACTTCCAAGGATCATTCAAAACCTCGGGCTCTGATACCAAGTTTGTCACGACCCAAGCCTAGGGCCTAGACGTGACATGGCGAATGAGGAACCCGAAAGTACCTCAAACAAGCCTCTTAGCATTCTTTTAGCCTTTCATAAGTAATGATGATAAATAAACAAGCGGAAATCATAATAAATCTTCAACTTACATATGTCCAATAATACCTCTAAATATTAGATTTAACGGGGCTAAGACAAGTCCCTAGCTCACCCTCAATCATAATAGAAGAAATTCTATAGTAAAATATCTTAACATATCATAAACTAGAAAGATAAAGGAGTATTGTTCCCGAAACATGGGAACTCACCAAAAATAGTCTTCAATGGAATATCAACTAGCCACGTGGAGGAGAATGAGGAGGAGAACTGATCCCTACATGGTGATATCATGTAGGAAAAAGAGTATGCATTAGTACTTTGAATGTACTAAGTATGTAAGGATGCATGAACATTGAGGAAACATTAAAACATTTATGTAATATGGAACATAATTTAATGTATGCATAATAAATCATATATATATCCTTTAAAAAATTCATTTTGTGGGAAATTAACCATAACCGACATTTAAGACCATGCGAGCTATTACATGGAATCCAACATAACCCCCTACGTTGGCCGGGGAGACTAGTTGCCGGGTAGAACTCCGTCAACTTCATTCGTTTCTTTAACTTTAACTTTAAGGGCTATTTATGGATCCATTAGCCTAAGCCTACAAGGGCTCCTATGTTGGCACATAGTTAATGAGACAAGGGGTTGCTACTAGGATTCCCTTACCGAATCCCACCTCAATGCCTCATTCGGTGCTAAGTCAATCCCACGGAATAGTTTAATACTTCAAAATATTCATAGCATATAACTTGAGAATTCAAACATCATATTCGGTAGAATAGCTCATTAAAACATTTGATAATTCAAATATGCAAGAATTGTCCTTATTGCATAAAGAATCCATGATTCATATCATTTCATCATTCTTACATTTCATAAGACTCCCTTTTTGATCATAGATATTACTTTCATAAATATTTATTTGGAGTCAAAGCTTTCAAGTCAAACTTTATTAAAAACATAGTAAAACTAGGTGGGATCAAATTACTTCAACTTTCAAATATGTATGTAAATATATATACATAAATACTTTAAAATTCATTAATTAAAAATTATGATTTAAATAACCCATCATGAATTTCAAGAACCTTTAAATAGATAAATAGAGGAATTACTTGCAAACTATCAATTCATATATTGTAATATCCTCTAAAAACGTTGTATACGATGTTTCAATTTTTGCCTAAATATGATACAGCCTCTGTATTTTGTCATAACTTTTCATAGAAATATCCAAATTGAGTGATTCAAATTTCTAAGTAACCAACAGATCATTACCTACAACTTGTATGAAGACCATATTTTATGATTCGGAGGTTAAGTAGGTCAAATAAATTAATCTTTGTAAGGTAGGATGCTGTTACGGAAATGAGTGTTTATAGAAGAAAAATCATATCTCACTGGAGGTTTATCCAAATTGATTGATTCTTGAACGATATGAAACTAGACCTCCATATCTACAATTCTTATGAAGACACTAAATCCTAATAAGGAAGTTATCTTATTCAAACGCAGCTCCCAAAAAGAGTATTCTGTCAAAGATAACTCATTTCACCTACCATAGAAAGATCTAGATATATTTGACATCACTCATGACATAAATTATCCTCCATTTAACATCATCCATGACATCAATATATTCCACTAAATTTTCAGATTTTTATTTATAATTATTTTATTTATTGTTAGGTCATCTTTTCCACCTATAAATACCCACCTTATTTCCTCATTTTATTCATCAAGCTTTCTCAAGCAAATCTTCTCTCTATACACATTCTCAAATATAGTTTTAGTTCTTAGTAGTGAAGAAATACTATTCCGGTGATTTATATATTCCGGGTAGTACACAAAACGTTCCGGCAAGGAGAGAAGCTAGGACTCAAGAGTGTTCATTAAGTCTTCGGGTACCAACTAAAGATTCGGTTTCCAGGTATGTAAGGTTTCAATGAGAGTATTCCTTCCACTCTCATGCCTAAATTATTTTGATTATATGATAAATTATGTTTATTTTCTTTAAGCTTTACTCTAAGTTATGTGGGTGTTTATCCATGGGTTCTTCCACCCATGTAGTCCAAAAACTCTTTCAATTAAATATCTTGATTTCAAGTAATATTTTCTTATGTTAATTCTTAATTTTACTTAATAGTATGAATCATGGTTAAACTAATGATTATTGCTCTATTTTGATGCAACATAATTTCATATGTATGAATTGATGGTTTACAAGTAATTCTTTTATTTATCTATTTAAAGGTTCTTGAAATTCATGGTGGGTTGTTTAAAGCATGATTAATGGATTTTAAAATATTTATGTATATTTATTTACATACATATTTGCAAGTTGAAGTGATTTGAACCCACCTAGTTTTACTATATTTTTAATAAAGTTTGACTTGAAAGCTTTGACTCCAAATAAATGTTTATGAAAGAAATATCTATGATCAAAAAGGGAGTCTTATGAAATGAAAGAACGATGAAATGATAGTAATGATGAATTCTTTATGCAATAAGGATAATTCTTGCATATTTGAATTATCAAATGTTTTAATGAGCTATTCTACCGAATATGATGTTTGAATTCTCAAGTTATATGCTATGAATATTTTGAAGTATTAAACTATTCCGTGGGATTGACTTAGCACCGAATGAGGCATTGAGGTGGGATTCGGTAAGGGAATCCTAGTAGCAACCCCTTGTCTCATTAACTATGTGCCAACATAGGAGCCCTTGTAGGCTTAGGCTAATGGATCCATAAATAGCCCTTAAAGTTAAAGTTAAAGAAATGAATGAAGTTGACGGAGTTCTACCTGGCAAGTAGTCTCCCCGGCCAACGTAGGGGGTTATGTTGGATTCCATGTAATAGCTCGCATGGTCTTAAATGTCGGTTATGGTTAGCTTCCCACAAAATGAATGTTTTAAAGGATATCCATATGATTTATTATGCATGTATTACATTATGTTCCATATTACATAAATGTTATAATATTTTCTCAATGTTCATGCATCCTTACATACTTAGTACATTCAAAGTACTAACGCATACTCTTTTGCCTACATGATATCACCATGTAGGGATCGGTGTTCCTCCTCGTTCTCCTCCACGTGGATAGTTGATATTCCATTGAAGATTAGTTTTGGTGAGTTCCCATGTTCCGGAAACAATACTCCTTTATCTTTCTAGCTTATGATATGTTAAGATATTTTATTATGGCATTTCTTCTATTATGATTGAGGGTGAGCTAGGAACTTGTCTTAGCCCCATTAAATCTAATAGTTAGAGGTATTGTTGGACATATGTAAGTTGAAGATTTATTATTATGATTTTCGCTTGTCTATTTATCATCATTACCTATGAAAGGCTAAAAGAATTCTAAGAGGCTTGTTTGAGGTACTTTCGGATTCCTCATTCGCCATGTCACGTCTAGGCCCTATTCTTGGGTCGTGACATATATATGAAATTATGTTGCATCAAAATAGATCAATAATCATTAATTTAACATAATTCATACTATTAAGTAAAAATAAGAATTACTATAAGAAAATATTACTTGAAATCAAGAGACTTAATTGAAAGAGTTTTTGGACTATATGAATGGAATAACTCATGGATAAACACCAACATAACTTAGAGTAAAGCTTAAAGAAAATAACTATAATTTATCATATAATCAAAATAATTTAGACATGAGAGTGAAAGGAATACTCTCATTGAAGCCTTACATACCTGGAAATCGAAGCTTTAGTTGGTACCGGAAGACTTAATGACCACTCTTGAGTCCTAGCTTCTCTCCTTGCCGGAACGTTTTGTGTACTACCCGGAATATATGAATTACCGGAATAGTATTTCTTCACTACTAAGAACTAAAACTATATTTGAGAATGTGTAAAGAAGTGTATAGAGAGAAGATTTGCTTGAGAAAGCTTGATGAATAAAATGAGGAAATAAGGTGGGTATTTATAGGTGGGAAAGAGGACCTAATAATAAATAAAATAATTATAAATAAAAATCTGAAAATTTAATGGAATATATTGATGTCATGGATGATGTTAAATGGAGGATAATTTATGTCATGAGTGATGTCAAATGTATCTAGATCTTTCTATGGTAGGTGAAATGAGTTATCTTTGACAGAAAACTCTTTTTGGGAGCTACGTTTGAATAAGATAAATTCCTTATTAGGATTTGGTGTCTTCATAAGAATTGTAGATATGGAAGTCTAGTTTCATATCGTTCAAGAATCAACCAATTTGGATAAATCTACAGTGAGATATGATTTTTCTTCTATAAACACTCATTTCCGTCATAGCATCCTACCTTACAAAGATTAATTTATTTGACCTACTTAACCTCCGAATATTAAAATATGGTCTTCATAAAAGTTGTAGGTAATGATCTTGTGGTTACGTAGAAACTTGAATAACTCAATTTGGATATTTCTATGAAAAGTTATGACCAAAATACAGAGGCTGTATCATGTTAGGCAAAATTTGAAACATCGTATACAACGTTTTTAGGGGATGTTACATTATCTCTCCCTTGGGAACATTCGTCCTCGAATGAGAAAAGACTTAGCTTGAGTAGAGTAGAGTGTTAACAAACAACCTATCATTAATGCAACAGTGTAATTTAAAATATCGTTTAAAATATATTTCATAATTTTGCAAGCATATGACAAGAAAAGTTGAGATGTAAGGATTTCAAGTAATTGAGCAAGGACAACTTAATACCTTAGGTTTAGGTAGAGGGGAAAAGATGAGGGTATCTCTTAATCATATCCGCTTCCGCTTCCCATGTTGCACTTTCTATTTGTTGATTCCTCCAAAGGATTTTAACAGATGCAATTTCTTTGTTCCTCAATCTCTTAACTTGCCGATCCAAAATTTCCACAGAAACTTCTTCATAGGTCAAGTTTTCTTCAATATTCACTACTCCCATAGGTACAATGGAACTAGGATCACCCACATGTTTTTTCAACATAGACACGTTAAACACCGGATGAACCATGGCCATTTCCAATGGTAATTCCAACTCATATGCAACCTTACCAACACGTCTCACAATTCTATAAGGCCCTACATATCTAGGGCTCAATTTCCCTTTCTTACCAAATCGAACCAGACCTTTCATGGGTGAAACCTTCAGATACACCCAATCATCCACATTAAACTCAAGATCCCTTCTTCTAGTGTCAGAATAGGACTTTTGACGACTTTGAGCCGTCTTCAACCTTTCTCTAATGATCTTCACCTTTTCTAAAGCATCAAGTACCAAATCGGGGCCCAACAAGGTCATCTCTCCTACTTCGAACCAACCAACCGGTGATCTACATCATCTCCCATACAAAGCCTCAAACGGTGCCATCTCAAAACTTGAGTGGTAACTATTATTATAGGCAAACTCGATGAGAGGTAGATGATCATCCTAATTCCCTTTAAACTCCACCACACAAGCCCTTAACATATCCTCTAGTGTTTGAATCGTCCTTTCGGCTTGCCCATCCGTTTGAGGATGGAATGCTGTGCTCAACTTTACCTTAGTACCGAGGCCTTTTTGAAATGATCTCCAGAAGTGAGAAGTGAATTGGGTACCACGATCCGAAATAATGGATAATGGCACACCATGCAACCTCACCAACTCCCGAATATACAACTTGGCATAGTCTTCGGCACTATAGGAAGTTTTAACCGGTAGGAAGTGAGCTGACTTAGTCATTCTATCAACAATTACCCAAATTGAGTCATGACGCTTCCGGGTATGAGGCAAACCCACTACAAAATCCATATTCACATCTTCCCACTTCCAAGTTGGGATTTCAATGTCTTGGGCTAGGCCACCCGGCCTTTGATGTTCGGCCTTCACTTGTTGGCAATTCGTACATTCGGACACAAACCTTGCTATGTCCTTCTTTATGCCACCCCACCAATACAACTCCTTTAAGTCTCGGTACATTTTCGTTGAACCGGGATGAATAGAGTATGTAGAATTATGAGCTTCCATCATGATCAAACTCCTTAAGCCATCAACATTTGGAACATATATCCGACCTTGATAGTACAGTACCCCATCTCCCCCTTGGGAAAAGACCTCTATCTTCTTTTCCTTTACCAACTTCTTTAACTCGATAAACTTTGGGTCAAGATCTTGCTTGGATTTAACATCCACCACCAAAGAGGATTCAGACCTATTTTGAACAACCATACCCCCATCATTAGTACCACACAACTTCACCCCTAATCTAGCCAATCGGTGAACATCTTTCACCAACTCCCTCTTACTTTCATCCACATGGGCCATACTCCCCATAGACACTCTACTAAGTGCATCAGCAACCACATTAGCTTTACCCGGATGATAGTGCACACTCATGTCATAGTCCTTAAGGAGTTCTAGCCACCTCCTTTGCCTTAGGTTAAGATCCTTTTGGGTGAACACATACTGAAGACTCTTATGATCAGTATACACATCCACATGCACCCCATAGAGTTAATGCCTCCAAATCTTCAGAGCAAAAACAACGGCCGCCAATTCAAGGTCATGGGTAGGGTAGTTACGCTCATGCACCTTTAATTGCCTAGAAGCATAGGCTATGACCTTGCCGTTTTGCATTAAGACACAACCTAAACCAATCTTTGAAGCATCACAATAAACTACAAACCCCTCTAATCCTTCTGGGAGAGTTAAAATAGGAGCAGAGGTAAGTCGATCTTTTAAGGTCCGGAAACTCTTCTCACACTCATCTGTCCATATGAATTTGGATTTCTTTTGGGTCAATTTTTTCATAGGAGATGAGATGGAAGAAAAGCCTTTGACGAATCTTCTATAGTACCCGGCTAGACCTAAGAAGCTCATAATGTCTGAAGGAGATAATGGTCTAGGCCAATTTTTGACTGCCTCTATTTTCTTAGGATTAACCTTGATTCCATCACCGGACACTACGTGACCAAGAAATGCTACCTCCTTTAACCAAAATTCACACTTACTAAATTTTGCAAATAATTGTCTATCCCTCAATGTTTGAAGCACAACTCTCAAGTGATTTTTATGTTCTTCCTCACCCCGAGAGTAAATTAAAATATCATCAATGAAGACTACTACAAAGGTATCAAGGTAAGGTTTGAACACCCTATTTATCAAGTTCATAAACACCGCTGGTGCATTTGTCAACCCAAAACTCATCACCACAAACTCATAGTGACCATACCTTGTTCGGAAGGCTGTTTTGGGAATGTCACACTCCCTTACCCGTAGTTGGTGATAGTCGGACCGAAGGTCGATCTTGGAGAAGTGACTTGCCCCTTGCAATTGATCAAACAAGTCATCTATTCTAGGGAGTGGGTACTTGTTCTTAATGGTCATCTTATTTAATTGCCGGTAGTCTATGCACATTCGAAGTGACCCATCCTTCTTTCTTACAAATAGAACGGGAGCACCCCATGGAGAAATACTTGGTCTTATGAACCCCTTCTCTAACAAGTCCTTTAACTGTTCCTTCAACTCTTTTAATTCTGTCGGGGCCATACGGTAAGGAGGAATAGAGATAGGTTGGGTATCAGGGAGGAGATCGATACCAAAATCAACTTCCCTTTCGGGAGGGACACCAGGAAGGTCATCGGGAAAGACATCGGGGAATTCATTGACTATAGGAACTGACTCAAGAGAAGGACTTTTGGAGTTGACATCCCTAACCCTCACAATGTGGTAAATACATCCCTTAGAAATCATTTTGCGGGCCTTAAGATAAGAAATAAACTGACCCTTCACCACCGAATCATGACCCTGCCATTCAATAACAGGCTCATTTGGAAATTGGAATTTGACTCGATGATTCCTACAATCTATGGAAGCATAAGATGCATGTAACCAATCCATCCCAAGAATGACATCGAAATCTATCATGTCAAGCTCAATGAGACCACAAAGAATAACTTTATGCAAGATAGACACAAGGCAACCCCTATAGACCTTTCTAGCAATAACTGACTCACCAATGGGGGTAGACACCAAAAATAAATTTACTCATTCTAGATCTTGGGTCGGAGACCATGAAGGGAGCATACTTTGACAACTTAGTGAATTTGAGAGCATACTCCCTCACGCTCATACTTCCTTGACGGAGGTTGATAAACTCTTGGATTTTGGCCTCCCTTAGCTCCAATGGGAAGAAGCGATCTAAGAAGGAACCTTTAAACTCTTCCCATCCTATCGGCCCTATTTCTTCATCCCTCTCAACAACCCATTTTTCATACCACACTCGAGCCACACCTTTGAGTTGATAGGCCACTAGCTCGGCCTTCTCATTTGGTGGCACACCCATGATGGCCACAATCCGGTACACCTCATTAATGAACTCCATAGGGTCCTCATCTAGTTTAGAACCATCGAACTCGGGTGGATTCATCCTTTGGAAATCTCGAATCCTAGAGGCTGCATTTTGCATTTGGGGAGGAGGAACACCTAGATTCCCTTGGTTAGCTATGACTTGGGTTAACAAAGTAATAACACTGCGAAACTCGGCATGGGTTACCCCGTCCTCATGATGTTGGGCATTAGGAATCGGAGGAGTTTGGTCCTCATCGTCAACCCTTGCTCTTCGAGGTGGTCTTCCACGAGTCATTATCTAGAGAACACAAAATGGGTCGTTAGTTAAAGGAAAGCTTAGGACACTCTAAGGCACGACATGAATTTGAAAGAAGTGAAAATTTTCCTAAACGTCTCATAGTCTCTTATTCATAATTGTGGCGCGCTTCACAACTATGAACAAGAACCTATTCGATGCGGTATGTTGGACTTCCAAGGATCATTCAAAACCTCGGGCTCTGATACCAAGTTTGTCACGACCCAAGCCTAGGGCCTAGACGTGACATGGCGAATGAGGAACCCAAAAGTACCTCAAACAAGCCTCTTAGCATTCTTTTAGCCTTTCATAAGTAATGATGATAAATAAACAAGCGGAAATCATAATAAATCTTCAACTTACATATGTCCAACAATACCTCTAAATTTTAGATTTAACGGGGCTAAGACAAGTCCCTAGCTCACCCTCAATCATAATAGAAGAAATTCCATAGTAAAATATCTTAACATATCATAAACTAGAAAGATAAAGGAGTATTGTTCCCGGAACATGGGAACTCACCAAAAGTAGTCTTCAATGGAATATCAACTAGCCACGTGGAGGAGAATGAGGAGGAGAACTGATCCCTACATGGTGATATCATGTAGGAAAAAGAGTATGCATTAGTACTTTGAATGTACTAAGTATGTAAGGATGCATGAACATTGAGGAAACATTAAAACATTTATGTAATATGGAACATAATTTAATGTATGCATAATAAATTATATATATATCCTTTAAAAAATTCATTTTGTGGGAAATTAACCATAACCGACATTTAAGACCATGCGAGCTATTACATGGAATCCAACATAACCCCCTACGTTGGCCGGGGAGACTAGTTGCCGGGTAGAACTCCGTCAACTTCATTCGTTTCTTTAACTTTAACTTTAAGGGCTATTTATGGATCCATTAGCCTAAGCCTACAAGGGCTCCTATGTTGGCACATAGTTAATGAGACAAGGGGTTGCTACTAGGATTCCCTTACTGAATCCCACCTCAATGCCTCATTCGGTGCTAAGTCAATCCCACGGAATAGTTTAATACTTCAAAATATTCATAGCATATAACTTGAGAATTCAAACATCATATTCGGTAGAATAGCTCATTAAAACATTTGATAATTCAAATATGCAAGAATTGTCCTTATTGCATAAAGAATCCATGATTCATATCATTTCATCATTCTTACATTTCATAAGACTCCCTTTTTGATCATAGATATTACTTTCATAAATATTTATTTGGAGTCAAAGCTTTCAAGTCAAACTTTATTAAAAACATAGTAAAACTAGGTGGGATCAAATTACTTCAACTTGCAAATATGTATGTAAATAAATATACATAAATACTTTAAAATTTATTAATTAAAAATTATGATTTAAATAACCCATCATGAATTTCAAGAACCTTTAAATAGATAAATAGAGGAATTACTTGCAAACTATCAATTCATATATATGAAATTATGTTGCATCAAAATAGATCAATAATCATTAATTTAACATAATTCATACTATTAAGTAAAAATAAGAATTACTATAAGAAAATATTACTTGAAATCAAGAGACTTAATTGAAAGAGTTTTTGGACTATATGAATGGAATAACTCATGGATAAACACCAACATAACTTAGAGTAAAGCTTAAAGAAAATAACTATAATTTATCATATAATCAAAATAATTTAGACATGAGAGTGAAAGGAATACTCTCATTGAAGCCTTACATACCTGGAAACCGAAGCTTTAGTTGGTACCGGAAGACTTAATGACCACTCTTGAGTCCTAGCTTCTCTCCTTGCCGGAACGTTTTGTGTACTACCCGGAATATATGAATTACCGGAATAGTATTTCTTCACTACTAAGAACTAAAACTATATTTGAGAATGTGTAAAGAAGTGTATAGAGTGAAGATTTGCTTAAGAAAGCTTGATGAATAAAATGAGGAAATAAGGTGGGTATTTATAGGTGGGAAAGAGGACCTAACAATAAATAAAATAATTATAAATAAAAATCTGAAAATTTAGTGAAATATATTGATGTCATGGATGATGTTAAATGGGGGATAATTTATGTAATGAGTGATGTCAAATGTATCTAGATCTTTCTATGGTAGGTGAAATGAGTTATCTTTGACAGAATACTCTTTTTGGGAGCTACGTTTGAATAAGATAAATTCCTTATTAGGATTTGGTGTCTTCATAAGAATTGTATATATGGAAGTCTAGTTTCATATCGTTCAAGAATCAACCAATTTGGATAAAGCTACAGTGAGATATGATTTTTCTTCTATAAATACTCATTTCCGTCATAGCATCCTACCTTACAAAGATTAATTTATTTGACCTACTTAACCTCCGAATCTTAAAATATGGTCTTCATAAACGTTGTAGGTAATGATCTTGCGGTTACTCGGAAATTTGAATCACTCAATTTGGATATTTCTATGAAAAGTTATGACCAAAATACAGAGGTTGTATCATGTTTAGGCAAAAATTGAAACATCGTATACAACGTTTTTAGGGGATGTTACAACTATTGATGTAGATACCTCTAAAATACCTTGTTCTTGAGATATTCAAACTCCATTCACAATAGGTAAATCTTTTAGTATTAATGTGGGCACCTCTAAAGTGTCTTGTTCTTCTTGAAAATGTTTAAAGTGCAGTGAGAAGAATCAATTAATGCTTAAAAAGCTAGATTTTTAAGAGAAAGCCATCAATACCGTTATGTCTAAGGGAGGTATCATTCCATCATCAAAGATTTCATTGCCATATACTCCAGTTCGACTATAAAAAAATAAAATTCAAAAGCACTGAAAAGTGCCAAGAAAAAAAATGGAGACTACAAAAGAGCAACAATCTGTACATGATGCATTGAAGATAGGGGTTGATGGTAACGTTGAGAAAAATTTGGTGTCATAGTTGAATAAAAAATAATACATTTTAATTGTGTTTTGTTATTATTTTATCAAATGTTTGAATTAGTCGAAATTATTAAATATTAATTTTTGTATTGAATACTAGAATCTGTTTCATGTTACAATTGGTGCATTTTATTTTTCAATTGTTAAATTATGTTGTGGTAGCTATTCAATTATAGCAATTGCTGAAAATCTTCTAGCAATTGCTGTAATATACATCAGCAAGTTAGGTTCTTGTTAGGATTGGTCTAGCAATTGTTATGAAATACAACACCAAGTTAGTTGTTAAACTTAATTTTTTTTAACAGTTGTTGCAAAATACCTCAACAAGTTACGTACTTGCCGAAATATTCTAATAATTATTGTAAAATACATTAGCAAATGTGACGGATTCTAATACCTCAACAAGTTACATACTTGCCGAAATTTCTAATAATATGTGGGGTGGTGTTAGTCCAATTTAAGACTAAAAGATAAGTTTATTAGAGATTTTAATTGAATATGTCATAGGAGTCTTCTAGCAATTGCTATAAAATAGCAACAGAAAATTAGCTAATTGCTGAAAGTGTTATAGCAATTGCTGTAAAATGTATTAGAAAGTTATCTACTTGCTGAGACTCATCTAGTAACTGCTGAAACTGTTCATAGCAAGTTAGTGAGTTGTTGTGAATTATTTAGCAGTTGTTGAATGTTTCTATAACAAATTAGTTAGTTGCTACAGTAAATTGAGTATTAATTGGATGGATAAATCATATCTAATGATAGATGGGGTGGTGTTAGTCTAATTTAAGACTAAAAATAGATTCAATAGCAATCTTATACGGTGAGATAGTAATTGGACAAGTATTATATGATCAACTGAGAAATAACATATATAAGTTGATATTACTATAGTAAATTGATTACTAGTTGGACGAATCAATCATATATAATAATAAATGGGGCGGTATTACTTTAATTCAAGACAAATTATATTCAATAATGACCTTATACATTGAGATGGTTATTAGACAAGTAATGTGTGATCAATTGAGCAATTGCAATCGATTTTGATTGAGTAAATTGATTAATAGTTGTTTGGTCAATCATAATTATTGATAATTAGAGTGATGTTAGTTCAATTTTAGATTAAAAGTTAGATTTACTAGAGATTTAGTAGCTAGTTGTTAAAAGTGTTATAGCAATTGCTGTAAAATATATTAGCAAGTTATTTACATGCTGGGACTCATCTAGCAACTGTTGAAACTGCTCATAGCAAGTTAGTAAGTTGTTGTGAATTATCTAGCAGTTGTTAAATATTTTTATAACAAGTTAGTTAGTTGCTACAATAAATTTAGTATTAGTTGGATGGATAAATCATACCTAATGATATATGGGGTGGTGTTAGTCCAATTTGACCTTATACATTTAGATTAAAAATTAAATTTAGCATAGATTTAGTAGCTAGTTGCTGAAAGTGTTATAGCAATTGCTGTAAAATGTATCAGCAAGTTATGTACTTTCTGGGACTTATCTAGCAACTGTTGAAACTGCTCATAGCAAGTTAGTGAGTTGCTGAATTTTGTTCAGCAATTTAGCGAGTTTTGTGAATTGTCTAGCAGCTGATATAATTTTATTTGACAATTTAGTGCATTGTTATTGTGAGTTGTCTAATGGTATTAATTTATTTTAAGTTAGATTCAAGATGTGACTTTCCTAGCAATTTCTATAATTTTTATAACAATTGTTGTAAACTCCTGTAATAAATTAGTTCAACTGTTGCAACTGCTATAAACTGCTAGAATAATTTAATATGCAAATTTTTGATAACAAAAATATTTAAAAACAGAAGTACCCAAACAACAACAACAACAACGATAAGTTAAAAATGAAAAATAAAACAAAGTTCACAAATAATAAGTAAAAGTGGTGTTTTCATGGATCATTTCTCTCTAAACAAGTAGTTTTTTTGTGTCCAACTCTTTTACATATGGAACATTTATTTTTTTTGCTTGAAAATGATTCTCCAATACTTTTCCGCCTTTTCTTTGCCTTCTTTCCCAACTTTCCCGGCTCAACGTCTGGAGGAAGTATTTCCCACTCTAAAATTTTCATTGGAATTTCCCAACATTCTTCAGGTGGGACGTGTTTAATTTCCTCCAAGTATGCAAAAAGGTATGTCTCTACCTTACAATATGGAGAGGAATATTCATTAATGTCTCTCCCATAGTCTTCACCATATTGAGAACGGAGCGCTGTCATAGCATGTGGACAAGGTATCTTGTCAAGATCAAAGACTCTACAAGAACAAGATTTTCTATGCAAATTGATCGTTGCAACTTCATTATGATCGGAGATAACATATCTATAGTTGACAATTTGATGAACCAATAACTTGTTTCCTAAATGAATATTTTTTGCAATGACATCTTCTATCGAATGAACAAAAATAATTGGTGCATTGAGGAACTCCATACATTGTTAATAAAAATTTTCTGCAAACTTCTTACTTATTTCATCAAATAAAATAGAAATGAAAAATTCTCCTTCATCAACAAACAATGTGTTAATTGACTAAGCAATGTTTGATGTCATAATGTTAAATCTATAAAAATGAACAACTAAATCAGTTGTTGTAGCAGAGTTTGCAGTTATTGCGGCAGTTGCTATTGCTGCAAACTACTGCACCTTGAACATGTCAAAATCTATAAATATATAAAAATAATGACATAAAGTATACATGTTTTTCGGAAAGAACGTCCTGCTCCATCTGTGAAATCCAACATGTTCAAGATCTGCAGCGTCCTCTGGAACCATATCCTTGATTTGATTGAAGTGATCATTCAACTCATATTCGTTATATTCTTGTGCTGCTAGATGTTTCTCCCATTGTGAAAGTCTTCTCGGATAGTTTCTCTGAGGTGCCACATGCAACAAGCATAATGAGCCGAAGGGTAAACAATTGAAATCATTTTTTTAATGCTTGGATATCGATAAAAAATTATGCACAATTCTGGAGTATCATTTACGAAGCTGCTCATTTGGTCAAAAAAATTGATAAGAGGTGTCACACTCAGAATCTACTACACAAAAAGCCATTGAAAAAAATATGATTTTTGACATCTTGTGCACCAGCAGATAACAATACTCTACCGTACTTGTCCTTTAAAAATATTTCATCCACAGCTATGACCTTTCTCATATACTTAAAACTAAGAATCCAAGCTCCTATGGCAACAACAAAAAAAACTTAAACTTACCATTTTCATCAAGCTTTAATGTTATCTTAGTTACCGTATTTATAGTGCGAAGCATATAATGATATGCATCAAGGACTGCATATCCATGCTCATGTGTTCCCCTTATCAATGACTTTGCAATATCGCTTTCCTTTCAAACTTTTCAATAACTGACTTTGCAGCCCAATTCCACATGGATTGAAGTCTTCATATCTTTTGTATATGGACCTTTACCCTTGGAAAACTTATCTTTGAAGTATACACCAATGAATTTTGCTGTGGCGTATGGATTATGGCTCGTATGAAACTTTTCATAGTTTTTAATGTAAAACCTTTCAGAAATTTTAAGCTTTACATCTCTCAGCCACCACTTACACTCAGGATGTACACATTTGACACAATACATCAAATGCGAATTTATCACCTTTTTAAATCTGAAATATTTCTTCATGCAAGCAATTTTCAGTGCAATATCTAGATCTTGCTTATTCTTGAATATCATACCATTGTAAAAACTTGTCTTAGCATCTTGAACATGATTCGACTTTGTTGATTGTGTTATCGACGTATGGCTGGCAACTTCAGGAGTAGGCGTTTGTTCACCTACAATTTATTGCGAAGATTCATCATTCAACACTTGTTGGTTTTAAGATGTATTGTGGTTCTCTACCACCCTTTCAACCACGTAAATTCTTAAAACGGGTCTACCTTCATCTTTAAAATAAGCACACAAATTGTTTTAATTTTTTATCCTAAAAGGACCCACCCTCTGCTTTTCACTATAACTGTGCATGTAAGTGATGACAGTATCTGACAACTCACAATTTAATTTACAGTTGGTAATGATTTTGTTCGCAAAATCATCATATGCGATATCTTGATGCACAATCATTAGAATCATCTCGACCATTTATTTATCCTTCCAACGCCAAATATAACGATTGTTGGATTCAACCTATTCACCTTGACAATTAACCCCTAATGTTATTTTGTCCCTCGTTAATGATGTTGAAGATACCAGAAAAATATTATGATTTAAAACAAAAAATAGTCATTACATGATAAAAATAGTACTAAAATGCAATAACTGCTGTATTTTATTCAGCAACTGCTTCATCAGTTGAGCCACCATATGCAACAATTGTTATAGATTATTCAGCAACTATTGCATATATTTAATCAGTCGTTGAATATGATGCAATAAATGCTGAAATAAATGCAACAACTACTGAAACATAGTCAACAATTGCATATGCTTCAGCAATTGCTACAATTGATGAAGCAGTTGCTGAAAAAAATATCTAAGCTATTGTTGCATATTTTTCAGCAACTACTCGATCTATTTCAGCACATACTGCAATGTTACTGAAATAGCAACAGTTGTTGAAATGACAAAAATAGTTAAAGCTGCACAAATAGCTCAAATGAACAATACACATAAAAATTACATGAATTAACTTACCAAATGATTAAAAATCACCTCTCAAGTAATTCTCAAACTCCACGAACAAGATTAAGTCCATAAATTAAAAAAAAATCTATTATTTTTTCCTCTCAAAATTTTCAAAAAACAACTCAACTCTCATTCCAAAAGCAACATCAACACCAACATGAGAAACACAGGTGAAAGAAGAAGAGGAAGAAGAAGAAAAATGCAGAAGAAGAGAAGAAGAAGAAAGCGTAGGTGAGAGAAGAGGAGGAAGAAAAGTGCGGGTAAAAGAAGAAGAAGAAGAAGAAAACCTGGCTATTTCTTCTTCCAAGTAGGGATTATGGTTTTAATTATATTGTGTGAAAGTGTAAATAAGAACACTTGAGGACTTATTTGAAAATGATCAAATATCATTAAATTCTAATTATAAACTTGTCATCTACACTCAATTTTTAAAATTTTAGTCACTTTTTTTACTTTTTAAAACATTTTTGTCGCCCTTAATTCATTCTCCCTGGTTATAGCCCCATTAGTTTTAGTGAAATAGAATTTTTATTAGCATAATAATGAATTCTCAATTGTATAATTCCTATTATATCTTATTTAGATATAATGGCTATGTATTTCAATGGTGTAATTTTTTGGAAGGAAATCTGTAAAAAAGATTGACTGAAATTTAATAATTTTCAGCCAAACAAGAATCCCTCCTAAAAAGTAGAGTTCGAGCCAAATTTTTTTCTTCTAATTTGACTTAGAAAATAATATTTTAAAAAAATAAAAAAAATATTTTTTATTTTTAAAAAGTGCCACATGGACAAAGAGTTTCATGGAGCAGTCCAACTATATCACACTCTCTTATGATTAAAATAACGTAAGAATGTAAAAGCTATCAAATAATTATGAAGGTAATGAAGATTATTATTCCCTCGTTCCAATTATATTATGCACTTTGACTGTAGACATAATTTAAGAAGTATGAAAAGACTATATACTTTTATTAATTTTTTGTTAAATTAATAAAACCTAATATAAATAAATATTAATAGTATCATTAAATAATCTCAAATAAAAATATATGTTATTTTTAAGAATGACAGTTAGGGTCTAGCTATTCATTTTTTTTTATTGATGGACCCACCCAAGCATTGCATTTCTGGCAGTTGTTTCCCCACACATTTGTAATCAAGAAGATGATAAATTTGAAGATAAAATAGAAACAAAAAGGCAGAAAAAAGAAAGGATGGCTAGTTTGGGCATGTACTGGAATACAGGAATCAAGAAAAGGTCAATAACAGTTGCTAAAGAGAATGAAAAGAGAGTAGAAGTAGCAGAGAAGGTGAAAAAATCAAAAGTAGTAATACTTGGTGGAACTGGAAGAGTTGGTGGTTCTACTGCTATTGCTCTTTCTAAGCTTTGTCCTGACCTCCACATTATTATTGCTGGTCGAAATAGGTAATAAATCCTTGTTCAATTGTTATTTTTCTGTGAAATTTGGATAGTTTTTTTTTTGGTTCTTGATGATAAAGATAGAGCTTCTTTTCTTGATTTGAACATGTTTTTGGTCCACATTTCTATCCTTCTATTTGGGTACTCTGTATTTGATCATTTGGTGTAGTTCGATTATAGTATTGTTTTGTTGTAGTACTATTTTACTACTATTTGTTGTTTTTATTATTATTTATTCTCTGTTGTACCTTCATTACACCCTTTTCTAGGCTGTTTTTATCTTGAGCCGAAGGTAGCTGCGTACACAATATCCTCCCCATATCCACTTTTTGAATGGGTGTACTATTACGAAAAAGTGAATCTAAAATACAAATTTGACTGATTTGATCTTTAAGTTCTTTGTTAAACCTTTAAAGGTATAGGTCCAAAATTAATTCTTATCTTTTAACATAGTATTTGAAATATATATATATATATATATAGCTATAATTCGTATCGAAGGTGTTGAGATCGGTTGAACCCGTTGATTGTATGTTATATCATCACTATTACTAGTTTTAATATACACATTTGGTTTAATTATATAAAAAAATTTACCGTGATAAATAATATTAGAAATTTCCAATGTCATAGGTTTGAAAATTTCGAAAGATTAAAGAAAGAAATAGTAATTAACATGTAAAAAGTGCTCTAATAATTACTATATATGATCTAGAGAGGGGAGCATGGTTCCCGTGAACCTGGGAACCCTAAATACGCCTCTTCTTTGTGGGATTACACTGGGTATGATATTGGTTGTTGTTGTTGTTGTTCTGTTTGGTCATTTTCAATAGAAAATGCTATTCTTGGAAAATACCTTCCGATGTTTGGTTGGCAAGTGCAAAATATTTTTTGAAATAGATTCGTGTTTATCAGCAAATTGGACACTGTTTTGATGAAATTCTTGTTCACAAGTTTGATTTTCATATTTTGGCATTTGAAAATATGAAAGATGTGAGATGAAAGCTAATAAAAATAAGAAATGTTATCAATTGGTTGAGTTTCGCAGACTGCTTGTTAAGTAATTTATTTTTAAAAGTTGGCTACTTGGTTAGAGACAAAAAAGGTAAAACTTGAAATTGGTTAGTTTCAACATCTAAAAATGGCTAGTTTTAACTAACACAGACTGACATAAGTTTCTTTTCCTAACATCTAAAAAGCATAAGTTGGACTTGGTACATAGCATAGCCATTCTTATAAAGTTACCATAGTCATTCTTATAAACTTAGCAGACCTCATTATAATATGATGATGGATTTGATGTTCGTTGTCTTCTAATCCTTGGTGACTATTTTGATGCTTGTTATCATGAGGTTAGATTAACACTTCCAACGAAACATAAATTACTATGGAAGTAATTGAAATGGAAAAGAGGAACAAGTTAAAAGGATGTCATAATAGCTTTTACCTTAGATTATTGTAGGCTTTCTTGATCAATCACTGCAAAGGCTCAGAGCTAGAAGCATTCATTATGTTAAAGGAAATTTGATGTTAAGACTGTTAATCAAGAAAGTTAAGTGCTGATTTGGGAAGTTCCTTTGCTTACCATGTAAGATTGAGGAGAATCTTCGAAGGAAGAGTATCAAAGGTAAATCTCGTGTAAGGCTTCCATTGTTAATGAAAAAGTACCTGAAGAATTATCATTAATGTGGGTATGATATGTCGCTAATAATTGTATGAGTTTGGAAAAGTGATATCCAAAAAATGAGTATAAAAAGGAAAATGAACCCTCATTGAGAGGTTACTTCATGAACACAGAGTTTTATGCACAAATTCAGTTGTGTTTAGTATGAAGCTGATGGAATTTGCATTCCAATTGGTCAGTTATCTGATCTATTTCACACACAAAAAAAAAACAGTTGGTTATTTTTGGGTCCTTCCTATTGGACTCCATGTAGTCCCAATCTTCCTTCCCTTGAACTCGGACCATGAAATACGTGTAGCACTTAGCCCATTCTTCTGCATAATTTTTGGGCTTTTCTTTCCCGATAATCCTCTTCTTGATTTTTCGTTGAAGCGCATAAACCTTTAATGGAAGTATGCCACCATGGAATGTGGATCTATCATTAAGGCTAAGAGGTAGTACTACTACACAGGAGAAAACTAAAGCATGATCATACATTATATAGGAGTAGAAGGGCAACTAGCTAGTTAAGACCCTGCTAGTAACTCAGAATTGTCTCTGTATCTTCTCTCCGCTTTTTTTCCCCTAGATGAATGTGAATGGATGTAGAGTTTAAGTTCACTAAGCTTTGCATGCGAGTAAAAGCTGAAGACAAGTAAGAGGAACAAGGAGATAGCTTCATGTGGAATGTATATTTGATATTTGGATGTGGCCATGTTATACCAAGCTTTCTTGATTGTTATGCACACCGTCAGATACAAATATGGACCATAGTACCAGATTTACATACAATAAATGGAATGTAGTGCATGTCAACATCATTCTTTAGTATTATGCAGTTGCGGGGGCAACGAAACTAAGCAGTTGGCTGACAGATACAGAGTATTCAAAGTAGAACCAAAAATTAATTAATCCTTTGAGCGATAAGTTTTAGATTAATTATTTGATTGTCTTGAGTGCTATGACATTCCCACTCAAGTTACGAACTTTCCCACCCAAGGCATATAGCCAATTTTGTCTGTCTGTTTCATCCGATCTCACAGTTAAATTGATCTCTTGGCTTATCTCATTTTCTATATGGCTTTCTTAGTTTCGATGTTTCGTTCTAAACTTATTGTTGTAACTTTGGACTTCTTGAATAAAGAAAAACATTGTGTATCATATTATCTATAACAGGGAGAAAGGAGCTGCCATGGTGTCAAACCTAGGAAAGAACTCAGAATTCGCTGAAGTAAATATAGACGACAGAGAAGCATTAGAAGCCAATTTAACAGGTCCACCAGATCCTTCCTTTTTTCATACTGTGAACTTAAGAAGCACTTTATCAAATGCAGCTGTCTATTCCAAGTTATAGTATTGACGAGTATGGATCATCAATTACCAACATTATGCAGTAATGTATATGTAATTTCTTAGATCAATTTCTTAATGGGAATAAGCTATATTTTAGTCATTTCTCTCTGCACTTAATCCCGTTCCTGCTGTCACTTAGCAGGAATTAGTAAACTGTTATCCTTTGCATTGAACTGCTTATAACTCTAAAAAATGGCATAATTTAACGTCATACTCTTCTAAAAGTTAAACTAGCATAAATGCAGTTACCGTATTTTTTTGTAGGAAGCCAAATTTGCTGTTTGACGAACTGTTACAAAATATGATTGTTATATATGACTACTGCACTTGTTTTTGGATACTTGGAAGTAAATTAGGACAAGTTGATATAATACAACTTCCCTGGCTAAGGAAAAAGGCTTATCATTTCCTTTTTGTGCTGTTATCATATAAAGCGAAATTGCAGCCTAACAGTAACATCCATCACTATTGCTTTACCTAGATGTGATTCTCACTGACTCCCTTTAACTGAGGGAAAATAAAATGCAACACAAAGAAAAAGTAACAATAAAACAAAACTATAGTCAATTTTCCGTTGTCTGTTTTATGGTTAATATTTTCAGCATTATAACTTTACCCGATGATCCTTCACGGTGATGTTGTAGAAATATTTTTTACATCTGTTTTTCATACTTTGTGAAGGTAGAACAGGAAATTCTCAGGCACAACTTTTTTGCATGTTAATGAGGCATGCCACTTCTCTTCCTACTTACATAGCATCACATTATGTTCTTCATAGTCCAAATATTGGCTGAAATGCTGGGAATCTAATCCATTGTTTATAAAATAAACTTCAGTCATACTAGAATCTAGATGTATAGAAGTCACTCACCTTTCTGCTGAAAATCCAGCGTAATTTATTTTACTATCTTACAATTTTGCAGATGCGGACATTGTGGTTCATGCAGCTGGGCCATTCCAACAGTCAGACAACTGTAAAGTACTAGAAGCTGCCATTGGAACCAAGGTGAGAGAAAGGTAATCAGCATAACTTTCCAGTTTTAACTTTCTTACAAGAATGACTACAGAATTATGAAACTCTTCCTCTCATTGAAGAGATCATTGAAACTTTTAAGTCGTGTCCAACAGACAGCCTATCTTGATGTTTGTGATGACACAAGCTATGCAACACGGGCAAAATCCTATATGAATAAAGCACTGGAAGCCAATATTCCTGCCATAACTACTGGTGGAATCTACCCAGGAGTGAGCAACGGTACTATAAGACTTATGTTATAATTATTTGTTCATTTGACAAAGGAAATTTCTGCTTAAGTTCTTCCTTTTCTCTTCTTTGATATTTTTCATCAAAGGTTTACTGTTATGTATATTGCAATTAGAGTGTGGGTGACACTCAAAAGTTTTTTAGCTCTCACTTTATCATTGAAGAAATTCTAGCTTTAGTTATTCATAGCTAAAGATTTTGCTTCTTTCTGATCTACTTTACTATTGATAAGTAGAAAAACTGTAGCTTCTTCATATAGTTCTAGTGTAAAGTCGGTTAAATTGGATTTGAACCCGAATGATATTGATCTCTCAAATAGAGTTCAAATATCTAGACGTGGTTCGAATAAATTTTAAGCTAGAATATGAAGAAGTAGTTGTTCGGCTTCAAAGCTCCACAACTTGGCTCGACTTTTAGATGCATATGTTTTGACGTATACACATATCTATATTGTGTGGACTACTAGGTGGTTTTACGATGAGATTAAGAAATTGGAACCTTATATAGGTGGAATTTTAAAATTTTCTTATGTTTGAGCCAAGTTCAATCATTTGAATTGTTGTCACTCTAGGTCTAGGATCAAGCATAAAATTAGAGTTCGAATAGCTCGAGCTTGAGTTCTAATACTTGGTAACCAGATTCAAGTCGAGCCAACAGCCTTGGGTTTTGGCTCCGTTAGATCCATTCCAGCCGTGGAGGAGGTAATTTCCTCTCGGAGTTGCGAAACATAGAAGATTTATCATATAGTCTATTCCTTTATAAGCATGGACTTGATCAAGAAATGCTTCTATCTCATGGTCATTATTTTGTTAATTAATTAATCAGATACTCTACCTGATTACTTTCCTTTGACAAGCTGACACTATTGTAGCTTCAATTGGTTATTTCATTTACAATTCCCTCGTTAGGGTTGTAAATTTTACTACTCTATGAAGTGAACTCAAACATTGTTTTTCTACTAATATGACAGTGATGGCAGCAGAGCTTGTTCGCACTGCAAAACTTGAAAGCGAAGGTGAATTAGAGAGGCTTAGGTGACAATTTCCTGCTTAGTTTTTGGCCTTATTAATTCATTTTATGACATTGTCAGGTTTTGGTCAGATATTTGAATGAACATTAAATCATTCAAAAGACTACCTTAGCTTTCCTACTAATTCTTTTGAGAGTTTATGTTTGTGTGCATTGACAGTGTAAAGAACTTTTACACTATTAGGTTAAGTTGCCTAGAACAAGTTACTCTCAATTAATCTGCACTTATAGTATAAAATTTGCTTACAATGTCGGTGTATAAAATTAAAAGCTCTTTTTTCCCACAAAGAGTTACTTTAGATGACACTCGCTCTGTAACAACAATGATCAATCAGAATCTTGTCGTTTTTATCCACCCTATCTGAAATTCTCCATCTTGGCAACAATATATTGTTTAATGCTTGCTACAGTAGCATGCAATATAGAAAAGTATATCTTGGTATACTCTTTCGCTCAAGTGGTGAGGATTACGTAAGATCATATAAGGAGACTAAATTCGATACACTTAATCATGTGGAGGTTCTAATTGGTCAGTACACATGGAATATCTAATGGGTGACTACTTACTACTCACTGTGTAAACAATTTTGGTTGACCTGAGATAGCTTTCTATTATTAGGGAAGGAATGTTTTTCAATGAGACAACTTCATGTTGATGTCATCCATCTACTACAAGCTAAGAAAATACTCAATCTTTTTGTTCCTGATACCTATGGTTTAAGCAACGACACCTATTATCTTGAAAGATGATCAAGTAGCTTGGACTTTGATTTGCGTTGTAGGGAGTGTTCGTTTATTCCAATTTTACTGTTGCTCAAAAAATTTGGAAAACAAGCTCCTTAAAAATGAGGAAAATGACATTTGACATTGATTGTGTCCTCCCTACCCTCCAAGACACTTCATCTTCACTCAACCCTGTAGTCCCCATTCCCACCACCTCACCCCCTACCTCCCACCCCCACCTTCATGGTATTTATCTAGATTATATACAAATGCTTTTCCAATAATATTTTCTTCTTACGTACCGAACGCATGAAAATAGTAAGAAACCATTTATTTTCCATTTTCCTTCCTACCGAACACATGAAAATAGTAGTGTCAATATGTTTTTCTTATCTTCTTTGTCCTGATAAATTTTTTACAAATCTAACATCGTTTAGATATTTATTTCAGATTCTACTACTACACTGCAGGCACTGGTGGTGTTGGACCTACTATTTTAGCTACTAGTTTTTTGCTTCTTGGAGAGGATGTAGTTGCATATAATAAAGGTCAGCTTTTTAGATGAACTGGATTTTCCGCCCATCCTGACCTGCTTGTATTTATTGTGATCTCACCACTGAATTGAAATTATATACCAGGAGAGAAAATCAAATTGACGCCTTATAGTGGGATGCTTAGTATTGACTTTGGAATGGGGATCGGCAAGAAGGATGTTTACCTCCTGTGAGTGCTTGCAACATTATATTTGTTACGAAGGATCTAACCTTGAGCCCTATATTCCTTGTATAATATTCTTTGCATGAGAGAAACCATGAAATCACGATATTATAGATCAGTTACTTGTCTTTCCTTACTATCTACTTCTTCAACATGTGTGATCCTTTCATGCCTCAAGTTCTAATCTTTTGAAAATCTTATAATGTTCAGAAATCTTCCGGAGGTGAAAAGTGTGCATGAGGTCCTTGGAGTACCAACTGTTAGTGCTCGGTTTGGAACAGATCCATTCTTCTGGAACTGGGGAATGATTGCTATGAGAAATTTACTTCCTAAAGTTGGTGTCTCAACTTGATACTTAGATGCTTAAATCCCATATGGTGTGGGATAATCTTTGTATATTTAAAATCTTAAAATAGAACTCCACGTATGTGACTTCAACAAACTATAGCTGGTCCCAAATCTGAATAATGTCTACTAACGGATAGTGTTAAAAAGTCTAGACGTGATAATTAATCCTCTTAATACTGGACTTGTCAGAGCAGAATGGATACAAAAGATTTATATAGCCCTTAGTGATTTTTGCGTGTGCATAGATATTGAGTGAGCATAAAATAGCCTTGGAAACTTCTGATTTATATGTAGATAAAAGATTCATTTTCATTTTGCACTTTGATATTGATGTGTGAATAATCAGCTATAGTTTGTTGAATTCATGGGGATCCCACATTCCAACTTTCAAAAGAATATGTCACACGCTCAATAGCCGTCATAATCATATACTACAACTTCTGCAGGAATTTCTGAGGGATAGAAGCAAAGTGCAACAGCTGGTTCAACTATTCGATCCAGTTGTTCGAGCCGTTGACGGAACAGCTGGAGAAGCAGTCTCAATGCGAGTGAGATGTCTTCTAGTTATTTTTAATTTATTTAGTTTTATTTATTGAATTGTGTGACTACCTTATCTAAAAGCTCAAGCTATAAGAGAAGGTACACTTTTATTTATTTCACCATATCTTCGATACACTTCGACATTATCTCCGCTGAGAAAACCTAAAATTCTGGAACCGTACTTTCAAACAGTAAGCTCACTAAGTTGTTTGATCTTTTGTGAAACAGGTAGATTTAGAATGCTCAGATGGACACAACAGAATTGGCATATTTAGTCATAAAAAACTTTCTAGGTACACATTAATGGAATGTTAGTTCCCTCATCACTTTCTCGGGCAAATCTTGGCAAAAATGTAATGCAAGTCTCTTCACATTAGGTTTCTATAAGCTGTTTGTTTATTTTTCAGATCAGTGGGAATTTCAACAGCTGCATTTGTCCTTGCTATTCTTGAGGGAAGCACAAAACCTGGTGTCTGGTTTCCTGAAGAGGTATGTATTGACGAACCAACTGCCCACATACCTGTGGATTATTATTCCTGTCAACTTCACAATCAAGGAAAATGACATTCGGCCTAGCTCAACCTCAGAAACTAGACCATATAAGAAGACAACAACATGTACCCTTTGTGAGAAATATAGGAGAAAAATATTATTGAATTGTGTAAGAACAATATTACACAAAGACCCTATTTATAGAGACTATAAAACAATCATTTTTCAAGTAGAATACTATAAACTATTCATATTTCTATTCCTATTCTAAGTAGGATTGCATACACCTATTCCTATTCTAACACTCCCCCTCAAGATGGTGCATACAAATCATATGTACCTAGCTTGTTACAAATATAATTAATATGAGGATCGGTGCGGGACTTGGTGAAGATATCTGCAAGTTGATCACTTGACTTCACAAACTTTGTAACAATATCTCCTAGGAGTATCTTTTCTATGACAAAGTGACAATCAATCTCAATGTGCTTAATGCTCTCATGAAACACTAGATTTGATGCGATATGTCGATAAAACACAGAGTGAAATTCCTGAATTACAATGTTGAACTTCCCAAACCAAGCTTGATAAAGCTGTTTCAGACCATAGATTGACTTGAGAAGAGTGTTTCAGACCATATTGACTTACACAATCGATACACAAAGGCTACCAGGCTCCCCCTAAGCAACAAAATCAGATGGTTGCTCCATATAGACTTTTTTCTAGAGATCACCATGGAGAAAAACATTCTTAATATCCAACTGAATAAAAGGCAAATGGATAACGACAACTATAGATAGAAAAAGGCGGACATATGCTATTTTAGCCATGAGAGAGAAAATATCAATGTAATCTAGTCCAAATATCTGAGTATGCCATCTTTTTTTTTGGCGAAAGTAAATCTGAAACAAAAAGAAAACGTTGCAGGAAAACTCAAATCTCTCAGAAACAATGCAATGGCCCCTGAAAAATGCTCGAAATCTAGTATAAAATATATGGAACGTCTCAAAATCAAGAGATGAGTAGATCTTAAACAAGAAAGTCACTATAAAACTGGCCGGAGCATGCTCATGCGGTAAATTATTAGATTTGATGGCTAAAAATGGTTACAATCTAAGAAATAAAACTATATGGGTAGGGTCAGAATGATGGCACAACCCTACACAAATAAGAAAGTAGTCACCGAAAAGATGATATGGTGCTACACAAATTAGATATGATAGTCACCGGAAAGATGGTACGGTGCCACACATATCGAACATGAGAAAATAGTCACCGGAATGATGCACGGTGCTACACAAATAGATATGAGAAAGTAGTCCAAAAAAATGCGCGGTACTACGCAAATTAAATATGAAAAAGTAGTCATTGAAAAGATGCAAGGTGCTATGCAAATTAGATATGAGAAAATAGTCACCGAAAAGATATACAGTGACCCAGACTTTTGCTAACATAATCATTGGCCTGATGGGCGACATATATGAGTAATAGCCGTCCGCCGACAATGGAAGCTCTTTAATTCTTTACCAAGATCGTATAGGCTCTGATACCATGTAAGAAATATAGGAGAAAAATATTATTGAATTGTGTAAGAACAATATTACACAAAAACCCTATTTATAGACATCATAAAACAATTATTTTTCAAGTAGAATACTATAAACTATTCATATTTCTATTCCTATTCTAAGTAGGATTGTGTACACCTATTCCTATTCTAACACCCTTAAACAATGTGAGACACATATCATACCCGCACACCCAGGACTGATTATCCGGTGTGTAGACAATATAACTTGGGGACTCAACATTAGTTAAACCAAGATGGGGATGGGTCGGGCTTTACTACCATGTTAAGAAAAATGGACTAGGGCTAACTTAATCTCAAATGTTGTTCGCGAGGTGAGTATTAATCAAGATCAGGGGAGGATCCACAACGTAAGTTATGAGTTCAGCCGAATTCTATAGCTTTGGCCTATACCTCATATATGTATTTAGAACATCACTAACTATGAACAAATATTAAATTTTCAATCCAGTTATTTGCGCTTGAAGGGGAATCTTAGTAGCTCAGTTGGTTGGTTACCTAAACTTTCACCTTGTTGGTAAGGGTTTGATTCCTTGTCTTGTAATCTCCTCCCCCATTTTCCTTTACCCCACCCCCAATTTGTTTTTTAAAAGAAAAGTGCTTAACTCTCTAAGTCATGTGTGGTATCAATACCAAACCAACTACAACGAGTAGTGGGGTCCTGAGTTGTCCTAGAATCTCGAATCCATAGAGTCTAAATTTTGGTCTGCCTCTGCCCAAGACCATGTAAGGAGACAACAACACATACCTTCGACCTATGTGGGACACCTAACCCAAAAGACCTCAACTTTTGTTCTTATGTTTTTTTTCGGGAAAATTGGACAAAATGTCCATAGAATCAAAATTCCTTACCTAAAATAACCTAATCATCATTTATTACTATAAATGGCCATTCGGCTTTCATCCTTTCAAGCGAAGTGCATATGCTGCCTTCCTTTAAACTTTGTCAATTTTCCATTCTTTCTTCCTTGTGTTTCCTCTTTGCTGGCGGCTATTCGAACAGGTATGTTTCTCAACCATTACTCCTCTCTGACATACCAAAATTGACACATAAAATATATGCACTGACTAAATTAATAATTTAATTTGACGTGCTGCAAATGTGAATTATTTTGAGTGAATAATATATCAAAAGACTCGAAACATTGAGAGGAGCTCATATCTAATATTTGGAACTGTTTAGAAGATTTTTGAGTTGGTTGAGATTGGAAAAAGAATCAATCGGCAATATATAAATATTGTATAAACATCATATATGGATGTATATAAATCTCTGACACAGTTATGTATCATATATATACATACGACCATTTTTGTTGAATTTTTATTTCTTTTACCTGTACAGTTACGTAAGAATCCCTTTTTTTCTTTAAACACTTTTTGGGCTTCCCTTGCAGCCCGAAGGAATTGCAGTTGAAGCAAGGGAAGTTCTTCTCCAAAGAGCTTCCCAGGGAACTATCAACTTCATAATTAACAAGTATGTATCTGTCGTCATTTTCTCCTCCAATGTATTAACTTTATAATTTCAAATGATGCGTCTTTCTTCTTCTTAGGGCTCCATGGATGGTAGAAACAAATCCTAAAGAGCTCGGTTTTGGGATTTATTCATAAATTCAGTAAAGATTCGACTGATCAAGTGAGTGTACCTAGGTTTTATGCTGGTTTATAATATGCACCTTTTGCATCTCATAAGTATAAACTCAATATTTATTAGTTAGGTATCTTTCAAAGTGTCTTGATTGTGTAAAAATATTTTACATTGTCCGTGCATAGAACTTAAGCTCGTTTCTTTTTTTCCTTTTCAGGCGTTGAGTGTGGAGCCAAAATGCACCTTCACCTAATTGAAAATTTTAAAAAGTTTAACATTTAAAGGTGCAAATAGAACAATAAGATGTCATTCAATTGTTTCCCTTTCCTTTTCTATCCCTTAATTATCTTCTTTTGCATAGCTGGAGAAAAATTCTATGAGAGAAGTCTGTTGAATGACAATGTTTGTTAAGACACAGTTGGTAATAATATTAATAAAACAGTTCTATGTGCATTAGCTTAGTTGTAAATGTTTTGGTTACCAGGTACATAATGTTTTCTTTAAGTAAGTTGAAATACATTATCATTACAAACAAAAATTTCAACTTTCATTGCAATATTGAAATAATGTTGGCGCTGCTTCAATCTAATGATTTCTTGTTGCAATGCTTGAAATTTTAAAGAGGACATTGTTCACGATCCAAACAGAGACGCAGGTGTACATGGTCGTACAAATAGTATAGTGGCTCAAAAAGCCGGATATTGAACCTAGAAAGACTTGTGATTTAAGAATAATCTAGTTTAATCTAATACCACAAATTTAAGCAGGTGTTTAAGTAACCTATGTATGGTTTCTATCTTGTCACGATCTAAAAATCGAGTTCATGATGGCACGCATCCCAAACTCCATCCCGATGCGTAAGCCAAAAGTAAAATCATACGAGACTCCCAAAAGGGAAGTCAGACCACAATAAATACGATAAAAGGGTAACGATAGCGAATAATTCTCAAAACTTGGTGTCATAAGTGTAAAAAACATCTAAAAAAAATCTGGGTCTGAACACACAGTTCAAGTCTTTGAATATAGAAAAGACTAAAATGAAAGATGGACTGGTGGCGATCTAGATCTCAAGATCTCACCACTAATCCGATGCAAATGTGTTAGCTGGAATAAACTACTGCTGAACACCCTGACTAGTATCTGTATCAAAAAGGACACAGAAGTAGGGGTGAGTACAATTTACATGTACTCAGTAGGTTTAACCGACTGAGTATAAGGAATTAATCAAAAGCTATGAAATAAACTAAGGAATGCTTCCACCTGCACGCAGAAGAGTCCCACTCTAGCTATGCTGCCGCCAATTTATATAGAACGACGCGAGTAAAGTAAACACATAAATACAGTTCAATATCACAATTAGACAGATAGGTCAAGTATCAGAGGTATCAATGCAATGCGATTCAATATGATAATACAATGATGTAATATACGGTGGGATCAAGGCTGTCGCACAACCTGTCGTATACACCTGCCGAGCTGTGCTACCAAGCAAGACCTATGGGGGTCTCGCAGACCATATATCTTATCACAGTCTCAATGTATCAACTACTTCTCCACCCAACACATGGCCAAGGGCTCATGATACTAATGTCTCATTCACTTGCCACTTATCTTGTGGTCAAGGATATAAAGGATGTCACATTTTCTTTCTCAAAAGAGTTTTCACAGTTCTCAACTTCTCAATGATCAATAATAGTATGAATGAGGATGAATTCAATCACAATATATAAGGCATGGAGGGAATATTCAACTCAACATGTGGCACAAGGTTTAAAGTTCTCAAAACTTAACCTAAGCTTGATATTCACCATCAATAGATAGTAATGGTAAGGAAATACATCAATTAAGTGTTCACCCCTACTCATCTCTACTCAGTCAAGTCATAGATTATACAGTCTCAATCATACATAAAATATCACAAAAGGCTCCCACACGGGCTACATAATGCATATAAGCCCCATACAGGCATCACAATATTAATTATCAATCCCAAACTACACTACGACCCCATCCCAAAGTTTACAACATAGAATTTGACAAATCACCCCAACTCAGCCTAAGAAGGATAGCCAAACCTACCTCGATAGCCAAAACCTCACTCGAACACCTCTATCGGATGATCAACTCTCGAATTCAATGCCTGGAATAACAACCCATTATCAACAATGAAACATATGTGTTATAAGGGGTCCAATAACACCCATATTTACAGGTTTCAGAATTGGGGGTAAAATGGTCCAAAAATTGATAAATTTTGAAAAGGGTCAAATCTAGAATTTTATATCAAAATCAGCTTCTACACGAAAATTAGAGGTCACAGGTGAAAAACCCATAAAACGGAGATCAAAACGAGTTAGAAATCACCAAATTTCCATAACTTCGGATTAGGGAAGAACAAGAGGTTTTGGAGTTTGAAACTAAAATTTAGGAGTTCAAATCATCAAATGATTAATGAAAAAGAAAGGTATTAGGTTAAAAATCACTTACTCAATGATTTTACTCGAACATCTCTTCTCAAAATCGCCCCAAGAAGCTCAAGAACTCAAAATGGTGAAAAATGTAGGTTTTCCTGATATTTTACTATTTCATGCCTATATTGTTCTCCGCGAATGCGAACAATTAACTCCACGAACGCGGAGCACACTAAAGGGATCCTCTACGAGCACAGACTTAGGCGTTGAACGCAGAGAAGGAGAGCATGTACTCCGCGAATGTGGACACACTCTACAAATGCAAAGAAGGAGGTGTATATACTCTGCGAACGCGGACACGCTCCGCAAATGCAGAGAAGGGATTGTGACGACACCAAAAACCAACAAAAACTCAATTCAAAATTCTCCGATTGGACCCTCGGGATTCGTTCAAAATTTTGTAAACACAAACCTTATATGCCTACTAAATTCGATGTTTCGGACTCAATGAAGCCATTAGAATTCGAATTCGAGGTCTCCTTGACCCAAAATCCGTTAGGTTACAACTAAACTAGTTTCAGCACTTGAAATATTCAAAATACCCTCATAAAAATTACAATGAAGGCATTTCTAGCATTAGAATCACCCCTCGAAACCATAGGAATCATTAGAAATCCTATCTGACTCTCCGAACTCGATTTGTTGACCAAAGTCAAACTTAACTCATTTAAAACTTTACTTTTAAACTTAAGACCTCAAATTCACATATCAACCCCAAATATTTTTTTGACGACTCTTCTAGACCAATTTTCACATTTTGAAGCTGATGAAACTGACAGAATCCCGTTCCGAGACCCGTAGCTCCATTTGGTCTCGAAAACCACTTTTTCACCTCTTAACTCTATAGAACTTAAGAATATGCTCATTTCACTATCTATTAAGGCTTTAACACATTCAACCACACATACTAAACAAATAACACTCGGGCTCACTAATGATAGGAGTAAAATGGTAATTTCGCACAAGTTTTCAAAAAGGACCCTCAAGGTCATTACAACATCCACCACTAAAAAGGATGTTCGTCCCTGGACATAAGATAAAGAAAGATACCTGGAGTCTCATAAAGCTGAGGGTACCGGGCCTGCATATCAAACTCTAACTCTGACATCGCCTCCTTAACAGGTCGATGCCTCCATTGTACCTTGACCGAAGGGACCTCCTTGGTCCTGAGCCTACGAATCTGTTTGTCTAGGATAGCTACTGTCCCCTCCTGATAAGTCAAATTCGAACCCAACTCTACCTTATCATAAGAAATCACATGGGACTCATCCGGTATGTACTTGCAAGCATGAAGACATGAAACACCAGATGGAAAACCGACAATCTAGGGGTAAGGCTAACTCATAAGTCACCCCACCCACTCTCCTCAAAATCTCGAATGGACCAATAAACCTCGGTCTAAGCTTGCCGTTCTTCCCAAACCTCATCACACCCTTTATGGGTGATATTTTAAGACACACGCAATCACCCACCATGAACTCTAAGGGTGGAACCCTCTTATCAGCATAGCTTTTCTGACGACTCTAGGCTGTCAATAGTCAACCCTGAATCAAACATACCCGCTCCGTAGCATCTCTGAGTAAGTCAGTATCCAATGCATCAACCGTAACTGAATCAAACCACCCAATGGCTGACTGACACCTACGACCATACAATGCCTTAAATGATGCCATCTAAATGCTGGAGTGATAACTGTTATTATAGACAAACTCTGCTAAGGGAAAGTGTTGTTACCATCGGGCACCAAAATCCATCACACAGGCCCTAAGCATGTCCTCCAATACTTGAATAGTCCTCTCAGAGTGGCCATCAGTCTGGGGATGAAATGCTGAACTCATCTCCAGTCGTGTACCCAAACCACACTACAAGGCTTCCTAGAAGTCAGAGGTAAACACAGAACCTCAGTCTGACATAATAGAAATAGGCACCCCATGCAACCTGACAATCTCATGAAGATAGATCCTAGCTGACTGATCCGCATTGTAGCTTGTCTTCACCAGAAGGAAATGGGTTGATTTGGTCAATCGGTCCATAATTACCCATACAGAGTTATACTCACCTAATTCTATGGGTAATCCAAACACAAAGTCCATAGTAATACACTTCCACTTCCACTCGGGAATGAGCATCCTTTGCATAGAACCACCCGATTTCTGATGCTCATACTTCACCTGTTGGCAATTCAGACACTTAGACACAAAATCAACAATGTCCCTCTTCATGCCACACCACCAATAGTGTTGTTTCAAGTCATGAAACATCTTTGCTACTTTAGGGTTAATTGAATACTTGGAATAATAAGCTTCCTCCAATATCATACGTACCCAATCACCAACCTTGATCACACAAATACGATCATTAATCACCAAAACTCCCTCTAGATCAAGAGAGGATAATTTTGCTTCACCACTCAATACTTTGTCACGAATGGTCCTCAACTTGTCATCTTCAAACTAGTGTGCCCGAATCTGGTCCATCAAGGTAGACCTAGCCTCTACAGAGGCCAAAATGCTAGGATGTGTAGAAATATCAAGTCGAACCAACTGTCTAGCCAATGATTGAACCTCCAAGGCCAAAGGCCTCTTATCCACCTTAAGGAAGGCTAAACTACCCATACTAGGTACTTTGCGACTCAAGGCATCCGCTACCGTATTAGCTTTGCCCAGATGATAAAGAATGGTGAAGTCATAGTATTTCAATTACTCCAACCAACTACTCTACCTCATATTCAAATTCGGCTGGGAGAAGATATACTTAAGGCTATGGTGGTCAGTAAAGACCTCACAATGCACACCATAGAGATAGTGCCTCTACAACTTCAGAACAAACGCCACCGCTGCCAATCTAGGCCATGGGTAGGATAGTTCTTCTCATGTACCTTCAACTATCGAGAAGCATAAGTTATAAATCTACCATTTTGCATTAAAAAACTACCCAAGCCGACTCCCGAAGCATCACAAAATACAATAAAGGCCATACCTTCCTTGGGTAAGGCTAGAATAGGTGCCGAAGTCAATAAGTCCTTGAGCTTTAGAAAGATCGCCTCACACTCATCGGTCTATTGAAATGCCATGGTATTTTGAGTTAGTCTAGTCAATGGGTATGCAATAAATGAGAAGCCCTGGACACACCGATGATAATAGCCCACCAACCCAATAAAACTCCAAATCTCGATAGCCGAAGTAGGCCTGACCCAATCAGGAACCGCTGCAAACTTGGCTGGATCGACCATAATACCATTCTTGGTCACCACATGAACAAAAATGCCAAAAACTCGAGCGCAAACTAAAATTTGGAGAATTTTGCAGAAACTCCTCTCTCAACCTCTGAAGGACTTTCCTCAAGTGTCTAACATGGTCTGCCTCATTCTTGGAATAAACCATGATGTCATCAATAAACATGATCACAAATAAGTCTAAGTAAGGCCGGAATACCCGGTTCATCAACTCTATAAAAGCAGCCGGGGCATTAGTCAACCCAAAGGACATAACCACAAACTCATAATGACCATAACGCATCCTGAAGGCAGTCTTGAAGATATCAGACTCCCGAACTGTCAACCAATGATAACCCGACCTCAAATTGAATTTGGAAAACACTGATGCACCCTGAAGTTGATCAAATAAATCATCAATGCGAGGAAGAAGGTATTTGTTCTTGATGGTGACTTTTTTCATCTATCGATAGTCAATACACATCCTCATAATACCATTCTTCTTCTTCTTCACAAATAAGACCGGTGCACCCCATGTCGATTCACTAGGATGAATAAACCCTTTCTTTAACAAGTTTTCCAATTGTTCTTTTAACTTCTTCAACTCCGCCGGAGCCATCCGATAAGGAGAAATAGAGATGGGCTTGGTGCTCGACTCAAAATCAATCACAAAATCAATATCATGGTTATGAGGAACACCCAACAAGTCTGTGGGAAATACATCCATAAAATCTCTCACCACGCTCGTAGTCTCCAAAGGAGGTGACTCTCTAGTGAGATCATGTACATGATCTAAATAAGATAAAAAACCCTTGTCCATCAACGAAGAGCAAGAATATAAGATATCACCACCTTTAAATTTGAACTCGGATTACCCTTCCACATCATGCTAGGCAAACCGAGATAAAGTAAGGTAACAATCTTTGTATCACAATCTAATATAACATGATAAAGAGATAACTAAAACATACCCAATATCACATCAAAATCAAGTATATCTAATTGAATCAAGTCTGCATGGGTATCTCTACCTAAAAATATCACCAAACACACTCGATATACCTGATCCACCACTAAGGACTCACCTACTAGGGTAGAAACAGTAATAGGCACAATAAGAGGCTCACACACATAATCACTACCCACATCAAAATATGTCAACATATAAGAATAGGTAGACCCTGGGTTAAATAATACTGAAGAAAGATGCTGGCAAACCAGAACAATACCTGTAATAACTGCATCAGAGGCCTATATCTCAGATCTACCTAGTATAGCATAGCACAACTGATGGCCACCCCTGCCCTGTGAACCACCACAAACATCATCTCTAGCTCCACCCTTAGAACCCTTGGCACCCTTAGTACCACTTCTAGTGCCTTGTGTAATGCCTCTAACAGTGGGAGCAGGAGTATAATGAACAGCCGATGTCTCAAGCCACCCAGTAGAAGGAGAACGTTTGGGGCAATTTTGGGCCTTATGCCCAAACTCATCATATACAAAGAAACCTTGAGGTCCTGAACCCCGTAGAGGATAATCAAAAGTGTCAATATTGCTTCCGGAGCTCGAAGAACCACTATAACCTGTCTGACCCGACCTGGATCCACCCATACTATCTGAGCCCTGAATAATTGCTTAGACTGGTCTACTCTGATAGCCGTGGATACCTGAACTAGAATACTCCTTGCCTCTAGAAGAGTAACCACCAAACTGACCTTGTCGACAGAACCATTTGGCCCTGCCCTCTCTAGCATGCCGAATGCTCTCAATCATCCTGGCATGGTCAGTAACACTCTAGAAGGTACCACCAGATAACACAAGGGAAGTTGTAGCCTCCTGAAAATAACCTGTGAATCCCTTTACCAGCTTGTGGATCCGTCCAAACTCAATAGAAATAATAGACATGGCATAATAACACAACTCGTGAAAGCGAGCCTCGTACTTAGATACATATAAGAAGCCCTACTCCAATCTATCAAACTCATTTCGGCGCTGGTCACTGAGGTTATAAGGCACAAACCTCTCAAGGAAAACCTCTGAAAGCTGCTCCCAACTCATCATAGGGGAACCAACAAGTCTACGTAAAATAACCGATCTCCACCACTCCTTGTCTACCCCTATGAACTAATACGAAGTGTAGGCTACTCCATGAGCCTAAAAAATGTCCAGGTTGAACAACTTGTCCTAGCACTCGGTCAGAAAATCATAAGCCTTCTCCCCCACCGTACCATCAAATTTGGGAGGTGCCAACCAAATAAATCTCTCAAAGCTCTTCTGCTCAGCTACCAACATGGCAACACTAGTAGAAATTAGCGGATTTGCAAATCTCAGGGTTATGATAAAAGGCATAGAAGAAGATCCTTGAGTTTGAAACCCAACACTAGGCCCCTGAACTGGTGGCATAGTACCAACTATGATAGGACAACCTGAAGTACCTGGAAGAAAACCAGGAGTTAGAGCACCATCTAATCTAGCCAATAATCTGTTCAATAACTCCTAAAGTATCAGAGCACTATTGAGAACTAGTGGAGGCTGGGCTGGCCTCTAATCCTTAGCTTGCTGTTCATAATGATCCTCGTGCTTACACACCAGTCTAGGTGATGGCTCTCTAGCTCAGCCACGAGCAGGTATTTCTTCCCTAGCTTAGCAGCGTCCTCTGAGTCCACCACATCCTCTGCCTCGCCCGCGAACTAGGCCTCAGGCAACAAGTGCAGCCTTACTCTCTGTGTCTCTAGCTCTAGTCCTCACCATCTATGCAGAAGGAATATATTAGAGGTATACAACACTTGATAAGAATAACTCGTATGAAAGGAATCAAAATAAGGAATTTATCCTTACAAGTATCTTGTACCCCCTCGAGGATAAGTACAGATGTTTGCGTGTCGATCTGCAACTAGATACCCTGGTCTTTAACTTATGAGACCGGTGAACCCAGCGCTTTGATTCCAATTTGTCATGACCTAAAAACCAAGGACATAGTGACACGCATCCCAAACTTCATGCCGATGCGTAAGCCAAAAGTAAAATCATATGAAACTCCCAAAAGGGAAGTCATGCAATAATAAATACGATAAAAGGGTAACGACAATGAATAATTCCCAAAATTTAGTGTCGTAAGTGTAAAAAGAATCTAAATACAAACCTGGGTCTGAATACACAGTTTGTCTTTGAATACAGAAAAGACTAAAATGAAAGATGAACTGGCGGTGATCTAGATTCAAAGATCTCACCACTGATCTGAAGAAAATATATCCACTGGAATTAACTACCATTGAACACCCTGGCTAGTATCTGTATAAAAAAGGACACAGAAGTAGGGGTGAGTATAATTTACATGTAATCAATATGTTTAACCGACTGAGTATAAGGAATTAATCAAAGATACATTGCATTGATATAATGGTACTGTGGGATCAAGGCTATCGAACAACCTGTCGTATACACATGTCGAGTTGTGCTGCCAAGAAGGACCCATAGGGATTTCGCAGACCATATTCCTCATCACAATCTCAATGTATCAAATACCTCGCCACCCAATACATGGCCAAGGACTCATGGTACTAATGTCTAATTCACTTGTGACCTATCTCATAGTCAAGGATATAAAAGATGTCATATTTTCTTTCTCAAAAGGATTTCCACAGTTCTCAACTTTCCAATGATCAATAATAGTATAAATGAGGATGAACGCAATCACAATATATAAGGCATGAAGGTAATATTCAACTCAACAGTTGGCACAAGGTTTAGAGTTCTCAAAATGTAACCTAATCATGATATTCACCCTCAACAAACAGTAATGGGAAGGAAGTACATCAATTAAGTGTTCACCCCTTTTTGAATAATATACCACTACTCAGGCATGCTCAAAACCCTCTATTCATCCCCTCAGACGGGCATTACCAGTTAAATAACCTCTACTCATCTCTACTCAATAAAGTCATAGATTACATAATCTTAATTACCGATAAAATATCACATAAGGCCCCCACAAGGGCTACACAACGCATATAATCCCCCACATGGGCATCACAATATCAATTATCAGTCCTAAACTACATTACGACCCTATCCCAAAGTCTATAACATGTAATTTGACTAATCACCACAACTCATCTCTAAAAAGAATAGCCAAACCTACCTCAATAGCTGAAACCGCACTCGAACACCTCTATCAGATGATCAACTCTTGAATTCAACGCCCAGAATGAAAACCTACTATCAACAATGAAACATACGCATCATAAGGAGTCCATCTTGATAGGTTTCAAAATTGGGGTACAATGGTTCAAAAATTGATAAATTTTGTAAAGGGTCAAATCTGGAATTTCAAAATCAGCTTCTACACAAAAATTGGAGTTCACAGTTGAAAACCCATTAAAATAGAGTTCAAAACGAGTTAGAAATCACCAGTTTTCCATAACTTCAGATTAGGGAAGAGCAAGAAGTTTTGGAGTTTGAAACTAAAATTTAGGAGTGAAAATCATTGGATGATTAATGAAAAAGGAAGGTTTTAGGTTAAAAATCACTTACCCAATGATTTTAGTCGAACGCGGAGAAGGGAGAGCACTGAAGGGACCCTCCGTGAACGCGGAGAAGGGAGAGCATGTACTCCGTGAATGTGGACACATTCTACAAATGCAAAGAAAGAGGTGCATATACTCCGCGAACATGGAGAAGGGATTGTGACTGCACCAGAAACCAGCAAAAACTCAATTCAAAATTCTCCGATCAAACCATCGGGATTCATTCGGAATCCTGTAAACATAAACCTTATATGCATCCCTACTAAATTCGACATTTCAGACTCAATAGAATCATCAAAACTCAAATTTGAGATTTTCTTGAACCAAAATCCGTTAAGTCGCAACTAAACTAGTTTCAGTACTTCAAATATCCAAAATACCCTCGAAACCTCTAAAAATTACAACGAAGCGATATATAGCGTTAAAATCACCCCTCGAAATTATTGAAGTCATCAGAAATCCAATCCGAATCTTCATACTCGATTTGTTGACCAAAGTCAAACTTAACTCATTTAAAACTTTACTTTTCAACTTAAGACCTCAAATTCACATATCAATCCCAAATCTATTTCTGATGACTCTCCTAGACCAATTTCTATATTTTGGAGCTGATGGAACTGACAAAATCCCATTCCGAGACACGTAGCTGTGTTTGGTCCCAAACATTACTTTTTCACCTCTTAACTCTATAGAACTCACAAATATGCCCATTTTACTATCTATTAAAGATTTAACACATTCAATTACACAGACTGAACAAATAACACTCAAAGGCACTAATAATAAGGGTAAAATGGTAATTTCATGCAAGTTTTTAAAAATTACCCTCAAGATCATTACATATCTATATCTAATTTAATTTAGAGATGTAAACCAAGTAAATTGGTTGTAATCACTATTTTTGAGAAAATTTCAGGATTACAACATTACTAAGCAATCATGCATACTTTTTGAAGGTACTCTATTTAATATATGGAAAGCATTAAGTAAAGTTCTACCCCACAATTTGTATGATAAATGTGCATTCAACAACATAATTAACCATATCTACTAAGAATAAATTTTCTTTTGGCCAAATCTATTTTGTTGAGGTGTATAGGAAGCACTAATTTGATATACAATACCTCCTCTATCACTTTGAATAATTTTTATTTTCCTATTCTTTTGATTTTCCACAACTAACATGTGTTTTTTAATTTTTTGAAAATCTTTATTTTTTTCTAAGGAGATAAACATGTGTAAAATCTAGAGAAATAATCTATAAAGGTAATGAAGTATCTTTTATCTCCTCTAATTAATACCCCATTTAATTCACATAAGTCAGAATGCACTAAGGGTAACCTTTCTGTAAGTCTTTCACTTTATGAAAAGATTTTTTAGTTATTTAAATAAATACATAAAGCCTAACAAGCGACCCATATTTTCTTGGAATTTATTATTACTTCAAACAAATGCCTACTATATTTATTATTCACAGAATATTGACACACAAGTGAAACAAGGCATGAACCATTATGATATTGACACACAAGTGACAATTAGGATAACTTATGTAGTTTTACATATTTTTTCTGGAGAATATCAAAGGAGTGATGAAATATTCATGGAATATGAATATGCCATAAGATAGTCATGTCAAAGTCCTTTAGTAACTCAAGCCATCTGCATTGTCTCAAGTTCAGATCCCTCTAACTGGAGATGTATTTAAGACTCTGGTGATCGGTGAATACCTCACAATACATACCATACAAATAATGATTCCATAGCTTCAACACAAATACCACCGCCGCTAAATCCAAATCGTGAGTAGGGTAGTTCTTCATATGATCCTTCAATTGTCTAGAAGAGTAGGCAACCACATTCCCTTTCTGCATCAATACTCTACCTAAACCAACTCTGAAGGTGTCACAACCTAAACTAGGGTGTAGATGTGACACGACAATTAGGATTTCTGAAGAAATCCCAACAAAACCTTTTACCATATCATAAACATACATAAGGTAAGAAATAAATGGAAGCTCATAAAAGTCCAAGAAAAAACAACATAGCTGAGATGAAGTAAGATGACATAAACTCCATATATATATATATCCAACATGCCTCTATATGACTACATAGGCGGGGACTAGGACATGTTCCTATCTCACCCTCAAAGAAAGTAAATGACATAACAAGAAATAGTCTAAAACATCCTTATAGAATAGAAATGACAATAAGAGGAAAGATAGACTCGGTTTGACCTCGAAGCATAAGGACTCACCACTCAATCATCAATAGATCACCAACTAGCCACGAGAAGGGGATGGAGCGCCTATCCCTACATTGTGATATAATGTAGGCAATGAAGTATGTGTTAGTATATTTGAATATACTAAGTATGTAGGTAATGAAATGCATAATAAAATAATGTTGTGTAAATGACCTTTTCAAATAGCATGATAAAAGAAGTAGTAAAATCGTAAGTACTCATAAGAAGGATTAATGCACAATAATTCATAAGAGTATCATATAAACGTAAAGAGAGCATTAGTCATTTAAAACATCACAAGGGACCAAACATATGTGTGATATTAAAAGTCATTTTGAAATCCATATATCTTTGTGAGAGATACCGTTAACCGACATAAACCATGTGAGCTACAACATAGAGTCCGATGTTTACCCCACATACTAAAAAAAGAGGGTTCATACATGCCAATGTATAAACTGCGATGCCTAAGTGGATCCACTAAACTACTTAAGGAATCAAACTTCAACTAAGGGGTGACCCTTTCTAAGGAATCAAGCCTCTAATAAAGGATAATCCTTCTACCTAAGGCGGCACGTAGTTATGGGACAAGAAGATTTTTACTAATGGTCTCATGCCTCTACTAACGAGTGAGCCTCTATCCCAAGGTCCACTCAGAGCTAGGTTAAATCTCAACGGAATATCATACATAGTATATCATAAGCTTGGCATAAATCCTAGTTCATACTTATCTTAAAATCATAAACTTATCTTGTGGAAAGGCAATCAAAAGCTACTAATCCAATTCATAAAACTTGTTCATAGGAATAGCTCATCATCACGTAATTCATGTAATGTGGGTGTAAGCTTTCCATCATTTCAATTCATTTTTCATAAAGTATCATTAGGGTCTTAAGTCACCCTTTTTCATAAAACTTGCTTGAAACATCATTAGGACATCATCCAAAACCTTTCCTGAGTCATTCATAAACATTCATTGAAAATTCTTTGAAATTCATGATCATGACTTATACTTGAAAATAAGGTGAAAACTCAAATACATGATCACTTGATTTGGATATCATGAAATTGGATTGAAAACATGCATGATCTTATACTTTATATCAACCCATACATAATTCATGAAAATAATATTAATTGAATGTATAATTACAAATACTCAAAATCCATATCATGAACCCTAATGATCAATATAGGAAATTCATAGAGAAACTCTTCAATTTCATGCAATAATCATCAATTTATGTTAAAACAAATTCATAATCATAATTTGAATTATAATTCATGTAATTTTATATAACCCATAAAATATATACTTGAATTTATCAAAAAGATGAGAATTTGTTGGGTTCCATGGATTAAAAGTACCCTTGGATGAATTACCACATACCTTGAATTTGAAGATCAAAGAAACTTGAAGAAATTTGGACTTTTGATGGATAACTTGAGAGAATTCCTTGAATATATTCAATGGAGTTTTTGTGAGCCTTTATAGAGAGAGAATAATTTAAATAGATGAATTGTGATAGAATGAATGGGAATAGAGGTTTAGGATAGTTTATAGAATTGAATTAGGTCCTAAAAACGTCCAGTTCAATAACTAATAGTTAGGGACTTGTTCCCTCCTAAAAACTTAATTTAGATGAAAAATCTAAGCCAAGTCCATGATATGGACTTGTTCCCTGCTAGGCAAATTTTGAACGAATGAGATTTGGCCAGATTTTGACTTGGAAAAAAATTTACACTGTGGGGGAGCAAGTCCACAATGCGGACTTGTCGCGCACCCTTCTAGAAATGCAATTTTTAGAAAAATTTATCTTCTGGGATACTTGACCTAAAAATCCAGCGAGGTCATTTTTGTAATGTTTAACCTTATTATATCATAATACAATCTTTAAATACCCAAAATATTACAATATCTCCCCTTTGGAACATTCATCCTCAAATAAGGTAGGACTAGCTTGAATAGAATACAGTGTATAGCCAACAACCCAACATGAATGTAATAATGCAATGTAAACATCATTTAAATATCAGTTTCCTGAGTATGCATGCATGTAATAAGACATAGAGAGGTTGGGAACGTTGGAGTTTGTAGGATTCAAGCTTGAATAGCTAAATACCTTAGGCTAGAATGGAAGGAAAGAGATAAGGATATTGTTTTATCATGTCCACTTCCGCTTTCCAGGTAGCACTTCCAACTTCTTTATTCCTCCACAAGCCTTTAACGAATGCAACTTCCTTATTTCTCAACTTTTTAACTTGACAGTCCAAAATTTCAACAAGAATCTCCTCATAAGTGTAGTTTTCTTCAACACTCACATTACCCAAAGGTAAAATGATATTGGGATCACCAACACCTTTCCTCAACATTGATATATGGAATACCAGATGAACTAAGGCTAACTCCAATGGCAAATCAAGTTCATAGGTCACCCTACCAATATGCGTTAGGATCCTATACCTCTATAAGGAATTTCATCCCACGAGTATCACTCCTTATCACCACATTCAAGCCTAGTTCTATGACTACTATAATACACTCACTTGAAACCCTTAACAAGAAGTCATCAATAGCCTATTACAATCACTCACATATCGACAACCACATATTCAAACCTACCATTCTAATCACTTTATAGCCCCCTTGAAGTCAACATCACTTAAGAACTTTTCATGTGTACCTTAGCATCTGTACATCCGCATTTGCATTAACTCCTACCAAAGGGCACACCAATATACTCTTACCTATTATTGCACACAACAAGATCCCATCTATCTCTTCCTCTAAGTCTATAACCTTAAATGGAATAAGCATGCCACAGTTATCACAATACGGAATATCCAATCTCTCTCGATCTTCCCTAACTCATCTACAGAGAGTTATGGGCTCTACTCAATGTAATATCTCTTAGGCCATCAACACTAAGAACACATAACCGACCTTAGTAATGAAAAACTCCATCTCCCTCTTGTGAGAGAACCTAACTCTTCTTATCAACCACAAAATTTATTTAACTTAACTAAGGTCGGATCCATGTCTTTCTTTGCTTTTACATCCACTATCAATGATGATTCCAAACCATTTTGAATAAGAATACTACCTTCATTAGGGTCACTCAACCTTAACCCCAAATATCGAACCACTAACGAGGTATAAATCGAAAAAAGGCTCTTGCAAGATTTTGGGACATATCAAATCTTATAACAAGGTAAGAAGTAACAAAAGACAATGTGGCACCCAGATCAAGTAAAATATATACATCAAAGCCAATGACTTTTAACGTACCAGATGAAGTACCATACTAAGTTTGTTGACAAATCTCTCTTTCTCTCTTAGAAGCCTCTAGACAGTCCTTCCTCTTATGTACAATTTCTCCTCACCCATAGCAACCATCATTGTCGGCTATGCACCCTCCTAGGTGATTCTTACCACATTTTTGATAGGTGGGAAAGGGACGTCTTTCCTTTTTGAAATTGGGCACTGAATCACTAGCAAAGGATAAACCACTATCGGTTCGAGCCTTGTTAGATTCCCTTCTAGACCTTTCTTTCAACTTCTCTTCCTCTATTTTCTCGGCATATGTCATAAGCCTAGAAATTTCCATATCTTTGATAAGCATTACGATTCAGCATTCTTTCATCATCAAATCTGACACTCCCAAGATAAACTTACTTATTTGGTCATAGGGGACGACTACCAAAGAAGTAGCATACTTGGACAACTTTGTGAACTTGAAGGCATACTCTCTCACACTCATGTTACCTTACTTGAGATTGATGAATTCTAACACTTTTGCCTCCCTCAATTCAAATGGTAAGAAGGTCATAAATACAATGAAGCCCTCCCAACCTATGAGATCTCCTTCAACCCTTTCAGTTTTCTATTGATTAAACCACACTTGAGTAACACTGTTGAGTTGGTAGGTTACCAATGCCGCCTTCTCCTCCAAGGATACCCCCATAATAGTAGAAATCTTATGCACCTCATCAATAAAATCTTGGGGATACTTATCAATCTTGGGCCTATGAAACTCGAGAGGGTTCATCCTTGCAATGTATCTAACCCTTGAAGCCGGTGTAGCCATATTTGGAGGAACCATTATCCCCTGGTTCACTTGAGTAGTCATGAATCGAGATAGCTTAGAGAAGGTGGTCCGATATTCTCATGGGTAACTTGATTGGCTAGAGGATCATTAGGATCTTGAGGGGCTTATCCCTCATTCGCATCAACCTCTCTTTGAAGGGAACTCCTCTTGGAGGTATTTTCTAAAAATCACAAAGAACAATTATTGGAGAGGGGAGAGGACTTAGAGAACACTCTACCACATGACATAGATCATGAAAAAAGTGAAGAATTCCTAAAATGCCTGATAGCCTCTTACTCATAGATGTGGTGCGCTTTACACTCATGGATAAGACTCTACTTGACGCGGTATGTTGGACTCCCTAGGATACTTTAAACCCTTATGCCTTGATACCATACTTTCCACGACCTAAACTAGGGCCTAGATGTGATACGACAATTAGGATTTTCGAAAAAACTCCAACCAAGCCTCTTAGTATATCATAAGCATACACAAGGTAGAAGATAAGCAAAAAATCATAAAAGTCCAAGAAAACATAGCATAACTAAGATGAAGTTAAACGACATAGACTCCATAGTCTAGAAATAAAAGTAAGAGGAAAGATCGACTCAGTTTGCCCTAGAAGCATGAGGAATCACACTCAATTGTCAATAGATCACCAACTAGCCATGAGAAGAGGACAGAGCACCCATCCCTACATTGTGATATAATGTAGACAAAGAAGTATGCGTTCGTACATTTGAATGTACTGAGTATGTAGGCAATATAATGCGTAGTAAAATCATGTTGTGTAAATGACCTTTTCAAATAGCATGATAAAAGAAGTAGTAAAATCATAAATACTCATAATAAGGATTAATGCAAAATTAACTGTAAGAGTATCATATAAAAGTAAAGAGAGGATTAGTCATTTAAAATATCACAAGGGACTATACATATGCGGGATATAAAAATTTATTTTGAAAGCCATAAGTCTTTGTGATAGATACCGTTAACCAACATAAACTAAGTGAGCTATTACATAAAGTCCGGTGTTTACCCCACACACTGAAAAGAGATGGTTCATACTTGCCAAGGTATGAACTATGATGCCTAAGTGGATCCACTAAGCTACTTAAGGAATCAAACCTCAACTAATGGGTGACCCTTTCTAAGGAATAAAGCCTCTAATAACGAGTGATCCTTCTACCTAAGTTGGCATATAGTTATGGGACAACGGGATTTCTACTAACATTCTCATGCCTAGACTCTATCCTAAGGTTCACTCGGTGCTAGGTTAACTCTCAATGGAATATCATACATAGTATATCATAAGCTTATAATAAATCATAATTCATACTTGTCTTAAAATCATAAACTTATCATGTGGAAAGACAATCAAAATCTACCAATCCAATTCATAAAACTTGTTCATAGGAATAGCTCATTATCATGTGATTCATATAATGTGAGGGTAAGCCTTCCATCATAATTCATGTGAGTTTAAGACTTCAACTCATACATAATTCATGAAAATAATATTAATTGAATGTATAATTGCAAATACCCATAATTTATATCATTAACCCTAAATATCAATATAGGAAATTCATAGAAAAACTCTTCAATTTCATGCAATAATCATCAATTTATATTAAAACAAATTCATAATCATAATTCATGTAATTGAAAGAGGGATTATAAAATCCATAAAAATACATACTTGAATTTATCAACAAGATGAGAATTTGTTTGACTCCATGGGTGAAAAGTACCCTTGAATGAATTATCCACATACATTTCATGTGAAGATCAAAGAAACTTGAAGAAATTTAGACTTTTTATAGATAACTTGAGAAAATTCCTTGAATGTCTTCAATGTAGTTTTTGAGAGCCTTTGTAGAGAGAGAATTATTTGAATTGATGAATTGTGATGGAATGAATGTGAAAAGGAGTTTAGTGTAGTTTATAGAGTCAAATTAGGTCCTAAAAATGTTCAGGTTCATTAACTAATAGTTTTGGTAATGTCTAAAGTGTCTCCATTTAAAAACTGAATTCAGACGAAAAATCTAAGTCAAGTCTACATCCATGATAGGCCAATTTTGAGAGAATGAGAATTTTGCCAAATTTTGATTTGGGGAAAAACTTGCACTGTGGGGGTGCAGGTCCCTGGGAGACCTATTGTGCACCCTTCTAGAAATACAATTTTTGGAAAATTTTATCTTTCGGGATACTTGACCTAAAAATTCATCGAGGCCATTTTTGCAATATTTAACCTTATTATATCATATTCCAATCTTCAAACACTCAAAATATTACAGGATATATCACAGTATTCTGTGAAGTCCACACCTTCCTTGGGTGGAGTAAGAACAGGAGTTGTAGTCAATAAAGTCTTGACCTTTTGAAATCTCACCTCACACTCATCAGATCAATGAACTTCTACTACCTTCTAAGTCAAGCTAGTCAAATGAGCCACTATAGTAGAATATTCTTGCATGAAGCGTTTGTAATAACCAGCAAACCACATAAAACTTTGAATCTCGATAGGGGAAGTAGACCTAGACCCACCTCTAACTGCCTCAATCTTGGCCTAATCCACCCTAATACCTTCCTTGGACACCACGTGTCCTAGAAATGACATTGAATCAAGCCAAAACTCAAACTTAGAGAATCTTGGCCTGATCCACCCTAATACCTTTCTTGGACACCACGTGTCTTAGAAATGCCATTAAATCAAGCCAAATCTTAAGTCCCAAAAAATGGACTTCGATGATTGGATCCAAGATGGTGATGTCCTTTACCCTAACAATGTATTAGATGGATGTGGCAATGATATCACTTTGTTGTATCATCACTAGCTCATAAATAATAGTTGTCGGTTAGAGAAACTCCCAACTGAGTAAGCATTGCTTATTAGTATTATTATTTTTAAACTTGCATTACATATTGATGTTGAGATAATGTTGAGTTCTGAGCCAAATCTTCCTGAGAGGAGTTTTTTGATATCTGTCCTTACTTTCTTGCCATTTTACATACTCGTACATTCCATGTACTGACGTCATTTGACTTGTATCATTTTATGATGCAGATACATGTGTTAGAGATCCTGAACAGGCGCATCATTGAAGACCTATCCTCCTTCTTCATAAATAGAATTAGTGCACCCCAATATGACACAACATACCCAATATCACATTAAAGTCTACTGTTCCCTGAATAATCATGTCTACCCAAGTATCATACTCGACCAATGAAATAAGACAAGATCGATACACTTGATCCACCACTAAAAGTTGACCCATGGGTGTAGATAGAAGAACATGCACAGACATGCAATCGAAATTCAAATCAAATGCAGATTCAAAATAGGCAGACATAGAGGATAATGTAGATCCAGGATCAAATAACATAAATGTAGGTCGATGGTATACTAGGAAGATACCTATATAACTACATCGAAAGCATCAGCCTTGGGCCTCCCCGAGAAAGAATAACACTAAGCTCCCTACTATAGGCTCTACTACCTCTACTTGGCTGACCCCTACATCGACCTCTAGCCGAAGGCACTGAATCACTCTCTAGAGTCGTTGAATAAGTATGATGGCACCCTAAATAAGTCTAAAGAAGGCACTATTGTATCAAATGACTAGGATCTCCACTATTATAACAAGATCTTGAATAAGAGGACTGGTACGACTATCCCGATAAAATACCATAGTCATCTTGTCCCAAACTGTGGGAAACTTAAGCTATTTATCCACCCTCAGCCTCTAGCATGGAAGCATGGATGGGTCTCTAATGCGGAAATAAACTACCACACCTGTGCGAACCTCTACCTCCAAATGAGGTGCCAAAAAATAACTACCAGAATGGCTGTGCTTATGATGGACTAGTAGAAAACCCGCTCAGGGGCTAATATAAACACATACGATCTAATGGAGAAAGTAAATTCATTCACAAACCTGCGTGCTCTCCGCCTCATCTATAATGAACACCATGGCATGTCGAGACAGTTGGCAAAATCATGCCTCATACTTAGCAACGGACATACCACCTCGAGTCAAACCCTTAAACCTCAATCTACTCTCCTTATGTACGCTTCATGGAATGAAGTGATCCTTAAAAGCACTGAAAAACACATCCCACTCTATCGGAGGTCATGGCACTAGTTTAGACCTCATAAATGTACTCCACAACTCCTTGTATGACCCACAGAGCTGGACTACAATAAAATGAATACCTCAATCATAAACCATACTCACTGTCTCAAGTATCTCGTGGCACAACATCAAGAACTCATGAGCATCCTTGCTCTTACCACCCTAAAACTGGGGTGGTTTCATCTTTTGAAAACTCTTGTAACACTACTAATCATCAACTGTCATAACCATATAATGAGCAACATGTGCACCGACAACTGGTGTAGGAACTTATGGTGGCTAGCCCGCATGATCATGAACAATTAGGACCTGACGCTGCTCTAGGTCTAAGCCCCTGCTATAGTCTAAGAACCCTCTGGTGTACCAACTGTACCCACACTCTACTTAAAGACCTCATGTACACCCAACCTCACAATAGAGTAGACTGAAGTAACAATGCAATGGAAACCTCAAGAGGGACCTGGTGCAGCTCAGGAGAAGCCTCCTTAGCTTATCTTCTGACTGGTGCAGCTTCTCGGGCATGGCATACAACTCGGGCCCTACCTCTACCCCTTTTTGGGGTCTCAACAACCTCTTCAAAAAGTAGCTTCCCTCTACCAATAGCTGAACCTCTAGTCCTTTACATCTACCAAAACAACACGCGACTCAACACTAGTGATAACAACCTCGTATAATAAGAAAGAATGAATAAATGAAGTTTCCTAATATTTTCTATAGCCTCTTAAAGATAATTACATACTTCTCTGTATCAATCCTCGAGACTCTACTTAGACTCTGCTTGTACGCGTGAGACCTATAAACCTGGAGCTCTAATACAATTTGTCACAACCTGAATTCATGTGTGATGACACTTATTCTTTTCCAGCAGATAATTTAGCCTAAACCTAACAATTATGGATAGATAATGCAGAAGCAATTTAATTATAATAGATATAAATATCAATAGAAAGTCTTAATCAACTATAATAACCACCAAAGACTGGTTATCATATTTACAAGCCTCTAATACAACAAAAATAGAAATAAGTACAAGTCTGAATGTCTTTGTTTCTCAAATAGAACAAAGCATAATCAAAATGGAAATAGGAGATCGCCAGCATCGAACAACTACCTCTCGCGTCTCCTCAACAACCTCGGATAGCGAAAGGAAAACTGAATCACTTTCCAAGCTCGAAACCTACGCAAGTATAGATAGAAAAGAGTGAGTACCAAACAATATGATACTCAATAAGCCAAGTAAGAAAATAAAGTAAATCTAATGGACACTAGAACTTCTTTTATCTCAACCGAACCTCTATAACTACAACCTGCATAGAAATTAGCTCAATATATACTACATAGTTCATATAGCACTGTAACACCCTGGAAATGTTTTTGCAAAGACTCAAACATTTTTTCACGTGTGTGTAGACTCGAAATAAAGGACTTGTAATTTTATATATGAGTTAGGATCAATTTCTAAGTAGTTTAATTGTGTTAGATGTGCTTAGGGGTCATAAGGGATCTCTAACACCAAACCGAGTCCAAAGAATTCCAATCAATTAAGTTTTCGGATGAGTTAGTATAAGGGTCAACTTCAAACGAGAATATCTCCTAGAATATAATGAACTGGGTGTCTCATCACCTATCAAATTAAAGATCTTTGAGTATTCTTTCCAAAGCCACTAAGATTGCAATTTTTGGAGTTCAGAGTCAAAAGTTATGACCCTTTTTCTACAGACTAGTACTGCAGGACTTTCAGGCCTGGGCGATCACGACAGGAATTTTAGGCATGGTGCTCCAGTGGCACCTGACACCACAATAGCGCTAGAAAATAGCCTCAGTAGTGTGGTACTTGGTTTGACGCACCACTATTAGGTGTTCAGGGTTTTAAGCCCATTTTGGCTTGGCGCTGCAGTGGAGCGATGCGCCACTATAGCGCCAGCAAGAGTTTTGCCCAGTTTTCCAAATTTTGAAGAGGGGAAACTTGGGTATTTTTCCTAAACATATATACACTAACATAGGATATTTTGGGGAAAACTTTTCAGTCTTATCACCTTTCAAAAACCCTAATCTTCATCCCCTCTTCTCTTCCAAATCATCTCCAACAAAATCCTCTCAAAAGCTCGAGGATTCAAGATCTTCAAGTCATGTCTTTGATTTTCGGTGAGATATTCTTCATTTTCAGGTATGTAAGGCTAACCTAAAATATAGATTGAGTTCTTCCATATGCCCATAGATGTGTTGGATAGAAGTTGTGAAAGATTTGAACCTTCTATAAAGGTTTTCTTGATATTTCCTAAACTATAGAATATTACTAAAATGTGTTAATGATGTTCTTGAGTTGACTTTGTTGAGAGTATGAATTCATGTATTCATTCACATGAACCCAAGATGAGATTTCCTTTTGTTCATAATTTACCTTGAGGATGAGATTGATGGTTTTTATGTATAATAAAAACAATATTATTTTCATAGTGAAATGAGACATTCTTTTACATGAGTTTGATGAAATTGATTTTGAGTTATATGAGAATTGGGATAGTTATGAATGTGAATGACATAAAAAGAAATGAAATATTGGTAGAGCTAGAATGTCACTTTTATTTCTATAAATGAAATATAGAAGTAAATAAGAATTTTGGAGCAAGATGTTTGATAATGATGTGAATGATGATGTTTTGACAATGATGTGAATAATGATATTTGATGATGATGTAAATGGTGATGTTTGACGATGATGTAAATGATGATGTTTGATGATGATGTGAGTGATGGTTATCTTTAAACATATGTAGAATGATTGATGAAGAGGTATGTTGATGATGATGCTTGAGGTGAAGTGGATTGGAGTCTAATGTGATTATGTGATATGTGATTTGCATAATTTGATTTGATTGGAGTCTTATGAACATTTTAAAAATAAATGATCTTTTGAGAAGGAGTTTTAAATAAATAATTTGTGAACATTTTTGCATAAACTATTTATACACTATTTTGAGTTTAAAGAGTGATTATTTTTATCTTTGATTTAGAAAGAGTTTTAAGCATAAATTGAGTTTGAAAAAGTCTCTTAAATTCTCATTTTTGAACATGAGTATTTTGAGTATAAATTAGTTGAGCATTTTTACTAAAAAATGTCAATTTTTGAGATTGACTTGGGAGTGTACCAATTTTAAAGAGAAGAGTTTGATGATTTGAGATGAGTTGATTTGAAAGAAGGTCCAATGAGGCTAGATTTTATTTGAGTTTTGAAAAGAGTTTAATGAGACTAAATGAGTTGATTTGAAAGAGTCCAATGAGACTAAATGAGTATTTTGAGTATTTTACTCACTTGATAGATATGAGCATATTGAGTCTTGGGAGGAGTATCGAGCACCGAATTGAGTAAGAGTATAGTCCATACTCGAACCAATAAACTATGTCGCCAAACGTAGGAGAGGATTGAACCGTTAAAGTCGTATGCTTCCTAAATTATTATCCTGACATGATAGGACTTAATTGGTTATGGATCCATGATTGTTGATTCATTTTTACCCTAGCAAGGTATGAACGGATGTGACAACAACGTCAGCTTGTTTTACTATCACTCGCTCATATGGTGATAGTTGTTGGTTAGAGAAACTCCCAATCAAATGGATTGTGCTTAATATGATTGGTTTGATTATGATTGTGGATGATTGAGTTGAATTGTAAAACCTTGCATAATTTAATTTGCATAGCTATTGAATTGAGTCCTTTGACTTTATGGTGGAGTTGATTGCATATGATTGGATTGGATTGAATCAAAATATACATGATTGGATTGGATTGGATGATATGTGATTGGATTGTGTATGATTGGATCGGATTAGGTGATATGTGATGGATTGGATTAGATGATATATGATTGGATTGAATAGAATGGTATATGATTGGATTGGATCGGATTATGTATGACTAGATTAGATCAGATTGTATATGATTGAATTGAGCCGATTGTATATGATTGGATTGGATAGGATGATACATGATTGGATGGGATCGAATTTTAGATGATTTGATTGAACTTTATTATACATGATTGGATTGGATTGTATGGTATATGATTGGTCTTTGTCTAAAAATGTATTCTTACTTTAGACTTATGACACTTTGATTGAGTCTCTCTTATCCTTCTGATTTGAGATATTTGAACCAACGTTATTCTTCCTTGAGGTATGTTTCATTCTGCCATATTACATACTCGTACATTCCATGTACTGACGTCCATTTGGACCTACATCATTTCATGATGCAGAGACAGGTTTAAGAGATCATCAATAGGAGCACCATTGAGGATCTATACACACTCAATGTATTGGTGAGTCCTCCCCTACATTCGGAGGACACCATTTATGTTATTCTTACATCGAGTTAGCCCTTTTTTATTCTGATTTGAGGTAGCCATGAACATATCATTGACACCAGTTAGATAGTAGTGATAGAGGCTTCATAGACTAGATAATGATGGGTCGATTGAGTATTTTCTTTTCTTGAATTATTTTTGTCAAAGTATTTTAATGACAAATGTTGGAGTTGATTTGTTGGCCCATGACCTTTCTTTTTTGAGTTATGTCATTGATTTGGACTGCCCGCCAAATTATTTTATTATTTTAAATTTCTACTGATTGATTAGTAGTGAATGGATGTGTGATTAGACCAAGTGGTTCACTTGGGGACCAGCAATGGTCTTTGAGTGCCGGTCACATCTAGGGTACCCTCTCGGGGTGTGACAAGCACATAGATCAACCCTAGCTCATTAGTATCACTGAATAAACAACATCAGTATCAAATATATCAATAATGAAGGCACAAGGGGCATATACATAAGTTCACGCTGACCGATAAAATGTAATATAATACAATGTGATGCCACATAAAAAGAGATGCATGTTTGTCCTAATGATACACATCAATTGTATAACAAACTAAAACCCATAGGGTCTATACAAGGACCATGTATCCACCAAAACTATTTTTCATCAGCATCATCATCAATCGCTGAAACCATTTCCTATCAGCATAATTATCAATCGCCAAAAACATTTTCCATTGACATCAAGTGCCAATCGGTCTCATCATTGTGTTTCAGAACAAATGCAAATAACATGTTCACATAAATAATGAGAAAATGATAGTGTTTACAGTCACAACGCAATTCATATCAATGCAATTCATGTCACACTATCAATAATATATCAACATCCACATTTACATCATTCACACCATTATAAGTCATCAAGTCTCCATTTCATTACTGCTTTATCATATTTAAGATCAATCGGTGAGCAAGAATTTTCAAGACAATTCTCATAATCAACAATGAGTAAATGACAATTTCATCAAGTTCATTATCAAATTCAAGTCAACAGGTTCACATTTCCGATCACAATCATGGCACACATAGTATTTTATTAACCTAGTCTTTCATTAAGCACAATTTATAATATTATCACCCCAAACATTGTTCCCATTACTCTCCAACACACGTATATAATAAGCAAGTTAAAGTAATCTACAAGATTTATAGGATTTTAGAAGTTCACTTGCCTTAGTCAACAACCGATCAATCAAGCATTTGAGCCTTTCCCTTACGAATAGTCTCCAACTCACCACAATCTAATCAAATAATGGTTCACAGTTAAAAATTGAGTCTAACGACACCAAAATCACAAAAGTCAAGAAAAAAGGTCAAAACGACTATAAAATCTGATTTTGAAAATGGGGTTTAGATCTGAAAATTTTTGAATTAAAATGATCCTCAAAGCATTTAGAATCTATTGGTGAAAACCAATTCAAAATGGAGTTAAAACCAATTCAAAATCACCATTTTACCATAACTTAAGTTCTTGAACAAAACCTCAATTTCTTCAGTTCAAAAACAATGATTTGAGGTTAAAATTGAGATATAATTGGGAAATGAAGATTCTAGTTTAAAATAACTTACCCAAAGTTTTTCACATAAAAATCTTGAATTCGCTCTTCCCCGAGCTCCCAAATTCTGAAAATGGTGAAAAATGGGTTAATTCCCAACTTTTGGGAAGACCACTGTTTAGGCAAGGATTACCCTTCGCAATTGTGATGATCAACACCTCGCGATCACAAAGAATTAAAAGGTCAACTCAATAAATTAACCCTCATGATTGCGACACTTAAAAGTCCCCGTGATTACAAAACCTAACTTGCGATCGTAAAATACACTATTAGCTACAACACAATCGCAAAATGAGAAATCGCAGTGGCGAAGAGCAATTTGGCCTACACTAGAACCAGCAAACCAACAAATACACATAAGTCACAAAGTTTCTGAATCGACCCCCAAGTTTTATTTTCCCGTGCACATAATCACTATAGGCTACCTTACTAATTTTGAAGTTCCGGCCTTAATGGAACCATTGAAATTCAAATTCGAGGTATTTTTGACCTAAAACTAGATAAGTTGCAACAAAACTAACTGTCCCTACTAGTGCTACAAATTCTTTACTCTAGTTGTTTTTGACACCTCTCGTACCCATGCAACTAGAAGGGGTGTGGGGCTTTATTTCAACACCTGAACCTAATAAAAGGGCAAAGGAAAGAAACGGTGATAGAGAGATGATTTCCTAGATGAGGGTGAAAATAAAAGAAGAGTTGAGAATAAAGCTAAGAGCACTTCCCAAAATAAAGCCTAGGAGAGAGGAGATTGAGAGGCATCGACTTGAGGCTGCGATAGTTGGAGTGTTATCTAGTAGAGTCTCTTCTTCCGAGAGTGCTGAAATCCTAGCTCCAGCTATGATTGTGAGTGAAATACCTTCGAGCACACTTACTCTTGCTACAGGAGATAACCCTTTGGGGAGCCTACATCATTGAGTGTACCGACTGGCATTGGTGGCAGTACACTACCACTGTCTGATGCTTAGGGCGTCACAGGTATGATCAATTCCCTTTTATTTATTTTTGAGTATTTTGATGTGTAATTAAGGATAATGCAAAATCTTTTGATAGGGGGTGGGGCATTTTGATTCTTAAAGTTTTTGTTGCCACGTATATCTAGTAGAACTGGCATATTTAGATTGTTTTTGTGTAAATACAAGAGTCTATAGAAGTATATAGTAGCTTGTAAAAATAATAAAGTGAATTGGACAAAAATGACTTCCAACTGAAAATTTTATGAAATACTATATGATTAGGTTGTCTTGTGAAAAATGGCTTGTTAGGAACTTTATAGGACATTGTACATATTAACTTGTCAATAAAATGCTAGCTACATGACTGGGTTGATTAGTTCTGAATAGTATAAAATATGTGTCATATGTGTATGAGCTTAAATACTTAGTTTGAACAATGCATCTATAAGCTAGAACTTGTTTGGTTTGTTTTACTTAAATGATTGAATAGCTTTATTAGGATGGGATCATAGGCCGTTGTTGATAAAGAGTTACTTAGCCTAAATTTAACCAATCAAATGAAACTATACCATTTGAACCAAAAGTTTGAGCTTTAATAGACATTTTCTTTGATTAAACAAAAATTCACCTTCCCTTTATATGTATGAATCCTAAATTTGGCCCTGGTCCCTACAAGGACAATATGTACCTCAACTTAGGCTAAAAACCTAAGTCGATGGTTGCTACTATAAGGAAAATTAGTTTCTAAACCTTTATCTTGGCTCTGATCCCTATTAGGAGATTATGTACCTCAAGTCTAAAGCCTAAGTTGAGGGTGGCTACTATAAGGAAAAATGAAAAAAATTAGGGTATGAAAAGAGTTGTGTGATGAAAAGAAAAATAATAAGCATGGGGTGTGGCTGCTAATGAAATAAAAGAGTAAACAACAAGTGTGATGCATTGTGAAACTCAGAATTCCAATTAGAAAGCACACTTAGAAAAAACAAAAAGAAGAAAAAAACAAAGGCAGAAACCACATTCGGGCGAAACTAGAGAAGTAAGCAAGGGGATGAAATAGTTTTGGGATTGGAAGAAAAGTAGCTAAGTCAAAGTAGCATTAAGGTGGGGAAAAGAAGTCACTTGAATCCCAAATGTATCCTACCTGAGACCGAGCCAACATTACAAGCAAAGAAAGTCCTAATGTGATCCTAAAAGAGCTATTCAAAAGCGTAGTGTAGAAAATAAGGGCAAGCCTATGGTCTATACATGCGCATTGATTTAACTTCATCTGAGTGTCAATTAATTCATCCTATTCTTTGTTCTATTTGTGCATACTGTGTGAGAGACTTCTTTATTATGAGGTCACTATGATTATATTGTTGAGATGCTATATAGCTTAATACACTGTCATTTGCATTTTCTTGGTTGACTGTGAATAGTGCAATGTTGTAAATCGATCCTTATGAGTTAGTTGGAATACTATTCTATATAGTCGGATAAATTAAATAGAAGGTTCATTGTTGATGTATTGGGCTGCTATATATCTTCTTGTAGTCATTTGTATTTTTGCGTTGTGTTGTTTTATTTTTCTTCATTGCTTGTGGACAAACAATGGTTCTAAGTTGAGGTTGTTGATATGTCATGTATTTACGACACTTTTGACGCTCAAAATAGTGAATTAGTATATGTTGTAAGCATGGTTTCTAGATATAATGTGTGTTTTGTTTATTTTGCAGAAACACTAAGTCGCTCATGAGTTTGGATGATTTTGTGGGTCTAAGGTATTATTTTATCGAGGAATGAGGACTACGGGCTTCACTATGAACCGTGTAGTGCCTTGCACGGGCCATGGTGGCTAGCATATTGCTGATGAGAGAAATTTGTTGATGCTGAAATATGATAAAGTATAATCCATGGAACACATTTATGATCCATGGAGATCAGCACGGGCCATGGTGGCTGTCGTAATATTGTCTATGTAAAGCTGAAAGTGGATTGAATTTTGATCGAGTGAAACTCCACGGCACCCTTCACGGGCCGTGGAGTCCACTACGGATCATGATGATGAATCATGGAGGCTATACTAAAGAAATTGGAGAATTGGCCAAGGCTATCACCACGGACCCCAGTACGGGTTGTAGTCACTACCACAAGGCATGGTGCTTTTCTGTGATGATATGAAGGATACACAGTATGAGAGCTAACTAAAACACCACGAAAGCAGGACTATGGATCGCAAAGTCCAGTATGGTTCGTAATGCCTGAGCGTGAAAAATGTCGACTTAAGTTTTCTTAGTTGGTTTAGGATTTGTTTTTGTATTTTTATAAATACCCAAATTTACTTTCTTTTTAGGGTTCCGCATTTTATTATAATTTTTTGTTATTGTGAACACATTTAAGATACATTCTACTATATTTAGAGATTGATTCTCGAAATCTAATTCTAATTTTCATTCTTGATTCATGGTTCGTGTGTGTGATTCAAGGTTTAGTTCTCCATTCGCGTAGGTATTGATTTATGAATTTTTCACAAATTCTTATTCTTTTACTTACAATTATGAGTAGCTAATCCCACAACTAGGGTTGTGAGAACCATGACAACATAACTAGATAGGCAAACATAGGATTGATTTTCATGATTTGTTTTTGCATGTATTGTGATTTGTTCATTCAAAAGTCAGTCTTAGTGAGTGCACACATTAAAAATTAGCATGTATTCATTTCTTTCCTAGGCGGGAATTAGTGATTAGGAAAAGAATATCACAATAGAAATTCGAAGAGTCTGGCTTTGAAAGAAGGGGTACACTTTGTCTAAGTTACTTGAGACCGGAGGAGATAGTACTCTAGAATCCAGGGTGAGGGTTAGTATAGTATACATTCTGAAATCGGGAGGAGATGAATGAGATACGTCTAAGAAGGACTAGGAGGTGCTTATGATGTTATCTAACTCGCTAGATTTTGCATGCAATACATTGAATCGATATCATGAATACGAGTTGTCTATTGAGTCAAAAGTCATGTGGATCATAACTCTAGTCTAGTCATCATATTATTTACAACTTTAATCTTTTTTAGTTGTTGTTACATTGTTATTTGTCTCAATTCAAAACCAAAACCCCTACTTTTACTTTATGTACTTTTATTTTTGGAAAATAGCTACTACAATGGATTAGTTATAGCTTATAGATTTGCTTCAACCTATTTCCTGTGGGATCGACCTTGACTCATAATTGGGTAAATATATTGCTAACGATCGTCTATATTTCTTTCAAGTGGTATAATTGAACGTTATCAAAGTGCATGCATAAAAACTTACCTAAATTTATTACTTGCTTGGGAGAGGGGTAGTTATTAGGAAAACATAACTACAATGTAGATTCAAAGCTACAAACCTTCGCCTAAGGACTTGAGCCCAAGAGAGAATAGTCTTCTAAAGTTAAAAGCAAGGATTAAGTTAAAATACATTTTGAGACCGGGAGGTAAAGAGTAAAATATAGGACCGAAAGACGTTTAGATGTTTATAACTTGCTAGAGTTTGCATCCGACGCATTGAAATGGGATCACTAATACAATACGTCTACCGAGTTACATGTCATGGAGAACACAATCCTAGCTACATTCTCATACTGAATACAACTTCAACTCTATTTTACTCTACTATTGTAAACATTGTTACTAGTTACATAACTAAACCAACAAACCCCAGTTTACTTTATGTATTTTTACTTTTAGAAAATATTGACTACAAGTAAACGTAAGTGCTAGTAGACTTATTTCCTCCGCATTCCCTGTGGAATCGACCCCAACATAGTTAGGTTCTATATTTGATAGCGATTGATTTATACTTCTTAATTGAAGTATATGCTTGGGCGTATCAACTACTCATATACAAACTACAATATTTCTAGCAAAAATTGACTTAAAAATAAGATTTACATTATTTTTCTTCTATTTAATTTGATTTGGAAATTAATGTGTAATAAGTAAAAGAAGAGGAAATACATAAAGGTATATATTGATTAACATGAACACATGTGTTGTGCGAGAACTAATCTTATTATAAAAGGCCGAATCTATCTGTGACCACCTAAAGTTGGCACGTACTTTCAATTAGATACCTCAACTAGACTTTGTTTATTTTAGACACCTTATGGCATGTTTGTTGTGTCATTTTGACACTGTAGGTGACGTGCATGCTGAATAATGGAGGATATGTGTCAGTTTGGTTCACAAAAAAAATTAAAAATTAATTATAAGAAAAAGAAAGAAAAATGATTTAAACTTATTTTAAAAAATATTTCAATAATTAAAAAAAGGTCATTTTCTAGAAAATTCATTTCAATCAATAGGAGCTCCTCCTTACAAAAACAAATAGAGTTTAGCCGAAAAATATTATGAGACTTAGATCTGATATTTTAAAAATAATTTTTCATATTTTTTAAAGCTAATAATTTTAATTTTGGATCAAATGTATTTGGTCAAAGAGACGAAAGGACATAGAAAGAGAGTCACAACAATGATAGATCTCTATCTTTTTCGGTGAGGTGGTGATGGTATTTTTAAGATTTGAAAAACATTTTTTAAAATAGTAATTGTAAAGAAATATTTAACTCACAAATCTGGAAAAAAAAATTGTTTGTGAATTTTCATTTGATAGAGAAAAGATCAACAAGTTTTCTTGGATAACCATCAAATCAGAAAACTTTTAACTTTCTTCTTCAGTTGGATATTCTGTGACTTCCTAGGATTGAGAATAAACATTTAAATCATAATGAAATTTAATTTTGGAGAAGCTCAAGTGACGTAGAAGTAAATAGTAGTCATTGATTTGATTTGGTGGAGTATTTTTTTCGTTTTGTTCATAATCAGTGCATTTTCATGTTTTTATAAGATTTTTCCAAATTAATGTGGTGGTGGTTTGATGAATGGAGGTGGAAGGTGGAAGGAGAAAGAGAAAAGAAGAAAAAGAACAACAACAACAATAATATTATACCTAGTGAAATCCTACATATGGAGTCTGGGAAGGGAAAGATTTTCGCAGACCTTACCACTACATCATGGAGATAGAGATGTTGTTTTCAAAAGATCCTTGGCTCAAAAGTCATAGTCCAAGTAAGAAAGAAAAATAATATATATATATATAGCATAATCGCAAAAAAATATTCAAATTTTACAAGATAAGAACAATAATGATAGCAAACTAATGTGATAATCAAATGCAATAACAACACAACTATAAAGGAACGCATAGACCTACGACCCCTCTAAATGGACACATGACAAGATAACATTCTAACCCAACTAGTCTTCTACCCTAATCTGCGGCCTCCACTTATTTCTATATAAGGTCATATCCTCATTGATATGGACTAGCGTCATATCTTATCTAATCACCTCACTCCAATACTTTTTTGGTCTACCCCTACCCTTCCATATAAACCTTAACTCTAACTGATCGCACCTTTTAACTGGGGCATCGACACCCCTCTCCTGTATATGTCCAAACCATCTTAGTCTCGTTTTTCTCATCTTGTCTACCATAGATGCGGCTTCCACCTTCTCCCAAATAACCTCATTCCTAATCTTATTACTCTTAGTGTGTCCACACATCCATCTCAGCATCTCATCTCCGCAACATGCATCTTTTGAACATGAGAGTGTTTACTGGCCAGCACTCCACTCCATATAACAACACTGGTCTAACCACCATTCTGTAGAACTTACCATTAAGTTTAGGTGGTACTTTTTTATCACACAGGACTCTAGAGGCAAGCCTCCATTTCATCCACGCTGCCCTAATACAGTGTGTGACATCATAATCAATGTCCCCACTACTCTGGATATTGGATCCAATGTATTTAAAACTTCCTTTCTTGGGGATATGTTTAGTGGAAAGCCTCACTTCCGTGCCATTTTCATTCATCATAACACTAAATTTACACTCCAAGTATTCTATTTTGGTCCTGCTCAATCTAAACCCTTTAGACTCCAGCATTTATCTTCAATTCTCCAACCTATCATTAACTCTGTCCCGAGTTTCATCAATTAAAACTATGTCGTCCGTAAATAATATACACTACGGAATATCCTGAATAGACTATTTCAATTCATCCATCACCAAGGCAAAAAAAAGAACTCAGTACAGATCCCTAATATAGTTCCATCTCAACAGGAAAATGCTTCGTGTCACCTCCCACCATCCTATCCTGAGTCTAGGCTACATCATACATGTATTTTATCAACCTAATATGCACCATCAGGATATCTTTAGCCTCTAGAAACCTCCAGAGAACATCCCTCAAACTTTTTCATAAGCCTTTTCAAGGTCAATGAACACCATATAGAGATCCCTTTTTCTTTCTTTAAACTTCTCCACTAGTCTCCTCATAAGATGGATTGCTTTAATAGTCGACCACCCCAACATAAATTCGAACTGGTTTTCTAATATTAAAACTCCTCTCCTCACTCTCATCTCCACCACTCTCTCCCAAATCTTTATAGTGTGGCTTAGCAATTTGATACTCCTATAATTATTACAGTTTTTGATATCACCATTGTTCTTGTACAATGGAATCATAGTACTCCAACTCCATTCATCAGGCATCTTAGCAGTCTTCAAAATAATATTAAACAACTTAGTCAACCACTCTAAACCTGCCTTGTTAGTGCTCTTCGAAAAGTCCACCAGATTCTCATCGAGCCTGGTCGTTCTTCCCCTCCTCATTCTGTGAATAACATGTCTAACCTCCTCAATACTAAAACATCTACAGTACCCAAAGTATCAAAGACTATAAGAGTATGCCAAATCATCAAGTATAATGTCTCTGTCTCTTTTTTTATTTAAAATTTTGTGGAAGTAAGCTTGCCACCTTTGCTTGATAGAGGTCTCACCTACTAAAACTTCACCTTCTTTGTCCTTAATTCACTTTACTAGATCTAGGTCTTAGGATTTTCTCTCTCTTGCTCTCTTTGGAGAGCCTATACAATCTCTTCTTCCCACCTTTTTCTCCTAACTCGACATATAGGCATTCAAAAGTTATCGTCTTAGCACTGGCTCAACTATAGTGCATCACATGCTCTCTACCAGCTCAGCAAAATGTGTTAAATGATATAGCATATCATTTCATGAGGTATCTAGAGACTTTTAATTAAGGATGAAAAAAAGGTTTGAAATGTAAAAAGAGTGACACAAGTCTTAAGAATTGAGTGTAGGTGACAAGTTTATAAATAATATTTAAAGATATTTGACCATTTTCAAATAAGTCCTCAGGTTTTATTTTTTACACTTTGACCCTATAAAATAAAACCCTAATCCCCTCTAATTTGAGAAAAATCAACCTCTACATGCGCTTTTTCCTTTCTTATTTACCCGCCTTTTTCTTCAGCACTTTGGTCCGCTTTGTTCTACTCTTTACCCACTTTTTTCTTTCTTCTTAACCTACGTTTTGTTGTTGTTCTTCTTCTTCTTTTATTATCTTTTTCACCTACATCTTCTTCTTCTTCTCTCACTTTTTAGATTATTTCTTCAACATCATATATCAATGGGGGACAAAATAACTGTTGGAGTTGATTGTCAAGGTGAATAGATCAAGTCCAACAATTATTTTATTTGGCGGTTGAAAGACCAAAAAATGGTCGAGACCACATTAATGAGTGTGCATCAAGATATCGCATATAAGGATATTATCGCCAATATTATTGCAGCTGCAAATCAAATTATGAGTTGAAAGATATTATCATCACTTACATGCGCAGTTGTGGTAAAAAGCAGAGGGTCTCTCCTTTTAGGATACAAAATCAAGCATGTTTACGTACCTAGTTGGAAGATGAAGGTAGACCCATTTTAAGGGTATACCTGTGTCACAACCCAAGCCTAGGTCCTAGACGTGACACAGCGAATGAGGATCCCAAAAGTACGTCAAACAATCCTCTTAGCATTTTTTTAGCCTTCCATAGGTAATGACAATAAAAAAATATGCAAAAATAATAATAGTAAAACTTCAACTAACATATGTCCAACAATACCTCTACCTTTTAGATTTAATGGAGCTAAGACAAGTTCCTAGCTCACCCTCAATTAAAACAGAATGAAATGCCATAGTAAATACCTAAAGGTCTCAATATATCATAAGCTAGAAAGACAAAGGAGTATTGTTTCCGGAATATGGGAACTCACCAAAAGTAGCCTTCAAACAAAATTCCAACTAGCTACGTGGAGGAGAACGAGGAGGAGCGCCGATTTCTACATGGTGATATCATGTAGGCAAAAGTATGCATTAGTACTTTGAATGTACTAAGTATGTAAACATGCAATACAATGTAAAATATTAAAGAAATTTATAAGGTAAAGTAGATAAATGAGTGCACATATGAGAAATCTAGTAGATAACATTTAAATCATACATATGTGGATATATTCATGCATGAGTAATCATGTAAATAGCAATTAAAACATTCATTTGTGGAAATTTGACTATAACCGACATTAAGATCATGTGAGCTATTACATAGAATCCAACATAACCTCCTACGTTGGCCGGGGAGACTACTTGCCTAGGGTATAACTCCATCAACTTTACATTCATTCTTTAACTTTAACTTTGAGGGATTTCCTGGATCCGCTAGTCTAAGCCTACGAGGACTCCTATGTTGGCACATAGTTAATGAGATAAGGGGTTTCTACTAGGATTTCCTTACTGAATCCCACCGCAATGCCCCATTCAGTGCTAAGTCAACCCCGAAGAATAGTTTAATACTTCAAAATAGTCATAACATATAGCTTGAGAATTCAAAATATCATATTTGGTAGAATAGCTCATTAAAATCTTTGTGATTTGAATATGCAATAATTGTCCTTATTGCATAAAGAATCCAACATTCATATCATTTTATCATTCTTTTATTTTATAAGACTCATTTTCGATCATAGACATTGCTTTCATAAACATTCATTTGGAATCAAAATCTTTCAATTCAAACTTCATTGAAAACATAGTAAAACTAGGTGGGTTCGAATCACTTCAACTTTTAAACATGTGTGTAAATGAAATTATGCATAAATACTATGAACTCCATTAATGAAAAATCATACTTTAAACAACCCACCATAAAATTTCAAGAACCTTTAAAGAGTTAAGTAGAGAAAATACTTCCAAACCATCAATCCATTTATATAAAATAATTTTGCATCAAAATAGACCAATAATGTAATGACCCTGAAGGTCATTTTTGAAACTTTTTATAAAAAGACTATTTTACCCCATCCAGTAGTTTTTCTGAGTCATATTTGATTGATATCTAATGTTGGTTCCATAGTTTTCTTGAAAAGTTAAGGATTTTGGTAAACTTTGAGTTTTAGAGATTTAGAATGACTCAAAAGTGGTATTTGAGGTCATTCAAAATTTCGAGTCTCAGAATAGAATTTGTTCAATTTCATCAGTTCTGAAATGTTGAAATTGTTCTAGGAGAGTTAAAAATATCATATTTGGGGTCATATGTCACGGCCCAAATTCGGGTGTGATGGCACTCATCTCAATCCACCGAGACAAGTCAGCCTAAAACTCAATGGAAAGTAAATGCGGAAGTAATTGAGATTAAACAAGGTTTAACTTAGTTAAAAACAAATAAATAATCTCCAAAATCCCCCAAGACTGGTTGTCACGTATACAAGCCACTAATATATTATCGAAGTACGAAAGAAAATACAGTCACAATGTCTTTGTCTCTAGAGTAGGACTAAAACATAATAAAAGAGTAAGAGGTGTCCGCTAGATGGATGTAACAGCTACCTCAACACTCAAAATTGATAACCTCGGATGTAGTGGAAAACAGTATAAGATCAAGTAGGTCCAGGCTCACAACCTACACAAGTGTGGAAGCAAGGGGTGAGTACCAAACAACACGGTACTCATCAAGTGGATAGCTAAAACTAAGCAAAGCTTAATAGATACAAGTACTCATATCCTCCCAACCGAACCTCCTTAACTACAACCTGCATAAAATCAGCCCAACTCTACACTTGTACAATAACAACAGTAATACAATCCACAAATACTCATCAATAGTCTCGTCAATGAATCATACCAAGTCAAGTTTAGCATACAGAGCAATATGGGGGTAAACACAAAGTCACAAATATCAGAAAGGTGCAATGCAGTGCAATGAAATGATGCATGTCTGTCCTATCGGTACACATCCGCTGAATCACAGTCCGGAACCCATGGGGGACATTTCTGTCCATGTAACCTGCCACGGAGCGTGTGGCCCATCCCCTCAATATATATATTCTTCCACGGAGCGTGTGGCCCGACCCCTTTATTTCATAATACCTGCCACGGAGCGTGTGGCCCGACCCCTTTGTTTCATAATACCTGCCACAGAGCGTGTGGCCCAACCCCTTTTGTTTCATATCATTTTCAGTCTCACATAATATGTCAGAACTAATGCAATCAATTCATGTTCATATAATTCACGATAATAACATGACAACAACAATAATTTTTCCTATCTCACATCAACATAGTCATTTCACATGTCCAAAATCACAACATATCAATTCCACCAATACATGTCATTAGATCACCATTTTTTTTACCCCTCATCTCCATTTTTTTAAGGTCAATCATACAGTCCAATTCTCATTACTTCCTAGTATATATGACACGGAAATACAAGCATCTATAAGCTTAAACTGAGGTTTAGAAATTCACTTGCCTTAATTAATCAAGCAATTACACCGGTACTTGAGCCTTCCCTTTTCGTTGGGTCTCCAAATCAATGTAATCTAGTCAAATAAATAACCACAATAAGATTTTGAAACTAACAACACCCATATTATTATATGTCTAGCCTAGACCCAAAACCTACCCAAATCTATAATCAAGTTCTTAATGTTGACGTCAAATAACATGTCAACTCTTATATTTCCAAATTTTAAGCCTAGTGTTAGGTTTTAATTTCCCCAATATTATAAATTTAATGTAATTCATAATATATAATATACCTAATATTTAATTATCTATTTTAATATATCAAAATTCAGGAACTAACTCATTCTATGTCATTGAAGTCAAATCTGAAATTTTCTTTCCGATTATGTTCACTCATGATAAAATAAACTCACATGTCAAATTTCAGCTAAAACGGATCGTTATTCGACCCTCAAATCAAGATTTTATATGAAGAACCCTAGGGTCATATTCTCTTATTTCAACATTGTTTCTCCACCAATATACCCTAAAAATATATTCATAATCACATGAAAATTTAATGGAAAGGATGAGAATAATTACCTTAACGCTTTGGAATGAAAAATCCCTATTTTTCTCTTCTCCTTTATTTTTCTTTTCTCCTTTCTTTTCTTTCTTCCTCCGTAGTTTTTTTTTCTCTGATTTTTTTGTGTGTTCGTTGTCGGCATCTCCTTTACATCTGATGGCATTTGCCATCAGATTATATATATATATATTATTATTATTATTATTATTTTTTTATTTATTAATTATGTACTAAAATAACAAACCCTACTAACTTATTTTATTAAATATAAGAAAAGTGGTATAAGTATTAGATAAATTAACACTTTAGCCCATTAATTAAATTAATTATTTAAAATCACCCATCAATTAATTAAATGAAGTTATCGAATAGTTTAAAATTTACAATTTAAATATACAGAATGAGTCTTTTATGAAGGGACGAAGACTCGTTATCAAAATGACCTAACGGGTCATTACATCATATCATGAATTTAAGGTGTTAAGTTGGAAATATTTGAGTTTTTGGTCATAGATTTGACTTTGGTTAATATTTGAGGATCGGATGAAGAATTGAATCTTGATAACTCCTTTAGATTAAGAGGGTGATTTTAGGCCTAGGGAGAGCTCTTGTATATTTTTTAGAAGCTCCGAGAGCGTTTTGGTCTTTTGAGGAATAAAGTTGATTTAGTTGCGACTTTTTGATTTTCGGGTCAATGAAACCTCGAAATTGAATTCTAATGGTTCCATTGAGTCTGGAACGTCAAGTTTAGTAGGGTTGCATATATGGTTTGTCTATACAGGTTTTCAAAAATATCCCGAGAGTTGATTTCGAGATTTTTGGAGACTTGTATAGTGCTGTCAACTGGTTCCATCAGGTTGTGCTTCGCGTTCGAGGAGAGGGAGGTCGTGATCACGGAATTGAGCTTAGCCTTTGCATTCGCGGGAGACCTTCATTGTTCGCAGAAGCCCGACTCTTTAGGCTTCGCATTCGCGAAAGCTTGAACGCATTCACGATGACCACCAGACCTAACCTCTGTGTTCGCGGGGTAAGTGGACCACAACGGCAGAGAGGAAATTTGGCCTGAATAGTGAAAAGTTGTGGTTTAGCCTATTTTCACCATTTTTGGTGGTTTTGGAGCTCGGGGAGGCAATGTTTTAGAGGGATTTTGCGGGGAAACTTTGGGGTAAGTGATTCTAACCTCAAATATTGATTACCCATTGATTACTTAAGATTTCTAGAATGAAATTTATGTTTTTGAATTGAAAAAATTGGGGTTTTCAAGAACTTGAATAGTTTCAATGTTTTGATGATTGTGAGCTCGTTTTAAATTCGAATCCACTTCCATTTTCACTAGTAGATCCCAAATACTTTGAGGATGTTGCTCATATAAAAGATTTCTGGAATTTTCTGCTCGTTTGAGGAATCGGGTTTTCCAGGCATTTTAGGTCAGTTTTGGCCTGGTTTTTAATAATATGATTTGGATATCGTTGGTTTCGTATTTTGATTGAGAATTTAAATTAGCATAGATTGTGGTGATTTGGAGTGTATTCGGAAAGGAAAGGGTCATTTAGATTGATCGATCACGCATTGGCTAAAGCAAGTGGACTCTTAAAACTCTGTGAATCTTTTAGAATACTAAATTTCCAGAGTATATATGTGTTGGGGAGTAATGGGGATGAGGTTACAGGTTGACTTGTGAAAGGAATTAATCTAACCTAAATTGATGGGTTTAATTAAAGATGATGTGTGTTATTATTGATAATCGAATTTTACATGTTGTGATCTAAATATCTATGTATATTTGACGAAATACTTTATAGTCTAATTATGATTGCAGTTTGTTTGAATTGATTATTCCTCATTACTTATGTGAGAATGTTGTTTGTAATAATTTTTCGGCATTTTTGGTGGGATTATATTGTTGAGATTTTTTTTGGCAAGATTATATGTTGAGGTTATTTTTGGTGGAATTATATTACCGAGGTCATTTTTCAGTGGGATTATATTGCCGAGATCATTTTCGGTAGGGTTATATAGCCAAGGTCATTTCCAGTGAGGTTGATGGACCGAGGTCATTTTTGGTCAGTGTTTATTATGCCGAGGTCTTTGTCGTTAATTTCACACATGCATGATTAATAAGTGTGCCTATACATGTTCTGCATATCTGTGTGTGATAGTTTTGATGCCTATTTGTGACGTGATTATTTGTACGTTATATCTTGGGATATTGAGATGATATTTGAACCTTATTGAATTGTTTAGTATGAACTATTAGGTTGGACTGATTTCTGTGCGGGTTGTAGTTACGGAGGTTTGGTTGGGTTAGAAAGGAGTTTGTGTATTCTATTAGATTTACTTAGTTTTTCTAGTTTGCTTGCTAGGTACCACGTCATTAGGTACTCACCCTTGCTTCTACACTTATGTAGGTTCTGAGCCTTGACTTTGATTATCATCCATTTCTAATCATCCAAGGCTTCTAGGAGTTTGGGAGAGGTAACTATTGATATCGAGCATACTCTCAAATTTTATGTACTTTTATACGTTTGTCTATTTGAGAGTTGAAGACATATTGAGACTTGTACTTCATTTTAGTTTTGTGTTCTTTAGCGACTTGTATATGTGATAACCAATCTTTGTGGGTATTTAAGTTGAAAAACTTCTGCTTTTGTTTATTAGTTACTTATTTAGACTGTTTTTACTTTATTTATTAAAATATTGGGTTTTAGGCTAACTTTCCCAAATTCGGGCTGTGAAAAATTGGTATCAGAGCCCTAGGTTCATAGGTCTCACGTGTATAAGCCAAGTCTAAGTAGAGTCTAGAGGATCGGTATGGAGATGTTTGTACTTATCTTTGGGAGGCTATGAAGACTATTTGGAAACATTTTTATTTCTTAATTTTCTATCATTCTTTTTTGGTACGATCTAATTTCTATCGCTTCACTCTGTCCTTTCACCTATAGTGATGGCTTATGCCTTGTCCTGCATGCATACAATTGAGATGTCATCGCTTGGTTTTAGTGTTGGATCTGGTATTGAGGCAGGAGTTATTTATTTACAGAAAGGATGTGTGGTCAGACTTAGAATGCCTTGTGATTCGAAAGGGGGAGTAAGTTTATGGTTTAGTGATATATTTTGAGGATATGGTATTTAAGGATGAGTAAGGGTTGAGAGACTCCATGAATGTCTTACCCTTCTAGTCAATTATTTAATAGTAGGGATAGCACTTGTGTGGCTTGTATGATATCTGAAGTGGTTCAACAATTAAGAATAGTATAATTAAGGGGATAACTGTGTTACGAGCACTGTGACCTTAGATACTATAGTTTGTGAAGTTCATCAAAAAGAAATAGGTTGTGTGGTGTATTATGATAATAACATTGTGCCAATCGAGATCAGAAATTCTATAGCGGTTTTATAGTGTTGATGTATATCAGAGAGGGTCATAATACAACTTCTACAATGGTACTTGCATTCTCTTGATTAGGGTTCTGGGATGTGTTACTTTTGCTATCGATAGCTTACAGAATGGTGCATATTGCTTTCGGCTGGAAACTAAAATACTTTGGTGATGTTTTTCAACCATTTAATGGGTATAAATATGTGGTATATTTGAGAACGATTCTCTCAATGGATATGATGTGAGAAAATAGTAGATTCTCACTGTGTGGTACTAGTATTATATGGAAGCGGAGACATCTAAGGAGTTGTTAGTTGTTTCACCTACTTAGGTGATGAGGTTTGATATTGTATTTTTGAAATTGGGAGACAACAATATATTGCTAAGAATACCCAGATATTAGTGATGGTCTAAGGATAAAGTAACTATCTGGTGTGACTATGACGTTCTAGTAGTATTGAGAGTGTTGGATTCAGTGGAGCATCAAAAAAGTATGAGGAAGTTGATAAATCGAGTATGTCTACGATTGTTATGAGATCTGGCTGGTTGATTGTGAACTCAGACGGATGAAAATGTATGATATGGACACTATGGAAGAAATATCTTGTGTTATTCGACTTTAGTTTTGTACATTCTTATGTGACCACCTACTTTGTTTCAAACATGGTTTTGGAGCATGATATCCTATATATGCCCATGCGTGTTTTCACTTCTGTGGATAGATTCCTAGTGGTGGATTGCATGTACCGATCTATGCCCTCTTAGTACAGTAAGATGCTTCGTAGGTTTGGTCAATTCAGATACGGCGGATTTAGTGTTGCCTTGGGGAAGTCGAAGGGTTTTGGAAATTTTACAAGTGTCACCTTGCTTATGGAAACTTATCAAAAAGATACCATATATATTTGCACCGACTGGTAGTCTTATTGCACATCTTGTCGTTGAATTTATGTTCCAACTATGTATTATTAAATATGAGGGGTCATTGGGCCTAGTGTTACCACTCTGAGGGGTTGTTTATAATCACAACTACTGATCTGACAATTTGATTGTGTTGTTTGAGGTTTTGTGTGCTCAAGGGTATCTCTTGCTACATGGTTGCTTGACCATTTAATCCTTTGGGTCGGATAAATTTGATTCCCCTTAATGAGTACCAGATGTCTATGAATCGATTTTGTATAACTTAAGCTTGTGGAAAGATTTGGCTGTGAGAACATGATTTTCCTAGAGTTTGTGATAGTTCATGTGTTATGAGTGGGTGGTGCTAATTTGGGATCACCTTGATTTTTGTGAGTATTGGTTCAGAATCCTCTCGTGGTTATGTTATAAAAGACTTATCGTGATGGCTATGCTGTGGTTTAGAGAATTTCAATTTAGATTGGGTACATGGGATAGTCTGTGACTTGGGAATTACTCCTGACTTGTAGAACCACTACAGTTTGATTTGAAAGTTCAGTTTGGTGGTGGTTTCTGATGATATGATCTAAGGATGGATTTTCTTAGTGAATATAAATACCGAACTTGGAGATTACGTCTCAGACTCTTGGTAGAGGCGAGTATTATTCTTTATTTTACCCCTTTTGATAGTTTCTCCGAGTTATATTTGACTGATATCTGATGTTAGTTTCATGATTTTCTTGAAAAGTTAAGATTTTTGGTAAACTTTGAGTTTTAGAAAGACTCAAAAGTGGTATTTGAGGTCATTCGATGTTTCTAGTCACATAATGAAATTATGTTAATTTCATTAGTTTCAGAATATTGAAATTGGTCTAAGAGAATTGACGGAATCAAATTTGAGGTCATATGGTGGATTTGAGGTATTAAGTTGGAAATATTTGAGTTTTTGGATATAGGTTTAACTTTGGTTAACATTTGGGGGTCAGATGCTCGAAATTGAATTCCGATGACTCCATTAGATTCAGAGGGAGATTTTAGGCCTAGGAAGAGTTCCTGTGTATTTTTCAAAAGCTCCAAGGGCATTTTCGTCTTTTGAGGCATAAAGTTGGTTTGGTTGCGACGTTTTGATTTTCAGGTCAAGGAGACCTCAAAATCAAATTATGATGGTTCCTTGAGTCTGGAACATTGAGTTTAGTAGGGTTGCACATATTATTTCTCTATATGGGGTTTCGAACGAATCCAGAGGGTTGATTCTAAGATTTTTGGAGATTTAGAAAGTGTTGTCAACTTATGCCATCAGGTTGTGCTTTGCATTCGAGGAGAGGAAGGCGACATTCGCGGAAGGCAGTGAGCTTAGCATTCATGTTCGAGGGAGCTCCTCCGCATTCGTGGAATCCTGACTCATTAGGCTTTGCATTCGTGGAAGACTAACTGCGTTTGCGGTGGCCACCAGACTTGACCTCCGTGTTCGCGGGGTAAGTGGACCGCAATTGCGTAGAGGTAATTTTTCCTGAATATTGTTGCTGTTTTTGGAGCTTGGGGAGGCAATTTTCCATAGGAGTTTTGTTGGGTGTCACGACCCAATATTCGGGTGTGACAGCACTTATCTTTTCCTATCGGACAAGTTAGCCTAACCCACTAAATATGGAAATAAAAATGGAAATAGTTTTAAAATAAGCAATTTAAAAGTCAAAGCAGAAGTCTTAATCATTATAAAATTTCCCCTACGGACTAGTTGTCACATTTATAAGCATTCTAAAATAATAAACTGAATTAAATACAAGTCTCAACCTTTGTATCTCAAATAGATCAAAGTAAAGATAACGAAGAATAGGAAAGATGGTCGCCATCAACAGCTTCCTCCCGAATCTCCTCAGTAAGCCATGGATGGAAGATGAGAGAATGGGATCATTGTCCGGGCTCAGAACCTACACAAGTTTAGATAACAAGGGTGAGTACGATCGACATGGTACCCAGCAAGCGAACACTAAGACTAAGCTAAACTAATAAGACACACGTACTCCTATCATACCATCCAACCCCCAGGCTACAACTTGCACGGAAATCAGCCCAATCTAATATTTTTAACAGTACAGTATGAGTATCACATAAGTCTTCAAAACAGTACAACTCAAGTATCAAATAGGATCTCAACAGACAATAATAAAGATCAAAGGGATAGCAGGGGTAAAACAGTCCAAAATGGCAAAAATTTATGATATAATGAAATGCAATGCAATGTCACATATAATGATGCATGTCTGTCATAAATGATATACATCCTCTGACTAGTAGGCCGAAACTCATGGGGGCCACACATGGACCATGTATCCACCGGAACCATTTCCCTTTGGCATAACTCATCTCTTGCTGGAACTATTTTCCTTCGGCATCGCCGGAACTATTTCCCCTTGTCATAAATCATTTCTCACCGAAACCATTTTTCTTCGGCATAATCATCGAATCAAATTTCATCTCAAAGTATCAGAACCAATTCAAAAAGGTAATGCCCATGTAAAATACAATGATGGAATGATAATATCAATAAATCATAGGTCATATCTCAACACTATATTCAAATATCCATAATAAGTCAAATATCAACTCATATCACAACAGTATATTCAAATATCTACGATAAATCAAGTATCAACTCATATCGAACACAACATGTATAAATCTTATCATTTGCCATCTATTAACCTCTTATTTCTATATCAATCAGTTTAAACTTCAATTAATCACAACTAATCCCCAAAATCACTTTCATCACTTTTAAACATGTAAAATACGAATACATGATCCTACAAGCTTAGACATAGGTTTAGAAATTCACTTGCCTCAGATTCAACCTTGAATTACACCAAACACTGAGCTTTACCCTTACGTCGATGTTCTAAATCAACATAATCTATTCAAATAAGCTATCCCCATAAGAATATGAGTCTAACGATACCTAATTTGATATTCTTAACACCGGGCCCAAAACTAACCCGAATAGCCTGAAATACCCAATTTTGAAAAACAAACAGAAATTTGGAAATTTTACATTGAATCTCTTGCAAACTAATGGATGTAAATAAAAAGCGCGTCACTCCACTAAAATGGGCTGGAATGTCTATATGCCTAATCTATGCAGCTTGGGTGCTCTATTCAGCAATATAGGATGAAAATATTCCTTGAGGTATTTAGACACTATTAGTGAAAATTGAATTGAATTTGAACTTAAACCAACCTATAATCATCAAAACATTAAAACTTGGTTTCTTGAAAAAACCCCAAGGTTTGAGTTCAATAATCCATGATTTAGAGACTAAAAACAACATATAATAGATGGGTAATAACGAAATTGGATAGAAATTACTTACCCACTCGATATTCCTCGAATATCTCCCAAGAATCATCCCTCCCGAGCTTCCCAAGGTCCAACAATTGAGGAAATGAGGTCTAATATGCAATTTAGGGATTAAACATTGTTCAAGCATATTTTACCCTTCGCGATCACGATGAATAGCAGATCGCGATCGGGATAATGCCCACGTGATAGTGATGAATGATCCAACTCACACTTTGTGATCACGACTAAGCCTACGTGATCGCGAAGAACAATACAAGAGGCACCAGATATCAACAAACAGCAAGAAAATCACTAAGTCTACATTCTCAGAATCAACCCTCGGGATTCTACGAATCCCGAGTACACAAACCTACTATACAAATTTTGATAATTGACTCAATGGAACATCAAGATTCGAATTTGAGGTCACTTCACCCGAAACTCAAAAAAAACTAACTTAAGCTTCCAAAATACCAAAACGGACTCGGAATCTCTAACAATTCCACTAACACTTCATCTAGAACAAAAACAATCCTCTGAATCCAACAGAGTCTTCGAAATTCTATTCCGAACGTCAAAACCCCAAAAGTTGACCGAATTCAAACCTTAGTCTAAAATTCATAAAATTCTCAAATCAAGACCTCAATTCTTCTTTATAGCCCCAATTCTGATTTCGTAAACTCTCTAGACCAATATTTCCATTTTGGAGCTGTTGGAATCAACGTAATTTCATTTTGAGACTCGTAGCTTTGGTTAAACTAAAATACCACTTTTAAACACTTAAAGCTTATAAAAACTCCAATTTTCCAAAACCCAACCTTTTGATAGAAGTTTCCCAAAACCAACTCTCAATACAAACCAGAAAAGACTCGGGACAACTAGGGGGAGAGGTAAAATGATCATTTCATGAAAAATTCCAAAAAATGATCTTCAGAATCAATACATCATCCACCACTAAAAATAATATTCATCCTCGAACATAAACTAAAAGAAGTAATTGGAGTCTCAAAAAGCTATGGTTATCGGGCACGCATATCATACTCCATCTCCCAAGTAGCCTCCCCAACTGTACGGTGCTTCCACAGAACCTTCACCGAAACTATCTCCTTGATCCTAAGCTTACGGACCTCTCTGTCAAGAATGGTTGTGGGCTTCTCCTCAAATGTCAAATGTGGACCCAATTTCTTTGAATCAAGAGAAATCATATGAGACTCATTCGAAACATACTTCCAGATCATAGAAACATGAAATATCGGATGCATAGCCGACAAGTTAAGTGGCAAGGATGGTCTGTAAGATACCTCTCCTACTCTTCCCAAAATCTCATATGGGCCAATAAACCGACGGCTAAGTTTTCCCTTCTTCCTGAACCGCATTATGCCCTTCATGGGCGACACTCAAAGACAACTATGGTTACCCTCCATGAACTCCAAACGTCGAACTCTCCTATCTGCATAGCTCTTCTTCCTACTCTGGGAAGTCAAGAGCCTACCTTGAATCATGCAAACCTACTCCATAGCATCCCTAAGCAAATTTATATCTAGAGAATCCATCTCAGCGGAATCAAACCACCCGATCAGAGATCGACACTGCCTACCATACAATGCCTCGAATGGGGACTTCAGAATACTGGAGTGATAATTATTATTGTAGACAAACTCCACTAAGGGAAATTATTAGTCCCATTTAGCATCGAAATCGATAACACAGGCCTAAAGCATATCCTTCAATACCTAAATTATCCACTCAAACTGTCTGTCAGTCTATAGGTGCAAAACTATACTCATATCAAGCCTAGTTCCCAAGCCCTCTTGTAAAGCCTACCAAAAGTGCGAAGTAAACATTAACATCGATCCAAAATAATGGATACTGGGACTCCATGAAGCCGAACGATCTTACTGATACACAACTGAGATAGCCTACCAGTCGTGTACTTTACCTTAACTGGAATGAAATGGGCGGACTTGGTCAATCTTTCAACAAGTACCCATATAGAGTCAGGTAAACCCACAACAAAGTCCATAGTGATCATTTCCCACTTCTAAGTTGGAATAGGTATCATTTGACTCACATCCCCGAGCCACTGGTGCTCACACTTAACCTGCTGGCAAGTCAAACACTTGGACATGAATTTTGTAATATCCCTCTTCATCCCACACCACCAATAGTGCTGGCTAAGATCATGATACATTTTCGCCGCACCCGGATGAATTGAATATCTGAAACAATGAGCCTCCTCTAGGATAATCTGATCAAATCACCCACCTTGGGCATACAAATCCTACCTTCAATCCTCAAAAACCCCTCTGAATCAAGTTTGGCCTATGTGGCCTCTTCTCTCATCACCTTATCTCGAATAAGACACAACTTCTTATCTTCTCTCTGTCACTCCGAAATCTTCTCAACTAGTGAAGATCGAGCCTCAATAGAAGCAATAAATCCTCCATCTTCCTCAGAAACCTACAATCGAACAAGACTATTGGCTAACCTATGAACATCTCTAGCCAAGGGCATCCTATCAACACTAATCACCGCGAGACTCCCTATACTAGGATTCTTTCTAATCAAAGCATTGACCACTAAATTGCCTTTCCCAGGTAATACAAGATAGTCATGTCATAGTCTTTCAATAGCTCTAGTCATCTGCGATGTCTCAGGTTCAAATCCCTCTGACTGAAGATGTATTGAAGACTCATGTGATTGGTGAACACCTCATAATGCATGCCATATAGATAATGACACTACAGCTTCAACACCAACACAACCACTGCTAAATCTAGGTTGTGTGTAGGGTAGTTCCTCTCATGAGCCTTCAACTATCTAGACACATAAGAAACTACCTTCCCCTTCTACATTAGGACCCCACCTAAACCAATACCAAAAGCATCACAATACACGGTTAAGTCTACACCCTCCTCGGGTAGGGTCAATAAAAAAGCTAAAGTCAACAAAGTTTTGAGCTTTTGAAAGCTCGCCCCATACTCATCGGACCAATGGAAATCTATAACTTTTTGAGTTAGTCTAGTCAAATAAACTACGATGGTAGAGAAACCCTGCACAAAATACCAATAATAACTAGTCAATCCCACAAAACTCAGTAGGAGAAGTAGGTCTAGTCGAGCCTCTAACAGCCTCAATCTTGGCCAGATCCACCCTAATACCCTCTTTGGACACTATATGCCCCCAAAATGCCACTGAATCAAGCCAAAACTCGCATTTAGAGAACTTTGCATATAACTTCTGCTCTTTCAACTTCTGAAGCACCGATCTCAAATGAGAAGTATGATCCTCCTCTATTTTTTAATACACCAAAATATCATTAATGAATAAAATCACAAAGAATTCTAAATATGGATGCAACACACTGTTTATCAACTCCATGAATGTTGTCGGGGCGCTAGTTGGCCCAAATGACATAACTAGAAACTCATAATGGCTATAACAGGTCCAAAAGGTTGTCTTAAGAATATCCAAAGGCCTAATCCTCAACTGATGATACTCTAATCTCAATTCAATCTTGGAGAACATGGCCGCTCCCTAAAGTTGATCAAACAAATAATCTATGCGAGGAAAAGGATACTTGTTCTTGACAGTCACTTTGTTCAACTTCCTATAATTGATGCACATCCTCATAGACCCATATTTGTTCTTCACAAACATAATCAATGCTCCCTAAGGTGACACACTAGGGAGAATGCACCCCTTACTCAGTAGATCCTGCAACTGTTCCTTCAATTCTTTCAATTTGGCCAGAGTTATGCGATAAGGTGGAATAGAAAAAGGCTTATTTCCCTACTCGAAGTCAATAGCAAAATCAATATCTTTATCCAGAGAGACTCCCAAAAGATTGGTATGGAACACATCGGCAAACTCCTAAACCACGGGAATAGACTCCATGGGAGGTGACTCAACACTAGTATCCTGAATAAAGGCCAAATATGAAAAACACCCATGCTCAATCAATCTTTAAGTACGAAGATAAGAGATGACCTTGCTAGGATAGGAACTACTAGTACCCCTTTACGCAACTCTTGGGGCACCAGGTATCGCTAAAGTCACTGTCTTAGTATAGCAATCAAGAATAGCACGATAAGGAAAATGCCAATCCACACCCTATATCATATCAAAATTTACCATTTCCAAAATGTTCATATCAACCATGGTATCACACCTAGCTAAAGAAACAAGACAGGATCGATACACTCAATCCACCACTAAGGGCTCACCTATGGGTATGAAAACATAAAGTCATGGCCATATGATCATAAGTCAAATCAAAACTGAATGTAAAATAGGAAGAAACATAAGAGAAAGTGGATCCAGGATCAAATAACACAGATGCAAGTTGGTGACATACTAGAATGATACCTATAATGACTTTGTCTAAATGTTCGGCCTCAGGTTTCCCTGGAAAGGCATAACACTGAGCTCCCCTACCTTCACCAGTCTGCATAGTGACTCTACCTCCACCCTTTGGTACTATAGCTCCACCAGCACCCCTACCTGATGTATGACCTCCTCTATCCGCCTGAGCCCTGCCTTGACCCCATGCCAAAGGAGTTGGTACTCTCGCTGGAGTAGAATAAGTACATTATAGAACGTTGTGAACCTATAGTGGGCAATAATGAATTAGATGGACAGGATCCCTATAATCATAGTAAGATCTCGATTCTAAATATTGTTGTGCTAAACTGAATGAACTCATCTGACTACCCTGACCCATCGGCCTCTACTGTGAGTGGTGTCTAGATACCATCAAAAATTTTCATGAAAGCATGAATCGGTCCTCTATGCTGAAAATAACCACCTTCTCTGTAAGAACCTCTACATCCAGATGAGGTACCCGAAAAAAAGACCAGAAATATGGGCCCTTTTGGGGTCCTTAAACTTCTCCCTCTCCATCAACTCTACCTCCTCAGCAGTACTCATAATGGAATGGAAGTAATCTCCCTCTCGAGCACCTCGAATCACCAATGTATGAATAGAATAAGTCATCCCTCACACAAATCTGCGAACCCGTTCTATTTTATTAAGAAAGATGGCCATTTCATGTATTGACAATTGGTAGAAATGGGTCTCATACTCAGCAATGGCTTTCTTGCCACAAATTCTCAAGCCATAATGGAATCTCCTCCCTCATACTCCAAGGGACAAAGCAGTCATAGAAGAAAGTAGAAAACTCATCCTAAATAACCTGTTATGCCCCACTGGTCTAGCACTCAAATACTCCCTCCATCGCTCTCGAGCTGGCCCACTCAACTGAAGTGTATTACAGCAAACCCCATATGTCTAAGATAACCCAACTGTCTCTAAAAACTCCCTACACGTAGTCACAAACTCGTGTGCATTGTTAGTCTTCCTATTCTAAAACTGTGGTGAGTCCATCTTCTAAAACCTCTCATATCAACGTTGCTCATCATCTATCATCACAAATATGGTTCATCTCGATCTCTCTCTTATTGTGCTCCACCCTCATAAAACATAAAACCCACGGGTGCAATACTCATCGGGCACTGAACCATGAAAGCCTGATATTACTTTGAAGTTTCTGCTCCAACTCTGGTCTGTGAACCCTATGACGTGCCTGCAGCACCCTGAGTGAAGACCTCTATTACTCCCAAAAACCTCAATAAAGTATCCTAAAACAATAGATCTACGACCTCGGAAAGGACCTAGTCCCCACCAATCTCAACACAGGGATCTGGAGAAGCCTCTCTAGCCTGACCTCAGGTTGGTGCTGCTCCTTGGTAAAGGCCTCTACCTGAGACTTATCCATGCCTATGATCTCTAGCTCGGCCTCTACCTCTACCCCTAGTTGGGGTCCCAATATTAACCTCAAAGACTACCTCCTCTCTACCAGCAGATATAGATCTAGTCCTCGATATCTGCCAAAACAATACGCGACACTCAGCACTATGATAAAAACCTCGCACGATAAGAAGAATGAATAATAGAAGTTTTTTTAACAATCTTCTTAGCCTCTCGAAGATAAGTACAGATGTCTCAGTACTAATCTTTGAGACTCTACTTAGACTTGGCTTGTACACATAAGACCTATAAAGCTGGGACTCTGATACCATTTGTCATGGCCCGATATTTGGGTGTGATGTTACTTATCTTTTTCCACTAAAAACGTTAGCCTAACCCACTAAATACAGAAATAAAAGCAGAAATAGTTTTAAAATAAGGCCAAACCCATCGGGGGGCCCTTAAAGTTGACACCAACTTTTACTTAAATACCTAAACCAGGAGATATTCATTTTAGATACCTAATATAAGGGTCTGATGTGTTATTTTGACACTTTTTAAACAACTGGCACCTCGCATGTTTTACACTTACCTAAGGCATGTAGAAGCTATTTTTTCATCTAATGTGGAATCAAATAAGGCCTATAACGATCATATCTCTCTTATCGATATATTTATGCCCCTTCTTCTTCATTTTTTCACTAATTTCTTAGCTTGTTTATCTGATTTGGAAAAAGAAAAAGGCAAAAATTAGTTCTCTCTTCTTCTTTATTTTTCTCTTTTTCATGTCACTTTTCTCTTACACTTCCATGTCGAGCTTCTCTAACTCTTCCATGGCCTCTTTGGATGAATTTCAATATTGTAAATGTGGTAATAAAGCACTATTAAAGACTTCTTGGACCCAACTAAATCTAGGTCGTAGATTTTTTACTTGTGAACTTTCAAAGGAAAAGTAATTCTTTATGTTAATATTTTTACTCATATATTACAACTTTTATTCAATGTGAACCTTAAATCTCCATTTATTTTCGGTAAGTACAACAAAAGAGGAATAAGTATTTTCTGTTAATTGTGGGCTTTTAATTTTTTTTTCTGATTGATTTTGTAAAAAATGGGTGGCTGTGATTTTTTTTATTGGTATGAAGATTGACACCCTCCTCAAGCAAATAAGGTGATCTGGGATTTATTGAAGAAAGTCAAGTCTTTTGATGAAAAAATAAATCGAGCAAGAAGTATATTTATTATTGGTGTGATCGCTACTGGGTTGGTAATGTTTGGAATATGGAGATTGAAGCCTAATTATTAAAATGTGTTGTGTTATTGCTGTAAAGTTGTCTATGTTTTAGATAGGTGGTGGTGTATTACTATTTTGATATTGTTGTTGCTGTGAAGAAATAATCTTCATGTTGTTGTTGCTGTAAATTTTTAGCTAGGCCACATTTGTATGTATTTTGATGTTATTGTTGTATACAATTCACAATTCACATCTTGTTAAAGTGAATACATATTTCACTTATTAAAAGTTCAAAATCCTACAATGTAACTCAAAAACAGTGGATTGGTTAATGCCAAAAACATTATGTGACATGACAATTTAATACCAAAAATATTTAACAATATCACAATGTAACTCAAAAACATAATCCACAATGAACTCAAAGTTAGCATTATGTTAAATACCATGATCAGTGGACTGATTTAACAAGGTTACAATCCTCAAAAGTGATTACGTTACACTTTATGTTAAGTTGTTAAGCAATCCGCAAAAAGTATTCAAAACTTCAAGCTGCTATTACTTCTTCTTTTTGTTTGTCATTTGTTGTAACTGGTTGGTAGTGACTGGATCTCTATTTTTCCATCTCAAGCCTCTAGGCTTAAAACTAAGGTCTATGCCTGTTGAACTTGCATCATTAAAATTTGAACCTATTGGCAGAAACCTTTGACTTGAAGTCCCTGGCTATTTTTACAGAAAAATAAAAACCAAAATTAGTAAGTAAGCAGCATGCACTACTGAAGATTAGTATGTAACCAAAGGAGAAAACAAGATACATTAAGTATATGGGTTCCACTTGCACTTGTGAATATTCGAAATCCAACATTACTTGATCCATCATATGATGTCTTCTTTTTTCCCCTCTTGCAGAGTCTTCTCCAGTTGTTGAAACTCCTCTCTTTTGTCCAATAGTCTCTTTTCTCCTCCGAGGTAGTTGACTTGTTATTCCTCTTGTAAAAGGAATACTTTTATCCACATATGATAGTGGTTGGCTTGAACTTGTATTATTCACCCTCTTAACTCTACTTGTATCAGCACAAACTATTGTTGAAGAAGCATGCTTGCTTGATGTTGTTGATGCAGGTTGGCTGAATGTTGTTGGTTCAGGTTGACTGAAGTTTTTTTGTCTAGGTTGGCAACTTTATTGTGAGCTTTGACCAGTAAATTATGAATTATGGGTAGCTGCTTCTGAACTTTGACTAGCAACCTGAATATTTAACCATAAAATATATGTTCATTAAAAATTCAACAAGTGATTAAAAAAGACACAACCAAGTATAAATTATGTTACCTTGCAATATCTCTTGTTATGACATTGTTGTTTACACATGGAACAAGTCTGTGTCACCCTTTGTTTTGACATTTTTCCATACTTCTTTCTTAGTTCATCTTTTCCCTTTTTTCTATTTCTTGCACGTCTGCCAGGCAATGGTTTAGGTTTAGGAGGTTCAATCCTTGGATTGTTAGTTTCAGGCCATATCTTCATATTTGGAATTGGTTGGATAAAATGACTATAAGACTTTAAGAAGGTATCCTTCTTATACCAATGCTCCACAAGAGGTTCAGGATCTTGTTCTATGTGGCACAAAGTAGCAATAGCATGTTGGCATGGAATGCCTCTCAGTTGCCAAGTTCTACAACTACAAACTCTATCAGCCAAGTTAACTCTATGCATGTACTCCATTTCTCTAATCTCAAACCCAATATCAGCATTTCAAAGAACCTTACATGTCATAGACTTGTCCTTATTCTCCTCTAAGATAAGTCTAGCCATAGGTGCAGTATTAGATATCCAGGTGTTGACAAACTTAATCATGTCCACAGTTCTTGTCATTATCTTTCTCCTAATATCCTCTAACATGGTTATTATAGATTTGTGTCTACATGATATGATCCATGAGTTAAAGGTCTCACACATGTTATTTTCAACTACATCACATTTGGAATGCTCTTGAAAGAATGCCCTAACCCATGGCACCTTTGTATAATGCAATAACTCAGCACAAATATCCTTACCAAGTTTGCTCATTTTATGAAGCTCATCCTTGAACTTCACTTCAAAACTTGCCTTTGAACATCTCCAGAAGTGTTTTCTCCTTTCCTCTCCTTTCTAGGTTTTATTCCAATTAGACCAAATGTGTCTAGTACACATTCTAACTTCAGCATTTGGTAGCAGTTCAGCAACAGCTACATGAAAACCCTACAAAGAAAATAAAATGCAAGTCAATACTTAATAGATAATCTAATAGCTCTAGCAAATGTAATATGTAATTACATTTTGCATATCTGCCATCATAGTAAGACCCTGTCCAGTACCCAACTACAGGTCCTCTTTCAAGTAATTAATAAAGAAACTCCAACTATGCTTAGTTTCCTTATCTATAACTACCCAGGCTATAGGAAACATCTGATTGTTTCCATTCTTGCCAATTGCTACTAGAAGTTCACCCGTGCAAGTACCCTTTAAGAAATATCCATCAAGTCCTATTATTCTTCTACATCCTCTCTTCCACCTCCTTTTCAATGCATCCAATCACACATAGAAGTATACAAACAAATTCTTTCCTGGTGCAGTTTCTCTATCCATTCTTTAAAAAAAAATAGAACTACCTGGATTGGTCTGTTTTATAACCTCAGCATAATCACATAATCTTGCAAATTCTATATTCTAGTCACCCATGGATTCTCTAAGAATCATTATCTTTGCCTTGTAATAGTTGGTCCTACCCACATACAATCCTAACTTCTCCCTGCATAATTCTTGTATTTCCCAAATCTTTATGGATGATTGTTTAGTTATTTCATCCCTAAATTTGTTTGCTAAGAATTTACTAGTACACATTTTGTTCTTATTTGATGGAGAACACTTATGTATAGGATGATAGTTTTTGATCAAAAAGTTACCAGAATCTCTATCGGTTGCATCATAACACAACCATTTGCATTTTTCTTTGAATTTACATATAGACCTCACTCTATGAATTTCATTAGGCCTTAACTTAATCTGATAATTATTTTCTACTGTATAATTTTCCAAAGCCTTTCTAAATTGTTTAGCATTTTCAAAAATTATTCCAACTTCAAAAATAGAGACTTCACATTCAGCATCATACATGACATTTTTACTCTTCCTTCTTCCTAGTTGATCAACACCCCTAACAGCTTCTACATCTTCCACATATGTGCTATTATCACTATCGCAGTCTGAGCTATCAATATACTCTTCATCTTCTCCTAATCTGCCAACATATCTATCTTTCTTATTTCTTCCAATATCTTCAAAGTCTCTATAAATACCAGCTTCACCTACTGGTATTTGTTATGGTACTCTCTTTTTTCTCTTAGAATTAAGATTTCTTTTGTTCCTCCTTTCAGATCTAAAGGATCTCAATTCTTCATCAACATCTGAACCATCTTTATCATAAATGACATTTATATCTGAGTCACTACTATGCATATCTGACTCATTCACATCTGAAACATCCTCAGTCTCATTCACATATGAAATAGACTCATTCTCCATAATTCCAACATCAACAGAGTCTGGCCATGGTAAAAAACCAGCTGGATTTAGCAATTCCTCTTACTCATCAATTTCATGGACTATATAAACATGAAATTTATCACCATCTATTAAGTCTTTCACATAGTTTAACAACTGAATATCAGAAGTAACTTAGACAAATTCATTCTTAATTTCATTTTGACAGTAAAAAACCTTCACATTTATGTACCCAAGGTCTTCATTGTATGAAAGAAACTTGATAAGGCTAAATGATCTTTATCAATGGCAATGGCAAATACATCTACTTCTCCTCTATAAGTAGGGTTAGGATCTGTGATAACATGACCCCCATGATGAAAACATGTCAATATATAGTCGTTCATATCTAAAAAAAGAAATACCCAAAAAGCCCCTTACTTTATTAGTGCAATTTCCAAAAAAGAACCTAGTTACAAAATGCTAAGAGAGTGGACAAAACCAGAACATACATCTTCTTCTTCAAAGATGAAACATACAAACATAAGAAGTAGTTGATAGAAATGTCAAAACGCCCAACAAAAATGCAATTTCCAACACTTGATTTCAACCTTTAAACCTGGAAATTGGCAACATAAACTAACATAACAGTTAGTACTAACTAAGAATTGAATGAAAATAAAGAACGATTGAACTTTCATACACTTACTTAGGTTTTGATCGATGAAAAAGGAAGAGGATTTCATTTGAACTGAAGAAATGATGGAGTGACAGTGTTGAAGATCAACTTTTGGCCATTTAATCTTAAAGTTATATGACGTGTAAAGTTAGTAGTATTAGCAGGATTTAATTGGTCAACTAATCTATATGGAGTAAAGTGTAATACACGCTCTAGACTACAACTTCAGATTATTTAAAAAGTGTCAAAATGATATATCAGACCCTTATATTAGATGTCTAAGATGAACATCTCCTGGTTTATGTCACTACCCAACCCCGTGGGCCGTGACTACTGCCCGAACTAGACACTCGCACAAACACCTGTCATCTATAATCAATCAACAACTAAACTTGATAGGGGACTTATACGGGCAGAACATCACCTCAAAACTATCATACATATATAAAACCACCTGTCTCTTGGGGAATCGCAATCATTAAAAGATAACATAGTACGTAAGCCGAAAAGGCTGCCACTATACATCACATTCTAAAATATACATATATATACGCAAGCCGATAAGACTTCCACTATGAATAGGAACTTTCCCAAAATATAAGTCATACTAGTACAGTTGGATAATATCTATATACCACCCATATATATATCTACAGACCTCTAAGAATATCAACAGTAACATATGATGGAACAGGTCCCCGCCATACCCATAGATAAATAAATATATATATCAAAATATTTATACCAAAATTTTAGGCTCTAGGACAATGGAGCACTTCCAAAATAGCTGAATGGAAATCTTAAGTTGGCGGATCCCTGAAATTAATATCTGTACCTGCGGGCATGAAACGCAGCCCCCCAAAGAGAGTGGGTCAGTACGACATATGTACTGAGTATATAAAGCATAAAATACCATAAAGGAGGTCATACCTGAAGTAGAGATTCAAGAGATAAGTATAATAATCAAGAAATCACTGTACCTGTGCCTTATGAAATAAAATCATACATGATTATATCATATATTATATCCGACCCATTATGGATTCGGTGAATCTGTCATATACATGTATCATATTCGGCCTATCATGGGGCTCGGCACCATCATCACATCATCATGTCATCATATCATATATATATATATATATATATATATATATATATATATCATACCCGGCCCTCTAGTGAGGGACTCGGTGAACAATGTAGTGAAACTATGCATGAATACATACCCAGCCCGGAACTCGGTGAAAGATATATTAAGGCATGCACGAGCAGAGTAGTGAGAAACCATATGCATTTAAATCATCATTTGGGACTCAAAAGAATAATTAAAATGGACTATCATTTAAAAATTAAGACAATAGTTATTTCAAGTAACCTTCGATTGCCATTATGAATTATGCCAAGCATGAATTATATCAAAATATAAATTATACCAAAATAGTATGGCTAAAATCATACACATTTATCAAAACATAATGATATAATTTCTAGGATTTAAGAACACTAGCCATCCACTAGTCTCTAAGAATAGGAGTTTCTTTGGAATTTATACATTCGTCGTCCGTTGATTTCATATGGATCATGCCAAAAGAAAGAAGGGATAGGCTTTACATACCTTTAGCATTTATCCTCACACAATATGTATATGCTTCCCCATAGGATCTCAACCTATATTAATACGTTAAGAACTATGATTAGGCTATGGAGAGGCATAAAAAGTACTTTGTCGTTTAGTAGGTTATTTCTGAAAATTTGAACAGCACCTCCCCTAAACTTCATCACCATTTTTGAGTATATAAATGTAAAAATAGGTTTTATATCCTACATTAAAGTTTTATATCTATGAAATATCTTTCCAGAACATCTTTATTCACTCAAAACGGAGCTTTACACAAGGATTTATGCTAAAATTACTAACAGCAGGCCCATCCAAAAACGAGTTTACAAAACACAAAATTCTAGGCAGCGACTCCCTTATACTGCTCACTTTCCCCACTTCCCAAATCAGTCATACAATCACCAAGAAATATCAATAATCACACATTCAAATGTCATGTCAAGGCAATCCAAGACGATATTCAAAAATACTCCAAACAACCCACATAACATTTAACTTCCGTTTATTACCAATATGAGGACTACGATGCCATCAAATTACTTCTAATAAGTTGCAGTCATCACACCTTATTAAAGTGATCTATAATAGCCCAACAATCAACCATACAATGCTTAATCATAACTTCAATTTAACATAAGCAGCCACATACTATAAGCCGCCCTTAAATCAATTACAATTTCAACTTGACATGTCGTATGCTTTTATTTTCATTTGTAATAAGCAACAATAACAACCACCACATTAATTGATGTTCATCCATTATTTTTAGTTTGTAACAACCCCAATATATCCCAAACATTAACATATACAATCTTTTCACTTTTAACACATAATTCATGACAATAATAGCAATACGACAATCAACCCAATCTAATTCAAACAATTCCAAATCTGTCCATTTTAATACCAACACTAACCATGGGGTTTTCTTGCTTCCAATTTCATTTAACACAAGTTAACATCTTCATTATAATATTATTCGTATGTTAAGGCAACCCACATTCATAACACTCAATAAAAATTCCAATCCATGTACAACTACTACATCTTTCAATTATCCTTAATGATCCATAGTCTTGACATTTTATCGAAACAATCCTAAAACAGCCCAACCAACATACTATGTAACATAAAACCTTAATTATCATTAATCTTCCAAGATTAACAAGAACAACAATAACATGTCAAAACATCCCCTAATTAACAATATAAGGAGACTCAAATCTTTGCGACGACTTGTGAACACACCGAGGAGACTACATATGATTTTACACCTTATGTCGTATTAACGTTTTTTCTAGTTTTTGTGAGTCATAGCAGTAGCCACATGTTAACAACATCACCTTCTTATGTGCAAGAAAATTATATTAACATCATTTAACTCCTATAACAGCACACAACAAATTCGACCTCAACTTTAACCATTTACTTTCCTTTATTCTCATCACTTAATTCATATCCATAACAATCAGATACTAAATAAAATTAATTTATCATTTTCATACCAAAACAGCCTCTAATGTTTCACCAATATTTCAGCATCAACACACATAATTTCATACATCTAATTCACATTTATACACTCACAAAATGTCCAAACTCACCCTAAAACGCATAGAAAATGTTCAAGCCTTACCTTTATACTTAGCTCCTTCGTTTGCTGAAGTTTGATGATTTGAAAGGATGAAGATTTTTTTGGTTGTTCCATGGTTGCTCGCATCACTGTAACTGTTGCCATGGTCTTGAAGAAAAACACCAACCTTGACCCCTTAATCTCTCCCTCAGTCTCTCTTTGTCGTCACTTCTCTCTAGCTCTATTTGATGAAAATGAGAGCTTCTCTCTTCTTGGAGAGATTTCTAGAGTTGAAAAAGGAATTGGATGCATATTTTAGTCAATAAAAAGACCAAGTGTGTTGTCCAAGAGGCCTACTTGTCCCTACTAAAGCATGGGCCAATTAGAATTGGCCATGTGGCAGTGGGGACCACTTTGTATTCCACTATTAACTTAATTCATCTTAATTAATCTCAAACTCCCTCTTAATAATCCAACCATGGTTAATTAATCCCTAATCTCGACTAATATTTCTATACTGATAGAAATTTGCAAACAGGTCGAGCCATTTTAAAATTTGGAATTAAAAATTCGCAGTCAGCACCTTTGTTCAATACAATAGTCATATCTCTTGATCTCAATACCGAATAAACTGCCACAACCTATGGTTGGAAATATAATCCAACTATCTACAACTTTTATTTTATAAGGTTTCTCAAATTCCCAAACCATGATGGGGTTATAGTCTCCCCAAGTCAGATTGCCCAAAAACGTAATTTAAAAATATCTTTTTGGAGGTCTTACACATGGTTTTTGCTCAAGGGTCCTTCTTGAGTTGTGTTTACTTCACATATATTATCTATATAAATTATCATATGTCCTTTTTATAAAAATTCCATTATGTGGGCTCCAGCTTAGCTCACGGTTAAGCCATATATAGCCATAGTAAGATAAAACGTTTCTGGGGTGTAACAGTTTAGGTGTCTAAGTAAAAGTTGGTGCCAAATTTAAGGGGCCACCAATGGATTTGGCCTAAAAATAAGCAATTTAAAAGTAAAAGAGAAAGTCTTAACCATTTTAAAATTTCCCCCACGAACTGGTTTTCACATGTATAAGCTTCTAAAATAAGAAATTGAAGTAAATATAGGTCTCAATCTTTGTATCTCAAATAGATCAAAGTAAAAGATAACGAGGAAAGGAAAGATGGTCGGCATCAACAGCTACCTCTCGAATCTCCTCAGTAAGCCGCGGATGGAATATGAGAGAATAGGATCACTATCTGGGCTCAGGACCTACACAAGTGTAGATAGAAAGGGTGAGTACCACCGACACGTACCCATCAAGCGAACAACTAAGACTAAGCCAAGCTAATAAGGCAAACGTACTCCAGTCATACCACCCAACTCCCAAACTACAACCTGCATAAAAATTAACCCAATCTAATAGTTCTAACAGTACAGTATGAGTATACACATAAGTCTTCACAACAGTACAACTCAAGTATCAAATAGGATCTCAATAGACAATAATACAGATCAAGGGGATAACAGGGGTAAAACAATCCAAAATGGCAAAAATGTATGATGTAATGAAATACAATGCAATGTCACATATGATGATGCATGTCTACCTTAAATTTTACACATCCGCTGACTAGCAGGCCATAACCCATGGGGGTCACACATGGACCATGTACCTGCCGAAACTATTTCCCTTCAGCGTAACTCATCTTTCACCGAAACCATTTCCCTTTGGTATTGCCGGAACCATTTTCTTTCAGAATAAATCATTTCTCGTTGGAATCATTTCCCTTCGGCATAATCATCGAATCAAATTTTGTCTTAAAGTATTAGAACTAATGCAAATAGGCAATGTCCATGTAAAATATAATGATGGAATGATAATATCAAAAAACCACAGCTCATATATCAAAAGTATTTTCAAATATCCACTATAAGTCAAATATTAACTCATATCACAATAATATATTCAAATATCCATGATAAATCAAGAATTAAATCATATCGAATCCAAGATGTATAAATTTTCGTATTTGCCATCTATTACCCACTTATTTCCATATCAATCCGTTTAAACATCAATTAATCTCACTAATCCCCAAAATCACTTTCTATCACTTCTAAACATATAAAACACGAATACATGATCCGACAACTTGCCTCAATTTCAACCTCGAGCTACATGGAATCTGAGCTTTACCCTTACGCCGATATTTTGAATCAAGATAATCTATTCAAATAAGCAATCCCAATAAGAATAGGATTCTAATGATACCCAATTTGATATTTTTAACACTAGGCCCAAAACTGACCCGAACAGTCCAAAATACCTGATTTTAAAAAAATGAATAGAAATCTAAAAAAGGTTCCTTGAAGTATTTAGAAACTATTAGTGAAATCGAAATTGAATTTGGACTTAAAACCAACCTATAATCGTCAAAACATTAAAACTTGGTTTCTTGAAAGACCTCCAATGTTTGAGTTCAATAATCCATGATTTAGATGCTAAAAACAACATATAATAGATGGATAATAACGAAATTGGATAGAAATTACTTACCCACTCGATATTCCTTGAAACTCTCCCAAGAATCATCCCTCCCGAGTGTCACGCCCCGAGAGGGTACCCTAGGCGTGGCCGGCACTCAAAAACCATTTCTGGCTTTCGAGAGAACCACTTGGTCTCATTTCTTATTTATTCATCAGCGGAAGACTTAAGAATACTAATGTGGGCTAGTCATAATCAAAGGAAAAATAGATAATTTTTATAAGAAGTAGTTTCTAAGGAGAGCTACTCCAATTACATCATCAGACTCTGTCTATGAAGCCTCTAATACTATTAGATGGTGCCAATGACATGTCCATGGCTACCTCAAAAGAAACATCACACTCAACAATAATAAAAGGATAAGGAGTTCCTTCGAATACAAGAAGGACTCACCAAATAGCTGAAAAGAAATGATCTTTAATGATGCGCTTGTTGAGGATCTATAACACCTGTATCTGCATCATAAAACGATGCAGGTCGAATGACGTCAGTACGTGGAATGTACGAGTATGTAAAATGGCAGGAAGGTAAGGACATATATCAAGAAACTCCTCTCAAGAAAACTCAGCTCAGAACTCAACATCATCTCAACATGAATATGTAATGCAAGTTTAAAATATAATAATAAAAATAATAGTAATAAGCAATCTTACTCAGTTGGGAGTTTCTCTAACCGACAACCATCACTTATGAGGTAGCGATGATACAACGAAGCGATGTCGTTGCCACATCCATCCAATACCTTGCCAGGGTAAAGGACATCACCATCTTGGATCCATTCATCAAAGTCCTCTTTTTGGGACTTAAGAGGCATAGCCTCCATCCTACGCTGGCTACGTAGTTCTGGGGTTTGAGTCAATTAAACTCTTACCCAACTCGGTGCTCAATACTACTCCCAAAATATGTGCTCATATTAAACTCATCATCTAGTCTCATTGGACTTTAATTTAAATCATCAAACTCATCTCATTTCATGGTCATCAATCATTATACTTCCAAAAACATCATTTACATCTCATCAAAACATCTTGCTCAAAATATCATTTTCTCAAATTCATTCAAATTCAACTCTTTTGCTCTTTCAAAACTCAATAAAATACATATATAGTATTAATTCATATAACTCTCTTTTTATCAATAAAAATAATAAAAAGCCAACATCTTTACTCAAAACATGTGTAAAAATATTCATGAACATTAAATCAATTAGGATTCATGGGAAAGTAGCCATGAACAATAATTCCAATAATATGAGAGATAAGAATAATAATAATATTAATGCATAATATATCAAACTCAATAGAAGAAGAATTAATTCATCTAGAATTCAAGATTTGAATAAAACTCAACTATAACTCAATTATAATGAATTTAAATATTGGGCGCATGGACAAACTCAATCCAATGCTATAAAAGCCTTACATACCTTAAATCTGAAGGTTTACTCCGAATTGGAACACTCTTGGACCCCTAGCCTTTTCTTCTCGCCGGAACGTTTTGTGTACTACCCGGAGTATAAGAATCACCGGAGTAGTATTTTTATACTACTAAAACTAAAACTATATTTGAGAAGAAGTATATAGAGAGAAGAAATGCTTAAGAAAGCTTGATGAATAAAATGAGGAAATAAGGTGGGTATTTATAGGTGGGAAAGAGGGACCTAACAATAAATAAAATAATTATAAAGAAAAATCTAAAACTTTAATGGAATATATTGATGTCATGGATGATGTTAAATGGAGGACAATTTATGTCATGCATGATGTCAAATGCATCTAGATGTTTCCATGGTAGGTAAGATGAGTTCTTTTTAACAGAATACTCATTTTCGAAGCTACGTTTAAATAAGATAAATTCCTTATTAGGATTTGGTTTCTTCATAAGAATTGTAGATATGGAAGTCTAGTTTCATATCGTTTAAGAATCAACCAATTTGGAGCAACCTACAGTGAGATATGAATTTTCTTCTATCAACACTCAATTCCATCACAGCACTATATCTTGCAAAGATTAATTTATTTGACCTACTTATACTCCAAATATAAAGTTATGTTCTTCATGAACGTTGTAGGTAAGGATGTTGTGATTACCCAGAAATTTGAATCACCTAATTTGGACCAACCTATGAAAAGTTATGCCCAAAATACAGAGGCTATATTATTTTCGTCGAGAATTGAAATACCGACATACAATATTTTAGTGGTTGTTACAATATCTCCCCCTTGGGATCATTCATCCTCGAATGAAGATGAAAATAGGAGACATAAAGAATGAATATCATCAATACATCAACTCTGATACTCAAATGGTCAATGACTTAAACTCAAGAATAAACATCGACTCAAAGGTAGAAGTAAGGAATATTACCTTGAATATCATCATCAGAAGGCATAAATAGATGAGGATAGTTAGCCTTCATATCTTCTTCAGCTTCCCATGTAGCCTCTTCAACAAATTGATTTCGCCATAGGACTTTGACAGATGCCACTTCCTTAGTTCTTAATTTGCGAACCTGACGATCAAGAATTTGAACTGGAATCTCTTCATAACTCAAACTCTCTTTCACTCCAATGCTCTCAGCTGGGACAACAAGTGAAGGATCTCCCAAACACTTCTTAAACATAGAGATGTGAAACACGGGATGAATAGCAGCTAATTCTGGAGGCAACTCCAATTCATAGGCTACGTTACCTACCCTCCTCATAATCTGATAAGGACCAATGTAGCGGGGACTAAGCTCTCCTTTCTTTCCAAATCTCATCACACCCTTCATGGGTGAAACTTTCAAGTATACCCAATCGTAGACTTCGAATTCCAAATCTCTTCTTCTAACATCAGTGTAGGATTTCTGGCGACTTTGAGCAGTCCTCAACCTCTCTTGTATGGTTTTCACCTTCTCCATAGCTTGGTGAACCAAGTCTGGTCCAATCAACTCAGCTTCACCAACTTCAAACCAACCAATTGGTGATTTACATCTCCTCCCATATAGAGCTTCATAGGGAGCCATTTGAATACTCGAATGGAAACTATTATTGTATGCAAACTCAATAAGAGGTAAATGATCATCCCAATTACCTTTGAAGTCAATGACACAGGCTCTTAACATATCCTCCAAAGTCTGTATCGTACGCTCTGCCTGGCCATCTGTTTGCGGATGAAGAGCAGTACTAAGGTTCACTCTTGAACCCAAGCCCTTCTGAAATGACTTCCAAAACTGAGCAGTAAATTGAGCTCCCCTATCAGAGATGATAGACAAAGGAACTCCATGCAGTCTAACAATCTCTCTAAGATACAGTTTGGCATAATCCTCTGCAGTGTTCGTAGTCTTAACCGGTAAGAAATGGGCCGATTTGGTCATCCTATCCACAATCACCCAAATAGAGTCATGTTGTTTGCGGGTTCGTGGTAAACCGGTAATGAAGTCCATATTGATCATTTCCCACTTCCATTCCGGTATCTCTATATTCTGAGCCACTCCACAAGGCCTTTGGTGCTCAACTTTAACTTGTTGGCAATTTGGGCACTTGGACACAAACTCTGCTATATCTCTCTTCATTCCACTCCACTAGTATACTTCTCTCAAGTCATGATACATCTTTGTTGAACCTGGATGGATGGAATACTTAGAATTATGTGCTTCTTTCATGATTCTCTCCCTAATACCATCAACACTTGGAACACATAATCTTTCTTGATATCTCAACACTCCATCTCCCCCTTTGGTAAAAGCCATTACCTTCTGCTTGTGAACCTCATCCTTCAGTTAAAGAAGAATGGGGTCCTGATCTTGCTTTTCTTTCACCTCTGTAACTAGAGATGATTCGGCTCCATTTCGTACTATTGTACCACCCTCACTAGAGTTAATAAGTTGAACTCCCAAACGCGCAAGTCTATGCACTTCCTTTGCCAACTCCTTCTTTTCCTCTTCCACATGAGTTGTACTCCCCATAGATAACCTGCTAAGAGCATCAGCAACTACATTTGCTTTACCTGAGTGGTAGAGAATGCTCATGTCATAATCCTTGAGCAACTCTAGCCATCTCCTTTGCCTCAAATTCAGCTCCTTCTGGCTGAATACATACTGTAAGCTCTTATGGTCTGTGAACACATCCACATGTACACCATAAAGATAGTGACGCCAAATCTTAAGAGCAAATACCACAGCTGCCAACTCAAGGTCATGAGTGGGGTAGTTCCTCTCATGAGTCTTAAGCTGCCTGGAGGCATATGCAATGACCTTACCTTTCTGCATCAATACACATCCCAACCCAACTCTTGAAGCATCACAATAGATTACAAAACCATCTGTTCCTTCGGGTAGGGATAGTACTGGAGCAGTAGTCAATCTAGCTTTCAACTCTTGAAAACTTTTCTCACAAGCATCAGACCATTGAAACTTAGCCTTCTTCTGAGTCAGCTTAGTCAATGGTGAGGATATGGATGAAAATCCCTCAACAAACCTCCTGTAGTAACCAGCCAAACCTAAGAAACTTCTTATATCGGTTGGAGAGGTGGGTCGGGGCCAGTTCTTAACTGCCTCAATCTTTTGAGTATCAACTTGGATTCCATCCCCAGATATAATATGACCTAGGAATGCTACAGACTCAAGCCAAAACTCACACTTTGAAAACTTAGCATACAACTCCTTCTCCTTAAGAGTTTGAAGGACAATCCTAAGGTGATTAGCATGCTCACTCTTACTTCTAGAGTAGACCAAAATATCATCGATGAAGACAATTACAAACGTATCTAGGTATGGCTTGAATACTCGGTTCATGAGGTCCATAAAAGCTGCTGGAGCATTTTTCAATCCAAAGGACATAACAAGAAACTCAAAATGACCATAGCGGGTTCGAAAAGCCGTCTTCGGGATGTCACATTCTCTCACTTTCAACTGGTGATAGCCTGATTTGAGGTCAATCTTAGAGAAACATGTGGCACCCTGAAGTTGGTCAAATAAATCATCTATTCTGGGGAGAGGGTACTTGTTTTTAATGGTGACCTTATTTAGTTGTCGGCAATCAATGCACATTCTAAGGGACCCATCTTTCTTTCGCACGAATAGGACAGGAGCGCCCCAAGGTGAGACACTTGGCCTGATAAACCCCTTATCTAGGAGGTCTTTCAGTTGTTCTTTCAACTCTTTTAACTCAGCAGGAGCCATCCTATAAGGAGGAATAGAGATAGGTTGTGTATCAGGAAGGACATCAATACCAAAGTCTATCTCTCTATCAGGAGGGATTCCGGGTAGATCTTCAGGAAAGACTTCAGGAAACTCATTCACAATGGGAACTGACTCAAGAGATGGAGTCTGATCATTAATATTTTTGACTCGGACTATATGATATATACATCCCTTAGAGATTAATTTTCTGGCCTTAAGGTAGGAAATAAATTTACCCCTAGGCACTACAGAATTCCCCTTCCACTCTAAGATAGGCTCGTTTGGAAATTGAAACTTGACAATTCGGGTCCTACAATCAACTGAAGCATAACAAGAATAAAGTCAGTCCATACCAAGAATCACATCAAAATCAACCATGTCCAACTCAACTAAGTCAGCCATGGTATCCCTATGATAGATTGACACAGTATAATTTCTATAGACCCTCTCAGCTAAGATAGAATCACCAACAGGAGTAGACACACTGAAAGGCTCAAGAAGACACTCAGGAAGGATCTCAAATTTACTAGCCAAGTAAGGAGTCACAAAAGATAATGTAGCACCCGGATCAAGTAATGCATACACATCAAAAGAAAGGACTCGGAGCATACCAGTAACAACATCGGGTGCATTCTCTTGGTCTTGGCGACTACCCATAGCATACAGACGGTTGGTTCCCCCACCTGCACTTGAAGCTGCACCTCTATGATTACCTCTATTCTGTGGAGCTGCAGAAGAAAACTGAGCTCTACTACTTCCATCTCCCTGCCTCTTTGAAGGACACTCATTCTGGAAGTGACCTATATTTCCACATCCGTAGCAAGCATTGGTGCCCACACGACACTCTCCCAAATGGAGCCTCCCACATCTAGCACATGGTGGTTTTCCTCTAGAACCTTGATCCATACTTAATTGGGATTGAGAACCTTGAGATCGAAAGTTTTGGTGACTTAGCGATCTCTGATCATACTTGGTATTAGGTGTAAAAGCATTTGTTGGGGAAGGTGCATAATTGGAAGACCTTTTCTGAAAGAAAGACTTGTTACCCTTCCCTTGCTTCTACTCATTCTCATGCCCAGCAGACTTAGCCTTCTTGCTTAGGTGTTCTTCTCGATCCTTTTTCTTGTCATCCTCAACCTGCTGAGCATACACCATCAATCTAGAAAAATCCATGTCAGAAATCATTAGCATTGCCTTACATTCTTTCTTTACATGTTTGCCTAGGCCAGAGACAAACTTCCTCATCTTAGACCTCATATGAGGAATCATTTCTAGGGCATATTTGGACAATTGAATAAACTTCAAACTATACTCTTTCACAGTCATACTCTCTTGCTTGAGGTTCACAAACTCCTCAATTTTTGCTTCACGTAGCTCTTGGGGAAAGAAGTTATCAAGAAATGCTCTTTCAAACTCATCCCAAAGAGCAGGCTCTGCATCCTCACCTCTACTTTCTTCCCACTGGTTATACCAGACATTTGCCACATCCTTGAGTTGATAAGACACCAACTCAACCCCCTCAATCTCTGTAGCATGCATCGCTTTTAGTATCTTCCACATCTCATCAATGAAATTTTGGGGGTCTTCATCAACGTTGGAACCAGTGAAGACCGGCGGATTCATTCTCAAAAAATCTCTGATCCTCATGGCAGCAGATGGCTCTTGATAACTAGAGCTAGGAGTTGATGAACTTTGGCTACTATTTCGAGCAGCCACCAACTGGGTGAGCATAGCAATTGCTCCTCGAAAATCTTCCTCAGAAGTAGGAGTGGTCTGAACAGTAGGTACTTGGGGTACCTCAGTAGACCTTGCAGGTCGGCCCCTAGTTCTCTGTGGAGGCATTACTGACTGTGGAACCTCAGTACTGGCAGCGTTCCTCTGACTAGATGAACGTTTAGGAGGCATGTCTGAAACGTGTAAACGCATGAATTAGAAAGAAAGCTTTTATAGAGTTAAACTCTATCGCACGAACTCAGATTATGAAAGAAGTGAAATAATTCCTAATGTCCTATAGCTTCCTGATTATAAGTGTGGTGCACGACACACCCATAAACAAGACTTTACTAGACACGGCTTCATAGACACCCTAGGACTCTTGAACTCTGTGCTCTGATACCAAGTTTGTCACGCCCCGAGAGGGTACCCTAGGCGTGGCCGGCACTCAAAAACCATTTCTGGCTTCCGAGAGAACCACTTGGTCTCATTTCTTATTTATTCATCAGCGGAAGACTTAAGAATACTAATGTGGGCTAGTCATAATCAAAGGAAAAATAGATAATTTTTATAAGCAGTAGTTTCTAAGGAGAACTACTCCAATTACATCATCAGACTCTGTCTATGAAGCCTCTAATACTATTAGATGGTGCCAATGACATGTCCATGGCTACCTCAAAAGAAACACCACACTCAAAAATAATAAAAGGATAAGGAGTTCCTTTGAATACAAGAAGGACTCACCAAATAGCTGAAAAGAAATGATCTTTAATGATGCGCTTGTTGAGGATCTATAACACCTGTATCTGCATCATAAAACGATGCAGGTCGAATGACGTCAGTACGTGGAATGTACGAGTATGTAAAATGGCAGGAAGGTAAGGACATATATCAAGAAACTCCTCTCAAGAAAACTCAGCTCAGAACTCAACATCATCTCAACATGAATATGTAATGCAAGTTTAAAATATAATAATAAAAATAATAGTAATAAGCAATCTTACTCAGTTGGGAGTTTCTCTAACCGACAACCATCACTTATGAGGTAGCGATGATACAACGAAGCGATGTCGTTGCCACATCCATCCAATACCTTGCCAGGGTAAAGGACATCACCATCTTGGATCCATTCATCAAAGTCCTCTTTTTGGGACTTAAGAGGCATAGCCTCCATCCTACGCTGGCTACGTAGTTCTGGGGTTTGAGTCAATTAAACTCTTACCCAACTCGGTGCTCAATACTACTCCCAAAATATGTGCTCATATTAAACTCATCATCTAGTCTCATTGGACTTTAATTTAAATCATCAAACTCATCTCATTTCATGGTCATCAATCATTATACTTCCAAAAACATCATTTACATCTCATCAAAACATCTTGCTCAAAATATCATTTTCTCAAATTCATTCAAATTCAACTCTTTTGCTCTTTCAAAACTCAATAAAATACATATATAGTATTAATTCATATAACTCTCTTTTTATCAATAAAAATAATAAAAAGCCAACATCTTTACTCAAAACATATGTAAAAATATTCATGAACATTAAATCAATTAGGATTCATGGGAAAGTAGCCATGAACAATAATTCCAATAATATGAGAGATAAGAATAATAATAATATTAATGCATAATATATCAAACTCAATAGAAGAAGAATTAATTCATCTAGAATTCAAGATTTGAATAAAACTCAACTATAACTCAATTATAATGAATTTAAATATTGGGCGCATGGACAAACTCAATCCAATGCTATGAAAGCCTTACATACCTTAAATCCGAAGGTTTACTCCGAATTGGAACACTCTTGGACCCCTAGCCTTTTCTTCTTGCCGGAGCGTTTTGTGTACTACCCGGAGTATAAGAATCACCGGAGTAGTATTTTTATACTACTAAAACTAAAACTATATTTGAGAAGAAGTATATAGAGAGAAGAAATGCTTAAGAAAGCTTGATGAATAAAATGAAGAAATAAGGTGGGTATTTATAGGTGGGAAAGAGGGACCTAACAATAAATAAAATAATTATAAAGAAAAATCTGAAACTTTAATGGAATATATTGATGTCATGGATGATGTTAAATGGAGGACAATTTATGTCATGCATGATGTCAAATGCATCTAGATATTTCCATGGTAGGTAAGATGAGTTCTTTTTAACAGAATACGCATTTTCGAAGCTACGTTTAAATAAGATAAATTCATTATTAGGATTTGGTTTCTTCATAAGAATTGTAGATATGGAAGTCTAGTTTCATATCGTTCAAGAATCAACCAATTTGGAGCAACCTACAGTGAGATATGAATTTTCTTCTATCAACACTCAATTCCGTCACAGCACTATATCTTGCAAAAATTAATTTATTTGACCTACTTATACTCCAAATATGAAGTTATGTTCTTCATGAACGTTGTAGGTAAGGATATAGTGATTACCCAGAAATTTGAATCACCTAATTTGGACCAACCTATGAAAAGTTATGCCCAAAATACAGAGGTTGTATTATTTTCATCGAGAATTGAAATACCGACATACAATATTTTAGTGGTTGTTACACCGAGCTTCCCAAGGTCGGACAATGGAGGACATGAGGTGTAATTAGCAATTTAGGGATTAAACATTTTTCAAGCATATTTTACCCTTCGCAATCATGTAGGGTCAATAGGTTAACTTATCTAATCGACCCTCGCGATCACGACAGTGCCCATGCGATTATGATGAATGATCCAACTCACACTTCGCGGTCGTGAGTAAGCCTACGCGATCACGAAGAACAACACCACAGACACCAGATATCAGAAAGCAACAACAAAGCCACTAAGTCTACATTCTCGGATCAACCCTCAGGATTCGTGCACACAAACCTGATATTCTACTATACTAATTTCAACGTTTCAAATTCAATGGAACCATCAAAATTTGAATTTGAGGTCTCCTTGACCCGAATTGTGAAAATTCACAACTAAACTAACTTAAGCTTTCAAAATACCAAAATGGACTCGGGATCTCTAACAATTCCACTAACATTTTTTCTAGACCAAAAACCATCCTCCGAATCTAACAGAGTCTTCGAAATTCTATTCCAAATGTCGAAACCCCAAAAGTTGACTGATGTCAAACCTTGGTCTAAAATTCATCAAATTCACAACTCAAGACCTCAATTCTTAGTTATATCCCTAATTCTGATTCTGTAAACTCTACTACACTAATTTTTTCACTCCAGAGTTGTTGGAATCGATGGAATTTTATTCTGAGACTCATAGATCTGGTTGACATAAAATACCACTTTTAAACACTTAAAGCTTATGAAAACTCCAATTTTCCAAAACCCAACCTTTTGATAGAATTTTCCCAAAACCAACTCTCGATACAAACCAAAAAAGACTCGGAGCAATGAGGGGGATGGGTAAAATGGTTATTTCGTAAAAAATTCTAAAAATAATCTTCAGGGTCATTACACGGGAAAACTTTGGGGTAAGTGATTCGAACCTTAAATATTGATTGCCATTGATTATTTAAGATTTCTAGCATGAAATTGAGGGTTTTGAATTGGAGAAATTGGGGTTTTCAAGAACTTGAATAGTTTCAATGTTTTGATGAATGTAAGCTCGTTTTAAATTCGAATCCACTTCCTTTTTCACTAGTAGATACCAAATGCTTTGAGGATGTTGTTCATATAAAAAAATTCTAGAATTGTTTGCTCATTTTTTAAACTGGATTTTTTGGGCATTTTGGGTCAATTTCGCCCAATTTTCAAAAATATAATTTGGATATCGTTGGTTCCGTATTTTGATTGGGAATTCAAATTTGCATAGATTATGGTGATTCGAAGTGTATTCAAAAAGGAAAGGCTCATGTTGATTGATCAATCGCGTATTGGCTAAGGTAAGTGGACTCTTAAAACTCCATGAATCTTTTAGAATCTCGAATTTCTCGAGTATATATGTGTTGGGGAGTAATGTGGATGAGGTTACGGGTTGACTTATGAAATGAATTAATCTAACTTAAATGGTGGGGTTAATAAAATGATGATGTGTGTTATTGTTGATAATTAAATATTACATGTCGTGATCTAGATATCTATGTGTATTTGATAAAATACTTGATAGTCTAATTATGATTGCGGTTTGTTTGAATTGATTATTCCTCGTTACTTATGTGAGAATGTTGTTTGTATTGGTTTTGAAACATTATGATGAGAGGTATATGATTGTGAGATTGAGGTCATTTTCGGTTAGAGAGAGGAGATTGCCGAGGTCATTTTTGGCAAGAGATTGATAGGCCGAGGTCATTTCCGATGGGATTATATTGCTGAGGGCATTTTTGGTGGATTATATTATCGATGTCATTTCTGACGGAATTATATTGTTGAGGTTATTTTCGGCGATATTATATTGCCGAGGTCATATCTAATGGGGTTATATAGTTGAGGTTATTTCCAGCGAGGTTGTCAGACCGAGGTCATTTTCGGTCAGAGATTATGAGACAAATGTCATTTCCGATCAGATTTTATTATGCTGAGGTCTTTGCCAACAATTAGACACATGCATGATCATTGAATGTGCATATACATGTTTTGTATATCTGTGTGTGATAGTTTTGATGTCTATTTGTGACATGATTATTTGTACGATATATCTTGTGATATTGAGCTGAGATCTGATTCTTTTTTAACTGTTAGGTTGGGCTAATTTCTTCGTAGGTTGTATTTACGGAGGTTCGGTTGGGTTGAAAAGGAGTTCGTGTATTCTATTAGATATACTTAGTTTTTCTAGTTAGCTTGCTAGTTACTGTGTCATTTGATACTCGCCCTTGCCTCTACACTTATGTAGGTTTTGAACCTGGACTTTAATCATCATCCTTTTCTGATCATTCAAGGCTTCTAGGAGTTTGGGAGAGGTAGTTATTGATATCCAGTGTACTCTCAGATTTCTTGTACTTTTATGCTTTACTCTATTTGAGAGTTGAAAATATATTGAGACTTGTACTTCATTTTAGTATTGTGTTCTTTAGCGGCTTGTATATGTAAAAACCAATCTTTGGAGGTATTTAAGTTGACAGACTTTTGCTTTTGTTTATTATTTACTAATCTAGATTGTTTCCACTTTATTTACTGAAGTGTTGGATTTTAGGCTGACTTGTCTAGTGGAAAAGGACAAGTGCCACTATGCCCGAATTCGGGTCGTGAAAAATAATCATTAATTTAACTATAATTCATGCTATTAAGTAGAAATAAGAATTACCAATAAAGAAATCTTATTTGACATCAAGAGATTTAGCTGAAAGAGTTTTGAACTCCATGGTGGAACAACCAATGAATAAACACACACATACCTTAGAGTAAGGCTTGAAGAAAATTGGGTAAATAAGCATAATTTATCATATAATCAAAATACTTTAGGCATGAGAGTGGAAGGAATACTCTCATTGAAGTCTTACATACATGGAATCCGAAGCTTTACTCAGAATCAAAGGACTTAATGAACACTCTTTAATCCTAGACTTTTCTCCTCGTCGGAGCATTTGTGTACTACCCAAAGTATATGAATCACCAGAATAGTATTTCTACACTACTAAAAAATAAAACTATATTTTGAGAATGAGTAAATATGTATAAAGAGAAGAGTTGCTTGATGAATAAAATGATGAAATAAGGAGGTTATTTATAAGTGTAAAAGATAGACCAAACAATACATAAAATAATTATAAAGAATGAACTTGAAAATTCAATGGACGATTGTGATTTCATGGGTGATGTCAAATGGAGGAATATTGATGTCTTGGGTGATGTCAATTGGATCTAGATATTCCATGGTTGGTGAGATGAATTTTATTTTTAGGGAATACCCTTTTTCTTTCAAAGCTACATTTGAATAAGCTAACTTCATAATTAGGATTTGGTGTCTTTATATGAATTGTAGGGGGTGTTACATTATCTCCCCCTTGGAAACATCTGTCCTCGAATGAGACAAGACTTAGATTGAGTAAAGTAGAGTGGTAAGACAAAAACCCATCATTAATGCAATAGTGCAATTTAAAACATCGTTCGAAACATATTTCATAATTTTGCATGCATATGACAAGAAAAGTTGAAATGCAAGGATTTCAAGTAACTGAGCAAGGAAAACTTAATACCTTAGGTTTGGGTAGAGGGAAAAAGATGAGGGTATCGCTTAATAATATTCATCCTCGACTTGTTGATTCCTCCAAATGACTTTGACGGATTCAAATTCCTTTTTCCTCAACCTTTTGACTTATTGGTCCAAAATTTCAATCGGAACCTCTTCATAGGTCAATTTTTCTTCAACGTTCACTACTTCTAAAGGCAAAATGGAACTTAGATCACCTATACACTTTCGTAACATAGACACATGGAATATCGTATTACCATAGATATTTCCAATGGCAACTCCGACACATACGCAACCTTGACAACACGTCTTAAGATTCTATAAGGCCGCACATACCTAGGGCTCAACTTTTCCTTCTTGCTAAACCAAACTACACCCTTCATGGGTGAAACCTTAAATTATACCCAATCATCCACACTAAACTCAAGATCCCTTCTACAAGTATCGAAATAAGACCTTTGACGACTTTGAGCTGCCTTCAACCTTTCTCTAATGACTCTCTCATTTTTCAAAGCATCAAGCATTAAATTGGGACCCAACAAGGTCATCTCATACACTTTGAACCAACAACCTGGAGACCTACATTGTCTCCCATACAAAGCATCAAACGGTGCCATCCCAATACTTGAGTGGTAGTTATTTTGTAAGCGAACTCAATAAACGGTAGATGGTCGTCCTAACTTCCCTTGAATTTCAAAACACAAGCCCTCAACATATCTTCTAGTATTTGAATTGTCCATCCGACTTACCCATCGATTTGAGGATGAAATGTGGTACTTAACTTCACTTTAGTACCAAGTCCCCTTTGAAATGATTTCCAAAAATGAGAAGTGAATTAGGTACCACAATCCAGAATAATTGACAACGGCACACCATGCAACCTTACCAATTCCCGAATGTACAACTTAGAATAATCCTTGGCCTTATAAGAATTCTTGATCGGTAAAAAGTGAGTTGACTTCATCATACTATCAACAACCACCCAAATCAATTCATGATGTTTCTGAGTATGAGGAAATCCTATTACAAAGCTCATGTTCACATCTTCCTACTTCCAAGTGAGGATTCTAATGTCTTGTGCTAGGCCACCCAGCCTTTGGTGTTCGGCCTTAACTTGTTGAAAATTTGGGCACTCGACCATGAACTTTGCTATATCCCTCTTCATACCGACCCACCAATACACATCTTTCAAATCCCTGTACATTTTGGTCGAACCAGGATGCATAGAATATGAAGAATTATGAGCCTCTTTCAAAATCAAATCCCCTTAGGCCATCCATGTCCAAAACACATATCCGACCTTGGTGATGAAGTACTCCATCTCCCCCTTGTGAAAAGACTTCTACTTTTTTCTCTTTCACCAATTTTTTCAAATCCACCAATGTTGGATCAAAGTCTTATTTTGACTTAACATCTACTACCAAAGACAATTTGGACCCATTTTTCGCACACACGCCACGCCATTGGAACCACTTAACTTCACTCTCAATCTAGCCAACTAGTGAACATCCCATACCAACTCCCTCTTCTCTTTATCAACATGAGACACACTCCCCATAGACACCCTACAAACCACATCGACAACAACATTAGCCTTATCGGGATGATAACGCACACTCATGTCATAATCCTTGAGAAGTTCAAGCCACCTCATTTTCCTTAGGTTGAGTTCCTTTTCTGTGAACATATATTGGAGACTTTTGTGATCGGTAAATACATCTATATGTACCCCATAGAGGTACTGCCTCTAAATCTTTAGAGAAAACACAATGTCCACTAACTCAAGATCATGGGTAGGGTAGTTACGCTCGTGTACTTTTAGTTGCCTAAAAGTATAGGCTATAACCTTGCCTTTTTTCACGAAAACATAACCCAAACCCACCCTCAAAGCATCACAATATATATTGAACCCATTTATTCCTTCCAGTAGAATCAAGATAGGAGCAGAGGTAAGTCAATCTTTCAAAGTTTGGAAACTCCTCTTTATACTTATCCATTCATAGAAATTTTGCCTTCTTTTGGTTCAATCTCGTCAAAGGAGATGAAATGGAAGAGAAGCCCTTCAACGAACCTTCTATAATACCCGTATAGACTCAAAATGCTCTTAATGTCTGAAGGAGACAATGGTCTAGACCAATTCCATACCACCTCCATCTTTTTAGGATCAACCTTGATTCTCTCTCCGGACACTATGTGACCAAGGAAAGGCACTTACTAAACTTGGCAAACAATTTTTATCCCTCAAAGTTTGAAGCACAATTCTCAAATGACCCTTATGTTCTTCCTCACTCCAAGAATAAATAAAGTTATTATCAATGAAAACCACTACAAACGTATCAAGGTAACGCTTGAACACCCTATTCATTAGATCTATAAACATCATCGGTGCATTCATCAATCCAAACGATATCACTAAAAACTCAAAGTGACCATAGCATGTTCGAAATGTCGTATTAGGAATATCACACTCCCTTACTCTTAATTGATGACAACCGTTCCAGAGATCAATCTTTGAGAAATAATTTTCCCCTTGCAATTGGTCAAATAAATCATCAATCCTATGAATTGAATACTTGTTCTTAATGGTCACCTTGTTTAATTAATTGTAGTCTATGCACATCCGAAGTGACCCATCATTTTTTCTCATAAACAACACGGGAGCACCCCATGGTGAAATACTTGGTCTTATGAATCCTTTTTCCAACAAGTCCTTTAATAGTTCCTTTAACTCCTTTAATTCAGTCGAGGCTATTCGGTAGGGAGGACTAGAGATAGTTAGGTATCGGGGAGGAGATCGATACCGAAATCAATTTCCCTTTTGGGAGGGACACCAGGAAGGTTGTCAGGAAAGACATTGGAAAACTCCTTAACCATGGGGACTGACTCAAGAGAAGGAATTTCAAAGTTTACATCCCTAACCCTCACAATATGATAAATACAACCCGTAAAAATCAATTTTCAAGCCTTAAGAAAAAAATAAACCTACCATTTACTATTGAATCATGACCTTTCCATTCAAGAATAGGCTCACTTGGGAATTGAAACTTGACTCTACGAGTTCTACAATCTGTAGAAGCATATGATACATGCAACTAATCCATCCCAAGAATAACACCAAAATCTACCATGTCAAGCTTAATGATATTACAAGGAACAACTTTGTGCAAGATAAGCATGGGACAACCCTTATAGATTTTTCTAGCAACAACTGACTCACCAACAAGGATAGATACCAAATATGGTTCTAATAACATTTCAGGTAACACATCAAACTTATAAGCAAGAAATGGAGTAACAAATGACAAATTGGCACTCAGATCTAATAATGCATACACATCAAAATCAAAAATCTTTAACATACATATGACGACATTGAGTGCTTCCTCAATTTCTTGTCTTCCATGTAAAAGCATAAAATCAGTTGGTGCGTTGGCCACTACCTTGAGCCTATCCACCATGAATAATTTGGCCTTGAGGGTTATGACCACCACTTCTACAATCTCTAGCTTGGTGATCGGGTTAACCACACTTGAAGCATACATTAGAGCCGACTAAGCATCCCCCTTTGTGAGTCTTTCCACACTTCTTGCAAGCGGGGAGAGCTTGAGCACTCACATTATCCCTTGGAACCATAGGATTGACACGTTTTTCCTTGATGAACCTTGGAAGAGGAGTATTGATGAGACCTTGCCCCGTGAATCTTTGCCCACCTTGTCCTTTTCTTCCACCACTATAACTGGACTTTTGGTGAGTGAACCCTCCACCATCACCTCTGGCCTTCTTAAACACTCTTGACCTCTCCCTCAATTTCTCATCCTCAATTTGTTTCACATATGTCATAATTCAAAAGATGTCCATCTCTTTTATCAACATGGCTGTCTTACATTCTTTAGACACCAAACTAGAAACATCGGAGATGAATTTACTCATTTTTCCCTTGGGTCAAAAACCATGAAAGGAGCATACTTAGACAATTTGGTGAATTTGAGGGCATACTCTCTCACATTCATGTTCCCTTGGCGAAGATTGATGAACTCTTGAATTGTTATCTCCCTTAGCTCTAAAAGAAAGAAACAATTTAAGAAGGCACCCTTGAAATCTTCCCACTCTATAGGTCACATACCTTCACCCCTTTCAACCATAATTTGTTCAAACCAACTCTTGCTACAACCTTGAGTTGATAGGCCACTAGCCCAGCCTTTTCATTTGGAGGTACTCTCATAATTACTATAATCTGATAAAATTTCTCAATAAATTCTATTAGATCCTTATTTACTTTGGAATCATCAAACTCGGGCGGATTCATCCTCTTAAATTCTCGAATAACAGTAACTGGAGTACGAATTTGAGAAAGAGGAGGAACAACACATTGATTAGCTTAGTTGTCCATGACTTGGGCCAACAAAGTGATGATATTTCAAAACTCCACATCTGTAACTCCCTCATCATGTGAAGCCTCGGAAATTGGAGGATCTTGGTCCTTGTTACCATCTATTGCTCTAGGTGGAGGTACCCTTCTTGGAGGCATTATCTAGAGAGCACGAAATGATTTGTTAGATAAAGAAAGTCTTAGGAAAACTCTAAGGCACAAAATCATAAAAGAAGGGAAACATTTCCTAAATGCCTCACAGACTCGGAGTTTCTCCCTTATTCATATAATTTCGTATTTCAAAAAAAATATTTTAATTTTAAGTAAAATAACTAAACCAAGTGCTATTTTGACCCAAGGCTTTGTGAAATCTTCTAAGATATTAATGGTAAAAGGATTGGGGTTGGTTGAACATATCACCAAACTGGATAAAGTTATTATTCTAATCTAGGCTCTAAAAGAATATGTATGTTGATTCATATCAATTAATTCGAAATTAATTCTAGGGAAGATCTTCCTCTCCAATCTGATATTACGGTACCGATATAGACCAAAATTCTGTTATGGTCCAAAAGTGGGCTTCACAACCATGAACCAGACCCTATTAAACGCGGTATGTTGGACTCCAAGGACCATTCAAAACCTCAGTCTCTAATACCAAGTTTGTCACGACCCAAGCCTAAGGCCTAGGCGTGACACGACGAATGAGGAACTCGAAAGTACCTCAAACAAGCCTCTTAGTATTCTTTTAGTCTTTCATAGGTAATGAAAATAAATAAACAAGTAAAAATCAAAATAGTAAATCTTCAACTTACATATGTCCAACAATACCTCTAACTTTTAGATTTAACGGGGCTAAGACAAGTCCCTAGTACACCCTCAATCAAAATAGAATAAAATATCATAGTAAATGTCTAAAGGTCTCAACATATCATAATCTAGAAAGATAAATGAATATTGTTCCCGGAACATGGGAACTCACCAAAAGTAGCCTTCAAACAAAATCTCAACTATCGATATGAAGGAGAACGAGGAGGAGCACTGATTCCTACATGGTGATATCATGTAGGCAAAAGTATGCGTTAGTACTTTGAATGTACTAAGTATGTAGACATGAAAAATATTTAAGACATTTATAAGGTAAAGTTCATAAATGAGTGCATGCATGAAAAATCAAGTAGATAGTATTTAAATCATACACATGTGGATATATACATGCATGAGTAATCATGTAAATAGCATTTGAAATATTCATTTGCAGGAAGTTGACTATAGCCGACATTAAGACCATGTGAGCTATTACATGAAATCCAACATAACCCCCTACGTTGGCGGGGAGTCTACTTTCCTAGGGTAGAACTCCATCAGCTTTACATTCATTCTTTAACTTTAACTTTAAGGACTTTCGTGGATCCACTAGCCTAAGCTTACGAGGGCTTCTATGTTGGCACATAGTTAATGAAACAAGGGGTTACTACTAGGATTCCCCTACCGAACCCCACATCAATGCCCCATTCGGTGCTAAGTCAATCCCACAAAATAGTTTAATACTTCAAAATAGTCATAGCATATAGCTTGAGAATTCAAAACATCATATTAGGTAGAATAGCTCATTAAAATCGTTGGTGATTTGAATATGCAAGAATTGTCCTTATTGCATAAAAAATCTATCATTCATATCATTTCATCATTCTTTCATTTCATAAGACTCTATTTTAATCATAGACATTGCTTTCATAAACATTCACTTGGAGTCAAAAGTTTTCAAGTCAAACTTCATTAAAAACATAGTAAAATTAGGTGGGTTCAAATCACTTCAACTTTCAAACATGTATGCAAATAAAATTATGCATAAATACTTTAAAATACATCAATTAAAAATCATGTTTTAAACAATCCACCATGAAATTTTAAGAACTTTTAAAGAACTAAGTAGAGAAAATACTTGCAAACCATTAATCCATACATATGAAATAATTTTATATCAAAATAGACCAATAATCATTAGTTTAACCATGATTCATGCTACTAAGTAGAAATAAGAATTACCCATAAAAAAAGTTTATTTGAAATCTAGTGATTTAGTTAAAAGAGTTTTGGACTCCATGGGTGTAAGAACCCATGGATAAATACCCGCATACCTTAGAGTAAAGCTTGAAGAAAATTGAGTAAATAAACATAATTTATCATATAATCAAAATAATTTAGGCATGAGAGTGGAATAAATACTCTCATTGAAGCCTTACATACATAGAATCTGAAGTTTTACTCAGAATCGAAGGACTTAATGAACACTCTTGAATCCTAGACTTTTCTCCTCGTCGGAGAATTTTGTGTACTATCCGGAGTATATGAATCATCAAAATAGTATTTCTAAACTACTAAAAACTAAAACTATATTTTGAAAATGAGTAAAGAAGTATATAGAAAGAAAAGTTGCTTGAAAAAGCTTGATGAACAAAATGATTAAATAAGGTAGGTATTTATAGGTGTGAAGGAGGGACCTACCAATAAATAAAATAATTACAAAGGATAATCTTAAAAATTCAATGGAAGATTGTGATCTCATGTGTGATGTCAAATGGAGGACTATTGATGTCATGGGTGATGTCAAATGGATCTAGATCTTCTATGGTTGGTGAGATGAATCTTCTTTTTACGGAATATCCTTTTTGGAGCTATATTTGAACAAGATAACTTCCTAATTAGGATTTAGTTTCTTATATAAATGGTAGCTCCAGAAGTCTCCTTTCATACCGTTCAAGAATCAACTGAATAGGATCATCCTACAATGAGTTATGATTTTGCTTCTACATACACTCCATTTCATCACAGCACCAGGTCTTGCAAAAATTGATTTGTTTGACCTACTTAGCCTCCAAATATTAACTTATTGTCTTCACAAAATTTATAGGTAGTGATGTTAGGGTTATTCTTCAATTTGAATCACCTAAGTTAGACTACCCTATGAAGAGCTATGCCCAAAATACAAAAGCAGTAGCATTTTCCTCGAGATTTGGAACATCACATACAACGTTTTTAGGGAGTGTTACAACCTGGTTGAAAAGTTGGTAGAGAATCCCAATACATCTCAAAACCAACAAATGTTAAATAATGAATATGATTTTCTAGACAAAGAAAGTGTTGGATTTGAGCAGCTACCTAATCCTGAAGTTGTTGCTAGCAATACACCGCTAACCACACAATCAACATAGAGGAATCATGTTTTGGATGATGAAACTGATATTTACAATGGTATGTCATTCAAGAGTAAGGAAGATTTAGATATTGCAACATATAGCTCACAAGTTGAAACATATAAGCCTTATGTTGGAACATATGACTCACAAGTTACAACATCAGATTCTTATGTTGCGATATATGATTCTTATGTTGCAACATGTGAGTTTATGTTGCAACATATGAGTCTTATATAGGGATGTTCAAAATTGAATCGAAATCGATAAATCAAACCGAAAAAAAGTTCTTGATTTATCATTAATGGGTTATTAGTTTAGCGGTTTTGGTAATGGTTTAAATTTTTTTATTTTCGAATTATCGATTCTTAATGGTTTAAGGTTTTTTCTTAACGGATTAACCAATAACCTAATAGTAACTTAATAATTTATATTTATTACTATTCGGTATATAAAGTCTTTCACTTAGGGTTTAATTTTCATACTTTTATTTCTTGTTGTCTCAAATTCTTGGTTATTATACAATGTTTTACATTTGCTTTTGAGCTAGGCACAATTTATCAACTCATGTGCATGGTTTATTTGATTTGTCATCTTGTTTCTAAGTGATTTTCAATGGTTTTTTGTATCAAATATTAACGATAAAACCGATAACCGAACCAATAATGATCAATAACTGATAAATCGATAAGTCAATAGCTTAATAGTTCTATAATGGTTTGGTATATCTATAAATCGATAATTGATAAGTCAAATCGATAAACTTCAACACTAAACCGAACCGACCGATACGAAGCCCTAGTCTTATGTTGCAACATGTGAGATACTATATTAACATATAAGTAGTCATAGCCAATCACCAAAAAGGAATAGTTCACCTATTATTTTTATAATGTATCAACAAAAAGTTAACTCTAAAGTTACACTTAACCATAACCAACAGATCTACATCTATTCAATGGTCATAAATTTTGATTTGGAGATATGTTATTTTTTCTAGGCAGTCTCTGTGGGTCTCCATTGTCACTAACATAGCCATTTTGAGCATTTATAACTCCATAATTCCATAAAAGCGAGGCATATTTGATGCGAAGGGATTCAGGGACAATCCCAAAAGATGATACTTGTAGTCCATCACTAGAAACTCAACATATGTAGCAATAAAAAGTCCACAATCCCTGAATCATTTATCATCTATTAAAAAACTAATAACATCAGGTAATTGGTAAAAGAAAAAAATGTGATACGTACAAATTATCACTTACTTGATGGGTAATGCATCAATATATTTGATTTTGAATGGAAATATTTGTTAGTGCCCTTGTAACATTCGAGGGTTGACCAGTCGGTTTGGTCTTTTTGCTAAAACAAAGTCACTTTATTGAAAAAACATTGGCAACGTTGTAGCCAACGTTTAAATCTCACTAGATTTTCTGATTCTCCTCGATGAGGAACTCGAATCATACACCTTTATGCACCATTTCTTCAATACAACAACTATCAAGACCTAGTGAAACTTCCCATCATAATTCACTGGGACATACACCTAATCCGTCAGGTGTCAAGGCAATCCATCGGCTATACGAAATCATTTGATAGTGCCACCAACTCTCTCCTGATGATTAGCAACACATTTTCATTGTGAAAGTATGTTTGAAAAAATAATTTGTGGTGTTATATCGATATTGAGAATTATTTTGTTTCTTCGATTTATTCTGCAAATAGTACAAAATAATATTCAAATATTGCACACATGCATAAACAACAACATTACGTATCAGTTATTCGTATGTATACACCAGCAGGTTTTAATCAAAAGATAAGTGGACATAGTATACCTCATCATTCCAGCACTTATTGAGTTGGGACATTAGGTAGATCCAATCCTTTGTATTGAAATATGCAATGACAAAATTTAATCGTTCGAATCCAAGACTCGAGCATTTATCTGTATAGTGCTCATCTTTTGTATTCCTATAATCATATAAACATTAGCTATAATTAATTAATATACAACAGGAACATTAAAAATAGCTGACTGACTTACTTTGGCGAATGTTGTTTGTGAAGGCCCTCTCATATCTATTCCGAGAAAGATGTCATTAGTTAAGTTGGATCCTTGTCAAAAATGGAATAATCTTCAAATGGATACTTTTTTCACACATTAAAAGTGACTTTCTCTTTGGCTATTGAGATTGAACCAAAATCTGTCAAAGGTATAGAAAATAGTGAAGCAGCAGGAGTTGATAATGGTCTTTTTTTATTTTTTGATAGTGATCTGCAAATTAATTTTTTCAAACTCCTAAACTTCTTCTGCAAAGGATGTTCATTCTTCTTTGGCGAAATGACACCCTTATTATGTGTCAATTCCTTAATAGTATTTGTCAATTCAGTAACACTTTAATAAAATCCTCATGTTTATGCTGATATTTTTTGCATTGACAAGCAGAACATTTGTTAGAAGAGGGAGCAACAAAAGATTGAGTAGATGATATTTCTCTTGACATTTTATCTACAAGATAAAAAAAGTTACAACTGATTCAAAAAAGTTTTAAAAAACTTTCTGAAAATGAGTTAGCTGTTGCAACATATGATCCATCTGATGCCACAGATGATCCTTATGTTGCAACATATGACCCTCATACGGGTCACCAGTTACAACAGATGACCCTTCAGTTGCTATAACACATGGATTACCTATTGCAACATATGAGCATTTTGTTGCTTTAACACATGGGTTACCTGCTGCAAGATATGACCATCTTGTGGGAATTTCTACCAACATATGAGTCATCTATTGCAACATATGACTTTTCGTCCCCAAAAATTAGGGTTTTTTGAATTTCTAGATTTTCTTTCATAAAAAATAAAACACAAACCCATTAACCCTATTATTCAATTTTCTTAACTATAAAACGAGTTCAACAATGTTCGTATTCACAAAATCATAAAAGTTCCAAAAAAATGACTTACGGTCGGCGACGACGAAGCGAGGTTGTTGGTTGAACAAGAGGTGTCTTTTGAGTATTGGACAGAGTGACGGCAACGACGAAGCAAGGTTGTTGGTTATAGAGGAGGAGTTTGCAACATTGAAAGTTTGAATGATTTTTATTTTTAAAATAGGTATATTTTATTAAATGTGGTAGTTGAAGAATGGGGTGTCTTTGAATTTTAAAAAGATTAAGAAGTTTTGATAATATTTGGTCCCAACTTAACTTAATTAAGTTTTAAAATTGACTTTGATCGTTTCCTTAGTTGAGATATCTAAGTAAAAGTTAATGTCAACTTTGCGGCTACGGATAGATTTAGACCTGGCAGTTTCAAGTTTAAGCCGATCCTCGAGGTCCAGTAAAAGGTCGCTCTGGGGGGTGGGTCTTCCCTTTCTCAATTATGACGTACTCAGTTAGGTTGCCATCTAGGCCAGTCAAGTGGCTGAGCGCCCTCTTCGACCAGTCAAGTGGCTGAACCTCTTGTTGTAGGTCTTCAAACTACATTTAAGAAACTAAAACGCCGCTTTGAGACTCTTTTTAGAAGTTTGATAAGAGTTAGGAAAAATTACTTGATTGAGTGCTTTTTAAAAATTAATTACTGATTTTAGCGATATTTTTTATTTATTACCATTTATAGCAATATATAGCAATACTATGATAAATCTACACTTGTATTAAAAGTGAATTATGCATACAATATAAATGTATTATAAGTGTTTTAAAATATATATTATGTCTGTGCAGTAAGAAACTAACATAATGTATTATAAGTCTATTAAAGTATGTGATAAATATATTATCAATCTATAAAACTTGTATTATATATGTTTTATAAATAGTTCTGTGCAATATATATTAAAACTGTATTATAAGTGTTTAATAATTTTTTTTATTGCTATAAATAGTAAATATTTTTTTAATATTATATATTTATGTAAGTTTCCCAGGAGTTACTCCCAGGCCAATAGGGACAGCACATCCCCCTTGAACGCTTGTATATATGAATAATTTTTTTGTAATTAGGCTTTTTCTTTTCTATAAGAAATCTATGATTAGACCTTATAAAATGTATACTAAACTCCATACCAGAATTGTTATTTTAAAACACCCGAACATCACCCCTTGCTATCTCTCTTCTCCGACCACTCTTTCTCCCTCTCAAATCATTACTGTTCGGCTGTTCCATTGGAAAAACTTCACCAGGTACACTTTCTTCTTCTCTTTCCCCCCCCCCCCCGTCGAGCATGAACAGCCCAAGCCCCAAAACACATTCCCTTCTCTTCTCTTTGTTTGGTGTTGATTGTGTGCTTAAGTTGTGAATGAGATAACTGAAGTTCCGATCAAATAAGGTTTGTGGTGTGTATTTTGAATTTCAAAGTGAGTAACTTGCTACAATTAACGGATTTTGAGGGGCTAATCTATAGCTTTAGTGTGATAAAACTTGCAAAGAACAACTATGCACTCCATGTGTTTGATTAATTTCCCCAGCAGATTTTTCTCAAGGGCTTTGTGAAGTCTGAGTAGCAACTTATCTTATGACAATGTATAGCAGTCCCTTAAGAGTGGGGTGGTTCCAATTTAAATTGCATTCAACTATGCGAAATTGAACAAAAATTGCCTGAGTTAATGGTCAGAACTAATGCAGTCACATTTTTTTCAAATAATACTTTTTTATCTAATAAATGGTTTAATGAAAGATATTCTTAATCTGGTTCTTTTCCTTAACAATTCTGCACATCTTTAGACAATTGTATGTAATTTTGATCCTCCTCAATTTTTTTCTTAAGATTTCTGCAGTAAATATATTTAAGAACTTATGTTTTCAAAACTTTAGGAATTTAACATAGAAAAAGCAACAAATCATATCAACCATTTTGAGATAAGATAATAATTATATTTTCTAAAGCTTTCATTTGTTTTGGGAGCATGTAGATAATCATACTCGTCGTTTTTCATTTATTTATGAACAATGGAAAAGATGACCAAAATCCAATGTGAAATTTAATATTATTATTGCTAAAACATAAAATAGGGGATATTTATCCCTAAAAAAGTAAAATTATTACATTTGAATTCACTATAATTATGTACAAGCTTGCAATAAACGAAAAAAGTAATAATATTTTACTAATGATAGCGTAATCACACAAATAAGGTAATATGACATCCTCTCCCATTTCCTAACAAAATGAAAATTATGCACTAAAATTAATAATTGTGGTAAAAAACACTAATAATTTTTTTAAAAAAGAAATTCTATTAAAAGAGTTCCAAATGAAGGATAGAAGTGATCATAATGAAGAATTGAGAAAAGAGTGAACCCAGACAATAGGTAATAACTACTATTTCTCCTCTAAAACTCTATAAATGCAGCTTTGTCTGCTACTAAATCAATTACAAAGAAGCATATGCATATTCCATTTTGCTCCTCATCCATGCTTGCTTGCTTCAGCAGCCAACAGTTCGTCAAGATCCTCATCCACGCTTGTTTCACGCTTCTCACTCTCCAAAACACTGAATCCTTATTTACTTCCCTTTTTAAATTAAAAAAATCTAATACATCATTAAGTGGTTATGCGTAATTACTGTTTTGTGTTCACTTCATCATTGGGTCTATCACTGCTGTATTGCCAAAGAGGGGGACGCTGATTCTGTTTTCAAAGCCTTTTTTGGTGGTCATGGTCTGTTTAATGTATTGTGTTTGCTTTTTCATTGGTCTGTGGTTATTAATTCTGAAATGTGGCAAGAGTTTATTATGCTGAGTGCCTGATTGGACTTTGGTGGTAACTAATAGTGTTCTTGTTGTTTAATGGAATGATTGAAAAATCTAGCATCTTCTTTGTGCACTGAAGTTTTCTTCCAGCATTTCCATAAGTTCGCTAACCAAACGTTTCCTTTAATAGTCCATAAATAATTTAACCCTAACTTGCCTAGGATTGAGGTATAGTTGTTGTTAAATGAAAAACTATGAGTGTTGTGTCCGGTGGTTGGGGGGAGAAGAAACTCATATAACAATATGTAAATAATATAAGAGAAGAATCTTGGTTTCAAATGCATCACAAAGTAACTTGAATACATCTTTCTTGCACGTGTTTTTTCTATATAAGTTTAAACAGTACATTTTCTAAGCATGCCTTTGGTTATATTTTCAGATCTATCATTTCTTTTGTCCCGTCAACATACCCTTCAAGTGCTTGGAGTTGTATTACTCCACAAACAAAACCACAGTGAGACTTGACTATGTTTTTGACAAGCACTGTCCACCGCGCTCCTCTGCATGCGAGTTTGTCCTCTCTATCCCAATTGAACTCCCAAAGTGTCTTTTCTGTGGAGTATGCTGTAAAGTTGTTGAAAAGGTTAGCTGATGATGGGAACTTCAAATTGGGAAAAGTTGTTCATGCACTTCTTATTGTATCTAATCATGCCTCAGAATACCACGTAATTCAGAATAATTGTCTCATTAATCTCTACTCAAGGTGTGGAAAACTTGCTATTGCTCTGCACGTATTCAACAGATTGCAGCAACGAAATGTAGTTTCTTGGAGCACTTTAATGACAGGATATTTGCACAATGGGTTTACTTGGGAAGTACCCAAATTGTTCAAAGACATGGTTTCAGTGGATAATTTATTTCCAAATGAGTATGTCTTGTCTACTGTACTTTCTTCTTGTTCTAGTTGTGGTTTGCTACACGAAGGGCGGCAGTGTCACGCATTAGTGTTGAAATCAGGATTAGTATTTCATCAGTATGTGAAAAATGCTCTTCTATCCTTTTATACAATGTCTTCAGATATGGAAGGGGTTCTGGAAATCTTGAAGTCTGTTCCTGGATCAAACAACATTACTTATAATGCTGTACTGAAGGGGTTCTTGGATCATGGGTATACAAATGAAGCATTGGATGTCTTCTCAAGGATGTTGTCTGAGGGCTCGCTGGGGGACAAAATCAGCTATGTGAATATATTTTGTCTTTGTGCTCGTCTCAAGGATTTGAAATTGGGTCAGCAAGTTCATTGCAGAATGTTGAAGTCAGGTGTTCAGCTTGATGTGTTTTTAAGCAGTGCAATCATGGACATGTATGGAAAGTGTGGTGAAATTTTAGGTGCAAGATATATCTTTTATTCTTATCCTGACCATAATGTGGTGTCTTGGACAACAATCTTGGCTGCAAATTTCCAAAATGAGTGCTTTGAGGAAGCCCTGAAAATGTTCTTACAAATGGAACTTCAGGATGTTGTGCCAAATGAATACACATTTGCAGTATTGTTGAATACCTGTGCGGGTCTATCAGCACTTGGGTGCGGGAAAACATTACATGCACGTGTTAAGAAGACAGGACATGGACCTTTTGTCGTAGTGGGGAATGCTCTGATCAATATGTATTTTAGGAGTGGCCATATTGAAGCCGCTAGGGCCTTATTTTCAAGCATGATATGTCGAGATACTGTTACTTGGAATTTGATAATATCAGGTTTCTCTCATCATGGGCTTGGTGAGGATGCATTGTATATGTTTCAGGACATGTTAGCTGCCAAAGAGAAACCAAGCTATGTAACCTTTGTCGGCGTTCTTTTGGCTTGTGGACATTTGGGTAGGATAGAAGAAGGATTTTACTACTTGCAGCATCTAATGAGGGACTTTGGCCTTGAACCTGGGTTGGAGCACTATACCTGTGTTGTAGGGCTCCTAGGTAAAGCTGGAAAACTTGATGAGGCTGAGAAGTTCATGAGGTCGACGCCAATCACATGGGATGTTATTGCTTGGCGTACTTTGCTAAATGCTTGTAACGTCCACCGCAATTATGGTTTAGGACAGAAAGTGGCAGACCATTTGTTACAATTGAACCCCAACGACGTGGGAACCTATATCTTGTTGTCCAATATGCATGCCAAGGTGAAAAGGTGGGATGGTGTAGCAAAGATGCGGAAGTTATTAAGAGAAAGGAACATAAAGAAAGAACCAGGATTGAGCTGGACTGAAATAAGAAATGAAACTCATGTGTTTGTTTCTGATGACACTCAACACCCAGAGACAGCTCAAATCCATGAGAAGGTGAGAAAATTGTTGGCTGAAATAAAACCATTGGGTTATGTTCCAGACACGGCTTCTGTCTTGCATGATGTTGAGCAAGAACAACAAGAGGGTTATCTTAGTTACCACAGCGAAAAACTGGCTGTAGCATATGCTCTCATGAAAACACCATCCCAAGCACCAATTCATGTTATTAAGAATCTCAGGATATGTGATGATTGCCATTCTGCTTTGAAGCTTATCTCAAAGGTCACAATGAGAGTGATAATTGTAAGAGATGTCAATCGGTTCCATAGTTTTCAATATGGGTCCTGTTCATGTGCAGATTATTGGTGAAACACCACAAGATTGACATATAGTTTCCTCAAGGTGTCAAAGGATATATTTTCCTACTGCTACCTAGTATTGGTAAACAAATTCACATAATCATATCTCAGCCAACCAGAGGTAGTGAGCTTAAATAAAGCTTTTTTGACCATCAATGATGTAATTTTCTGAAATAGTCATTTATCATGTAATAAGTTTGTTTCTAGCTTCCAATATACTGGCCCATTTTTTGATAATTGAGAAATCCTCAAGGGCCAGTGCCCCACGGACCACGGTTCAAAACTTGGTGGAGTATCTACTTCAGTTATTTGTACTTCGTTAGTATCTACATCTTCCATGTGTGTGATCCTTTGATCCCTCAAGTTCTAATATTTTGAAAATCTCATAATGTTCAGAAATCTGCCTAGGAGAAAAGTGTGCATGAGGTCCTCGGAGTACCAACTGTTAGTGCTCAGTTTGGAACAGATCCATTCTTGTGGAATTGGGGAATGATTGCTATGCGAAATTTACTTCCTCAAGATGGTCTCTCAACTTGATACTTGCTGTCTCATTTTTGGATGCTCAAATCCTATTTGGTACGCAATCCTATCTCTATATATTTTAAAATTTTGAAATAGAACTCCACCTATGTGACTTCACAAACTTTAGCTGGCCTCACACCCGAATGCAGTTTATTAATGACTAGTGTAAGAAAGTCTAACAATGATAAATCCTCTTAATATACTGGACATGTAGGAGCAGAGAATGGATACAGAATAATTAGAGAGAGAGAGAGAATAAAATAGGCTTGGAAATTTCTGATTTGTTTGTAGATGAAACATTTGATTTTCATTTTGCACTTTGACCTTGATGTATCCAGTAATCAGCTCTGAAATACTCTTACAATTTACTATATTTTCTGGTAGTAAAGGGATCCCCCCAAGGTCCAACTTTTAAAAGTATATATCACATGCTCAATAGGTGTTGCAATCACACAGTACAAATTCTGCAGGATTTCCTGAGGAATAGAAGCAAAGTGTAACAGCTGGTTCAACTATTCTATCAAGTTGTTCGAGCTTTTGACGGAACAGCTGGAGAGGAAGTCTCAATGCGAGTGAGATGACTGCCAATTATCTTTAGTTTATTTAGTTTTATTTGTTAATTGTGTGAGTACCTCATCTAAAAGCTTAAGTTGTTAGAGAAGGTACAGTTCTACCTAATTATATCTTTAACATTCTAGAACCTTACTTGCAAGCAGTAAGCTCACAAAATTGTTTTGATCTTTTGTGAAACAGGTAGATTTGGAATGTTTAGATGGACACAACAGAATTGGCATATTTAAGGATGGTTCAGCTGTCTCTCTCTGCTTTTCATATCTGATAAGAGTTGCATCAATATCAACATATACTCTTCTTATAGATATCTCTGCATTAATTCACCTTTTTAAAATATTATTTTCAAAACCAACTTTCTCTTTCGAGTGGATTTGATTTCAAGAATGAGATTTAATTTCCCTTTTTGTTTTTAGACTGACTGAAACCTCTATGTCTACTTCTCCTATCTGTTAAAGCTTAAAGGTTGAATCAGTGTCAACATGTAGTCTTCTTTTGGGTATTAGTATTACCTACATCTTTTGAAAAGTAATATCAAGTTATAAATCTATAATTGAACTTACTTAATAGGATTTTGCGGAATTAAATTTAAGTAGAACATATGTCTTTTAAGTGTTGGATTCTGAGTGATGCCTATATTACTTCAATTGATACTGATATACTAGATCTATTTTCCTATTAGCTTTGTCATCTAAACATGTTAATATTAACTTGCTCCTTTTTTATTTCTTCACCCAACACTTTAGCAAAGATATAGAGTCTTTCTTCTCTTCTTTGTTTAATGGAGTATATTAGAACTAACAGTTCATCACCGTATTGTACAGGTATTTTTGGTCAAAAGCTGCTAAGGAGGAGGCTACAAAGAAGACTAATAATAGGACAGAAACACTCCACTGTTTTCCCCTATGTGATAGATGTAAACAATGTAACACTTGCCAATAATTTGATCCGTATAATGTTATCTTTCTTGGTACCAGCTGAAACAACTAGCTACACTCGCATATTTAAATGGAGAGTTTAGAATTTAGACTACCAACAAATAGATGCATCAATTGAAAGTCTTATTTGACTTTAAAAAAAAGAGCAACTTTCATAAAGCACGCTAGTATAGGTGCTAATTACTCAATGCATTTATAGTCTCAATAATTATGCATTTTGTCCAATTTGCCTTTAGATACATTGTATCTAGCGACTGTATCTCGTCTCTCTTCTCTCCTCTCCCTCGCTCGTCCTTCTACTTCTTTGTACATGTGTTTCACACTTTCATGTATTTGTGTATCTAATTTCAAATATGCATTAACGTATTTGTGTATATCAATTTCATCCATTGTATATCCCGCATATTTGTGATGTATCTAGTATATTTGTGCATAAATACATCTATCTGCTTTCGATTTTGTGATGTATTAAGTGTATCTGTGCATAAATACATATTTAGAAAAAATATTCTGTTATCCAAGTACATATATTTGTACTTGTATCTGAATTAAAGGGTGCTCATTGGTTAGAAATACTATATCCTTTGGAAAGGAAAGGGAGATCTGGGACTATGAAGGGAATATGATATAATTAATTACAGAGGAATCTAGCTATCCCCTTGTCCCGATACAATTATAATTTGTTAAATCATATACGTATATATTTTAAATTATAGGGAGATTTAGTAGATATAATAGAGATGTTTGTCTAACTAGGCAGTTTCCCTAAAAAATATCTCAAATTTTTCATCATTGAACTTGTGCTGGCACTGGTCATCTCTGCCTACTCAATCAAATGTTTGTTACAAATATTCTTTGAGTAATCCTATGTGACTGACTATAAAGGTAGGGGGGAAAATGCTTAGTAAACCCACGCCAAAAGTTTTTCAAATGAAATTTTCAGGAGTGATGTTTCAACAAATCAAATAATCAAAAAAAATAATTGACTTTGGTGTATTACAACGGAAAACCCCACCCACAATCAAGAAAATGAAAAGAAAAAAAAACTCAAAGAAGTAAAGTAACCTCACTCTTATCATTCTTAGGATGTTTCAAATACAAGCAGACACACTATACACACACAAAATTACAAGTATAGCTTAAAATTTAAATGAAGATTTACATTAGCACAGAAAATTATAGACAAACAGACTCAGCAAAATTAGTCATCCCCAGCAGCCTTCTCAAACTGTTGAGTTGGTCTCCGCTAGCACCAAAACTAGCAGGGTTTCCGGGGCCATGAACAGCTTCTGTATTAATTCACATTGTTTGATAACTATACAACAGGGATCATGTAGACCTTCCTTGTTTGTTGCCTAAATATATCTCTGCATGCATGAATTCGGCTTAATGATAATCCCTCTCCAAGCTACCAAGCCCGTTGTTGGGAATTTTATGCAACAATTTCTTTTTTCGTTCACCCTGCTCGAATGACCAGTCAGGAAGTGCCAGATATGGAAGGCCGAGGTGTCCGTATGTTGAATACTTCATCCACATATTTCATGCCTGTTCTTTCAAGTTCTGCAAGTCATTTCTCTCAAGTAACTGGGGTGAGCAAACTACACACGCAAGCAGAATGCTGAACATGAGGTGCATCGAATTGTATGAATCTCTAGTACTGTAAGTTCATCACAACTACCAGTTTGCTCTATTTCTATCTGATTCTCTGGACTGGGTACTCTTATATGCTCTCCAAACATCTTCCCAGTTGCCTCTACTTCCACTTCTCTCAAATGGATAATTGTTAAAATCTGTGTGTGTTCTAAATGTGCTGCTCTCATTGCCTCTGCTTTGACTATTTCTCATCTCTTCTTCAAGGTCATAACGAGAATGCTTCAAGAAAGAAGCAGTAACTCAGTAAAGATTCAAATTTTAGCAAACAAGAGATACAATTTATAGAAGGAAATGTTAAGCAATCAAGGACACCTAATCAAAGAAGAAAAGGAGGAAGAAAACCGAGCACATCCGCGGATACCAAATAAACTAAGAACAAAAGATCAAACACGATTAAGTGATTAAGCCTGATGTGCATCCAACAAGGGTTGCCCTACTCAGGATGGGTTGGGATGGGCAGAGAAGAAAAAGAACTGTAATATGCATCCAATGGTGCTTGGATGGTTAATCGGAAAAAATTCTTTGGAGAAGTTCTTTCCCAACATGTTCTCTTTATTGTGATTTTATTTATTTTTTTGGTCAAGTAAAAGGTTTCATTGATAGTAACAAGGCCAAGTTGGCAGTATACAAGTGATATACCAAAAAAAGGAGAAACCTACATAATATGCTTCACTCCAAAAGACACCCAATCCTCAATACAAACAGAAACTATGTGGGTGCTCCAAAAGAAAACAAGGGATCAGTGACTACTCCTCAAATGAGCATAGCTCATCTCTACCCCTTCAAAAGCTCTCCTATTCCTCTCTTTCCAAATGACCCACATCAAGAGGAGTGACATTCAAAGTCTTGTGCCTTCTTCACCTAGCTCCACTCTTCCAGCTAAGCATCAGCTCCTTAACGGTTCTTGGCATAACCAAGAAACTTCAAACCAGCTGAAGATATCCTCCCTTAACCTCATAGCTAACTTGCAATGTAACAGAATATGATCCACGCCCTCACCCATCTCCTTACAAAGGAACACCAGCTCGTGCAAACAACTTTTCTTTTAATAAGATTTTCCGCTGTAAAATCACTCTTCTAGTAGCTAACCACGTGAAGAAGCACACCTTCCTCGACACCTTCGGTATCCAGACCGATATAAATGAAAAACTATCATCTGTCCCAACTAGAAGTTTCTCATAGAATGACATAATCGAGAACACTTTGTTAGTCCCCAACTCTCAACACAAAGCATCGGGTTTGTCGACTGGCTTGCATTACTTTGAAGTAAACCTAGCAATTTCTGAACTTGGTCACCTCCCAATCTCAGAAAGTCCTCCTAAACCTCAAATCTCATAAGGTCCCATCCCTATGAGCCCCCCTAACTTGTTGAACAGACAATTTGACTCTATACAATACCAGAAATTCATCCCTAAGCGCCAAACCTTCACACCACTTTTTCCCCGAAAAACTAACCCTACCCTTTTCCCAACTTTGAAATCAATATTATCATTAAAGGCATCCCACCCCTTCGTGATATTCATCCACACACTACACCCGAAGTGCATCATGATCACATTTGTTCTCCATCCCCCTTCCATCTCTCCATATTTATCCGCTATCACCCTTCTCCATAAAGCTTCCCCCTTCATCCCAAATCTACACAACCATTTACCCAAGAGTGTTTTGTTAAAGACCTTCAAGTCCTTAACCCTATGTCCTCCCCACTATTTAGGAGATGTCACGGTTTCCCAACAAACTAGGTGAAACTTCTTTAACCCGTCAACGGCATCCCAAAGAAAATCTATTTGTAGCCTTTCATCTTCCCTATCACAATTGTAGGTGTGTTGAACATTGACATGCAATATGTAGGAATACTCGATAAGTGCCCTTAATAAGCACTTCCTTGCCTCTTTTGGACAAGTATCTTTTTTGCCAACCAGCTAACCTTTTCTCTACCTTCTAAATAACCGGATTCCAAACATTTAAATCCTTGTTCGATGCGCCTTAAGGCAATCCAAGGTAAGTAGCAGAGAGAAAACCTACCCTGCATTGCAGAACTTGGTAGGCATGTCAATGTTTTTTATTGCACCAACAGCTATGATCTCGCATTTTCTAAGATTAATTTTAAGCCCCAACACCATTTAGAACCAAGTTAAGACTTGCCCAAGGAAGTCAAACTAGGTCCCATCTACATCACAAAACACCAAAGTATCATCTGCAAAAAGTAGATGAGTAACCGCATGTTACCTACACCACTAACCACAGCTTTGAATCCCTTGATATGTCCACCTAAAATTGTTTTGTCCATCATTCTACTCAAAGCTTCCATCACCAAGATAAAAAGCATCGGTGATAAAGGATCTCCTTGTTTTAAACCCCTCGAACCACCAAAAAAAACCACATGGATTGCCTTTTACCAAAATCGAATTTCACTGAAGAGATGCAAAAACTGATCCACTTCCTCCATTTCTCCTCAAAGCCCATTTTCAACATAATGAAATCTAGGAACATCCAAATTACATGGTCATAATCCTTCTCAAGATCTAACTTGCACAAATCACTCGATACACCCTGCTTCTTCCTCGAATCTATCGCTTCATTAGCCACCAAAGCTGCATCCAGAATTTGCCTTCCTTTGACAAAGGCATTTTGCGAAGAAGAAACAATCTTTTCCAAAGAACACTCTTAAGTCTATCAAAAAGCACCTTAAAAATAATCTTGTAGATATTTCTCACTAGACTAATGGGCCTATGTCCCCGATGCTAGTAGCCCCTTCCTTCTTAAGAATCATGAAAATGAACGAAGCATTTTAGACTCCTTTCAAACTCACCCCTCCTAGAACTCACCAATGGTACTCAAAACAACCTGCTTGACCGGGCTTCAACAATGTTGAAAGAAAGCCAAAGCGAAGCCATCCAAACCGGGAGCGTGGTCACCCGCACAACACTTTACCGCCACATGCACCTACTCCTTAATAGCCCTATCTAACCACTCACTTTTCTCCCCTCCAATCTAATTGAAATCCAACCCCACCCCCACCCCAAAAAAGAAAAATAAATTTGGCCTCCACTCTGCTTCCTCTTTGAACAATCGTTCATAGAACTGACCAATTGCTCCCTTTTCTTCCTCCAACTCATATGTTCTCCCCCCCCCCCCCCACCTCCACACACTTATCAGATTCCTACGCTTATTTGCAATTGTTACCTTGTGAAAAAATTGTGTTAGATTCCCCGTCTTCCAACCACAACACCCTCGATTTTTGTTCCAACTAGTCTCTTGAACCAAAGCCAAAGAAGCTAGCTCCGCTAATAAAACTTCTTTCTTCTCCTTTTCCCTCTCTTCCCACCCAGTGTTGTTAAAAAGCACTGAAGCGCTCGCTTAAAGCGAGAAGCGAAGCGAGGCGACAAGCCAGCACTCTAATGCCTTGAAGCGAGGCGATATTGAAAAAGTGTGCGCTTCTGGGTAGAAGCGAGAAGCGCGCTTTTTATAAAAGCGAGAAAAAGCTCGCTTAATTGAAATAAAGCGCTACTACGGTTTTTTAAAAAAAAATTGTAAAAATACTTACAGTTGATTATTCCAATTATTTTCCCTCCTACCGACTACTGTTGCAACTGCTACTAAAGGTTAGTTTTTCTCTTCTCTTCTTCTACTCTTCTTCACTTTTTCTCTTCTCTTCTTCTTTTTCTCTTTATTTTCTGCGCGACTGTTACTGAAGGTAACTAGGTTTTGTTTTTTTCAATTTTCTGTTTGTAATGCTACTTAACTTGGAAGGGGAGCCTTGGAGTAACTGGTAAAGTTGCTGCCATGTGACCAGGAGGTCACGGGTTCAAGCCTTGAAAACAGCCTCTGGCAGAAATGCAAGGTAAGGCTGCGTACAATAGACCCTTGTGGTCAGGCCCTTCCCCGAACCCTGCGCATAGCGGGAGCCTTAGTGCACCGGGCTGCCCTTTTAATGCTACTTAACTTAAGTAGCATTATTCTGTTCTTTTTTTTCCTGATTTGGGGTTCTCAATATGCTCTGTTTGTAGCTATCTGTATGCTCTGTTTTTTTTGTTTTGCTGTCAGCTGCTCTGTTCTGTCTCTATTTTTTTTTTCCTTTGTTTTTTTGTTGTTCTGACTTCTGTGACTGAGTTACTGTTATGACTTGTGAGGATTATTGCTATCTATTTACTTTCTAATCTAAGAATTGAAGGATTTTCTTAATATGTTACCTCTATTGACTTCTTGATTATTTATCTACTCATATTTAATATTTTTTATTTTTATACTAAATAGCACTTTTTCTGGAAAAAAGCGTGCGCTTCGTTTCATGCTTCTCGCTTCTATGAAGCGAGCCCTCATCGCTTTTTTCCGCTTCTCGCTTCTTAAAACACTATTCCCACCTCTATTCTTTCCAACTCCCCCACCTCATTCATTAGCTCCCTCATTCCTCATTTTCATCTTAATTTCAACTTATTTGCAAGCCTGAAAGAATGCCTTCCTTTAACCTCATAACTACTCCACCAATCAACCACTCTATCACCAAAGTCATTCACGCGTAACCATATATTCTCGAATCTGAAAGGAGTTCTCGTCTATCTTACAAAGGAATGATCTAACAATAGCCGAGGAAGAGAAGCTTGGATCACGTTGAGTGCCAACTCCTCCCAAGAAGCAGACACCAAGAATCTGTCTAATCTCAATCTAGATAAAGAGTCCTCCGATCTAGACCAAGTGTCAAACTCAAATCAATAAAAAAATATGGTTATCAATAGACTCTGAGAACTCCTCCATGACCCTAGACACCACCGTAGTCCCAATTCTTTCCTTCGGGAATCGTATAGTATTAAAATCCCCCCTAGTACCCAAGGTATTTCCCACCTTTCCATTCCATCTCCTAACTCTGCCCAAATGGTCTCCTTTGACCCCTCCCCTATAGGTCCACAAATCCCTCTAAATCCCCATTCCATTCCGTTGCTAATGTCTCTAAATCACACCCCTAACATGAAATCCCCCTTGTTAACCTCCATACACTCTACCTTTCTATCATCCCAAAGGATTAGAATTCCTCCTGCACTACCCCAAGCCGGAATATAGTCATACTTCACCCACAATCCCCCCTCCCCCTCCCTCCACATACTTCTAATAATTCTACCCTACACAAACTCCATTCTTGTTTCTTGAATACATATCACATCTGCCCCCTTCCCTAAAACCTACTTTAATGATGGTTCTCTTCTTAGGGATTTTTTGTTTCTTTGTCAAACAAACAAGTTCTGCAATTTCCAGAGAATTTTTTTCCCCAACAACACCCATATTTTAAGTCTCCTTACCTGTGTTCTCTCATTTCTTTGCTTCTAATTTGATGTTCAACTCTAAGTCCGTTTGGATTCTTACTTGGGTATGAGAAATATTGAGTTCAATAATTCAGTTTAAGTGGAGCGGAAAGATTATAGTGGGTTAGAGAAATTAGAGAAGCAACAAACGAGAGACTACTGCATAACCTAAATGTTAGCAACATGATACAAGGAAATCCGCTCCTAGTTTATATAATAAATGTAAAGCCGGTTCAATATGGTAGAAGTTATACACTGGTCTACTACAGCAGATGCTTTTTCCTGAAAAGCTCCTCGAAACAACAGTCAGATAACATGGAAGACTCCAGCAATAAAGAAAAATCCATTGAAGGGCAAAAGGACATCTAACTTCCATAGGCTCCACAACGGCAATCTCCCAGAAACTAGGAACCAGATACATGGGAGAAGACCAACAAAAGATATCTATCTTCAATTATATTTAGAACTCTGAAATTAATACGCACTATCAAGCAGGTTTGTTACATAAACTTGCTACAAGCCCCTAATTTCATGCCAACCTACACCCGAGGGAAGATCCACGAGTATGCAAGACCGAGAGAAGGGCTAGAAACAAATTGGTGATTTTACACCCCATTGCAATCACACATTCTTTGATCAACAACAACATACCCAGGTCACAAATTAGTCTCAGGCAAACAACCATGAACCAAAACATACCTTTGCAGAGTCCGAAAGCACTGCATAGGCCTCTCCTATCATTTTAAAGAGCCTGTCAGCATCTTTGTGGACTTCTTCTGCTATCTCTTTCCACAGTCCATCATCTGCATTGTCATTTCTAGCCAGTGATTGCCCAGCCTAGATCAACAAAACAATGTTCAGATAAAGTCACCATAAAGTGCTGTTATAAAGTAGCAAAGGACTTTAAAGAACCTTATCAGGGTGATGCTTGAGTGCAGCTTTTCTGTAGGCTTTCCTAATTTCTGATGCACCAACAGATGGATCAACTCCCCTGTCGTTGTTGCATCAATTGTTAGAAAAACAATAGTACATAATCATACACCTGTATGTATTCTTACTTCACGAAGGAATACTCTCCCACACAGTTAAAAAAAAAAAAAAGAGACTTTTGACAGACCAAGTAAATATGTATAACATACCAAAAGTAATGTAGATTCTCTAGCTTTTGGTATACCTCCAGTATACGGGAGCTTTTTTCAATATTAATAAAAGAATTTACCTCATCAAAAAATGTATAACATACCAAAAGTACCATTAATATCATGTATTTTTAACATGTCAGACAGATTTCTATAGCATGTCATTAAAGGTAAAATGGGAATGTGAAAACTAAAGAGTTTCGAAATGTAGAAAGGTGTTGATCTTTTTGGAATGGACCAAAAGAAAGAGTTTCATATAAAATGGAATGGAGCAAATACATGTATCAACTCAAGCACTGCATAGTACTTTATTACTGAAGGACCCAAACAGACAACTTATCGATTATGTCATAAATCATACAGGATTGACAACCAACATGTTGATGATTGCTCAAAGTAGATGTTCCCTGTCTGGACAACTACCCGAAGCTTTCAAACAGTTCCCAACAAAAGATTGTCAAAAAAAAAAAAATAGTTCCCTGTAAAAAGTAATCAATTCACATCCAGGACTTCGAGCATGTCTAGACAATCAAAAGTCAGAAGGATTAAAATTGATTGTCACTTCCAAAGAACATATGAACAGACAACTACAAGCAATTTGCAACAAAATAGGAAGATAAGACAGACAACTACAGATATGCAACACAACATACCCAGTGTATCGGGGTCTGGGGAATATGGTGGGTATGCAACCTTACCCCTACCTTGTGAAGGTAGAGACTACAGAGGAAACAGCAAATTTAACACTGATACTAAATTATGTTCTCAAGCAGTCCAAAAAATGTTCCAAAGAATGAACACTCGAAAATAACACTCACTTTGTCCCAATTAATGTGTCATACTTCCCTTTTTAGTCTATATCAATAGAACTGTCATACTTCCTTATTTAGAAATAATTTTAACTTTAAACTTCCCATTTTATCCTTCATGAGATAATTTATAACCGCACAAATGCCTATGGCTTGTTTTAGAATGTAAGTTTCAAATGTTTTTTTTTTCCTTAAACTTTGTAACTAGTCAAACACTATCATATAAACTGGGACGGAGGGAATACTATTTCTGGAAATCAATAACTTGACTGAATTAAGAAACTTACAATATGAGGTAAAAATTCAAGGGGATTTCCTTTCTGGCTTCTTCCTCCATGGCCGAAAGCTTTTGTTGTGTTTGCCGAATCTCATTTACAAAACTCATTTTGTTATGTGATCCAGATCCACCAACTTTATTTTCCATATGCCTTGTCAGAAGTGATACAAGTCGCTGAAGATCTGAAGCTGCTTGTCCGTAATCTCTGATCATCTCAAAAAGAGAAGCTCGTCTTGAGAGTGCCTGCATTTATTTGTGTTGACATTTAACCGAAGATATACTGTATCCTAAAATCAGGTAACTAACTTAGCAAAATTGCTATGGTCTCAACTAGAAAAACGCTGCCAAACTACAAATTCAATGTACTAGATCACAGAAATAATTGAGTGTAGTCATGCAGAGTTCTTGGGTAATATTTAGAACTGCCTGAAGAACTATTGTGATTACCAGCCAGTTTATATGAGAGAAACAATAAAACTACCATCCTTGAACCAGTAACTTACTCAGCAAAGAACTCATGAAGCATATGGGGAAACAATTCCTATTTGAGTCATCTTACGGCTATATTCTTCATAGTAATGTAATAATGTACAAACCGGAAAAAGAGATAGAAAAGAGATCAGCCGATACAACACCTAGCGAAGTACTTCACAAATGATTTATATTTTAAAGCCTTCGATTATGAAATTTTACAATTTGATCTTGTAATTGATAAATCATAGAATGTAAAAAAATAAGTTGAAAATGGTAGCTTTAGAATGTAAAAATTTAACACACATAAGTAAATAATAACAAACAAATAATTTGAAACAAAAAGTAACATTACTTTCTCTTACTTAAAAAAAAATAGCTTAATAGGCTAAACCCACAATTACTAAATAAAATAATAAATTCTGAACTTATAGAATCACAAAAAAAAACATAAATAACAAATCTTATACTATAATAAACAATAAACAATAAGCAAAGTAATACAAATAAATCAAGGATAAGGCATAAGTACCCCCAAAACTATGAGCAAAATCTCAGCGACACACCTAAATTTAACTAGGGTCCCATTATCCTCCTAAACTATTTTAAAATGGAATAAATACACTCTAAATGTTGATGTGGCATAGACAGAGTGCACACTCTCTTGAAGGCAAGTGAACAACGAAAAAATTGGACACATATCCTTTCTTAATTGGTCTATTTAAAGTTAGTTAGTATACATAATTATTGACATTAAAACTTATATTATTATTGTTTTGAGAAAGTTAACTGGTATTATAAATAGAGAAGTACACCAATAGTTAACTCTTGTAGTAATTACATCAAAAGTATAGAGGGACTATCAAAAAGAATCTAAACACGTATCTCCCTCATAAACTATCTAAAAATAGGGTGATGTCCCCAGATCCTTAGGTACAGTATGGACCAAAAATAAAACTTATAGATATTTAATTATTTTCATTTCTTTCTTTGTAAAATATTTATTTCCCTCCTCACTTTAAACTTTCTATTTTTCCTCACTTTTAATTATTTTTGAACAATTACATGTACTTTTTAAAATAATAATAATAATAACTACTTTAAGTGTCCGTTAACTTTAACGTTTTAATTTTTTTATGTTTTATTTGATTTTCGTCACTTATTTTGATATCCGTTGGAAATTAACTTATTTTAAATACAAGACATTTGAAATTTAATTTGAAATCAAATCAAAAGGAAAGGCAAAGAAAATAAAAAGAATAAATAAAATTAATAGAAAAAAAGAGAGAAAACACAATGAATGAAGGTAAAAAAATGAAAAAAAAAGATTTAAATACAAGGCAAAAACATTTTAAAACTATTACGTGTATTAACTTAGTTTAAATACAAGATAAGGAAAATATGAGGATTTAAAAAAAAAGTTGAAATTTTTTTTTTTAAAAAAAATATTTACACATGTGACAGCGCATGTTATACACGCAACCAACTTTACCTAGTAGAAGGTGCCACTCAGAACAAAAGGTGCATGAAAATACACAAAATTTGAGTTCAAGGAGTAGTAGGACTTGAGTTAAGTTAAGGTGTGTCGCTGTGATTTCAGTCATAGTTTAGGGGGTACTTATGCCTTGTACCAATAAATTATAAACAAAGTAATGGAACCAAGTAAAACAATGTCACAAACAAACATAGGCAACGTATGAGAGTCAACGAAAGAAGCTCTACCTGAAAAAGTGCAAAGAAGCTTACTCCTGGGCTCAAACATGTGACCTCATCCAATGTTTGAATCCACTAGACCGTTGCACTGAGGCAATCCCTTGCGTTAAGCGGGTTCATTCTATAATAGATATTAGACTTTTCTATTTTGTCAGTCAAACTGACTGCTAGAATAGGAATAGGATTTGTACCTAGTAACCTTCTTGGAAAAGAATGGTAATGTAGTGACGATAAATAGGGTGAGCATAATCATGTAGACACAATTTCAATAATATTTTCTCCTTTATTTCTCACATGGTATCATAGAGGGAAAATAATCACTGTGCAATTTCCGGTGACTACTCGCAACTTGTACACGAATTTTCAAGTGGATGAGATCGCTATCTCTATTTTCGTTGGTGGTGCAAAATCTAACATGTCTACAAGGGCCAGCAACCTCGGCCGACCAAAGCAGAGTACACATCACATCACATGTAACGTACACGTCACATCACAGGTAACAAGTCCTCAAAGGTCCTCACGCGTGACTAGATCTACTATTCCGGCAAGCGAGTCTTTGTCACGTACAAAATTTTCTAAAAACTTCTTTTTTCCATTAGGTTTTTTCATTCCGAGGACAACTTCTCGCCGACTAGATCTAAGAATCCCGCAATGGCAATCTCTATCAGCTGATGTCACATTCTTTGAGTCTAGACCTTGCTTTACATCTTCTAATCATCCTGACACATTTGAGGTCTTACCTGTACAGACTTTTGAGAAATATGAGGTTTCTACTACATCTTCATCCACAATGAAGCCAGTTTACCCATATAGACTTTTGAGGAATCTACAATTACTTCTACATCTCCATCCATAGTACCACCACTCCTGACCTATCATCATCGTCTACATCCAGCATCCAACCCAGATGATTTACATCCTGCATCGGACCCCGTACCTACTACGGAATTGTTTCCTCCTAATCAACCAATTGCACTTCGAAAAGGTATATGATCCACTCGTAATACTTACCCCCATTATACTCTTTAAAGTTATCATCGTCTATCATCACCCCAATATGTCCTTGTGTCATCTTTGGCCTCTGTCTTCATCCCTAAGTCTACAAGTGAAGAACTTTCTCATTATGGAGATGAGCTATGATTGATGAGATGTGTGATTTACATGTGAGTGGTACTTAGGAGCTTGTTCCTCTTTCTTCAAGTTGTTGGTTGCTGCCAGGTTTATGTCGTCAAAGTTGGTCTAGATGGCCAAGTCGATCGGCTTAAGGCTCGTCTTGTTGCCAAAGTGTATACTCAGATATTTGAGCTTGATTGGAGTGATACTTTCTTTCCCGTCGCAAAATAGCATATGTCCGTTTTCTTCTATCCATGATTGTTGTCCACCATTGGCATATTTATCAATTGGACATTAAGAATGTGTTTCTCTATGGTGACCTTGAGGAGGAAGCTCATAAGGAGCAACCATCTCGTTTTGTTGCTCAGGGAAAGTCTAGCTTGGTGTCGACTGCGCCGATCAATTTACGGTCTGACAATCTCCTGGAGCTTGGTTTGGGAAGTTTAGCACAGTAATTCAGGAGTTCAGCATAACTCATAGTGAAGTTGATCACTCTATGTTTTATCGACATTCTGCTCCAAATCTATGTATTTATTTGGTGGTTTATGTTGACAATATCATTATTACCAGCAATGATCAGGATGGTATCATTAATTTAAAGTGACATCTCTTAACGCATTTCCCAACTAAAGACCTTGGCAAATTAAATTATTTTCTACGTATTAAGTTTGCTCAATCCAGCTAAGGTACTGTTATTTCGTAATACAAGTATGCCGTAGATATTCTAGGGGAGACAAGAATAATGGGATGTAGACCCATTGACACTCCTATTTTTCTAAATGCTAAACTCATGTCTTGCACAGGGAACCACTCAGTGATCCTAGAAGATATAGGTGGATGGTTGGTAAATTGAATTATCTCACAGTGACTAAACTTAAAATTTCTTTTCACGTGAGTGTTGTAAGTCAGTTTATGAACTATCCTTGTGATAGTCATTAAGATGCAGTCATTTGCATTATGTGATATTTAAAGTCAGCTTCAGGTAGAGGACTACTCTTCAAAGATCGAGGCCATGAGCAGATCGTTGGATATACAGACGTTGATTAGGTAGGATCACCTTTTGATAGACTATCTGCATCCGAATATTGAATTTTGATAGGAGGTGATTTGGTGTTCTGAAAGAGTAAGAAACAAAGTGTGGTTGCTTGATCTAGTAAAGAAGCAGAAAATTGAGCAATAGTTGTAGCAACTTGTGAGCAAGTTTGGATTAAACAGTTGCTCGAAGAACAAAAATTTGGAGAAATCGGTAAGATGGAGCTTGTGTGTGATAACCAAGCGACCCTTCATATTGCATCAAATCAAGTATTTCATGAGAGGACTAAGCATAGTAAGATTGACTGTCACTTTATTGAAGAAAAGACACTCCCCGAAGATATTGTTACAGAACTAATAAAATCGAGTGATCAGCTTGTAGATATTTTCACCCGATCCATCGCTGATCTTTGTATTAGTTACATTTGTAACAAGCTCAGTACATATGACTTGTATGCACTATCTTGAGTGGGAGTACGAGAATAGGAATAGGAATAGGGTTTGCATATAGTATCCTACCTGGAAAAGAATTGTAACGTAGTGTCTATAAATAGGTTAGGTGTAATAATGTGGATACACAATTTTAATAATATTTTTCTCCTTTATTTATCACATTGACAAATAAAAATAATATTTCTTCCAACGAAGTGAAATCAGTTGAACCCTCTTTCGACAAGGTAGGTCTGTACTGATCAAAAACCTTATCTTATAGGAAAGCGGGCGGAGAACGGGAAAATGTAATATCATATTTCAAATTTGAAAATATGTGGTTGCGGGTGGATGTATTCATAACAGTCTCATCTCACATCTTATGTTTGCTGAGGACACCTTGATCTTCTCTGGTGCTGAGAAATCTCAAGTGCAATATCTAAATCTCACTTTTATGCGCTTTGAAGCCGTGTCAGGACTCCACATCATGTCCAAGAGCATTATTTACCCTGTTAATAGGGTCTCTAACTTGAAAGAAATGACCGACATTATGTGCTGCTCAACTGGCTCCTTTCCCACTACCTACTTAGTTCTGGCTTTGGGAGCCAGTCATAGATCAACTGAAGTGTGCAATGTGATTGTGGCAAAAGTTTGAGAGAAGGTTGGCTTCTTGGCAACAGCAGTACCCCTCTCTAATGGGTAGGCTAACCCTCATCAATAGTGTGTTGAATAGTATCCCCGCCTATTTATGTCCGTCTTCCCTTTGCCAGCCAAGGTGCAAAAGCAACTTGACAAGAACAGGAAAGATGCTCTGGAAAGGCAACAGTAAGAACCACAAGTTCCACCTTGTGAACTCGGCCAAAGTTTTGTCTGGCTTTGGGAGCCAGTCATAGATCAACTGAAGTGTGCAATGTGATTGTGGAAAAGTTTGAGAGAAGGTTGGCTTCTTGGCAACAGCAGTACCCCTCTCTAATGGGTAGGCTAACCCTCATCAATAGTGTGTTGAATAGTATCCCCGCCTATTTATGTCCGTCTTCCCTTTGCCAGCCAAGGTGCAAAAGCAACTTGACAAGAACAGGAAAGATGCTCTGGAAAGGCAACAGTAAGAACCACAAGTTCCACCTTGTGAACTCGGCCAAAGTCACTATGCCAAAGCAATATGAAGGCTTAGGGATTAAAGACTTGGCCAAACATAGCAAGTGTATAATTTTGAAGTGACACTGGAGATACAATCAGGAGGCGGTCGGTCTATGAAAGGAGGTAATCCTAGCAAAATATGGTAGTGCTCTAATCAAGTCAGAAACTCTTATGGCACAATGGTTGGAAAGGTATAAGGAAGGTATGAGAGGTCTTCTTTAGCAATGCTTCTCTCAAGGTGGGAAATGGGGAACATATCTAGTTCGAAAGATACTTGACTAGGAAACATTCTCTTAATGAATGCTTTACAACAACAACAACAACAACAACCCAGTGAAATCCCACATCGTGGGGTCTGGGGAGGGTAGAGTGTACGCAGACCTGACTCCTACCAATGTAGGACGGCTGTTTCCGAAAGACCCTCGGCTCAATAAAAGACATAAAAAGGGGGTCAGATAAGATTAAGAAATTCAAAGCGCTATAGGAAAATAAATAACGAAGGTATCACAGATAAAATAGGAAACATTCTCTTAATGAATGCTTTCCCAATCATTTTTCAAATTGCATTCAATCCAGACTCAACCATCTCTCAGTACAGGGATGATAATGTATGGAATTAGATTCAGAGGATGAATCTTTTTTCTTATGACCATGAATCTTAATGACTGGGAATTGGAAGATTGTTTAACTCTTACAGCCCAGTCCACAGTACATCAAAGCACCAGGAAGATTCTAATTGACCTATGGCCATGGATGTTAATTAGAAGAACTAAGCTGCCACAAAAAGTCATTTGTTTCAGCTGGGCCACACTAAATGGTTCATGCCTAACTCAGGCTAATCTCATCTGCAGGAATTCCCAAATAGCCAACAGATGCTACGCGTGCTTGTGCAACTCAGAATCTATTAACCACCTATTTCTTCATTGCACTGTTGCAGCAGACTTATGAAACATGTTCTCATCTCTTTTTGGACTTTCTTGAGCCACAGCAAGCTCACTGGGGAGGCTTTTGAGTGTTTAGCTCTTGAAAAGTTGGGAAGCCCATGAAAAAGATCTGGTCACTGGTTCCAGCCTGTATTTTGTGGTGCATATGGACAGAAAAGAACAAAATATATTTTGATGGCATTTCAACTCCTGTTCCTTCATTTAAGGCTAGATGTTTAGTTCATCTTTTTAGTCGGGTTAACCTCTCCTCTGTAATTACTGTTAATTCATTCTTAGAATTATCAGCTCCATAGATCTCTGTTGATAGCTGTTTTTGTCATATTGGGAGCTGATATTTTCTTTCTGATGCTTTTGTTGTGATATCCTTCTTATTTCATCAAAAAAAAAAAAAACCAGAGCACTCTTTCAAGGAGAGAAACTCAAAATTTGTCCCTTAAGATGGAACTTCGGCAGTTGGCTAAAGCTGAAGAAACATCTTTAGGTAAAAGTCAAGATGCTTGTGGCTAAAGAAGGGGAACAAAAACACTGAACATTTTCAAAGGATTGCTAACTAGCACAGGGGGTATAATTCTATTGACAAACTCAAGGTGGGAGATGATTTAGATGAAATAATTAAAGACAAGGATCAAAAAGGAGGAAGCTCCTTGGCTACTACCAAAAACCCTACTCCAAGAATGAAGTATGGAGGCCTGAAGCTAACTTTGATGACCTTGGCAATATTTCATGGGCGGAGAAAGTTTGGCTAAAAAGAACGTTTGAGGAAAAAGAGGTGTTATCTGTAATCATGTCTTCTACTCCAGATAAAAGCCCTGAACAGATTGCTTCATCATGGCTTTTTTCCAAAAGTCATTATATTAATTAAAGAGGTGATGGGAGCTCTTAATCACTTTCACCAAAACTGTCACATGGTGAGCTCATGCAATGCTACTTTATTGCTCTTATTCCAAAGAAAAAAGGAGCGGTGGAATTGAGAGATTACAGGCCTATAGGCCCCATCAGCAGTGTATACACAATTGTAGCGAAGATACTAGCAGAAAGGCTCAAGAAAGTTACTGGCGAGTTAGTCTCTGGATATCAGAATGCATTCATCAAGAATAGACAAATGACTGACGCAGCCTTAATTGCAAATGAAGCCCTAGCTTGGAGACTGAAAAGTGGTATTCCTGTTATCTTATTCAAGCTAGATGTGGAGAAAGCTTTTGACCAAGTCAACTAGTTTTATCTCATTTCTGTGTTGAGGAAAATGGATTTTGGGAATAGATGGATAAGGTGGATAAAGTTCAGTATTACCATAATTAAATACTCAGGTTTAGTAAATAGTAGTCCAGTTAGTTTCTTCTCTCCATAAAAGGGTATTAGGCACGGGGTCCGGTATCTCCCTTCCTCTTCATTTTAGCAATGGAAGGTCTCACAAAAAATGCTTGACAAAGCTAGCCAGCTGCAATGGATTCAAGGTTTTAAGGTGGGCACATCATTAGGGGGTCGTATCTCAGTGTCTCATTTGCTATTTGCAGATGATGCATTGATTTTTTATGAAGCAGATAGGTCACAACTGCTATACCTCAACCTTTTTTTTTTTGCTCATCTTTGCCCATCTTTGAAGCCATCTCAGGGCTGCATATTAGTATCCTAAATAATGTCACTTACCCAGTGAATACTGTACCTAACAACTCACAGGTATCATGGGTTGTATTGATATATCCCCTACTACATATTTTGGAGGCTAAATTCAAGTCAGCAGATGTATGGAATGGGACCATTGAGAAACCCAAAAAAGAGGCTGGATCCTTGGCAACAGCAGTATCTTTCAATAGGGACCGGTTCGCATTGATTAACAGTGTGTTAGACAACATTCCAACCTACATCATGTCTACATTTCCAACGCCCAGAAAGGTGCTAAGCCAGCTTAATAAAATCAGCTTAGCATGATAAAATCAGAGATCCTTTCTGTGGAAGGGAAACAGTCAAAATCATAAACTTCACTTAGTCAAATGGGCCAAAGTCATTCAACTAGGCTTAAAGGTGGTCTGGGGATTAAGGATCTTGCAAAACATAACAAAAGTATGTTGAAAAATGGCTCTAGAGGTATAGCTCAGGGGAACTGGAAACCATTATGCACTAACACTCCTAGGTCTTTAATTGGGGTGCGACCCTGGAAGCAAATTAGCAAACTTTGAGATGAATTTCTCTCAAAGAATCTGATTCAAAGTTGGTAATGGAGCTCACATTCTTCTTGAAAGATCAATGGTTTGACAATTCTACATTGGAGGAAGCCTATCCTAACCTATTCCACCATCGCTGACGATAGACTGGCAGCATCTAACTTGAGAAGGAATGTTCGTGATTGGGAATTACAGGATCTCCTAGATTTACTGAGCAGGCTTGGTAATTTCATCCCTGAAGAAGAAGCAGTTGACAGACTACTTTGGGATGATTCAAGAAGAGGTTTATACACTGTAAAAGCATGTTACAGTCAACTTTGTGTGCAGAATCAGATCATTGAGTTTTGGCCTTGAAAACTTATCTGGAAAACAAATCTTCCAACAAAATCATATGTTTCACCTGGACAGTTCTAAATGAGACATGTTTATCAAGATAACCTTAGCAAGGAAGTATTCAGCTTGTGAACCGGTGCTACATGTACTCAAGCAATTCAGAAAGTATTAGTCACTTCTTCATCACTGTTCAGTTGCTAATGACTTCTGGAATATTTCTACTCTCTTTTTGGACTCAATTGGGTCATGTCGTTTAAAGTCAAAGATGCCTACAAAAGTTGGTGGTCATGGATAGTTGATAGGACCATCAAGAAAATCTGGATCAAGATCCCTGCAAGTATTTTTTGGTGTGTGTGGAGTGAGAGGAACTGCAGATGTTTTGATGGAATTTCCGACACATTCCCTAGAGGTTAAATGTCTTCCTAATTAATTTTGTTGGAACAATCTTGCTATCGTATATAGCTATGTCCAGCTCTTGGGACTTCGTTAGTTCTTTCACTTTAGCTCTAGGGACTTTGTACAGGAGCTAACTTTATTTTTGTGTTCCCGTATGTAATTTCAAAGAAGGGTAATTGAAAGGTTTTCCCTTCAAGGCAAGATTAACAGAAAATGCAGTATAGAGAGAAATTGCATTCAATAGCTGCACCAAAAAGTGCGTTTTAGAACCATACCTTTGCATAATTCCCATCAAGGGCAATTGCCAGGCTGCAATCTGCAATGGCATCTGAAATTTGACCCATAGCTCGGTATGCAGCAGCACGATTGCAGAAACAGATTGCTGTGAAAGGACGTGACTCAAAATTACATGATACTGCAGCTGTATAGTGCTCAACAGCTTCTGCATGCTTTCCCGATTGAAATGCAGCATTTCCAGCTGCCTGCATAGTAAAGGGCGAATGTTCTTGAAATGGAAAGCAAAATGTTCTTTTCATTATTTAACATTACTTTTTTTCTCAGGTTGGCACCACAAAATTTTGCATTACTTGCTCTGAGATATGCCAGGAATCAGAAAAATGCAATGAAGATGAACAGTCAAACAAAGGTAGGAAAACATTTAAAATTAATGTATTAACAAACAAGTCAAGAGGCTATACAGAAGCAAACAAGAGTCTGAAGCAACTATAAACAAGAGTCATAGTTCGCTCAGTTTGTACGTCTTTAATCAACAAAATTAGTAAGATACCAAAATGAGGCCTCACAATACTTCCAGGATAGGTAATAGCAAATATTTGCAGCCATAGACTAGCTCTTCACAAGATCACACTGAACCGAAGAAACTCAGCTGACAGTGTTCCCTTAGGGTAGAACCTAGAAAAAACTAGACAGAACACCTTATTTAAATCTAGAGGATATCACTGCTTTCAGGAACCCAAATGAAACCATTACAATCATAATGGAGCAACCTTACAATTTCATGTTGGCTGATGGACACAGACCATAAGGAATTAGTAATTCAAAGTAGATATAGACTCTGGTTTTCACTACAAACACAAACAGATGATGCAGATAATTGTACCTCATATAGTTACAAGAACAGGGATATTTTTGAGAATTGACAAGAACGGGGATATTATTATAGGCTTCCTCAGTATACAGTTTTATTGCATCTATTTTTTCTTCTTTTTTTTTTTGAAAAAGTTAACTTGTATTATGAACAAAGGAATACTCCAAAAGTATTTTTTCTTCTTTTTCTGAAAAAGTACAATGGTTACTAATTGCAGTAGCTTTCTCGTACTAGGAGCTTACCAAAAAAAGCAAGGCATTAAATAAATTTATTTTCCAAGGGTCGGGTAAAGGACTAAACTTCATAAAAAAAAACATGCTGCTTAAATGTCATATTGCACAAGAATAGCTAGTAACACCTTTCTCCAAAAAGAAAAATAAAACTAACAGCAAACACAAACTTTGCTAGGAAATTCAGGATTGCCGACCAACCAAAACACTTCAAGAAGCTTGAAAAAAGAGTAGTGATAACAAGGACAATATTTAGTAGGACTTTGGATATGAATTGGTTAATATTCAAAAGTAGTAGTAGTTTTTGGAAGTTGAAGTTGGGTTTGGACATGAAACACAATTGAAGCCTTATGAGTGATAGCTTGAAAGTTTCCTAAAACCTGTTTTTCAAACATCAAATTCAATATTTCAAATTTGAAGTTGAAATAATGAGTCAATCTCATCAGCAAACACTTATTTGAAATAAGTTCCAAGCATTTAAACAAAACGGATAAATCCCTCAATAAACTAAAAAAATTAAAAATACTCTCTCACAATCAGTCATCCCATGAATGACCACTTGAAGACATACAATTTTAAAGGTTTAATAATATCTGCATGGTGTATGTAAAGATCGAAGTATTCTTGCACTTCAATGTGTAAGAAACCAAATATGTGTGTGTGTGTGTGTCTACCTAGAGCCTGAATGGGTCGGTTGAGCCACCGAATCCCAACTCAACTACCCAAGATTTGAGTGGACACTAAATTGGCCCAAGCTGATCTAATTGGCCCTGTAAAAGGGTGCTAACAAAAGCAGTGAGCCACGTATGCTGTTACTTCACATACCATAACTCGGGCTCTCCTTAAATGGTGCAACTTAGTATTGACACAGCAGTCTAGCAAACTTAAGGTCCTACAGATCCAAAGGTACAACCTCAAATAAAATTTCCGCCTTTGCTCCATACCTACTATCACTCATTTATAACGAGTTCTAACTAGCTAATTCAGCCAGAGACCATAATTGTTTTTTTCTCTTCAGTAGTTCAGTTATTGCTATTTCATTTTCCTTTCAGATTTCATCCCAGAAGATTTTCAAAAGTATTAACAGGTAAATAATTTTGCAAGTTCCATAAAAAATAATGACCTATAGTTCAAATATAGGTGCTACTTATAGTTAATAAAAATTAAATGTATAATTATCATCTATAATGGTATATATAATTACACACATAACATAGGAATAAGCTGAATATAACAAGTGATAGGTGCATGTTTAAAAAGGGAAAGATCATAAAGCACAAAGTGCACTCACCTTAAAGCACAAGAGCTCACGTATTGTTACAGCAAGAGGAACAACAGCTTCTAAAGTCTTGAGTCCACTACTGCAAATTCAAATTATATGATCGTAAGCTAATACCTACATGTAAAAAGAGGATAAAGATATCTTTCCCAAAATAGAAGCCACCTTTCCATGAGACACATCGATTTCTCTTGGTTCTTCAGAAAATTATCAGCCTCTTCAAGCTTCCCGAGATAAAAGTATGACTTCACTGTTTTAGAAATACACCAGAGCCCAGAGGAAGCACTTCTCGGACTATCTAACTCTGATGACTGGTAACTGAAATTATATGGCGGAGCATTCGACTTAGCAAATTCAAGTTTCTTCTCACATAACTGAATCACCTCTTCGTACCTCCGCAGCTGTTCATTAAACTCAACAAAATTAATTTATTTCAAGAAATTCCAAAGATTTCTGGAACACATGGTGCAATGTAACAAATTTAAGCAGACAAAAATTCAATTTTACAATCTCATGGTTCAATGACACAAACCATAAGAAGAGCATCTGCTTTCAATTCGAGTAGTTTCTCCGAATAGGTGCTTATTGTCAAAGCCTCACAGACCACACCCAAGGCCAACTCTGCATCACTTTGCCTTCGTCTTTGCAATAGTTCCACACACTGCTTCATGCATTCTGATACCCTCTGAGGGCATCGGAAAAGAACAATTAGCTTTCAACTTTTCATTTTATTAAGAAGTACAACTAAGCTCATTTTGTTTGCTGAGCATTCACAAGTTTCTTAAGCATTATTATTCATGAAGAAGCTGAAAAGAAAATCAAAATTAAAGCTTCAACTAGAATGTCAAGACCAGAATCTAAGTAAAATTACCTATTCTCTCCACATATTTCTATTTTTGCTACTTAGCAGAATAATAGATGTGGTACACGAACGGGAGTGTCATACATAAGAAGTTAATCCAGTAACAGACACTTAAATGCACCCTGTGTTCATCTTGTCCCTATTTTCTCTTCTTTAATTCAATTTTGGGGCCTCTAAATTACCTTGCATTTCATAAGAGATAGCATAAGCAAGTTGTTCATGGAGCTGCTTGAGATGCGCTACACAAGCTCAAAATTTCTATGGCTTAAAATTCCAGATAATATCAGTCAAAACCTGATATTATGATATCAATAGATCTTGTTGCAAGTTTTTCTTCTCTTTTTCTTTCACCAAGCAACTTGGTGGATTTAAAACAAGCTGGAGCACAAATGACATTACGTGTGTTATGTTGAGGTAATAATTGCAAGAAAAACACAGCTAAGACAATTCAGATAAAGGAGCAGTAAAGGTGGTACCTATTAAGGGAAAGAATCTGCAAAAGATTAAGTCCTGATAGGAAGAATGTAAAGCAAACTACTGAAATTAATAATTGTACCTGTGCTTTTTCCAAGCCCTCCGAGGCTTCCACCAATATCTTTCTATCCACACACACCTCTGGCCCATGTTGCAAGCATGTCATGAAAAACTTTGATGCATTTTCGACTTCCCCAAGGGCAAGGTAACAGCTAAGAAAATGCAAAACAAAACACAGTTACAAAAAAAGTATCTACTTTTTAATATATTGTATTAACACTACTATTTTTTTTATATGAGATGTATTAACACTACTATAACTGGATGCTGGAATGCAACTGCCCACAACATTCAAAATTTCAAATGGCACTACTAAGACTACTGAAGAAAACTCGTGAGACTTGAAGCTGTAAATAGAACCGCAGAAATTTCTTAGACTAGCAAAACTTAAGAAGCTTCAAATTATATATTTAGCTGAGCGAGAAAGTTGGGACCTTTTTATAAGCCTTGAATCCAGCAGACAGAAAATGCTAGAGTAAAGCTGTACCATTGAGTGGAATAAATGCACAACATTTCTGAAGACACGGATCCCGAGGTATTTAAAAGAAGAACCTAAAGATGTACTACTGACGTTCAGTTACACAAATGAGTCTTTTCGATGAAGTTATACAAGAAATGCTAACGCTTCAATGAAAACCCAATAACTAGTTATCACATTAGCCCTAGGGCTTTGGTCTAGTGGTACGAGCGCAGAGCATGATGTGTAGGCTAGGTGCATGTCACAGATTCGAACTATGCTGCGAACAGAAGCCTGATATTTATGGATAAGGGTGGAAGAGCAGACATTACCCACCAAGTATTGAAGCGTGTGCCACTGGCCCTTGTGATTTCTCGGTTATCAAAAAAATAACTAATTTATCACATTAAAGATGGGTTTTTTGTTAAAAAAGCATCTCAAAGAAGGTTTACCCAACAAGAATGACAGAATGGTGAGCTACTTTTCAAGACAACATTGTATGTGTTTCACGCACTGTGATTGTTTAAAACAGACATGTTTATGCATACTAAAGGCCAGTGATCAAACTTCTGTCAGCAAACCAAATCTTCAAAAAGGTAAGAGGAAGCTAGACGTATACAATATAGAGACTAAAGGAACTTGTGACAAAGAGAAGGTAAAATTAATAATACATGGAGCTTACTTTGCAGCTCGAACTTGTACCCTGAAAAAGTTCGGATCTAATGTAACAGCCTTCATACAATCCTCTAGTGCTTCTCTCATTCTTCCGAGAGACATACGTGTTGCTGCACGGTTGCTATGGCATAACATTAAAGCCCGAAGACAGCTCTTAGATGTGTCACATTCGGACACACAGTTTAGTCCATGTGTGTAGCATTCCTCTGCTTTAGATAAGTTCCCATTTGCATAGGCTTGATTCCCCCTGATATAAATTCATATCACAAGTATGAACTTAGGATAAAGATACGCAAAAAAAGGAATAAATGACTGAACAATCACACCCTAATATTGAACAGTGGAAGAAGAAATTGGCATGTATGATAGGAAGTACAATGTACACGTACTAACAAAGAGTCAATCCAATAACAGTATAGGCCCAAAATTTCATCCCAACTTTGATCAAGGTAGACCCCTCCATGATTAAGAAAAAACAGTAACTTGTACCTCAATCGCCATTTTTCACATGCTTCCTGAGCGGCCATGCTTGCAGCAACTGTTTCATGGTTGACCTCCTTGACCCTAGCTTTTTCATTATTGACCTGGCTAATGCTTATCCTAGCAGGTATATCTCCTTTCTTACCCTGAGTGGGAGATGAAAGAGGAGATGATCCAGAAACTTGAAAAAATTGCCCAGGTGACGAGGAGTAAGACAATTTCGTAGTTGAACTAGACGAATCATTAATGAGCTTCGTTCGATTTTTCTTCTTCTGTTGGCGTGTAGCCGCTGCTATCTGATTTTGAGCAACAGAGGATGCAGCAAATATGAAGCTACCCTGGCAAGCCTCTTCTAAATTTGAAGCAACATCAAATTGATTGCCCCCGTCACTATCTTGTCTCTCAATTGTTAATTTAGACGTCACTTCAGTATCTGCTGCAGTTATGAAAGAATCAGTACTATAATCTAAATGCTCTGTAGCAGATTTGAAGCTTTCAGTCTCGGCCCCAGATATAGATATAGACTCTTCAGAAGGACCGTCCATATCTACACCATGATGACTAGAGTGTCTAGATTCTACTTCTTGTGTTTCACTACATGTCACGTCATTTTCATTGATATTCATGCGTACTGTTGCATCTATCAGATCTTCATCTGCTAAATCATTTGGAACTGCAGGACGTGAATCACTAGATCCATGATTCTCATTTAGAATGAACGACTCATCAGAAGCCACAGATGTTCCTCTTGAAAGTGTATTATCTGCTGGTGTTTCACGATACGGAGAAATATCCATCGGTGAATACAGTTCGGAAGGTTCAGCATTCTCTTCCGAACTTCCTCTGAAGGCAATGTCTTGAGCAAAGTTAACTGGCATTGAGAATGTTTGCTTAGGTTTCATTTTCTTTTTCTTGTATCTTGGATCTCTAGTTGCTTCCCTTCTACTTTCAACTTTCTTATTTAAGCTCCCTTTAATAGTTGGTGTAAGATTTTGCATTAGCATACCATCAGACTTAGTACTGAAACTAAATTCAACTTTCTTTCCAGTTCTATCAGTTGATGGTGCTTCAAAAGTACCTATCATAGACTCACCAGGGATATTAAAGGAGGGAAATGAGGATGTTGAAATTGCACCACTATGAGGTCCGGGATGAACCTGATTAGTAAAGTGACTATTCTGTGTCCCTGCCTGAAATGAGAATCCTGAAGGAACTGAATCTGAAATTCCACTGGCACTCTTATTAACAGCATTTCCAATAGAGTCACTTGAACTTGGATCAACTTTAACATTCTCATTAGCAACATAACCCATAGGCTTATTTATATGCATGTTTTTCATCTGATCATGGAGCAAGGTCTCAGATTTTCCACCTAGAGAGCCGCTTTCCTTATATGCATAGTCCTTCATGTCATTCTCAGTTATACCTTTGATATTCAATTTGTCCATCTCATTCAGGAGTTCAACTCCTACACCCCCACCATTTTTATTATCAACATTTTCACTACTTGAGAAGCTGCCAAACACGTTATACTTGGATTTTACACTGTCCATATTACGTGCAGAGTCAACAGTTCCCTCACTTTTGATATTTAACTTGTTCTCCACCTCCTTGCTTACCATTTCATCAAGTTTTGCATCGCCACCGGTAAACACAAAAGACCTTCCCTTATCAGCACCAGAAACCACATTGTGTACACCACCACCTACATTCATTTTCTTCTCACTTTCAATATTCAGTTTCTTCATTTCATCAACAGGAATTGTTCCTTCCCCTATATTTACATGAGAATTTCTCACATTCATACTCAAATTTGCTCCAAACAAACCACTATTTCTACTAGCTCCAAAAACAAACCCTTCATTACCAACATCCCCACTACCCCTATCAACCCCAGAAGCAAAACCCACATTCCCAAATTTCCCAGAAACCGACTCCACATGACCCATGTTCATTTCTTGAATTTCCCCAACGCCCCTAAAAGGGTTGAAAATTTGGTCCTTTCTATGAGCACCTGTATATTTCTTTTTAAACAATCTGGGTTTTTGCAGCCTTGATGAAGCAGAAGAACCAAATGGAGACGGATTCAAATCCGATGGAGTGAACCCAAGATTGTGATCCATTGAAGCTATTTTCTGCTCTGAATGATTATTATATGAAGATTGAGCGTTAAAAAACTGACCTTTACGTAGATGCAAATCTCCGGTGTCGGTCAACGCCGGCGACATATGTCATCTAATCTCACGGCCGGCATTTACTTGTGATCAATTTTTCAAGAATCTTGGATTATCATGAAATTGCTTCTTTTGTGGGATAAATCAAAAGAAGCTTGTAGAGGGGGGTCTCCTCCCTTTTTTATTTTATTTTATTTTTTCAAATTTGTTGTTTAATTATTGTTGTTGGGTTACAAAATTTTTATATAGTGTGTGTATACTCGCTTTTTTTTATCGCACTTTGGTTTCTTAATCATGAGGGGAATTTTGGGTTTTGAATATGACAAGTTTTTTTTTTTGATTTTATGTTCTTCATTTTGTAATTTTTTTTAAAAAAATATCTTTTAAAGTGCATTTCACAATTTTTAGGGTCCTTAATTGATTTCACTTTATGATGTCATTGGTAAAATTTATTTTGTAAAACTAAATAGTTTCGACTTATCCCTTAATTTGAGAGATTTTTTTATTGGAAAAAAGTTTTATTTTTTTATTTTTTATAAATAAATAAAAATTGAAAGTATGATTATAAGTAGGGGTTGTTCATCTCGAAGTTGGTCCAAAATAGTTTTTATAGAAAATAGTAAAGACATAAGTCGGACAATCGAATGTAGCTCGGTGGCATGTGCTTATGTTTCTATATGTGTATAGCTTAACTCGAGTGTCTCAAAATTTTTTTATTAGTAATGCTTCTCGACTTAACTTTACAAATAGATCCATGAATGAAAACCATTTACATCCCTCAATTTTACTTTAAAAATTAAACTCCCACGTTCAACTTTGAACAATAGTTGCATACGTGTTATATAGAACGTATATACACTTTTAAACAATATATATATATATATATATATATATATATATATATATATATATACACCTTATATAGATTTTTATCAATATTTACCATATTTTTGCTCACTTATTAATTGGTGCATAATAAATATATAATCAATATATACTCAATAAAAACATATACATGTCACATCCCGAGCCTATAATCTGAACGTGATCGATACTTAAAAATCATTGTTGGTCCTAAGTGAACCAGTGGCCTAGCTACTATTGAGCGGAATACTAAATATACATGCGTAAACTCTATAAAGTGAAACTTAAAAAAATATTTAAGTAAATCTCATGCAAAATTTGAATAGGTCTGAATATAAATTCTAATAATAATGAGGTTAAAACTTCTTAATACAAAAGATTGATCTAACACTCTTAACTCTAACTATATATGAAGCATCTACTAACTGAAGATAGGTGTTGAGACAAGATCCATGACTACTGACTATAAAACAAATAAGCTGAACTAATTAAACTGGAGCCCTCCGAAAACGAGGAGGTCTCGCCAACTGTTGATGGGAAGAGATCTTACTGAATGTCTGTTATCGTGAGTACCTGAATCTGCATCATAAAATGATGTAGCGCCAAATGACGTCAGTACATAAAATACACGGTATGTAATTGTAACACCCCGTAATTTTACGTAGCAAAGATTAGCCGGAGAAAAAAGGAAAAAGTGAAAAAAATGAACTATGGAGGACCAGGTCCGCATCGCGAACCTGGAAAGGATTTTTGTGTGTGAAATTTTGGTTAACCAGTAGAGTGCACGCCAAGTACCCATCGCGGACTTGGTCAATTTTGGTTCAAATATCACCATTAAATTTTTCTGAAAAAAATGATTTATGGGGGGAACCAGTCCACATCGTGGACCTGTTCCACCACATGCCAAATTTTTATCCATTTTTAGTTTTAGTAAGGAGCGTTTCAGTCTTTTCTCCACTTTTTTCAAATTTAACCCAACCCATTTTGGGACAAAAATCCATCCCTTATCAATACCCTAGGGGTATTTTCTCTTATTTAACACTTAAATCAATTGAGAATCAGGATTGGAAAGGAGAAAAGGGGCTAAGGTTCAAGCGTTCAACCTCCATTCTTCAAGTTTGACTGTTCTTTCTATTTCTAAGTATGTAAGGCTACTCATAACATGGATCGAGTTCATCCACGTGCCCTACATCTTCATTAATTCGAGTTGAGTTGAGTTTTGAGGTTCCATAAATTGAGTTCTTGAATTATTTATAATTTCTATTGAGTTTTGTGTATAAATTCTATTGTGTTCTTGTATATATTTATAATATACCTCGATGAGTTTCATGAATTGAGTTTTACTTGGAGTATGGATTCATGTTTATATTCACATGAACCCTAGTTGAATTTTGCATCAATTATTTTATGCACTATTTGAGTTTAAAGAATGAAAGTTTTTCATCTTTGATTGAAAAAAAAATTGAGCATGAGTTGAGTTTGAGAAATCTTTCATTTAACTTTTTGAGCATGAGTACAAAAGTCTCTAATCATTATTTTGAGTAAGAGAATTATTGAGTATAAATGAGTGAACATTTTAAAATATCTAGTTTGAGGTTGAGTTGAGGAATTAAATTATGTTTTAAATACATTCTTTGAGTTAAGATGAGTTGAGTTTTGAGCCAAGTCCAAAACAAACTAAATGAGTTAATTGAGTATTTTACTCACTTGATGTATATGAACCTAATAAAGTATTTTGGGACTAGTATTGAGCACCAATTTGAAAACAGCCTCTGGCAGAAATGCAAGGTAAGGCTGCGTACAATAGACCCTTGTGGTCAAGCCCTTCTCCGGACTCCGCGCATAGCGGGAGTTTTAGTGCACTGAACTGCCCTTTCTTTTTATTGAGCACCGATTTGGGTAAGAGTAGAGGCAACTCAAACCCTATACTACATAGCTAGCATATTTAGAGGTTATGCCTCTCTAAGTCCCAAGACGATGGACTTTAATTGATTATAGATCCGGTGAGGGTGATCATCCCTTACCCCGGTAAGGTATTGGACGGCTGTGATAATGGCAGTACAAAGCGTTATATCATCACTAGCTCATAAGTGATGGTTGTCGGTTAGAGAAACTCCCCAAGAGTAAAATATTATACTTTTATATACTAAATTGCATCTCGTATTGCATATCATTTAAAGCATTGTATTATTCTATTTCATATTTTATAAATTAAGTCATTTTAGAGTGAATCTATTGAGTTGAGTTGCATGAGGTAGAGTATTGTTGATTGTGTTCCTTTTCAACTATTTTACATAATCGTACATTCCATCATTTTATGATACAGATACATGTGTTAGAGATCATCAATAGGCGCTCCGTTGAAGATCTATTTCCTTCCCTTTTTAGTGGTAAGACCTTCTCTCAATCGAAGGAATCATTTATGTTTCATTCGTGGTTTGATTAGTTCTTTTGAGATAGTCGTGGGCTTGTCCCGATACCTTTTGGATAGTCTATAGAGGCTTCGTAGACAGAGTCAGCATTGAGATAGATGGTCTTTTCATAGTTGTTTTAAACATACATTTATAATTGTGTTTATGATATTGAACTGCTTTATACTTTGAGTATTTTTTAATCCTATTGTTTATCTATTGATCATGATGTTTGAGTTTCTCACTTGGATTATTCTACCTGTAAATTGAGTCTTCTGCTGAGTGATTGAATGAGTGATCAGACTGAGTGGTTCGCTTGAAGCCAGCAATGGTCTCCGAGTGTCGGTTACGTCTAAGGTACCCTCTTGGAGCGTGACAATAATAAAGCTAAATGAAACAATTACTGAATTGAATATTCATGCCGAAAGAAATGCTGAAAATAACTTGACTAGAAGTAAAACATGAATATAATGAAAACATGTAAAAATTCACAACTGAGATATGCAATGATATCAAATACTAAAAATAATATACTTACTTTTTTTAGGGAGTTTCTCTAACTGACAACCATCACTATAAGACTCGTGATGATACAATGTCTTGCCCATGTTTCCAGAGCCATCATATACCTTACCGAGTATAGGACATCAACTTTTAACTTATGAATCTATCTAATGAGCCTTCTTAGAGCAAATGAGGAGTCGCCCGAATTTCGGTGCGTTCATATCCTACGTTGTCTATATAGTTTATGGGACTTGAGTTGTCTGAACTCTTTCCCAAAATGATGCTCAATACTACTCTTAAAATATGCAATAAATGCTCATACTATAGTTGTAAGTAAAACACTCAAAATGCTTCTCTTAATTATTTTTTTGAAATTTAACTCTAACTGACTCAAACTTCTTTCTCAAATTCATTCTCAAAATAAAAGTAAAATGTAATACTTTAACTTAACCAACTCTGAAAATTATGTACAAAATCAGTAATGTAAACTTCAAGATTTAAACAATGCACTTGAAATACTCGTGTTCCCTCAAAACTCTTCTTTTACTCTTAGCTTTGAAATTCTCTTTCTTTTAAATATGAAAATCAATGCATAATGACAAGCAATGAGACAACTCGATCAGGGTTTAGGTGGAATAAGCATGAACTACACTTCAAGGATCAGAATTATATAATTGAATACAATTATAACACACATATATAAAACTCAATGAAAAGAACCAAGACTCATTCGAAAACTCAATGCGAATTGGGTTTAAATCCTAACTAAAATTTTTACTGATTGAATTTAGATGTAGGGCGCGAGGATGAACTTAGTTCAACACCTCGATTAGCCTCACATACCTAGAAGAACAAAGTTCTCGAAGAAGCTTTGAAGAAGATGCTCAAAACCCTAATTTTTCTTATCTTGTTTAATGATATAGCCCACAAAACACTGATAATTCATTGATTCTACGAGGTAATACACATATACTCATGTATTTTGTACAAAGAGAATTCAATGTCTATATATCAGAACTTGAATGTAGGTCGCATGTAGTAATCAAGTCGTAAGCAAAAAGGTAAAGATAATTCATCAAATTAAAGATGTATGAAATACATTGATTTAAGGAGGTCATATATTCTCATTTAGAAATGTAACAAATCAAGTCATATATATATATATATATATATATATATATATATATATATATATATATATATATATAGAGAGAGAGAGAGAGAGAGAGAGGGGAGGGAGAGAGTTCATCGAATCTTGTCTATCAATAGTATATTGAAATTTATCTCGTTTGATGATATAGACAAGGCATAATATATAAATATGACATTAACTTGGCTTCAGATGGCAACTATGACTTCTAACTTTATTACTGCACAAGTAGACACTTAAGCTATTCAAAACTTGAATAAATAGACACATTCCTCCTACATGAAATCCTACATGACAATTTTATATCCTACGCAACGTCCTATATGTATTATGCTACATAGGACATGTGTGTCTACTTGTTCAATTTTATACAAGTTTCACTGTCTATTTGTGCACACTAAAAATTGGAGGATATAGATGACATCTGAAGCCAAGTTAAAGAGCATATTTATGTATTAGGCCTATAGACAATGACACTCTCATAATTCATGTTATATATATATATATATATATATATATATATATATATATATATATATATATATAATGAAGAATTATAATAAAGTAAGTTCTATCAAGATTTGTACGTCCGTACTTGAATGAATATCTCATGTAGAAATGTTGTAGACAAAAGGTGTTTACTACAAGCCATCAAATATATGTATATATGGAGTATGTTGATTTCAAGGAGTTATATGTACTCGCCAAGTAATTGTCACGCCCCGGGAGGGTACCCTAGGCATGGTCGGCACTCGAAAGACATTTCTGGCCTTCAAGCGAACCACCTGGTCCAGTCACACTTTCATTCATTCACATTCTATCAGCGGAAGACTCAATTATAGGAATACTATCCATAATATAGGGCCAAAGGTCAAATCACTATCAAATCAATAATCATCTACAATAAAACTAGTCAAGTGAACGACTCATCAAAACTTATTACTGCACAAATAGACACTTAAGCTATTCAAAACTTGAATAAATAGACACATTCCTCCTACATGGAATCCTACATGAAAATTTTATATCCTACACAGCGTCCTATATGTATTATGCCACACATAACATGTGTGTCTACTTGTTCAATTTTATACAAGTTTCACTGTCTATTTGTGCACACCAAAAATTGGAGGATATAGATGACATCTGAAGCCAAGTTAAAGGGCATATTTATGTATTAGGCCTATAGACAATGACACTCTCATAATTCATGTTATATATATATATAACATGAAGAATTATAATAAAGTAAGTTCTATCAAGATTTGTACGTCCGTACTTGAATGAATATCTCATGTAGAAATGTTGTAGACAAAAGGTGTTTACTACAAGCCATCGAATATATGTATATATGGAGTATGTTGATTTCAAGGAGTTATATGTACTCGCCAAGTAATTATCACGCCCCGGTAAGATACCCTTGTCGATATGATTTGATTGAGTTGATTGGATGGAGTTTAATGAGCATTGAGTCTTGGGAGGAGTATCGAGCACCGAATTGGGTAAGAGTAAGTAATAACTCGAATCCAATAACTACGTCGCCAAATGTAGGAGGGGATTGAACTGTTAAAGTTGGATGCTTCCCTAAAATTATTGTCCTGAATTATAGGACTTGGTTGGATTGGATCCATGATTGGTTGATTCGTTCATACCCTGGCAAAGTATGAATGGATGCGGCAACGTCGGTTTTTTGTTCTATCACTAGCTTATAAGTGATGGTTGTCGGATAAGAGAAACTCCCATATAAGTCTTGATAGTACTTTGAGTCGTATTGAGTTGAATGGTATGTGATTGATCCCGTTTAAACCATATTCTTGTTTAGACTTAGGACACTTGATTGAGTTGTTCTTCTTTCTGAGTTGAGATTCTGAATTAGTTTGATTTCTCTCTGATGTTATTTTATTCGGCCATTTTATATACTCATACATTCCATGTACTGACGTCATTTGTCCTGCATCATTTGATGATGCAGAGACAGGTACTAGAGATCGTCAACCGGCGCACCGTTGAAGATCGACTTACTTCCAGCTAGTTGGTGAGTCCTCCTTATTCCGAAGGATACCGAGATCTATCTTTGTAGTTGTGATTTGTTTTTCCCTTATTTTGATTTTGTGGTAGCCATGGACTTGTCATTGGCACCTTCTACATTGTTGATAGAGGCTTCATAGACTAGAGTGTGGGAATGATGAGTGGTTCGCTTGACTAGTTTTATTCTAGTTGATTATTGATTTGATAGTGGTTTGACCTTTGGCCCTATATTATGGATAGTATTCCTATGATTGAGTCTTCCACTAATAGAATGTGAATGAATGAAAGTGTGACTGGACCAGGTGGTTCGCTTGAAGGCCAAAAATGGCTTTTGAGTGCCGGTCACGCCTAGGGTATCTTCCCGGGGCGTGATAATTACTTGGCGAGTACATATAACTCCTTGAAATCAACATACTCCATATATACATATATTCGATGGCTTGTAGTAAACACCTTTTGTCTACAACATTTCTACATGAGATATTCATTCAAGTACGGACGTACAAATCTTGATAGAACTTACTTTATATATATATATATATATATATATATATAACATGAAGAATTATAATATATATTTGTACGTCCGTACTTGAATGAATATCTCATGTAGAAATGTTGTAGACAAAAGGTGTTTACTACAAGCCATCGAATATATGTATATATGGAGTATGTTGATTTCAAGGAGTTATATGTACTCGCCAAGTAATCATCACGCCCCGGGAAGATACCCTAGGCGTGACCGGCATTCAAAAGACATTTTTGGCCTTCAAGCGAACCACCTGGTCCAGTCACACTTTCATTCATTCACATTCTATCAGTGGAAGACTCAAACATAGGAATACTATCCATAATATAGGGCCAAAGGTCAAACCACTATCAAATCAATAATCAACTAGAATAAAACTAGTCAAGCGAACCACTCATCATTCCCACACTCTAGTCTATGAAGCCTTTATCAACAATGTAGAAGGTGCCAATGACAAGTCAATGGCTACCACAAAATCAAAATAAGGGAAAAACAAATCGCAACTACAAAGATAGATCTCGGTATCCTCCGGAACAAGAAGGACTCACCAACTAGCTGGAAGTAAGTCGATCTTCAACGGTGCGCTGGTTGACGATCTCTAGTACCTGTCTCTGCATCATGAAATGATGCAGGACAAATGGCGTCAGTACATAGAATGTACGAGTATATAAAATGGCCGAATAAAATAACATCAGAGTGAAATCAAACTAATTCGGAATCTCAACTCAGAAAGAAGAACAACTCAATCAAGTGTCCTAAGTCTAAACAAGAATATGGTTTAAACGGGATCAATCACATACCATTCAACTCAATCTGACTCAAAGTACTATCAAGACCTATATGAGAGTTTCTCTTATCCGACAACTATCACTTATAATCCAGTGACAGTACAACAAACCGACGTTGCCGCGTCCATTCATACTTTGCTAGGGTATGAACGAATCAACCAATAATGGATCCAATCCAACCAAGTCCTATAATGTCAGGACAATAATTTTAGGGAAGCATCCAACTTTAACGGTTCAATCCCCTCCTACATTTGGCGACATAGTTATTGGATTCGAGTTATTACTTACTCTTACCCAATTCGGTGCTCGATACTCCTCCCAAGACTCAATGCTCATTAAACTCCATCCAATCAACTCAATCAAATCATATCGACAAGTCTCATTTACAACCTTGTCAACTCATCAACTCTATCACAATCAAACCTCTCCCAATCATACTATCTGATCAATCCCAATCATATCTTTCAAGAGTAGATTAAATATGCATATATGACAACATAGAAACTTATCCAATCGTTCCTCTATTCATTTAACAAATCTTTTGGGACTCATCACAACTCCAAGGTTTTAAATCAACAATTCAAGATAAGCAACACATTTAAGAAATTTAACATTTTTTATCATTATCAACATAGTTAAGAAATTAACAATATATATGATCGACCTCTCATCTCCATCAACTCATACCAACATGTAGCACATCACTTTCTTGACTCCACAATATCTACATAATAGAAATTAAGGTAATAGATGAAAAGGGCCTATTTAGACCTAACTCTATCAATAAACTTCATTCTTATGAACAATAAATTTCAAAGAAGATGTAGGGCACATGGGTGGACTCAACCCATGCTTTGAATAGCCTTACATACCTTAGTGAAGACTTTGAAGAAACCTTGATGTTAGGTCTTCAATGGAAGGCTTGAATTCTTGAAGTTCTTGAAGCAATCCTTGTTGGAAATGGAGAACAAAAAGAAGAGAGGGAAATTTCTAGGGCTTTTAGAGAGAGAGAGAGAGAGAGGGACTGGAATAATGGTCCAAAAATGTTCAAGGTTGATGTATATATAATTTAGGAAAATACCCAAAATGCCCTTTCTCCAAAAATCTAGAAAATAGGCTAAAACGCTCCTAGCGCGTTAGTGGCGCGTCGCACTACTGCGGTGCCAAGTCGAATTTAGGCTTAAAACCTGCACATATGATAGTGGCGCATCGCGCCAAGGACCAAACTACTAAGGTTGTTTTATGGCGCGATAGTGGCGCATCGCGCCCTTACAGCGCCAAGCCTATATTTTTTGGGTTCTGAAAAAATAGGTTTAAAATCCTACACATCTCCTAGTGGTGCACTGCGCCAGGGACCAAACTACTGAGGCTTGTTCCTGGCGCGATAGTGGCGCATCGCGCCACTGCGGCGCTAAGCCTAGGTTTCCAGTAGTTGCCACTCAGAGCTGAAATTCCTGCAGTACTAGTCCATCTTAGGAGAGTTATAACTTTTGACTTCGAACTCCAAAAATTACAATCTTGGCGGCGATGGAAAGAAGACTCGAAGACCTTTAATTTAATATGTCATGGGCCACCCAGATCGTCCTATTTCAAAAGATATGGTCTCTAGAAGTCAACCCCTTCTACGGACTCATTCGAAAACTTAGCCAAGACGAATTCTTTAGGCTTAGCTTGGTTCTAGGGGTCCTTTATGACCCCATATCACCTCTAACGCTCTTCAATTACTTGTGAACTCATCCTACTCATTCATACACTTCACAGTAGTTGGGTTCGATTCTACACGTATACGAAGAAGGGTCCGAATCCTAGTAAAGAATTTTGGGGGGTGTTACATTATCTCCCCCTTGGGGTCATTCATCCTCGAATGATGCGTAAACCAAGGATGGACTCAGGTTACAAATCACAATCAGAATTCAGTCAATGCAACCAGTCAAATTCTCAAAATAATTACCATCCAAACTCAAAATGCACAAATGAATTTAAGTTAAGAAAATGGATATTACCTTCAACATTCTCATCGGTAGGCACGAATAGATGTGGATATTTATATTTCATATCTTCCTCTGCCTCTCATGTGGCTTCCTCAACAAATTGATTTCTCCACAAGACGTTGACTGAGGCAATCTCTTTGTTCCTCAATTTGCGAATTTGGCAATCAAGAATTTAGATTGGAACCTCTTCATAGGAAAAACTATCCTTAACTTCAATACTATTAATGGGGAATACCAATGAGGGATCACCTAAGCACTTCTTCAACATCGAAACGTGAAATACCAGATGAATGGCGGCTAGCTCCGAGGGTAACTCCAATTCATAAGCGACACTCTCTATCCTCCTCACAACCTGGTAAGGACCAATGTATCGAGGACTCAGCTTTTCTTTCCTTTCAAACCTCATGACGCCCTTCATGGGTGATACTTTCAAGTATACCCAATCATCCACCTTGAACTCTAAGTCTCTCCTCCTCACATCGGTGTAAGATTTTTGACAGCTTTGGGCTGTCTTTAGCCTATCTTGAATAACTCTCACCTTCTCCATGGCTTGGTGAACAAAATCAGGCCCAATCAACTCAGCTTCACCAACTTCAAACCACCCAATTAGTGACCTACACCTTCTCCCATACAAAGCTTCATAAGGATCCATTTGAATGCTTGCATGATAGCTATTATTATATGCAAACTCTATGAGAGGTAAGTGATCATCCCAATTTCCTTTGAAGTCAAGTACGCATGCCCTCAACATATCCTCTAACGTCTGGATGGTATGCTCTACTTGGTCATCTATCTGGGGATGAAAGGCCGTACTAAGATTCACTTTTGAACTCAGTCCCTTTTGGAAGGATTTCCAAAATTGGGAAGTGAATTGAGCTCCTCGGTCTGAGATGATAGACAGGGGAACTTTGTGCAATCTAACGATCTCCTGAATGTATAATTTTATATAATCTTTTGTGGTGTCAGTAGTTTTAACTGCCAAGAAGTGAGCTGATTTTGTCATCCTATCCACAATCACCTAAATCGAGTCATATTTCCTTCGGGACCTCGGCAAACCCATGATAAAGTCCATGTTGATCATTTCCCACTTCCATTCTAGAATCTCTATATTTTGAGCTAACCCACATGGCCTCTGATGCTCAACTTTAAACTGTTGATAATTCGGGCACTTGGAAATAAACTCCGTGATATCTCTCTTTATTCTATTCCACCAATAAACTTCCCTCAAGTCATGGTACATCTTTGTAGAGCAGGATGAATAGAGTATCTAAAACTATGCACTTTGGCCATAATCCTTTCTCGCACATCATCAATATCTAGGACACACAATCTATTTTGGTACCTCAACACACCATCTCCCCCTTTGGTAAAAACCATCACTTCTTGCTTATGAACAACTTCCTTCAACTGGAGAAGGATGGTATCTTGGTCTTGCTTCTCTTTTACGTCTGTCACAAGTGATGATGCAGACCCATCCTGAACATTAACTCCGCCTTCATTGTTCTCTTCAAGGCAAACTCCCAATCAAGCTAACCTATGTACCTCCTTCACCAATTCTTTCCTTCCCTCTTCTATATGGGCAGTGCTACCCATAGACAACCTGCTAAGAGCATCAACAACAATGTTAGCTTTACCTGGATGGTAGAGGATGCTCATATCATAGTCCTTGAGTAGCTCGAGCCATCTCCTTTGTCTCAGATTGAGTTCCTTCTGGCTAAAGATATATTTTAAACTCTTATGATCGGTGAACACGTCAACATGCATTCCATACAAATAATGGCGCCAAATTTTAAGAGCAAATACCACAGTTGCCAGCTCAAGGTCATGAGTAGGGTAATTTCTCTCATGAATCTTAAGCTGTCTTGAAGCATAGGCTATCACCTTTCCCCTCTGCATCAACACACATCCCAAACCAACTCTAGATGCATCACAATAGATCACAAAATCCTCTGTTCCCTCGGGCAAAGTTAGAATAAGAGCAGTGGTTAGCTTGGTCTTCAATTCTTGGAAGCTTTCCTCACAAGCATCGGACCATTAGAACTTAGCCTTCTTTTGGGTCAGCTTTGTCAATAGTGATGATATAGATGAGAATCCCTCTACAAACCTTCGATAATAGCCAGCCAAACCCAAGAAGCTTCTTATATCTGTTGGGGATGTGGGCCTAGGCCAAATTTTCACTGCCTCAATCTTCTGAGCATCAACCTGAATACCATTTCCAGATATAATGTGGCCTAGAAAAGCCACCGATACAAGCCAAAATTCACATTTGGAGAACTTTGCATACAATACCTAGTCTTTCAAAGTTTGCAAGACGACTCTAAGATGATAGGCGTGCTCCTCCTTATTCTTGGAGTAAAACAAAATATCATCTATGAATACAATCACAAATATATCAAGATATGGTTTAAATACTCGGTTCATAAGATCCATAAAAGCTGCGGGGGAATTAGTCAACCCAAAGGACATCACCAAGAACTCAAAGTGGCTATAACGGGTCCGAAAAGCTGTCTTTGGTATATCACACTCCCTCACCTTCAACTGATGGTAGCCCGATCTTAGGTCTATCTTTGAGAAACAGGTGGCACCCTGAAGTTGATCAAACAAGTCATCTATTCTGGGGAGAGAGTATTTGTTCTTTATGGTGACCTTGTTCAGCTGTCTTTAATCAATACACATTCTAAGGGACCCATTTTTCTTTCGCACGAATAGGACAGGAGCACCCCATGGTGAGACACTCGGCCTAATGAATCCTTTATCTAATAGGTCTTTCAACTGTTCTTTCAACTCTTTCAACTCAGCCGGAACCTTTCTATATGGAAGGATGAAGATAGGCTGGGTATCAGGAAGAACATCAATCCCAAAGTCGATCTCCCTATCAGGAGGGACTCCAGGCAAGTCGGACTTCAGGAAACTCACTGACAATCGGAACTAACTCAAGGGATGGAGACTCAACCTTGTCATCTTTCACTCAGACAATGTGATAAATACACCCTTTTGAGATTAGCTTTCTGGCCCTAAGATACGAAATAAACTTACCCTTAGGCACGACAGGACTACCCTTCCACTCTATGACAACTTCATTCAGGAATTTGAACTTGACAGTCTGAGTCCTACAATCAATAGAGGTATAATAGACATAAAGCCAATCCATGCCAAGGATCACATCAAAATCGACCATGTCCAACTCAACTAAGCAAGCCAAGGTATCCCTGTGATGGATTGACACAGTGCAATATCTATAGACTTTCTCAGCTACGACAGAATCACCGATAAGAGTAGCTATGCAGAAAGGCTCATGAAGACATTCAGGAATTCTATTGAATTTACTTATCACGTAAGGAGTCACAAAAGATAGGGTGGTACCCGGATCCATCAAAACATAATAGTCAAGACAAAAGACTCAAATCATACCCATCATGACGTTTAGGGAGTCCTCCTGATCTTGGCGACTACCCATAGCATATAGATGGTTCGTACCTCCGCTCATACCCAAAGTAGTGCCCCTCTAATTACCCCTAGCTGGTGGTGCAGTGGTAAAATAGTGGGCTCTGTTCCCCCATGTTGGACACTCCTTCTGAAAATAGTCTATTTGGCCATATTTATAACAACCAACCCTTCCTGCTCTGCACTCTCCCAAGTGGAGCTTATCGCACTTGCCGTATGGTGGCTTCTCTTGTGAACCTTAACCCACGCTAGCCTGGGATTGAGAACCCTGGGGTCTAAAATTCTGGCAACTCTGTCCCTGCCGATCATACCTGTTCTGCGGCATAGGTGCACTGGCGATAGATGAGGTATAGTTGAAAGGCCTCTTCTGGAAGAAGGACTTGTTGCCCTTGTTTTGCCTCTGTTTATTTTCATGCCCCGCTGATTTTGCCTTCTTGCTCATGTGCTCCTCTCTATCTTTCCTTTTCTCATCCTCCACCTATTGAGTGTACACCATTAGTCTTGAAATATCCATGTCGGAGATTAGTAATGCCGCTTTACACTCCTTCTTCACATGTCTTCCCAAACTGGAGATAAATTTCCTCATCTTCGACCTCACATTTGGGATCATATCTGGAGCATATCTGGACAGCTGGATGAACTTTAGACTATACTCCTTAACAGTCATACTTTCTTGTTTCGGATTCACAAATTCTTCCACCTTCGCTTCCCTCAATTCTCTAGGGAAGAAATGGTTAAGAAAGGCTCTCTCAAATTCATCCCACATAGAAGGTTCAACATCCTCACCTCTACCTTGTTCCCATTGGTGATACCAAATGTTCACCATATCTTTGAGTTTATAAGACACCAACTCAACCCCCTTGATCTTCGTAACATGCATAGCTTTCAGGATCTTCCATATCTCATCAATAAAATTCTAGGGGTCTTCATCAACCTTAGAACCCGTGAATGCCAGCGGATTCATTCTCAGAAAATCTCTAATTCTGGTGGCAGCAGACGACTCTTGAGAACTAGAGCTAAGAGTCGGCGAACTCTGGTTACCATTTCAGGCAGCCACTAGTTGAGTGAGCATAGCAATCGCTCCTCGAAAATCTGCTTCCAAAGTTGGTGCAGGCGGAGTAGTAGGCACTTGAGGTGCCTCCGCATACCTCGTAGGTCGGCCCCTAGCCCTCGATGAGCGTACCTCTGACTGTGGAATCTCTACGTTATCAGCATTCCTCTAGATAACAGTATGTTTAGGAGGCATTATCTGTAACGTATAAACGCATGAATTAGAAAGGAAGTTTATAGAGTTTAACTCTATCGCACGAATTCAGAGTATGAAAGAAGTGAAATAATTCTTAATGTCTTATAACCTCCTGATTATAGTGTGGTGCACAACACACCCATAAGCAAGAATCTACTAGACACGGCTTCATAGACTCCCTAGGACTCTTGAACTCTGTGCTCTGATACCATGTTTGTCACGCTCCGAGAGGGTACCCTAGGCGTGGTCGGCACTCGAAAGCCATTTCTGGCCTTCAAGCGAACCACCTGGTCCAGTCACACTTTCATTCATTCACATTCTATCAGCGGAAGACTCAATCATAGGAATACTATCCATAATATAGGGCCAAAGGCCAAACCACTATCAAATCAATAATCAGCTAGAATAAAACTAGTCAAGCAAATGACTCATCATTCCCACACTCTAGTCTATGAAGCCTCTATCAACAATGTAGGAGATGCCAATGACAAGTCCATGGCTACCACAAAATCAAAATAAGGGAAAAACAAATCACAACTACAAAGATAGATCTCGGTATCCTCCAGAACAGGGAGGACTCACCAACTAGCTAGAAGTAAGTCGATTTTCAATGGTGCATTGGTTGACGATATCTAGTACCTGTCTCTGCATCATGAAATGATACAGGCCAAATGGCGTCAGTACATGGAATGTATGAGTATGTAAAATGGCCGAATGAAACAACATTAGAAAGAAATCAAACCAATTCGGAATCTTAACTCAGAAAGAAGAACAACTCATTCAAGTGTCGTAAGTCTAAATAAGAATATGGTTTAGACGGGACCAATCACATACCATTCAACTCAATTCGACTCAAAGTACTATCAAGACCTATATGGGAGTTTCTCTTATCCGACAACTATCACTTATAAGCTAGTGATAGTACAACAAACTGTCGTTGTTGCCGCGTCCGTTCATACTTTACAGGGTATGAACGAATCAACCAATCATGGATCCAATCCAACTAAGTCCTATAGTGTCAGAACAATAATTTTGGGGAAGCATCCGACTTTAACGGTTCAATCCCCTCCTACATTTGGTGACGTAGTTATTGGATTCGAGTTATTACTTACTCTTACCCAATTTGGTTCTGGATACTCCTCCCAAGACTCAATGCTCATTAAACTCCATCCAATCAACTCAATCAAATCATACCGACAAGTCTCATTTACAACCTTGTCAACTCATCAACTCTATCACAATCAAACCTCTCCCAATCATACTATCTGATCAATCCCAATCATATCTTTCAAGAGTAGATTAAATATGCATATATGACAACATAGAAACATATGCAATCCTTTCTCTATTCATTTAACAAATCTTTTGGGACTCATCATAACTCCAAGGTTTTAAATCAACAATTCTAGATAAGCAACACATTTAAGAAATTTAACATTTTTTTTATCATAATCAACATAGTTAAGAAATTAACAATATATATGATCGACCTCTCATCTCCATCAACTCATACCAACATGTAGCACATCACTTTCTTGACTCCACAACATCAACATAATAGAAATTAGGGTAATAGATGAAAATGGCCTATTTGGACCTAACTCTATCAATAAACTTCATTCTTATGAACAATAAATTTCAAAGAAGATGTAGGGCACATGGGTGGACTCAACCCATGCTTTGAATAGCCTTACATACCTTAGTGAAGACTTTGAAGAAACCTTGATGTTAGGTCTTCAATGGAAGGCTTGAATTCTTGAAGTTCTTGAAGCAATCCTTGTTGGAAATGGAGAACAAAAAGAAGAGAGGGAAATTTCTAGGGCTTTTAGAGAGAGAGAGAGGGACTGGAATAATGGTCCAAAAATGTTCAAGGTTGATGTATATATAATTTAGGAAAATACCCAAAATGCCCTTTCTCCAAAAATCTAGAAAATAGGCTAAAACGCTCCTAGCGCGTTAGTGGCGTGTCGCACTACTTCGGTGCCAAGTCGAATTTAGGCTTAAAACCTGCACATATGATAGTGGCGCATCGCGCCAAGGACCAAACTACTGAGGCTGTTTTATGGCGCGATAGTGGCGCGTCGCGCCCTTACAGCCCCAAGCCTATATTTTTTGGGTTCTGGAAAAATAGGTTTAAAATCCTACACATCTCCTAGTGGTGCACCACGCCAGGGACCAAACTACTGAGGCTTGTTCCTGGCGCGATAGTGGCGCATCGCGCCACTGCGGCGCCAAGCCTAGGTTTCCAGCAGTTGCCACTCAGAGCTGAAATTCCTGCAGTACTAGTCCATCTTAGGAGAGTTATAACTTTTGACTTCGAACTTCAAAAATTACAATCTTGGCGGCGATGGAAAGAAGACTCGAAGACCTTTAATTTAATATGTCATGGGCCACCTAGATCGTCCTATTGCAAAATATATGGTCGCTAGAAGTTGACCCCTTCTACGGACTCATTCTAAAACTTAGCCAAGACAAATTCTTTGGACTTAGCTTGGTTCTAAGGGTTCTTTATGACCCCACATCAACTCTAACGCTCTGCATACACTTCATAATAGTCGGATTTGATCCTACACGTATATGAAGAAGAGTCCGAATCTTAGTGAAGAATTTTGGGGGGTGTTATAGTAATATATCAAACTAAGCCCTATATATTAATGATTCAGATATAAAATAATTTTTAAATTAAAGAAACACTGATAAATCCATGTGTGAATACGTTGATATAATTAGGAGGTAATAAATATAAACTACTATAATTGATATATATATATATATATATATATATATATATATATATATATATATATATATATATATATATTAATTAATTAATAAAACTGACCTCAAAAACTAGGTGTGTTAAATTTATTTTTTATTTTTTACAACAACCTATTGTGGTTGGTATTCATTAGACATTTTAAAATTATTATTTTATTTAATTATTATAAATAATATTGACTTTTCAATGTTAATATTTATTAAATTTATTTTTAATATAAATTGATAAAACCGACCTCAAGAGGTCGATATATATATATATTACAACTTTTTTTTTTAAAAAAATACCGACTTCCATAGCTCAGTATTTTTAATGTAGTAGACACTCTCCCCATTTCAGTCATCACCTTTCTTTCTCTAAAAACAAACACTAAGCTAGGTTAAGTTGTCGCTGCTCCATCGTTGAAGACCTCCATTCAGTCATTGACCCTCCATCGTTGCTTCATAAGTATATGGTAATCTATTAAATTTATTTTTGTTTCATTTGGGATGTGTTTAGTTTTGTACATTTAGTCGGTTTTATGATAATGTGCTAACAAAATATAGTCTTCTTTATTTATTTGAAATCTCGATCACCATATCAAAGTAAATACAATGCTTTTGCTCGCTTAATTTTGATTGAAATCCTTTTTTTTTGTTGAGCATAGATGCACATCTTGCTCTCTTTATTTGACATCATCGAGTCAACTACCGCCAACCTCTCCATTTCTAGCCTTAATTAAGAAAAAATGAGGTATAATTTTCTAGAGAATCGTAATCATTATATTCTCGACTACCTTTTTGATTCAATACTCTTACATTTTGATTAGAGTTTGTTTAATTTTTTTAGAGTGTGATTTAGTGATAATGCGTTTGTTTAGCATAAGTGTTAACAATAATTGATTTTATTGTTGAAAAAATTAATTTTCTTGTAAGATCGATTTGTATCCATCTAGTGTTGATACTTGGCTTTAATTTGGTGATATTGTGTTAAGCATAAGTACCAACATAAGTTTATATATTGATGACATATATATTCTTCATTTTAATTTTTTTTACCAACATACATATATATTCTTCCTTTTAAAAGATACTATAGTTTTGATGTGGTTTCTTTTTATTGAATCTTTGTTAGTTTCTGATTTCTAGTATTATACTAAAAGAGCTTGTTGAATCCTAGAGATACACCTAAACCAGGTGAAATATCCATAAGAATAGTATTTGACATGCCTCAAGCTTTGATAAATTTCATACAAGTGTTCATGAAGAAGGTATTTTCTGCTAAGTTGCTCGAACTCGGGTGTGGGTGTCCGAGACAAATGCGAATTTGAAAATCGGATTCGGCAAAATCTAAATTTTAAAATTCGGGGATTTGAATTCGAGTATGAATACGGGTGTGGAGATTTGACTAAAAATATTCAATATTATAAAAATATAGTTATAAAGATATTCTAAATTTGATTGATAAGTTGTGATAAACTTACATGTATTTTGTAGAATTCAATCTTCCATTCTCCAAGATGATATTGATCTTCTATTCTTCCTATGAACACAAAAAAATAACAACTAAACATTAAAAGCATATTACAATAGAATAAACATAATTAAAAGAATAAAAAAATTAAAAAGAAGAACTTACCTTAGACCAAGAATAGTAACTCTTGAAACAAAGTGAAAGTAGAAAACTAGAAAAATTTAAGATTTAAGTGTCACGATCCAAATCGGGCTATGAGTAACACCCACACTAACCCTCCAACGGGAAAACCAATGTTATACCCTACACTAAACATCCTAATACGAAAACAAACATTTAAAGATGTTGGAATAAGTTTAACTAATATTTTTAAAACTGAGTTCCCATAAACTAAGAAAACTAACCAAACAATCATCAATATGCAGAAGTTAACTCCTAGAACCTGAAAGTCATCGTACCAACACTACTGAGTAACAAGTCTAAGATAAAAGGATGCAACCCGAAAAAAAAAATATAAAATAAGTTCGAATGAGATAGCCTAAGTTCGAAAGCATGTACTGAGAGTTAAGATGGATCCAAGATAGGCTGAAAAAACTGGCTCACGCTTAAATTTGACAAGTCAGTGATCTCCTAGTTGAGGTCTATCATTAGCTGCCTGAAGATGACCTTCACTCAACATAGAAAGAGTAAGTACAATATCATTACACACAACAATAATGATCTGGTAGGATCACACGATCATTCTAGTAAATGAAATATATACAAGTAACCACAACATAGTAAATAACACATATAGAGAATAGATTATCCAGTTATCAGTTCATGATCAGTACACAGTTTCACAATGTCAATAACAAATGCAACAATCAAAGGTGGCCTTCTCATGGAACCCATACCCAAACTGTTAGTGTGCCGGCATGACATCCGTTCTAATAGTTAGTGTGTTGGTGTGAAACCCCTTTCAATATATACTAGGGTGGTACCCGATCCAACAACCACAATCACAATGAATAGTTTACCCAATTGCACAATCAAGCAACAGATTCATTGAATGCAATTGATCATAAATAGTCATTTCATTAGGTTCATTCCATCTTTTCCTATTCACATATATGCAAAAAATACTAATGATGTAGTTAACCGGCATACATAATACGTATGGAAAAGTAAACCATCACCTAACTCAAAACCAAGTCTGAATACTCCTAAGGAACTTGAACTTTCCCTTTTCAGAGTCTCTTGCCTTGTTTTTGGTCTAAAACAAATAAATAACACAAGTAATCAATGAAAAATGACATAAATTATCGAGATTATATCACAATACTAACCCTTGATGAAGTTCATGATCTTATGTCATGACCAATGCTAGGCCCTAGGTGTGACATGATGATCGGAATCTCGAAGGACCCCAACCAAGCCTCTTAGCATATCATACATGAGCATACATACAGTAAAAAAACAATATGACTAAATCATGGATGCGGAAGTAAAGTCTCAACATGAATAGTCTCAAAATAGAATAAGTCTCAAATGTAAAGACGATATAGACTCTATGAACATCCAAACTTCCTCTACTAATCTAGATAGGGGCATAAGATAAGCTCCTAGCTCAACCAAAATAAAACATAAATTCATAAAATGATGAAAACAAAAATGTCTCATCCTCAAAGCATGAGGACTCATAAACTATAAGAAAATAAAGCTCAACTCCAGCCATGAGTAGGTGGCGCGCGATGATCATCGGTCCTTGTATTATGATACAATATAGGCAAAAATATGTATTAGTATATGTAATGCACTAAGTATGTGAGAAGTATGCATGAACAATAAAAATATGACATAATCAATATGAGTATGAGATGCATGACCAATATCGTGAAAACATAAGTAAAACTTGAAAGTATTTAAATATTATAATCATGTGGTCAATACACTAAGACATCATCATATGAACTTATACCATTTTATATACCTTGGTGTGGGATAGGACTTTTAACCAACATATAAGATCATGCGAGCTATAACATGGAATCCAATGTAGTCACATATCGAGAAGAGAGAGGTTGTGTGCTAATGCAAAATAGAAAAGTGATAGGTTATGCTTTAAGGCAACTCAAGGTACTTGAGAAGAATTACCCAACCCATGACTTGGAGTTGACGATGATGGTAGCTTCTTTAAAATTGTGGAGACATTATCTCTATGGTGTACATATAGATATTTTCACAGATCATAAGAGTTTGCAATATGTGTTCACTTAAAAAGAATTGAATCTTTGACAGAGGAGGTAGCTTGAACTGTTGAAGGATTATGACATGATGTACTATACCATTTGGGTAAGAAAAATGTAGTTTTCATCGCTCTTAGTAGATTGTCCATGAATATTTTTGCTCATATTGAGGATGAAAAGAAAGAGATAGTTTAGGATATGCATAGGTTAGACTATTTGGGTGTACGATTGGTTGATTTGAACGCTAGTGGAGTTATTGTACAAAATGGTTCCTAAATATTTCTTGTGGCGGATGTAAAAGCAAAGCAAGATGATGATCCCGCTTGGATTAAATTGAAGAAAGTTGTTTCCAAAAAGGCCATATAGGCTTTCTCAAGGTATATGAAATGGTATAATTTATCATGATGATGTTTTGATGCATTGACCACATGATTATGATTTTAAATACTTTCAAGTTTTACTCATGATTTTACGATATTTGTCATGCATCCCATGCTCATATTGATTATGTCATATTTTTATTTTTCATGCATACTTCTCACATGCGTAGTGTATTTCATGTACTAATGCATATTTTTTGTCTATATTGTATCATAATATAGCGACCAACAATCATCGCGTTCCTTCCACTCGTATCTAGAGTTGATCTTTATTTTCTCATAGTTGGTGAGCCCTCATGCTTTAAGGACAAGAAATTTATCTTTTCATATTTTATGACTATATTTTATTTTGAGTGATCTAGGAGCTTGTCTTATGCCCCTATCTAGATTAGTAGAGGCATGTTGGATGTTCATGGAGTCTATGTCGTCTTTACATTTGTGGCTTATTCTCTTTTGAGACTATTCATGTTGATTTGTTTTTTATCTTGATGACCCTTGGATGGGTTAGGGGCTGATCAACAACCCCAGGCCTTATTATATATGAAAAACAACATCAAAATACATGAAGAGGGGATATAAAAACCTAACCTCCTACCTATGGCGGTGTATAAGTCAGCCAATCTACTAAGGTCATCCAACTTATTCGCATAACTAAAAGAAGAAAATCCTAGTATCTAAGCACCTATAATAGAGGACTCCTCTCAAAACATAAATACTAGGAATGCATAAATAAAGGAGACTCTCTCCTTTACAATGCAAAATACAACAAAAACAACTTCAAAAAAGCTATAACTACTAAGACATAGAGACAACCTATGTGAAGATGCCATAATATCACCAAAAAGAAGAAAGAGCCTGTGTTAGATAGCAATAGAACAAATCCCAACAATGACCACTATCTATGGTGGTTTCTTGATCCTTTTGAGTTTCCTCCTTCTAAAATTGGTCATCCCAATTTTATCCAACTGGAAGTAAGATTTGGCTGCATGTGGAAGCTACTAACTGCTGAAATAAAGCTGAGGTATATTGATCTTGTGACTGTGCTTTGATAATGCATCAGCTGTGTAGTTAGCATCTAGAAAACTATGATTGCATTTGAAGTTTTTCATTTGGCTAATGATGTTGTGGAGCTTTTATAGTTCGTGATTAATATTCCAAGGTAGTTTAGTTTGTTGCTTTATCCATTTCACAAGAAGTTCTGAGTGAACTTCCAGTATTACATTATTATAACCAAGTTGAAGGCACCAAGTGGCGCTAAAAACAGTAGCCCCCATCTCTGATTGGTTGTTTGTTTCTTCACCTAAAGGAGTTGTAAAGGCAAAAATAAGATCCCCATTATGGTTTCTAAGGATACCCCCAACTCCAGTCTCTTTAGGGTTGGTAGTTGCACTACCATCAGTGTTTGGCTTAACCCATTGAGTAGTAGGTTTTAGCTTGTAGACAGTAGTGACCTAAATCTCATGTTTGCAGCTTTTAACTAGAAGGACCAGGTCCCTCTAGCAAGCTGGCCAGTGAATATAAGGGAAAATAGTGGTAAGTAGATTGGTGGTGTCCCTGAAAATAACATATTTAACTCTAGCTAAATTGAATTTCTTTCCTCCATATTTGCAAGCATATCTATTTTTCCACAAGTTCCAACAAATAAAAATGGGAGTAGCATGGAGAATTAACTTATGAGGTTCATTCTTATAGTTAAAGCTCCACTAGTTCATAATTTGGTGTCGTAGGAGTCTGTAGTCATTACTACTACTCAAAGAATCTGTAAAGAACTTCCATGTATTAGTAGCAAAGTGTCCACTATGAAAATATGGTCAATAGTGTCCATGTCAGGCATATAACAGTAGAAATATTGTGTTGGATCATTTCCAAAGCTGGTAATCCTCTCATTAGTTGATAATTTTCTCTCAAAGCTCTCCATAGTAAGAAAGAACACTTGAATGGAATTTTCTTATGCCAAGTGTAAGTGTTGATCTTGGTTTTCACTCTTTGTTCCTTGATCACATTCCATGATGAAGAATAGGTAAACATACCAATGTTGGGTTTCCAGAAAGGTTGATCAAGAACTATTTAATTTGGATGAAGTTGGGTTGCCAGAGTGCTTGAAATATGCTGTGGAGGTGCCAGGTGAATAATCCTATCCTGATTCCACTGTCCATTTACCATAAAATCTGCAACTCTAGTGTTGTTCTGTCTGGTACTTTCACTTCTGAAATTTGTCAAAGGACCCACTCCTAATCAGTTATCCCACCAAAAAGAGAATGTACCAGTGTTGATCTTCCATTGTATGTGAGGTTCAATCGTGTGTTTATTTTTCATCACGTGCTTCCACACAGAAGATTGCCTAGCATGCCACTTCTTGCTTATGGGGTTTGATATCTAACAATATTTATCTTTAAGGAACTCACCCCATAAAGTATTTTTGGTCCTGAAAATCCACCACTGTTTGTATTAAAAGGATAAGCAAACATCAGTAATCATTCTCACACCAAATATCTCCTTCTTCATAAGGGAAATTGAGATTTTTCCAGGATGACTAATGGTACTTCTTCCTATCATTATTCCATCCCCAGAAAAAGTTAGTTGTAAGGCTATGAATCTGTTTAAGGGTTGTTGAAGGAGGGGAAATAGCGAAAAGTAAGTGAATGGGAGGAGATTATAGGACATGCTCGAGTAAAGTGGATTTTCCCCCATTGCTTAGGATCCTAGTTAACTAACATGAGATCCTGTTAACAACTTTGGATATCACATCTGAGAAGAATATCACTCTTTGTCTACCAACATAAAATAGACAACCCAAGTATGTGATAAAATCTTTCTTTTGGTTAAAATCAATGATCATCTTGATCATGTTAGTGGTGGGTCTGAAAGCATTTGAAAGAATCATAAAATGGCTTTTGTCTTTGTTGATCAGTTGTCCAGATACTTCTTTATAAGTGGTCAGAGTATGCACGATCATCTTGAGGGAATTCTTTCTACTAGATCTGAAAATTATCACATTATCAGCAAATATGAGATGATTGATTTAAGGTCCTCTTTTTTCCAAATAGAAACCATGGTATAAGGGGTTCTGATGGAGATTGTTTAATAGTCGTGACAGAAGTTCTGCACCTAAAATAAATAGGGTAGGGGATAGGGATTTCTCTTGTTTAAGACCCCTTGTAGAGTGAAAAATTCATGTCTTCCACCATTAACAATAATGGAGTACCAATTGTTAGCCATAATTCTCCAAGTCATATCAATGAATGGCTCTCCAAATCCCATTCTCCTTAGAACAAGGCTAATATAGGACCAAGACAACCTATCATAGGCTTTGGTCATGTCCAACTTGATAACAACATTTTCCCCTATGATAGATTTCTTGATTTGATGACTAATTTCCTGAGCCAACATAATATTTTCTGAAATGCTTCTACCTTTAACAAATCTTGATTGGTTCAACGAAATCAGGTTGGTGAGGATAGGTTCAAGTCTCAAGCAAAAGAGCTTGGATATTATTTTGTTGGTGTAGTTACCCAGGCTAATGGGTTTGAATTATAAGAGTTTATTAGGATGGTTGACTTTTGGGAGTAAAACCAATCATAGGATTGCCTTCCATAATTCTCTCCCAAGCTAAGGGTAGAAGTAAGTCTTCTCATTTTTTGGTGAAACATTCACATAGGATTACCTTTCATAATTCTCTCCCAGCACTCCTTGTCTGTGTCTAAAAAGGTGGGGTGATCAGTCTAACAATTGAGGAATTTGAAGTACTTAATAGAAGTTTCATGATTCTCAGTCATCTCCATGTGAAGAGGACAATAATCTGATCCAACAGAAGGTAGGTGTGAAATGGTAGTGGTGGGCATATCTTCAAGCTATTTATCATTCACCATGGCTCTGTCTAACCTCTTCCAAATTCTGAAATTTATCCCCCTTTAGTTAGACCAAGTAAACTTTTGGCAATTAAAACCATGATCCATAAGACCACACGCTTCAATAACCCCATTAAACTCAAAACTTTTCTTCATATTGTAAGGAATGCCACCTAATTTCTCCTTAGTACAAATGATGACATTGAAATCTCCTACTATATACCAAGGAATCCTGTTATTGACATTTCAAAAGTGTAGAAGTTTGTCCCAAAGTGGCCTTTTGAGTTGATTTGTACATTTAGCATATAAAAAGATAGTGTTGAATTAGACAGGGATCTTGACATGTGTAATATTATAGGTGAGCTATTATTCATTAGATTTCAGGATATTACAATCAATATCAAGTGTCCAAAATATCCAAATTTTATCATTGGTATTACACTTTGCATGGTCCATAGCCAATTGGTTCGTGAAATTGTTCAACTGAGAGTTATTAGAAAATGGCTCCAAAATAAGAATTAAGGAAAGGTGGTGAATATTTTTAAGAGATTTGAGTCTCTCCATAGCTCCTTGAGTGTTAATACCCCTTGCATTTCAAATGATTGTACTGATCATTGGGAAGATTTTGAGGTAAATAGTCTAGTATATGGTCTGCTTAACTTGGCAGAATTATCAGGATTTGAGTTTTTAGTTGAAAATATGGTTTTATGGAAACCTTTGGGGGACAATCCATGTTCCTTTATGACCTTCTGGATTTCTTCTTCAATATCATTATCATTAGAGGAGCTAAATGCTTTGATCAACTGTGCATTAGTTCCATCATCCTCTTCCCGTTCCTTAAGAGAATAATGGTCATTATCTAGCTCATCCTTAGAGTTCAGAACTCCATATTCATCAATATCATCCTAGTATGAGCTTCAAGAAGGATTTCATAAGTAGTGTTATAGGTATATTTATTAGTGGAGATATCAAATGGTTTAGAGGAACGTTTATCAAGAGGGTGGACTTGGAGAGGGGTGATATCCATGCCAATTTGATCATCTTCCATACGATCAGGGCTACCCATCTAATTCTGAACCTGTCACATCTCTCAGTATTTTGGTCAACCTCACCATTGATTTTTTGTTCCTCAAGCTTCTTTTTAATAGCATTTGTTCTCTTTTTACTCAATTTATTCTTTTTTATTTTGTTACTCATAACACTTGTGCTTGTCATTGATCTCATATCCTTTGCTATAGAGCCTTTGTTTTGTCTTTGAGCAAGAGTAGATTCAGTAGTATTTGCTATGTTCTAAGTTTGTTGAGTTGTTCCTTGGAGTTGAACTTTAGTGGTTGCAGGGGCTCTAAAGTCAATCCTAAGGTCAGTGGATTGGTTCTCATGTAAAATGTGAGACAATACCCTCCCTTTTAGATCCTCTTCCTGTAAATTAGTAAGGCTTTCCTCCACACCATCCTCACCTCCATCAACTTCAATATCAGAATCAACAACAATAGGGATATGGGATGGGGACATAGGTACTGTACCCACAATAATATTAGGGAGGTTGATCCTGTGAACAGAATCAACATTACTCATCTTGGGAGCTTGGAAGTCAATACTTGAGGTGTCTCTGATTTTCTTCTGACTAACTGTGTTAATCAAAGTGTTAGATATATTGACTTGTTGAACATTATCATTTATCCTATATATATTTTTGCTTTTTTAGTTGTTTTTTTGGTCCAAGCATATATTATCCTTGGACATGTTGATATGATCCTCTTCTTATTTGCCTGGTTGTTTGGTTGCTACTGCTTCTTAGGAGTAGTAACTAGATCCTTTTGTTGCACTCTTATATTCTGATCCTTCTTTTTTCTCCTACCCTACATTTGCCATTCTTCCTACTGTTTTTTCTCTATTCTTTGCTATTTTTTTGTTTGTTTTCCTTGGTACCTGAGACACTAATAATACCCTCAGTATTAACAAGAATAATAGGTTTAGTTTGAGATGATACCTGATCAGTAGTTTCAACAACTTGCTTGCTTTTGGCTTTTCTTGTAACTTTAGCTTCTTTTCTCTTTTTTTCCTCCTCGTCTCTCTTTTTGATAGTACAGACCTGAGCTAAATGTCCTGGGTGTTTGCAATATAGATAATAGTCAAGTAGGCCTTCATATTGAATGGCTTTCCATCTTTTAACTATAAAGTCCTCCTTATCAAAGCCCATCTACACATATGGTGGTCTCTCTTTTGTAATGTCCAGTTGTATCCTGACTTTAGCCACATTTCCCCTAGTTTTTTTTGGAGGGATGCTGCATCCAAGTAAAGAGTTTTACCTATGGGTGATAAGAGTGTTGACAAGAACTCCTTGTTGTAGCAGTGCCAAGGAAGCTCAGGCAATGTAACCCACACTAGAATAATAGGAGTTTCTTTTTTAGAGGTGAAAGTCGGTGTCCAAACTTGAATTCTCATAAGCTGACCCTTAATATACATCTTTTGTTTATTCCAAATGGAGAGATGATCCTCTTAATTATCTAAATCAATGTATATATTTCTAGCATTAACATGAGCAATATTGCCCCCCTCGTTTGTTGAGCGTGTTGAATGAAACTCATCCTGATTAACTCAATCTTTGGCATAATATTTGAAAACTTTCCAACCAAAGTGTATTTGCATCTAGCAGCCAGCTTAACTATGAAGTCTTCTTTCTTGAATATGACTGCTGGAAGACCTACTTTGGGTTTGGTAATCTCAATGGGAGTCTCACTTCTGGCTTGGTTAGCCCTCAATCTTGTAGCATAGGAGTGAACAATGGTATATGGGCTTGGTTCAAGAACAATTTTGAATTTGGGAAAATTGATGGAATTAGGATTAGGAGCTTTGGTGGTATTGTCTACAGGTTGTTGTTGTTTGGGACAATTATTTGGATTGGCGTGTTTTCAAAGTTTGAAGTCAATTTAGTAAGGTCATGGGGGAATGGGATTATGACTCTTTCCAGATTGACCAACATGAATATTCTGATTGGTATTCAACTTCTCCTTATCAGTTAGAGACTTATCAATATTCCTATCACTAGAATTACTGTATGTTCTCTCTGCTGCATGAGAGAGGTTAGTTCTGCCATATTTTTCTCAATGGCATTAGAATGTAATTGAGCTACTTTATCAACACAATGATTATGAACATCATGAATTGAGATGGGATAATTTAGAGACATACCTTGAGTTATTGGTCGAGTCTTATTGATTATTTGCTGCTGCATATTAGCCTCTATTCTTGCATAGACTTCACTGGTCCTTGGTTTATCTTAGTACAATTGAGTATTTTGATCACAACCAACATCATATGTACCATCATTTTTTTATTTTGAGATTGAGATTGAGATTGAATTCCTCCCTTTTGTTGAATCAAAGGAGATTGAATTTGAGGAGATCCTTGGGATTGAGTATCTGTGTAGAACTCAGTCTTTTGTCCCATATTTTGATCCTTTTGCTTATTCGACAAACCTGGACATGATTAGAGAGATCTTGTTGAGTGCTTGGTACCGCTCTCATATTTTTGAGCATTTTGTTATTGGCCTTTGGCCATTTGGTTCGCCGGAGCTCTGGTATCTTCACCTAAAATCTCTCCGCCGGTGGTTTCACCATGAAAATTGTTCATTTTGGTTTCAATAGGTGTGCCCTCACCTGGAGAAGAGACCTAGTGGTCAAATTATCAGAAAAAACACTAGAGCTTGTTCGAATGTTAGGGGGCATCTTAGGTGATTCCATTTGAGGAATCTCGATAGGAATCAATTCAGCTTCACACAAAATTGTTATTGTGATTTTAATTTCTTTTTGTAGATTCGAGGAAATATGAGTTTAATTATAGGTTGATGCTTGATGATTTATGTTCATATTGAGATTCCTCTTTGTTTGGGAATTATTCAGTGGCCTGGAAAGCTTTATCAGCAGCGATGAGGCCATTCCGGTAGACCTTAGTTGATGAATAGTGACTTAGAGAGAAGGTAGAGAAAATTTGTTATCATTGGAGCAATTCAGATAAGAATCATGTTGAGACTTTACTTCCATATCCATGCTTTAGCCTTGTTGCTTTTTTTTACCTTATGTGTATGATATGCTATGAGGCTTGGTTGGGGTCCTTTAGGATTACGATCGTCGTGTCACACCTAGGGCTTAGCTTGGGTCATGACAAATTTGGTATCAGAGCATAAGGTTTAAAATGTCCTAGGGAGTCTAACATGTCACATCAAGTAGAGTCTTATTCATCGGTGAGAAGCATGCCTCATCTATAAATAGGAAGCTATGAGGTATATTAGGGAAAACTTCACTTATTTCTTGTTTTTACGTGCGATTGAGTTGAACTGTAAGTCTTCTCCCTCTAATGCTTTCTCTTTGAGATTACAGAACTATGCCTCTACGAAGAATCCCTGTTCGAAGGAATGTTGAAGAGGAGCAACAAGATTCAAATGACCTTTTGAACAAGCAAGTCTCTCATGTGGAGTTCTGAGTGGCTTTCCAAGTTCTTACCCAAGCTTTAACTGCTTAAGCTAATAAGGATGTGGTTGCTCTCGTGAAACCAAATGTGGGTATGATGGTTATCCGAGTTCATAACTTCATTTGGATGACCCCCCCGAGTTTCACGGTTCTAAGTTGAACGAAGATCCATAAGAATTTATTAAGGGAATTGCTAAGATTGTGGATATCATGGGTGTTAGTCTGGTGGAGAAGACGGACTTGACAACTCTTCAGCTTAAGGGAATTGCACAAGTTTGGTATGATCAATGGAAAAGTGAGAGAGGTGGAGATGATTGCCTCGTTTATTGGGAAGAATTCAAGAATGATTTTCTTGACCCTTCTTTCCTTTGGAGTTGAGGGAAACTAAGATTCTAGAGTTAATTAATTTGCGCCAAAGTAGTATGAGTGTGAGGGAGTATGCCCTCAAGTTCACCAAGTTGTCAAAATATACTTTTTTTTATGGTTGTCGATCCAAAAGCTCATATGAGAAAGTTCATTTTGAGTGTGTCCGATTTGGGGTCAAAGAAAGTAGAACCATCATGTTAATCAAGAAGATGGAAATATCTAGGCTCATGAAAAATGTCAAACAAATAGAGAAAGAGAAGTTAAATGAGATATGTAGAAAGGAGTCCAAGAAGGCTTGAACCGCTGGTGGAAATTTCTCATATAGTAAGTCCAGAAATGGTGGTCGTCTGCAGTTTCATCAAAAGTACTCCTGCCAAAATTCTTCAAACACTCCGACTCCAAAGTTCTATAAGGATAGGGTGCCTAACCCTAAGGTTCAAAAAGGAGGTCCGAGTGTTCAAGTTATCCCTCCATGCAAGAAGTGTGGAAGAAACCATAGAGGAGAATGCTTAGAGGGATCAAATGTAAGCTACAAGTATGGTAAGCTGGGTCACCAAGCCAAGGATTGTCGATGTGGTGGTCGATCCCAGGCCCAGACTCAAGCTCAGACTACTACGGGTTGATCAGATCAGCATGGAACTACTTCATGTGGAGATCAACGCAAAAATAGATGTTATTCCCTTTAGACTCATCAGGAGTTAGAGGATCCGACCGACGTGGTGACTGGTATATTGAAAGTCTTTGACTTTGATGTTCATGCAATGTTAGATCTGGGTGCCACTCTATCATTTGTTACTCCTTATCTTTCCATAAAATTTACTGTTAGTCCCGAGATCTTGTTAGAGCCTTTTTTGATCTATATTCCTATTTGTGATTCAGTTATGGCTAAAAGAGCTTATAGAAATTGCCAGTTTTAGTTTTTTATAAAATCACTTTAATTGATCTTTGAAAATTAGGGCTTAGAAGAAGAAATTTCATAAAGAGAGTTGAAGAAACCTTGAGACTCCATGCATGAAAGGATCGATGGATGAAATCCACATACCTTAGTCTGTAGAAGCCCTAAATGGCACTTAAATTGGATACTTGAACTTGAATTATCTTGAAAACCTTGCTTGAGGAAGAAGAAGACCTTGGAAGAATTTTTTTAGAGAGAAGATTTGTAATTTGGATGCTAAGGAGTGAATGAGGGACTTAGGAGTGTTAGGAATTAGTTATAGGCTAAGAATCAATTCCAGAAAATGTCCAAATACATTAATGAACCCATTGGAAAAAGAATAAAACACCCCTAAACTTAACTAAATGAAGTAACCTGGACGGGAGGTCACCATGGCCCGTAAATCTCACCAAGGTTGTGGTGATGGTTGAGGTCGTGAGGACTGGACTGGACTGGGCTAGGAGGGGTTGAATTCCATGGAGGCCACCACGATCCCTGAAGTACTCCATGTTCCATGGAGCTTGTCGTGGTCATCTCCTATAAAAAGGGTCTTAAGGGGGTCAAGTCCACAGATAGGTCTTCGGTCAGTGGAGTCCACCACGAACTGTGAACCTTGTCATGGACCTTTCCCCTTTTTCCTCATATTTCCAAGGCTCCACCACGATGCCTTTCACGAACTGTAGTGGCTTACATGGTCCATGTACCTCGACCGTGAAAGCCATTTGGTGTACAAAAGATTAGATTTTCTAGGAACTTCCTTTCAACTCCATTTTTTGGCTTTCCAACTTCCAGGGTCTTACATCCTATCACCCGACTAGGGCTTTTCCCATTATTAAATTTAGGCCAAGAACTCTTCTTTAGTATAATTATTATGGATTCTAGTAACTAAGAATCCAAAACAAGGTAGGGGAGTATTTAACTTACATTTAACATGAGAATTGGTGAAAAACTAAAAAGGATAGCCCGAGGTTTAACTCTTTTTCTCCAAAACAAAATTGTAGAAATAATGATATTTTTAGGACTTTTTCCTTGTTAAATTCGCAACTAGCCTGCCATGGTGTGCCCATATCACCATAGTAGTCCCCACCATAGATGATTAATTTTGTCGTGGTGAGTTGCACAAAAATAGAAGCTCAAAATTTGTGTTCCATACCCCTATATGATAACACACCCTTAAACCTTGATATTCTAACATGACCCTTTTATTCCAAGATAAATTCTGGAGTTCTACTCATTTGAATTCAATTCCATGAAGCCACAAAGACTTCTTAACATCTCGGGTATAAACCCAAGCAAAAACTCAGAAATAAACCCAAATCCATTATTGGATTACCCTAGATCTCACATGATGGAGATTTCTTTCAAGTTTGACCTAGGCATGAAACTTTCAAGTTACTACTCAGAAGTTTTCTGGACCAAACTCCTCCTTCATTGTCTTATCCTTAACAATGCGAAAATGTTGTTACAATAGATACCAATTTACCCATCACTTGTCCCTTAGTGATCAAAATAGGAAAGCTCGGCTAAGGCAAAAATAGTGTAGTACCTGAATCATCAAACAACTCGAGATACTTGTCTCGCATCTCCTTCTTGGTTTCCCAAGTGCCTTTGTCAATTGGATGATGCTTCCATTGAACCGTTATCGACTTAATATCTTTGGTCCTCAACTTCTGGACATCATGATAAAAAATTACCACGAGTTTCTCTTCATACTAAAGATCTTTGTTAATAAGACAGAGTCATACTTGATGATATAATCTCTATCTCCATTGTACTTCTTCAACATGGATACATGGAATAATGGGTAGACTCTAAATAGGCTAGTCAATATGGCTAACCTATAATCCACTGTCCCTAGATAATCAAGAATCTCGAATGGGCCAATGTGGCAAAGAATCCATTTTGCCCATCTAAATTTTTATATCCCTCACCTTGTGATCTGCATACTCAATATGTACGCTCCGGGATTCAAAAAGCTTATCTTGGATACTTCTTACCTTATCTTGATTATCCTTTACTAAATCAACTTCCAAAGGTTTCACATCTCAAGCTTCAAACTACTCTATGTGTGATCTACATCCCTTCTCATAAAGTGCTTCGAAGGTGCTATGTCAATGCTCGAGTGATAACTATTGTTTTAGGTAGGAATTTATCCTAATGACCTCTAAAGTTAATTACACATGCTCTCAACATGTCTTCCAACACTTGAATTGTTCTTTTCGATTGCCCATCTATATGTGGATAAGGTTATTCTGAAAGTGATTTGAGTGCCTAATTCCTCATGCAATTTCCCCAAAAACTTAGATGTAAACTGCATACCACGATCTGAAATAATAGAAAGGGGCACACCGTGTAACTTTACTATCTTTTTCACATAAATCTTTGCCAAGTGCTGAGCATTATAATCCACGCTAACAGAAATGAAGTGGGATGACTTTGTTAGTTTGTCAACCATAACCTAAATGGAGGCAAACTTTTCTAAGGTCTTGGGAAGACCCACCATGAAATTTATAGCTATACGCTCCCACTTTTATTTGGGAATGAGTATCTTTTGAAGCAAATCTGAAGGACTTTGATGCTCATACTTCACTTGCTAACTTTGTTGACACTTAGCCACAAACTCGGCTATGTCTTTCATCAAGCGAGGCCACCATTAAAGTCGCTTCAGTCACCACGGCCTGTGAAGCTCACCACCCATCGTGATGATAGTCATGGTCATGAGGGATAGAATAGACTACGAGTGGTTGACTTCCACAGAGGCCACCACATTTTGTGAAGTACTCCCTGTTCCATGAAGCCTGTCGTAGTTGTCTCCCATAAAAGAGGTCTTGAGGGGGTCAATCCACGGATGGGTCTACGATTTGTGGACTCCACCTCAAGCCATGAACCCTATCATGGACCTTTCCCCCTTTTCCTCAAATTTCCAAAGCTCCACTACGATGCCCTTCATGCATTGTGGTGACTTACACGGTCTGTGTACCTAGCCCGTGAAAGTCATCTAGTGCACAAAAACTAAGATTTTCTAGGAACTTCCTTTAAGCTCCATTTTCTGGCTTTCCAACTTTTGGGGTCTTACAATATCTCCCCCTTGGGAATATTTGTCCTTGAATGAGACTCAAACTAGCATAAATGGATTCAGAAAGAGACATAGCAACTGAACATGAATGCAAAATATATTGAAAATGCATAAAAACATAGAATGTTCAATCCCAAGACAAAACATGACTTTAAAACTCAATTAATGAACATGCATACATATGAAAACATGAGAATGACAGAAGCATATTGTCATGACCCAACCACGTAGGCTGTGACCTGGTTCTGACCTGGACCCCTGTATACATCCCTATCGGATATAAGAACTATACATAAGAACCCCAATGGGTCATAACATCTTCTTTACACGTAGCCTCTTTTATTTATATCCTATCATAAAAGGCACGCAAGCCGATAAGGCTGCCATAACATAAAAATATTTATAACGCATCGTATAGATGCAATTGAAACCAACTTACAAACAACCCACATACACATGTCTACAGACCTCTAGGAGTATTAACTGTATCAAATGGCGGGATAGGTCCCCCGCCGTACCCCTGACTAAACAAATATAGCTGAGTTATTCACTATATAGAAGGCTCGAGAATAGTAGTTTAACTACTTTCAGACTTTTAATGTTCAGAAGTGAATACAAGTCACAAGTTATACTCGGATATCATAATTGGAATTACCTCTAAACCCATATCATATATCATTTCACTTACAATTAAGCTATTCCAAAGGAAAGAAGAGATAGGCTTTACATGTACTACTTTTCATCACATAGAAGACTTAAAGGCAACAACTCAACTATTGTAGGAGTTCTAACATCAAGAAGTGGACAAGACTTATAAATCATACTTGGCGTTTTATGAGAGAAATTATCCTCACATTTTATGTACATATCAATCGTAAAAATTCGAGTAACATTGCATAATTTCAAGTCGATTTTCATGGAACCATGTTATATGCTACTTTCAAGGATTTATGATCATGATTTATAAAGGAATTTCTATGAATGATCTATTAATATTTATCAAGGCTTATAAATGACTCATGAAAGTAATGAATAATGATAAACTAAGATTTCAATGATGTTTCAAAGCAAAGTATAAAGGTTGTGAAGGGTTTTCCTCACATACTCATGTTAAAGAGGTGAAAGGATTTTCTCACCGACTCATAGATTCTTATGAGTCAATCATGTTAATGAGCTACTATTATGATTATTTTATGATAAAGATTGATATCTATTATTGTCTTTTCTAATGATGTTAATGACTATGATTTATGAATTCTGTTGGAATAATGACTAAGCACCAAGAGGACTTTAATGTGGAGTTCGTTCAGAAAGCTCAAGTAGTTTCCCAAAAGAATCCTAGTAGCAACTTTTAGTCCCGAACTATGTTGTCAGCATAGGTTTCTTATACCAATATGGCCTCACTAGTGGATCCACAAATAGCTCAATATTAAATAAAGGTTCTCACAGAGTCTACCTTGGCAAAGTAGCCTCTATCGTTTTGATGTGTGAGTTACATTGGATTCAATGTTATAGCTTGCATGGTCCAAATCTTGATACATCTTGATCACACTTGTATGGATAGAGTATTGTGAACTATGAGACTCTATTAACACCTTCTGAATCAAGTTATCCACTTGGGGAACACAAATCCTTACCCTAAAACTAAGTATCCCATCTACATCAAGAGACGCATCTTGTGATTTGCTAGATCTTTAAATTATTTAGCTTTGATCTCTTCAATGAAAGTGGGCCTAACCTCAATAGTGGCCAATACCCCACCTTTCTCTGAGATGACTAGGCTCATGAAATTGGTCTCCAAAGTATGAATCTTCCTAGCCAAGGGTCGCTTAGAAACACCATGAATCTTCCTAGCCAAGGGTCGCTTAGAAACACCTGAACAAGCTAGACTGCCCATACTAACTGGTTTCCAGCTTAATGCTTCTGCTACCACAATAGCCTTACTGAATGATAAAATCATAATCTTTAAGCAACTCCATCCACCTTCATTGTCTTAGATTTAAGTCTTTCTGAGTGAACATATGTTATAGGCCGTGATGATTAGTAAATACTTTGTAATTGACACCATAAAGGTAATGTCGCCAAATCTTGAGAGCAAATACTACCGCTGCTAACTCAAAATCATGCTTCAGGTAGTTTCTCTCATGAATCTTCAACCGTCGTGAGGAACAATCTATGAAATTCTTATCCTGCATCAATATAACACCCAAGCTTGAATGTGAAGCATCACAATAAATAATAAAAATCTTACTTTCAACTAGCAATGTCAGAATAAGGGCCATGGTCAGAAGGTTCTTGAGCTTTTGAAAGCTTTCTTCACATTTGTCCGTCCACTCAAAATGTACTTCCTTTTGATTCAGCCTTGTCAAGTATGTGGCAATAGAAGCAAAAATCTTTATAAACAGCCGGTAATAGCTGGCAAGCCCCACAACACTCATAACCTAAGTCACAGAACTAAGCCGGACCCAGTTATCAACTAGTTCAATCTTTTGGGGATCTACCATCACCTCTTTATTTGAAATCAAATGCCCCAAAAAGGTAACTAAAGACAACCATAATTCACACTTAGAAAATTTTATATATAATTTCTATTTCCCAGGACACCCAAAATAACACGAAGATGGTCTGTGTGTTCTTTCTTACTCTTTGAAAAGACCAGAATTTCATTAATGAATACAATTATAAAAGAATCTAGGAATGGATTGTGCACCCCATTCATCAAACTTATGAAGGTCTTAGGTACACTAGTCAACCTAAACGACATTACCAAAAACTTATAGTGCTCATATCGAGTTCAGAATGCCTTTTTATGTATATTCCCAAGACTAATCTTTAGCTGATGATAACCAGACCTTAGATCAATTTTAGAAAATATTGATACACCCTACAACTGGTCAAATAGATCATCTATACGAGGCAACAAGTACTTTATTTGGATGGTGACCCTATTCAAGTACTGATAGTCTATGCACATCCTCATACTAACATCCTTTTTCATAACAAACAAGACTAAAGCACCCCACAGGGAAGCACTAGGATGGATGAAACCTTTATCAAAGAGCTCTTGGATTTGAGTTTTAAGCTCCCTTAAATATGTTGGAGCTATGCGATAAGGAGGGATAGAGATTGGGTGAGTGCTCGGATCCAGTCAATAAAAAAATCTATATCCCTATCCGGAGGCATACCAGGCAAGTCAATAAGAAACACCTCCTTAAACTCAGATACCACATGAATAGACTCAATAGAGGGGGGCTCTGTATCAATAGCCAGAATATGAGAAAAGTATGTCAAACAACCATGCCCCACCATTTTTCTACCCTGATGAAAGATATGATCTTAGATGTCTTAGGTTTGTACATTCCTTCCCACTTTAACCTTTACCTATCTGGGAATCAGAATCTCCAGAGTCACAATCTTATCATTACAGTTAAGCACGCGATAATATGGGAAAAACCAAGTTATGCCTAAGATCATATCAAAATCAGTAATATCCAAAATTACCAAATTAGTCCAAGTCTAAAAATTCATAAATAGAATAGAACAAAAACGGTTGACATAGGTGACTATAACAGACTCTCCAACTGGGTAGAAACATAGATAGGGGCATCAAGCATATCATAATTCACATCAAAACCCCACGAAAACTCTAATGAAACATAATAGTAAGTAGAACCCAAATCAAATAAGATAGTAGCCATCCGATCACGGACAAAAATAATACCTATGATCACTACATCAGATGCCTCAGCCTCTGTCCTACCCAAAAATGCATAAAATTATGCCTTGTCATCCTGACGGTCAACTTTTCTGCCTGACCATACTACTCCTCTACCTGCATTACCATTTCCCCAGCTTTTACGACCTTTTTTTAATCTCCTCCATGCCTATATTGTAGATATCCTCTGCTATTATTACCTTCTCCTGCCGGTACTACTGCTCTAGTTTGCCGTTATATGGGATCAGTGATGCAGGGGTGGGGACAACCTCTCTTTATATGTCCTAGTTCTCAATAATTATAACAACTACGGTCAAGGGATAGCTAGCTGCCTAGCACTAAGGAAGCTCCCTCACTATCCTTAGTAGGATTCTGCTATGGAGTCATTGAGTAACTACCCATAAAAGTGGGCATAACTGACTGAATTGGCCGAGATTATCGACCTATCTGAACCTTTGGAGTAGGAGCCATTAAACTTACCTGCATTCTTGGGCTCTTTAGCCAAAGACTATTCCAGCCCATCTCGTCAAACTCCTTCTACTTTCTTCACAAAGTCTGTCACTTTATTAAAGCTTCTACCTGCAAAGGTCATGTGAAAAGATAAAACTTGTAGTTTGGGATTCAAACCTTTAACGAATAGATGGATCCTCTCCTCCTCAATTTTCACTAATTGGGTAGCATATCTGGACAAGGCATGGAACTTAGCCTCATAAGCGGCTACCGTCATACCATTTTGTTTAAGAGCCATAAATTCATTCTTCTTGCAATTTTTCTCAAAGCCTAGGCACATACTTCTCCAAATATAAGGCATGAAACTGAACCCAAGTGAGTGGAGGAAAAAATTGTTATCGACATTTCATAAAGGCTCTCCACACTGCTTAGCCTCACCTTGAAGCTGAAAATTCACAAACTCAAATCTATGCTAAATTACAATGCCCAACTTATAAAGTCTCTCATAGTAGTCTAGGATGAATTCATAGGCATCCTTATTCTAAGATTCATGGAACACTGGAGGTTTAAACTTCAAAAACTTGATCATCATATTGTGCTCATTGGCAGTCATCACTAGGCACAAAAGTGGATGGAAAAAAGCATCAGTACCCAGTGCTCCATTCATCTTAGGGACCGTAGCTGCAAGGGTGAGTGGTTGGAGATTGAGAAATAGACTCTGTAGGAATGGTTCCAGAGTCGGCCAATTCAGTCAGAAAAGTCAAAACCTATTAAGCTATCATTGGATCCGAAGAGGGAAGTCCTGTAGTTCTAGCCTGTGCATCCTCATCTGGTTCAACATCCTCCTCAATCTCGATCTCGACATTCTCCTCTACCCCAACCTAAGGTGAAGGAGGGACCTCTTCTCTCGGAACATTCTCAGCTTGAGCTTCACCCCTGGTGAGTGTTGCTTATACTCATCCTCTGCCTTATTCTCTTCCTCTACCTTGACCTCAGCCATATCCTCTCACTACTGGCTCATCTATTAGCTTATTGATTAGAGCTATTACTTGATGTCATTGTACTGAATGTTAACCATGTACGAACAAGAGAGTGAAAGAGGTTAGATACAAATTTAGATCAATAGAAACTAATTGGAATCAAATTATAGTATGAAGGGAGAAGAAGATAGAGAGATTTTCAAAAGTCCTATAGCCTCTCGAAGAAAAGTACAAATGTCTACATACCGTTCCATAAGACTCTACTAGATTTGTTTTGGTACGATGAGATCATCGAACCTATGGATCTGATACCAACTTTATCATGACCCAAATTGGATCACGAGTGGCACCCACACTATCCCCTCTGGTCGGAGAACCAATATTATATCCCCAAACTAAATATCCTAATACGAAAATAGGCATTTAAAGATGTTGAAACAAGTTTAAATAATAGTTTTAAAACTGAGTTCCCATAAACTCAGAAAACTGACCAAACAAACATAAACATGTGGAAGTTAATCCCTAAAAACCTAAAAGTCATTGTACCAAAACTACTAAGTAACAAGTCTAAGATAAGGGGATGCAACCCCAAAACAATAAACATAAAATAAATCTGAATAAAACAACCTATGTCCAAAAGGATGGACTAAGAGCTAAGATGGATCCACGATAGCCTGAAAGAGCAGGCTCATCCTTGAATCCGACAAGTCAATGATCTTCTAGCTAAGGTATGTCAGTAGCTTCCTGAAGATGCCTTGTACTCAACAAAAAAAAGCAAGTGCAATATCAGTAAAAATAAAAATAGTGTACTAGTAGGATCACACAGTCATTCTAGTAAATGAAATATATATCAGTTCATGATTAGTACACAGTGTCACGACCCAAATTGAGCCGTGAGTGAAACCCCCACTAACTCTTCAATGGGAGAACTAAAACTACACTCCAAACTAGCATCACAACACAAAAGTAGGCATAAAAGATGTGGAAATATTTTTTATATAAATTTTAAGCTGAGTCCCCATGAACTTAGAAAATAATTCAAATAACAAGCATAATATGGTCAAAACATGCAGAAGTCAACCCTCAGTACACATAATCAACTGTGTATTGGTAGGATCACGCGGCCAGTTCAGTAAGTGAAACATATAGAAATAACTATAACATAGTAAAGAAAGGCATATATAGAAATACATTACTAATTATCATTTCATGGGCTGTAACAATTTCACAGTTCAATCTCAATATCACAGTTAATAATGGTCCTCTCATGGAAACTATACCCAAATTGTTAGTTTGTATCAGCATGGTACCCGATCCAATACGTACCGGTGTGGTACCTGATCCAATTATGTATCAGCGTGACATCCTATTCAATATGTACCAGTGCGGTACCCAATCCAATAACCACAATCACAATAGATAGTTTACAACTCGAAAAATTAAGTAACAGGTTCATTGCATACAATTAATCACAATATTCATTTCATCAAGTTCATTACATCTTCCCTAGTCATATACATGCATGCAATACTATCAATCATAGTTAGCAGACACATATAACATAGAAAAGAAATAAATCATCACCTACCTCAAAACCAAGCTTTGGGAACACTAAAGAGCTGGAGCTTTACCTTTCCGAAGTCTCTTAATTTGTTCTTGGTCTAAAAACAACAAGAATTACAAGGAATCAACAAACAATGGCCTGTAATACCCAGATTACATAAAAATCATAGCCTTTGGCCACTTTCATGATCATCTCCCCCCAACTAAAGCTTTTCCCAAAAATAAATTCAGGCTACGTACCCTTCCCTAAGATACTTACCTTTAGCACAAAAATTGTTGGAGAACTGAAGGAATATTGCTCTACGTTACTTTTGATATCTTAAGAATGAAGTGGGAGGAATAAAAATGATTTTGGGACTCTTCCCCGTTTAAATCCATGACTGTTCCACCATGGCTCCACTTACCCTACCATGGAGGCCCCGCCATAGTGGGAATAATTCCATCATAGAGGGTTGCACAAGGACAGAAACTTGTAACTTGTATCCCAAATCCCCATTTTACAACACACCCTCAAACTATGATGTTCTAAAATCATCCCTTCACGCCAAGATCCATTAGGGGAGTTCTACTCAACTGAATTTGATTCTGTAAAGTCGTACATACTCCTTAGTGTCTTGGATAACAACTCAAGCTATCAAACTCATAATTTAATCACCCATAAATTACTAGATTATCACAGACCTTAATTGACTCAGACTTCATGTAAGTCTGGCCTAGGTTCAAAATTTCCAAGTTACTACTCAGAAGTTTTCTGACCCAAATTCCTTCCCCATTGGCTTATTCATAACGACGAAAACATTTCGTTAAACATAATTTCACAATGTCGATAACATATGCGACAGTCGAAAATAGTCATCTCATGGAATCTATTCTAAAACTGTTAATGTGCCGGCGTGATATCTGTTGAAATTATTATTGTGTCGATGAGACAACCATTCTAATATGTACCAACATAGTACCACAATCACAATCACAATGAATAGTTTACACACTTGCACAATCAAGTAATAGATTCATTGCATGCAATTGATCACAAATAGTCATTTCATTAGGTTAATTCCATCTTTCCCTATTGACATACATGCATGCAATACTAATGATACTGTTAATAGAAATAAATAACATGTACAGAAAAGTAAACTATCACCTACCTTGAAACCAAGCCTGAATACTCTTAAGGAACATGAACTTTCTCTTTCTGGAGTCTCTTAGTTTGTTCTTGGTCTAAAAAAATATAAAACACAAGCAATCAATGAACAATGACCTAAATTACCAGGATTATATCAAAATATTAATCCTTGGCCAAGTTCATGATCCTATCACACAACTAGAGTCTTTTTCTACTATTAAATTCAGGCCAAGAACCCTCATCTAGGATAATTACCATGAATTCTAGGTTTTAATAATCAAAATACTAGTTAGGGAAGTATTTAAATTATATTTAATATGAAAATCGGTTTAAAACTGAAAAGGATAGCCCTAGGTTTTCCGCTTGCTCTCCAAAACAAAATTGTAGAAAGAATAACGTTAGGGACTTTTACCTTTTAAATTCGAGACTAGCCCATCATGGAGGACCCATCTGCCATAGCAGCCCCATCACAACGGGATGAATCCCTCGTGGTAGGTTACACACAAAAAAAGATTGGAATTTGTGTTTCAAACCCCTATTTTGCAACACACCCTCAAACCTTGACGTTTTAACACCACCCTTTCACTCCAAGATAAATTCAGAAGTTTTACTCGCTCCAATTCGATTCTGTGAAGTTGTACAGGCTCTTTAACATCTCGGCTATCAACCTAAATAATCAAAACTCAGGAATCAACCCGGATTCATAATCAAATTACCCTAGATCTCATCTAACTCAGATTTCATCCAAGTTTGGCCTAGGCTAAAAACTTTCAAGTTGCTACTCAAACATTTTCTAGCCCAAACTCCTCCCCAGTGGCTTATCCATAATGATGGGAATAGGTCATTACATTAAGACATAAACAAAGATATTCATCCACTATTTAGATATTCATAATTAATAATTAATATTCAATATAACAAGTAAATATTTTACTATTTAATAAAAATCAAGAGATCTTCTAAACTTAACTCATAAGTCAGAATTAACATAACAACAAAGTATTGTCAATTGTCAAATTATTCAAGTTAGCTATTCTTTTGCATCTTCTTCAACTTCTTCCAAATATTTAAATTCTTCCTCAAACACCACACCTTCAATTTATGGTTCATCTATTGATAACTCGATTAGAACATTAGTTCTCTCATCAATATCAAATCGTTCTTCACCTAAAATAAATTAAAAAGAATATATATAAATATGTTAGAAGGTTTTATATAAAGAGAAAAATCATCATGCAAATAAATAATTGAGAAAAATAATAAAGAAAATGTTGACATACCAAATTCCCAATACTTGCTCGCCCCATTTATATATATTTTTTCTTGCCAGATAGCAACCTTAGATTATAATGTACAAATACTAAATCTTTGGCTCTTGAAGTTGCTAACTTATTTCTTTTGATGTTGTGTATCAAAAAATAAGTACCCCAATTTATTTCACAACAAGAGGAAGAAGCCGGTTGAATAAGCAACTTGTAAGCTAATTATTGCAAAAGGGGAGCCGAGTGTCACGATCCAAAAATTGGGCGTGATGGAACTTGTCCTTTTCCATCGGACAAGTTAGCCTAAACTCAATAAATATGGAAGGTAAAAGCGTAACACAGTTTAGATAAATAAATATAGATAAAGCAGTAACTTAGTCAACTATAAAATCTCCCACAAACTGGTTGTCACATGTACAACCCTTCTAATTACAAAATACAAAATAAATACAAGTCTCAATCTTTGTCTCTCGAATAGAACAAAGTAATAAGCCAAGAGGAATGAAAAGATGGTCGGCGTCAAAAACTACCTCTTGAATTACCTCAGGAAACCTCAGATGAAAATAAAAAAAGTTAGGTCACTGTCCAAGCTCAGAACCTACACAAGTTTAGTTAGCAAGGAATGAGTACCAACAACGCAGTACCCAGCAAGTAAATAACTAAGAGTAAGCAAAAATAGTAAAATACATATACTCCTGCCACACCATCCAATCCCCAGACTACAATCTGCAAAAAAATCAGCCTAGTCTAATAGTTCTAGTAGCACATTATTTATAAACATCAACAACAGTACAATTCAGTTCGCAAGCAAATCAGCACAATCAATAATACAGATTAAGGGAATATCAAGGGTAAAATGATCCACAATAGCTAAATATGTATGATGCAATGAAATCCAATGCAATGTCACATATCATGATGCATGTCTGCCCTAATGATACACATTTGTTGATCACCTTAGATCAGAACCCATGGGGGCCTCACATAGACCATGTATCTGTCGGAAGAGACCTCGGCTATAACATCCGCAAAAAAAGACCTCAGCTGCCGAGAAAGATCTCGACTATAATATCCATCAAAAAAGACCTTGGTAAATCACCTCGACCGGTAGAGACCTCGATCTCAATATCTAATATCTCACTCATATCACTTCCTCAGCCATCACAGATAAGTATATGCACAAATAATGAGTGAAAATAGAATGGATATTCACATATAAAGTCATATAGTCCACAATCACCCAATTAATCAATATCATATCAACAACATATAAATATATTTAAATATTCACAACAAGCCCAAGATTCTATCAAATCGAATACCACATGTCATCTAGTCTCAATTTTTTCCATTTATTACCCCGCTCTTTATCATCAAGTTCGTTTGAATACCAATAGTTAACACAACTTTCTATCAATCCTCAACACAAAAGACATGAATACATGATCCTACAAGCTTTAGAATAGGTCACTTGCTTCGAATCTGATCCCACTAGTCCAAAACTTGATCCTTGCCTTTACATTAGCGCTCTAAATCAAGATAATCTATTTAAATAAGCAATCCAATAAGAATACGAGTCTAACAATATCCAAATTAATATTTTTGAAAATCAAGCCGAAACTGGCCCGAAATACCCAAAAAATCCAATTTCAAAAATAAAAATAAAATCCAAAATTTTTTACATGAAAATTTGAAACTAATGTTTAAAATCAATTTTAATTTGGAGTTGAAATCATCCCTCAAATACCAATTTTACTAAAATCCATGTTCTTGAGAAAATCCCAAAATTCAGATCCAAAACCCCGACTCAAATCTGAAGTATTTCTTGAAAAATATCTTACCAATTTTAGAAAAGTTCAAATATGAAATTTCATAAAAATGGAGTTAAAATCTACCTTGAAATCCTCAATTTAGCAAACTTTAACTTTATCAGAAAAAATCCAAATTCTATGCGATTAATATGATGAAAATAATCGATGAATTAACAAATTTATGCCAAAATCAGGTTACTCATAACACAAGGATCCTAATATATCTTTTTTCATAAAAAATGGAGTCCAAATTGATAAAATCCCAATTTCCCCAAGAAATTTACGGATAGAGAAAGAAAATCAAATGAAGAAATCATGAGAAAATGTCAAATTGAGGATTGTATACTAACCCCATAATATATGGAGAAGAAATCCCCAAAAATCACTCCATTTCGAGCTTTAAAACTCGCGATATACTCAAAATACTAAATTAACACACTCTGAAATTTATATACCTGTACAACTCTATTTGCACCAAAAAATCTACAACTTATATTTTAACTAAAAGAGTCGTAAATCCCTCATATGATAGCAAAATGACCCGATTGTTTTTTCTAAATATCTTAAATAATGATACGGACCTGCTCTTCAATCGAAACTCAATTTTGAACTTGTTTGCCCAGTCAAATATCATTTCTACTCGATAAATAATTATTTCGTATTTTGCGATAAAAGTCCAATTTCGGCTTAACGAAAAATATATCAAACTTTACAGATAAGTCCTATAATTCATGCTCAAAATTTCAAAATATTTTTTTGATCTTTAAAACTAATAATGAACCTTTTAGTTGTCACAATTTACTCAAACAGCGCCAAAGCATCCAAGATGCTTAAAAACTCACCCAAAACTCATTCGGAATATCCCCGAACACAAAACAAATATGTTACTAGCTTGGAAAGATATTTCAGACTCAATGGAAATGACAGAATTTGAATTTGAGGTCTTTTTGACTCGAAACTCGAAAAGTCACAACTAAACTAACTTAGGCCTTCAAAATATCAAAATGAGCTCGGAACTTTAAAAAATTACAACAAAGCCCTTTCAAGGATTAGAATCACCTCTCAAAACCATTGGAATCATAAGAAATCTAATTCGAGCATCCAAACCCCAAATATTGACCAAAGTCAAAATTGGATCAAACTTTAACTCAATTTTCAATTTCAGACCTAAATTTCACGTTTCAACTCCAAATCTGATCCTGATACTCTCCTAGAACAATTTTCACATTATGAAACTGATGGAATTGACAGAATTCCATTTCAAGACTCAAAACTCCAAATTACACTAAAACTCAAAATTTGATAACTTAAGATTTTAAAACTCATTTCTCTAGTAAAACCTCAACTTTTCACAAAATTTCAAAAATCAACTTTCAAACCCAATCTAAAATGTCCTTATTTATACCCGACCACCAATATAGATAATTCAAGTCTTGATACATCATGATCACTCTAGGATTAATAGAGTACAACGAACCATGAGATTTAGATAAAACTTTCTAAATTATACCATCTACCCAGGGAACACAAATCCTTCCCCTAAAGTTGAGCACCTTACCTATATTAAGGACTACATCTTGGGCCTTTCCCATCAAAACTTTTTCTCTAATCTTATTCAAGTTTACATCCTTAAATTGCCTGGCCTTAATTTCTTCAATAAAGGTGGGCCTTAGATCAATATTGGCCATCACCCCAGCCTTCTCTGTGATGCCTAGTCACATGAATTTAGCCTTCAAGGCCTATGCTAATCGGTTTCTAGATCAACACGTCTGCTACCACATTAGCCTTACCCGGATGATATTGGATGGTGAAATCATAGGCTTTGAGTAACTCCATTCATCTTTGCTGTCTCAAGTTCAAATCTTTCTAGGTGAACACATATTGCAAAATATGGTGGTCTGTAAACACCTCACACTTGATGATGTAAAGATAATGCCTCCAGAATTTCAAGGCAAACACTACCACTACGAACCCTAAGTCATGCGTCGGGCAGTTCCTCTCATGCCTCCTTCAACTATCGTGCAACATAGGTTATAACATTACTTTCCTACATCAACATAACACCCAAACTGAAATGTGAAGCATCATAATAAACAGTAAAGTCTTGACCTTTAATCGATAGGGTCAAGATGGGTGTTGTGGTCAGAAGGGCCTTTAGCTTTTGAAAGCTCTCTTCGCATTTATCAGTCCACTCGAAGGGTACCTCCATTTGAGTCAACCTTGTTAAATGGGTAGCAATAGAAGAAAATTTCCTTACAAACCGGCGATAATAACTAGCAAGCCCCACAAAACTCCTAACTTCAGTCATAGAGCTAGGACGAGCCCAGTTCTACCACTTTAATCTTTTGGGGGTCTACCATCATCCCTTCATTAGAAAAAAACATGGCCCAAGAAGGCAACTGAACGAAAGAAGAATTCACACTTAGAAAATTTTGCATATAATTTCTGCTTCCCCTGAACACCCAGAACAATACGAAGATGGTATGCATATTCCTACTCACTTTTTGAATATACCAGAATATCATCTATAAACACACTTACGAAAGAATCTAGGAATGGATTGAAAACACTATTAATCAAACTCATGAAGGCTGTAGGTGCATTAGTTAGTCCAAAACATATCACTAAAAATTCATAGTGCCCATATCTTATTCTAAAAGCTGTTTTGGGCACATCTTCAGGCCTAATCTTCAATTGATGATAACCAAACCCGAGATAAATTTTTGAAAATACTGATGCACCATGCAACTGATCTAAATGGTCATCAATATGCAATAACTGGTACTTATTCTGAATAGTGACCGTATTTAGTTTCTGGTAATCTATGCACATTTTCATACTACCATCATTTTTCTTAACAAACAACACTAGAGCACCCTAGGGAGAAGAAAATAATGGATAAATCCTTTATCTAGAAGTTCCTGGATTTGAGCCTTAGGCTCTCTAACCTATGCTGGAGCCATGCGGTAGGGAGGAATAGAAATTAGGCGAGTGGCCGTATCCAAATTAATACAAAAATCTATGCCTCTATTGGGAGACATACCAGGCAAGTCTGTAGGGAACACATCTAGAAATTTACACACTGTCAAAATAGACACTATAGAAGGAGACTCTAAATCGACATTTCGAATATGACCTTAGCTGACTTAGGCTTGTACATCCCTTCCCTCTCTAACTTTTCCCTCCGTGAGATCTCTAGAGTCACAGTCTTAGCATTACAATTACGCACAACATAATAGGAGGATAACCAAGTCATACTTAGAATCACATTAAAATCGATCATGTCTAAAATCACTAAGTCAACCCAAGTTTAGAATTCCATAAACATAACAAAAGAAGCACGATAAAAATGGGTGACTATGATAGACTCTCCAACAGGGGTAGAAACATGGATAGGAGCATCAAGTACATCATTAAATGCATCAAAACCCAACGCATAACTCACCAACATATATGAATAAGTGGAACCTGGATCAAATAAAATAGTATCCATTCGACATAGACAAGAATACCTATAATTACTATATTAGACGTCTCAGCCTCGGTCTTGCCCAAAAAGGCATAAAACTGAGCCTTGTCATCCTGACAGGCCACCTTTCTGCCAGGCTGTATTGCTCATCGACCTGCACTACCATTACCTTGGCCTCCAAGTCCTTTTAAATTTTCTCCCCACCCAGTTTGTGGACGTGCTCTACTGCTTCCATATCCGCTCGTGGTTACTACTTTCCTAGCCTACTGGGTGTTGAATTTGTCTTGCGAGGGTAGGGACATTCCCTCTTGATATGACCCGACTCTCCACAATTAAAACAGTTGCACTCAAAGGATGGTCTGCTACCCAAAAAAGAAGCTCATTAAACCTTCGGGACTAGATGCTTCTGTGGAGTACCTGAAAAAATGCCAGTAGAAGTGGGTAGTGCTGACTTAATCGACCGGGCTTCAATTTCTAGCCTATCTAACCCTCTAGAATTGGATCCCTGGAAGTTACCTATACTCTTGGGCTTCCTAGCCAAAGCTTTGGCTAACCTATCTTGTCTCACTCCCTTTACTTTCTTTACAAAATTAGTGACCTCATTGAAACTCTTGCGTAATGAAGTCCTGTGAACCGATAAAACCTGTAACTCGGGGTTCAACCCCTTTATAAATAATCAAATTCTCTCCTCCTCTGTAGTTGCCAGCTGATTGGCATACCTGAACAACGCATGAAATTTGGCCTCAAAAGTGGCCACTAACATACCACCATACTCCAATGCCATGAACTTGTCCTTCTTTTGATCCCTCAAGGTTCGCAATAGATATTTCTCCAAGAACAAGACATGGAGCTAGACCCAAGTAAGTAGAGGCAACACTGGTGAGTGGCACTCCACATACGCTCTCCACCACTGCTTGGTCTCACCTTACAGCTGAAAAGTCACAAAATCTACTTTGTGTTGGTGTACTATCCCCAACTTGTGCAACCTCTCATAGTAGTCAAGGATGAACTCATAGGTGTCCTCATTGTCCGAACCATGGAAGACTAGAGACTTTAGTTTCAAAAACTTTATAAGCATGTCATGCTTAGTGCCAGCCATAACTAGTGCATAAGTGGTCTGAAGAAGGCATCAGTTCCTACCACCTCATCTACTAAAAGAGCTATAGGAGCAAATGTGCGAGCAACAGGAGATGGTGTTGCAGTCATGGTAGGAATGGATTTAGTGCTAGCAAACCCACTCAAAAAGGCTATGATCTGCTGCGCTAGTATGAGGTCTAGAGGGGGAAGATCAATAACCCCAGCTTATGCGTCCTCCACTTGTTCAGTAATCTTCTTTTTCTCAACCTCTAATTTTTCCTCTAGTACCTCATTGGGCGCGAAAGGGACCTCCTTTCCTACTACTCCCTCAGCTGGAGCCTCACCCCTAACGGGCAGTACTTTCGGTCTCGGTTATGTCTCCCTCTCCTCACCCTGCCTCGTTCGCGTCCTTTCACATTTGGCTTTTCTTTAGGTTCAATATGAGCTATGAGCCAGACACCATTAGAGTGTGTGTTCACCATCTGCGGACAAGAAAGTAAAAGAGGTTAGATACCAATTTGGATAGCCAAATACAAATTGGAATCAATTTATAGCATGAGGGAAAGAAAAGACCGAGAAACCTTTTGTAAAGTCCTGTAGCCTCTCAAAGAAAAGTACAGATGTCTTCGTACCATTCCATAAGACTCTATTAGACTCATTTTGGTAATGCGAGATCAATGAAACTAGGACTCTGATATCAACTTTATCACGACCCTAACTTGTCTTGATTGGCATCCACACTAACCCTCAAGTGGGAAAACCATTACTACAGGCCAAATTAACAGTTATCACAAGATATAAAACATTTAAAGATGCGGAAGTAGATTTAATCAATAAATAATATTGAGTTTCTATAAAATCAAAAATGTCTAGTTTAAACCCCAATATATGTGGAAAATTGACTCCTAGGAACTGAAAGTCGAATCTACCAAAACTCTAGAAAACATCAAGTCTAGAAAAAAGAGAATGCAATCCCAAGGAGTCACAAAGTAAAACAGTTTTTAAGAGTTAGGTCTTCAATGAAGGACCAAGATATGGAAGAGATAATGGTAGCCCAAAAAAATCTGGCTCACCCTTTGAACTTCGATATATCAACAATCTTCTAAGTGAGGTCTCTCAATAGCCGCAGGAAGATGCCCTGTACTCAACAAAAATAGAGCACAAAAATAGAGCAAGTGCAGTATCAGTACATAAAGTTAATAATGTACTAGTAGGATCACGCGGCAAGCTAGTAAGTGAGTCATGAACAAGTAAATACGACACCATAAGCACATATACAAAGAACAAACATAACCAATGACATCTCCTAAACAGTACTCAACCTTATCACTGTTCATCAATCTTAATATCATGCAATTTCACATAAGGATCCTCTCATGGGACCTACAACCATTTATTTATGTGTCAATAACCTTTTAAATTACCATGTTTAAATAATTGCGTACATATACTACGTGATTAGTGGCGGAGCCAAGATTCTTATTAATGGGTATCAAAATATAAAGTACAAAAATATATGTTATTATCAAGGATAGAACATACAATCTTAAGAAATTTTTGCAAACCCTTGACCACTATACTAAAGCTTCAACTTGTATCAAGGGATGTCAACGCTTGTATATATATTCATTAAACTAAATTTTGACTCATATATATAATGTAATTTTTCAATGAAAGGGTGTCGCTTGACACCCCTTGCCCGAGGGTGGCTCCGCCCCTGTACGTGATTTGCTGCTACTCTATATTATATAATTGAGCACCCACAAACATAAATTCCTAGATCTGCCACTGACGGTAACACATAAATTAGGATGAAGAGAGTACATGTTATAAGAAAATTACCTTGGGAAATTGGCTATATAAGTACATCTACGGTGTAGAATTAAGAAATAATCCCTCCATTCTTTTTTACTTGTCAAATTTTGACTTGACACATTTATTAAGAAAACAATAATTGATATAATGAGTTGATCATTTTTCTCCTATTAATTGATAGATCCCAAATGTTTCACTAAAAATTTTCAAGAAGTTTTATATTTTTCAAAGATATTAACTCTCTAAATAAATTGAGGATATAATATATAATAAAAATTGCACTTTCTTGATTTGTAAAATATGAAAAAAAAGGAAAATCAAATTTAGAAAATATTTGACAAATAAAAAGAGACGGAGGAAGTATATGACAAATAGAACTCTAAGACGATACACTCTTTTTCTCTCACAATCAAAGCTAGTATTAAAATTATTTTATCCATGAATAGAAAACGATGCTAGCAAACAATATGCTATATTTATTTCATAGTCAAATATACAAATTTACTCTCCTTTCTTACGTTGTAATATTGAAGGAAGCAAGTAGATAACCGGATGGAAAAAAAACTTGCACAATTCATTAAAATAAAAAACTTAGGAATTCGACCTTTTTCCTTCTCTTTTCTAATGTTAAAATATACTTGAGATTAGTTAACATAACTTTATGCAAATAAAATAAAGATTGACTTCTTAGTTCGTATTCATATCTTGTTTCCACCAGTGTGTGGAATAACATGTGGGTGGAAGCAAAGTCGAATCACTTCATGATGATGCAATGAGAGATAATTTGTGATGATGCCTAACCCTAGTAGGCAAGCCAAAAAATTAAAGTAGAAAGCAAACAAAACAATAAGCACACTATGCAAAAAAAATAATAAGGAGAAGAGGGGGCCATAGCATAGATATGTATAAAACAATAAAAACAATATAGAAAGGGCCCAAAAGTAACTGAGAAAGACAAAACTATACATAGGAATCTAACTCTAGACCTGGTGTTATCGATACAAGAGCGTCTAAGAACAGAAAGTCTATATACATCAAATCTGCCTAATCAAAAGTACAAAACCACATAGACAGTTCAAAAAGAAGGAAATCAGCAAATATCTAGATGCCAAAAGTTCACCACGATCCGACAACGAAAACTATAGGAGATCTGAGCTCAACAAAGATGACTCATACTAGGAGATGCATCAGAAAAAGATGAAGAAGTATAGTATGCGTACCAAAACATGGGATACCCAGTAGGCATCGTAAGCAAAACTTGCTCAAAAAGATCATATATAATAAGAAGTACAATAGTACTATCACTATGAATCATAAACTAAGTTAGTAAGTCATCATCACAAGACAGTACCATGAAAGCTAATAATAAGTAGTAAGTCACAATTCACACATATCATATCAGAGAATGACATAAAATATGGCTAACGCGATGCATATATGGCCAATGCATTTATAAAGTAAAAACTTCTAGAATTGTCTTGCTGGCTGCCCAGGACAACTATGCAACTTGCCTTAGCTCAACTATAAATGCATAATCATAAAATCCAAAATTCTATTTACGGGCCATAGGAGCTCATGAAAATATGAAGTATTGTAACGACCTATTTCTGTCATTACATATAAGCCAATAAGGAAGGAATCCTGCCCAGAAAACTTTGGGTAGTGACTTGGAAAATTTTGAGCCTAGGGCAGACTTGGATGAATTTTGAGTCTGGTGAGGTATAGGGTGATTCAGAAATGGATGGGGGATGAAAACTTTAGTTTGATTGATTTAGTTGATATCCAAGATGATACAGAGCCTATACGACTTTACAAAACCGCATTTGGGTGAGTAAAACTTCTGGAATTGAACTTGGCGTGAAAGGTATATTTTAAGGCATCTTGGAGTGAGGGTATGTTGTGATATGGGAGACTTGGAGAATATTTATGAGCTTACTGTCTCCGCATATCCCATCAGGGCAGGGCCGCCAAGGCGGTATGGTCCCGTTGTGGCGGGACAGACGTGACTTAAAGTCGGGAAAAAGTCCTAGAACGGTTTTTAGTCATCCCACTTCATTTTTAAGAGACTAAAAGCGATCTAGGGTGAATTTCTGCTGATTTGCACCATATTTTGTACCAAAGGTAAGTAAATCACTCCCTTAATTCATATTTTGATTCCTTGAACCTTGAAATTATTGTTGCTAATCATTGGGGGAAAGTTTTGACCTGAAACTAATGGTGGAAATATCCCTAGATGGCGGTTAGGATCATACATTTGACCTAGGAGGGGAATGATGTTATAATTCATTAAAATTAGGCCCTTGTGATTCTTTGTATGTATTTACTATTTTTAGATCAACAACAAGCTGCACGAACTCAAAAAGGGAAAGCTTCTACACTTTAAAGTATTCAAAGCTTGATTTTGAGGTAGGTGATGATTGTCTTCCCGTATGTGATTCATGTACTTGCTAAATTAATCCACTGTATGCATATGTATATATGAATAGGGAAGAATGAAATGTTCTATGTGGAATGACTACTTAGACCTTGTTATACCCTTCTTACTGCTTATATATATATATATGATTCTTCTGAGCTAGGTCGGCTTATGATGCCTACTGAGTACCCCGTGTTTTGATACTCATACTACATTATTGTATTTTTTCTGATGTAGCTCCGAGTATGAGCCACCCTCTCTGACCGTTGGATCTTTCTTGGCTGTCATCGACTTGGATCATAGAGAGCTACTGGCGTCTAGAGCCTTGTTGCTTTCCCTTTTTTGTACTAACTTGTTTTTTGTATTTTGCTTAGTCAGTTCTCTTGTATATATGGCTTCTCTATACTTAGTATCTCCTGTATAGGTGACACCGAGTTCGGGGGATTCGGTCTTGTCTTAGTTTGTCTTTCTGGTCATTTTTGGGCCTCTTTTGTATATTTTTTATCGAACTAAAGGTTTATGATATGGCCCGTATTTCATATATATTTTTCCTGGCCTTCTTTATTATTATCATTATTCTTAAACTGTTGTCTTCCGCAATTTATGCCTTAGGGTTTAGGCTTACCTACTTGGTGGATTGTAGTAAGCGCCATCATGGCCCAATTTTGGATCGTGATAGAGTTGTATCAGAGCCTAGGTTTACCGTTCTCAGTAGTATAGGAGTAGGTGCCAAGTACAGTCTCGCGGATCGATACGATGACTTCCATATCATATCTTCAAGAGGCTATGGAGCATTCTTAGGAAGATTTTACTTGTATGTTCATTATCGTGCATTCTTGAATGTAGCAACATTTGAATTTTGTTCATTTTACTCTTTCTTAGATGGAGAGGACGAGATCGTCTATGGGTGGGAGGGAGCCTCCGTCTTCAGCAGTTAGAGCCCTATATAGGGGTCGAGGCCGGGGTCGATTTAACGGTTGAGGCAGGGCATGAGATATCACACATGCCTGAGGTCAGGAGAGGACACCGTCACTAGAGCCCGACAAAAAGGCTGAGTAGGTTCAACATCAGTCAGATGGTTTGGGGCCAGCCCAACCTCTACTTGGATTTGTTTCCATACTAGTTATGGAGGACACCCTAATAAGGATTCTTAGCTTTATGAAGGGTATGGTCTAGGAAGGAGCTATGCCCAACACTTCAGCAAGTTCCTAGCGATGCGATGAGGCTCAGACCGCAACCCAGGTAGGGGTATCGGGGGGTAAGGCATTAGGGGAACAACTTGCTGCTGCGGCTCCTCAGTTAGTAGTTCAACCTATTCCTACTTTTTCTCTACCCATGGCACCTAGGCCATTCATGTCTTCTGAGGAGAAGAAGGCCCTCCTAGGTTTTCCAGCACAACGGGCGAGGATGCCCACAATTTTCTTATCACTTGTCAGTGGAGTCTCACAGGGTAGATTACACTACTTACTAGTTAAACGGGTCAGTAAAGCAGTGGTGAAGGTCTTATCTTCAGTGCAGGCCAGCCGATTCCTCTCCGATGATTTGGGCTCAGTTCTCTAAGGGTTTCTTGGAGAAGAATGTGCCTCTCTGCCCAAGGGAGCAGTTGTGGGATAAGTTTATAGGTTTGACTCAGGGGTTACTGTCAGTTGCAGAGTATGAGACCCGGTTCTATGAGTTTTTTTAGACATATGACTATGCTTATGTCAATGGAGCACGAGATAGTGCGGAGGTTTGTTAGAGGATTCTCATACGCACTAGGTTGGCTATAGAGCAGATTGTGGTGTCAGGTCAGTCTTTTATACAGATAGTCGATCATGCAAACACCATTGAGGGGATCCGTCGTAAGGCCTATGGGGGCAGCGACAAGAGTCCTTGCCATCATTGTGGTTTCAGCGGGTCTCAGTTATGTGGTAGGGTTTTTTTGGGTAGAGGTTACCCACTGCAGTTTCAGCCAACTAGGTAGGTTCAAGTGGCCCTCCATATTACAGATGGTGGTACTATTGTAGGTGCTAGTGTTCCTATGGTTCTAACGCCTGTTCAGACTCCTCAGGGTGCACACTTAGGTTATTCAGGCCATGGTGGCCAGTCAAGTTTAGTTGATTCATCTAGTGGGTCGGTTCTGGCAGAGGTTTTTATGAGTGTGGTGAGTTTTGCTACTTTGCTAGAGAGTGCTATAGGGGTTGACCTTTCAGACAGCAAGGCCAGCAGGGTTACAAGGTTCAGACTCTTGGGGCTATAATTTAGTTTAGCAGAGGTGGTGCTCAGGACGGCATGAGTGGTCCCCAAGATGCTTGAGGTGGTCCTCAACTAGGCAGGTTGGGTGTCCGTGGTGGATGACATATGTATGCTTTTTTGGGGAGGTCGGAGGCAGAGGTTTCGGATGCCGTTATCATAGGTACGATCTTCATCGCTTATTAGCCTACATATGCTCTATTTGATCCAGGGTCTACATACTTATATGTGTCTGCCTATTATGCTATGCTTCTGGATGTGTTGTGTGAGCCTATGACTATGCCGATAAGTGTAGCTACCCCCGTAGGTAATTCTTTAGTAGTGGATCGAGTGCATCGATCCTATGTGGTGTCTATCTCAAGGTATAATACAAAGGCATACTTGATTATACTGGATATGGTAAACTTCGACTTAATTCTGGGCATGGATTCTTTATCTTCTCATCATGCGATCTTAGATTTCTTCACTAATACTGTCACTTTTTGTATGCCTTGCATCCCTTTGATTATATGGATGGAACTGTTAGCCATATGCCTAATGATGTGATCTCTTTTTTGAGGGCGCAGTGAATGGTAGGGAGTGGGTGTCTTGCTTACCTTTCTTATGTACTTGATACTAGTACCATCACTCCTTCACTTGAGTCAGTTACAGTGGTTAGAGAGTAGCCTGATATGTTTCATACTGATCTACCTAATCTCTTGCCTGATCGTAAGATTGATTTTGGCATAGATGTTGAGCTGGACACTCAGCCAATTACTGTTCCACCCTATCCGATGGCTCCAGCTGAGTTGAGAGAGCTTAAGGAGCAACTCTAAGACCTTTCGAGTAAAGGGTTTATTAGGCCCAGTGTGTCTCGCTGGGGTGCTCCTATCCTGTTCATGAAGAAGAAGGATGGTAGCTTACATAATTACATTGACTATAGGCAGCTAAACGAGGTCACCATCAATAATAAGTATCCCATGCCACAGATTGATGACTTATTTAACTAGCTTCAATGTGAACTGGTGTTCTCTGAGATAGACTTGAGATTGGGCTACCACCAGTTGAGGATTAGTGCGGCAGACATCCCTAAGACTGCCTTTAGGACTCGATACGGCCATTATGAGTTGTTAGTCATGTCATTTGGGTTGACCAATGCCCCAACAACATTTATGGAGTTGATGAACCATGTATTTAGGCCCTGTTTGGACTCTTTTGTGATAGTGTTCATTGATGACTTTTTAGTCTACTCCAGGAGTAGGGAGCAACATATACCAAGTTTGTCACGACTCGAACTAGGGCTAAGATGCAAAATGGTGATTAGGATGTGAGGGATCCTAACAAATCCATCTTAGCATACATCGCATTCATAAGGTAAAGAAACATGATAATAAGAGCGGAAGTAACAATTCAAACGAATGGGTCTAAGGGATAGAAAACTCAATAGATGTCCAACCTTTCTACATCAATTGCGTCTAAACATGCCTCTAGTTTAATATTTTATAAAGAATTAGGACAAGCCCCTAGATTACTCGAAATAATAGAGGAAGTCATTTAGTAGCAGCATGAAAAAGGAAGTCATTATCCTCGATAAGATGAGGACTCACCAACTCTTTGATACCTAGGCAACTTTAGCCACGACTAGGATGATCGTGAGTGTCGTCCATCCCTATATTATGAGACAATGTAGGCATAATATACATTAGTACATAGAAGGTACTAAGTATGTGAGATATGCATGAACAAGTAATAGAAACGTGAACAATATGCCATAATATGCATGACTAATCATAACGAATATAAGGCTTTAAAGCATCTGAAAACATATGAAAACTCTTAGTTAATACATATGGTACAACTTTATCGTAAAAATCATATTTTAACATTCAATTTATGTGGGATAAGACCTTTAACTGATATCTTAGACCATGCGAGATATAACATGGAATTTAATGAAACCCTCATTGAGAGGAGAAAATCTACCTTGCCAGGGTATACTCTGTCATGGTACTCAACTCAACTTAACTTTGCTATATGTGGATCCATTAGCTAGGCCATAAAGGCAGCCTACGTGGGCAACGTAGTTTGGGAATTTAGATTGCTACTAGAATTCCCTTGGATAACTAACTGCGTTACCTGATCGAACCCCACCTAAAAGTCCTCTCGATTCTTAGTCAATATCCCAATGAAAACTCATAAAAACATGATCATAACATAATAGGGAAAGATAGTAACTATTAATGATTCATAAGAATCCATAACTTTTGTGAGAATTGTATTTATCACCATCTTTAATATAATTGTGTGAGAATTGGACTTATCACACCATAATAACTTTCTTTGATCATAACTTGATCATCATCATAACTTCATCATTTAAAATCATAATCTCAGCTTTAAATCATGAAAATCTTCCTTAAAAACCATTGAACTCATGGTCAACTCATGAAGATTCATCTTTGAACATTATAATCATAATTGATATAGCTTTATGCATGGGCATTGATAATTTAACTTTAAATCATGAAATTCATATGAAAATGTGCTTATTAGGATCATTGATATTCATCTACAACAAAATTGAAACAGTTTAATGCAATTCATCAAAACTAGGGTCCATAAATCAATTGAAAGTTGGAGGAAACTTGAGTAAAATTTGGGACTCCATGGGCAAAAGGAAACCATGGATCAATCCTCATATACCTTGATTAAAATCACTTTAGAATTGAGAAGAACCCTTGAAGAAATTTTAAATCCTAGCTTGTAGCTTGGAGAAGAAACCTTGAGAGACTTTGCTCTTGCCTTAGAGAATTTGGGAGAGTTATTTAAAGTGATGGAATTTCAAAAGAATTGGGGTCAAAATCCAAATTTTAATAAAGGAGTAGGGAGCAGCATGAGTAGCACCTGAGGATTGTACTTCAGACCTTGAGGGATTAACAGTTGTATGCTAAATTTACTAAGTGTGAATTTTGGCTTAACGTGACTTGGTGAAATTCTTAGGAAATGTAGTGTCCAAGAAGGAGATGATAGTGGATCTGACAAAGATTGCCGCAGTTCATGATTGGGATAGGCCTACATCTTCCACCGAGGTTCATAGTTTCATTCGCTTAGCAGACTACTACAGACTATTTGTGGAAGGGTTTTCTTCGATATCGTCACCTTTGACTAGATTGAATTATAAGAATGTGCCTTTCTAGTGGTCTGACGAGTATGAGGTGAGCTTTCTGAGGCTCAAGGCCTTGTTGACTTCAATGTCGATTCTAACTCTTCCAGTTGAGGGCCATGGGTTTAAAGTTTATTGTGATGCTTCAGGTATTGGCCTATGTTGTATTTTGATATCGTAGGATAGGGTTATTGCTTATGCTTCCGGGTAGATTTACAAGAGGAACTACCCTACTCATGACTTGTAGTTGATGCCGGTAGTCTTCATGTTAAAGATTTGACAGCACTATCTATATGGTGTTCACTTTGAGGTATTCACTGAACATTATAGTTTTTAGTATATCTTCAGCTAGAGGGATCTTAATCTGAGGCAGTGCAGGTGGTTGGAGTTGCTGAAGCACTATGACATCTCGATTCTTTATCACCCAGCAAGGCTAATGTGGTAGCATATTCCTTGAGCCAAAAGGTAGTGAGTATGGGGATTTTGGCTTTCTTAGCTATAGTGGAGCGACTTATGGCTTTGGACATCCAATACTTAGCCAATCGGATGGTTAATCTTGATATTTTTAAGCCGGGCAGGGTACTTGCCTGTGTGGAGGCTAGATATTCTTTGATGGAGAAGATTCAGGCATAATAGTTTGATGATCTGCAGTTGAGGATGATCCAGGATAAGGTGCTCAGCAGCGAGGCTAGGATGGCAATCTTAGATTCGAAGAGTGTTATGCGGATTGAAGGTTGTATCTGCGTTTCTAGAGTTGGAGACTTGGTTAGGTTAATTCTAGAGGAGTCCCATTATTCTAGATATTCCATTCATCCTGGTGCGGCGAAGATGTATCATGGTCTGAGGCAACACTATTGGTGGTATGCGATGAAGAGAGACATTTCAACTTTTGTGTCTAGATGCTTGAACTGTCAGCAGGTGAAGTATGAACATTAGAGTCTAAGAGGTTTTACCCAATGCCCATCCATTCTAGAGTGGAAGTGGGAGAGGATAGCTATGGACTTTGTAATGGGTTTACCATGTGCCTCCCGGGGCTTTGATTCTATTTGGGCCATTATAGATCTATTGACCAAGTCTTCTTACTTCCTACTGATCTAAACTGCCTACACTTCAGAAAAGTTAGTGTAGATTTACATCCGAGAGGTGGTCCGATTGCATGGGGTGCAATATCTATCATTTCAGACCATGATACTCAGTTCACTTCGTATTTCTAGGGATCTATTTAGATAGGCTTGGGTACCCAAGTAGAGCTCAGCACAACTTTCCACCCAGAATAATGGTTAGTCGGAAAGGACTATTCAGGTCTTGGAGGACATGTTACCAGCTTGTGTTATTGAGTTTGGGGTTAGTGGGATCAGTCTTTGGTTTTGCCAGAGTTTGCATATAATAATAGCTACCATTCGAGCATTGAGATGGCTCCCTTTGAGGCATTGTATGGTAGGAGATATCGTTCGCCTGTGGGATGGTTTGATGCTTTTGAGGTTAGACCGTGGGGAACAAAATTGTTGCGTGATTCTATAGGTAGTGTTCATGAGATCCAAGAGCGACTCCATACTTCCCAGAGTAGGCAGAAAAGCTATGCTGATCGGAGGTTGCAGATTTTAAAGTTCATCGCTAGTGATCGGGTATTTTAATGGGTATCGCCTATGAAAGGCGTGATGAGATTTAGGAGGAGGGAAAAGCGTAGCCCTAGGTTTATCAGTCCATTTGAGATTCTAAGGTGGGTAAGAGAGGTGGCTTATGAGATAACATTACCTCCAGCTCTTTTGAGTGTTCACTCTTTTTTTCTTATTTCTATGCTGAGATGGTATGTTCTAGATGAGTCTCACGTGCTTTAGTGGGATTCGGTTCAGTTGGATGAGTTCTTTACTTTTAAGGAGGAGCCTGTGGCCATTCTAGATAGGCAGGTTAGGAAATTGAGGACCAAGAAGATCCTGTTAGTGAAGGTTCAGTAGAGGCATCATCCGATCAAGGAGGTGACTAGGAAGACCGAGCTTGATATGTAGTCCCGATATCCTCACCTTTTCAAGCCTTCGGGTAACTTTCTTTATTTTTCTTTCGAGGATGAAAGTCCTTTCAGTAGTGGATATTGTAATGACCCTTAAGGTCATTTCTATGTTCTTGCATGTTTTTACGATTTTTCCCCTCCTCATAGGTTTTTTGTAGTATTTATGTGGTGTTGTGATGGGTGGCACGCTCCCCAAAGTGTTCGGTTGAGTTTTGAGGAGGTTTGGCCATTTTTGAGGCTTAAGACTTGAAAAAGTTGACTTGAGTCGATATACGGAGATTCTGATTCGGATGATAATTCCGTCAGTTCCATCAACTTTGGAAGTGTCATTTGGTCTAAAAAGAAGGCTGGTTTGGGTTTTGAGTTTTTACAATTAGACGTTTTAATTTCAAAGTTTTGGCCAAGTTTGACTTTAGTCAACATTTTGATTAATGCGCTTGGATGAAAATTCTGTCTGTGCGGTTCTCTTAGAAACACCAAGTTAGGTTTAAAATGACCATTGGTTTGGTTCTCGAGGTACTAGGAGTGGGTTTTAGGCTCGTTCTTCCCTATTTTGGAATTTTTATAAATTGAAAATATGACTTTGAGAATAACCTATGGTAAATGACCTTCGAAAGAAATTCTGATGGTTCCATCAGCTCTAGAGCATCTAAATTAGGCTAGCATCATGGTCGGCTCGATACTCGAGGCAATTAGTATGAGTTTGGGACTATTTGGCACTTTTGACTTAAAAAGTTAGCCAATGGTTGACCTTGGTCAACATTCTTGGAAAATGTGCTCAAATGAAAATTTTAATAGCGCGGTTAGTCTCAGAATTTCGAGTTTGGTCTAGAACGACCCTTCGTCTACTTCCTAAGGCTCCCGATATAATTCTAAAACCCGTTGAAGAAAATGACACTTGGTTCTGGGACCTACTTTTTATTAAAATGACCTTGTATGGGAATTTTAAATGCGCCATAGAGTCTGGAACGTCGAATTTAATAGGGGTAGCATACTGCATTTGCTCGCACGAGATTCCAAATGAATCCAAAATTCCCCATCGGAGAGTTGGGCATGCTAAGTTCTTTGTACATCAGCAAGGAGCTGGTGCCATTGCTAAAGTAACTCCTGGTTACTAAAACGAGCGCCGCTAAAGTGGCCAAAAGTTCACTAAAGCGACCAAGCACCAAAGGCCCTGGTTCGCTAAAGCGACCACCCATCGCTAAAGCGACTAGTTGCTTAAGTGACCTGGTGTCACTAAAACGATGCCGACCTTCTTGAGGGGGGCGCTTAAGCGAAGACTGGGGGTTCGCTTAAGTGACATCAGAGGCCTATTTTTGGATTTGCTTTTCAGATTTGAGCCCTAACTTTAACTTTTAAAACTCAATTTTCTCTCTATATTTGGGCAATTTTGGCGATTCAAAGGGCTAAGTTGCATGGACTTTTGAGGGGAATCCATTTGTGTATTCATAATTAGTAGCAAAGGCTTCTTTTGAGGTAAATTACCCTTTTTCCATGCATTTTTGGATATTCTAGGGCTTGAAGTTGGTATAGTTGTATTGAGCTCTTTTGGTGCTCAGAATGTGCTCATTTTTGGGGAACAAGTTTCTTGATATATTTGGGACCTTATGAAGGACTTGGTTTTTGAATTTCGTGTGTAGGTCCCAATGTGTAGTTTTGACCCAATTTTGGTTTCGTTTTAAATTATAGCAATATGGGTGTTGTTGGCTTTGTTTTGATTTGTTCTCCAATAATTTGATAGAGTGGCATCGATCAGAGGCTTCCCTAAAAGGAAAAGCTCTGGTTTAGTGGTTTGAGTGCGGTTTCGGCCTCGATGTAGGTTATGGTTTACCTTTTTAGATTTGGCTTAGTAGGTATTGTATATATTTGAGTAGTTTAATGGTTAGGATGATGTTAGAACTAGGTTATAGGTATGATTGATCCTTAGTAACATTTATTGGCCAATTCAAGTCATTTAGCCTAGTGTTTCAACCTTCGAGCCTTAGTTTAGGGTTATTTATGGCTTGATTGATGCTTAAATCCTCAGACTGCTTCTAGGTGGTGTGAAACTTAGATTGTATGTATTTCAGTTATTATAATTGGGTTATGTGACACTTATATACTATGTTAAGGTTTAATTTCCCTTTTTCATTTAACTGATGGGCCTAAGGCCACGAGCTTGGACTATTAGGTTAGTACCTTTAAGCATTGATGGGTGTTTTACCCAGTTATTTATGTGAATTTCACTGTGTTGAGATATTGATTGGGTTGCATTTGGTGCATAAGCATGATCAAGGCATATTCACATCTAATGTCTGAAAGTGAAGAGATTTTGAGCTATACTACACTTTTCTATGGATTTAAGCTCCAAGAGAGCGAGATATAGGTTTTGACTGATTTTACTGATGAAAACATGGTTTTTAGAGGAAAAGTACCATCTTCACTGGATCATGCATATGTTGATGAGCTATAGCGACCCATTGATTAAAGTTCGGGTTTTACTTTTATGTATTGATAAGTTAAGCTGGGGTTCAACAGTTGTCTCTGGGGTCCATGGGACCGTCGGTGAGACAACTCTGGAATTTTGCATTCATTCTGCATTGGCCATATATGCATTGCACTCTACTTTGTGTGAGTTATGGATGGTGTGGTATTTGTTGTGGTTGCTAGCTTGTTGATTTATACTTGTCACAGTTTGAGGTTGCCTTTAGATTCTATTTAGACCTTGTTATACCCTTCTTACTACTTATATGTATGTATATGTTTCTTCTGAGATCGGTCGACCTATGATACTTAGTGAGTACCTTGTGATTTGGTACTCATACTATAATTTTGCATCTTTTTTGATGCATCTCTCGGTATGAGAAACCCTCTCTGAGCGTTGGATCTTCTATTACTGTCATTGACTTGGATCGTGATGAGCTCCTAGCATCTAGAGCTTTGCTGCTTTTCTTCATTTATACTAACAGTTCTCTTGTATATATGGCTTATCTGTACTTAGTAGATCTTGTATAGGTGACACCAGGTCCGGGGGATTTGGTATTATGTTAGTTTGCCTTACTGGTCACTTTTGAGCCTCTTTTGTATATTGTGTATCAAACTACAAGTTTACAATATGGCTCGTGTTTCATATATATTATTCCTCGCCTTCTTTTTTATTATTATTATATTTTAAGTGTTGTCTTCAACAATTTGTGTCTTGGGGATTAGGCTCTCCTACTTGGTGGGTTGTAGTTGGTGCCATCATGGCCCGATTTTGGGTCATGAAACTGAGAGATCTAGAATAGAGGACCATTAGCTGCCAGAGTTCAAGGGTGAGCCAATTCTTTTAGGCTTTCATGAGCTCTTCTCATTCTATTCCTTCTTCCAGGATTAGACTTTCAAACACTATTTTTCTATATGATTCCATCCCCTTTTTCTAGACTTGTTACTTGTTTAGAGTTTTGGTACATAGACTTTCTATTCCTATCAGCTAAATTCTGCATGTTTGGGTTGATAACTAGATATTTCTTAGTTTATGGGAACTTAGCCTTTCTTTTGTTGTTGAACTTGCTTTCGCATCTTTAGACTGTTTATATCTCGTGACTGTTGTTAGTTTGGGATATAATAATGGTTCTCCCACCAAATGGTTAGTGTGGGTGCCAATCATGATGGGTTAGGGTGTTGAAAAAGTTGGTATCACAACCCTCAGTTCGTTGATCTCGTTGTACCAAAATGAGTCTAGTAATGCCTTGCAGAATGGTACAGAGATGCCTGTACTTTTGTTCGAAGGGCTGTAGAAAAAGTTTTTATCTTCCCTTTTTGTGTTATAACTTATTTCCAATTGGTATCTAGTGATCCAAATTAGTATCTAACCTTTTTCACTCTTTCATTCGTTAATGGGTCTAGTGATGACCGGCACTGAGCATGATATGCTCACCAAGTTTATGAAGCTTAAGCCTCTAGTCTTCCATTGTTCGAAGAGTGAGGATGACTATGAGTTCATCCTTGATGGCTATGAGAGCTTGTACAAGTTGGGGATAGTACACTAGCACAAAGTGGAGTTTGTGACTTTCCATCTGTAGGGTGAGGCTAAGCAGTAGTGGAGAGCTTATTTGGGGTGCTACTCACTAGTGTTACCCCCACTTATTTGGGTCCAATTTCATGCCTTATTCCTAGAGAAATATGTGCTGCGTACCTTGATGGATCGCAAGAAGGATGAATTCATGTTATTGGAGCATGGTAGTATGTCAGTGGCTGCTTATGAGGCCAAATTACAAGAACTTTCCAGGTGTGCTACTCAGTTGGTAACCACAAAGTAGGAGAGAATCTAGTTATTTATGAAGGGGTTGAACCCTGAGTTGCAGGTTTTTTCTGTTCACATGAATTCATCAGGCAAGAATTTTAATGAGGTCATTAATTTTTTGAAGAAGGTAGAGGGAGTACCATGAGATGGGCAGGCCAAGGCTTTGTCTAAGAAGCCTAAAAGTATATGTAACTTCCAGAGATCCTATACTAGAGGGTCAGGCAGACCGACAATTACAACCCAACCAATTTAGTCAACACTGTCTACTTCTACTAGCAGTTTTTTAGGTATGCTACAACAATATCGAGCTCAGAAGGTCTAAGGAGCTTTTTTTTCGGGTAGAAGGCCATCCTTTTAGCGCGGCTGGTTTAATTGTGGAGAGTTGGGGCATATTAGGAGGGAGTGTCCCCACCTTCCTGGGACATATTCAACATCCCAAAAGGACAGGGTAGTGGTACCTAGGAGCGGAGGTGGAAATGGTAGAGGACTTCCACAAGATGGGCGAGGAGAAAACCTGAGAGGTCGAGGTAGTGGTAATACAGGTCAAGGAGTTGCACAACCAAGTAAGGAAGTGGTCCGTCAGGATGATTGGGCTTAATATTATGCCTTCCCAGTCAAGACTGAGGCTGAGGCGTCTGATGCAGTAATCACATGTACTTTTTTTTATGATCGGATGGCTACTATTTTGTTTGATCCGGGCTTCACTTATTCATATGTGTTAGTGAGATATGCCTTGAGTTTTGATGCACCCTTGATGTATTTGATGACCCTATCTATGTTTCTACCCCTATTGGAGTGTCTGTTATAGTCTCCCATATTTATTGTGCTTGTTCGATTATGTTTATGGGATTCCAAACTTGGGCTAACTCAGTAATTTTAGACATGACTTGGTTGTCCTTCTACTATGTCGTGCTTAACTGTAATGCTAAGACTATGACTCTAGAGATCCCAAGGAGAAAAAGTTAAGAGAGGAAATGGGTGTACAAGTTTAAGCCAGCTAAGGTCATATCTTTTCTCTAGGCTAGAAAAATGTGGGGTAGGGTTATTTGGCCTATTTGGCCAATGTTCAAAATGTTGATGTGGAGTCTCCCTCCATTCAGATAATTCCAATAGTGTGTGAATTTCTAGAGTTATTTGCTACAAACTTGCCTGGTATGCCCCTGATAGATATATAGATTTCTGCATTGACTTGGAGCCCGACACTAGCTCAATTTCTATCCGTCCCTAATGCATGACTCCAACAGAGTTAAGAAAGGTTAAGGCTTAAATCAAAGAACTTTTAGATAAGGGATTTATCTATCCTAGTGCTTATTCTTAGGATGCTCCGGTGTTGTTTGTTAAGAAAAAGGTGGGTAACATGAGAATGTGCATAAATTACTGGAAATTGAATGTGTTTACCATTCAAAATAAGTACCCATTGCCGTGCATTGATGACCTTTTTGATCAGTTGCAAGTTGCATCAGTCTTTATAAAAAATTATCTCAGATATTGGTACCATCAATTGAAGATTAAAACCAAGGATGTGCCCAAAACAACTTTTAGAACGACATATGGGCATTATTAGTTTTTAATGATATCTTTTGGGATGACCAATGCCTACAAACTTCATGAGTTTGATGAATGGAGTTTTTAAGCCATTCCTAGACTCTTTCGTAATTGTGTTTATAGATGATATTCTGGTATATTTGAGGAGTGAAAAAGAACATGCAAAGCATCTTCGCATTGTTCTTGGTATTCTGGGGAAGCAGAAACTGTATGCGAAGTTCTCCAAGTGTGAATTCTGGTTGCCTTCAATTGCCTTTTTGGGTCATGTTATTTCGAAAGAAGGGGTAATAGTAGACCTACAAAATATTAAAGTGGTTAAGAATTGGGTTTGGCCTAGCTCTATGATTGAATTTAGGAGTTTTATGGGACTTGCTAGTTATTATTGCTGGTTCGTGAGGAACTTTGCTTCTATCGCTACCTATTTAACAAGGTTAACTAAAAAAGAGGTACCCTTTGAGTGGACTGACAAATTCAAAGAGAGCTTCCAAAAGCTCAAGACTCGTCTGACTACGACGCTTATCTTGACCCTACCGGATGAAGGTAAATACTTTATTATTTATTGTGATACTTCATATTCAGGTTTGTTGATTTAGGATAAGAAGGTTATAGCCTATCTTTGTAATAGTTGAAGGTACATGAGAAGAACTACCCGACTTATGACTTTGAGTTGGCAATGGTAGTATTTGCTCTAAAAATCTGGAGATATTATGTCATGGTTTCAAGTGTGAGGTATTTACTGACCACCGTATTTTACAACATGTGTTCAAACAGAAAGTTTTGAACTTAATCCAGTGAAGATGTATAACTGAGGCATTGTTAATTGAAGAGGGTGACTGAGAGTTTGGTTTATCTACTAAATTACACTATTTTGTTAGTCTGAGTGATCTTGGACATAACTAATAAGGGGAAATTGGGTCAAGGTGGTTAGAAAGAGTCTTGAAGGGGTTTTGCTAAATTGATCAAGGGCTAGGGTATTAGCATGAAAGCTTGAAGGAAAACAATAGACTAGTTCTTAGTTGGTTACTTGGCTTGTGTATGTACGTAAAAGTGTTGTGGGATTGACCTATTAGGGGCTAGTCTTGGATATCATTGGTAAAGTATGAGGAATGGTCTTGGTAAAAGACTAAAGAATTATAAAGGGCCAGACTTTGATCAATTGTAAAAAGGGGGCTACTTCTTAGTAGTGCAGTTGGTAGCGGAATGACATAATAAGATGTTAGAGTAGTGTGAATGTGTGAATGTAAGGTGGTTATTAGCTCAAGTTGTGGCTTAAGGATCAAGGTGGTATAATTTCAAGTTGCATGTTTCCTTTTGATTAATTGTATTATATTATGAGATGGATTTAGGTTGCCGATGATGCACACCAGTAAATATTATTTGTACTGATATTACTCTTGGGTTATTATTTGGTATAGTCTGGTTGTAGGGTTAATGAGGTTTCTTAAGTGAAGAAAATGATGATCTCCAACAACCTTTACTTCTCTTTGCCTATGGTGGAAGCTGTGTCTACGTTATTTCTATTTTTTCTTACTCTTAGAAGATCTTGTACCTATTTAGACTAGTTTCTTGGGAGGGTTGTATTGGTGTTTTAAAAGAGTTTTATTTTACTTGTAAAGAGTTTATTTAAATCAAGGTTGAGACCTCATTTATTATTGAAAGTGATGAAATATTGTGTTTTTGTTTATTCTGCATTTACCTATTTTTAAAATTGGTGGTAAGGGTTCTCCTATCTAGGTATTAGAGTAGGTATCCGTATGGACCGTGAATTGGGTCGTGACAATTTAGTATTAGAGCCAAGGTTACTAGTATCCCAATATAAGAGCAAATGTCAAATAGAGTCTTGAGGATTGGTGTGATTACATCAACATTTAATCTTCAGGGGTCTATGAAGCAATTTAGAAACTCGTCTCATTTCTTTACTCCATTCGTGCAGTCTGTCACTTGTCTTATGTGTTAAGTTCAATTGGTATCTCTAGATTTCAATTGGTATCTCAATGAAATAAATTGGGTGTCATTGTCATGGATGATGGGACATAAGCAATGAGGATTGGAACCGAGAAGGTTCCAATTGGTATCTGGCTTTAAGGGTCGTGTGAATGTATGAATGGTCAGTTATTGGTCATCCATGATGTGAATAAAGTGTAATAAACTTGATTTAATTTAGTGGTAAATCTTGATGATTGTTATTATGTGCAGGTATTACCTTAATGACAGAAATTGCGTGAGATGTAATTGCCTAAATTTCTGTGAGGTTCTGGATATGAAAAAGTCATAACTTGATTATGTGTAGTGCTTTAGTGATAAATTGCTGTGTCATTAACTAATCATATTTGTGTTAAAAATTATGCATGGATTTATAATTGGTAAAATGGTAATGGGAAATGAATTAATCTGTGATTGTGGGGAAACTCCAGGTTTGGGACAGTCGGGTCTGATTGGGGACCATAGAATGAAGGGGCTATTATGATGTAATAGCAAAAATGTGATATGATGAGAAATTTCCTTGTATGTGCATGATTGAATTATCTCATGTTTATGATAATGCAAAATTGTTAATCGAGTACTGTTGGGTTAATCTTAGGATGTGCATTGCTTGTTTAGTCCTAGGTTTTATTTCAGACTATTAGGAGATTTCAAGAAAAAACATTGATAACATGAATTTGGGGAATGGGAAGATCTGACATGAATTTAAATTTCCAGAACTAACCTCATTGGGGCTATAACAGGATGACTCGCTAAAGTGCTCTCACGATAGCAAGAATATTTTGACTATAGCAACAACCTTTGTAGTGATGTGGTAGTCGCTATAGCAGGCAGGACGGGACATAACCTCTGCCCTATTTTTCCCTGTTTCACCTTTGTTTCCCAGGGTATTTAAAATCACCAGTTCAAGTACAAAACAATGTAGAATTAGTATAAACAAATTAAATTACAATGCTAGCATTTATATGCGGAGATTAATGTTTTAAAAACTAGTATCCATGTGCGAAAGCAAGAAAACAAAAGGGAATTCATTGTTTAATACATGTCCAAATAGGGAAAATCCAAATACAAGTCTTAAATCATATATTGAGGGGGTAGGGGAATATCCTAATCGGACCCAAGATCCTTTGGGGTCCGCTGAACTATACATGCCTCTTGATAATCCTCTGTGTGAGCATGGGAAGCTCCTTTTTGGGGGAAATACAGGTAAATATGACCTTCATGGTCTTTCACATTCTGACCAGTAGTATGTCTAGAGTGACGTTCTGCTTCCTCTCCCAAGTCAGTCCATGCGAAGCATGGAATTTTCATGGTTAGAAAGAGGTAAGGCTATACCTAGCAGTGGCACCTCCTATGGATGTCCTTAACGGCATCCAAATCCTTCTCCACATGCCTACTGATAATGGGTTGTATGACTGGGAGGATAGGGCATCATCATCCTCATCATCGCCTTCCTCCTTATCACCACACCTCTTGCCTACTTTGAGCCTCTCCCACTTTCCTGTTTTTCTTCCTATCAAAAAAGGCTGGCTTAACTAAAAGATGGTTAACTGGGGATCCATGCACACCTTCTCATTGGCGTTCATCAAGGGCACCCCTTACCACTTGCATAAGCTATTACCATCCTTTGAAAAAGAATTCCTCCTTGATAAATATCCTTTTATTCAGACACTTTTGTGCTTCCACATTCATCCAAATCCCTCTTTTGGCATATACCACCACCAGAGCCTGAGGATAGATCACATCGGTGTAGTTTCTTGATGGGCGAATAGTCTGGGCCACCAGAGTTAGCCATCTCTTGGATCCAAGCAGAGAAGTAAAGGCTAGTGATACCCTTAGTGGTGGGACAATAGATTTGACCCTGAAACTCCTCCACGATAAGCATGTTCCACAACTATTGCAAATTCATTTCCCATAGTCTAGCCTTATACTCAACATTTGACAGATGTCTCAGTATCCACTGGGAAGTCCACCTCTCGGATGCAAATGGTGGGGTTTGGATCCTCCCAATACATGGTAGGTAGGATGGACTACAACTCCCTCACCTAGCCTTAGTGCATAATCTATGAAGCCTCCTCCAGTGAATCCAAACCAAACTTCTCCAGTTAGGCATGGAAAGAACTTGCATTCTACTTCACACCCATCATCTTTAAACCTCTCACAGAACTTGTCCTTTGATTGTCGTGATACTCTTCATGATTCGCATTGTCAGGAAACTTCACGAAAGATAACCCTTTCTCCTTCATGTCAACTATTTGTCTAAAGAGCCTATAATTACATATTAAATTATATTGAATTCATTGAAATTAAGGAAATTGATTCCAAAGAATAGAAATTTTCACCTTTGGTCCCACTATAGAGGATTGCACCATGCTATGGTGGGGCATCTATGGTTGTAACTGTCCCGCTACAATGACCTATGCTATGGCGAAAACAAGGCCATTATAGCTGCCTTCGTCATCCCCAACTCTGAAGGGACATTCCATGGCCCAAAAACCTATTTTTATTAGTTTTACTTCAGATTAGTTTCCCTTACATACCTTATTACCTAAATATGCAAATTTTGGGCATTATAAATCCTAAATGTTGTCCAAATCTAAGTTTCCAACCAAAAACAACTATTCATCTTTCGCTACCTTTTCGAAATCATTTTGGTTCATTTTCCTTAATTCTTATACTCAGAATGTTTTAGTGATGTTGTAAACTTAAGAGAACCATGCTACGAATATTCAGTCAAATCAATAAACCCATTCAAAGTTTCAAAAAATCAATCGAGATGTCTATTCTACTCAATCATTTCTTAGAATGCAATAATCATTATACATTTAATAAAGTAAAAAGAGTAGGGAGTGAGATTATTACCTTATATTTGACATTCAGATTAGAGTGATCGAGAGTGAATGTGGGAATTTTGAAGTAAAAGAGGAGAGAATGGGCAAGAAAACCCATTTTCTCCCCTATATAGGATTTTGATCCTGTCACTCTGCTATAGCGGTAGGGCAGTCACTATAGCTGCATCGCTATAAGAAGAATGTACCCGCTATAGTGGGGTCCAATTCCATAGGCCGGGGGGGAATTTTGTTGTCTTGTTAAAATATTCTGAGTTGGTAAAATAGGGAGATAGTATCACACTTAGTTTGCAATTTTTTTTATTCTATTTTCTTTACATCCGCCTTATCCTTTAGGTATGAACAATGGGTAAATTGGTATCTTTTGTAACTATTTGGACCACCATTATTTGGAAAGGCACCTCATGTGGAGTTTTAAAAATGTTGAATTACATTGATATAATATAATGGGATGACATAACAAAAACTTTGGAATTTGAACTTGGTTCGAGTTGATGTCATCCTGCCATAGTAGGCATATTTCTTCTATGATGGCACCGATGTAGCGGTATCAGAGTCACTATAGTGGGGTCGTCCGGACAAAACCTTGAAAAAATATGGATTCTTTTATTTTTCCTTCTCCTGTTCAGTGGTTATACCCTCTAAAGACTGCTCTAAGATTGGGAATTGGGGAGATGAGGGGCTCTAGTGCTAAAGGGGCTACAAAAAATAATGTTTTGGCCTACTTTTGTAGATTCGCCTCTATGCAGACAAAAACTCATGAATCAGATTATTCAGCAGTTGCTTGGAGTCCAGGTAGGCTTGGTTTTATCAATTAAGTAGTTAGACCTGTCCTTACTTATATAATATCTTATGGTTTGTTGTAGATTGCATGTATAAGACTTCGAGCATGGAGTTTGGATGGTTGAATATGTGGTTAGTCATGATTTAAATAGATTAGGGATTTGACTAATTAGTTATTGCTTTATAATGAATTTTGAGTGTCAACCTAGGGAATGTAATGGTGGGTAATCCGATGTCAATAGGAAATTATTTGGTAAAGGAATTTCCTCGAGTAGGTGATTATTGTTATTTTCCCATTTATATTATATATATGCTGTTAATTGCTTCGTTCATATTGTGTACATGATATATGCTTAGGAAAAAAAATGAAAGAACATGATTAGAAATGAAAGATGTTGTCAATCACATGCAATGAATGTTTTTACTTGGGTATATAAATGTGATTGTTATTCATTGTGGTTGGAATTGTGATATGCGTTTGATTGTTAGATTGGGTACCACGCCAATAAATATTATTATCATATTAGGTACCATGTTGGTACACTAGAAATTATAATGGGTACTACGTCAATGAACTAACAATTTGTGTGTGGGTTCTATGAGAGAACCTAGTTGGTTGTTATGTTGTGTTTGTTTCATGTTTATGGTGCCTAACATCCCAGGTTTAGGACGGGAAGTATAGGCTTTGCTATAATTGTGATTTTAATTATATATTATCTACTGCTTTACTAATTGGTGGTTACCTTTTCATATTCTATATAAATAAAGCATTGTTAATTCAAAAGGGTGAATAGGAGTTTGTCTTATTCAATAGCTTTTACTGTTTTGTTAGTCTGAGAAGTCTTGGACATACCTAATAAAGGGAAATTGGGTTCAACCCTAATTCTGCTATAGAGGCCCAGACAAACCTTTTTAGTGGGAATGGGGTCGCTTTGGAATACTATAGCGGGCTTGGGGCCGCTATAATGGGATTAAGGGGCCCTTATTGGGTTTTTACAATGGGGTTTGTCGAACTAAATACAGAAAACTCCCCAAAACCTCCCTAATCAATCAAGAACGTTTTGGGGAAGAGAAAGGGAGACGTAGGGTAAATCTCTTCAATTTCTATTGGAATCCTTTGTAAAGGTAAGTAAATCTCTCCCCCAACTTGGTTCTTTAATTTCTAGGCATTAAAGGTGATAATTATGGACCTAGCGGAGGGTTTGGATTCATTATTTTATAAGGATTGTGGGGTGTTAGACTCTAGGTTATTCATAAACTCTAGGTTTATCATGATCTAAAATGATAAGTGTTTTCAATTGCGTACAATGAATTTGTTTACTTGGGTGTACAAGTGTGGTTGTTATTATATAAATGACAGTGAAGGAAAGATGATTTGATATTTCCATCTTGATAAAGGAAAGTCTTAGTGCCATTTGTAAGATTAGGAAAGACAGGTATGATGAAATTCTCTTTTCGAATAGGAATTGATTCGATCTTATTATTAGAATATTTAGATCATTATGCTTGTGAATGTGAAATGTGATATGCGGTTGGATTAGGTACCACGTGGGTACATACTAACAGTTTGATAAGGCACCTCGTTAGTACATAATAATAGTTGGATGGGGTAGTATGCTGATATATAATGGTTCAATCGGGTACCACACCAGTACACTAATGGTTGTCTTGGTATAATATCGGTACACTAACAATTATGTATGGATTTCATGAGTGAATTGAGTTTATTTCTTCGTGATGTGATTGCGACATGTTAATTCATGAGTGGCTGTGATTTGTGTTTAAATCCTGGGATGATTCTTGTGTGAACTAGGATTACATGTTAAATACTGTAGATGTTGTCTTAAAGACCCTTGGTGGTCTGGGTTACTTGAAAGGTGTAATGAATCAGGTATGGCTTGTTGTAATATTGTGGATCATGTGATTTGTCAACGTTAAGTCCGGATTATATTTTTGATGGTAGTTATAACTATATTTTATCTATTATACTAAGTTATGGCTACATGTTCATATTTCATATAACTGGATCATTGTTAAGTCAGGATGTTGTCTGGGAGTTTTGCTTATTCACTATCTTGAATTGTATTGGCAATTTGGGTGGACTGGGACATATCTGATAAAGGGGATTTGAGTTGAGGTGGTTTACAAAATTGTTCAAGGCCAGGGTGTTGGACTGAGAGCTTGAGAGAGAATATAGACTAGTTAATAGAGTTAGTTATGGACTTATATTTAGGAATGAAACAATTGATGAATTATGGTGTCGGTAGTGCGAGTAGTTTGGGAAATCTCTACGTGATAGATGATACGCCCAAATTTTCATTTCAATTAAGAAATATAAATCAATAGCTATCAAATATAGAACCCAACAAGGCTGGGGTCGATCCCACAGTGAATGTGGAGGAAACAAAACTACTAGCAGTTATGTTCAGTTGTATTCTATATTTTCTGAAAGTAAAAATGCATAAAGTAAACTGAGTTTTTTTGGGGTAATTAAATAATTTGTAACAATGTTCGCAACAGAAAAGTAAATCAAACTTAGAGTTACAATTAATATGAGAATGTAGCTAGGACTGTGTTCCCCATGACTTGTAACACAGTAGACTTATTGTATTAGTGATCCCGTTTTAATGCGTCGCATGGAAAATCTATCAAGTTATGTACACCTAATCACCTTTTATCCCTATTAGATGAATTTCACTCTTTACTTCTCGGTCTTAGAATGTATTATTACCTAACCCTTTCTTTTGACCTCAGAAGACTATCCCCTTCCGAGCTCAAGTCCTTTACAGAAGGTCTGTAACTTTGAATCTCTGTTGTAGTTATATTTTCCTAATCACTACCCTTTTCTCAAGAAAGTATTAATTCATATGAGTTCAAATGTCTGCACTCGTTAAAAAGAAACTCAAAATGAAGATAACAACAATACATGCTAATTCATTAGGGGAGTATCACTTATATGCTTATCTGCTTTGTTATTCCATCATGGTTTTCACAATCCTAATTGTGGAGTTTAGCTACTAATAATCACAAGAAATATATCATGAATTTGTGTAGAATTCATACAACAATACCTTACGATAATTTAGTAATTAATCTCAAAATAATGAATGAGCAAAAAATCAAGAAGAAAGTAATAATCTTTATCACGATCAAACTTCGAAAAGTTGTTCACAAAATCTCTATCCTCTCTTTCAATGCTAAAAAACTCTGTAAAAGTGTGTAACATAATAAAAAAAACCTACATGGGCAATTTATAGAAAATAAATCAAATCCTGAATAAAATAAGAAAACTAAGTTGGCACTGGTCCACGATCATTTTTCACAGTCCGTCTTGAGGTTTGCAGGTTGTACAAGTGCTCATAAATGTTGACTTATCCATTCAACCATCTTGGTCGTCTCCACTCCACGGGCATCTTCATGGTCCATGAAAAGCTTCATGGCGCATGTAGGGTTTTATATAAGATCCTTCAAAATAGTCCTGTGTTGCCTCTCACAGTCAAGATCATGATCCATGAACACTTGCACGACCCATATAGGGCTCCATCTCAATTCCCTTAGCTTGCTTTCCTTTATCATCCCAGCAGCCTCTTCATGGACAAGTACACAGTCTATCAAAGCTCTCACGGCCGTATAGGGTCTTGTAGTAATCCCTTAGATAATTTCTTGAGAATATTCACAGCAACACTTTAACGACCAAGTCCATGGGCAGTATAAGTCTTCACAGCCCGTGGAGGGTCTTATGGACCTCCAACTTTAGGTCTTTTATGCAATATTTTCTCTTCCACATGCTTGACTTAATCTCCCTGCACGTTAAACACAAACTCACATCATATCTACAAAAAAACATTCTTAGAACTCACGATTATTTGTTGGTTTGAGCATCAAAAGTGTCGTACATTTGTGACACATCAACACCATCAACTTAGAATTATTATTTATCCTCAAACAATGAAAACTAAACAAAAACAATAACGCATAAATAGAAAAGATTCTAGAAGATGTACAATAGCCCATACATAATCATATTTACGATAGTTTATGTTTTTTCATCAAATCGACTATGCAATACACAAACTGTTGAAACTAAATCAGAAGGATCCATTGATTACATTCCACTACTCAAAATAAAAAATTCCTATGCAAACAACAATCTTGTAGTCAAATTAGCAACCAAACAATGCGATTATAGTCCCCTCACCTCAACGAAGTCTTTCTCATGTCATGTTCAAGTAAAATAGAGACTGATACAAATTCACTCACACTCCAAACGAAGTTCAAACAATGTACATATACAAACCATAGTCCTGCTCTTATTTTCTATACTTTATCTTTCAAGTAGCTCGTTCAAGATCACTATAGGACATTCTTAGCTTGTAACATTGAGTCGGGCTAGGATAAGATATATTTAGGATATAATGATTAAGCCTCTTTGGCACTATATTTTTTCTGATCTTCCACAATTTCCTAACTTTTATTCTTTTTCCTTTTCTTCATTCTTTTGTTTATAGCTCTAGTGTGATATCAATTTTTCTTTTCTTTTCTTTCTTCTTCTCTTTTTTTCCTTTTCACGCTCTTATTGTATTTTATATACCATCACATCGTACCTTGAGGATAGTTTCTTTTCAAGTTCTATTCTATTCATACTCACGATGTTGCTCCTATCTCTTCTAGCCACCCTTAACTTAGGCGTTTGGCCTAAGTTGTGGCATCGTGTCCTTAGAGGAACCATGGATAATTAAAGTGATCAAAACAATTTATGGGAAGGTGAATAGGATAATCAAAGAAAAATCTATGGCTCGAAACAGGGTTCAAGGGATTCTTTCTTTTAATTTGGTAGACATTTTTAGGTTAAAGTGGACTATCACAAAAAGGGCCTACGATCCTCTCCTAACCAAGCTATTCAATAGTAAGGTGTGACTAACCGGGTAAATTCAAGCTTATATAAGCAAGGTAAGAACTAGGAAATGTAACTCACTCACTCGTGACACATAATCTACACTATCTAACGCTAATTGACACATAATCTACACTATCCAACCCTAATTAACATATAATCTACACTATTCAACACTAATTGACACATTCATGTTCTAGTAAGCAAATGATCAACACGTCAATATATATAATGTCATACAAATATCCTAATAATTCAATTTTCATAGCAAGAGTACATATCACATAGAACCATTTAAAATTTCAAACAGGGGTCAACATTTTACTCAATCAAATATGTATTTCAAAACACGTGTTACATGTACCCCCAAGACTTTTTTTTATGTACATAACACATAAACAACCTAAAACATGTTAGTTCTACTAGATATTATACTTGAGAGAAAATAAACATGGCAAGAAAAACTTCTAAGTGACCGGGATGCTCTACCCTTAACAAAAATATTATGCATGGAATTCTCAATAGTGATAGAGGAGAATGATCATACCTACGATGACCTAGGCATCAGTCGGTGGGTATGAAATGGCACCAGCAATAACTGATGCACTTAATGATATGGGCTCTCTCGAAGGATCATCGCCCATAGAAAGAGTGGGCATGCCTACAGGCAGACCAAAAGTAGGAGTCTCAGTAGTCTGGGCTGGGGCTACTCCACTAGCCGAAGCCCCAACCCTTGCAACCTTGATCTATTACTGCTCTTGCTCTTCCTTTTCCTTGGCTTCCTTTCTCGATGTCCCTGTAGCCTTATGCTACCTCTTAGCTTCGATATTTTATGTGTTATCGGGGGCACTAGATTTGTGACAGTGTTTCTAACCCTTTTTTTTAGGCTCAGGTGCCAGCACAATACCTTAACCTCATCCAATCTAATTATCTCTGGGGGAGTGGAAAATAACTGCATTAGCATATCGGTAGCAAGTGGAGGGGCAACAATAACTTCTTTATGTTTCAACTTGTCCAGCTCAATTTTCATTTGTTCTAACTATAGCCTCACCGAATCGACTTCTATTCTACCCAAGCCATCTATCTGGTTAGTGAGATGTGTCTCTAAGCTGTCAAATCTACCCTGCATGAAACCAATCACCTTATAGAGCTTACCAAAAAGTTTGTTCTCTATTACTTGGATTTCGACCACCGCTCAGAGCTTACCACAAAGTTTGTTCCTTTATACTTGTGTTGTTAGCACATGGCTTTGGAAGAGTTTTCATATAATAAGAACTATCATTTGAGCATTCAATTGTCTCCATTTGAGGCATTGTATAGTAGGAGGTATCAATCTCCGATGGGATGGTTTAATGAATTTGAGATAAGGTCGTGGGTCACCGACCTATTGTGTAATTATATGGATAGTGTTTTATGATCCAAGAAACACTTCATACAATCCAGAGTAGGTAAGAGAACTATAGGGATAGGGTGTGACCTTTAGATTTCATGATTGGTGATCATGTATTCTTTCAAATATTGCCCATGAAGGGCGTGATGAGGTTTGAGAGAATGGGTAGCATAGGTCTACGTTCATTGGCCCTTTTAAGATTCCGAGGTATATTAGAGATGTGGCTTATGAGTTAGCCTTACCTCCAACTCTTTTGGGTGTTCACTCTATTTTTCATATTTCTATGTTGAGACAGTATGTTCTAGATGAGTCTCACGTACTTTAGTGGGATTCAGTTCAACTTGATGAGTGTTTGGAATTTTAGGAGGAGCCTATGGCTATTTTAGATAGGCAGGTTAGAAAGTTGAGGTATAAGGAGATCCCATAAGTATAGGTTCAGTAGATGTATCATCTTGTCGAGGATGCTACATGGGAGGGTAAGCTTGACATGCAGACTCGATATCCTCACGTTCTTTAGCCTTTAGGTATCTTTTATTTAATGTATGAGGACCAAATTCCTTTTAGTCGTGGATATTGTAATGACCCTCATGGTCATTATCATGCTTTTGTGTAATATTACTAGTTTGTCCCTTCTTGTAGCTCCCATGTAGTGTTTTTGAAGTGTTTGGATGGGTGACGCGCTTCTCAAAGTAGTTGGCAGTGAGTCTTGAGAGTGTTCTCTTTCTTGAGAGCTTTCAAATAGACAGAGTTGAATTTAGTTAATATTTAGAGAATATAATATCGGATGAGGATTTTGTTAGTTCCATTAGCTCCGAAAGATCCCTTTTGGGCTAGTGGCAAGTTTGGTTTGGTCCTTAAGGGTTTTAGTGTGAGTTTGAGTTTTTAGGCATATTAGTTTTGAAGGTTAGGTTTGTCAAAAGGTTGGTTTTAGTCAATATTCTTGGAAATGTGCTTGGATGAGAATTTTGACACTGCAGTTAGATTTGAAATGCCAAGTTTGATCTAGAATGACCTTTGGTTTAGATCGCGAGGCAATTGGGTAGATTTTATGGCTTTTTGTATTTTGGTTGTGTTTGCCTTTGTAAGTGTTGAATTGAGTCAACAATCTAATGAGACAACCTTTTTTGGGTATTTTCGTCAATTTTGTTTAGTCTGAAATATCGATTTAGGTGGGATACATCGTTCATTTGTGTTCATGGGGTTCTGAACAAATGTCGAGCCCTTATTGAGACTTTTTCTAACTTATAAGTGATTTGATGCATCCCTTGCTGGTGCATCCCACTTTTCCCCCACATTTTCATGCCTTGGGCTGCTATTGCGGAGGTTGGGTGTGTGGTCTCCGCATTCATAGGATGAGCTCTACTATCGCGGAGGGTGTAATCCTTGTTCTCCACATTCATGATACCTTGGCTGAATTTGTAAAGGTTTGTTCAATTGGGCACCTCAATCAAGGGATAGACTTCGCATTCATAGAAGGTTAGCTGAACTGGCCCAGTGATCATGAGCTAATCTCTGCATTCGCAGAGGTCAATTTCACTAGCAGTTATAAAATAGACCTGTCCCATTTTCATACCCCATTTCCCAAAAGAACCAACTTATAAAGGGATTTAAAGCTAATTTTCTTGGTTATTTCTGTGGAAATTATTGGGGGATTGCGTGGGAGAGTTTTGGGGTCGATAATTCTTCAAAAACTCTTGTTTCATTAAATTCTATCACGACCTAAATTAGGCCCTAAGCAAGATACGATGATTAGAATCCCAAGGGACCCCAACCAAGCCTCTTAGCATATCATACATGAGCTTACATGAGGTAGGTAAAGCAAATAAGCAACAACATAGAATGAAAGAAAACATAGACTCATCTACCATCTAAATGCCTCTACTAACTAGATAGGGGCATAATACAAGCTCCTAGCTCACCCATGTTAACATAAGAAAGTTAGAAGAACGATAAAGGATAAAAGTTTTGTCCTAGAAGCATGAGGACTCACCAAAAATAAAAAGTAAAGCTCAACTCTAGCTATGAGAGGGAGGTGCGCGAAGATCGTCTGGCCCTACATTATGATACAATGTAGGCAAAACATATTTGTTGGTACATGGAATGCACTAAGTATGCATAAATAAAGAATATATGACATAATCAATATGAATCATGAGATGCATGACCAATATCATAAAACATGAGTAAAATCATGAAAACCTTAAAACATCATAATCATTGGTCAATGCATCAAAACATCATCATTAGAACTTTACGCCTTTTCTTTTAGCTTGATGTGGGATAGGACCTTTAATCAACATCTAAGACTATGTGAGCTATAACATGAAATTAGATGTGCCCGCACATCAAGAAGGGAAAGGCTACCTTGCCAGGGTAGACTCCGTGATGATACTTTCTCTAACTCTGTGATTTATATGGATACTCTAGCTACGCCATATTGGCATCATAAACCTACACGAGCAACGTTGTTAAGGAGTAAAGATTGCTACTAGGAATCTTTGAGTAGCTATAATGGATATCAGACCAAACCCCACCTTAAAGTTCTCTTGGTGCTTAGTCAGTATCCCAATGGAACTTCATGAAAACATATTTATTAACATCAATAGGAATGAAAATAATAGATATCAATCCCAATTATGAGAAAATCCTAGAATATCTCATTAAATTGATTGATTCATAAGAATCCATGAGTTGGTGAGAACTACCTTATCATCTCTTTAACATGATTGTGAGTGAATTTAACTTATCACCCTATAACTTCTTGATTAAAGCATCATTGAAAAATCACTCATAATATTTCATGAGTCATTCATAAACCTTGGTAATCATTCATAAAACTTTCATTGAAATCTCTTGAAATTCATGATTATAGTTCTTTGAGAACATACTTGAAACTAGCCTATTGTCATGCCCCAGGAGGGTACCGTAGACATAACCGGCACCCGAAGGCCATTTCTGACCTCCGAGCGAACCACCTGGTCTAGTCACACTTTCATTCAATCATATTCTCTTAGCGGAAACTCAATTAATGAAATACTATTCGCAATATAAGGGCCGAAGGCCAAGCATTCATCAACTCAATAACAAAATATAATAAGGCTCCTCGAATTAACCATTCAACCTCCCCACACTCCAGTCTATGAAGCCTCTATCCAAGTCTAAAAGGTGCCAATGACAAGTCCATGGCTACCAACAATCAAAATAAAAGGGAATGACAACAAGACTGTACAAGAAGGCTCAATATACTCCGGGGACTAGGAGGACTCACCAACTAGCTGGAAGTGTATGTGGATCTTCAATGGGGCGCCGGTTGATGATCTCTAGTACCTTTCTCTGCATCATGAAACGATGCAAGCCAAATGGCGTCAGTACATGGAATGTACGAGTATGTAAAATGGTCGGATGAAACCACATTAAAAAACACCAATATCAACTCAGAATCTCAACTCATACATATACACATGACAACTCACTCAAATATCCTAAGTCCAACAAGACTAGTTTAGACAGGACTAACTCATAAGCCACTTAACTCAACTGACTCGGAGCACTATCAAGGCCTAAATGGGAGTTTCTCTTAATCAACAACCATCACCTATGAGCCGGTGATAGTACAACAATCAGACGTTGTTGCCACGTCCGTCCATACCTTGCTAGGGCATAAATGCCTCCCTAATCATGGATATCATTGATTAGTCAAGTCCTATCATTTCAGGACAATCAAATGGGAAACATCCGACTTTAACGGTTCGATCCCATGGGAAGCATCCGACTTCAACGGTTCCATCCCTACCTACATTGGCGACGTAGTTTCTGGGGTTCGAGTATGGACTATACTCTTACCCGTTTTAGTGCTTGATACTCCTCCCATGACTCTATGCTCATAAGACTCCCTCCAATCATCTCAAACAAGCCCTCACAGCTAGTTTCATGTGGAACATTTCCCACTTATCAATTCTATCCTCATTCTTAACTCAATTTAAGTCATAATGGCAAGTCTCATTTAGGACCTTGTCGACTCGTCAATTCCATCCTCCAATTAACTCAATCAAGCCTCATTTAGGTAAGCATTTATGATATCTCCTCAAGACTAATCACAACTCTATGACTTTAATTCAACAATTTAAGTAGAATAACACATTTAAGGAATTGACCTATGCAACATAATCACATGGTTAAAGAGATCAACAAAACATAACAACAAGTCATCTCCATCAACTCATACTAACATGAAGGTTTTAGGAATTTCTTAGCTCAACAACATCAACACATATAACATTAACTAAATAGGGGATAAAACTCATTCAAACATGAACCATACCAAGAAACTCCAGTTTCACGGACTTCTAACCTCAAAGCAAGAGTAGGGCACATTGGTGGACTCAACCCATTTTTGGATAGCCTTACATACCTTAGTGAAGACTTGAAGAAAACCTTGGTGTTGGGTCTTCAATGGAGGACTCAAATCTTGAAGCTCTTATACTGTTTTTGTTGGAAATGGAGAAGAAGAAGAAGAGAGAGAGAGAGATATTTCTAGGGCTTTTAGAGAGAGAGTGAGGCTGCAAAATGTATTCCCAAAAGACCAAGGGTAACATATATATAATTTGGGTAAGTTCCCAAACTGCCCCTCCTCAAAAGTTCTGAAAAATAGGAAAAAATACACCTGGCGCGATAGTGGTGCGTCGCGCCATTGCAGCGCCAGGCCAATTACGCCTAAAACCTTCACACCTTGTAGTGGCGCGCCGCGCCAGAGGCCAAACTACTGAGGCATGTTTCTGGCGCGATAGTGGCGCGTCGCACCATTATAGCGCCAAGGCCATATTTTTTGGGTTCTGGAAAATTGGCCTGAAAAACCCTGCATAACTTTTAGCGGCGCGTCGTGCCAGGGTCCAAACTACTGAGGCATGTTCCTAGTGCAATAGTGGCGCATCGCACCCTTATAGCGCCAGGGACATTTCCCTAGCAGTTGCAACCTAGGCCAAAAATGAAATTCCTGCCGTGCTAGCTCGTCTTAGGATCGTCATATCTTTCAACTCCGAACTCCAAAATTCACATTCTTGGTGGCGTAGGAAAGAAGACTCGACGACATTTAATTTAATAAGTCATGGTCAACCTAGATTTCCGTCTTTCAAAAGATAGGGCCATTAGAAGTCAACCCCATACACGAACTTATCCTAACTTAGCCACGATGAACCTTTTTGGGACTTAGCTCGGTCCTAGGGGTCCTCTATGACCCCACATCACCTCCAACGCTCTTTAATTTCTCAGGGACTCATCTAAACTCAAGCACATACTTCGAACTAAATACGATAGGCCCCACATATGTACAAGGAAAGCACAAATCTCAGGGGAAATGTTTTTGAGGGGTGTTACATTATATCCCCCTTAGGATCATTCGTCCTCGAATGACGAGCAACCAAGAATAGACTCAGGGTACAAATCACAATCGAAATTTCAGTCATTGAACCAATCAAATTCTCAATCAATTATTAATCAAGACTCAAAATGCACAATGAATTCAATGTCAAGGAAATGGACATTACCTTCAACATTCTCCTCAGTAAGAATGAATAGATATGGATATCTAGATTTCATGGCTTCCTCCGCTTCCCATGTGGCTTTCTCAACAAATTGATTTCTCCACAGAACTTTGACTGAGGCGATCTTTTTGTTCCTCAATTTGCGAATTTGGCGATTAAGAATTTGGATCGGAACCTCTTCATAGGATAAGCTATCCTTAACTCCGATGCTATCAATAGGGACTACCAACGAAGGATCACCTAAGAACTTCTTCAACATCGAAACATGGAATACTGGATGAATAGAAGCTAACTCCGAGGGTAACTCCAACTCATAAGCAACACTCCCAATCCGCCTCAAAATATGGTAAGGACCAATATATCGAGGACTGAGCTTCCCTTTCCTTCCAAACCTCATGACACCCTTCATGGGTGACACTTTCAAGTATACCCAATCGCCCACCTCAAACTGTAAGTCTCTCCTCCTCACGTCGGTGAAAGATTTCTGACGGCTTTGGTCTGTCTTTAGCCTCTCTTGAATGACTCGCACCTTCTCCATGGCTTGATAGACAAAATCGGGCCCAATCAACTCGGCTTCGCCAACTTCAAACCACCCAATAGGCGATCTACACCTCCTCCCATACAAGGCCTCATAAGGAGCCATTTGAATGCTTCCATGATAGCTATTGTTATATGCAAATTCTATGAGAGGTAAGTGATCATCCCAATTCCCCTTGAAGTCAAGCACACATGCCCTCAACATATCTTCTAATGTCTAAATGGTGCGCTCTGCTTGGCCATCTGTCTGGGGATGGAAGTCTGTACTCAAATTCACCTTCGAACCCAATCCCCTCTGAAAGGATTTCCAAAATTGGGAAGTGAATTGAGCTCCTCTGTGTGAGATAATAGACAAAGGGACCCCATGCAATCTAACGATATCCTGTATGTACAACTTTGCATAATCCTCTGCGGTGTTAGTAGTCTTAACTGCCAAGAAGTGAGCCGATTTTGTCATTCTATCCACAATCACCCAAATCGAATCGTGTTGTTTTCGGGACCTCGGTAGACTTATGATAAAGTCCATGTTGATCATCTCCCACTTCCATTCCGAAATTTCTATATTTTGAGCTAGACCACAAGGCCTTTGATGCTCAGCCTTCACTTGTTGACAATTTGGGCATTTAGAAATAAATTCCGCAATATCTCTCTTCATCCCACTCCACTAATAGATTTCCCTCAAGTCATGGTACATTTTTGTAGAGCCCGGATGAATAGAGTATCTAGAACTATGCGCTTCGTCCATAATCCTCTCTCGAACATCATCGACATCCGGCACACACAATCTATTTTGGTACCGCAATATACCATCTCTCTCTTGGGTAAAAACCATTACCTCTTGTTTGTGAACAACTCCCTTCAATTAGAGGAGGATGGGATCTTTGTCTTGCTTCTCCTTTACCTCTGCCACAAGTGAGGATGTAGACCCATCCTGAACAGTAACTACGCCTTCATTATTCTCTTCCAGATGAACTCCCAATTGGGCTAATTTGTGTACCTCCTTTTCCAATTTTCTGTTTCCTTCCTCCACGTGGGCAGTGCTACCCATAGATAGCCTGCTAAGAGCATCAACAACAACATTAGCTTTACCTGGATGGTAGAGGATGCTCATATCATAGTCCTTGAGTATCTCAAGCCATCTCCTTTGCCTCAGGTTGAGTTCCAGCTGGCTAAAGACGTATTGTAAGCTCTTGTGATCGGTGAATACATCAATATGCACTCCATACAAGTAGTGGCGCCAAATTTTAAGTGCAAACACCACCGCTGCCAGCTCAAGGTCATGAGTTGGGTGATTTATCTCATGAACCTTAAGCTGTCTTGAAGCATAGGCTATCACCTTCCCTCTTTGCATCAACACACAACCCAAACCAATTCTGGATGCATCACAATAGATCACAAAACCCTCTGTACCATCGGGCAAGGTTAGAACAGGAGCAGTGCTTAGCTTGGTCTTCAATTTCTGAAAACTCTCCTTACAAGCATCTGACCATTGGAACTTAGACTTCTTTTGAGTCAGCGTAGTCAATGGTGATGATATAGATGAGAATCCCTCTACAAACCTTCGATAATAGCCAGCCAAACCTAAGAAGCTTCTTATCTCCATTAGGGATATGGGTCTGGGCCAACTTTTCACTGCCTCAATTTTCTGAGCATCAACCTGAATACCATCTCCAGATATGATGTGGCCTAGGAAGGTCACTGATGCAAGCCAAAATTCACATTTGGAGAACTTTGCATACAAAACCTGGTCTCTCAAAGTTTGCAAGACGACTCTAAGATGATAGTCATGCTCCTCCTCATTCTTGGAGTAAACCAGAATATCATCTATGAATACAATCACAAACATATCAAGATATGGTTTGAATACTCGGTTCATGAGATCCATAAAAGCAGCAGGGGCATTAGTCAACCCAAAGGACATGACCAAAAATTCGAAGTGGCTATAACGAGTCCGAAAAGCGGTCTTCATAATATCACACTCCCTCACCTTCAACTGGTGATAGCCGGATCTCAAGTCTATCTTTGAAAAACAAGTGGCGCCTTGAAGTTGGTCAAATAAGTCATCTATTCTGGGGAAAGGGTACTTATTCTTTATGGTGACCTTGTTCAGCTGCCTATAGTCGATACACATCCTAAGGGACCCATTTTGCTTCCGCACAAATAGGACCGGAGCTCCCCATGACGATACACTCGGCCTAATAAATCCCTTATCTAATAAGTCCTTCAATTGCTCCTTCAACTCTTTCAACTCGGCTGGGGCCATTCTATAAGGAGGAATTGAGATAGGCTGAGTATCAGGAAGAATATCAATCCTAAAGTCAATATCCCTATCCAGAGGGACTCCAGGCAGATCTTCAGGAAAGACATCCGGAAGCTCATTGACAATCGAAACCGACTCGAGGGATGGAGACTCAATATTGTCATTTTTCACTCGGACAAGGTGATAAATACACCCCTTTGAGATTAACTTCCTAGCCCTAAGGTAAGAAATAAACTTACCCCTAGGCATAACAGGACTACCCCTCTACTATATGACAGCCTCATTCGGGAATTTGAATTTGATAACCTGAGTTCTACAATCATTAGAGGCATAACAGACATAAAGCCAGTCCATGCCAAGAATCACATCAAAATCGACCATGTCCAACTCAACTAGGTCGGCCAAGGTGTCCCTGTGATGGATCGACACAGTGCAACCTCTATAAACTCTTTCAGCTAAGATAGAATCACCGATAGGAGTAGCTACGCAAAAGGGCTCACGAAGATATTCAGGAACTTTATTGAATTTACTAGCAACATAAGGAGTCACAAAAGATAGGGTGGCGCCCGGATCCATCAATACATAACAATTAAGAGATGAGACTCGAATCATACCCGTCATGACGTTTGGAGAGTTCTCCTAATCTTGGCGACTACCCATGGCATATAGGCGGTTTGTACCTTCACTCACACCTGAAGTAGTGCCTCTCTGACTACCCCTAGCCGGAGGTGCGGTGGCAGAATGCTGGACTCTGTTTCCCCCTGTTGAACACTCCCTCTGAAAGTGGTCTATTTGGCCACATTTATAACAACCAACTCTTCCCGCTCTGCATTCCCCCAAGTGGAGCCTACCACACTAGCCACACGGTGGCTTCCCCCTCATACCTTGACTTACACTAGCCTATGATTGAGAGCCCTAGGGTCTGAAATTCTGACGACTCTGTCCCTACTGATCATACCTGTTCTGTAGCATAAGTGCACTAGCGGTGGATGAGGCATAGTTGGAAGGTCTCTTCTGGAAGAAGGACCTATTGCTCTTGTTTTGCCTCTGTTCACTATCATAGCCCGTTGATTTTACCTTCTTTCTTAGGTTCACTTTTTTGTCTTTTCTTTTCTCCTCCTCCACCTGTTGCATACACCATTAATCTGGAAATGTCCATATCTGAGATCAACAATGCTACTTTGCACTCCTTCTTCACATGCCTCCCTAATCCGGAGATGAACTTCCTTATCTTCGACCTCTCATCTGGGATCATTTATGGAGCATACCTGGATAACTAGATGAACTTCAGGCTATACTCCTTAACAGTCATGCCTTCTTGCTTCAGATTCACAAATTCCTCCATTTTCGCTTCCCTCAACTCTCGAGGAAAGAATTGGTCAAGAAAGTCTCCCTCAAATTCATCCTACCTGGCAGGTTCAGCATCCTCACCTCTACCTTGCTCCCATTGGTTATACCAGATGTTTGCCACATCTTTGAGTTGATAAGACACCAACTTAACCCTCTCAATTTCTGTAGCATGCATAGCTTTGAGAATTTTCCACATCTCATCAATAAAGTTTTGGGGGTCTTCATCAACCGTAGAACCTATGAATGCAGGCGGATTCATCCTCAGAAAGTCTCTAATCCTGGTGGCAGCAGGTGGCTCTTGGGAACTAGAGTTGAGAGTCGACGAACTCTGGTTACTATTTCGGGCAGCCATTAATTGCGTGAGCATTTCAATCGCTCATCTAAATTCTGCCTCTGACGTGGGTGCAGGCGGGGTAGCAGGCACTTGGGTTGCCTCCGCATACCTCGCAGGTTAGCCCCTAGCCCTTGCTGGATGTACCTCTGCATGGGGCATCTCGGCGTTATCAACATTTCTCTGGCTAGCAGTATGTTTAGGAGGCATATTTGTAATGTATAAACGCACGAATTAGAAAGGAGTTTTATAGAGTTTAACTCTATCGCACGAATTCAGAGTATGAAAGAAGTGAAACAATTCCTAATGTCTTATAGCCTCCTGATTATAAGTGTGGTGCACAACACACCCATAAGCAAGACTCTACTAGACACGGCTTCATAGACTCCCTAGGACACTTGAACTCTGAGCTCTGATACCATGTTTGTCACGACCCAGGAGGGTACCGTAGACATAACCGGCACCCGAAGGCCATTTCTGACCTCCGAGCGAACCACCTGGTCCAGTCACATATTCATTCAATCATATTCTCTTAGCGGAAACTCAATTAATGAAATACTATTCGCAATATGAGGGCCGAAGGCCAAGAATTCATCAACTCAATAACAAAATATAATAAGGCTCCTCGAATTAACCATTCAACCTTCCCACACTCCAGTCTATGAAGCCTCTATCCAAGTCTAAAAGGTGCCAATGAGAAGTCCGTGGCTACCAACAATCAAAATAAAAGGGAATGACAACAAGACTGTACAGGAAGGCTCAATATCCTCCGGGGACTACGAGGACTCACCAACTAGCTGGAAGTGTATGTGGATCTTCAACGGGGCGCCGGTTGATGATCTCTAGTACCTGTATCTGCATCATGAAACGATGCAGGCCAAATGGCATCAGTACATGGAATGTACGAGTATGTAAAATGGCCGGATGAAACCACATTAAGAAAACATCAATATCAACTCAGAATCTCAACTCATACATATACACATGACAACTCACTCAAATGTCCTAAGTCCAACAAGACTAGTTTAGACAAGACTAACTCATAAGCCACTTAACTCAACTGACTCGGAGTACTATCAAGGCCTAAATGGGAGTTTCTCTTAACCGACAACCATCACCTATGAACTAGTGATAGTACAACAATCAAACGTTGTTGCCACGTCCGTCCATACCTTGCTAGGACATGAACGCCTGCCTAATCATGGATACCATTGATTAGTCAAGTCCTATGATTTCAGAACAATCAAATGGGAAACATCCGACTTTAATGGTTTGATCCAATGGAAAGCATCCGACTTCAATGGTTCTATCCCTACCTACGTTGGTGGCGTAGTTTCTGGGGTTCGAGTATGGACTATACTCTTACCCGCTTCGGTGCTCGATACTCCTCCCATGACTCTATGCTTATAAGACTCCCTCCAATCATCTCAAACAAGCCCTCACGGCTAGTTTCATATGGAACATTTCCCACTCATCAATTCTATCCTCATTCTTAACTCAATTTAAGTCATAATGGCAAGTCTCATTTAGGACCTTGTTGACTCGTCAATTCTATCCTCCAATTAACTCAATCAAGCCTTATTTAGGTAAGCATTTATGACATCTCCTCAAGACTCATCACAACTCTATGACTTTAGCTCAACAATTTAAGTAGAATAACACATTTAAGGAATTGACCTATGCAACATAATCACATGGTTAAAGAGATCAACAAAAAATAACAACAAGTCATCTCTATCAACTCATACTAACATGAAGGTTTTAGGAACTTCTTATCTCAACAACATCAACACATATAACATTAACTAAATAGGGGACAAAACTCATTCAAACATGAACCATACCAAGAAACTCCATTTTCACGGACATCTAACCTCAAAGCAAGAGTAGGGCACATGGGTGGACTCAACCCATGTTTTGGATAGCCTTACATACCTTAGTGAAGACTTGAAGAAAACCTTGGTGTTGGGTCTTCAATGGAGGACTCAAATCTTGAAGCTCTTGGACTCTTTTTGTTGGAAATGGAGAAGAAGAAGAAGAGAGAGAGAAAGATATTTCTAGGGCTTTTAGAGAGAGAGTGAGGCTACAAAATGTGTTCCCAAAAGACCAAGGGTAACATATATATAATTTGGGTAAGTTCCCAAATTTCCCCTCCTCAAATATTCTGAAAAATAGGCAAAAATACACCTGGCGCGATAGTGGCGCGTCACGCCATTGCAGCGCCAGGCCAATTACGCCTAAAACCTGCACACCTCGCAATGGCGCGCCGCGCCAGAGGCCAAACAACTGAGGCATGTTTCTGGCGCGATAGTGGCGCGTGGCGCCCTTACAGCGCCAAGGCCATATTTTCTAGGTTCTGGAAAATTGGCATGAAAAACCCTACACAACTTTTAGCGGTGCGTCGCGCCAGGGACCAAACTATTGAGGCATGTTCCTGGCGCGATAGTGGCGCATCGCGCCTTTATAACGCCAGGGCCATTTCCCCAGTAGTTGCAACCTAGGCCAAAAATGAAATTCCTGCCGTGCTAGCTCGTCTTAGGATTGTCATATCTTTCAACTCCGAACTCCGAAATTCACATTCTTGGTGGCGTTGGAAAGAAGACTCGACGACCTTTAATTTAATAAGTCGTGGTCCACCTAGATTTCCGTCTTTTAAAAGATAGGGTCATTAGAAGTCGACCCTATACACGAACTTATCCTAACTTAGCCACGACGAACCTTTTTGGGACTTAGCTCGGTCCTAGGGGTCCTCTATGACCCCACATCACCTCTAGCGCTCTTTAATTTCTTAGGAACTTATCTTAAATCAAGCACATACTTCGAAAGAAATACGATGGGCCCCATACGTGTACAAGGAAAGCCCGAATCTTAGGGGAAATATTTTTGAGGGGTGTTACACCTATAGCATGGGTCATTGAAATGTATCTTGAAATCATGCAATATGATGTGAATTATGCATAATTTCATCAATAATCATATGATATATCATGAGTAAGAGACCCAATACAAAATCATGAAATTAGGACTTTCAGAAGAAGAATTAATAAGAGATTTTGAGAGAAACTTTGGATTCCATGGGTGAACGGGTCCATGGATGAACTCCCACATAAATTTGATCACAGGAGCCCTAATTAAAAGGAATTGAAGCTTTGACCTTCAAGAAATACTTTGATTTACTTGAGGAAGAAGAAGACTCTCGAAAGAATACTTTGGAGAGAGGATTTTATGTTTGGAGTGTTTAGGTTAGAATGAGAGGGTTAGGAGAGTTTAGGGTAGTTATTAGGATAGAATAAATCCCTAAAACTATCCATATTCCGTGATGAAAACATATGAAAAAACCAAAACACCCCTGGACTTTTAACTAAAACTTCACTTGGATGGAGGACCCACCACAGTTTGTGAAGCTCATCACAGCCTGTGGTGGTAAGAACTTGGACTAATTCTGAGCTGCGTTAGAAGGGGGTTACTCTATGGAGACCACCATGGTCTATGGTGGCCTCTATGGATCGTGGTCATCACACATGATGTGGACTTCTTAGGACCCCTAAGGAGGTCAGACCACGTGACTTTATCGTGACTCGTGGTATACCCCACGGCTATGACCCTCTCGTGGTCCTCCACTCCTAAGTTCTCACTGTCGCGCCCTAGGAGGGTACCCTAGGCGTAGCCGGCACTCGGAAGCCATTTCTGGACTTCAAGTGAACCACCTGGTCTAGTCACACTTTTATTCATTCACATTCTATCAGTGGAAGACTCAATCATAGGAATACTATCCATACTATAGGGCCAAAGGCCAAACAATTATCAAACCAATAATCAGCTAGAATAAAACTAGTCAAACGAATGACTCATAATTCCCACACTCTAGTCTATGAAGCCTATATCAACAATCTAGGAGGTGCCAATGATAAGACCATGGATACCAACAATCAAAATAAAAGAGACAAAACAATGCTATGAAGATAATCTCGGTATCCTTCGGAGACTAGGAGAAATCACCAACCAGCGGGAAGTGGGAAGATCTTCAACGGTGCGTCGGTTGATGAACTCTAGTACCTATCTCTGCATCATGAAATGATGTAGGACAAATGGCGTCAGTACATGGAATATACGAGTATGTAAAATGGCCGAATGAAACAAACATCAAGGAAGAATCAAATCAATTCGGAATCTCAACCCAAAAGAAATAACAACTCAATCAAGTGCCCTAAGTCTAAACAAGAATATGGTTTAGACGGGACCAATCACATACCATTCAACTCAATCCAACTCAGAGTACTATCAAGACCTATATGGGATTTTCTCTTATCCGACAACCATCACTTATGAGCCAGTGATAGTACAACAAACCGACGTTATTTCCATGTCCGTTCATACTTTGCCAGGGCATGAACAAATCAACCAATCATGGATCCCATAGATCAGTCAAGTCCTATCATTTCATGACAATAAAATGGGAAACATCTGACTTTAACGGTTCAATCCCATGGGAAGTTTCCGACTTTAACGGTTTAATCCCTTCCTACGTTGGCAGTGTAGTTCATGGGGTTCGAGTATGGACTATACTCTTACCCAACTCAGTGCTCGATACTCCTCCCAAGAATCAATGCTCATAAAACTCCATCCACTCAACTCAATCAAATCATATCAACAAGTCTCATTTACAACCTTGTCAACTCATCAACTCTATCACAATCAAATCTCTCCCAATCATACTATCCGATCAATCCCAATCACATTTTTCAAGAGTAGATTAAATATGCATTTATAACAACATATAAACCTATCCAATCATTTCTCTATTCATTGGACAAATCTTTTGGGACTCAACACATCTCCAAGGTTTTAAATCAACAATTCAAGAATAAGCAACATATGTAAGAAACTTGACATTCTTTATCATAATCAACATAGTTAAGAAATTAACAATTTAAGTTCGACCTCTCATCTTAATCAACTCATAACAACATGAAGCACATCACTTTCTCAACTCCACTACATCCACATAATAGAAATTAGGGTAATAGATGAAAATGACCTATTTGGACCTAACTCTACCAATAAACTTCATTTTTATGGACAATAAATCTCAAAAATGATGTAGGGCACATGGGTGGACTCAATCCATGATTTGAGTAGCCTTACATACCTTAGTGAAGACTTTGAAGAAACCTTGATGTTAGGTCTTCAATGGAAGGCTTGAATTCTTGAAGTTCTTGAAGCAATCCTTGTTGGCAATGGAGAAGAAGAAGAAGAGAGGGAAATTTCTAGGGCTTTTAGAGAGAGATAGGGACTAAAATAATGGTCCAAAAATGTTTAAGGCTGATATATATATAATTTGGGAAAATACCCAAATTGCCCTTTCTCCCAAAAATCTGGAAAATAGGCTAAAATGCTCCTGGCGCGATAGTGGCGCATCGCGCTACTGCGGCGCCAAGTCAAAATTAGGCTTAAAACCTGCACATCTGATAGTGGCGCGTTGCGCCAAGGACCAAACTACTGAGGTTGTTTTATGGCGCGATAGTGGTGCGTCGCGCCCTTATAGCGCCAAGCCCATATTTTTTGGATTCTGGGAAATAGGCTTAAAAAACCTACACATCTCCTAGTGGCACGCCGCGCCAGGGACCAAACTACTAAGGCTTGTTCCTGGCGCGATAGTGGCGCATCGCGCCACTGCGGCGCCAAGTCCAGGTTTCCAGCAGTTGTCACCCAGGCCTGAAATTCCTGCAGTACTAGTCCGTCTAAGGGTAGTTATAACAGTTGACTCCAAACTCCAAAAATTACAATCTTGGCGGCGTTGGAAAGAAGACTCGAGGACCTTTAATTTAATAGGTTATAGGCTACCTAGGTCATCATATTTCAAAAGATATGGTCGTTAGAAGTCGACCCCTTATACGATCTCATTCTAAAACTTAGCCAAGACGAATTCTTTGGGCTTAGCTTGGTTCTAGGGATCCTTTATGACCCTACATCACCTCCAACGCTCTTCAATTACTTGGGAACTCATCCTAACTCATGCATACACTTCACAATAGTCGGGTTTGATCCTACACGTATACGAAGAAGGGTTCGAATCCTAGTGAAGAATTTTGGGGGGTGTCACACCCACTTCCAAAGTTAGACCACATGAGCTCTTCACGGCTCGTGAATGGTTTTGTGAAGTTCACTGGGTGCCAAAATGCTCAAATTTTCTGAAAAACTTTCTTTGAACTCTGTTTTCCAACTTTCGGGGCCTTAAAATTTATCCCTCTTGGGAGCATTTATTGTCCAATTCAATTCAAACTAGAGTAAGCATGATAGGAAAGAGAAATAACAGCCCAACATGAATACAAAACATCTTGAAAATGCATAAAAACATGGAATACTCGTTCTCAAGTTAAAACATGACTTTAAAGCTCATTTCATGAACATGAATGCATATGGAAACATGAGAATGATTGAAACGAATAGTTTGGGCTGAGTAGATCATGAAGGAACTCAATACCTCAACTAGGAATGGAAGGAAAGATATGAAGATATTACGACATTATAGCGTCTTCGGCTTTCCATGTAGCACTTTCAACGTCTTGGTTCCTCCATAATACTTTAACTGGAGTTATTTCCTTATTCCTCAACTTTCTAACTTGCCGATCTAGGATCTTAACCGAAACCTTATCATATGAAATACTCTATTTCAAACCAATATTGTCCAAAGGCACAATAGAGCTAGGATCGCCAATACTCTTTCTCAACAAAGATACATGGAATACTGGATGCACAGATGCCAACTCAGAGGGCAAATCCAACTCATATGCCACATTGCCAATCTACCTAAAATATAATATGGACCAACATAGTAGGGAATTAGCTTCCGTTTATTTCCAAATTGCATCACACCCTTCATGAGTGAAATTTTCAAGTAAACCCAATTATTAACCTGAAATTCAAGTCCCCTTCTTTTCACATCTCAATAGGACTTTTGTCAACTTTGGGAAGCCTTCAATCTTTCTCTAATCAATCTAAACTTCTCCATAGCCTCATGCACCAACTTGGGTCCTATCAAGACAACTTTTACAACTTCAAACCAACGAATTGGAGATCTACACCTCATACCATATAAGGCCTAAATAGAGCCATCTGAATGATGGAATGATAACTATTATTATAGGAAAACTCTATCAATGACAAATGATCATCCAAGTTACCTTTCAAATCAATAACACATGCTCTCAAAATATACTCTAATGTCTAAATAGTGCACTCGGCCTGGCCAACCATCTGAAGGTGAAAAGTTGTACTAAGATTCACTTGATGTCATGATCTAAACTAGGGCCAAGACGCAACTCTGCAATCGGGATGTGATGGACCCCAACTATAAGACATCTTAGCATAAATCATATACATAAGGTAAAGAACATAAAGATGTTAAGCGGAAGTAATCAACTCAAAGGGGACAGGACTAAGGGATAGAATCAACCAATCAATGCCCCGCATGGACTACATTATAATATCGTCTAAACATGCCTCTAGTATAACCTTTGACGGGGGATTAGGACAAGCTACTAGTTCACCAATCATACCCGTAACAATATATGGGGAGTTCTCCTAATCTTGGCGACTACCCATGGCATAAAAATAGTTTGTACCACCACTTATACCAGAAGTAGCACCCCTCTGATTTTCTAGAATTAGTGGTGCTGGAGTAGAATATTAGGCTTTGCTGGCCCACTTCGGTAGTCTTTATGAAAGTGACATACTTGGCCACACTTCTAGCACTATTCCCTCCCTTACGACATTCTTCTATGTAAAGTTTGCCACATTTGCCACATGGTGGCTTACCTTTAGAACCTTGAGCCACACTAACCTATGACTAAGATCCCTAGGATCTTAAGTTAGGGACTCTTGTTTATTTCTGATCCTGGGTACAGGTGCACTAGCAGATGATGGAGCTTGCTCAGATGGCCTCGTCTGAAAATGGCTCCCATTTTTATTCCCTCTCTTACCAAACTCATGGCTAGATTTCTTTTTCCTCTTGCTCCTAAACTCCTCCCTGTCCTGCAGGTTCTCCTCCTCTGTTTACTGTACATAAGTCATCAACCTACCAATATCCATGTCTCCAATCAACATTGATCCCCTTAACTCATTCTTTGTCGAATGACCCAGTCTAGCCACAAATAAGCTCATCCTACTCCTCATATTATCAACCATATTCGGAGCATAACAGTACAGCTGTGTGAACTTGAGATCGTACTCCTGCACAGTCATACAACCCTATTTCAAATTCAAGAACTCTCTTACCTTAGCCTTTTTCAACTTCCTCGGGAAGAAACGACCCAAGAAAGCTTCCTCAAATGTTGCCCAAGTCAGCACTGGTGCACCCTTTTCTCTATTTTTTCTCCACTGTTCAAACCATAGTCTGTCCACACCCTTGAGCTGGTAGGCAGCCAACTCAACTTTATGAACATCAACCACATGCATCACCTGAAACACTTTTTACAGCTCCTCAATGTAGTTTTCTGGGTCCTCTTGGGTGTATACCCTGTGAACTCAGGCGAGTTTATTCTCAAAAACTCACAGACCCTAGATGTGTCTAGAGCATCCTGTCTACCTACTCCCTATCTAGAAACTAGTGCTGTTATGGCTTAGCAAAGCTCAGCATTTGTGATATCAGCATATGGGGGTTGCGCTACAGGCACCAGTCCTCCTTGTCGCTCAAGCACTTGCTGTTTAGGTTGGTTAACATTTTGCCTGGCTAGGTATCCTCTTCCCCTAACTGATCTAACTGTTTTTCTTGGAGGTATGATCTGAAACCAACATGCGAACGCATGAATTAGAATAGATTTTTTGGAGTTTTAAACTCTATCACACGAACTCAGAATATGAAGAAGTGAAACAACTCCTAATGTCCTATAGCCTCCTGATTATAAGTGTAGTGCATGACACACCCATAAGAAAGACTCTAATAGACATGACCTCATAGACTCCCTAGGACTCTTGAACTCTATGCTCTGATACTACGTTTATCACGCTTTGAGAGGGTACCATAAGCGTGGATGACACTCAGAGACTATTGCTAGTCCCTAAGTGAACTACGTGGCCTGTTCACACAATCATTTAATTAAATCTCTATCAGCGGAAGACTTAACTCATCAAGATGATCAAACAGATAATTACAGAATAAGGCCAAAGGCTAACAATCTATCTAATCCAATCAAGAAGACTAGTACGAATGAATATAGCATAAAGACAATCTCAAATCAACAAGTCAACAATCTAATCTATGAAACCTCTATCAACTGTCTGAGTGGTGCTAATAAAAGGTTCATGGCTACCTCAAATCAAATAAAAGTACAAGTATAAAGTCTAAATCTAGATAATAAAATAATGGCATCCTCCGAAAGAAGAGATGACACACCAATTAGATGGAATAAAAATAGATCCTCAATGGTGTGCCTGTTGATGATCTCTAGAATCTATCTCTGCATCATAAAATGGTGTAGGTCGAAATGGACGTCTATACATGAAATGTATAAGTATGTAATATGGCAGAAGGAAACATGGATCAAGGTAGAATAACATCAACTCAAGTAACCCAATCAAGAGTAAGAAACTCAGTCAAGTTGTCATTAGTCTAAATCAAGTGAGGTTTAGACAGAGACCAATCATGTACAATCCAATCAGAGTACTATTAAGACATATATACGAGTTTCTCTTATCCGACAATAATCACTTATGAACCAATATCATACAACAAGCTCGTTGGTGTTGCCACAACCATCTAGTACTTTGCCAGGGTAAAGGATAAATCATCTAATCATGGATTTAATCAGGATATTAAAATAAAGGGAAACATCCGACTTTAACGGTTGAATCCTCTCATACGCTGGCTATGTATTTATTGGGTTTGAGTTATTACTTACTCTTACCCAATTCAGTGCTCAATACTCCTCCCAAGACTCAATGCTCATAAGATAATCAATTCCAATCAACCAATCAACAAGTCTCATATGGACTTTTATAAGTTCATCAGTTCTATCCAATCAATCCTTTCAACCAATCATTTCCAATCATTCATTTAAGAGTAGTAAGGATAATCATTTATGATAACATTTAGTTGAGACCATTTAATTAGGTTCAAAAGTGAGGATACAAAGACTATCAAGTTTTATCAAGACTATCATCATACTCACATCCCAATCACAATCATGCATTCATAAGTTCAAGGCTCTAGACTCAATGCTTAGGCATATACATTCAATATTAGTCAAAATACTATTAGGTTTTATGAAATAAGTAGTTTAAATTATTTTTTCAAGAAATAAGTTCATAAAAAAAATATCAATTATGCAATATTATGTAAAATTTGTAAATTTAAGGAAATTGTCAAGAAATACAATCATGGGGACTCAAATCATTCACAAATCAACCTATCATAATCATGGGGCACATGGAAGAACAATTTCCATACTTTAGTTAAGTCTTACATACCTGGGATAAAGACAGAACAATCAATCTTGTAAGAGTTTGCTTGAATCTTTTGAACCCTAGCCTTTTCTCCTTTCCTTAGCCCTAAGTCTCTAGTTAGAATGCTTAGAAAGAACTTAGGAACGTTTAGAAACTCTTTTAAGGTTAAAAATAACCTATATAATTTGTGGGTTAAGTATAGGAGGGGTGGTGAAAAGTTTGAAATGCCTCTCTTAAAAAATAGCTTCGTATAGAAAATTTTGGCCTATAGTGGAACAAGTGCGCGATGTGGACCTGTTCCCTCATAGTTCATTTTTTATAAAAACTTCCAATAAATGTCTAGGACCGTTCAAAATAAAAATAAATAAATTTTGATCTACTTTTGGGCAAGTCCGCGACGCGGACCTATTGCGTACTTTTATGTTTTCTGCGGTTTCACTCCAAAAAATTATTTTTGGCTCCGATTGAATTAAAATTCGATCGTGACCACTGTCCCACTCAATATTTTGTGCTGATCGATATTCCGGCATCGGATTTATCAAAAAAAATTGGGATGATGCCTTATGTGATAAATCTCTCGTCTAGGGGTATTTTGGTAATTTTTAGGGTATAAAAACTTTGGAGGTCCCTTATGACCTTAACACTCATATACAAAGTTAGAATCACTTGGTAAGATCCCATATACATAAGAAGGATGGTTCGGGTCCTAGCTTAGAAAATTTCAGGGTGTTACAAGTTTCTAGCATAAACTGTTCCCTCTAAAAAAATTCTCTAACCTATTTTAACTACTTCATCACTCTAGGGTTTGAAACCCACCTCTTCTTCACCAAATTGACAATCTTAGTAGAAGTAGAAGATCTAATTACTTCAATTGATTTCTCCAAAGATGTAAGTAACTTCGATTTATTTCTCAAGACAATAATAAAGGTTTCATATTCTCTGTTTCATTCAAAAACAATATTGGATTTGTTCGGTATTTGAATCTAATCAGTAAAATTTCATTATTATAATTTCTTTCTTCTAAATACAGAAAAAATTGATTTCTTTGGGAAATTCTTAAACTATGCTTCTTATGAATTTGGAACATGGGTTAAACAATTAATTTTTTTTAGTGTCCCTTGTTTGAATTGCTTTATGTCTTAATTTCCTTAGTTTCTTAATTTTGATTTGTTTTTTCTAGGATATGAAGTAAGAACATGGGATTGAGTTGGAACCCACCAATTTAGATACACTAAAGTTCTTTGATAGAACTCAACCTCATTGTCTTGAATAATTTGTTTTTATGGAAGAACTCAAATATTCAAAAACTATATCAGCGGTTTGATTGGATTGGAGATATTTGGTTTAATTTCATATTTAATTCTTTTACAACATTCAGTGAACAAAGAAGCTACATACTATTACTAGTTTCTCTTCGGACTCAAGGCCTCTATGATGATACATAACGATTATTTTTTGCTATATTCTCGAACATTGTGACCAAGCATATAACTTTTATTTATTTACATTTTTCTGCAGAAAATAGGAAAGGGCTTCTCTTGCCTCCCCATACTAATGACCAAGGTGATATTGCAATTTTTTTCCACATTAATATTAAAGTTGCGGCTTTTTTTTTTGTTGTAATTGTTATGTCAAAACTTTACCATATAGATAATTCAAGTTATTACATGGCATCTAAACATAAATCTTTAACAAAATTCTTAGTGTGCAATAATAGATGATATTGTGTTAAGGAATGTGGTACAAGTTTTCAATAACAGACATATATAATATTTATTTGCCATTAAAATTGTGATATAATTTTATCATCTTCTCGTAATTTTTAGCAATTATGGGAGTGTATGTGATGTCAAAAGAAACACCAATATGACAACTCTCTTCAAACTAATCTCAACTTGTTCTAATCCAGAATCATCAATGTACCCTAGTATAGTTGAACCATTTTTTTATGATTTGATATTGGGTCAGACATGCTTACTTCTAAACTTGCCTAATGTTTTTAAAGAATATATCTTTCGTATTGTTGTAATTTTCAATTTCTCATTGCAAATGAGTTCAAGTGTTTCATTCTTTGTGCATGTTTTCATGTAGTAGAGAAGGGATGGTAACAAACAGTACAAAAATGCGTATGAGATTATCTCTGAAAATTTTTAGGAACCAAAGCTTATTTTAAGAATCCCATGTTATGATTCTTTTTCATGTTTGAAAAAGGTCAAGTCGTTATAATGAAAAAAATTACATTTTCTTGTGTGTTTACGTGATTTTTATTTCAATCTTAGCAGACTATTACATTGTAATGACAGTTACTACAGAAAGCTTGATATTCGTTCTTATCTGCTAAAATAATTAATCTTCTCACAAGTAGCTTCACATAAAAATTTCATGCTAGTACAACTAAATTGATTTTGGATGCTACGTACTAATTTCAATTCTTTTCTCCTAGAAAATTATTCAGCACGTGAGAAGATTTGTGGTGGACTTGAACTTGAATTTTTACTTAACATAAGTATCATGGCTGGGTAAGAACTTCTTATCATCTATATTTTATTATTGTTCTATTTTTATGACATATGATTTTGAAGAATCGATTTCAATTTTTAGGATCTATTTGTATTGTTAATGCATAAATCAATGTATATCTCCAATTTTATATCAATTTTTAATTTTTAGGATCTCAAATAATTTGTCCAAGTGTTGGATGGATTTCCAAGGTATAGGAAAGAGTATATTGATGGTGTTCAATTTCTTTTGGACTTTGGTTACTCTGTTGGATATCCTCAAGGAGAACAAATTCAATGCCTATGTGCAAAGTTTTGTAATATCCATTGGTATCGAAGGAACGTAATATATGATCATTTAATATGCTATGAGTTTGTTCAAGGTTATACAAGATGGATCAATCACGGAGAATGGGAAATATCAAAGAATGTTGATACTGACATGGATGAAGCTAACTTATATAATCATATTGATGGGTTATTAAATGATCAATTTAGAGATATTGTACTAGAAGAAGGAGCTTATGAAGGCCTAAATGAAGACTATAAAATTTATAACTTAGTTGATCAGGCAAGCCAAGAATTATATCTTGGTTGTAAAGGTTTCTCTAAATTATCATCCACAATTCGTTTATACTTGTTGAAGTGCCTCCATGGATGGAGCAATGCTTTGTTTACTTCCCTCTTAGATTTATTGAAAGAGGCGATGCCTGAGTTGAACATTCCTGCATCTTACAGTTAAGCCAAGGTCGTGGAAGGGATTTAGGTCTTGACTATAAAAAAATTGATGCATGTCCTAATAACTGTTTGTTATTTAGAGCGACCACAAAGATGCGACCACAAAGATGATGAGTATTGCCATGTTTGTGGAACTTCTTGATTTGTTGAACATCCCAAAGTAGATAGTGAGCTTGAGTCTTCTAAGAAAGCTTATCGTATTTCTGTTAAAATTTTAAGACACTTTCCATTAATTTCTAGACTTAAAAGACTAAGCTCAAAGATAGAAGAATCATTAAGATGGCATAACGAGCAACGTTCTAGAGATGGAAAGTAAAGGCATCCTGCAGATGGACAAGCATGGGAAGACTTTGATAATATTTATCAAGAATTTGGAAATTATTCTCGCATTTTGAGACTAGGCTTGATAAGTAATGGATTCAATCCATTTCGAACCATGAGCATATCGCATACCACATGGCCAGTTATATCAATGGTGTATAATTTACCTCCATGGAGATGCATGAAATCACAATACTGTATGCTTTCTGTAACACCCCTCAAATATTTTCCCTAAGATTCGGACCTTCTTCGTACATGTGTAGGGTCGAATTTATTTATTTTGAAATATGTGCATGAGTTAAGATTAGTCTTTGAGAAATTGAGCAACGTTTGAGTAGATGTAGGGTCATGAAGGACCCCTAGGACCAAGCTAAGTCCAAAAGGTCCGTCAGGGTTAAGTTTTAGGATGAGTTCGTATATGGGGTCGACTTCTAATGACCCTATCTTTTGAAAGATGATAATCTGGGTGGCCCACGACCCATCAAATTAAAGGTCGTCGAGTCTTCTTTTCAACGTCACCAAGAATGTAACTTTTGGAGTTTGGAGTCAAAAGATATGGCGGTCCTAAGGTGAACTAGCACAACAGGGATTTTCAGGCCTAGGTTCCAATTGCTGGAAAACTGGGCTTGGCGACGCAGTGGCGTGACGCGCCACTATCGCACCAGAAATATGCCTCAGTAGTTTGGGCTCTGGCACGGCGCACCACTAAAGGGTGTGTAGGGTTTTTCAAGCCAATTTCCAAAACCGAGAAAATATTGGCCTTAGCGCTGTAAGGGCGCGATGCGCCACTATCGCGCCAAGAATGTGCCTCAGTAGTTTGGTCCTTGGCGCGACGCGCCACTAAAAATGTGCAGGTTTTTAGGCGTAATCAGCTTGACGCTGCAATGGCGCGATGCGCCACTATCGCGCCAGGTGCATTTTTAGCCTATTTTTAGAACTTTTGAGGAGGGGTAATTTGGGAACTTACCCAAATTATATATGTATCACCCTAGTCCATTTGAGATCATATTTTCAGCCCCCCTCTCTCTCTCTTAAAAGCCCTAGGAGTTCCTCTCTCTTTTTCTTCTTCTTCTTCTCCATTTCCAATAAGAAGAGTTCCAAGAGCTTCAAGATTCAAGTTCTACATTGAAGACCCAACATCAAGGTTTTCTTCAAGTATTCCCTAAGGTATGTAAGGCTATCCAAAATATGGGTTGAGTCCACCCATGTGCCCTACTCTTGCTTTGAGGTTAGATGTCCATGAAAATGGAGTCTCTTGGTATGATTTATATTTGAATGAGTTTTGTTCCCTATTTATTTGATGCTATATGTGTTGATGTTGTTGAGCTAAGAAGTTCCTAAAACCTTCATGTTAGCATGAGTTGATGGAGATAACTTGTTATTATGTTTTGTCGATCTCTTTAGCCATGTGATTATGTTGCTTAAATCAATTTCCTTAAATGTGTTAGTCTACTTGAATTGTTGAGCTAAAGTCATAGAGTTGTGATGAGTCTTGAGGAGATGTCATAAATGCTTATCTAAATGAGGCTCGATTGAGTTGATTGGAGGATAGAATTGATGAGTGGACAAGGTCCTTAATGAAACTTGCCATTATGACTTCATTTAGTTGAAATGAGAATAGAGTTGATGAGTTGGCAATATCCCACATGAAACCAGCTGTGAGGGCTTGTTTGACACGATTGGACGGAGTCTTATGAGCATAGAGTCATGGGAGGAGTATTGAGCACCGAAGTGGGTAAGAGTATAGTCCATATTCGAACCCCAGAAACTACGCCGCCAACGTAGGTAGGGATGAAACCGTTAAAGTCGGATGCTTCCCATGGGATCGAACCATTAAAGTCGGATGTTTCCCATTTTATTGTCCTGAAATGATAGGACTTGACTAATCGATGGTATCCATGATTAGGGAGGCGTTCATGCCCTAGCAAGGTATGGACGGACGTGGCAACAACGTCTGATTGTTGTACTATCACCGGCTCATAGGTGATGGTTGTCGAATAAGAGAAACTCCCATTTAGGTCTTGATAGTGCTCCGAGTCATTTGAGTTGAGTGGTTTATGAGTTAGTCCCGTCTAAACTATTCTTGTTAGACTTAGGACACTTGAGTGAGTTGTTATGTATTTATATATATATATATATGAGTTGAGATCCTGAATTGGTATTGACGTTTTCTTGATGTTTGTTTTATCCGGCCATTTTATATACTCGTACATTCCATGTACTGACGCCATTTAGCCTGCATCATTTTATGATGCAGCGACAGGTACTAGAGATCATCAATCGACGCTCCGTTGAAGATCCACATATACTCCCAGCTAGTTGGTGAGTCCTCCTAGTTTCCGGAGGATGTTGAGCTTCCTTGTATAGTTTTGTTGTTGTTGTTTCCTTTATCTTGATTGTTGGTAGCCATGGGCTTATCATTGGCACCTTGTAGACTTTGATAGAGGCTTCATAGACTAGAGTGTGGGGAGGTTGGACTGTTATTTTGATGAGTCCTATTATACTTTTTTTGTTGAGTTAAACATGTTTGGCCTTCAGCCCCCATATTGTAAATAACATGTTACAATTGAGACTTCCTTTGAGCGTATATGACTGAATGATGGAATGATTGAGTTAGGTGGTTCGCTTGAAGGTCAGAAATGGCTTTCAAGTGCCAGTCACGTCTAGGGTACCCTCTCGGGGCGTGACAAACATGGTATCAGAGCCCAGAGTTCAAGTGTCCTAGGGAGTCTATGAAGTCGTGTCTAGTAGAGTTTTGCTTATGGTTATGTTGTGCACCACACTTATAAGCGGGAGGATATAGGACATTAGGAATTGTTTTACTTCTTTCATACTCTGAATTAATGCGATAGAGTTAAACTTTATAAAACTACTTTCTAATTCGTGTATTTAGACGTTACAGATAATGCCTCCAAAATGTACTGCCAGCCAGAGAAATGTCGAAAATGCAGAAATGCCCCAGTCAGAGGTACGCCCAGAAAGGGCTAGAGGCCGATCTGCGAGATATGCGGAGGCATCTCAAGTGCCTGCTACTCCGCCTGCACCCACGTCAGAGGCAGAATTTAGAGGGGCAATTGCAATGATCACTCAATTAATAGCTGCCCGAAATGGTAGCCAGAGTTTGCCAACACCCAGAATACGAGACTTTATGAGAATGAATCCACCGGCATTCACGAGTTCTAAGGTTGATGAAGACCCCCAAAAATTTATTGATGAGATGTGGAAAATTCTGAAAGATATGCATGCTACGGAGATTAAGGGGGTGGAGTTGGTGTCCTATCAACTCAAAGATGTGGCAAACATTTGGTATAACCAATGGGAAGAGGGTAGGGGTGAGGATGCTCAACCTGCTAGATGGGATGAATTTGAGGGAGCCTTCCTTGACCACTTCTTTCCCCGAGAATTAAGGGAAGCAAAGGTGTAGGAGTTTGTAAATCTGAAACAAGAAGGCATGACAGTTAAGGAGTTTGGCCTGAAGTTCATCCAGCTATCCAAGTATGCTCCAGAAATGATCCCAGATGCGAGGTCAAAGATGAGGAAGTTCGTCTCCGGATTAGGGAGGCATGTGAAGAAGGAGTGCAAAGCAGCATTGTTGATCTCGGATATGGATATTTCTAGATTAATGGTGTATGCTCAACAGGTGGAGGATGAGAAAAGAAAAGAAAGAGAAGAGCACTTGAGCAAGAAGGTAAAATCAGCACGCCATGAGAGTGAACTGAGGCAAAGCAAGGGCAACAAGTCCTTCTTCTAGAGGAGGCCTTCCAACTATGCCTCATCTACCGCCAGTGCACCTATGCCGCAGAACAGGTATGATCGGCAGGTCCAGAGTCACCAGAATTTCAAGCCCTAGGGTTCTCAATCCCAGGCCAGTGTAAGTCAAGGGTCGAGGGGGAAACCACCATGCGACAAGTGTGGTAGGCTCCACTTAGGAGAATGCAGAGCGGGAAGGGTTGGTTGTTATAAATGAAGCCAAATGAACCATTTTCAAAGAGAGTGTCCAACAGGGGGAAATAGAGTCCAGCATTCTGCCACTGCACCGCCGGCTAAAGTTAATCAGAGGGGCACTACTTCCGGCACCAGCGGAGGTACAAACCGTTTATATGATATGGGTAGTCGCTAAGAGAAAGAGAACTCTCTAAACATCGTGACGGGTATGATTCGAGTCTCTTCTCTTGATTTCTATATGTTGATGGATCCGGGTGCCACCTTATCTTTTGTGACTCCTTACGTGGCTAGTAAATTCAATAAAATTCCCGAATGTCTTCTTGAGCCTTTCAGTGTAGCTACTCCTGTCGGTGATTCTGTCTTAGCTGAGAGAGTTTATAGAGGTTTCACTGTGTCGATCCATCACAGGGACACCTTGGCCGACCTAGTTGAGTTGGACATGGTCGATTTTGATGTGATCCTTGGCATGGACTGACTTTATGTCTGTTATGCCTCTATTGATTGTAGAGCTCAGGTTGTCAAGTTCAAATTCCCGAATGAAGCTGTCATAGAGTAGAGGGGTAGTCCTGTTATGCCTTAGGGTAAGTTTATTTCTTACCTTAGGGCCAGGAAGCTAATCTCAAAAGAGTGCATTTATCACCTTGTCCGAGTAAAAGATGATGATATTGAGTCTCCATCCCTTGAGTCGGTTCCGATTGTCAATGAGTTTCTAGATGTCTTTCCCGAGGATCTACCTAGAGTCCCTCCTGATAGGGAGATCGACTTCGGGATTGATGTTCTTCCTGATACCCAGCCTATCTCAATCCCTCCCTATAGAATGGCTCCAGCTGAGTTGAAGGAGTTGAAGGAGCAGTTGAAGGACTTGTTAGATAAGGGATTTATTAGGCCGAGTGTCTCCCCATGGGGTGCTCCGGTCCTATTTATGCGAAAGAAGGATGGGTCCCTTAGAATGTGTATTGACTACAGGCAGCTGAATAAGGTCACCGTACCGTAAAGAACAACAAATATCCTCTCCCCAGAATAGATGACTTATTCGATCAACTTTAGTATGCCACTTGCTTCTCAAAGATAGACTTGAGATCCGGCTACCATCAGTTGAAGGTGAGGGAACGTGATATCTCAAAGACCGCTTTTCGTACTCGTTATGGCCACTTTGAATTTTTGGTCATGTCCTTTGGGTTGACAAATGCCCCCGCGGCTTTCATGGATCTCATGAACCGGGTGTTTAAACTATATCTTGATATGTTTGTGATTGTATTCATAGATGATTTTCTGGTCTACTCCAAGAATGAAGAGGAGCACGCCTATCATCTTAGAGTCATTTTACAAACTTTGAGGGACTAGGTATTGTATGCAAAGTTCTCCAAATGTGAATTTTGGCTTGCATCAGTGGCCTTCCTAGGCCACACTATATCTGGAGATGGCATTTAGGTTGACGTCCAGAAAATTGAAGCTGTGAAGAATTGGCCCAGACCCACCTCCCCGACAGAGATAAGAAGCTTCTTGGGTTTGGCCGGCTATTATTGAAGGTTTGTAGAGGGATTCTCATCCATATCATCGCCATTGACTAAGATGACACAAAAGAAGGCCAAGTTCCAATGGTCCGATGCTTGTGAGGAGAGTTTCCAGAAATTGAAGACCAAGCTAACCACTACTCCTGTCCTAACTTTACCCAATGGAATAGAGGGCTTTATGGTCTATTGTGATGCATCCAGAATTTTTTTGGGTTGTGTGTTGTTGCAAAAGGGGAAGGTGATAGCCTATGCTTTAAGACAGCTTAAGGTTCATGAGAGGAATTACCCAACTCATGAACTTGAACTGGCAGCTGTGGTGTTTGTGCTTAAAATTTAGCGCCACTACTTGTATGGAGTGCATGTTGACGTATTCACCAATCACAAGAGCTGGCAATATGACTTCAGCCAGAAGGAACTCAACATGAGGCAAAGGAGATGGCTCGAGCTACTCAAGGACTACGACATGAGCATCCTCTATCATCCAGGTAAAGCTAATGTTGTTGCTGATGCTTTTAGCAGGTTGTCTATGGGTATCAACGCCCATGTAGATGAGGGAAGGAGGGAATTGGCAAAGGAGGTACATAGATTAGCCCAATTGGGAGTTCGTATGGAAGAGAACAATGAAGGCGGAGTTACTATCCAAGATGGGTCTACATCCTCACTGGTGACAGAGGTAAAGGAGAAACAAGACCAAGACCCCTTCCTTCTCCAATTGAAGGGAGTTGTTCACAAACAAGGGGTAATGGTTTTTACCAAAGGGGGAGATGGTGTGTTGAGGTACCAAAATAGATTGTGTGTACCTGATGTCGATGATGTTAGAGAAAGGATTATGGCCGAATCACATAGTTCTAGATACTCTATTCATCTGTGCTCTACAAAAATGTACCATGACTTGAGGGAAATCTATTGATGGAGTGGGATGAAGAGGGATATTGCGGAATTTGTTTCCAAATGCCCAAATTGTCAACAGGTGAAGGTTGAGCATCAAAGTCCATGTGGTCTAGCTCAAAACATAGAAATTCCGGAATGGAATGGGAGATGATCAATATGGACATTATTACAGGCTTGCCGAGGTCCCTAAAGCAACACGATTCCATTTGGGTTATTATGGATAGAATGATGAAATCAGCTCACTTCTTGGCAGTCAAGACTACTGACACTGCAGAAGATTATGCGAAGTTATACATTCAAGAGATCGTCAGACTGTATGGGGTTCCCTTGTCTATTATCTCAGAAAGAGGAGCTCAATTCACTTCCTAATTTTGGAAATCCTTTCAGAAGGGACTGGGTTCGAAGGTGAACTTGAGTACGGCTTTCCACCCCCAGACATATGGCCAAGCAGAGTGCACCATCCAGACATTGGAAGATATGTTGAGGGCATGTGTGCTTGACTTCAAGGGGAATTGGAATGATCACTTACCTCTCATAGAGTTTGCATATAATAATAGCTATCATGCAAGCATTCAAATGACTCCTTATGAAGCTTTGTATGGGAGGAGGTGTAGGTCACCGATTGGATGGTTTGAGGTTGGTGAAGTTGAGTTGATTGGGCCTAATTTTGTTCACCAAGCCATGGAGAAGGCGAGAGTTATTCAAAATAGGCTAAAGATAGCCCAAAGCCGCCAGAAATCTTACACCGATATGAGGAGGAGAGATTTAGAGTTTGAGGTGGGTGATTGGGTATACTTAAAAGTGTCACCCATGAAGGGCGTCATGAGGTTTGGAAAGAAGGGGAACCTTAGTCCTCGATATATTGGTCCTTACCAAATTGCGAGGCGGATTGGGAGTGTCGCCTATGAGTTGAAGTTACCCTCAGAGCTATCCTCTATTCATCTGGTGTTCCACGTTTCGATGTTGAAAATGTGCTTAGGCAATCCCTCGTTGGTAGTCCCCGTTGATAGTATTGGAGTTAAGGATAGCTTATCCTACAAAGAGGTTCCGGTCGAAATTCTTGATCGCCAAATCCGCAAATTGAGGAACAAAGAGATCGCCTCAGTTAAATTCCTGTAGAGAAATCAATTTGTTGAGGAAGCCACATAGGAGGCGGAGGAAGACATGAAATCTAAATATCCACATCTATTCGTGCCTACCGAGAAGAATGTTGAAGGTAAGGTCCATTTCCTTGGCTTGAATTTGTTTGTACATTTTGAGTTTGATTGGTAATTTGTTTGAGAATTTGATTGGTTGAATGACTGAGTTTTGGTTGCGATTTGTACCCTGAGTCTATTCTAGATTACTCGTCATTCGAGGACGAATGATCCCAAAGGGGAGATAATGTAACACCCCTAAAACAATTTCCCTAAGATTCGGACTTTTTTCGTACACGTGTAGGGTCGAATTTATTTATTTTGAAATATGTGCATGAGTTAAGATTAGTCTTTGAGAAATTGAGCAGCGTTTGAGTAGATGTAGGGTCATGAAGGACCCCTAGGACCAAGCTAAGGCCAAAAGGTCCGTCGGGGTTAAGTTTTAGGATGAGTTCGTATATGGGGCCGACTTCTAACGACCCTATCTTTTGAAAGATGACAATCTAGGTGGTCCACGACCCATCAAATTAAAGGTCGTCGAGTCTTCTTTTCAATGTCACCAAGAATGTAACTTTTGGAATACGGAGTCAAAAGATATGGCGGTCCTAAGGTGAACTAGCACAACAGGGATTTTCAGGCCTAGGTTGTAATTGCTGGAAAACTGGGCTTGGCGCCGCAGTGGCGTGACGCGCCACTATCACACCAGAAACATGCCTCAGTAGTTTGGGCTCTGGAGCGGCGCACCACTAAAGGGTGTGCAGGGTTTTTCAAGCCAATTTCCAGAACCGAGAAAATATTGGCCTTAGCGCTGTAAGGGCGCGATGCGCCACTATCGCGCCAAGAATGTGCCTCAGTAGTTTGGTCCTTGGCGTGACGCGCCACTAAAAATGTGCAGGTTTTTAGGCATAATCAGCTTGGCGCTGCAATGGCGCGATGCGCCACTATCGCGCTAGGTGCATTTTTACTCTATTTTCAGAACTTTTGAGGAGGGGTAATTTGGGAACTTACCCAAATTATATATGTATCACCCTAGTCCATTTGAGATCATATTTTCAGCCCCCCTCTCTCTCTCTTAAAAGCCCTAGGAGTTCCTCTCTCTTTTTCTTCTTCTTCTTCTCCATTTCCAATAAGAAGAGTTCCAAGAGCTTCAAGATTCAAGTTCTACATTGAAGACCCAACATCAAGGTTTTCTTCAAGTATTCCCTAAGGTATGTAAGGCTATCCAAAATATGGGTTGAGTCCACCCATGTGCCCTACTCTTGCTTTGAGGTTAGATGTCCATGAAAATGGAGTCTCTTGGTATGATTTATATTTGAATGAGTTTTGTTCCCTATTTATTTGATGCTATATGTGTTGATGTTGTTGAGCTAAGAAGTTCCTAAAACCTTCATGTTAGCATGAGTTGATGGAGATAACTTGTTATTATGTTTTGTCGATCTCTTTAGCCATGTGATTATGTTGCTTAAATCAATTTCCTTAAATGTGTTAGTCTACTTGAATTGTTGAGCTAAAGTCATAGAGTTGTGATGAGTCTTTAGGAGATGTCAAAAATGCTTATCTAAATGAGGCTCGATTGAGTTGATTGGAGGATAGAATTGATGAGTGGACAAAGTCCTTAATGAAACTTGCCATTATGACTTCATTTAGTTGAAATGAGAATAGAGTTGATGAGTTGGCAATATCCCACATGAAACCAGCTGTGAGGGCTTGTTTGACACGATTGGACGGAGTCTTATGAGCATAGAGTCATGGGAGGAGTATCGAGCACCGAAGTGGGTAAGAGTATAGTCCATATTCGAACCCCAGAAACTACGTCGCCAATGTAGGTAGGGATGAAACTGTTAAAGTCGGATGCTTCCCATGGGATCGAACCATTAAAGTCGGATGTTTCCCATTTTATTGTCCTGAAATGATAGGACTTGACTAATCGATGGTATCCATGATTAGGGAGGCGTTCATGCCCTAGCAAGGTATGGACGGACGTGGCAACAACGTCTGATTGTTGTACTATCACTGGCTCATAGGTGATGATTGTCGAATAAGAGAAACTCCCATTTAGGTCTTGATAGTTCTCCGAGTCAGTTGAGTTGAGTGGTTTATGAGTTAGTCCCGTCTAAACTATTCTTGTTAGACTTAGGACACTTGAGTGAGTTGTTATGTATTTATATATATATATATATGAGTTGAGATCCTGAGTTGGTATTGACGTTTTCTTGATGTTTGTTTTATCCGGCCATTTTATATACTCGTACATTCCATGTACTGACGCCATTTGGCCTGCATCGTTTTATGATGCAGCGACAGGTACTAGAGATCATTAATCGACGCTCCGTTGAAGATCCACATATACTCCCAGCTAGTTGGTGAGTCCTCCTAGTTTCCGGAGGATATTGAGCTTCCTTGTATAGTTTTGTTGTTGTTGTTTCCTTTATCTTGATTGTTGGTAGCAATGGGCTTGTCATTGACACCTTGTAGACTTTGATAGAGGCTTCATAGACTAGAGTGGGGGAGGTTGAACTGTTATTTTGACGAGTCCTATTATACTTATTTTGTTGAGTTAAACATGTTTGGCCTTCAGCCCCCATATTGTAAATAACATGTTACAATTGAGCCCTCCTTTGAGAGTATATGACTCAATGATGGAATGATTGAGTGTTGTGGTTCGCTTGAAGGTCAGAAATTGCTTTTAAGTGCCAGTCACGTCTAGGGTACCCTCTCGGGGGTGACACTTTCTTTGCTTATACCTAGGCCGCGATCACCTGGAAATGATATTGACATTTATCTACAATCATTAATAGAAGAGTTGAAGGAGTTATGGGAGTTTGAGGTAGAAACACATGATGCTTCAAGAAATCAAACATTTCAAATGCGAGCATCTCTTTTGTAGATAATTAATGAATTTTCTGCGAGCAGCTCTGGTTGGAGTACAAAAGGAAAGTTGGCTTGCCCATGTTTCAATTATGAAACTCACTCTTGCTATAGTCGAAAAATGTGTAATATGAGCCATCATGTTTTTCTACCCATAGATCATTCTTGGAGATCTAACAAAAAGTCTTTTAATGGAAAGACCGAATTTAGGTCTGCTCATCCTTTGTTGTAGGGAAAAAGATTTGCTCAATAGTTTACAACATGTTAAAAATATAATTGGAAAGGAGTAAAAGAAATCAAATAATGGCCCATGGAAGAAATGGTCAATCTTTTTAGAATTTCCATATTGACAACACAATTTGTTGCGCCACAACCTTGATATAATGCACATATAGAAGAATATAGTTGATAGTATAATTGAAACACTTTTGGATATTTCTGAAAAGACGAAGAATTATCAAGATGTTCGTTGTGACCTCAAAGAGATGGGCAAAATACTTCATATGGATATGCAAACAAGAAAGACTACCAACATGTAACCACCTAAGCTCCATAGGAATAGGCATGAATAAATCATGCTACCACTATAATTCAACAAAGAAAATACAACACATGATCTACTACTTATTCTACTCGATACACTAAAGCATAAAACCATGCTACAAATAAGTAAGGCAGAGATCAAAGACACCAAAGTCCACTAAGCTTTATTAATTTACTAAGCTTAAGGAGCCCTGAAACCAAGACCCTTGCCCCTTGCTCCTCTTCATTGAACTTAAAGGACAAACTATGTTTAGTGGTATATTTAAATGACAATTTCAAGCCTACATTCAAACATAAAGGACCATCTATGTTGCTTTTTCTCAGAGATGAATGTGAGAAAACGCAACATAAGTTAAACAGAAAAAAAAACTCACTGGAATTAGCTACTTCTATACCCAAGGCATAGTTGTTAAAACAACAACATATCAACTGTAAGCCCATAAAGAGGGATCTAGGGAAGTTAGAGTGTATGCATACCTTATTTATACCTCGTGGAGATCTAAATCAGTGGCCTCCCACAAGATGATGATACTATAATTCTGCCTCTCAATCAGCTTTTTCTACAGTATGCATAAAAAGAAAATGATCATAAAGTATCCATTTTGTAGATTCAAATCCCTTCCTAACTAGACTTCCAGCATCAGAATGTTATAATATAAAAGTTTGCAACTTTTACAAATATCAAAATCAATATATAACTTGCACCTTAAACATAAAAGCTTTCAAAAAATGACCATAAAACATCCATTGTAACCTTGAAATCACTACTCAACTACAATTCGACTTCACCAAAGGGTAATTTTTTTACCGGCTCAACATCACTACAAGCTAAGGATTTACATAACATAAAAAAAAGATAATAAAGCATCCAGTACAGAAAACACATTCTAAGCAAACCCATTTAAAACCCCTAATATTCTTGATAACTCATTTGGA